>NC_090440.1:141267648-142517648 GCF_031143425.1 Pleurodeles waltl
CAGAACTTTCTGCCACATGCCAAATTTTGAGGTTTGCAAAGGATTCTGGGTAACAGAACCTGGTCCGAGCCACACAAGTCACCCCATCTTGGATTCCCCTAGGTCTCTAGTTTTCAGAAATGCACAGGTTTGGTAGGTTTCCCTAGGTGCCGTCTGAGCTAGAGGCCAAAAGCTACAGGTAGGCACTATACAAAAAACACCTCTGTTTTCTTTCAAAAAATTGGATGTGTCCACGTTGCGCTTTGGGGTGTTTCCTGTCGCGGACGCTAGGCCTACCCACACAAGTGAGGTATCATTTTTATCGGGAGACTTGGAGGAACGCTGGGTGGAAGGAAATTTGTGGCTCCTCTCAGATTCCAGAACTTTCTGCCACAGAAATGTGAGGAACATGTTTTTTTTTTAGCCAAATTTTGAGGTTTGCAAAGGTTTCTGGGTAACAGAACCTGGTCCAAGCCACACAAGTCACCCCATCTTTGATTCCCCTAGGTCTCTAGTTTTCAGAAATGCACTGGTTTGGTAGGTTTCCCTAGGTGCCGGCTGAGCTAGAGGCCAAAATCTACAGGTAGGCACTTTGCAATAAATACCTCTGTTTTCTTTCAAAGATTTGGATGTGTCCACGCTGCGCTTTGGGGCGTTTCCTGTCGTGGGCGCTAGGCCTACCCACACAAGTGAGGTATCATTTTTATCGGGAGACTTGGGGGAACGCTGGGTTTAAGGAAATTTGTGACTTCTCTCAGATTCCAGAACTTTATGCCACACGCCAAATTTTGAGGGTTGCAAAGGATTCTGGGTAACAGAACCTGGTCCGAGCCACACAAGTCACCCCATCTTGGATTCCCCTAGGTCTCTAGTTTTCAGAAATGCACAGGTTTGGTAGGTTTCCCTAGGTGCCGGCTGAGCTAAAGGCCAAAATCGACAGGTAGGCACTTTGCAAAAAACACCTCTGTTTTCATTCAAAAAATTGGATGTGTCCACGGTGAACTTTGGGGCGTTTCCTGTCGCGGGCGCTAGGCCTACCCACACAAGTGAGGTATCATTTTTATCGGGAGACTTGGGGGAATGCTGGGTGGAAGGAAATTTGTGGCTCCTCTCAGATTCCAGAACTTTCTGCCACAGAAATGTGAGGAACATGTGTTTTTTTAGCCAAATTTTGAGGTTTGCAAAGGATTCTGGGTAACAGAACCTGGTCCAAGCCACACAAGTCACCCCATTTTGGATTCCCCTAGGTCTCTAGTTTTCAGAAATGCACAGGTTTGGTAGGTTTCCCTAGGTGCCGGCTGAGCTAGAGGCCAAAATCGACAGGTAGGCACTTTGCAAAAAACACCTCTGTTTTCTTTAAAAAATGTGGATGTGTCCACGTTGCGCTTTGGGGCGTTTCCTGTCGCGGGCGCTAGGCCTACCCACACAAGTGAGGTATCATTTTTATCGGGAGACTTGGGGGAATGCTGGGTGGAAGGAAATTCGTGGCTCCTCTCAGATTCCAGAACTTTCTGCCACACGCCAAATTGTGAGGTTTGCAAAGGATTCTGGGTAACAGAACCTGGTCCGAGCCACACAAGTCATCCCATCTTGGATTCCCCTAGGTCTCTAGTTTTCAGAAATGCACAGGTTTGGTAGGTTTCCCTAGGTGCCGGCTGAGCTAGAGGCCAAAATCTACAGGTAGGCACTTTGCAAAAAATACCTCTGTTTTCTTTCAAAAATTTGGATGTGTCCACGTTGCGCTTTGGGGCGTTTCCTGTCACTGGCGCTAGGCCTACCCACACAAGTGAGGTATCATTTTTATCGGGAGACTTGGGGGAACGCTGGGTGGAAGGAAATTTGTGGCTCCTCTCAGATTCCAGAACTTTCAGCCACAGAAATGTGAGGAACATGTGGTTTTTTAGCCAAATTTTGAGGTTTGCAAAGGATTCTGGGTAACAGAACCTGGTCCGAGCCACACAAGTTACCCCATCTTGGATTCCCCTAGGTCTCTAGTTTTCAGAAATGCACAGGTTTGGTAGGTTTCCATAGGTGCCGGCTGATCTAGATGCCAAAATCTACAGGTAGGCACTTTGCAAAAAACACCTCTGTTTTCTTTCAAAAAATTGGATGTGGCCACATTGCGCTTTGGGGCGTTTCCTGTCGCGGGCGCTAGGCCTACCCACACAGGTGAGGTATCATTTTTATCGGGAGACTTGGGGGAACGCTGGGTGGAAGGAAATTTGTGGCTCCTCTCAGATTCCAGAACTTTCTGGCACAGAAATGTGAGGAACATGTGGTTTTTTAGCCAAATTTTGAGGTTTGCAAAGAATTCTGGGTAACAGAACCTGGTCCGAGCCACACAAGTCACCCCATCTTGGATTACCCTAGGTCTCTAGTTTTCAGAAATGCACAGGTTTAGTAGGTTTCCCTAGGTGCCGGCTGAGCTAGAGGTCAAAATCTACAGGTAGGCACTTTGCAAAAAACACCTCTGTTTTCTTTCAAAAAATTGGATGTGTCCACGTTGCGCTTTGGGGCGTTTCCTGTCGCGGGCGCTAGGCCTACCCACACAAGTGAGGTATAATTTTTATCGGAAGACTTGGGGGAATGCTGGGTGGAAGGAAATTTGTGGCTCCTCTCAGATTCCAGAACTTTCTACCACAGAAATGTGAGGAACATGTGTTTTTTTAGCCAAATTTTGAGGTTTGAAAAGGATTCTGGGTAACAGAACCTGGTCCAAGCTACACAAGTCACCCCATCTTGGATTCCCCTAGGTCTCTAGTTTTAAGAAATGCACAGGTTTGGTAGGTTTCCCTAGGTGCCAGCTGCGCTAGAGGCCAAAATCGATAGGTAGGAACTTTCCAAAAAACACCTGTGTTTTCTTTCAAAAATGTGGATGTGTCCACGTTGCTCTTTGGGGCGTTTCCTGTCGCGGGCGCTAGGCCTACCCACACAAGTGAGGTATCATTTTTATCGGGAGACTTTGGGGAACGCTGGGTGGAAGGAAATATGTGGCTCCTCTCAGATTCCAGAACTTTCTGCCCCATGCCAAATTTTGAGGTTTGCAAAGAATTCTGGGTAACAGAACCTGGTCCGAGCCACACAAGTCACCCCATCTTGGATTCCCCTAGGCCACTAGTTTTCAGAAATGCACAGGTTTGGTAGGTTTCCCTAGGTGCCGTCTGAGCTAGAGGCCAAAAGCTACAGGTAGGCACTATGCAAAAAACACCTCTGTTTTCTTTCAAAAAATTGTATGTGTCCACGTTGCGCTTTGGGGCGTTTCCTGTCGCGGGCGCTAGGCCTACCCACACAAGTGAGGTATCATTTTTATCGGGAGACTTGGAGGAACGCTGGGTGGAAGGAAATTTGTGGCTCCTCTCAGATTCCAGAACTTTCTGCCACAGAAATGTGAGGAACATGTTTTTTTTTTAGCCAAATTTTGAGGTTTGCAAAGGTTTCTGGGTAACAGAACCTGGTCCAAGCCACACAAGTCACCCCATCTTTGATTCCCCTAGGTCTCTAGTTTTCAGAAATGCACAGGTTTGGTAGGTTTCCCTAGGTGCCAGCTGCGCTAGAGGCCAATATCGATAGGTAGGCACTTTGCAAAAAACACCTGTGTTTTCTTTCAAAAATGTGGATGAGTCCACGTTGCTCTTTGGGGTGTTTCCTGTCGCGGGCGCAAGGCCTACCCACACAAGTGAGGTATCATTTTTATCGGGAGACTTTGGGGAACGCTGGGTGGAAGGAAATTTGTGGCTCCTCTCAGATTCCAGAATTTTCTGCCACACGCCAAATTTTTAGGTTTGCAAAGGATTCTGGGTAACAGAACCTGGTCCGAGCCACACAAGTCACCCCATCTTGGATTCCCCTAGGTCTCTAGTTTTCAGAAATGCACAGGTTTGGTAGGTTTCCCTAGGTGCCGTCTGAGCTAGAGGCCAAAATCTACAGGTAGGCACTATGCAAAAAAACACCTCTGTTTTCTTTCAAAAAATTAGATGTGTCCACGTTGCGCTTTGGGGCGTTTCCTGTTGCGGGCGCTAGGCCTACCCACACAAGTGAGGTATCATTTTTATCGGGAGACTTGGAGGAACGCTGGGTGGAAGGAAATTTGTGGCTCCTCTCAGATTCCAGAACTTTCTGCCACAGAAATGTGAGGAACATGTTTTTTTTTAGCCAAATTTTGAGGTTTGCAAAGGTTTCTGGGTAACAGAACCTGGTCCAAGCCACACAAGTCACCCCATCTTTGATTCCCCTAGGTCTCTAGTTTTCAGAAATGCACAGGTTTGGTAGGTTTTCCTAGGTGCCGGCTGAGCTAGAGGCCAAAATCTACAGGTAGGCACTTTGCAAAAAACACCTCTGTTTTCTTTCAAAAATTTGGATGTGTCCACGTTGCGCTTTGGGGCGTTTCCTGTCGCGGGCGCTAGGCCTACCCACACAAATGAGGTATCATTTTTATCGGGAGACTTGGGGGAACGCTGGGTGGAAGGAAATTCGTGGCTCCTCTCAGATTCCAGAACTTTCTGCCACACGCCAAATTTTGAGGTTTGCAAAGGATTCTGGGTAACATAACCTGGTCCAAGCCTCAAAAGTCACCCCATCTTGGATTCCCCTAGGTCTCTAGTTTTCAGAAATGCACAGGTTTGGTAGGTTTCCCTAGGTGCCGGCTGCGCTAGAGGCAAAAATCGACAGGTAGGCACTTTGCAAAAAACACCTCTGTTTTCTTTCAAAAATTTGGATGTGTCCACGTTGCTCTTTGGGGCGTTTCCGGTCGCGGGCGCTAGGCCTACCCACACAAGTGAGGTATCATTTTTATCGGGAGACTTTGGGGAACGCTGGGTGGAAGGAAATTTGTGGCTCCTCTCAGATTCCAGAACTTTCTGCCACACGCCAAATTTTGAGGTTTGCAAAGGATTCTGGGTAACAGAACCTGGTCCGAGCCATACAAGTCACCCCATCTTGGATTCCCCTAGGTCTCTAGTTTTCAGAAATGCACAGGTTTGGTAGGTTTCCCTAGGTGCCCTCTGAGCTAGAGGCCAAAATCTACAGGTAGGCACTATGCAAAAAATCACCTCTGTTTTCTTTAAAAAAATTGGATGTGTCCACGTTGCGCTTTGGGGCGTTTCCTGTCGCGGGCGCTAGGCCTACCCACACAAGTGAGGTATCATTTTTATCGGGAGACTTGGAGGAACGCTGGGTGGAAGGAAATTTGTGGCTCCTCTCAGATTCCAGAACTTTCTGCCACAGAAATGTGAGGAACATGTTTTTTTTTAGCCAAATTTTGAGCTTTGCAAAGGTTTCTGGGTAACAGAACCTGGTCCAAGCCACACAAGTCACCCCATCTTTGATTCCCCTAGGTCTCTAGTTTTCAGAAATGCACAGGTTTGGTAGGTTTCCCTAGGTGCCAGCTGCGCTAGAGGCCAAAATCGATAGGTAGGCACTTTGCAAAAAACACCTGTGTTTTCTTTCAAAAATGTGGATGTGTCCACGTTGCTCTTTGGGGCGTTTCCTGTCGCGGGCGCTAGGCCTACCCACACAAGTGAGGTATCATTTTTATCGGGAGACTTTGGGGAACGCTGGGTGGAAGGAAATATGTGGCTCCTCTCAGATTCCAGAACTTTCTGCCACATGCCAAATTTTGAGGTTTGCAAAGAATTCTGGGTAACAGAACCTGGTCTGAGCCACACAAGTCACCCCATCTTGGATTCCCCTAGGCCTCTAGTTTTCAGAAATGCACAGGTTTGGTAGGTTTCCCTAGGTGCCGTCTGAGCTAGAGGCCAAAAGCTACAGGTAGGCACTATGCAAAAAACACCTCTGTTTTCTTTAAAAAAATTGTATGTGTCCACGTTGCGCTTTGGGGCGTTTCCTGTCGCGGGCGCTAGGCCTACCCACACAAGTGAGGTATCATTTTTATCGGGAGACTTGGAGGAACGCTGGGTGGAAGGAAATTTGTGGCTCCTCTCAGATTCCAGAACTTTCTGCCACAGAAATGTGAGGAACATGTGTTTTTTTAGCCAAATTTTGAGGTTTGCAAAGGATTCTGGGTAACAGAACCTGGTCCAAGCCACATAAGTCACCCCATCTTGGATTCCCCTAGGTCTCTAGTTTTCAGAAATGCACAGGTTTGGTAAGTTTCCCTTGGTGCCGGCTCAGCTAGAGGCCAAAATCTACAGGTAGGCACTTTGCAAAAAACACCTCT
The DNA here is from genome assembly GCF_031143425.1 of Pleurodeles waltl. Classification (NCBI taxonomy): domain Eukaryota; kingdom Metazoa; phylum Chordata; class Amphibia; order Caudata; family Salamandridae; genus Pleurodeles; species Pleurodeles waltl. The sequence goes on from NC_090440.1 coordinate 141,273,803, forward strand.
GTTTTCTTTCAAAAATTTGGATGTGTCCACGTTGCGCTTTGGGGCGTTTCCTGTCGCGGGCGCTAGGCCTACCCACACAAGTGAGGTATCATTTTTATCGGGAGACTTGGGGGAACGCTGGGTTTAAGGAAATTTGTGGCTCCTCTCAGATTCCAGAACTTTCTGCCGCACGCCAAATTTTGAGGTTTGCAAAGGATTCTGGGTAACAGAACCTGGTCCGAGCCACACAAGTCACCCCATCTTGGATTCCCCTAGGTCTCTAGTTTTCAGAAATGCACAGGTTTGGTAGGTTTCCCTAGGTGCCGGCTGAGCTAGAGGCCAAAATCTACAGGTAGGCACTTTGCAAAAAACACCTCTGTTTTCATTCAAAAAATTGGATGTGTCCACGGTGAACTTTGGGGCGTTTCCTGTCGCGGGCGCTAGGCCTACCCACACAAGTGAGGTATCATTTTTATCGGGAGACTTGGGGGAATGCTGGGTGGAAGGAAATTTGTGGCTCATCTCAGATTCCAGAACTTTCTGCCACAGAAATGTGAGGAACATGTGTTTTTTTAGCCAAATTTTGAGGTTTGCAAAGGATTCTGGGTAACAGAACCTGGTCCAAGCCACATAAGTCACCCCATCTTGGATTCTCCTAGGTCTCTAGTTTTCAGAAATGCACAGGTTTGGTAGGTTTCCCTAGGTGCCGGCTGAGCTAGAGGCCAAAATCGACAGGTAGGCACTTTGTAAAAAACATCTCTGTTTTCTTTCAAAAATTTGGATGTGTCCACGTTGCTCTTTGGGGCGTTTCCTGTCGCGGGCGCTAGGCCTACCCACACAAGTGAGGTATCATTTTTATCGGGAGACTTTGGGGAACGCTGGGTGGAAGGAAATTTGTGGCTCCTCTTAGATTCCAGAACTTTCTGCCACATGCCAAATTTTGAGGTTTGCAAAGGATTCTGGGTAACAGAACCTGGTCCGAGCCACACAAGTCACCCCATCTTGGATTCCCCTAGGTCTCTAGTTTTCAGAAATGCACAGGTTTGGTAGGTTTCCCTAGGTGCCGTCTGAGCTAGAGGCCAAAATCAACAGGTAGGCACTATGCAAAAAACACCTCTGTTTTCTTTAAAAAAATTGGATGTGTCCACGTTGCGCTTTGGGGCGTTTCCTGTCGCGGGCTCTAGGCCTACCCACACAAGTGAGGTATCATTTTTATCGGGAGACTTGGAGAAACGCTGGGTGGAGGAAATTTGTGGCTCCTCTCAGATTCCAGAACTTTCTGCCACAGAAATGTGAGGAACGTGTTTTTTTTTAGCCAAATTTTGAGGTTTGCAAAGGTTTCTGGGTAACAGAACCTGGTACAAGCCACACAAGTCACCCCATCTTGGATTCCCCTAGGTCTCTAATTTTCAGAAATGCACAGGTTTGGTAGGTTTCCATAGGTGCTGGCTGAGCTAGAGGCCAAAATCTACAGGTAGGCACTTTGCAAAAAACACCTCTGTTTTCTTTCAAAAATTTGGATGTGTCCACGTTGCGCTTTGGGGCGTTTCCTGTCGCGGGCGCTAGGCCTACCCACACAAGTGAGGTATCATTTTTATCGGGAGACTTGGGGGAACGCTGGGTGGAAGGAAATTCGTGGCTCCTCTCAGATTCCAGAACTTTCTGCCACACGCCAAATTTTGAGGTTTGCAAAGGATTCCGGGTAACAGAACCTGGTCCAAGCCACACAAGTCACCCCATCTTGGATTCCCCTAGGTCTCTAGTTTTCAGAAATGCACAGGTTTGGTAAATTTCCCTAGGTGCCGGCTGCGCTAGAGGCCAAAATCGATAGGTAGGCACTTTTCAAAAAAACACCTCTGTTTTCTTTAAAAAATTTGGATGTGTCTACGTTGCTCTTTGGGGCGTTTCCTGTCGCGGGCGTTAGGCCTACCCACACAAGTGAGGTATCATTTTTATCGGGAGACTTTGGGGAACGCTGGGTGGAAGGAAATTTGTGGCTCCTCTCAGATTCCAGAATTTTCTGCCACACGCCAAATTTTTAGGTTTGCAAAGGATTCTGGGTAACAGAACCTGGTCCGAGCCACACAAGTCACCCCATCTTGGATTCCCCTAGGTCTCTAGTTTTCAGAAATGCACAGGTTTGGTAGGTTTCCCTAGGTGCCGTCTGAGCTAGAGGCCAAAATCTACAGGTAGGCACTATGCAAAAAAACACCTCTGTTTTCTTTCAAAAAATTAGATGTGTCCACGTTGCGCTTTGGGGAGTCTCCTGTTGCGGGCGCTAGGCCTACCCACACAAGTGAGGTATCATTTTTATCGGGAGACTTGGAGGAACGCTGGGTGGAAGGAAATTTGTGGCTCCTCTCAGATTCCAGAACTTTCTGCCACAGAAATGTGAGGAACATGTTTTTTTTTAGCCAAATTTTGAGGTTTGCAAAGGTTTCTGGGTAACAGAACCTGGTCCAAGCCACACAAGTCACCCCATCTTTGATTCCCCTAGGTCTCTAGTTTTCAGAAATGCACAGGTTTGGTAGGTTTTCCTAGGTGCCGGCTGAGCTAGAGGCCAAAATCTACAGGTAGGCACTTTGCAAAAAACACCTCTGTTTTCTTTCAAAAATTTGGATGTGTCCACGTTGCGCTTTGGGGCGTTTCCTGTCGCGGGCGCTAGGCCTACCCACACAAATGAGGTATCATTTTTATCGGGAGACTTGGGGGAACGCTGGGTGGAAGGAAATTCGTGGCTCCTCTCAGATTCCAGAACTTTCTTCCACACGCCAAATTTTGAGGTTTGCAAAGGATTCTGGGTAACATAACCTGGTCCAAGCCTCAAAAGTCACCCCATCTTGGATTCCCCTAGGTCTCTAGTTTTCAGAAATGCACAGGTTTGGTAGGTTTCCCTAGGTGCCGGCTGCGCTAGAGGCAAAAATCGACAGGTAGGCACTTTGCAAAAAACACCTCTGTTTTCTTTCAAAAATTTGGATGTGTCCACGTTGCTCTTTGGGGCGTTTCCTGTCGCGGGCGCTAGGCCTACCCACACAAGTGAGGTATCATTTTTATCGGGAGACTTTGGGGAACGCTGGGTGGAAGGAAATTTGTGGCTCCTCTCAGATTCCAGAACTTTCTGCCACACGCCAAATTTTGAGGTTTGCAAAGGATTCTGGGTAACAGAACCTGGTCCGAGCCATACAAGTCACCCCATCTTGGATTCCCCTAGGTCTCTAGTTTTCAGAAATGCACAGGTTTGGTAGGTTTCCCTAGGTGCCCTCTGAGCTAGAGGCCAAAATCTACAGGTAGGCACTATGCAAAAAATCACCTCTGTTTTCTTTAAAAAAATTGGATGTGTCCACGTTGCGCTTTGGGGGCGTTTCCTGTCGCGGGCGCTAGGCCTACCCACACAAGTGAGGTATCATTTTTATCGGGAGACTTGGAGGAACGCTGGGTGGAAGGAAATTTGTGGCTCCTCTCAGATTCCAGAACTTTCTGCCACAGAAATGTGAGGAACATGTTTTTTTTTAGCCAAATTTTGAGCTTTGCAAAGGTTTCTGGGTAACAGAACCTGGTCCAAGCCACACAAGTCACCCCATCTTTGATTCCCCTAGGTCTCTAGTTTTCAGAAATGCACAGGTTTGGTAGGTTTCCCTAGGTGCCAGCTGCGCTAGAGGCCAAAATCGATAGGTAGGCACTTTGCAAAAAACACCTGTGTTTTCTTTAAAAAATGTGGATGTGTCCACGTTGCTCTTTGGGGCGTTTCCTGTCGCGGGCGCTAGACCTACCCACACAAGTGAGGTATCATTTTTATCGGGAGACTTTGGGGAACGCTGGGTGGAAGGAAATATGTGGCTCCTCTCAGATTCCAGAACTTTCTGCCACATGCCAAATTTTGAGGTTTGCAAAGAATTCTGGGTAACAGAACCTGGTCTGAGCCACACAAGTCACCCCATCTTGGATTCCCCTAGGCCTCTAGTTTTCAGAAATGCACAGGTTTGGTAGGTTTCCCTAGGTGCCGTCTGAGCTAGAGGCCAAAAGCTACAGGTAGGCACTATGCAAAAAACACCTCTGTTTTCTTTAAAAAAATTGTATGTGTCCACGTTGCGCTTTGGGGCGTTTCCTGTCGCGGGCGCTAGGCCTACCCACACAAGTGAGGTATCATTTTTATCGGGAGACTTGGAGGAACGCTGGGTGGAAGGAAATTTGTGGCTCCTCTCAGATTCCAGAACTTTCTGCCACAGAAATGTGAGGAACATGTGTTTTTTTAGCCAAATTTTGAGGTTTGCAAAGGATTCTGGGTAACAGAACCTGGTCCAAGCCACATAAGTCACCCCATCTTGGATTCCCCTAGGTCTCTAGTTTTCAGAAATGCACAGGTTTGGTAGGTTTCCCTTGGTGCCGGCTCAGCTAGAGGCCAAAATCTACAGGTAGGCACTTTGCAAAAAACACCTCTGTTTTCTTTCAAAAATTTGGATGTGTCCACGTTGCGCTTTGGGGCGTTTCCTGTCGCGGGCGCTAGGCCTACCCACACAAGTGAGGTATCATTTTTATCGGGAGACTTGGGGGAACGCTGGGTTGAAGGAAATTTGTGGCTCCTCTCAGATTCCAGAACTTTCTGCCGCACGCCAAATTTTGAGGTTTGCAAAGGATTCTGGGTAACAGAACCTGGTCCGAGCCATACAAGTCACCCCATCTTGGATTCCCCTAGGTCTCTAGTTTTCAGAAATGCACAGGTTTGGTAGGTTTCCCTAGGTGCCGGCTGAGCTAGAGGCCAAAATCTACAGGTAAGCACTTTGCAAAAAACACCTCTGTTTTCATTCAAAAAATTGGATGTGTCCACGGTGAGCTTTGGGGCGTTTCCTGTCGCGGGCGCTAGGCCTACCCACACAAGTGAGGTATCATTTTTATCGGGAGACTTGGGGGAATGCTGGGTGGAAGGAAATTTGTGGCTCATCTCAGATTCCAGAACTTTCTGCCACAGAAATGTGAGGAACATGTGTTTTTTTAGCCAAATTTTGAGGTTTGCAAAGGATTCTGGGTAACAGAACCTGGTCCAAGCCACATAAGTCACCCCATCTTGGATTCCCCTAGGTCTCTAGTTTTCAGAAATGCACAGGTTTGGTAGGTTTCCCTAGGTGCCGGCTGAGCTAGAGGCCAAAATCTACAGGTAGGCACTTTGCAAAAAACACCTCTGTTTTCATTCAAAAAATTGGATGTGTCCACGGTGCGCTTTGGGGCGTTTGCTGTCGCGGGCGCTAGGCCTACCCACACAAGTGAGGTATCATTTTTATCGGGAGACTTGAGGGAACGCTGGGTGGAAGGAAATTCGTGGCTCCTCTCAGATTCCAGAACTTTCTGCCACACGCCAAATTATGAGGTTTGCAAAGGATTCTGGGTAACAGAACCTGGTCCGAGCCACACAAGTCACCCCATCTTGGATTCCCCTAGCTCTCTAGTTTTCAGAAATGCACAGGTTTGATAGGTTTCCCTAGGTGCCGGCTGAGCTACAGGCCAAAATCTACAGGTAGGCACTTTGCAAAAAACACCTCTGTTTTCTTTCAAAAAATTGGATGTGTCTACGTTGCGCTTTGGAGCGTTTCCTGTCGCGGGCGCTAGGCCTACCTACACAAGTGAGGTATCATTTTTATCGGGAGACTTGGGGGAACTATGGGTGGAAGGAAATTTGTGGCTCCTCTCAGATTCCAGAACTTTCTGCCACAGAAATGTGTGGAACATGTGTTTTTTTAGCCAAATTTTGAGGTTTGCAAAGGATTCTGGGTAACAGAACCTGGTCCGAGCCACACAAGTCACCCCATCTTGGATTCCCCTAGGTCTCTAGTTTTCAGAAATGCACAGGTTTGGTAGGTTTCCCTAGGTGCCGGCTGAGCAAGAGGCCAAAATCTACAGGTAGGCACTTTGCAAAAAACACCTCTGTTTTCTTTCAAAAATTTGGATGTGTCCACGTTGCGCTTTGGGTCGTTTCCAGTCACGGGCGCTAGGCCTACCCACACAAGTGAGGTATCATTTTTATCGGGAGACTTGGGGGAACACTGGGTGGAAAGAAATTTGTGGCTCCTCTCAGATTCCAGAACTTTCTGCCACAGAAATGTGATGAACATGTGGTTTTTTAGCCAAATTTTGAGGTTTGCAAAGGATTCTGGGTAATAGAACCTGGTCCGAGCCACACAAGTTACTCCATCTTGGATTCCCCTAGGTCTCTAGTTTTCAGAAATGCACAGGTTTGGTAGGTTTCCCTAGGTGCCGGCTGAGCTAGAGGCCAAAATCTACAGGTAGGCACTTTGCAAAAAACACCTCTGTTTTCTTTCAAAAAATTGGATGTGGCCACATTGCGCTTTGGGGCGTTTCCTGTCACGGGCGCTAGGCCTACCCACACAGGTGAGGTATCATTTTTATCGGGAGACTTGGGGGAACGCTGGGTTGAAGGAAATTTGTGGCTCCTCTCAGATTCCAGAACTTTCTGCCACACGCCAAATTTTGAGGTTTGCAAAGGATTCTGGGTAACAGAACCTGGTCCGAGCCACACAAGTCACCCCATCTTGGATTCCCCGACGTCTCTAGTTTTCAGAAATGCACAGGTTTGGTAGGTTTCCCTAGGTGCCGGCTGAGCTAGAGGCCAAAATCGACAGGTAGGCACTTTGCAAAAAACACCTCTGTTTTCTTTCAAAAATGTGGATGTGTCCACGTTGCGCTTTGGGGCGTTTCCTGTTGCGTCGCTAGGCCTACCCACACAAGTGAGGTATCATTTTTATCAGGAGACTTGGGGGAACGCTGGGTGGAAGGAAATTTGTGGCTCCTCTCAGATTCCAGAACTTTCTGCCACACGCCAAATTTTGAGGTTTGCAAAGGATTCTGGGTAACAGAACCTGGTCCGAGCCACACAAGTCACCCCATCTTGGATTCCCCTAGGTCTCTAGTTTTAAGAAATGCACAGGTTTGGTAGGTTTCTCTAGGTACCAGCTGCGCTAGAGGCCAAAATCGACAGGTAGGCACTTTGTAAAAAACACCTCTGTTTTCTTTCAAAAATTTGGATGTGTCCACGTTGCTCTTTGGGGCGTTTCCTGTCGCGGGCGCTAGGCCTACCCACACAAGTAAGGTATCATTTTTATCGGGAGACTTTGGGGAACGCTGGGTGGAAGGAAATTTGTGGCTCCTCTTAGATTCCAGAACTTTCTGCCACATGCCAAATTTTGAGGTTTGCAAAGGATTCTGGGTAACAGAACCTGGTCCGAGCCACACAAGTCACCCCATCTTGGATTCCCCTAGGTCTCTAGTTTTCAGAAATGCACAGGTTTGGTAGGTTTCCCTAGGTGCCGTCTGAGCTAGAGGCCAAAATCTACAGGTAGACACTATGCAAAAAACACCTCTGTTTTCTTTAAAAAAATTGGATGTGTCCACGTTGCACTTTGGGGCGTTTCCTGTCGCGGGCGCTAGGCCTACCCACACAAGTGAGGTATCATTTTTATCGGGAGACTTGGAGAAACGCTGGGTGGAGGAAATTTGTGGCTCCTCTCAGATTCCAGAACTTTCTGCCACAGAAATGTGAGGAACGTGTTTTTTTTTAGCCAAATTTTGAGGTTTGCAAAGGTTTCTGGGTAACAGAACCTGGTACAAGCCACACAAGTCACCCCATCTTTGATTCCCCTAGGTCTCTAATTTTCAGAAATGCACAGGTTTGGTAGGTTTCCATAGGTGCTGGCTGAGCTAGAGGCCAAAATCTACAGGTAGGCACTTTGCAAAAAACACCTCTGTTTTCTTTCAAAAATTTGGATGTGTCCACGTTGCGCTTTGGGGCGTTTCCTGTCGCGGGCGCTAGGCCTACCCACACAAGTGAGGTATCATATTTATCGGGAGACTTGGGGGAACGCTGGGTGGAAGGAAATTCGTGGCTCCTCTCAGATTCCAGAACTTTCTGCCACACCCAAATTTTGAGGTTTGCAAAGGATTCCGGGTAACAGAACCTGGTCCAAGCCACACAAGTCACCCCATCTTGGATTCCCCTAGGTCTCTAGTTTTCAGAAATGCACAGGTTTGGTAGGTTTCCCTAGGTGCCGGCTGCGCTAGAGGCCAAAATCGATAGGTAGGCACTTTTCAAAAAACAACTCTGTTTTCTTTAAAAAATTTGGATGTGTCCACGTTGCTCTTTGGGGCGTTTCCTGTCGCGGGCGCTAGGCCTACCCACACAAGTGAGGTATCATTTTTATCGGGAGACTTTGGGGAACGCTGGGTGGAAGGAAATTTGTGGCTCCTCTCAGATTCCAGAACTTTCTGCCACACGCCAAATTTTGAGGTTTGCAAAGGATTCTGGGTAACAGAACCTGGTCCGAGCCACACAAGTCACCCCATCTTGGATTCCCCTAGGTCTCTAGTTTTCAGAAATGCACAGGTTTGGTAGGTTTCCCTAGGTGCCGTCTGAGCTAGAGGCCAAAATCTACAGGTAGGCACTATGCAAAAAAACACCTCTGTTTTCTTTCAAAAAATTAGATGTGTCCACGTTGCGCTTTGGGGCGTTTCCTGTTGCGGGCGCTAGGCCTACCCACACAAGTGAGGTATCATTTTTATCGGGAGACTTGGAGGAACGCTGAGTGGAAGGAAATTTGTGGCTCCTCTCAGATTCCAGAACTTTCTGCCACAGAAATGTGAGGAACATGTTTTTTTTTAGCCAAATTTTGAGGTTTGCAAAGGTTTCTGGGTAACAGAACCTGGTCCAAGTCACACAAGTCACCCCATCTTTGATTCCCCTAGGTCTCTAGTTTTCAGAAATGCACAGGTTTGGTAGGTTTTCCTAGGTGCCGGCTGAGCTAGAGGCCAAAATCTACAGGTAGGCACTTTGCAAAAAACACCTCTGTTTTCTTTCAAAAATTTGGATGTGTCCACGTTGCGCTTTGGGGCGTTTCCTGTCGCGGGCGCTAGGCCTACCCACACAAGTGAGGTATCATTTTTATCGGGAGATGTGGGGCAACGCTGGGTGGAAGGAAATTTGTGGCTCCTCTCAGATTCCAGAACTTTCTGCCACAGAAATGTGAGGAACATGTGTTTTTTTAGCCAAATTTTGAGGTTTGCAAAGGATTCTGGGTAACAGAACCTGGTCCGAGCCACACAAGTCACCCCATCTTGGATTCCCCTAGGTCTCTAGTTTTCAGAAATGCACAGGTTTGGTAGGTTTCCCTAGGTGCCCTCTGAGCTAGAGGCCAAAATCTACAGGTAGGCACTATGCAAAAAATCACCTCTGTTTTCTCTCAAAAAATTGGATGTGTCCACGTTGCGCTTTGGGGCGTTTCCTGTCGCGGGCGCTAGGCCTACCCACACAAGTGAGGTATCATTTTTATCGGGAGACTTGGAGGAACGCTGGGTGGAAGTAAATTTGTGGCTCCTCTCAGATTCCAGAACTTTCTGCCACAGAAATGTGAGGAACATGTTTTTATTTAGCCAAATTTTGAGCTTTGCAAAGGTTTCTGGGTAACAGAACCTGGTCCAAGCCACACAAGTCACCCCATCTTTGATTCCCCAGGTCTCTAATTTTCAGAAATGCACAGGTTTGGTATGTTTCCCTAATTGCCGGCTGAGCTAGAGGCCAAAATCGACAGGTAGGCACTTTGCAAAAAACACCTCTGTTTTCTTTCAAAAATTTGGATGTGTCCACGTTGCGCTTTGGGGCGTTTCCTGTCGCGGGCGCTAGGCCTACCCACACAAATGAGGTATCATTTTTATCGGGAGACTTGGGGGAACGCTGGGTGGAAGGAAATTCGTGGCTCCTCTCAGATTCCAGAACTTTCTTCCACACGCCAAATTTTGAGGTTTGCAAAGGATTCTGGGTAACATAACCTGGTCCAAGCCTCAAAAGTCACCCCATCTTGGATTCCCCTAGGTCTCTAGTTTTCAGAAATGCACAGGTTTGGTAGGTTTCCCTAGGTGCCGGCTGCGCTAGAGGCAAAAATCGACAGGTAGGCACTTTGCAAAAAACACCTCTGTTTTCTTTCAAAAATTTGGATGTGTCCACGTTGCTCTTTGGGGCGTTTCCTGTCGCGGGCGCTAGGCCTACCCACACAAGTGAGGTATCATTTTTATCGGGAGACTTTGGGGAACGCTGGGTGGAAGGAAATTTGTGGCTCCTCTCAGATTCCAGAACTTTCTGCCACACGCCAAATTTTGAGGTTTGCAAAGGATTCTGGGTAACAGAACCTGGTCCGAGCCATACAAGTCACCCCATCTTGGATTCCCCTAGGTCTCTAGTTTTCAGAAATGCACAGGTTTGGTAGGTTTCCCTAGGTGCCCTCTGAGCTAGAGGCCAAAATCTACAGGTAGGCACTATGCAAAAAATCACCTCTGTTTTCTTTAAAAAAATTGGATGTGTCCACGTTGCGCTTTGGGGGCGTTTCCTGTCGCGGGCGCTAGGCCTACCCACACAAGTGAGGTATCATTTTTATCGGGAGACTTGGAGGAACGCTGGGTGGAAGGAAATTTGTGGCTCCTCTCAGATTCCAGAACTTTCTGCCACAGAAATGTGAGGAACATGTTTTTTTTTAGCCAAATTTTGAGCTTTGCAAAGGTTTCTGGGTAACAGAACCTGGTCCAAGCCACACAAGTCACCCCATCTTTGATTCCCCTAGGTCTCTAGTTTTCAGAAATGCACAGGTTTGGTAGGTTTCCCTAGGTGCCAGCTGCGCTAGAGGCCAAAATCGATAGGTAGGCACTTTGCAAAAAACACCTGTGTTTTCTTTAAAAAATGTGGATGTGTCCACGTTGCTCTTTGGGGCGTTTCCTGTCGCGGGCGCTAGACCTACCCACACAAGTGAGGTATCATTTTTATCGGGAGACTTTGGGGAACGCTGGGTGGAAGGAAATATGTGGCTCCTCTCAGATTCCAGAACTTTCTGCCACATGCCAAATTTTGAGGTTTGCAAAGAATTCTGGGTAACAGAACCTGGTCTGAGCCACACAAGTCACCCCATCTTGGATTCCCCTAGGCCTCTAGTTTTCAGAAATGCACAGGTTTGGTAGGTTTCCCTAGGTGCCGTCTGAGCTAGAGGCCAAAAGCTACAGGTAGGCACTATGCAAAAAACACCTCTGTTTTCTTTAAAAAAATTGTATGTGTCCACGTTGCGCTTTGGGGCGTTTCCTGTCGCGGGCGCTAGGCCTACCCACACAAGTGAGGTATCATTTTTATCGGGAGACTTGGAGGAACGCTGGGTGGAAGGAAATTTGTGGCTCCTCTCAGATTCCAGAACTTTCTGCCACAGAAATGTGAGGAACATGTGTTTTTTTAGCCAAATTTTGAGGTTTGCAAAGGATTCTGGGTAACAGAACCTGGTCCAAGCCACATAAGTCACCCCATCTTGGATTCCCCTAGGTCTCTAGTTTTCAGAAATGCACAGGTTTGGTAGGTTTCCCTTGGTGCCGGCTCAGCTAGAGGCCAAAATCTACAGGTAGGCACTTTGCAAAAAACACCTCTGTTTTCTTTCAAAAATTTGGATGTGTCCACGTTGCGCTTTGGGGCGTTTCCTGTCGCGGGCGCTAGGCCTACCCACACAAGTGAGGTATCATTTTTATCGGGAGACTTGGGGGAACGCTGGGTTGAAGGAAATTTGTGGCTCCTCTCAGATTCCAGAACTTTCTGCCGCACGCCAAATTTTGAGGTTTGCAAAGGATTCTGGGTAACAGAACCTGGTCCGAGCCATACAAGTCACCCCATCTTGGATTCCCCTAGGTCTCTAGTTTTCAGAAATGCACAGGTTTGGTAGGTTTCCCTAGGTGCCGGCTGAGCTAGAGGCCAAAATCTACAGGTAAGCACTTTGCAAAAAACACCTCTGTTTTCATTCAAAAAATTGGATGTGTCCACGGTGAGCTTTGGGGCGTTTCCTGTCGCGGGCGCTAGGCCTACCCACACAAGTGAGGTATCATTTTTATCGGGAGACTTGGGGGAATGCTGGGTGGAAGGAAATTTGTGGCTCATCTCAGATTCCAGAACTTTCTGCCACAGAAATGTGAGGAACATGTGTTTTTTTAGCCAAATTTTGAGGTTTGCAAAGGATTCTGGGTAACAGAACCTGGTCCAAGCCACATAAGTCACCCCATCTTGGATTCCCCTAGGTCTCTAGTTTTCAGAAATGCACAGGTTTGGTAGGTTTCCCTAGGTGCCGGCTGAGCTAGAGGCCAAAATCTACAGGTAGGCACTTTGCAAAAAACACCTCTGTTTTCATTCAAAAAATTGGATGTGTCCACGGTGCGCTTTGGGGCGTTTGCTGTCGCGGGCGCTAGGCCTACCCACACAAGTGAGGTATCATTTTTATCGGGAGACTTGAGGGAACGCTGGGTGGAAGGAAATTCGTGGCTCCTCTCAGATTCCAGAACTTTCTGCCACACGCCAAATTATGAGGTTTGCAAAGGATTCTGGGTAACAGAACCTGGTCCGAGCCACACAAGTCACCCCATCTTGGATTCCCCTAGGTCTCTAGTTTTCAGAAATGCACAGGTTTGATAGGTTTCCCTAGGTGCCGGCTGAGCTACAGGCCAAAATCTACAGGTAGGCACTTTGCAAAAAACACCTCTGTTTTCTTTCAAAAAATTGGATGTGTCTACGTTGCGCTTTGGAGCGTTTCCTGTCGCGGGCGCTAGGCCTACCTACACAAGTGAGGTATCATTTTTATCGGGAGACTTGGGGGAACTATGGGTGGAAGGAAATTTGTGGCTCCTCTCAGATTCCAGAACTTTCTGCCACAGAAATGTGTGGAACATGTGTTTTTTTAGCCAAATTTTGAGGTTTGCAAAGGATTCTGGGTAACAGAACCTGGTCCGAGCCACACAAGTCACCCCATCTTGGATTCCCCTAGGTCTCTAGTTTTCAGAAATGCACAGGTTTGGTAGGTTTCCCTAGGTGCCGGCTGAGCAAGAGGCCAAAATCTACAGGTAGGCACTTTGCAAAAAACACCTCTGTTTTCTTTCAAAAATTTGGATGTGTCCACGTTGCGCTTTGGGTCGTTTCCAGTCACGGGCGCTAGGCCTACCCACACAAGTGAGGTATCATTTTTATCGGGAGACTTGGGGGAACACTGGGTGGAAAGAAATTTGTGGCTCCTCTCAGATTCCAGAACTTTCTGCCACAGAAATGTGATGAACATGTGGTTTTTTAGCCAAATTTTGAGGTTTGCAAAGGATTCTGGGTAATAGAACCTGGTCCGAGCCACACAAGTTACTCCATCTTGGATTCCCCTAGGTCTCTAGTTTTCAGAAATGCACAGGTTTGGTAGGTTTCCCTAGGTGCCGGCTGAGCTAGAGGCCAAAATCTACAGGTAGGCACTTTGCAAAAAACACCTCTGTTTTCTTTCAAAAAATTGGATGTGGCCACATTGCGCTTTGGGGCGTTTCCTGTCACGGGCGCTAGGCCTACCCACACAGGTGAGGTATCATTTTTATCGGGAGACTTGGGGGAACGCTGGGTTGAAGGAAATTTGTGGCTCCTCTCAGATTCCAGAACTTTCTGCCACACGCCAAATTTTGAGGTTTGCAAAGGATTCTGGGTAACAGAACCTGGTCCGAGCCACACAAGTCACCCCATCTTGGATTCCCCGACGTCTCTAGTTTTCAGAAATGCACAGGTTTGGTAGGTTTCCCTAGGTGCCGGCTGAGCTAGAGGCCAAAATCGACAGGTAGGCACTTTGCAAAAAACACCTCTGTTTTCTTTCAAAAATGTGGATGTGTCCACGTTGCGCTTTGGGGCGTTTCCTGTTGCGGGCGCTAGGCCTACCCACACAAGTGAGGTATCATTTTTATCAGGAGACTTGGGGGAACGCTGGGTGGAAGGAAATTTGTGGCTCCTCTCAGATTCCAGAACTTTCTGCCACACGCCAAATTTTGAGGTTTGCAAAGGATTCTGGGTAACAGAACCTGGTCCGAGCCACACAAGTCACCCCATCTTGGATTCCCCTAGGTCTCTAGTTTTAAGAAATGCACAGGTTTGGTAGGTTTCTCTAGGTACCAGCTGCGCTAGAGGCCAAAATCGACAGGTAGGCACTTTGTAAAAAACACCTCTGTTTTCTTTCAAAAATTTGGATGTGTCCACGTTGCTCTTTGGGGCGTTTCCTGTCGCGGGCGCTAGGCCTACCCACACAAGTAAGGTATCATTTTTATCGGGAGACTTTGGGGAACGCTGGGTGGAAGGAAATTTGTGGCTCCTCTTAGATTCCAGAACTTTCTGCCACATGCCAAATTTTGAGGTTTGCAAAGGATTCTGGGTAACAGAACCTGGTCCGAGCCACACAAGTCACCCCATCTTGGATTCCCCTAGGTCTCTAGTTTTCAGAAATGCACAGGTTTGGTAGGTTTCCCTAGGTGCCGTCTGAGCTAGAGGCCAAAATCTACAGGTAGACACTATGCAAAAAACACCTCTGTTTTCTTTAAAAAAATTGGATGTGTCCACGTTGCGCTTTGGGGCGTTTCCTGTCGCGGGCGCTAGGCCTACCCACACAAGTGAGGTATCATTTTTATCGGGAGACTTGGAGAAACGCTGGGTGGAGGAAATTTGTGGCTCCTCTCAGATTCCAGAACTTTCTGCCACAGAAATGTGAGGAACGTGTTTTTTTTTAGCCAAATTTTGAGGTTTGCAAAGGTTTCTGGGTAACAGAACCTGGTACAAGCCACACAAGTCACCCCATCTTTGATTCCCCTAGGTCTCTAATTTTCAGAAATGCACAGGTTTGGTAGGTTTCCATAGGTGCTGGCTGAGCTAGAGGCCAAAATCTACAGGTAGGCACTTTGCAAAAAACACCTCTGTTTTCTTTCAAAAATTTGGATGTGTCCACGTTGCGCTTTGGGGCGTTTCCTGTCGCGGGCGCTAGGCCTACCCACACAAGTGAGGTATCATATTTATCGGGAGACTTGGGGGAACGCTGGGTGGAAGGAAATTCGTGGCTCCTCTCAGATTCCAGAACTTTCTGCCACACCCAAATTTTGAGGTTTGCAAAGGATTCCGGGTAACAGAACCTGGTCCAAGCCACACAAGTCACCCCATCTTGGATTCCCCTAGGTCTCTAGTTTTCAGAAATGCACAGGTTTGGTAGGTTTCCCTAGGTGCCGGCTGCGCTAGAGGCCAAAATCGATAGGTAGGCACTTTTCAAAAAACAACTCTGTTTTCTTTAAAAAATTTGGATGTGTCCACGTTGCTCTTTGGGGCGTTTCCTGTCGCGGGCGCTAGGCCTACCCACACAAGTGAGGTATCATTTTTATCGGGAGACTTTGGGGAACGCTGGGTGGAAGGAAATTTGTGGCTCCTCTCAGATTCCAGAACTTTCTGCCACACGCCAAATTTTGAGGTTTGCAAAGGATTCTGGGTAACAGAACCTGGTCCGAGCCACACAAGTCACCCCATCTTGGATTCCCCTAGGTCTCTAGTTTTCAGAAATGCACAGGTTTGGTAGGTTTCCCTAGGTGCCGTCTGAGCTAGAGGCCAAAATCTACAGGTAGGCACTATGCAAAAAAACACCTCTGTTTTCTTTCAAAAAATTAGATGTGTCCACGTTGCGCTTTGGGGCGTTTCCTGTTGCGGGCGCTAGGCCTACCCACACAAGTGAGGTATCATTTTTATCGGGAGACTTGGAGGAACGCTGAGTGGAAGGAAATTTGTGGCTCCTCTCAGATTCCAGAACTTTCTGCCACAGAAATGTGAGGAACATGTTTTTTTTTAGCCAAATTTTGAGGTTTGCAAAGGTTTCTGGGTAACAGAACCTGGTCCAAGTCACACAAGTCACCCCATCTTTGATTCCCCTAGGTCTCTAGTTTTCAGAAATGCACAGGTTTGGTAGGTTTTCCTAGGTGCCGGCTGAGCTAGAGGCCAAAATCTACAGGTAGGCACTTTGCAAAAAACACCTCTGTTTTCTTTCAAAAATTTGGATGTGTCCACGTTGCGCTTTGGGGCGTTTCCTGTCGCGGGCGCTAGGCCTACCCACACAAGTGAGGTATCATTTTTATCGGGAGATGTGGGGCAACGCTGGGTGGAAGGAAATTTGTGGCTCCTCTCAGATTCCAGAACTTTCTGCCACAGAAATGTGAGGAACATGTGTTTTTTTAGCCAAATTTTGAGGTTTGCAAAGGATTCTGGGTAACAGAACCTGGTCCGAGCCACACAAGTCACCCCATCTTGGATTCCCCTAGGTCTCTAGTTTTCAGAAATGCACAGGTTTGGTAGGTTTCCCTAGGTGCCCTCTGAGCTAGAGGCCAAAATCTACAGGTAGGCACTATGCAAAAAATCACCTCTGTTTTCTCTCAAAAAATTGGATGTGTCCACGTTGCGCTTTGGGGCGTTTCCTGTCGCGGGCGCTAGGCCTACCCACACAAGTGAGGTATCATTTTTATCGGGAGACTTGGAGGAACGCTGGGTGGAAGTAAATTTGTGGCTCCTCTCAGATTCCAGAACTTTCTGCCACAGAAATGTGAGGAACATGTTTTTATTTAGCCAAATTTTGAGCTTTGCAAAGGTTTCTGGGTAACAGAACCTGGTCCAAGCCACACAAGTCACCCCATCTTTGATTCCCCAGGTCTCTAATTTTCAGAAATGCACAGGTTTGGTAGGCTTCCCTAGGTGCCGGCTGAGCTAGAGGCCAAAATCTACAGGTAGGCACTTTGCAAAAAACACCTCTGTTTTCTTTCAAAAAATTGGATGTGTCCACGTAGCGCTTTGGGGCGTTTCCTGTCGCGGGCGCTAGGCCTACCCAAACAAGTGAGGTATCATTTTTATCGGGAGACTTGGGGGAACGCTGGGTGGAAGGAAATTTGTGGCACCTCCCAGATTCCAGAACTTTCTGCCACAGAAATGTGAGGAACATGTGTTTTTTTAGCCAAGTTTTGAGGTTTGCAAAGGATTCTGGGTAACAGAACCTGGTGCAAGCCACACAAGTCACCCCATCTTGGATTCCCCTAGGTCTCTAGTTTTCAGAAATGCACAGGTTTGGTAGGTTTCCATAGGTGCCGGCTGAGCTAGAGGCCAAAATCGACAGGTAGGCACTTTGCAAAAAACACCTCTGTTTTCTTTAAAAAATGTGGATGTGTCCACGTTGCGCTTTGGGGCGTTTCCTGTCGCGGGCGGTAGGCCTACCCACACAAGTGAGGTATCATTTTTATCGGGAGACTTGGGGGAACGCTGGGTGGAAGGAAATTTGTGGCTCCTCTCAGATTCCAGAACTTTCTGCCACACGCCAAATTTTGAGGTTTGCAAAGGATTCTGGGTAACAGAACCTGGTCCAAGCCACACAAGTCACCCCATCTTGGATTCCCCTAGGTCTCTAGTTTTCAGAAATGCACAGGTTTGGTATGTTTCCCTAATTGCCGGCTGAGCTAGAGGCCAAAATCGACAGGTAGGCACTTTGCAAAAAACACCTCTGTTTTCTTTAAAAAATGTGGATGTGTCCACGTTGCGCTTTGGGGCGTTTCCTGTCGCGCGCGGTAGGCCTACCCACACAAGTGAGGTATCATTTTTATCGGGAGACTTGGGGGAACGCTGGGTGGAAGGAAATTTGTGGCTCCTCTCAGATTCCAGAACTTTCTGCCACACGCCAAATTTTGAGGTTTGCAAAGGATTCTGGGTAACAGAACCTGGTCCGAGCCACACAAGTCACCCCATCTTGGATTCCCCTAGGTCTCTAGGTTTCAGAAATGCACAGGTTTGGTAGGTTTCCCTAGGTGCCGGCTGAGCTAGAGGCCAAAATCTACAGGTAGGCACTTTGCAAAAAACACCTCTGTTTTCTTTAAAAAAATTGGATGTGTCCACGTTGCGCTTTGGGGCGTTTCCTGTCGCGGGCGCTAGGCCTACCCACACAAGTGAGGTATCATTTTTATCGGGAGACTTGGGGGAATGCTGGGTGGAAGGAAGTTTGTGGCTCCTCTCAGATTCCAGAACTTTCTGCCACAGAAATGAGGGGAACATGTGTTTTTTTAGCCAAATTTTGAGGTTTGCAAAGGATTCTGGGTAACAGAACCTGGTCCAAGCCACACAAGGCACCCCATCTTGGATTCCCCTAGGTCTCTAGTTTTCAGAAATGCACAGGTTTGGTAGGTTTCCCTAGGTGCTGGCTGAGCTAGAGGCCAAAATCGACAGGTAGGCACTTTGCAAAAAACACCTCTGTTTTCTTTCAAAAATTTGGATGTGTCCACGTTGCGCTTTGGGGCGTTTCCTGTCTCGGGCGCTAGGCCTACCCACACAAGTGAGGTATCATTTTTATCGGGAGACTTGGGGGAACGCTGGGTGGAAGGAAATTTGTGGCTCCTCTCAGATTCCAGAACTTTCTGCCACACGCCAAATTTTGAGGTTTGCAAAGGATTCTGGGTAACAGAACCTGGTCCGAGCCACACAAGTCACCCCATCTTGGATTCCCCTAGGTCTCTAGTTTTCAGAAATGCACAGGTTTGGTAGGTTTCCCTAGGTGCCGGCTGAGCTAGAGGCCAAAATCGACAGGTAGGCACTTTGCAAAAAACACCTCTGTTTTCTTTCAAAAATTTGGATGTGTCCATGTTGCGCTTTGGGGCGTTTCCTGTCACGGGCGCTAGGCCTACCCACACAAGTGAGGTATCATTTTTATCGGGAGACTTGGAGGAACGCTGGGTGGAAGGAAATTTGTGGCTCCTCTCAGATTCCAGAACTTTCTGCCACAGAAATATGAGGAACATGTTTTTTTTTAGCCAAGTTTTGAGGTTTGCAAAGGTTTCTGGGTAACAGAACCTGGTCCAAGCCACACAAGTCACCCCATCTTTGATTCCCCTAGGTCTCTAGTTTTCAGAAATGCACAGGTTTGGTAGGTTTCCCTAGGTGCCAGCTGCGCTAGAGGCCAAAATCGATAGGTAGGCACTTTGCAAAAAACACCTGTGTTTTCTTTCAAAAATGTGGATGTGTCCACGTTGCTCTTTGGGGCGTTTCCTGTCGCGGGCGCTAGGCCTACCCACACAAGTGAGGTATCATTTTTATCGGGAGACTTGGAGGAACGCTGGGTGGAAGGAAATTTGTGGCTCCTCTCAGATTCCAGAACTTTCTGCCACAGAAATGTGAGGAACATGTTTTTTTTTTAGCCACATTTTGAGGTTTGCAAAGGTTTCTGGGTAACAGAACCTGGTCCAAGCCACACAAGTCACCCCATCTTTGATTCCCCTAGGTCTCTAGTTTTCAGAAATGCACAGGTTTGGTAGGTTTCCCTTGGTGCCGGCTGAGCTAGAGGCCAAAATCTACAGGTAGGCACTTTGCAAAAAACACCTCTGTTTTCTTTCAAAAATGTGGATGTGTCCACGTTGCGCTTTGGGGCGTTTCCTGTCGCGGGCGCTAGGCCTACCCACACAAGTGAGGTATCATTTTTATCGGGAGACTTGGGGGAACGCTGGGTTTAAGGAAATTTGTGGCTCCTCTCAGATTCCAGAACTTTCTGCCGCACGCCAAATTTTGAGGTTTGCAAAGGATTCTGGGTAACAGAACCTGGTCCGAGCCACACAAGTCACCCCATCTTGGATTCCCCTAGGTCTCTAGTTTTCAGAAATGCACAGGTTTGGTAGGTTTCCCTAGGTGCCGGCTGAGCTAGAGGCCAAAATCTACAGGTAGGCACTTTGCAAAAAACACCTCTGTTTTCATTCAAAAAATTGGATGTGTCCACGGTGCGCTTTGGGGCGTTTCCTGTCGCGGGCGCTAGGCCTACCCACACAAGTGAGGTATCATTTTTATCGGGAGACTTGGGGGAATGCTGGGTGGAAGGAAATTTGTGGCTCATCTCAGATTCCAGAACTTTCTGCCACAGAAATGTGAGGAACATGTGTTTTTTTAGCCAAATTTTGAGGTTTGCAAAGGATTTTGGGTAACAGAACCTGGTCCAAGCCTCATAAGTCACCCCATCTTGGATTCCCCTAGGTCTCTAGTTTTCAGAAATGCACAGGTTTGGTAGGTTTCCCTAGGTGCCGGCTGAGCTAGAGGCCAAAATCTACAGGTAGGCACTTTGCAAAAAACACCTCTGTTTTCATTCAAAAAATTGGATGTGTCCACGGTGCGCTTTGGGGCGTTTCCTGTCGCGGGCGCTAGGCCTACCCATACAAGTGAGGTATCATTTTTATCGGGAGACTTGAGGGAACGCTGGGTGGAAGGAAATTCGTGGCTCCTCTCAGATTCCAGAACTTTCTGCCACACGCCAAATTATGAGGTTTGCAAAGGATTCTGGGTAACAGAACCTGGTCCGAGCCACACAAGTCACCCCATCTTGGATTCCCCTAGGTCTCTAGTTTTCAGAAATGCACAGGTTTGATAGGTTTCCCTAGGTGCCGGCTGAGCTACAGGCCAAAATCTACAGGTAGGCACTTTGCAAAAAACACCTCTGTTTTCTTTCAAAAAATTGGATGTGTCCACGTTGCGCTTTGGAGCGTTTCCTGTCGCGGGCGCTAGGCCTACCCACACAAGTGAGGTATCATTTTTATCGGGAGACTTGGGGGAACTATGGGTGGAAGGAAATTTGTGGCTCCTCTCAGATTCCAGAACTTTCTGCCACAGAAATGTGTGGAACATGTGTTTTTTTAGCCAAATTTTGAGGTTTGCAAAGGATTCTGGGTAACAGAACCTGGTCCGAGCCACACAAGTCACCCCATCTTGGATTCCCCTAGGTCTCTAGTATTCAGAAATGCACAGGTTTGGTAGGTTTCCCTAGGTGCCGGCTGAGCAAGAGGCCAAAATCTACAGGTAGGCACTTTGCAAAAAACACCTCTGTTTTCTTTCAAAAATTTGGATGTGTCCACGTTGCGCTTTGGGTCGTTTCCAGTCACGGGCGCTAGGCCTACCCACACAAGTGAGGTATCATTTTTATCGGGAGACTTGGGGGAACACTGGGTTGAAAGAAATTTGTGGCTCCTCTCAGATTCCAGAACTTTCTGCCACAGAAATGTGATGAACATGTGGTTTTTTAGCCAAATTTTGAGGTTTGCAAAGGATTCTGGGTAACAGAACCTGGTCCAAGCCACACAAGGCACCCCATCTTGGATTCCCCTAGGTCTCTAGTTTTCAGAAATGCACAGGTTTGGTAGGTTTCCCTAGGTGCTGGCTGAGCTAGAGGCCAAAATCGACAGGTAGGCACTTTGCAAAAAACACCTCTGTTTTCTTTCAAAAATTTGGATGTGTCCACGTTGCGCTTTGGGGCGTTTCCTGTCTCGGGCGCTAGGCCTACCCACACAAGTGAGGTATCATTTTTATCGGGAGACTTGGGGGAACGCTGGGTGGAAGGAAATTTGTGGCTCCTCTCAGATTCCAGAACTTTCTGCCACACGCCAAATTTTGAGGTTTGCAAAGGATTCTGGGTAACAGAAC
This sequence comes from Pleurodeles waltl, assembly GCF_031143425.1. NCBI lineage: Eukaryota > Metazoa > Chordata > Amphibia > Caudata > Salamandridae > Pleurodeles > Pleurodeles waltl. The sequence goes on from NC_090440.1 coordinate 141,295,095, forward strand.
CTGGTCCGAGCCACACAAGTCACCCCATCTTGGATTCCCCTAGGTCTCTAGTTTTCAGAAATGCACAGGTTTGGTAGGTTTCCCTAGGTGCCGGCTGAGCTAGAGGGCAAAATCGACAGGTAGGCACTTTGCAAAAAACACCTCTGTTTTCTTTCAAAAATTTGGATGTGTCCATGTTGCGCTTTGGGGCGTTTCCTGTCACGGGCGCTAGGCCTACCCACACAAGTGAGGTATCATTTTTATCGGGAGACTTGGAGGAAAGCTGGGTGGAAGGAAATTTGTGGCTCCTCTCAGATTCCAGAACTTTCTGCCACAGAAATATGAGGAACATGTTTTTTTTTAGCCAAATTTTGAGGTTTGCAAAGGTTTCTGGGTAACAGAACCTGGTCCAAGCCACACAAGTCACCCCATCTTTGATTCCCCTAGGTCTCTAGTTTTCAGAAATGCACAGGTTTGGTAGGTTTCCCTAGGTGCCAGCTGCGCTAGAGGCCAAAATCGATAGGTAGGCACTTTGCAAAAAACACCTGTGTTTTCTTTCAAAAATGTGGATGTGTCCACGTTGCTCTTTGGGGCGTTTCCTGTCGCGGGCGCTAGGCCTACCAACACAAGTGAGGTATCATTTTTATCGGGAGACTTTGGGGAACGCTGGGTGGAAGGAAATATGTGGCTCCTCTCAGATTCCAGAACTTTCTGCCACATGCCAAATTTTGAGGTTTGCAAAGAATTCTGGGTAACAGAACCTGGTCCGAGCCACACAAGTCACCCCATCTTGGATTCCCCTAGGCCTCTAGTTTTCAGAAATGCACAGGTTTGGTAGGTTTCCCTAGGTGCCGTCTGAGCTAGAGGCCAAAAGCTACAGGTAGGCACTATGCAAAAAACACCTCTGTTTTCTTTAAAAAAATTGTATGTGTCCACGTTGCGCTTTGGGGCGTTTCCTGTCGCGGGCGCTAGGCCTACCCACACAAGTGAGGTATCATTTTTATCGGGAGACTTGGAGGAACGCTGGGTGGAAGGAAATTTGTGGCTCCTCTCAGATTCCAGAACTTTCTGCCACAGAAATGTGAGGAACATGTTTTTTTTTTAGCCAAATTTTGAGGTTTGCAAAGGTTTCTGGGTAACAGAACCTGGTCCAAGCAACACAAGTCACCCCATCTTTGATTCCCCTAGGTCTCTAGTTTTCAGAAATGCACAGGTTTGGTAGGTTTCCCTTGGTGCCGGCTGAGCTAGAGGCCAAAATCTACAGGTAGGCACTTTGCAAAAAACACCTCTGTTTTCTTTCAAAAATTTGGATGTGTCCACGTTGCGCTTTGGGGCGTTTCCTGTCGCGGGCGCTAGGCCTACCCACACAAGTGAGGTATCATTTTTATCGGGAGACTTGGGGGAACGCTGGGTTTAAGGAAATTTGTGGCTCCTCTCAGATTCCAGAACTTTCTGCCGCACGCCAAATTTTGAGGTTTGCAAAGGATTCTGGGTAACAGAACCTGGTCCGAGCCACACAAGTCACCCCATCTTGGATTCCCCTAGGTCTCTAGTTTTCAGAAATGCACAGGTTTGGTAGGTTTCCCTAGGTGCCGGCTGAGCTAGAGGCCAAAATCTACAGGTAGGCACTTTGCAAAAAACACCTCTGTTTTCATTCAAAAAATTGGATGTGTCCACGGTGCGCTTTGGGGCGTTTCCTGTCGCGGGCGCTAGGCCTACCCACACAAGTGAGGTATCATTTTTATCGGGAGACTTTGGGGAACGCTGGGTGGAAGGAAATTTGTGGCTCCTCTCAGATTCCACAACTTTCTGCCACACGCCAAATTTTGAGGTTTGCAAAGGATTCTGGGTAACAGAACCTGGTCCGAGCCACACAAGTCACCCCATCTTGGATTCCCCTAGGTCTCTAGTTTTCAGAAATGCACAGGTTTGGTAGGTTTCCCTAGGTGCCGTCTGAGCTAGAGGCCAAAATCTACAGGTAGGCACTATGCAAAAAAACACCTCTGTTTTCTTTAAAAAAATTAGATGTGTCCACGTTGCGCTTTGGGGCGTTTCCTGTTGCGGGCGCTAGGCCTACCCACACAAGTGAGGTATCATTTTTATCGGGAGACTTGGAGGAACGCTGAGTGGAAGGAAATTTGTGGCTCCTCTCAGATTCCAGAACTTTCTGCCACAGAAATGTGAGAAACATGTTTTTTTTTAGCCAAATTTTGAGGTTTGCAAAGGTTTCTGGGTAACAGAACCTGGTCCAAGCCACACAAGTCACCCCATCTTTGATTCCCCTAGGTCTCTAGTTTTCAGAAATGCACAGGTTTGGTAGGTTTTCCTAGGTGCCGGCTGAGCTAGAGGCCAAAATCTACAGGTAGGCACTTTGCAAAAAACACCTCTGTTTTCTTTAAAAAATTTGGATGTGTCCACGTTGCGCTTTGGGGCGTTTCCTGTCGCGGGCGCTAGGCCTACCCACACAAGTGAGGTATCATTTTTATCGGGAGATGTGGGGCAACGCTGGGTGGAAGGAAATTCGTGGCTCCTCTCAGATTCCAGAACTTTCTGCCACAGAAATGTGAGGAACATGTGTTTTTTTAGCCAAATTTTGAGGTTTGCAAAGAATTCTGGGTAACAGAACCTGGTCCGAGCCACACAAGTCACCCCATCTTGGATTCCCCTAGGTCTCTAGTTTTCAGAAATGCACAGGTTTGGTAGGTTTCCCTAGGTGCCCTCTGAGCTAGAGGCCAAAATCTACAGGTAGGCACTATGCAAAAAATCACCTCTGTTTTCTTTCAAAAAATTGGATGTGTCCACGTTGCGCTTTGGGGCGTTTCCTGTCGCGGGCGCTAGGCCTACCCACACAAGTGAGGTATCATTTTTATCGGGAGACTTGGAGGAACGCTGGGTGGAAGTAAATTTGTGGCTCCTCTCAGATTCCAGAACTTTCTGCCACAGAAATGTGAGGAACATGTTTTTATTTAGCCAAATTTTGAGCTTTGCAAAGGTTTCTGGGTAACAGAACCTGGTCCAAGCCACACAAGTCACCCCATCTTTGATTCCCCAGGTCTCTAATTTTCAGAAATGCACAGGTTTGGTAGGCTTCCCTAGGTGCCGGCTGAGCTAGAGGCCAAAATCTACAGGTAGGCACTTTGCAAAAAACACCTCTGTTTTCTTTCAAAAAATTGGATGTGTCCACGTAGTGCTTTGGGGCGTTTCCTGTCGCGGGCGCTAGGCCTACCCAAACAAGTGAGGTATCATTTTTATCGGGAGACTTGGGGGAACGCTGGGTGGAAGGAAATTTGTGGCTCCTCCCAGATTCCAGAACTTTCTGCCACAGAAATGTGAGGAACATGTGTTTTTTTAGCCAAGTTTTGAGGTTTGCAAAGGATTCTGGGTAACAGAACCTGGTGCAAGCCACACAAGTCACCCCATCTTGGATTCCCCTAGGTCTCTAGTTTTCAGAAATGCACAGGTTTGGTATGTTTCCCTAATTGCCGGCTGAGCTAGAGGCCAAAATCGACAGGTAGGCACTTTGCAAAAAACACCTCTGTTTTCTTTAAAAAATGTGGATGTGTCCACGTTGCGCTTTGGGGCGTTTCCTGTCGCGGGCGGTAGGCCTACCCACACAAGTGAGGTATCATTTTTATCGGGAGACTTGGGGGAACGCTGGGTGGAAGGAAATTTGTGGCTCCTCTCAGATTCCAGAACTTTCTGCCACACGCCAAATTTTGAGGTTTGCAAAGGATTCTGGGTAACAGAACCTGGTCCAAGCCACACAAGTCACCCCATCTTGGATTCCCCTAGGTCTCTAGTTTTCAGAAATGCACAGGTTTGGTATGTTTCCCTAATTGCCGGCTGAGCTAGAGGCCAAAATCGACAGGTAGGCACTTTGCAAAAAACACCTCTGTTTTCTTTAAAAAATGTGGATGTGTCCACGTTGCGCTTTGGGGCGTTTCCTGTCGCGCGCGGTAGGCCTACCCACACAAGTGAGGTATCATTTTTATCGGGAGACTTGGGGGAACGCTGGGTGGAAGGAAATTTGTGGCTCCTCTCAGATTCCAGAACTTTCTGCCACACGCCAAATTTTGAGGTTTGCAAAGGATTCTGGGTAACAGAACCTGGTCCGAGCCACACAAGTCACCCCATCTTGGATTCCCCTAGGTCTCTAGGTTTCAGAAATGCACAGGTTTGGTAGGTTTCCCTAGGTGCCGGCTGAGCTAGAGGCCAAAATCTACAGGTAGGCACTTTGCAAAAAACACCTCTGTTTTCTTTAAAAAAATTGGATGTGTCCACGTTGCGCTTTGGGGCGTTTCCTGTCGCGGGCGCTAGGCCTACCCACACAAGTGAGGTATCATTTTTATCGGGAGACTTGGGGGAATGCTGGGTGGAAGGAAGTTTGTGGCTCCTCTCAGATTCCAGAACTTTCTGCCACAGAAATGAGGGGAACATGTGTTTTTTTAGCCAAATTTTGAGGTTTGCAAAGGATTCTGGGTAACAGAACCTGGTCCAAGCCACACAAGGCACCCCATCTTGGATTCCCCTAGGTCTCTAGTTTTCAGAAATGCACAGGTTTGGTAGGTTTCCCTAGGTGCTGGCTGAGCTAGAGGCCAAAATCGACAGGTAGGCACTTTGCAAAAAACACCTCTGTTTTCTTTCAAAAATTTGGATGTGTCCACGTTGCGCTTTGGGGCGTTTCCTGTCTCGGGCGCTAGGCCTACCCACACAAGTGAGGTATCATTTTTATCGGGAGACTTGGGGGAACGCTGTGTGGAAGGAAATTTGTGGCTCCTCTCAGATTCCAGAACTTTCTGCCACACGCTAAATTTTGAGGTTTGCAAAGGATTCTGGGTAACAGAACCTGGTCCAAGCCACACAAGTCACCCCATCTTGGATTCCCCTAGGTCTCTAGTTTTCAGAAATGCACAGGTTTGGTATGTTTCCCTAATTGCCGGCTGAGCTAGAGGCCAAAATCGACAGGTAGGCACTTTGCAAAAAACACCTCTGTTTTCTTTAAAAAATGTGGATGTGTCCACGTTGCGCTTTGGGGCGTTTCCTGTCGCGCGCGGTAGGCCTACCCACACAAGTGAGGTATCATTTTTATCGGGAGACTTGGGGGAACGCTGGGTGGAAGGAAATTTGTGGCTCCTCTCAGATTCCAGAACTTTCTGCTACACGCCAAATTTTGAGGTTTGCAAAGGATTCTGGGTAACAGAACCTGGTCCGAGCCACACAAGTCACCCCATCTTGGATTCCCCTAGGTCTCTAGGTTTCAGAAATGCACAGGTTTGGTAGGTTTCCCTAGGTGCCGGCTGAGCTAGAGGCCAAAATCTACAGGTAGGCACTTTGCAAAAAACACCTCTGTTTTCTTTAAAAAAATTGGATGTGTCCACGTTGCGCTTTGGGGCGTTTCCTGTCGCGGGCGCTAGGCCTACCCACACAAGTGAGGTATCATTTTTATCGGGAGACTTGGGGGAATGCTGGGTGGAAGGAAGTTTGTGGCTCCTCTCAGATTCCAGAACTTTCTGCCACAGAAATGAGGGGAACATGTGTTTTTTTAGCCAAATTTTGAGGTTTGCAAAGGATTCTGGGTAACAGAACCTGGTCCAAGCCACACAAGGCACCCCATCTTGGATTCCCCTAGGTCTCTAGTTTTCAGAAATGCACAGGTTTGGTAGGTTTCCCTAGGTGCTGGCTGAGCTAGAGGCCAAAATCGACAGGTAGGCACTTTGCAAAAAACACCTCTGTTTTCTTTCAAAAATTTGGATGTGTCCACGTTGCGCTTTGGGGCGTTTCCTGTCTCGGGCGCTAGGCCTACCCACACAAGTGAGGTATCATTTTTATCGGGAGACTTGGGGGAACGCTGGGTGGAAGGAAATTTGTGGCTCCTCTCAGATTCCAGAACTTTCTGCCACACGCCAAATTTTGAGGTTTGCAAAGGATTCTGGGTAACAGAACCTGGTCCGAGCCACACAAGTCACCCCATCTTGGATTCCCCTAGGTCTCTAGTTTTCAGAAATGCACAGGTTTGGTAGGTTTCCCTAGGTGCCGGCTGAGCTAGAGGCCAAAATCGACAGGTAGGCACTTTGCAAAAAACACCTCTGTTTTCTTTCAAAAATTTGGATGTGTCCATGTTGCGCTTTGGGGCGTTTCCTGTCACGGGCGCTAGGCCTACCCACACAAGTGAGGTATCATTTTTATCGGGAGACTTGGAGGAACGCTGGGTGGAAGGAAATTTGTGGCTCCTCTCAGATTCCAGAACTTTCTGCCACAGAAATATGAGGAACATGTTTTTTTTTAGCCAAATTTTGAGGTTTGCAAAGGTTTCTGGGTAACAGAACCTGGTCCAAGCCACACAAGTCACCCCATCTTTGATTCCCCTAGGTCTCTGGTTTTCAGAAATGCACAGGTTTGGTAGGTTTCCCTAGGTGCCAGCTGCGCTAGAGGCCAAAATCGATAGGTAGGCACTTTGCAAAAAACACCTGTGTTTTCTTTCAAAAATGTGGATGTGTCCACGTTGCTCTTTGGGGCGTTTCCTGTCGCGGGCGCTAGGCCTACCCACACAAGTGAGGTATCATTTTTATCGGGAGACTTGGGGGAACGCTGGGTTTAAGGAAATTTGTGGCTCCTCTCAGATTCCAGAACTTTCTGCCGCACGCCAAATTTTGAGGTTTGCAAAGGATTCTGGGTAACAGAACCTGGTCCGAGCCACACAAGTCACCCCATCTTGGATTCCCCTAGGTCTCTAGTTTTCAGAAATGCACAGGTTTGGTAGGTTTCCCTAGGTGCCGTCTGAGCTAGAGGCCAAAAGCTACAGGTAGGCACTATGCAAAAAACACCTCTGTTTTCTTTAAAAAAATTGTATGTGTCCACGTTGCGCTTTGGGGCGTTTCCTGTTGCGGGCGCTAGGCCTACCCACACAAGTGAGGTATCATTTTTATCGGGAGACTTGGAGGAACGCTGGGTGGAAGGAAATTTGTGGCTCCTCTCAGATTCCAGAACTTTCTGCCACAGAAATGTGAGGAACATGTTTTTTTTTTAGCCAAATTTTGAGGTTTGCAAAGGTTTCTGGGTAACAGAACCTGGTCCAAGCCACACAAGTCACCCCATCTTTGATTCCCCTAGGTCTCTAGTTTTCAGAAATGCACAGGTTTGGTAGGTTTCCCTAGGTGCCGGCTGAGCTAGAGGCCAAAATCTACAGGTAGGCACTTTGCAAAAAACACCTCTGTTTTCTTTCAAAAATTTGGATGTGTCCACGTTGCGCTTTGGGGCGTTTCCTGTCGCGGGCGCTAGGCCTACCCACACAAGTGAGGTATCATTTTTATCGGGAGACTTGGGGGAACGCTGGGTTTAAGGAAATTTGTGGCTCCTCTCAGATTCCAGAACTTTCTGCCGCACGCCAAATTTTGAGGTTTGCAAAGGATTCTGGGTAACAGAACCTGGTCCGAGCCACACAAGTCACCCCATCTTGGATTCCCCTAGGTCTCTAATTTTCAGAAATGCACAGGTTTGATAGGTTTCCCTAGGTGCCGGCTGAGCTACAGGCCAAAATCTACAGGTAGGCACTTTGCAAAAAACACCTCTGTTTTCTTTCAAAAAATTGGATGTGTCCACGTTGCGCTTTGGAGCGTTTCCTGTCGCGGGCGCTAGGCCTACCCACACAAGTGAGGTATCATTTTTATCGGGAGACTTGGGGGAACTATGGGTGGAAGGAAATTTGTGGCTCCTCTCAGATTCCAGAACTTTCTGCCACAGAAATGTGAGGAACATGTGTTTTTTTAGCCAAATTTTGAGGTTTGCAAAGGATTCTGGGTAACAGAACCTGGTCCGAGCCACACAAGTCACCCCATCTTGGATTCCCCTAGGTCCCTAGTTTTCAGAAATGCACAGGTTTGGTAGGTTTCCCTAGGTGCCGGCTGAGCTAGAGGCCAAAATCTACAGGTAGGCACTTTGCAAAAAACACCTCTGTTTTCTTTCAAAAAATTGGATGTGGCCACATTGCGCTTTGGGGCGTTTCCTGTCACGGGCGCTAGGCCTACCCACACAGGTGAGGTATCATTTTTATCGGGAGACTTGGGGGAACGCTGGGTGGAAGGAAATTTGTGGCTCCTCTCAGATTCCAGAACTTTCTGCCACAGAAATGTGAGGAACATGTGTTTTTTTAGCCAAATTTTGAGGTTTGCAAAGGATTCTGGGTAACAGAACCTGTTCCGAGCCACACAAGTCACCCCATCTTGGATTCCCCGACGTCTCTAGTTTTCAGAAATGCACAGGTTTGGTAGGTTTCCCTAGGTGCCGGCTGAGCTAGAGGCCAAAATCGACAGGTAGGCACTTTGCAAAAAACACCTCTGTTTTCTTTCAAAAATTTGGATGTGTCCACGTTGCGCTTTGGGGCGTTTCCTGTTGCGGGCGCTAGGCCTACCCACACAAGTGAGGTATCATTTTTATCAGGATACTTGGGGGAACGCTGGGTGGAAGGAAATTTGTGGCTCCTCTCAGATTCCAGAACTTTCTGCCACACGCCAAATTTTGAGGTTTGCAAAGGATTCTGGGTAACAGAACCTGGTCCGAGCCACACAAGTCACCCCATCTTGGATTCCCCTAGGTCTCTAGTTTTAAGAAATGCACAGGTGTGGTAGGTTTCTCTAGGTACCAGCTGCGCTAGAGGCCAAAATCGACAGGTAGGCACTTTGTAAAAAACACCTCTGTTTTCTTTGAAAAATTTGGATGTGTCCACGTTGCTCTTTGGGGCGTTTCCTGTCGCGGGCGCTAGGCCTACCCACACAAGTGAGGTATCATTTTTATCGGGAGACTTTGCGGAACGCTGGGTGGAAGGAAATTTGTGGCTCCTCTTAGATTCCAGAACTTTCTGCCACATGCCAAATTTTGAGGTTTGCAAAGGATTCTGGGTAACAGAACCTGGTCCGAGCCACACAAGTCACCCCATCTTGGATTCCCCTAGGTCTCTAGTTTTCAGAAATGCACAGGTTTGGTAGGTTTCCCTGGGTGCCGTCTGAGCTAGAGGCCAAAATCTACAGGTAGGCACTATGCAAAAAACACCTCTGTTTTCTTTAAAAAAATTGGATGTGTCCACGTTGCGCTTTGGGGCGTTTCCTGTCGCGGGCGCTAGGCCTACCCACACAAGTGAGGTATCATTTTTATCGGGAGACTTGGAGAAACGCTGGGTGGAGGAAATTTGTGGCTCCTCTCAGATTCCAGAACTTTCTGCCACAGAAATGTGAGGAACGTGTTTTTTTTTAGCCAAAATTTGAGGTTTGCAAAGGTTCCTGGGTAACAGAACCTGGTACAAGCCACACAAGTCACCCCATCTTTGATTCCCCTAGGTCTCTAATTTTCAGAAATGCACAGGTTTGGTAGGTTTCCATAGGTGCTGGCTGAGCTAGAGGCCAAAATCTACAGATAGGCACTTTGCAAAAAACACCTCTGTTTTCCTTCACAAATTTGGATGTGTCCACGTTGCGCTTTGGGGCGTTTCCTGTCGCGGCGCTAGGCCTACCCAAACAAGTGAGGTATCATTTTTATCGGGAGACTTGGGGGAACGCTGGGTGGAAGGAAATTCGTGGCTCCTCTCAGATTCCAGAACTTTCTGCCACAGAAATGTGAGGAACATGTGTTTTTTTAGCCAAATTTTGAGGTTTGCAAAGGATTCTGGGTAACAGAACCTGGTCCGAGCCACACAAGTCACCCCATCTTGGATTCCCCTAGGTCTCTAGTTTTCAGAAATGCACAGGTTTGGTAGGTTTCCCTAGATGCCGGCTGAGCAAGAGGCCAAAATCTACAGGTAGGCACTTTGCAAAAAACACCTCTGTTTTCTTTCAAAAATTTGGATGTGTCCACGTTGCGCTTTGGGTCGTTTCCAGTCACGGGCGCTAGGCCTACCCACACAAGTGAGGTATCATTTTTATCGGGAGACTTGGGGGAACACTGGGTTGAAATAAATTTGTGGCTCCTCTCAGATTCCAGAACTTTCTGCCACAGAAATGTGATGAACATGTGGTTTTTTAGCCAAATTTTGAGGTTTGCAAAGGATTCTGGGTAACAGAACCTGGTCCAAGCCACACAAGGCACCCCATCTTGGATTCCCCTAGGTCTCTAGTTTTCAGAAATGCACAGGTTTGGTAGGTTTCCCTAGGTGCTGGCTGAGCTAGAGGCCAAAATCGACAGGTAGGCACTTTGCAAAAAACACCTCTGTTTTCTTTCAAAAATTTGGATGTGTCCACGTTGCGCTTTGGGGCGTTTCCTGTCTCGGGCGCTAGGCCTACCCACACAAGTGAGGTATCATTTTTATCGGGAGACTTGGGGGAACGCTGGGTGGAAGGAAATTTGTGGCTCCTCTCAGATTCCAGAACTTTCTGCCACACGCCAAATTTTGAGGTTTGCAAAGGATTCTGGGTAACAGAACCTGGTCCGAGCCACACACGTCACCCCATCTTGGATTCCCCTAGGTCTCTAGTTTTCAGAAATGCACAGGTTTGGTAGGTTTCCCTAGGTGCCGGCTGAGCTAGAGGCCAAAATCGACAGGTAGGCACTTTGCAAAAAACACCTCTGTTTTCTTTCAAAAATTTGGGTGTGTCCATGTTGCGCTTTGGGGCGTTTCCTGTCACGGGCGCTAGGCCTACCCACACAAGTGAGGTATCATTTTTATCGGGAGACTTGGAGGAACGCTGGGTGGAAGGAAATTTGTGGCTCCTCTCAGATTCCAGAACTTTCTGCCACAGAAATATGAGGAACATGTTTTTTTTTAGCAAAATTTTGAGGTTTGCAAAGGTTTCTGGGTAACAGAACCTGGTCCAAGCCACACAAGTCACCCCATCTTTGATTCCCCTAGGTCTCTAGTTTTCAGAAATGCACAGGTTTGGTAGGTTTCCCTAGGTGCCAGCTGCGCTAGAGGCCAAAATCGATAGGTAGGCACTTTGCAAAAAACACCTGTGTTTTCTTTCAAAAATGTGGATGTGTCCACGTTGCTCTTTGGGGCGTTTCCTGTCGCGGGCGCTAGGCCTACCCACACAAGTGAGGTATCATTTTTATCGGGAGACTTTGGGGAACGCTGGGTGGAAGGAAATATGTGGCTCCTCTCAGATTCCAGAACTTTCTGCCACATGCCAAATTTTGAGGTTTGCAAAGAATTCTGGGTAACAGAACCTGGTCCGAGCCACACAAGTCACCCCATCTTGGATTCCCCTAGGCCTCTAGTTTTCAGAAATGCACAGGTTTGGTAGGTTTCCCTAGGTGCCGTCTGAGCTAGAGGCCAAAAGCTACAGGTAGGCACTATGCAAAAAACACCTCTGTTTTCTTTAAAAAAATTGTATGTGTCCACGTTGCGCTTTGGGGCGTTTCCTGTTGCGGGCGCTAGGCCTACCCACACAAGTGAGGTATCATTTTTATCGGGAGACTTGGGGGAACGCTGGGTTTAAGGAAATTTGTGGCTCCTCTCAGATTCCAGAACTTTCTGCCGCACGCCAAATTTTGAGGTTTGCAAAGGATTCTGGGTAACAGAACCTGGTCCGAGCCACACAAGTCACCCCATCTTGGATTCCCCTAGGTCTCTAGTTTTCAGAAATGCACAGGTTTGGTAGGTTTCCCTAGGTGCCGGCTGAGCTAGAGGCCAAAATCTACAGGTAGGCACTTTGCAAAAAACACCTCTGTTTTCATTCAAAAAATTGGATGTGTCCACGGTGCGCTTTGGGGCGTTTCCTGTCGCGGGCGCTAGGCCTACCCACACAAGTGAGGTATCATTTTTATCGGGAGACTTGGGGGAATGCTGGGTGGAAGGAAATTTGTGGCTCATCTCAGATTCCAGAACTTTCTGCCACAGAAATGTGAGGAACATGTGTTTTTTTAGCCAAATTTTGAGGTTTGCAAAGGATTCTGGGTAACAGAACCTGGTCCAAGCCACATAAGTCACCCCATCTTGGATTCCCCTAGGTCTCTAGTTTTCAGAAATGCACAGGTTTGGTAGGTTTCGTTAGGTGCCGGCTGAGCTAGAGGCCAAAATCTACAGGTAGGCACTTTGCAAAAAACACCTCTGTTTTCTTTCAAAAAATTGGATGTGTCCACGTTGCGCTTTGGAGCGTTTCCTGTCGCGGGCGCTAGGCCTACCCACACAAGTGAGGTATCATTTTTATCGGGAGACTTGGGGGAACTATGGGTGGAAGGAAATTTGTGGCTCCTCTCAGATTCCAGAACTTTCTGCCACAGAAATGTGAGGAACATGTGTTTTTTTAGCCAAATTTTGAGGTTTGCAAAGGATTCTGGGTAACAGAACCTGGTCCGAGCCACACAAGTCACCCCATCTTGGATTCCCCTAGGTCTCTAGTTTTCAGAAATGCACAGGTTTGGTAGGTTTCCCTAGGTGCCGGCTGAGCAAGAGGCCAAAATCTACAGGTAGGCACTTTGCAAAAAACACCTCTGTTTTCTTTCAAAAATTTGGATGTGTCCACGTTGCGCTTTGGGTCGTTTCCAGTCACGGGCGCTAGGCCTACCCACACAAGTGAGGTATCATTTTTATCGGGAGACTTGGGGGAACACTGGGTTGAAAGAAATTTGTGGCTCCTCTCAGATTCCAGAACTTTCTGCCACAGAAATGTGATGAACATGTGGTTTTTTAGCCAAATTTTGAGGTTTGCAAAGGATTCTGGGTAACAGAACCTGGTCCGAGCCACACAAGTTACTCCATCTTGGATTCCCCTAGGTCCCTAGTTTTCAGAAATGCACAGGTTTGGTAGGTTTCCCTAGGTGCCGGCTGAGCTAGAGGCCAAAATCTACAGGTAGGCACTTTGCAAAAAACACCTCTGTTTTCTTTCAAAAAATTGGATGTGGCCACATTGCGCTTTGGGGCGTTTCCTGTCACGGGCGCTAGGCCTACCCACACAGGTGAGGTATCATTTTTATCGGGAGACTTGGGGGAACGCTGGGTGGAAGGAAATTTGTGGCTCCTCTCAGATTCCAGAACTTTCTGCCACAGAAATGTGAGGAACATGTGTTTTTTTAGCCAAATTTTGAGGTTTGCAAAGGATTCTGGGTAACAGAACCTGTTCCGAGCCACACAAGTCACCCCATCTTGGATTCCCCGACGTCTCTAGTTTTCAGAAATGCACAGGTTTGGTAGGTTTCCCTAGGTGCCGGCTGAGCTAGAGGCCAAAATCGACAGGTAGGCACTTTGCAAAAAACACCTCTGTTTTCTTTCAAAAATTTGGATGTGTCCACGTTGCGCTTTGGGGCGTTTCCTGTTGCGGGCGCTAGGCCTACCCACACAAGTGAGGTATCATTTTTATCAGGAGACTTGGGGGAAAGCTGGGTGGAAGGAAATTTGTGGCTCCTCTCAGATTCCAGAACTTTCTGCCACACGCCAAATTTTGAGGTTTGCAAAGGATTCTGGGTAACAGAACCTGGTCCGAGCCACACAAGTCACCCCATCTTGGATTCCCCTAGGTCTCTAGTTTTAAGAAATGCACAGGTTTGGTAGGTTTCTCTAGGTACCAGCTGCGCTAGAGGCCAAAATCGACAGGTAGGCACTTTGTAAAAAACACCTCTGTTTTCTTTCAAAAATTTGGATGTGTCCACGTTGCTCTTTGGGGCGTTTCCTGTCGCGGGCGCTAGGCCTACCCACACAAGTGAGGTATCATTTTTATCGGGAGACTTTGCGGAACGCTGGGTGGAAGGAAATTTGTGGCTCCTCTTAGATTCCAGAACTTTCTGCCACATGCCAAATTTTGAGGTTTGCAAAGGATTCTGGGTAACAGAACCTGGTCCGAGCCACACAAGTCACCCCATCTTGGATTCCCCTAGGTCTCTAGTTTTCAGAAATGCACAGGTTTGGTAGGTTTCCCTGGGTGCCGTCTGAGCTAGAGGCCAAAATCTACAGGTAGGCACTATGCAAAAAACACCTCTGTTTTCTTTAAAAAAATTGGATGTGTCCACGTTGCGCTTTGGGGCGTTTCCTGTCGCGGGCGCTAGGCCTACCCACACAAGTGAGGTATCATTTTTATCGGGAGACTTGGAGAAACGCTGGGTGGAGGAAATTTGTGGCTCCTCTCAGATTCCAGAACTTTCTGCCACAGAAATGTGAGGAACGTGTTTTATTTTAGCCAAAATTTGAGGTTTGCAAAGGTTTCTGGGTAACAGAACCTGGTACAAGCCACACAAGTCACCCCATCTTTGATTCCCCTAGGTCTCTAATTTTCAGAAATGCACAGGTTTGGTAGGTTTCCATAGGTGCTGGCTGAGCTAGAGGCCAAAATCTACAGGTAGGCACTTTGCAAAAAACACCTCTGTTTTCCTTCAAAAATTTGGATGTGTCCACGTTGCGCTTTGGGGCGTTTCCTGTCGCGGCGCTAGGCCTACCCACACAAGTGAGGTATCATTTTTAACGGGAGACTTGGGGGAACGCTGGGTGGAAGGAAATTCGTGGCATATCTCAGATTCCAGAACTTTCTGCCACACGCCAAATTTTGAGGTTTGCAAAGGATTCCGGGTAACAGAACCTGGTCCAAGCCACACAAGTCACCCCATCTTGGATTCCCCTAGGTCTCTAGTTTTCAGAAATGCACAGGTTTGGTAGGTTTCCCTAGGTGCCGGCTGCGCTAGAGAACAAAATCGATAGGTAGGCACTTTTAAAAAAACACCTCTGTTTTCTTTAAAAAATTTGGATGTGTCCACGTTGCTCTTTGGGGCGTTTCCTGTCGCGGGCGCTAGGCCTACCCACACAAGTGAGGTATCATTTTTATCGGGAGACTTTGGGGAACGCTGGGTGGAAGGAAATTTGTGGCTCCTCTCAGATTCCAGAACTTTCTGCCACACGCCAAATTTTGAGGTTTGCAAAGGATTCTGGGTAACAGAACCTGGTCCGAGCCACACAAGTCACCCCATCTTGGATTCCCCTAGGTCTCTAGTTTTCAGAAATGCACAGGTTTGGTAGGTTTCCCTAGGTGCCGTCTGAGCTAGAGGCCAAAATCTACAGGTAGGCACTATGCAAAAAAACACCTCTGTTTTCTTTCAAAAAATTAGATGTGTCCACGTTGCGCTTTGGGGCGTTTCCTGTTGCGGGCGCTAGGCCTACCCACACAAGTGAGGTATCATTTTTATCGGGAGACTTGGAGGAACGCTGGGAGAAAGGAAATTTGTGGCTCCTCTCAGATTCCAGAACTTTCTGCCACAGAAATGTGAGAAACATGTTTTTTTTTAGCCAAATTTTGAGGTTTGCAAAGGTTTCTGGGTAACAGAACCTGGTCCAAGCCACACAAGTCACCCCATCTTTGATTCCCCTAGGTCTCTAGTTTTCAGAAATGCACAGGTTTGGTAGGTTTTCCTAGGTGCCGGCTGAGCTAGAGGCCAAAATCTACAGGTAAGCACTTTGCAAAAAACACCTCTGTTTTCTTTAAAAAATTTGGATGTGTCCACGTTGCGCTTTGGGGCGTTTCCTGTCGCGGGCGCTAGGCCTACCCACACAAATGAGGTATCATTTTTATCGGGAGACTTGGGGGAACGCTGGGTGGAAGGAAATTCGTGGCTCCTCTCAGATTCCAGAACTTTCTGCCACACGCCAAATTTTGAGGTTTGCAAAGGATTCTGGGTAACAGAACCTGGTCCAAGCCACAAAAGTCACCCCATCTTGGATTCCCCTAGGTCTCTAGTTTTCAGAAATGCACAGGTTTGGTAGGTTTCCCTAGGTGCCGGCTGCGCTAGAGGCCAAAATCGACAGGTAGGCACTTTGCAAAAAACACCTCTGTTTTCTTTCAAAAATTTGGATGTGTCCACGTTGCTCTTTGGGGCGTTTCCTGTCGCGGGCGCTAGGCCTACCCACACAAGTGAGGTATCATTTTTATCGGGAGACTTTGGGGAACGCTGGGTGGAAGGAAATTTGTGGCTCCTCTCAGATTCCAGAACTTTCTGCCACACGCCAAATTTTGAGGTTTGCAAAGGATTCTGGGTAACAGAACCTGGTCCGAGCCATACAAGTCACCCCATCTTGGATTCCCCTAGGTCTCTAGTTTTCAGAAATGCACAGGTTTGGTAGTTTTCCCTAGGTGCCCTCTGAGCTAGAGGCCAAAATCTACAGGTAGGCACTATGCAAAAAATCACCTCTGTTTTCTTTCAAAAAATTGGATGTGTCCACGTTGCGCTTTGGGGCGTTTCCTGTCGCGGGCGCTAGGCCTACCCACACAAGTGAGGTATCATTTTTATCGGGAGACTTGGAGGAACGCTGGGTGGAAGGAAATTTGTGGCTCCTCTCAGAT
This sequence comes from Pleurodeles waltl, assembly GCF_031143425.1. NCBI lineage: Eukaryota > Metazoa > Chordata > Amphibia > Caudata > Salamandridae > Pleurodeles > Pleurodeles waltl. Next base: position 141,311,315 of record NC_090440.1, read on the forward strand.
TCCAGAACTTTCTGCCACAGAAATGTGAGGAACATGTTTTTATTTAGCCAAATTTTGAGCTTTGCAAAGGTTTCTGGGTAACAGAACCTGGTCCAAGCCACACAAGTCACCCCATCTTTGATTCCCCAGGTCTCTAATTTTCAGAAATGCACAGGTTTGGTAGGCTTCCCTAGGTGCCGGCTGAGCTAGAGGCCAAAATCTACAGGTAGGCACTTTGCAAAAAACACCTCTGTTTTCTTTCAAAAAATTGGATGTGTCCATGTTGCGCTTTGGGGCGTTTCCTGTCGCGGGCGCTAGGCCTACCCACACAAGTAAGGTATCATTTTTATCGGGAGACTTGGGGGAACGCTGGGTGGAAGGAAATTTGTGTCTCCTCACAGATTCCAGAACTTTTTGCCACAGAAATGTGAGGAACATGTGTTTTTTTAGCCAAGTTTTGAGGTTTGCAAAGGATTCTGGGTAACAGAACCTGGTGCAAGCCACACAAGTCACCCCATCTTGGATTCCCCTAGGTCTCTAGTTTTCAGAAATGCACAGGTTTGGTATGTTTCCCTAATTGCCGGCTGAGCTAGAGGCCAAAATCGACAGGTAGGCACTTTGCAAAAAACACCTCTGTTTTCTTTAAAAAATGTGGATGTGTCCACGTTGCGCTTTGGGGCGTTTCCTGTCGCGGGCGGTAGGCCTACCCACACAAGTGAGGTATCATTTTTATCGGGAGACTTGGGGGAACGCTGGGTGGAAGGAAATTTGTGGCTCCTCTCAGATTCCAGAACTTTCTGCCACACGCCAAATTTTGAGGTTTGCAAAGGATTCTGGGTAACAGAACCTGGTCCAAGCCACACAAGTCACCGCATCTTGGATTCCCCTAGGTCTCTAGTTTTCAGAAATGCACAGGTTTGGTATGTTTCCCTAATTGCCGGCTGAGCTAGAGGCCAAAATCGACAGGTAGGCACTTTGCAAAAAACACCTCTGTTTTCTTTAAAAAATGTGGATGTGTCCACTTTGCGCTTTGGGGCGTTTCCTGTCGCGCGCGGTAGGCCTACCCACACAAGTGAGGTATCATTTTTATCGGGAGACTTGGGGGAACGCTGGGTGGAAGGAAATTTGTGGCTCCTCTCAGATTCCAGAACTTTCTGCCACACGCCAAATTTTGAGGTTTGCAAAGGATTCTGGGTAACAGAACCTGGTCCGAGCCACACAAGTCACCCCATCTTGGATTCCCCTAGGTCTCTAGTTTTGAGAAATGCACAGGTTTGGTAGGTTTCCCTAGGTGCGGGCTGAGCTAGAGGCCAAAATCTACAGGTAGGCACTTTGCAAAAAACACCTCTGTTTGCTTTAAAAAAATTGGATGTGTCCACGTTGCTCTTTGGGGCGTTTCCTGTCACGGGCGCTAGGCCTACCCACACAAGTGAGGTATCATTTTTATCGGGAGACTTGGGGGAATGCTGGGTGGAAGGAAGTTTGTGGCTCCTCTCAGATTCCAGAACTTTCTGCCACAGAAATGAGGGGAACATGTGTTTTTTTAGCCAAATTTTGAGGTTTGCAAAGGATTCTGGGTAACAGAACCTTGTCCAAGCCACACAAGGCACCCCATCTTGGATTCCCCTAGGTCTCTAGTTTTCAGAAATGCACAGGTTTGGTAGGTTTCCCTAGGTGCTGGCTGAGCTAGAGGCCAAAATCGACAGGTAGGCACTTTGCAAAAAACACCTCTGTTTTCTTTCAAAAATTTGGATGTGTCCACGTTGCGCTTTGGGGCGTTTCCTGTCGCGGGCGCTAGGCCTACCCACACAAGTGAGGTATCATTTTTATCGGGAGACTTGGGGGAACGCTGGGTGGAAGGAAATTTGTGGCTCCTCTCAGATTCCAGAACTTTCTGCCACCCGCCAAATTTTGAGGTTTGCAAAGGATTCTGGGTAACAGAACCTGGTCCGAGCCACACAAGTCACCCCATCTTGGATTCCCCTAGGTCTCTAGTTTTCAGAAATGCACAGGTTTGGTAGGTTTCCCTAGGTGCCGGCTGAGCTAGAGGCCAAAATCGACAGGTAGGCACTTTGCAAAAAACACCTCTGTTTTCTTTCAAAAATTTGGATGTGTCCATGTTGCGCTTTGGGGCGTTTCCTGTCACGGGCGCTAGGCCTACCCACACAAGTGAGGTATCATTTTTATCGGGAGACTTGGGGGAACGCTGGGTGAAAGGAAATTTGTGGCTCCTCTCAGATTCCAGAACTTTCTGCCACACGCCAAATTTTGGGGTTTGCAAAGGATTCTGAGTAACAGAACCTGGTCTGAGCCACACAAGTCACCCCATCTTGGATTCCCCTAGGTCTCTAGTTTTCAGAAATGCACAGGTTTGCTAGGTTTACCTAGGTGCCGGCTGAGCTAGAGGCCAAAATCCACAGGTAGGCACTGTTTTCTATGAAAAAATGTGATGTGTCCACGTTATGTTTTGGGCCATTTCCTGTCGCGGGCACTAGGCCTACCCACACAAGTGAGGTATCATTTTTATCAGGAGACTTGGGGGAACGCTGGGTGGAAGGAAATTTGTGGCTCCTCTCAGATTCCAGAACTTTCTGCCACAGAAATGTGAGGAACATGTGTTTTTTTAGCCAAATTTTGAGGTTTGCAAAGGATTCTGGGTAACAGAACCTGGTCCGAGCCATACAAGTCACCCCATCGTGGATTCCCCAAGGTCTCTAGTTTTCAGAAATGCACAGGTTTGGTTAGTTTCCCTAGGTGCCGGCTGAGCTAGAGGCCAAAATCTACAGGTGGGCACTTTGCAAAAAACACCTCTGTTTTCTTTCAAAAAATTGGATGTGTCCACGTTGCGCTTTGGAGCGTTTCCTGTCGCGTGCTCTAGGCCTACCCACACAAGTGAGGTATCATTTTTATCGGGAGACTTGGGGGAACGCTGGGTGGAAGGAAATTTGTGGCTCCTCTCAGATTCCAGAACTTTCTCCACAGAAATGTGAGGAACATGTGTTTTTTTAGCCAAATTTTGAGGTTTGCAAAGGATTCTGGGTAACAGAACCTGGTCCGAGCCACACAAGTCACCCCATCTTGGATTCCCCTAGGTCTCTAGTTCTAAAAAATGCACAGGTTTGGTAGGTTTCCCTAGGTGCCGGCTGAGCTAGAGGCCAAAATCTACAGGTAGGCACTTTGCAAAAAACACCTCTGTTTTCTTTAAAAAATGTGGATGTGTCCACGTTGCGCTTTGGGGCGTTTCCTGTCGCGGGCGGTAGGCCTACCCACACAAGTGAGGTATCATTTTTATCGGGAGACTTGGGGGAACGCTGGGTGGAAGGAAATTTGTGGCTCCTCTCAGATTCCAGAACTTTCTGCCACACGCCAAATTTTGAGGTTTGCAAAGGATTCTGGGTAACAGAACCTGGTCCAAGCCACACAAGTCACCGCATATTGGATTCCCCTAGGTCTCTAGTTTTCAGAAATGCACAGGTTTGGTATGTTTCCCTAATTGCCGGCTGAGCTAGAGGCCAAAATCGACAGGTAGGCACTTTGCAAAAAACACCTCTGTTTTCTTTAAAAAATGTGGATGTGTCCACTTTGCGCTTTGGGGCGTTTCCTGTCGCGCGCGGTAGGCCTACCCACACAAGTGAGGTATCATTTTTATCGGGAGACTTGGGGGAACGCTGGGTGGAAGGAAATTTGTGGCTCCTCTCAGATTCCAGAACTTTCTGCCACACGCCAAATTTTGAGGTTTGCAAAGGATTCTGGGTAACAGAACCTGGTCCGAGCCACACAAGTCACCCCATCTTGGATTCCCCTAGGTCTCTAGTTTTGAGAAATGCACAGGTTTGGTAGGTTTCCCTAGGTGCCGGCTGAGCTAGAGGCCAAAATCTACAGGTAGGCACTTTGCAAAAAACACCTCTGTTTGCTTTAAAAAAATTGGATGTGTCCACGTTGCGCTTTGGGGCGTTTCCTGTCACGGGCGCTAGGCCTACCCACACAAGTGAGGTATCATTTTTATCGGGAGACTTGGGGGAATGCTGGGTGGAGGGAAGTTTGTGGCTCCTCTCAGATTCCAGAACTTTCTGCCACAGAAATGAGGGGAACATGTGTTTTTTTAGCCAAATTTTGAGGTTTGCAAAGGATTCTGGGTAACAGAACCTGGTCCAAGCCACACAAGGCACCCCATCTTGGATTCCCCTAGGTCTCTAGTTTTCAGAAATGCACAGGTTTGGTAGGTTTCCCTAGGTGCTGGCTGAGCTAGAGGCCAAAATCGACAGGTAGGCACTTTGCAAAAAACACCTCTGTTTTCTTTCAAAAATTTGGATGTGTCCACGTTGCGCTTTGGGGCGTTTCCTGTCGCGGGCGCTAGGCCTACCCACACAAGTGAGGTATCATTTTTATCGGGAGACTTGGGGGAACGCTGGGTGGAAGGAAATTTGTGGCTCCTCTCAGATTCCAGAACTTTCTGCCACCCGCCAAATTTTGAGGTTTGCAAAGGATTCTGGGTAACAGAACCTGGTCCGAGCCACACAAGTCACCCCATCTTGGATTCCCCTAGGTCTCTAGTTTTCAGAAATGCACAGGTTTGGTAGGTTTCCCTAGGTGCCGGCTGAGCTAGAGGCCAAAATCGACAGGTAGGCACTTTGCAAAAAACACCTCTGTTTTCTTTCAAAAATTTGGATGTGTCCATGTTGCGCTTTGGGGCGTTTCCTGTCACGGGCGCTAGGCCTACCCACACAAGTGAGGTATCATTTTTATCGGGAGACTTGGGGGAACGCTGGGTGAAAGGAAATTTGTGGCTCCTCTCAGATTCCAGAACTTTCTGCCACACGCCAAATTTTGGGGTTTGCAAAGGAGTCTGAGTAACAGAACCTGGTCTGAGCCACACAAGTCACCCCATCTTGGATTCCCCTAGGTCTCTAGTTTTCAGAAATGCACAGGTTTGCTAGGTTTACCTAGGTGCCGGCTGAGCTAGAGGCCAAAATCCACAGGTAGGCACTGTTTTCTATGAAAAAATGTGATGTGTCCACGTTATGTTTTGGGCCATTTCCTGTCGCGGGCACTAGGCCTACCCACACAAGTGAGGTATCATTTTTATCAGGAGACTTGGGGGAACGCTGGGTGGAAGGAAATTTGTGGCTCCTCTCAGATTCCAGAACTTTCTGCCACAGAAATGTGAGGAACATGTGTTTTTTTAGCCAAATTTTGAGGTTTGCAAAGGATTCTGGGTAACAGAACCTGGTCCGAGCCATACAAGTCACCCCATCGTGGATTCCCCAAGGTCTCTAGTTTTCAGAAATGCACAGGTTTGGTTAGTTTCCCTAGGTGCCGGCTGAGCTAGAGGCCAAAATCTACAGGTGGGCACTTTGCAAAAAACACCTCTGTTTTCTTTCAAAAAATTGGATGTGTCCACGTTGCGCTTTGGAGCGTTTCCTGTCGCGTGCGCTAGGCCTACCCACACAAGTGAGGTATCATTTTTATCGGGAGACTTGGGGGAACGCTGGGTGGAAGGAAATTTGTGGCTCCTCTCAGATTCCAGAACTTTCTCCACAGAAATGTGAGGAACATGTGTTTTTTTAGCCAAATTTTGAGGTTTGCAAAGGATTCTGGGTAACAGAACCTGGTCCGGGCCACACAAGTCACCCCATCTTGGATTCCCCTAGGTCTCTAGTTCTAAAAAATGCACAGGTTTGGTAGGTTTCCCTAGGTGCCGGCTGAGCTAGAGGCCAAAATCTACAGGTAGGCACTTTGCAAAAAACACCTCTGTTTTCTTTCAAAAATTTGGATGTGTCCACGTTGCGCTGTGGGGCGTTTCCTGTTGCGGGCGCTAGGCCTACCCACACAAGTGAGGTATCATTTTTATCGGGAGACTTGGGGGAACGCTGGGTGGAAGGACATTTGTGGCTCCTCTCAGATTCTAGAACTTTCTGCCACAGAAATGTGAGGAACATGTGGTTTTATGGCCAAATTTTGAGGTTTGCAAAGGATTCTGGGTAACATAACCTGGTCCGAGCCACACAAGTTACCCCATCTTGGATTCCCCTAGGTCTCTAGTTTTCAGAAATGCACAGGTTTGGTAGGTTTCCCTAGGTGCCGGCTGAGCTAGAGGGCAAAATCGACAGGTAGGCACTTTGCAAAAAACACCTCTGTTTTCTTTCAAAAATTTGGATGTGTCCACGTTGCGCTTTGGGGCGTTTCCTGTCGCGGGCGCTAGGCCTACCCACACAAGTGAGGTATCATTTTTATCGGGAGACTTGGGGGAACGCTGGGTGGAAGGAAATTTGTGGCTCCTCTCAGATTCCAGAACTTTCTGCCACACGCCAAATTTTGAGGTTTGCAAAGGATTCTGGGTAACAGAACCTGGTCCGAGCCACACAAGTCACCCCATCTTGGATTCCCCTAGGTCTCTAGTTTTCAGAAATGCACAGGTTTGGTAGGTTTCCCTAGGTGCCGGCTGAGCTAGAGGCCAAAATCGACAGGTAGGCACTTTGCAAAAAACACCTCTGTTTTCTTTCAAAAATTTGGATGTGTCCATGTTGCGCTTTGGGGCGTTTCCTGTCACGGGCGCTAGGCCTACCCACACAAGTGAGGTATCATTTTTATCGGGAGACTTGGGGGAACGCTGGGTGAAAGGAAATTTGTGGCTCCTCTCAGATTCCAGAACTTTCTGCCACACGCCAAATTTTGAGGTTTGCAAAGGATTCTGAGTAACAGAACCTGGTCTGAGCCACACAAGTCACCCCATCTTGGATTCCCCTAGGTCTCTAGTTTTCAGAAATGCACAGGTTTGCTAGGTTTACCTAGGTGCCGGCTGAGCTAGAGGCCAAAATCCACAGGTAGGCACTGTTTTCTATGAAAAAATGTGATGTGTCCACGTTATGTTTTGGGCCATTTCCTGTCGCGGGCACTAGGCCTACCCACACAAGTGAGGTATCATTTTTATCGGGAGACTTGGGGGAACGCTGGGTGGAAGGAAATTTGTGGCTCCTCTCAGATTCCAGAACTTTCTGCCACAAAAATGTGAGGAACATGTGTTTTTTTATCCAAATTTTGAGGTTTGCAAAGGATTCTGGGTAACAGAACCTGGTCCGAGCCACACAAGTCACCCCATCTTGGATTCCCCTAGGTCTCTAGTTTTCAGAAATGCACAGGTTTGGTAGGTTTCCCTAGGTGCCGGCTGAGCTAGAGGCCAAAATCTACAGGTAGGCACTTTGCAAAAAACACCTCTGTTTTCTTTAAAAAAATTGGATGTGTTCACGTTGCGCTTTGGGCCATTTCCTGTTGCGGGCACTAGGCCTACCCACACAAGTGAGGTATCATTTTTATCGAGAGACTTGGTGGAATGCTGGGTGGAAGGAAATTTGTGGCTCCTCTCAGATTCCAGAACTTTCTGCCACAGAAATGTGAGGAACATGTGTTTTTTAAGCCAAATTTTGAGGTTTGCAAAGGATTCTGGGTAACAGAACCTGGTCCGAGCGACACAAGTCACACCATCTTGGATTCCCCTAGGTCTCTAGTTCTAAGAAATGCACAGGTTTGTAGGTTTCCCTAGGTGGTGGCTGAGCTAGAGGCCAACATCTACAGGTAGGCACTTTGCAAAAAAACCTCTGTTTTCTTTCAAAAAATTGGATGTGCCATGTTACGCTTTGGGGCGCTTCCTGTCGCGGGCGCTAGGCCTACCCACACAAGTGAGGTATCATTTTTATCGGGAGACTTGGGGGAACGCTAGGTGGAAGGAAATTTGTGGCTCCTCTCAGATTCCAGAACTTTCTGCCACAGAAATGTGAGGAACATGTATTTTTTTAGCCAAATTTTTTGGTTTGCAAAGGATTCTAGGTAACAGAACCTGGTCCGAGCCACACAAGTCACCCCATCGTGGATTCCCCAAGGTCTCTAGTTTTCAGAAATGCACAGGTTTGGTTAGTTTCCCTAGGTGCCGGCTGAGCTAGAGGCCAAAATCTACAGGTAGGCACTTTGCAAAAAACACCTCTGTTTTCTTTCAAAAAATTGGATGTGTCCACGTTGCGCTTTGGAGCTCTTTCTGTCGCGTGCGCTAGGCCTACCCACACAAGTGAGGTATCATTTTTATCGGGAGACTTGGGGGAACGCTGGGTGGAAGGAAATTTGTGGCTCCTCTCAGATTCCAGAACTTTCTCCACAGAAATGTGAGGAACATGTGTTTATTTAGCCAAATTTTGAGGTTTGCAAAGGATTCTGGGTAACAGAACCTGGTCCGAGCCACACAAGTCACCCCATCTTGGATTCCCCTAGGTCTCTAGTTCTAAAAAATGCACAGGTTTGGTAGGTTTCCCTAGGTGCCGGCTGAGCTAGAGGCCAAAATCTACAGGTAGGCACTTTGCAAAAAACACCTCTGTTTTCTTTCAAAAATTTGGATTTGTCCACGTTGCGCTGTGGGGCGTTTGCTGTTGCGGGCGCTAGGCCTACCCACACAAGTGAGGTATCATTTTTATCGGGAGACTTTGGGGAACGCTGGGTGGAAGGAAATTTGTGGCTCCTCTCAGATTCTAGAACTTTCTGCCACAGAAATGTGAGGAACATGTGGTTTTTTTGCCAAATTTTGAGGTTTGCAAAGGATTCTGGGTAACATAACCTGGTCCGAGCCACACAAGTTACCCCATCTTGGATTCCCCTAGGTCTCTAGTTTTCAGAAATGCACAGGTTTGGTAGGTTTCCCTAGGTGCCGGCTGAGCTAGAGGCCAAAATCGACAGGTAGGCACTTTGCAAAAAACACCTCTGTTTTCTTTCAAAAATGTGGATGTGTCCACGTTGCGCTTTGGGGCGTTTCCTGTCGCGGGCGCTAGGCCTACCCACACAAGTGAGGTATCATTTTTATCGGGAGACTTGGGGGAACGCTGGGTGGAAGGAAATTTGTGGCTCCTCTCAGATTCCAGAACTTTCTGCCACACGCCTAATTTTGAGGTTTGCAAAGGATTCTGGGTAACAGAACCTGGTACGAGCCACACAAGTCACCCCATCTTGGATTCCCCTAGGTCTCTAGTTTTCAGAAATGCACAGGTTTGCTAGGTTTCTCTAGGTGCCGGCTGAGCTAGAGGCCAAAATCCACAGGTAGGCACTGTTTTCTATGAGAAAATGTGATGTGTCCACGTTATGATGTGGGCCATTTCCTGTCGCGGGCACTAGGCCTACCCACACAAGTGAGGTATCATTTTTTTCGGGAGACTTGGGGGAACGCTGGGTGGAAGGAAATTTGTGGCTCCTCTCAGATTCCAGAACTTTCTGCCACAGAAATGTGAGGAACATGTGTTTTATTAGCCAAATTTTGAGGTTTGCAAAGGATTCTGGGAAACAGAACCTGGTCCGAGCGACACAAGTCACCCCATCTTGGATTCCCCTAGGTCTCTAGTTCTAAGAAATGCACAGGTTTGCTAGGTTTACCTAGGTGCCGGCTGAGCTAGAGGCCAAAATCCACAGGTAGGCACTGTTTTCTATGAAAAAATGTGATGTGTCCACGTTATGTTTTGGGCCATTTCCTGTCGCGGGCACTAGGCCTACCCACACAAGTGAGGTATCATTTTTATCGAGAGACTTGGGGGAACGCTGGGTGGAAGGAAATTTGTGGCTCCTCTCAGATTCCAGAACTTTCTGCCACAGAAATGTGAGGAACATGTGTTTTTTAAGCCAAATTTTGAGGTTTGCAAAGGATTCTGGGTAACAGAACCTGGTCCGAGCGACACAAGTCACACCATCTTGGATTCCTCTAGGTCTCTAGTTCTAAGAAATGCACAGGTTTGTAGGTTTCCCTAGGTGGTGGCTGAGCTAGAGGCCAACATCTACAGGTAGAAACTTTGCAAAAAAACCTCTGTTTTCTTTCAAAAAATTGGATGTGCCCACGTTACGCTTTGGGGCGTTTCCTGTCGCGGGCGCTAGGCCTACCCACACAAGTGAGGTATCATTTTTATCGGGAGACTTGGGGGAACGCTAGGTGGAAGGAAATTTGTGGCTCCTCTCAGATTCCAGAACTTTCTGCCACAGAAATGTGAGGAACATGTGTTTTTTTAGCCAAATTTTTTGGTTTGCAAAGGATTCTAGGTAACAGAACCTGGTCTGAGCCACACAAGTCACCCCATCGTGGATTCCCCAAGGTCTCTAGTTTTCAGAAATGCACAGGTTTGGTTAGTTTCCCTAGGTGCCGGCTGAGCTAGAGGCCAAAATCTACAGGTAGGCACTTTGCAAAAAACACCTCTGTTTTCTTTCAAAAAATTGGATGTGTCCACGTTGCGCTTTGGAGCGTTTCCTGTCGCGTGCGCTAGGCCTACCCACACAAGTGAGGTATCATTTTTATCGGGAGACTTGGGGGAACGCTGGGTGGAAGGAAATTTGTGGCTCCTCTCAGATTCCAGAACTTTCTCCACAGAAATGTGAGGAACATGTGTTTTTTTAGCCAAATTTTGAGGTTTGCAAAGGATTCTGGGTAACAGTACCTGGTCCGAGCCACACAAGTCACCCCATCTTGGATTCCCCTAGGTCTCTAGTTCTAAAAAATGCACAGGTTTGGTAGGTTTCCCTAGGTGCCGGCTGAGCTAGAGGCCAAAATCTACAGGTAGGCACTTTGCAAAAAACACCTCTGTTTTCTTTCAAAAATTTGGATGTGTCCACGTTGCGCTGTGGGGTGTTTCCTGTTGCGGGCGCTAGGCCTACCCACACAAGTGAGGTATCATTTTTATCGGGAGACTTGGGGGAACGCTGGGTGGAAGGACATTTGTGGCTCCTCTCAGATTCTAGAACTTTCTGCCACAGAAATGTGAGGAACATGTGGTTTTTTTGCCAAATTTTGAGGTTTGCAAAGGATTCTGGGTAACATAACCTGGTCCGAGCCACACAAGTTACCCCATCTTGGATTCCCCTAGGTCTCTAGTTTTCAGAAATGCACAGGTTTGGTAGGTTTCCCTAGGTGCCGGCTGAGCTAGAGGCCAAAATCGACAGGTAGGCACTTTGCAAAAAACACCTCTGTTTTCTTTCAAAAATTTGGATGTGTCCACGTTGCGCTTTGGGGCGTTTCCTGTCGCGGGCGCTAGGCCTACCCACACAAGTGAGGTATCATTTTTATCGGGAGACTTGGGGGAACGCTGGGTGGAAGGAAATTTGTGGCTCCTCTCAGATTCCAGAACTTTCTGCCACACGCCAAATTTTGAGGTTTGCAAAGGATTCTGGGTAACAGAACCTGGTCCGAGCCACACAAGTCACCCCATCTTGGATTCCCCTAGGTCTCTAGTTTTCAGAAATGCACAGGTTTGGTAGGTTTCCCTAGGTGCCGGCTGAGCTAGAGGCCAAAATCGACAGGTAGGCACTTTGCAAAAAACACCTCTGTTTTCTTTCAAAAATTTGGATGTGTCCATGTTGCGCTTTGGGGCGTTTCCTGTCACGGGCGCTAGGCCTACCCACACAAGTGAGGTATCATTTTTATCGGGAGACTTGGGGGAACGCTGGGTGAAAGGAAATTTGTGGCTCCTCTCAGATTCCAGAACTTTCTGCCACACGCCAAATTTTGGGGTTTGCAAAGGAGTCTGAGTAACAGAACCTGGTCTGAGCCACACAAGTCACCCCATCTTGGATTCCCCTAGGTCTCTAGTTTTCAGAAATGCACAGGTTTGCTAGGTTTACCTAGGTGCCGGCTGAGCTAGAGGCCAAAATCCACAGGTAGGCACTGTTTTCTATGAAAAAATGTGATGTGTCCACGTTATGTTTTGGGCCATTTCCTGTCGCGGGCACTAGGCCTACCCACACAAGTGAGGTATCATTTTTATCAGGAGACTTGGGGGAACGCTGGGTGGAAGGAAATTTGTGGCTCCTCTCAGATTCCAGAACTTTCTGCCACAGAAATGTGAGGAACATGTGTTTTTTTAGCCAAATTTTGAGGTTTGCAAAGGATTCTGGGTAACAGAACCTGGTCCGAGCCATACAAGTCACCCCATCGTGGATTCCCCAAGGTCTCTAGTTTTCAGAAATGCACAGGTTTGGTTAGTTTCCGTAGGTGCCGGCTGAGCTAGAGGCCAAAATCTACAGGTGGGAACTTTGCAAAAAACACCTCTGTTTTCTTTCAAAAAATTGGATGTGTCCACGTTGCGCTTTGGAGCGTTTCCTGTCGCGTGCGCTAGGCCTACCCACACAAGTGAGGTATCATTTTTATCGGGAGACTTGGGGGAACGCTGGGTGGAAGGAAATTTGTGGCTCCTCTCAGATTCCAGAACTTTCTCCACAGAAATGTGAGGAACATGTGTTTTTTTAGCCAAATTTTGAGGTTTGCAAAGGATTCTGGGTAACAGAACCTGGTCCGAGCCACACAAGTCACCCCATCTTGGATTCCCCTAGGTCTCTAGTTCTAAAAAATGCACAGGTTTGGTAGGTTTCCCTAGGTGCCGGCTGAGCTAGAGGCCAAAATCTACAGGTAGGCACTTTGCAAAAAACACCTCTGTTTTCTTTCAAAAATTTGGATGTGTCCACGTTGCGCTGTGGGGCGTTTCCTGTTGCGGGCGCTAGGCCTACCCACACAAGTGAGGTATCATTTTTATCGGGAGACTTGGGGGAACGCTGGGTGGAAGGACATTTGTGGCTCCTCTCAGATTCTAGAACTTTCTGCCACAGAAATGTGAGGAACATGTGGTTTTATGGCCAAATTTTGAGGTTTGCAAAGGATTCTGGGTAACATAACCTGGTCCGAGCCACACAAGTTACCCCATCTTGGATTCCCCTAGGTCTCTAGTTTTCAGAAATGCACAGGTTTGGTAGGTTTCCCTAGGTGCCGGCTGAGCTAGAGGCCAAAATCGACAGGTAGGCACTTTGCAAAAAACACCTCTGTTTTCTTTCAAAAATTTGGATGTGTCCACGTTGCGCTTTGGGGCGTTTCCTGTCGCGGGCGCTAGGCCTACCCACACAAGTGAGGTATCATTTTTATCGGGAGACTTGGGGGAACGCTGGGTGGAAGGAAATTTGTGGCTCCTCTCAGATTCCAGAACTTTCTGCCACACGCCAAATTTTGAGGTTTGCAAAGGATTCTGGGTAACAGAACCTGGTCCGAGCCACACAAGTCACCCCATCTTGGATTCCCCTAGGTCTCTAGTTTTCAGAAATGCACAGGTTTGGTAGGTTTCCCTAGGTGCCGGCTGAGCTAGAGGCCAAAATCGACAGGTAGGCACTTTGCAAAAAACACCTCTGTTTTCTTTCAAAAATTTGGATGTGTCCATGTTGCGCTTTGGGGCGTTTCCTGTCACGGGCGCTAGGCCTACCCACACAAGTGAGGTATCATTTTTATCGGGAGACTTGGGGGAACGCTGGGTGAAAGGAAATTTGTGGCTCCTCTCAGATTCCAGAACTTTCTGCCACACGCCAAATTTTGAGGTTTGCAAAGGATTCTGAGTAACAGAACCTGGTCTGAGCCACACAAGTCACCCCATCTTGGATTCCCCTAGGTCTCTAGTTTTCAGAAATGCACAGGTTTGCTAGGTTTACCTAGGTGCCGGCTGAGCTAGAGGCCAAAATCCACAGGTAGGCACTGTTTTCTATGAAAAAATGTGATGTGTCCACGTTATGTTTTGGGCCATTTCCTGTCGCGGGCACTAGGCCTACCCACACAAGTGAGGTATCATTTTTATCGGGAGACTTGGGGGAACGCTGGGTGGAAGGAAATTTGTGGCTCCTCTCAGATTCCAGAACTTTCTGCCACAAAAATGTGAGGAACATGTGTTTTTTTATCCAAATTTTGAGGTTTGCAAAGGATTCTGGGTAACAGAACCTGGTCCGAGCCACACAAGTCACCCCATCTTGGATTCCCCTAGGTCTCTAGTTTTCAGAAATGCACAGGTTTGGTAGGTTTCCCTAGGTGCCGGCTGAGCTAGAGGCCAAAATCTACAGGTAGGCACTTTGCAAAAAACACCTCTGTTTTCTTTAAAAAAATTGGATGTGTTCACGTTGCGCTTTGGGCCATTTCCTGTTGCGGGCACTAGGCCTACCCACACAAGTGAGGTATCATTTTTATCGAGAGACTTGGTGGAATGCTGGGTGGAAGGAAATTTGTGGCTCCTCTCAGATTCCAGAACTTTCTGCCACAGAAATGTGAGGAACATGTGTTTTTTAAGCCAAATTTTGAGGTTTGCAAAGGATTCTGGGTAACAGAACCTGGTCCGAGCGACACAAGTCACACCATCTTGGATTCCCCTAGGTCTCTAGTTCTAAGAAATGCACAGGTTTGTAGGTTTCCCTAGGTGGTGGCTGAGCTAGAGGCCAACATCTACAGGTAGGCACTTTGCAAAAAAACCTCTGTTTTCTTTCAAAAAATTGGATGTGCCATGTTACGCTTTGGGGCGTTTCCTGTCGCGGGCGCTAGGCCTACCCACACAAGTGAGGTATCATTTTTATCGGGAGACTTGGGGGAACGCTAGGTGGAAGGAAATTTGTGGCTCCTCTCAGATTCCAGAACTTTCTGCCACAGAAATGTGAGGAACATGTATTTTTTTAGCCAAATTTTTTGGTTTGCAAAGGATTCTAGGTAACAGAACCTGGTCCGAGCCACACAAGTCACCCCATCGTGGATTCCCCAAGGTCTCTAGTTTTCAGAAATGCACAGGTTTGGTTAGTTTCCCTAGGTGCCGGCTGAGCTAGAGGCCAAAATCTACAGGTAGGCACTTTGCAAAAAACACCTCTGTTTTCTTTCAAAAAATTGGATGTGTCCACGTTGCGCTTTGGAGCTCTTCCTGTCGCGTGCGCTAGGCCTACCCACACAAGTGAGGTATCATTTTTATCGGGAGACTTGGGGGAACGCTGGGTGGAAGGAAATTTGTGGCTCCTCTCAGATTCCAGAACTTTCTCCACAGAAATGTGAGGAACATGTGTTTATTTAGCCAAATTTTGAGGTTTGCAAAGGATTCTGGGTAACAGAACCTGGTCCGAGCCACACAAGTCACCCCATCTTGGATTCCCCTAGGTCTCTAGTTCTAAAAAATGCACAGGTTTGGTAGGTTTCCCTAGGTGCCGGCTGAGCTAGAGGCCAAAATCTACAGGTAGGCACTTTGCAAAAAACACCTCTGTTTTCTTTCAAAAATTTGGATTTGTCCACGTTGCGCTGTGGGGCGTTTCCTGTTGCGGGCGCTAGGCCTACCCACACAAGTGAGGTATCATTTTTATCGGGAGACTTTGGGGAACGCTGGGTGGAAGGAAATTTGTGGCTCCTCTCAGATTCTAGAACTTTCTGCCACAGAAATGTGAGGAACATGTGGTTTTTTTGCCAAATTTTGAGGTTTGCAAAGGATTCTGGGTAACATAACCTGGTCCGAGCCACACAAGTTACCCCATCTTGGATTCCCCTAGGTCTCTAGTTTTCAGAAATGCACAGGTTTGGTAGGTTTCCCTAGGTGCCGGCTGAGCTAGAGGCCAAAATCGACAGGTAGGCACTTTGCAAAAAACACCTCTGTTTTCTTTCAAAAATGTGGATGTGTCCACGTTGCGCTTTGGGGCGTTTCCTGTCGCGGGCGCTAGGCCTACCCACACAAGTGAGGTATCATTTTTATCGGGAGACTTGGGGGAACGCTGGGTGGAAGGAAATTTGTGGCTCCTCTCAGATTCCAGAACTTTCTGCCACACGCCTAATTTTGAGGTTTGCAAAGGATTCTGGGTAACAGAACCTGGTACGAGCCACACAAGTCACCCCATCTTGGATTCCCCTAGGTCTCTAGTTTTCAGAAATGCACAGGTTTGCTAGGTTTCTCTAGGTGCCGGCTGAGCTAGAGGCCAAAATCCACAGGTAGGCACTGTTTTCTATGAGAAAATGTGATGTGTCCACGTTATGATGTGGGCCATTTCCTGTCGCGGGCACTAGGCCTACCCACACAAGTGAGGTATCATTTTTTTCGGGAGACTTGGGGGAACGCTGGGTGGAAGGAAATTTGTGGCTCCTCTCAGATTCCAGAACTTTCTGCCACAGAAATGTGAGGAACATGTGTTTTATTAGCCAAATTTTGAGGTTTGCAAAGGATTCTGGGAAACAGAACCTGGTCCGAGCGACACAAGTCACCCCATCTTGGATTCCCCTAGGTCTCTAGTTCTAAGAAATGCACAGGTTTGCTAGGTTTACCTAGGTGCCGGCTGAGCTAGAGGCCAAAATCCACAGGTAGGCACTGTTTTCTATGAAAAAATGTGATGTGTCCACGTTATGTTTTGGGCCATTTCCTGTCGCGGGCACTAGGCCTACCCACACAAGTGAGGTATCATTTTTATCGAGAGACTTGGGGGAACGCTGGGTGGAAGGAAATTTGTGGCTCCTCTCAGATTCCAGAACTTTCTGCCACAGAAATGTGAGGAACATGTGTTTTTTAAGCCAAATTTTGAGGTTTGCAAAGGATTCTGGGTAACAGAACCTGGTCCGAGCGACACAAGTCACACCATCTTGGATTCCTCTAGGTCTCTAGTTCTAAGAAATGCACAGGTTTGTAGGTTTCCCTAGGTGGTGGCTGAGCTAGAGGCCAACATCTACAGGTAGGCACTTTCCAAAAAAACCTCTGTTTTCTTTCAAAAAATTGGATGTGCCCACGTTACGCTTTGGGGCGTTTCCTGTCGCGGGCGCTAGGCCTACCCACACAAGTGAGGTATCATTTTTATCGGGAGACTTGGGGGAACGCTAGGTGGAAGGAAATTTGTGGCTCCTCTCAGATTCCAGAACTTTCTGCCACAGAAATGTGAGGAACATGTGTTTTTTTAGCCAAATTTTTTGGTTTGCAAAGGATTCTAGGTAACAGAACCTGGTCTGAGCCACACAAGTCACCCCATCGTGGATTCCCCAAGGTCTCTAGTTTTCAGAAATGCACAGGTTTGGTTAGTTTCCCTAGGTGCCGGCTGAGCTAGAGGCCAAAATCTACAGGTAGGCACTTTGCAAAAAACACCTCTGTTTTCTTTCAAAAAATTGGATGTGTCCACGTTGCGCTTTGGAGCGTTTCCTGTCGCGTGCGCTAGGCCTACCCACACAAGTGAGGTATCATTTTTATCGGGAGACTTGGGGGAACGCTGGGTGGAAGGAAATTTGTGGCTCCTCTCAGATTCCAGAACTTTCTCCACAGAAATGTGAGGAACATGTGTTTTTTTAGCCAAATTTTGAGGTTTGCAAAGGATTCTGGGTAACAGTACCTGGTCCGAGCCACACAAGTCACCCCATCTTGGATTCCCCTAGGTCTCTAGTTCTAAAAAATGCACAGGTTTGGTAGGTTTCCCTAGGTGCCGGCTGAGCTAGAGGCCAAAATCTACAGGTAGGCACTTTGCAAAAAACACCTCTGTTTTCTTTCAAAAATTTGGATGTGTCCACGTTGCGCTGTGGGGTGTTTCCTGTTGCGGGCGCTAGGCCTACCCACACAAGTGAGGTATCATTTTTATCGGGAGACTTGGGGGAACGCTGGGTGGAAGGACATTTGTGGCTCCTCTCAGATTCTAGAACTTTCTGCCACAGAAATGTGAGGAACATGTGGTTTTTTTGCCAAATTTTGAGGTTTGCAAAGGATTCTGGGTAACATAACCTGGTCCGAGCCACACAAGTTACCCCATCTTGGATTCCCCTAGGTCTCTAGTTTTCAGAAATGCACAGGTTTGGTAGGTTTCCCTAGGTGCCGGCTGAGCTAGAGGCCAAAATCGACAGGTAGGCACTTTGCAAAAAACACCTCTGTTTTCTTTCAAAAATTTGGATGTGTCCACGTTGCGCTTTGGGGCGTTTCCTGTCGCGGGCGCTAGGCCTACCCACACAAGTGAGGTATCATTTTTATCGGGAGACTTGGGGGAACGCTGGGTGGAAGGACATTTGTGGCTCCTCTCAGATTCCAGAACTTTCTGCCACACGCCAAATTTTGAGGTTTGCAAAGGATTCTGGGTAACAGAACCTGGTCCGAGCCACACAAGTCACCCCATCTTGGATTCCCCTAGGTCTCTAGTTTTCAGAAATGCACAGGTTTGGTAGGTTTCCCTAGGTGCCGGCTGAGCTAGAGGCCAAAATCGACAGGTAGGCACTCTGCAAAAAACACCTCTGTTTTCTTTCAAAAATTTGGATGTGTCCATGTTGAGCTTTGGGGCGTTTCCTGTCACGGGCGCTAGGCCTACCCACACAAGTGAGGTATCATTTTTATCGGGAGACTTGGGGGAACGCTGGGTGAAAGGAAATTTGTGGCTCCTCTCAGATTCCAGAACTTTCTGCCACACGCCAAATTTTGAGGTTTGCAAAGGATTCTGAGTAACAGAACCTGGTCTGAGCCACACAAGTCACCCCATCTTGGATTCCCCTAGGTCTCTAGTTTTCAGAAATGCACAGGTTTGCTAGGTTTACCTAGGTGCCGGCTGAGCTAGAGGCCAAAATCCACAGGTAGGCACTGTTTTCTATGAAAAAATGTGATGTGTCCACGTTATGTTTTGGGCCATTTCCTGTCGCGGGCACTAGGCCTACCCACACAAGTGAGGTATCATTTTTATCGGGAGACTTGGGGGAACGCTGGGTGGAAGGAAATTTGTGGCTCCTCTCAGATTCCAGAACTTTCTGCCATAGAAATGTGAGGAACATGTGTTTTTTTTTATCCAAATTTTGAGGTTTGCAAAGGATTCTGGGTAACAGAACCTGGTCCGAGCCACACAAGTCACCCCATCTTGGATTCCCCTAGGTCTCTAGTTTTCAGAAATGCACAGGTTTGGTAGGTTTCCCTAGGTGCCGGCTGAGCTAGAGGCCAAAATCTACAGGTAGGCACTTTGCAAAAAACACCTCTGTTTTCTTTCAAAAAATTGGATGTGTTCACGTTGCGCTTTGGGCCATTTCCTGTTGCGGGCACTAGGCCTACCCACACAAGTGAGGTATCATTTTTATCGAGAGACTTGGTGGAATGCTGGGTGGAAGGAAATTTGTGGCTCCTCTCAGATTCCAGAACTTTCTGCCACAGAAATGTGAGGAACATGTGTTTTTTAAGCCAAATTTTGAGGTTTGCAATGATTCTGGGTAACAGAACCTGGTCCGAGCGACACAAGTCACACCATCTTGGATTCCCCTAGGTCTCTAGTTCTAAGAAATGCACAGGTTTGTAGGTTTCCCTAGGTGGTGGCTGAGCTAGAGGCCAACATCGACAGGTAGGCACTTTGCAAAAAAACCTCTGTTTTCTTTCAAAAAATTGGATGTGCCCACGTTACGCTTTGGGGCGTTTCCTGTCGCGGGCGCTAGGCCTACCCACACAAGTGAGGTATCATTTTTATCGGGAGACTTGGGGGAACGCTAGATGGAAGGAAATTTGTGGCTCCTCTCAGATTCCAGAACTTTCTGCCACAGAAATGTGAGGAACATGTGTTTTTTTAGCCAAATTTTTTGGTTTGCAAAGGATTCTAGGTAACAGAACCTGGTCCGAGCCACACAAGTCACCCCATCGTGGATTCCCCAAGGTCTCTAGTTTTCAGAAATGCACAGGTTTGGTTAGTTTCCCTAGGTGCCGGCTGAGCTAGATGCCAAAATCTACAGGTAGGCACTTTGCAAAAAACACCTCTGTTTTCTTTCAAAAAATTGGATGTGTCCACGTTGCGCTTTGGAGCGTTTCCTGTTGCGGGCGCTAGGCCTACCCACACAAGTGAGGTATCATTTTTATCGGGAGACTTGGGGGAACGCTGGGTGGAAGGAAATTTGTGGCTCCTCTCAGATTCTAGAACTTTCTGCCACAGAAATGTGAGGAACATGTGTTTTTTTTGCCAAATTTTAAGGTTTGCAAAGGATTCTGGGTAACATAAGCTGGTCCGAGCCACACAAGTTACCCCATCTTGGATTCCCCTAGGTCTCTAGTTTTCAGAAATGCACAGGTTTGGTAGGTTTCCCTAGGTGCCGGCTGAGCTAGAGGCCAAAATCGACAGGTAGGCACTTTGCAAAAAACACCTCTGTTTTCTTTCAAAAATGTGGATGTGTCCACGTTGCGCTTTGGGGCGTTTCCTGTCGCGGGCACTAGGCCTACCCACACAAGTGAGGTATCATTTTTATCGGGAGACTTGGGGGAACGCTGGGTGGAAGGAAATTTGTGGCTCCTCCCAGATTCCAGAACTTTCTGCCACACGCCAAATTTTGAGGTTTGCAAAGGATTCTGGGTAACAGAACCTGGTCCGAGCCACACAAGTCACCCCATCTTGGATTCCCCTAGGTCTCTAGTTTTCAGAAATGCACAGGTTTGCTAGGTTTCTCTAGGTGCCGGCTGAGCTAGAGGCCAAAATCCACAGGTAGGCACTGTTTTCTATGAGAAAATGTGATGTGTCCACGTTATGTTGTGGGCCATTTCCTGTCGCGGGCACTAGGCCTACCCACACAAGTGAGGTATCATTTTTTTCGGGAGACTTGGGGGAATGCTGGGTGGAAGGAAATTTGTGGCTCCTCTCAGATTCCAGAACTTTCTGCCACAGAAATGTGAGGAACATGTGTTTTATTAGCCAAATTTTGAGGTTTGCAAAGGATTCTGGGTAACAGAACCTGGTCCGAGCCACACAAGTCACCCCATCTTGGATTCCCCTAGGTCTCTAGTTTTCAGAAATGCACAGGTTTGGTAGGTTTCCCTAGGTGCCGGCTGAGCTAGAGGCCAAAATCTACAGGTAGGCACTTTGCAAAAAACACCTCTGTTTTCTTTCAAAAAATGGGATGTGTCCACGTTGCGCTTTGGGGCGTTTCCTGTCGCGGGCGCTAGGCCTACCCACACAAGTGAGGTATCATTTTTATCGGGAGACTTGGGGGAACGCTGGGTGGAAGGAAATTTGTGGCTCCTCTCAGATTCCAGAAGTTTCTGCCATACGCCAAATTTTTTGGTTTGCAAAGGATTCTGGGTAACAGAACCTGGTCCAAGCCACACAAGTCACCCCATCTTGGATTCCCCTAGGTCTCTAGTTTTCAGAAATGCACAGGTTTGGTAGCTTTCCCTAGGTTCCGGCTGAGATAGAGGCCAAAATCTACAGGTAGGCACTTTTAAAAAAACACCTCTGTTTTCTTTAAAAAATTTGGATGTGTCCACGTTGCGCTTTGGGGCGTTTCCTATCGCGGGCGCTAGGCCTACCCACACAAGTGAGGTATCATTTTTATCGGGAGACTTGGGGGAACGCTGGGTGGAAGGAAATTTGTGGCTCCTCTCAGATTCTAGAACATTCTGCCACAGAAATGTGAGGAACATGTGTTTTTTTAGCCAAATTTTTTTGGTTTGCAAAGGATTCTAGGTAACAGAACCTGGTCCGAGCCAAACAAGTCACC
This sequence comes from Pleurodeles waltl, assembly GCF_031143425.1. Classification (NCBI taxonomy): domain Eukaryota; kingdom Metazoa; phylum Chordata; class Amphibia; order Caudata; family Salamandridae; genus Pleurodeles; species Pleurodeles waltl. Next base: position 141,332,532 of record NC_090440.1, read on the forward strand.
CCATCTTGGATTCCCCTAGGTCTCTAGTTTTCAGAAATGCACAGGTTTGCTAGGTTTACCTAGGTGCCGGCTGAGCTAGAGGCCAAAATCCACAGGTAGGCACTGTTTTCTATGAAAAAATGTGATGTGTCCACGTTATGTTTTGGGCCATTTCCTGTTGCGGGCACTAGGCCTACCCACACAAGTGAGGTATCATTTTTATCGGGAGACTTGGGGGAACGCTGGGTGGAAGGAAATTTGTGGCTCCTCTCAGATTCCAGAACGTTCTGCCACAGAAATGTGAGGAACAAGTGTTTTTTTAGCCAAATTTTGAGGTTTGCAAAGGATTCTGGTTAACAGAACCTGGTCCGAGCGACACAAGTCACCCCATCTTGGATTCCCCTAGGTCTCTAGTTCTAAGAAATGCACAGGTTTGTAGGTTTCCCTAGGTGGTGGCTTAGCTAGAGGCCAAAATCTACAGGTAGGCACTTTGCAAAAAAAACTCTGTTTTCTTTCAAAAAATTGGATGTGCCCACGTTCCGCTTTGGGGCGTTTCCTGTTGCGGGCGCTAGGCCTACCCACACAAGTGAGGTATCATTTTTATCGGGAGACTTGGGGGAACGCTGGGTGGAAGGAAATTTGTGGCTCCTCTCAGATTCTAGAACTTTCTGCCACAGAAATGTGAGGAACATGTGGTTTTTTTGCCAAATTTTGAGGTTTGCAAAGGATTCTGGGTAATATAACCTGGTCCGAGCCACACAAGTTACCCCATCTTGGATTCCCCTAGGTCTCTATTTTTCAGAAATGCACAGGTTTGCTAGGTTTCTCTAGGTGCCGGCTGAGCTAGAGGCCAAAATCCACAGGTAGGCACTGTTTTCTATGAGAAAATGTGATGTGTCCACGTTATGTTGTGGGCCATTTCCTGTCGCGGGCACTAGGCCTACCCACACAAGTGAGGTATCATTTTTATCGGGAGACTTGGGGGAACGCTAGGTGGAAGGAAATTTGTGGCTCCTCTCAGATTCCAGAACTTTCTGCCACAGAAATGTGAGGAACATGTGTTTTTTTTGCCAAATTTTTTGGTTTGCAAAGGATTCTAGGTAACAGAACCTGGTCCGAGCCACACAAGTCACCCCATCGTGGATTCCCCAAGGTCTCTAGTTTTCAGAAATGCACAGGTTTGGTTAGTTTCCCTAGGTGCCGGCTGAGCTAGAGGCCAAAATCTACAGGTAGGCACTTTGCAAAAAACACCTCTGTTTTCTTTCAAAAAATTGGATGTGTCCACGTTGCGCTTTGGAGCGTTTCCTGTCGCGTGCGCTAGGCCTACCCACACAAGTGAGGTATCATTTTTATCAGGAGACTTGGGGGAACGCTGGGTGGAAGGAAATTTGTGGCTCCTCTCAGATTCCAGAACTTTCTCCACAGAAATGTGAGGAACATGTGTTTTTTTAGCCAAATTTTGAGGTTTGCAAAGGATTCTGGGTAACAGAACCTGGTCCGAGCCACACAAGTCACCCCATCTTGGATTCCCCTAGGTCTCTAGTTCTAAAAAATGCACAGGTTTGGTAGGTTTCCCTAGGTGCCGGCTGAGCTAGAGGCCAAAATCTACAGGTAGGCACTTTGCAAAAAACACCTCTGTTTTCTTTCAAAAATTTGGATGTGTCCACGTTGCGCTGTGGGGCGTTTCCTGTTGCGGGCGCTAGGCCTACCCACACAAGTGAGGTATCATTTTTATCGGGAGACTTGGGGGAACGCTGGGTGGAAGGAAATTTGTGGCTCCTCTCAGATTCTAGAACTTTCTGCCACAGAAATGTGAGGAACATGTGGTTTTTTTGCCAAATTTTGAGGTTTGCAAAGGATTCTGGGTAATATAACCTGGTCCGAGCCACACAAGTTACCCCATCTTGGATTCCCCTAGGTGTCTATTTTTCAGAAATGCACAGGTTTGCTAGGTTTCGCTAGGTGCCGGCTGAGCTAGAGGCCAAAATCCACAGGTAGGCACTGTTTTCTTTGAGAAAATGTGATGTGTCCACGTTATGTTGTGGGCCATTTCCTGTCGCGGGCACTAGGCCTACCCACACAAGTGAGGTATCATTTTTATCGGGAGACTTGGGGGAACGCTGGGTGGAAGGAAATTTGTGGCTCCTCTCAGATTCCAGAACTTTCTGCCACACGCCAAATTTTGAGGTTTGCAAAGGATTCTGGGTAACAGAACCTGGTCCGAGCCACACAAGTCACCCCATCTTGGATTCCCCTAGGTCTCTAGTTTTCAGAAATGCACAGGTTTGCTAGGTTTCTATAGGTGCCGGCTGAGCTAGAGGCCAAAATCCACAGGTAGGCACTGTTTTCTATGAAAAAATGTGATGTGGCCACGTTATGTTTTGGGCCATTTCCTGTCGCGGGCACTAGGCCTACCCACACAAGTGAGGTATCATTTTCATCGGGGGACTTGGGGGAACGCTGGGTGGAAGGAAATTTGTGGCTCCTCTCAAATTCTAGAACTTTCTGCCACAGAAATATGAGGAACATGTGTTTTTTTAGCCAAATTTTGAGGTTTGCAAAGGATTCTGGGTAACAGAACCTGGTCCGAGCCACACAAGTCACCCCATCTTGGATTCCCCTAGGTCTCTAGTTTTCAGAAATGCACAGGTTTGGTAGGTTTCCCTAGGTGCCGGCTGAGCTAGAGGCCAAAATCGACAGGTAGGCACTTTGCAAAAAACACCTCTGTTTTCTTTCAAAAATTTGGATGTGTCCACGTTGCGCTTTGGGGCGTTTCCTGTCGCGGGCGCTAGGCCTACCCACACAAGTGAGGTATCATTTTTATAGGGAGACTTGGGGGAACGCTGGGTGGAAGGAAATTTGTGGCTCCTCTCAAATTCCAGAACTTTCTGCCACAGAAATATGAGGAACATGTGTTTTTTTAGCCAAATTTTGAGGTTTGCAAAGGATTCTGGGTAACAGAACCTGGTCCGAGCCACACAAGTCACCCCATCTTGGATTCCCCTAGGTCTCTAGTTTTCAGAAATGCACAGGTTTGGTAGGTTTCCCTAGGTGCCGGGTGAGCTAGAGGCCAAAATCGACAGGTAGGCACTTTGCAAAAAACACCTCTGTTTTCTTTCAAAAATTTGGATGTGTCCACGTTGCGCTTTGGGGCGTTTCCTGTCGCGGGCGCTAGGCCTACCCACACAAGTGAGGTATAATTTTTATCGGGAGACTTGGGGGAACGCTGGGTGGAAGGAAATTTGTGGCTCCTCTCAGATTCCAGAACTTTCTGCCACACGCCAAATTTTGAGGTTTGCAAAGGATTCTGGGTAACAGAACCTGGTCCGAGCCACACAAGTCACCCCATCTTGGATTCCCCTAGGTCTCTAGTTTTCAGAAATGCACAGGTTTGGTAGCTTTCCCTAGGTGCCGGCTGAGCTAGAGGCCAAAATCTATAGGTAGGCACTTTGAAAAAAACACCTCTGTTTTCTTAAAAAAATGTGGATGTGTCCACATTGCGCTTTGGGGCGTTTCCTGTCGCGGGCGCTAGGCCTACCCACACAAGTGAGGTATCATTTTTATCGGGAGACTTGGGGGAACGCTGGGTGGAAGGAAATTTGTGGCTCCTCTCAGATTCTAGAACATTCTGCCACAGAAATGTGAGGAACATGTGTTTTTTTAGCCAAATTTTTTGGTTTGTAAAGAATTCTTGGTAACAGAACCTGGTCCGAGCCAAACAAGTCACCCCATCTTGGATTCCCCTAGGTCTCTAGTTTTCAGAAATGCACAGATTTGGTAGGTTTCCCTAGGTGCCGGCTGAGCTAGAGGCCAAAATCTACAGGTAGGCACTTTGCAAAAAACACCTCTATTTTCTTTAAAAAAATTGGATGTGTCCACGTTGCGCTTTGGAGCGTTTCCTGTCACGTGCGCTAGGCCTACCCACACAAGTGAGGTATCATTTTTATCGGGAGACTTGGGGGAACGCTGGGTGGAAGGACATTTGTGGCTCCTCTCAGATTCCAGAACTTTCTGCCACAGAAATGTGAGGAACATGTGTTTTTCTAGCCAAATTTTGAGGTTTGCAAAGGATTCTGGGTAACAGAACCTGGTCCGAGCCACACAAGTTACCCCATCTTGGATTCCCCTTGGTCTCTAGTTTTCAGAAATGCACAGGTTTGGTAGGTTTCACTAGGTGCCGGCTGAGCTAGAGGCCAAAATCTACAGGTAGGCACTTTGCAAAAAACACCTCTGTTTTCTTTCAAAAATTTGGATGTGTCCACGTTGCGCTTTGGGGCGTTTCCTGTCGCGGGCGCTAGGCCTACCCACACAAGTGAGGTATCATTTTTATCGGGAGACTTGGGGGAACGCTGGGTGGAAGGAAATTTGTGGCTCCTCTCAGATTCCAGAACTTTCTGCCACACGCCAAATTTTGAGGTTTGCAAAGGATTCTGGGTAACAGAACCTGGTCCGAGCCACACAAGTCACCCCATCTTGGATTCCCCTAGGTCTCTAGTTTTCAGAAATGCACAGGTTTGCTAGGTTTCCCTAGGTGCCGGCTGAGCTAGAGGCCAAAATCCATAGGTAGGCACTGTTTTCTATGAAAAAATGTGATGTGGCCACGTTATGTTTTGGGCCATTTCCTGTCGCGGGCACTAGGCCTACCCACACAAGTGAGGTATCATTTTTATCGGGAGACTTGGGGGAACGCTGGGTGGAAGGAAATTTGTGGCTGCTCTCAGACTCCAGATCTTTCTGCCACAGAATTGTGAGGAACATGTGTTTTTTTAGCCAAATTTTGAGGTTTGCAAAGGATTCTGGGTAACAGAACCTGGTCCGAGCCGCACAAGTCACCCCATCTTGGATTCCCCTAGGTCTCTAGTTTTCAGAAATGCACAGGTTTGGTAGGTTTCCCTAGGTGCCGGCTGAGCTAGAGGCCAAAATCTACAGGTAGGCACTTTGCAAAAAACACCTCTGTTTTCTTTCAAAAAATTGGATGTGTACACGTTGCGCTTTGGAGCGTTTCCTGTCGCGTGCGCTAGGCCTACCCACACAAGTGAGGTATCATTTTTATCGGGAAACTTGGGGGAACGCTGGGTGGAAGGAAATTTGTGGCTCCTCTCAGATTCTAGAACATTCTGCCACAGAAATGTGAGGAACATGTGTTTTTTTAGCCAAATTTTTTGGTTTGCAAAGGATTCTAGGTAACAAAACCTGGTCCGAGCCACACAAGTCACCCCATCTTGGATTCCCCTAGGTCTCTAGTTTTCAGAAATGCACAGGTTTGGTTAGTTTTCCTAGGTGCCGGCTGAGCTAGAGATCAAAATCTACAGGTAAGCACTTTGCAAAAAACACCTCTGTTTTCTTTCAAAAAATTGGATGTGTCCACGTTGCGCTTTGGAGCGTTTCCTGTCGCGTGCGCTAGGCCTACCCACACAAGTGAGGTATCATTTTTATCGGGAGACTTAGGGGAACGCTGGGTGGAAGGAAATTTGTGGCTCCTCTCAGATTCCAGAACTTTCTCCACAGAAATGTGAGGAACATGTGTTTTTTTAGCCAAATTTTGAGGTTTGCAAAGGATTCTGGGCAACAGAACCTTGTCCGAGCCACACATGTCACCCCATCTTGGATTCCCCTAGGTCTCTAGTTTTCAAAAATACACAGGTTTGGTAGGTTTCCCTAGGTGCCGGCTGAGCTAGAGGCCAAAATCTACAGGTAGGCACTTTGCAAAAAACACCTCTGTTTTCTTTCAAAAATTTGGATGTGTCCACGTTGCGCTTTGGGGCGTTTCCTGTCGCGGGCGATAGGCCTACCCACACAAGTGAGGTATAATTTTTATCGGGAGACTTGGGGGAACGCTGGGTGGAAGGAAATTTGTGTCTCCTCTCAGATTCTAGAACTTTCTGCTACAGAAATGTGAGGAACATGTGGTTTTTTTGCCAAATTTTGAGGTTTGCAAAGGATTCTGGGTAACAGAACCTGGTCCGAGCCACACAAGTTACCCCATATTGGATTCCCCTAGGTCTCTAGTTTTCAGAAATGCACAGGTTTGCTAGGTTTCCCTAGGTGCCGGCTGAGCTAGAGGCCAAAATCCATAGGTAGGCACTGTTTTCTATGAAAAAATGTTATGTGGCCACGTTATGTTTTGGGCCATTTCCTGTCGCGGGCACTAGGTCTACCCACACAAGTGAGGTATCATTTTTATCGGGAGACTTGGGGGAACGCTGGGTGGAAGGAAATTTGTGGCTGCTCTCAGATTCCAGATCTTTCTGCCACAGAATTGTGAGGAACATGTGTTTTTTTAGCCAAATTTTGAGGTTTGCAAAGGATTCTGGGTAACAGAACCTGGTCCGAGCCGCACAAGTCACCCCATCTTGGATTCCCCTAGGTCTCTAGTTTTCAGAAATGCACAGGTTTGGTAGGTTTCCCTAGGTGCCGGCTGAGCTAGAGGCCAAAATCTACAGGTAGGCACTTTGCAAAAAACACCTCTGTTTTCTTTCAAAAAATTGGATGTGTACACGTTGCGCTTTGGAGCGTTTCCTGTCGCGTGCGCTAGGCCTACCCACACAAGTGAGGTATCATTTTTATCGGGAAACTTGGGGGAACGCTGGGTGGAAGGAAATTTGTGGCTCCTCTCAGATTCTAGAACATTCTGCCACAGAAATGTGAGGAACATGTGTTTTTTTAGCGAAATTTTTTGGTTTGCAAAGGATTCTAGGTAACAAAACCTGGTCCGAGCCACACAAGTCACCCCATCTTGGATTCCCCTAGGTCTCTATTTTTCAGAAATGCACAGGTTTGGTTAGTTTTCCTAGGTGCCGGCTGAGCTAGAGATCAAAATCTACAGGTAAGCACTTTGCAAAAAACACCTCTGTTTTCTTTAAAAAAATTGGATGTGTCCACGTTGCGCTTTGGAGCGTTTCCTGTCGCGTGCGCTAGGCCTACCCACACAAGTGAGGTATCATTTTTATCGGGAGACTTAGGGGAACGCTGGGTGGAAGGAAATTTGTGGCTCCTCTCAGATTCCAGAACTTTCTCCACAGAAATGTGAGGAACATGTGTTTTTTTAGCCAAATTTTGAGGTTTGCAAAGGATTCTGGGCAACAGAACCTTGTCCGAGCCACACATGTCACCCCATCTTGGATTCCCCTAGGTCTCTAGTTTTCAAAAATGCACAGGTTTGGTAGGTTTCCCTAGGTGCCGGCTGAGCTAGAGGCCAAAATCTACAGGTAGGCACTTTGCAAAAAACACCTCTGTTTTCTTTCAAAAATTTGGATGTGTCCACGTTGCGCTTTGGGGCGTTTCCTGTCGCGGGCGATAGGCCTACCCACACAAGTGAGGTATAATTTTTATCGGGAGACTTGGGGGAACGCTGGGTGGAAGGAAATTTGTGTCTCCTCTCAGATTCTAGAACTTTCTGCTACAGAAATGTGAGGAACATGTGGTTTTTTTGCCAAATTTTGAGGTTTGCAAAGGATTCTGGGTAACAGAACCTGGTCCGAGCCACACAAGTTACCCCATATTGGATTCCCCTAGGTCACTAGTTTTCAGAAATGCACAGGTTTGGTAGGTTTCCCTAGGTGCCGGCTGAGCTAGAGGCCAAAATCTACAGGTAGGCACTTTGCAAAACACACCTCTGTTTTATTTCCAAAATTTGGATGTGTCAACGTTGCGCTTTGGGGCGTTTCCTGTCGCGGGCGCTAGGCCTACCCACACAAGTGAGGTATCATTTTTATCGGGAGACTTGGGGGAACGCTGGGTGGAAGGAAATTTGTGGCTCCTCTCAGATTCTAGAACATTCTGCCACAGAAATGTGAGGAACATGTGTTTTTTTAGCCAAATTTTTTGGTTTGCAAAGAATTCTACGTAACAGAACCTGGTCCGAGCCAAACAAGTCACCCCATCTTGGATTCCCCTAGGTCTCTAGTTTTCAGAAATGCACAGGTTTGGTAGGTTTCCCTAGGTGCCGGCTGAGCTAGAGGCCAAAATCTACAGGTAGGCACTTTGCAAAAAACACCTCTATTTTCTTTCAAAAAATTGGATGTGTCCACGTTGCGCTTTGGGGCGTTTCCTGTCACGTGCGCTAGGCCTACCCACACAAGTGAGGTATCATTTTTATCGACAGACTTGGGGGAACGCTGGGTGGAAGGAAATTTGTGGCTCCTCTCAGATTCCAGAACTTTCTCCACAGAAATGTGAGCAACATGTGTTTTTTTAGCCAAATTTTGAGGTTTGCAAAGGATTCTGGGTAACAGAACCTGGTCCGAGCCACACAAGTTACCACATCTTGGATTCCCCTTGGTCTCTAGTTTTCAGAAATGCACAGGTTTGGTAGGTTTCCCTAGGTGCCGGCTGAGCTAGAGGCCAAAATCGACAGGTAGGCACTTTGCAAAAAACACCTCTGTTTTCTTTAAAAAATTTGGATGTGTCCACGTTGCGCTTTGGGGCGTTTCCTGTCGCGGGCGCTAGGCCTACCCACACAAGTGAGGTATCATTTTTATCGGGAGACTTGGGGGAACGCTGGGTGGAAGGAAATTTGTGGCTCCTCTCAGATTCCAGAACTTTCTGCCACTGTTTTGTATGAAAAAATGTGATGTGGCCACGTTATGTTTTGGGCCATTTCCTGTCGCGGGCACTAGGCCTACCCACACAAGTGAGGTATCATTTTTATCGGGAGACTTGGGGGAACGCTGGGTGGAAGGAAATTTGTGGCTGCTCTCAGATTCCAGATCTTTCTGCCACAGAATTGTGAGGAACATGTGTTTTTTTAGCCAAATTTTGAGGTTTGCAAAGGATTCTGGGTAACAGAACCTGGTCCGAGCCGCACAAGTCACCCCATGTTGGATTCCCCTAGGTCTCTAGTTTTCAGAAATGCACAGGTTTGGTAGGTTTCCCTAGGTGCCGGCTGAGCTAGAGGCAAAAATCTACAGGTAGGCACTTTGCAAAAAACACCTCTGTTTTCTTTCAAAAAATTGGATGTGTCCACGTTGCGCTTTGGAGCGTTTCCTGTCACGTGCGCTAGGCCTACCCATACAAGTGAGGTATCATTTTTATCGGGAGACTTGGGGGAACGCTGGGTGGAAGGAAATTTGTGGCTCCTCTCAGATTCCAGAACTTTCTCCACAGAAATGTGAGGAACATGTGTTTTTTTAGCCAAATTTTGAGGTTTGCAAAGGATTCTGGGTAACAGAACCTGGTCCGAGCCACACAAGTCACCCCATCTTGGATTCCCCTAGGTCTCTAGCTTTCAGAAATGCACAGGTTTGGTAGGTTTCCCTAGGTGCCGGCTGAGCTAGAGGCCAAAATCTACAAGTAGGCACTTTGCAAAAAACACCTCTGTTTTCTTTCAAAATATTGGATGTGTCCACGTTGCACTTTGGGCCATTTCCTGTCGCGGGCACTAGGCCTACCCACACAAGTGAAGTATAATTTTTATCGGGAGACTTGGGGGAACGCTGGGTGGAAGGAAATTTGTGGCTCCTCTCAGATTCCAGAACTTTCTGCCACAGAAATGTGAGGAACATGTGTTTTTTTTGCCAAATTTTTTGGTTTGCAAAGGATTCTAGGTAACAAAACCTGGTCCGAGCCACACAAGTCACCCCATCTTGGATTCCCCTAGGTCTCTATTTTTCAGAAATGCACAGGTTTGGTAAGTTTTCCTAGGTGCCGGCTGAGCTAGAGATCAAAATCTACAGGTAAGCACTTTGCAAAAAACACCTCTGTTTTCTTTCAAAAAATTGGATGTGTCCACGTTGCGCTTTGGAGCGTTTCCTGTCGCGTGCGCTAGGCCTACCCACACAAGTGAGGTATCATTTTTATCGGGAGACTTGGGGGAACGCTGGGTGGAAGGAAATTTGTGGCTGCTCTCAGATTCCAGATCTTTCTGCCACAGAATTGTGAGGAACATGTGTTTTTTTAGCCAAATTTTGAGGTTTGCAAAGGATTCTGGGTAACAGAACCTGGTCCGAGCCGCACAAGTCACCCCATCTTGGATTCCCCTAGGTCTCTAGTTTTCAGAAATGCACAGGTTTGGTAGGTTTCCCTAGGTGCCGGCTGAGCTAGAGGCCAAAATCTACAGGTAGGCACTTTGCAAAAAACACCTCTGTTTTCTTTCAAAAAATTGGATGTGTCCACGTTGCGCTTTGGAGCGTTTCCTGTCGCGTGCGCTAGGCCTACCCACACAAGTGAGGTATCATTTTTATCGGGAAACTTGGGGGAACGCTGGGTGGAAGGAAATTTGTGGCTCCTCTCAGATTCTAGAACATTCTGCCACAGAAATGTGAGGAACATGTGTTTTTTTAGCCAAATTTTTTGGTTTGCAAAGGATTCTAGGTAACAGAACCTGGTCCGAGCCACACAAGTCACCCCATCGTGGATTCCCCTAGGTCTCTAGTTTTCAGAAATGCACAGGTTTGGTTAGTTTCCCTAGGTGCCGGCTGAGCTAGAGGCCAAAATCTACAGGTAGGCACTTTGCAAAAAACACCTCTGTTTTCTTTCAAAAAATTGGATGTGTCCACGTTGCGCTTTGGAGCGTTTCCTGTCACGTGCGCTAGGCCTACCCACACAAGTGAGGTATCATTTTTATCGGGAGACTTGGGGGAACGCTGGGTGGAAGGAAATTTGTGGCTCCTCTCAGATTCCAGAACTTTCTCCACAGAAATGTGAGGAACATGTGTTTTTTTAGCCAAATTTTGAGGTTTGCAAAGGATTCTGGGTAACAGAACCTGGTCCGAGCCACACAAGTCACCCCATCTTGGATTCCCCTAGGTCTCTAGCTTTCAGAAATGCACAGGTTTGGTAGGTTTCCCTAGGTGCCGGCTGAGCTAGAGGCCAAAATCTACAGGTAGGCACTTTGCAAAAAACACCTCTGTTTTCTTTCAAAATATTGGATGTGTCCACGTTGCACTTTGGGCCATTTCCTGTCGCGGGCACTAGGCCTACCCACACAAGTGAAGTATAATTTTTATCGGGAGACTTGGGGGAACGCTGGGTGGAAGGAAATTTGTGGCTCCTCTCAGATTCCAGAACTTTCTGCCACAGAAATGTGAGGAACATGTGTTTTTTTAGCCAAATTTTTTGGTTTGCAAAGGATTCTAGGTAACAAAACCTGGTCCGAGCCAAACAAGTCACCCCATCTTGGATTCCCCTAGGTCTCTATTTTTCAGAAATGCACAGGTTTGGTTAGTTTTCCTAGGTGCCGGCTGAGCTAGAGATCAAAATCTACAGGTAAGCACTTTGCAAAAAACACCTCTGTTTTCTTTCAAACAATTGGATGTGTCCACGTTGCGCTTTGGAGCGTTTCCTGTCGCGTGCGCTAGGCCTACCCACACAAGTGAGGTATCATTTTTATCGGGAGACTTAGGGGAACGCTGGGTGGAAGGAAATTTGTGGCTCCTCTCAGATTCTAGAACTTTCTTCACAGAAATGTGAGGAACATGTGTTTTTTTAGCCAAATTATGAGGTTTGCAAAGGAGTCTGGGCAACAGAACCTTGTCCGAGCCACACAAGTCACCCCATCTTGGATTCCCCTAGGTCTCTAGTTTTCAGAAATGCACAGGTTTGGTAGGTTTCCCTAGGTGCCGGCTGAGCTAGAGGCCAAAATCTACAGGTAGGCACTTTGCAAAAAACACCTCTGTTTTCTTTCAAAAATTTGGATGTGTCCACGTTGAGCTTTGGGGCGATCCCTGTCGCGGGCGATAGGCCTACCCACACAAGTGAGGTATAATTTTTATCGGGAGACTTGGGGGAACGCTGGGTGGAAGGAAATTTGTGTCTCCTCTCAGATTCTAGAACTTTCTGCTACAGAAATGTGAGGAACATGTGTTTTTGTTGCCAAATTTTGAGGTTTGCAAAGAATTCTGGGTAACAGAACCTGGTCCGAGCCACACAAGTTACCCCATATTGGATTCCCCTAGGTCACTAGTTTTCAGAAATGCACAGGTTTGGTAGGTTTCCCTAGGTGCCGGCTGAGCTAGAGGCCAAAATCTACAGGTAGGCACTTTGCAAAACACACCTCTGTTTTATTTCCAAAATTTGGATGTGTCCACGTTGCGCTTTGGGGCGTTGCCTGTCGCGGGCGCTAGGCCTACCCACACAAGTGAGGTATAATTTTTATCGGGAGACTTGGGGGAACGCTGGGTGGAAGGAAATTTGTGGCTCCTCTCAGATTCCAGAACTTTCTGCCACAGAAATGTGAGGAACATGTGTTTTTTTTAGCCACATTTTGAGGTTTGCAAAGGATTCTGGGGAACAGAACCTGGTCCGAGCCACACAAGTCACACCATTTTGGATTCCCCTAGGTCTCTAGTTTTCAGAAATGCACAGGTTTGGTAGGTTTCCTCAAGTGCCGGCTGAGCTAGAGGCCAAAATCGACAGGTAGGCACTTTGCAAAAAACACCTCTGTTTTCTTTAAAAAATTTGGATGTGTCCACATTGCGCTTTGGGGCGTTTCCTGTCGCGGGCGCTAGGCCTACCCACACAAGTGAGGTATAATTTTTATCGGGAGACTTTGGGGAGCACTGGGTGGAAGGAAATTTGTGGCTCCTTTCAGATTCCAGAACTTTCTGCCACACGCCAAATTTTGAGGTTTGCAAAGGATTCTGGGTAACAGAACCTGGTCCGAGCCACACAAGTCACCCCATCTTGGATTCCCCTATGTCTCTAGTTTTCAGAAATGCACAGGTTTGCTAGGTTTCTCTAGGTGCCGGCTGAGCTAGAGGCCAAAATCCACAGGTAGGCAATGTTTTCTATGAGAAAATGTGATGTGTCCATGTTATGTTGTGGGCCATTTCCTGTCGCGGGCACTAGGCCTACCCACACAAGTGAGGTATCATTTTTATCGGGAGACTTGGGGGAACGCTGGGTGGAAGGACATTTGTGGCTCCTCTCAGATTCCAGAACTTTCTGCCACAGAAATGTGAGGAACATGTGTTTTATTAGCCAAATTTTGAGGTTTGCAAAGGATTCTGGGTAACAGAACCTGGTCCGAGCCACACAAGTCACCCCATCTTGGATTCCCCTAGGTCTCTAGTTTTCAGAAATGCACAGGTTTGGTAGGTTTCCCTAGGTGCCGGCTGAGCTAGAGGCCAAAATCTACAGGTAGGCACTTTGCAAAAAACACCTCTGTTTTCTTTCAAAAAATGGGATGTGTCCACGTTGCGCTTTGGGGCGTTTCCTGTCGCGGGCGCTAGGCCTACCCACACATGTGAGGTATCATTTTTATCTGGAGACTTGGGGGAACGCTGGGTGGAAGGAAATTTGTGGCTCCTCTCAGATTCTAGAACTTTCTGCCACAGAAATGTGAGGAACATGTGTTTTTTTAGCCACATTTTGAGGTTTGCAAAGGATTCTGGGTAACAGAACCTGGAATGAGCCACACAAGTCACCCAATCTTAGATTCCCCTAGGTCTCTAGTTTTCAGATATGCACAGGTTTGGTAGGTTTCCCTAGGTGCCGGCTGAGCTAGAGGCCAAAATCGACAGGTAGGCACTTTGCAAAAAACACCTCTGTTTTCTTTCAAAAATTTGGATGTGTCCACGTTGTTCTTTGGGGCGTTTCCTGTCGCGGGCGCTAGGCCTACCCACACAAGTGAGGTATCATTTTTATCGGGAGACTTGGGGGAACGCTGGGTGGCAGGAAATTTGTGGCTCCTCTCAGATTCCAGAACTTTCTGCCACACGCCAAATTTTGAGGTTTGCAAAGGATTCTGGGTAATAGAACCTGGTTCCAAGCCACACAAGTCACCCCATCTTGGATTCCCCTAGGTCTCTAGTTTTCAGAAATGCACAGGTTTGGTAGCTTTCCCTAGGTGCCGGCTGAGCTAGAGGCCAAAATCTACAGGTAGGCACTTTTAAAAAAACACCTCTGTTTTCATTAAAAAATTTGGATGTGTCCACGTTGCGCTTTGGGGCGTTTCCTGTCGCGGGCGCTAGGCCTACCCACACAAGTGAGGTATCATTTTTATCGGGAGACTTGGGGGAAAGCTGGGTGGAAGGAAATTTGTGGCTCCTCTCAGATTCTAGAACATTCTGCCACAGAAATGTGAGGAACATGTGTTTTTTTAGCCAAATTTTTTGGTTTGCAAAGGATTCTAGGTAACAGAACCTGGTCCGAGCCAAACAAGTCACCCCATCTTGGATTCCCCTAGGTCTCTAATTTTCAGAAATGCACAGGTTTGGTAGGTTTCCCTAGGTGCCGGCTGAGCTAGAGGCCAAAATCTACAGGTAGGCACTTTGCAAAAAACACCTCTATTTTCTTTCAAAAAATTGGATGTGTCCACGTTGCGCTTTGGAGCGTTTCCTGTCACGTGCGCTAGGCCTACCCACACAAGTGAGGTATCATTTTTATCGACAGACTTGGGGGAACGCTGGGTGGAAGGAAATTTGTGGCTCATCTCAGATTCCAGAACTTTCTGCCACACGCCAAATTTTGAGGTTTGCAAAGGATTCTGGGTAACAGAACCTGGTCCGAGCCACACAAGTCACCCCATCTTGGATTCCCCTAGGTCTCTAGTTTTCAGAAATGCACATGTTTGCTAGGTTTCCCTAGGTGCCGGCTGAGCTAGAGGCCAAAATCCATAGGTAGGCACTGTTTTCTATGAAAAAATGTGATGTGGCCACGTTATGTTTTGGGCCATTTCCTGTCGCGGGCACTAGGCCTACCCACACAAGTGAGGTATCATTTTTATCGGGAGACTTGGGGGACGCTGGGTGGAAGGAAATTAGTGGCTGCTCTCAGATTCCAGATCTTTCTGCCACAGAATTGTGAGGAACATGTGTTTTTTTAGCCAAATTTTGAGGTTTGCAAAGGATTCTGGGTAACAGAACCTGGTCCGAGCCGCACAAGTCACCCCATCTTGGATTCCCCTAGGTCTCTAGTTTTCAGAAATGCACAGGTTTGGTAGGTTTCCCTAGGTGCCGGCTGAGCTAGAGGCCAAAATCTACAGGTAGGCACTTTGCAAAAAACACCTCTGTTTTCTTTCAAAAAATTGGATGTGTCCATGTAGCGCTTTGGAGCGTTTCCTGTCGCGTGCGCTAGGCCTACCCACACAAGTGAGGTATCATTTTTATCGGGAAACTTGGGGGAACGCTGGGTGGAATGAAATTAGTGGCTCCTCTCAGATTCTAGAACATTCTGCCACAGAAATGTGAGGAACATGTGTTTTTTTAGCCAAATTTTTTGGTTTGCAAAGGATTCTAGGTAACAGAACCTGGTCCGAGCCACACAAGTCACCCCATCGTGGATTCCCCTAGGTCTCTAGTTTTCAGAAATGCACAGGTGTGGTTAGTTTCCCTAGGTGCCGGCTGAGCTAGAGGCCAAAATCTACAGGTAGGCACTTTGGAAAAAACACCTCTGTTTTCTTTAAAAAAATTGGATGTGTCCACGTTGCGCTTTGGAGCGTTTCCTGTCACGTGCGCTAGGCCCACCCACACAAGTGAGGTATCATTTTTATCGGGAGACTTGGGGGAACGCTGGGTGGAAGGAAATTTGTGGCTCCTCTCAGATTCCAGAACTTTGTCCACAGAAATGTGAGGAACATGTGTTTTTTTAGCCAAATTTTGAGGTTTGCAAAGGATTCTGGGTAACAGAACCTGGTCCGAGCCACACAAGTCACCCCATCTTGGATTCCCCTAGGTCTCTAGCTTTCAGAAATGCACAGGTTTGGTAGGTTTCCCTAGGTGCCGGCTGAGCTAGAGGCCAAAATCTACAGGTAGGCACTTTGCAAAAAACACCTCTGTTTTCTTTCAAAATATTGGATGTGTCCACGTTGCACTTTGGGCCATTTCCTGTCGCGGGCACTAGGCCTACCCACACAAGTGAAGTATAATTTTTATCGGGACACTTGGGGGAACGCTGGGTGGAAGGAAATTTGTGGCTCCTCTCAGATTCCAGAACTTTCTGCCACAGAAATGTGAGGAACATGTGTTTTTTTAGCCAAATTTTTTGGTTTGCAAAGGATTCTAGGTAACAAAACCTGGTCCGAGCCACACAAGTCACCCCATCTTGGATTACCCTAGGTCTCTATTTTTCAGAAATGCACAGGTTTGGTTAGTTTTCCTAGGTGCCGGCTGAGCTAGAGATCAAAATCTACAGGTAAGCACTTTGCAAAAAACACCTCTGTTTTCTTTCAAAAAATTGGATGTGTCCATGTTGCGCTTTGGAGCATTTCCTGTCGCGTGCGCTAGGCCTACCCACACAAGTGAGGTATCATTTTTATCGGGAGACTTAGGGGAACGCTGGGTGGAAGGAAATTTGTGGCTCCTCTCAGATTCCAGAACTTTCTCCACAGAAATGTGAGGAACATGTGTTTTTTTAGCCAAATTTTGAGGTTTGCAAAGGATTCTGGGCAACAGAACCTTGTCCGAGCCACACAAGTCACCCCATCTTGGATTCCCCTAGGTCTCTAGTTTTCAAAAATGCACAGGTTTGGTAGGTTTCCCTAGGTGCCGGCTGAGCTAGAGGCCAAAATCTACAGGTAGGCACTTTGCAAAAAACACCTCTGTTTTCTTTCAAAAATTTGGATGTGTCCACGTTGCGCTTTGGGGCGTTTCCTGTCGCGGGCGATAGGCCTACCCACACAAGTGAGGTATAATTTTTATCGGGAGACTTGGGGGAACGCTGGGTGGAAGGAAATTTGTGTCTCCTCTCAGATTCTAGAACTTTCTGCTACAGAAATGTGAGGAACATGTGGTTTTTTTGCCAAATTTTGAGGTTTGCAAAGGATTCTGGGTAACAGAACCTGGTCCGAGCCACACAAGTTACCCCATATTGGATTCCCCTAGGTCACTAGTTTTCAGAAATGCACAGGTTTGGTAGGTTTCCCTAGGTGCCGGCTGAGCTAGAGGCCAAAATCTACAGGTAGGCACTTTGCAAAACACACCTCTGTTTTATTTCCAAAATTTGGATGTGTCCACGTTGCTCTTTGGGGCGTTGCCTGTCGCGGGCGCTAGGCCTACCCACACAAGTGAGGTATCATTTTTATCGGGAGACTTGGGGAAACGCTGGGTGGAAGGAAATTTGTGGCTCCTCTCAGATTCCAGAACTTTCTGCCACAGAAATGTGAGGAACATGTGTTTTTTAAGCCAAATTTTGAGATTTGCAAAGGATTCTGGGTAACAGAACCTGGTCCGAGCCACACAAGTCACCCCATTTTGGATTCCCCTAGGTCTCTAGTTTTCAGAAATTCGCAGGTTTGGTAGGTTTCCCTAGGTGCCGGCTGAGCTAGAGGCCAAAATCGAGAGGTAGGCACTTTGCAAAAAACACCTCTGTTTTCTTTAAAAAATGTGGATGTGTCCACATTGCGCTTTGGGGCGTTTCCTGTCGCGGGCGCTAGGCCTACCCACACAAGTGAGGTATCATTTTTATCGGGAGACTTTGGGGAACACTGGGTGGAAGGAAATTTGTGGCTCCTCTCAGATTCCAGAACTTTCTGCCACAGAAATGTGAGGAACATGTGTTTTTAAGCCAAATTTTGAGATTTGCAAAGTATTCTGGGTAACAGAACCTGGTCCGAGCCACACAAGTCACCCCATTTTGGATTCCCCTAGGTCTCTAGTTTTCAGAAATTCGCAGGTTTGGTAGGTTTCCCTAGGTGCCGGCTGAGCTAGAGGCCAAAATCGAGAGGTAGGCACTTTGCAAAAAACACCTCTGTTTTCTTTAAAAAATGTGGATGTGTCCACATTGCGCTTTGGGGCGTTTCCTGTCGCGGGCGCTAGGCCTACCCACACAAGTGAGGTATCATTTTTATCGGGAGACTTTGGGGAACACTGGGTGGAAGGAAATTTGTGGCACCTCTCAGATTCCAGAACTTTCTGCCACACGTTAAATTTTGAGATTTGCAAAGGATTCTGGGTAACAGAACCTGGTCCGAGCCACACAAGTCACCCCATCTTGATTTCCCCTAGGTCTCTAGTTTTCAGAAATGCACAGGTTTGCTAGGTTTCCCTAGGTGCCGGCTGAGTTAGAGGCCAAAATCCACAGGTAGGCACTGTTTTCTATGAAAAAATGTGATGTGGCCACGTTATGTTTTGGGCCATTTCCTGTCGCGGGCACTAGGCCTACCCACACAAGTGAGGTATCATTTTTATCGGGAGACTTGGGGGAACGCTGGGTGGAAGGAAATTTGTGGCTCCTCTCAGATTCCAGAACTTTCTGCCACAGAAATGTGAGGAACATGTGTTTTTTTAGCCAAATTTTTTGGTTTGCAAAGGATTCTAGGTAACAAAACCTGGTCCGAGCCACACAAGTCACCCCATCTTGGATTCCCCTAGGTCTCTAGTTTTCAGAAATGCACAGGTTTGGTTAGTTTCCCTAGGTGCCGGCTGAGCTAGGGGTCAAAATCTACAGGTAGGCACTTTGCAAAAAACACCTCTGTTTTCTTTCAAAAATGTGGATGTGTCCACGTTGCGCTTTGGAGCGTTTCCTTTCGCGTGCGCTAGGCCTACCCACACAAGTGAGGTATCATTTTTATCGGGAGACTTGGGGGAACGCTGGGTGGAAGGAAATTTGTGGCTCCTCTCAGATTCCAGAACTTTCTCCACAGAAATGTGAGGAACATGTGTTTTCTTAGCCAAATTTTGAGGTTTGCAAAGGATTCTGGGTAACAGAACCTTTTCCGAGCCACACAAGTTACCCCATCTTGGATTCCCCTAGGTCTCTAGTTTTCAGAAATGCACAGGTTTGGTAGGTTTCCCTAGGTGCCGGCTGAGCTAGAGGCCAAAATCTACAGGTAGGCACTTTGCAAAACTCACCTCTGTTTTCTTTCCAAAATTTGGATGTGTCCACGTTGCGCTTTGGGGCGTTGCTTGTCGCGGGCGCTAGGCCTACCCACACAAGTGAGCTATCATTTTTATCGGGAGACTTGGGGGAACGCTGGGTGGAAGGAAATTTGTGGCTCCTCTCAGATTCCAGAACTTTCTGCCACAGAAATGTGAGGAACATGTGTTTTTTCAGCCACATTTTGAGGTTTGCAAAGGATTTTGGGTAACAGAACCTGGTCCGAGCCAAACAAGTCACCCCATCTTGGATTCCCCTAGGTCTCTAGTTTTCAGAAATGCAAAGGTTTGGTAGGTTTCCCTAGGTGCCGGCTGAGCTAGAGGCCAAAATCTACAGGTAGGCACTTTGCAAAAAACACCTCTATATTCTTTCAAAAAATTGGATGTGTCCACGTTGCGCTTTGGGGCGTTTCCTGTCGCGGGCGCTAGACCTACCCACACAAGTGAGGTATCATTTTTATCGAGAGACTTGGGGGAACGCTGGGTGGAAGGAAATTTGTGGCTCCTCTCAGATTCCAGAACTTTCTGCCACAGAAATGTGAGGAACATGTGTTTTTTAAGCCAAATTTTGAGATTTGCAAAGGATTCTGGGTAACAGAACCTGGTCCGAGCCACACAAGTCACCCCATTTTGGATTCCCCTAGGTCTCTAGTTTTCAGAAATTCGCAGGTTTGGTAGGTTTCCCTAGGTGCCGGCTGAGCTAGAGGCCAAAATCGAGAGGTAGGCACTTTGCAAAAAACACCTCTGTTTTCTTAAAAAAATTTGGATGTGTCCACATTGCGCTTTGGGGCGTTTCCTGTCGCGGGCGCTAGGCCTACCCACACAAGTGAGGTATAATTTTTATCGGGAGACTTTGGGGAACACTGGGTGGAAGGAAATTTGTGGCTCCTCTCAGATTCCAGAACTTTCTGCCACACGCCAAATTTTGAGATTTGCAAAGGATTCTGGGTAACAGAACCTGGTCCGAGCCACACAAGTCACCCCATCTTGATTTCCCCTAGGTCTCTAGTTTTCAGAAATGCACAGGTTTGCTAGGTTTCCCTAGGTGCCGGCTGAGCTAGAGGCCAAAATCCACAGGTAGGCACTGTTTTCTATGAAAAAATGTGATGTGGCCACGTTATGTTTTGGGCCATTTCCTGTCGCGGGCACTAGGCCTACCCACACAAGTGAGGTATCATTTTTATCGGGAGACTTGGGGGAACGCTGGGTGGAAGGAAATTTGTGGCTCCTCTCAGATTCCAGAACTTTCTGCCACAGAAATGTGTGGAACATGTGTTTTTTTAGCCAAATTTTGAGGTTTGCAAAGGATTCTGGGTAACAGAACCTGGTCCGAGCCACACAAGTCACCCCATCTTGGATTCCCCTAGGTCTCTAGTTTTCAGAAATGCACAGGTTTGGTAGGTTTCCCTAGGTGCCGGCTGAGCTAGAGGCCAAAATCTACAGGCAGGCACTTTGCAAAAAACACCTCTGTTTTCTTTCAAAAAATTGGATGTGTCCACGTTGTGCTTTGGGCCATTTCTTGTCGCGGGCACTAGGCCTACCCACACAAGTGAGGTATCATTTTTATCGGGAGACTTGGGGGAACGCTGGGTGGAAGGAAATTTGTGGCTCCTCTCAGATTCCAGAACATTCTGCCACAGAAATGTGAGGAACATGTGTTTTTTTAGCCAAATTTTTTGGTTTGCAAAGGATTCTAGGTAACAAAACCTGGTCCGAGCCACACAAGTCACCCCATCTTGGATTCCCCTAGGTCTCTAGTTTTCAGAAATGCACAGGTTTGGTTAGTTTCCCTAGGTGCCGGCTGAGCTAGGGGTCAAAATCTACAGGTAGGCACTTTGCAAAAAACACCTCTGTTTTCTTTCAAAAATTTGGATGTGTCCACGTTGCGCTTTGGAGCGTTTCCTTTCGCGTGCGCTAGGCCTACCCACACAAGTGAGGTATCATTTTTATCGGGAGACTTGGGGGAACGCTGGGTGGAAGGAAATTTGTGGCTCCTCTCAGATTCCAGAACTTTCTCCACTGAAATGTGAGGAACATGTGTTTTCTTAGCCAAATTTTGAGGTTTGCAAAGGATTCTGCGTAACAGAACCTGGTCCGAGCCACACAAGTCACCCCATCTTGGATTCCCCTATGTCTCTAGTTTTAAAAAATGCACAGGTTTGGTAGGTTTCCCTAGGTGCCGGCTGAGCTAGAGGCCAAAATCTACAGGTAGGCACTTTGCAAAAAACACCTCTGTTTTCTTTAAAAAATGTGGATTTGTCCACGTTGCGCTTTGGGGCGTTTCCTGTCGCGGGCGCTAGGCCTACCCACACAAGTGAGGTATCATTTTTATCGGGAGACTTGGGGGAACGCTGAGTGGAAGGAAATTTGTGGCTCCTCTCAGATTCTAGAACTTTCTCCCACAGAAATGTGAGGAACATGTGGTTTTTTTGCCAAATTTTTCGGTTTGCAAAGGATTCTGGGTAACAGAACCTTTTCGGAGCCACACAAGTTACCCCATCTTGGATTCCCCTAGGTCTCTAGTTTTCAGAAATGCACAGGTTTGGTAGGTTTCCCTAGGTGCCGGCTGAGCTAGAGGCCAAAATCTACAGGTAGGCACTTTGCAAAACTCACCTCTGTTTTCTTTCCAAAATTTGGATGTGTCCACGTTGCGCTTTGGGGCGTTGCTTGTCGCGGGCGCTAGGCCTACCCACACAAGTGAGCTATCATTTTTATCGGGAGACTTGGGGGAACGCTGGGTGGAAGGAAATTTGTGGCTCCTCTCAGATTCCAGAACTTTCTGCCACAGAAATGTGAGGAACATGTGTTTTTTTAGCCACATTTTGAGGTTTGCAAAGGATTCTTGGGAACAGTACCTGGTCCGAGCCACACAAGTCACCCCATCTTGGATTCCCCTAGGTCTCTAGTTTTCAGAAATGCACAGGTTTGGTAGGTTTCCCTAGGTGCCGGCTGAGCTAGAGGCCAAAATCTACAGGTAGGCACTTTGCAAAAAACACCTCTATTTTCTTTCAAAAAATTGGATGTGTCCACGTTGCGCTTTGGGGCGTTTCCTGTCGCAGGCGCTAGCCCTACCCACACAAGTGAGGTATCATTTTTATCGAGAGACTTGGGGGAACGCTGGGTGGAAGGAAATTTGTGGCTCCTCTCAGATTCCAGAACTTTCTGCCACAGAAATGTGAGGAACATGTGTTTTTTAAGCCAAATTTTGAGGTTTGCAAAGGATTCTGGGTAACAGAACCTGGTCCGAGCCACACAAGTCACCCCATTTTGGATTCCCCTAGGTCTCTAGTTTTCAGAAATGCACAGGTTTGGTAGGTTTCCCTAGGTGCCGGCTGAGCTAGAGGCCAAAATCTACAGGTAGGCACTTTGCAAAAAACACCTCTGTTTTCTTTCAAAAAATTGGATGTGTCCACGTAGCGCTTTGGAGCGTTTCCTGTCGCGTGCGCTAGGCCTACCCTCACAAGTGAGGTATCATTTTTATCGGGAAACTTGGGGGAACGCTGGGTGGAAGGAAATTTGTGGCTCCTCTCAGATTCTAGAACATTCTGCCACAGAAATGTGAGGAACATGTGTTTTTTTAGCCAAATTTTTTGGTTTGCAAAGGATTCTAGGTAACAGAACCTGGTCCGAGCCACACAAGTCACCCCATCGTGGATTCCCCTAGGTCTCTAGTTTTCAGAAATGCACAGGTGTGGTTAGTTTCCCTAGGTGCCGGCTGAGCTAGAGGCCAAAATCTACAGGTAGGCACTTTGGAAAAAACACCTCTGTTTTCTTTAAAAAAATTGGATGTGTCCACGTTGCGCTTTGGAGCGTTTCCTGTCACGTGCGCTAGGCCTACCCACACAAGTGAGGTATCATTTTTATCGGGAGACTTGGGGGAACGCTGGGTGGAAGGAAATTTGTGGCTCCTCTCAGATTCCAGAACTTTCTCCACAGAAATGTGAGGAACATGTGTTTTTTTAGCCAAATTTTGAGGTTTGCAAAGGATTCTGGGTAACAGAACCTGGTCCGAGCCACACAAGTCACCCCATCTTGGATTCCCCTAGGTCTCTAGCTTTCAGAAATGCACAGGTTTGGTAGGTTTCCCTAGGTGCCGGCTGAGCTAGAGGCCAAAATCTACAGGTAGGCACTTTGCAAAAAACACCTCTGTTTTCTTTCAAAATATTGGATGTGTCCACGTTGCACTTTGGGCCATTTCCTGTCGCGGGCACTAGGCCTACCCACACAAGTGAAGTATAATTTTTATCGGGACACTTGGGGGAACGCTGGGTGGAAGGAAATTTGTGGCTCCTCTCAGATTCCAGAACTTTCTGCCACAGAAATGTGAGGAACATGTGTTTTTTTAGCCAAATTTTTTGGTTTGCAAAGGATTCTAGGTAACAAAACCTGGTCCGAGCCACACAAGTCACCCCATCTTGGATTACCCTAGGTCTCTATTTTTCAGAAATGCACAGGTTTGGTTAGTTTTCCTAGGTGCCGGCTGAGCTAGAGATCAAAATCTACAGGTAAGCACTTTGCAAAAAACACCTCTGTTTTCTTTAAAAAAATTGGATGTGTCCACGTTGCGCTTTGGAGCATTTCCTGTCGCGTGCGCTAGGCCTACCCACACAAGTGAGGTATCATTTTTATCGGGAGACTTAGGGGAACGCTGGGTGGAAGGAAATTTGTGGCTCCTCTCAGATTCCAGAACTTTCTCCACAGAAATGTGAGGAACATGTGTTTTTTTAGCCAAATTTTGAGGTTTGCAAAGGATTCTGGGCAACAGAACCTTGTCCGAGCCACACAAGTCACCCCATCTTGGATTCCCCTAGGTCTCTAGTTTTCAAAAATGCACAGGTTTGGTAGGTTTCCCTAGGTGCCGGCTGAGCTAGAGGCCAAAATCTACAGGTAGGCACTTTGCAAAAAACACCTCTGTTTTCTTTCAAAAATTTGGATGTGTCCACGTTGCGCTTTGGGGCGTTTCCTGTCGCGGGCGATAGGCCTACCCACACAAGTGAGGTATAATTTTTATCGGGAGACTTGGGGGAACGCTGGGTGGAAGGAAATTTGTGGCTCCTCTCAGATTCCAGAACTTTCTGCTACAGAAATGTGAGGAACATGTGGTTTTTTTGCCAAATTTTGAGGTTTGCAAAGGATTCTGGGTAACAGAACCTGGTCCGAGCCACACAAGTTACCCCATATTGGATTCCCCTAGGTCACTAGTTTTCAGAAATGCACAGGTTTGGTAGGTTTCCCTAGGTGCCGGCTGAGCTAGAGGCCAAAATCTACAGGTAGGCACTTTGCAAAACACACCTCTGTTTTATTTCCAAAATTTGGATGTGTCCACGTTGCTCTTTGGGGCGTTGCCTGTCGCGGGCGCTAGGCCTACCCACACAAGTGAGGTATCATTTTTATCGGGAGACTTGGGGAAACGCTGGGTGGAAGGAAATTTGTGGCTCCTCTCAGATTCCAGAACTTTCTGCCACAGAAATGTGAGGAACATGTGTTTTTTAAGCCAAATTTTGAGATTTGCAAAGGATTCTGGGTAACAGAACCTGGTCCGAGCCACACAAGTCACCCCATTTTGGATTCCCCTAGGTCTCTAGTTTTCAGAAATTCGCAGGTTTGGTAGGTTTCCCTAGGTGCCGGCTGAGCTAGAGGCCAAAATCGAGAGGTTGGCACTTTGCAAAAAACACCTCTGTTTTCTTTAAAAAATGTGGATGTGTCCACATTGCGCTTTGGGGCGTTTCCTGTCGCGGGCGCTAGGCCTACCCACACAAGTGAGGTATCATTTTTATCGGGAGACTTTGGGGAACACTGGGTGGAAGGAAATTTGTGGCTCCTCTCAGATTCCAGAACTTTCTGCCACACGTTAAATTTTGAGATTTGCAAAGGATTCTGGGTAACAGAACCTGGTCCGAGCCACACAAGTCACCCCATCTTGATTTCCCCTAGGTCTCTAGTTTTCAGAAATGCACAGGTTTGCTAGGTTTCCCTAGGTGCCGGCTGAGCTAGAGGCCAAAATCCACAGGTAGGCACTGTTTTCTATGAAAAAATGTGATGTGGCCACGTTATGTTTTGGGCCATTTCCTGTCGCGGGCACTAGGCCTACCCACACAAATGAGGTATCATTTTTATCGGGAGACTTGGGGGAACGCTGGGTGGAAGGAAATTTGTGGCTCCTCTCAGATTCCAGAACTTTCTCCACTGAAATGTGAGGAACATGTGTTTTCTTAGCCAAATTTTGAGGTTTGCAAAGGATTCTGCGTAACAGAACCTGGTCCGAGCCACACAAGTCACCCCATCTTGGATTCCCCTATGTCTCTAGTTTTAAAAAATGCACAGGTTTGGTAGGTTTCCCTAGGTGCCGGCTGAGCTAGAGGCCAAAATCTACAGGTAGGCACTTTGCAAAAAACACCTCTGTTTTCTTTAAAAAATGTGGATTTGTCCACGTTGCGCTTTGGGGCGTTTCCTGTCGCGGGCGCTAGGCCTACCCACACAAGTGAGGTATCATTTTTATCGGGAGACTTGGGGGAACGCTGAGTGGAAGGAAATTTGTGGCTCCTCTCAGATTCTAGAACTTTCTCCCACAGAAATGTGAGGAACATGTGGTTTTTTTGCCAAATTTTTCGGTTTGCAAAGGATTCTGGGTAACAGAACCTTTTCGGAGCCACACAAGTTACCCCATCTTGGATTCCCCTAGGTCTCTAGTTTTCAGAAATGCACAGGTTTGGTAGGTTTCCCTAGGTGCCGGCTGAGCTAGAGGCCAAAATCTACAGGTAGGCACTTTGCAAAACTCACCTCTGTTTTCTTTCCAAAATTTGGATGTGTCCACGTTGCGCTTTGGGGCGTTGCTTGTCGCGGGCGCTAGGCCTACCCACACAAGTGAGCTATCATTTTTATCGGGAGACTTGGGGGAACGCTGGGTGGAAGGAAATTTGTGGCTCCTCTCAGATTCCAGAACTTTCTGCCACAGAAATGTGAGGAACATGTGTTTTTTTAGCCACATTTTGAGGTTTGCAAAGGATTCTTGGGAACAGTACCTGGTCCGAGCCACACAAGTCACCCCATCTTGGATTCCCCTAGGTCTCTAGTTTTCAGAAATGCACAGGTTTGGTAGGTTTCCCTAGGTGCCGGCTGAGCTAGAGGCCAAAATCTACAGGTAGGCACTTTGCAAAAAACACCTCTATTTTCTTTCAAAAAATTGGATGTGTCCACGTTGCGCTTTGGGGCGTTTCCTGTCGCAGGCGCTAGCCCTACCCACACAAGTGAGGTATCATTTTTATCGAGAGACTTGGGGGAACGCTGGGTGGAAGGAAATTTGTGGCTCCTCTCAGATTCCAGAACTTTCTGCCACAGAAATGTGAGGAACATGTGTTTTTTAAGCCAAATTTTGAGGTTTGCAAAGGATTCTGGGTAACAGAACCTGGTCCGAGCCACACAAGTCACCCCATTTTGGATTCCCCTAGGTCTCTAGTTTTCAGAAATGCACAGGTTTGGTAGGTTTCCCTAGGTGCCGGCTGAGCTAGAGGCCAAAATCTACAGGTAGGCACTTTGCAAAAAACACCTCTGTTTTCTTTCAAAAAATTGGATGTGTCCACGTAGCGCTTTGGAGCGTTTCCTGTCGCGTGCGCTAGGCCTACCCTCACAAGTGAGGTATCATTTTTATCGGGAAACTTGGGGGAACGCTGGGTGGAAGGAAATTTGTGGCTCCTCTCAGATTCTAGAACATTCTGCCACAGAAATGTGAGGAACATGTGTTTTTTTAGCCAAATTTTTTGGTTTGCAAAGGATTCTAGGTAACAGAACCTGGTCCGAGCCACACAAGTCACCCCATCGTGGATTCCCCTAGGTCTCTAGTTTTCAGAAATGCACAGGTGTGGTTAGTTTCCCTAGGTGCCGGCTGAGCTAGAGGCCAAAATCTACAGGTAGGCACTTTGGAAAAAACACCTCTGTTTTCTTTAAAAAAATTGGATGTGTCCACGTTGCGCTTTGGAGCGTTTCCTGTCACGTGCGCTAGGCCTACCCACACAAGTGAGGTATCATTTTTATCGGGAGACTTGGGGGAACGCTGGGTGGAAGGAAATTTGTGGCTCCTCTCAGATTCCAGAACTTTCTCCACAGAAATGTGAGGAACATGTGTTTTTTTAGCCAAATTTTGAGGTTTGCAAAGGATTCTGGGTAACAGAACCTGGTCCGAGCCACACAAGTCACCCCATCTTGGATTCCCCTAGGTCTCTAGCTTTCAGAAATGCACAGGTTTGGTAGGTTTCCCTAGGTGCCGGCTGAGCTAGAGGCCAAAATCTACAGGTAGGCACTTTGCAAAAAACACCTCTGTTTTCTTTCAAAATATTGGATGTGTCCACGTTGCACTTTGGGCCATTTCCTGTCGCGGGCACTAGGCCTACCCACACAAGTGAAGTATAATTTTTATCGGGACACTTGGGGGAACGCTGGGTGGAAGGAAATTTGTGGCTCCTCTCAGATTCCAGAACTTTCTGCCACAGAAATGTGAGGAACATGTGTTTTTTTAGCCAAATTTTTTGGTTTGCAAAGGATTCTAGGTAACAAAACCTGGTCCGAGCCACACAAGTCACCCCATCTTGGATTACCCTAGGTCTCTATTTTTCAGAAATGCACAGGTTTGGTTAGTTTTCCTAGGTGCCGGCTGAGCTAGAGATCAAAATCTACAGGTAAGCACTTTGCAAAAAACACCTCTGTTTTCTTTAAAAAAATTGGATGTGTCCACGTTGCGCTTTGGAGCATTTCCTGTCGCGTGCGCTAGGCCTACCCACACAAGTGAGGTATCATTTTTATCGGGAGACTTAGGGGAACGCTGGGTGGAAGGAAATTTGTGGCTCCTCTCAGATTCCAGAACTTTCTCCACAGAAATGTGAGGAACATGTGTTTTTTTAGCCAAATTTTGAGGTTTGCAAAGGATTCTGGGCAACAGAACCTTGTCCGAGCCACACAAGTCACCCCATCTTGGATTCCCCTAGGTCTCTAGTTTTCAAAAATGCACAGGTTTGGTAGGTTTCCCTAGGTGCCGGCTGAGCTAGAGGCCAAAATCTACAGGTAGGCACTTTGCAAAAAACACCTCTGTTTTCTTTCAAAAATTTGGATGTGTCCACGTTGCGCTTTGGGGCGTTTCCTGTCGCGGGCGATAGGCCTACCCACACAAGTGAGGTATAATTTTTATCGGGAGACTTGGGGGAACGCTGGGTGGAAGGAAATTTGTGGCTCCTCTCAGATTCCAGAACTTTCTGCTACAGAAATGTGAGGAACATGTGGTTTTTTTGCCAAATTTTGAGGTTTGCAAAGGATTCTGGGTAACAGAACCTGGTCCGAGCCACACAAGTTACCCCATATTGGATTCCCCTAGGTCACTAGTTTTCAGAAATGCACAGGTTTGGTAGGTTTCCCTAGGTGCCGGCTGAGCTAGAGGCCAAAATCTACAGGTAGGCACTTTGCAAAACACACCTCTGTTTTATTTCCAAAATTTGGATGTGTCCACGTTGCTCTTTGGGGCGTTGCCTGTCGCGGGCGCTAGGCCTACCCACACAAGTGAGGTATCATTTTTATCGGGAGACTTGGGGAAACGCTGGGTGGAAGGAAATTTGTGGCTCCTCTCAGATTCCAGAACTTTCTGCCACAGAAATGTGAGGAACATGTGTTTTTTAAGCCAAATTTTGAGATTTGCAAAGGATTCTGGGTAACAGAACCTGGTCCGAGCCACACAAGTCACCCCATTTTGGATTCCCCTAGGTCTCTAGTTTTCAGAAATTCGCAGGTTTGGTAGGTTTCCCTAGGTGCCGGCTGAGCTAGAGGCCAAAATCGAGAGGTTGGCACTTTGCAAAAAACACCTCTGTTTTCTTTAAAAAATGTGGATGTGTCCACATTGCGCTTTGGGGCGTTTCCTGTCGCGGGCGCTAGGCCTACCCACACAAGTGAGGTATCATTTTTATCGGGAGACTTTGGGGAACACTGGGTGGAAGGAAATTTGTGGCTCCTCTCAGATTCCAGAACTTTCTGCCACACGTTAAATTTTGAGATTTGCAAAGGATTCTGGGTAACAGAACCTGGTCCGAGCCACACAAGTCACCCCATCTTGATTTCCCCTAGGTCTCTAGTTTTCAGAAATGCACAGGTTTGCTAGGTTTCCCTAGGTGCCGGCTGAGCTAGAGGCCAAAATCCACAGGTAGGCACTGTTTTCTATGAAAAAATGTGATGTGGCCACGTTATGTTTTGGGCCATTTCCTGTCGCGGGCACTAGGCCTACCCACACAAATGAGGTATCATTTTTATCGGGAGACTTGGGGGAACGCTGGGTGGAAGGAAATTTGTGGCTCCTCTCAGATTCCAGAACTTTCTGCCACAGAAATGTGAGGAACATGTGTTTTTTTAGCCAAATTTTTTGGTTTGCAAAGGATTCTAGGTAACAAAACCTGGTCCGAGCCACACAAGTCACCCCATCTTGGATTCCCCTAGGTCTCTAGTTTTCAGAAATGCACAGGTTTGGTTAGTTTCCCTAGGTGCCGGCTGAGCTAGGGGTCAAAATCTACAGGTAGGCACTTTGCAAAAAACACCTCTGTTTTCTTTCAAAAATGTGGATGTGTCCACGTTGCGCTTTGGAGCGTTTCCTTTCGCGTGCGCTAGGCCTACCCACACAAGTGAGGTATCATTTTTATCGGGAGACTTGGGGGAACGCTGGGTGGAAGGAAATTTGTGGCTCCTCTCAGATTCCAGAACTTTCTCCACAGAAATGTGAGGAACATGTGTTTTCTTAGCCAAATTTTGAGGTTTGCAAAGGATTCTGGGTAACAGAACCTGGTCCGAGCACACAAGTCACCCCATCTTGGATTCCCCTATGTCTCTAGTTTTAAAAAATGCACAGGTTTGGTAGGTTTCCCTAGGTGCCGGCTGAGCTAGAGGCCAAAATCTACAGGTAGGCATTTTGCAAAAAACACCTCTGTTTTCTTTAAAAAATGTGGATTTGTCCACGTTGCGCTTTGGGGCGTTTCCTGTCGCGGGCGCTAGGCCTACCCACACAAGTGAGGTATCATTTTTATCGGGAGACTTGGGGGAACGCTGAGTGGAAGGAAATTTGTGGCTCCTCTCAGATTATAGAACTTTCTCCCACAGAAATGTGAGGAACATGTGTTTTTTTTGCCAAATTTTTCGGTTTGCAAAGGATTCTGGGTAACAGAACCTTTTCCGAGCCACACAAGTTACCCCATCTTGGATTCCCCTAGGTCTCTAGTTTTCAGAAATGCACAGGTTTGGTAGGTTTCCCTAGGTGCCGGCTGAGCTAGAGGCCAAAATCTACAGGTAGGCACTTTGCAAAACTCACCTCTGTTTTCTTTCCAAAATTTGGATGTGTCCACGTTGCGCTTTGGGGCGTTGCTTGTCGCGGGCGCTAGGCCTACCCACACAAGTGAGCTATCATTTTTATCGGGAGACTTGGGGGAACGCTGGGTGGAAGGAAATTTGTGGCTCCTCTCAGATTCCAGAACTTTCTGCCATAGAAATGTGAGGAACATGTGTTTTTTTAGCCACATTTTGAGGTTTGCAAAGGATTCTTGGGAACAGAACCTGGTCCGAGCCACACAAGTCACCCCATCTTGGATTCCCCTAGGTCTCTAGTTTTCAGAAATGCACAGGTTTGGTAGGTTTCCCTAGGTGCCGGCTGAGCTAGAGGCCAAAATCTACAGGTAGGCACTTTGCAAAAAACACCTCTATTTTCTTTCAAAAAATTGGATGTGTCCACGTTGCGCTTTGGGGCGTTTTCTGTCGCAGGCGCTAGCCCTACCCACACAAGTGAGGTATCATTTTTATCGAGAGACTTGGGGGAACGCTGGGTGGAAGGAAATTTGTGGCTCCTCTCAGATTCCAGAACTTTCTGCCACAGAAATGTGAGGAACATGTGTTTTTTTAGCCAAATTTTGAGGTTTGCAAAGGATTCTGGGTAACAGAACCTGGTCCGAGCCACACAAGTCACCCCATTTTGGATTCCCCTAGGTCTCTAGTTTTCAGAAATGCACAGGTTTGGTAGGTTTCCCTAGGTGCCGGCTGAGCTAGAGGCCAAAATCGACAGGTAGGCACTTTGCAAAAAACACCTGTGTTTCTTTCAAAAGTTTGGATGTGTCCACGTTGCTCTTTGGGGCGTTTCCTGTCACGGGCGCTAGGCCTACCCACACAAGTGAGGTATCATTTTTATCGGGAGACTTTGGGGAACGCTGGGTGGAAGGAAATTTGTGGCTCCTCTCAGATTCCAGAACTTTCTGCCACACGCCAAATTTTGAGGCTTGCAAAGGATTCTGGGTAACAGAACCTGGTCCGAGCCACACAAGTCACCCCATCTTGGATTCCCCTAGGTCTCTAGTTTTCAGAAATGCACAGGTTTGCTAGGTTTCTCTAGGTGCCGGCTGAGCTAGAGGCCAAAATCCACAGGTAGGCACTGTTTTCTAGGAAAAAATGTGATGTGTCCACATTATGTTGTGGGCTATTTCCTGTCGCGGGCACTAGGCCTACCCACACAAGTGAGATATCATTTTTATCGGGAGACTTGGGGGAACGCTGGGTGGAAGGAAATTTGTGGCTCCTCTCAGATTCCAGAACTTTCTGCCACAGAAATGTGAGGAACATGTGTTTTATTAGCCAAATTTTGAGGTTTGCAAAGGATTCTGGGTAACAGAACCTGGTCCGAGCCACACAAGTCACCCCATCTTGGATTCCCCTAGGTCTCTAGTTTTCAGAAATGCACAGGTTTGGTAGGTTTCCCTAGGTGCCGGCTGAGCTAGAGGCCAAAATCGACAGGTAGGCACTTTGCAAAAAACACCTCTGTTTTCTTTCAAAAATTTGGATGTGTCCACGTTGCTCTTTGGGGCGTTTCCTGTTGCGGGCGCTAGGCCTACCCACACAAGTGAGGTATCATTTTTATCGGGAGACTTTGGGGAACGCTGGGTGGAAGGAAATTTGTGGCTCCTCTCAGATTCCAGAACTTTCTGCCACACGCCAAATTTTGAGGTTTGCAAAGGATTCTGGGTAACAGAACCTGGTCCGAGCCACACAAGTCACCCCATCTTGGATTCCCCTAGGTCTCTAGTTTTCAGAAATGCACAGGTTTGCTAGGTTTCCCTTGGTGCCGGCTGAGCTAGAGGCCAGAATCCACAGGTAGGCACTGTTTTCTATGAAAAAATGTGATGTGTCCATGTTATGTTTTGGGCCATTTCCTGTTGCGGGCACTAGGCCTACCCACACAAGTGAGGTATCATTTTTATCGGGAGACTTGGGGGAACGCTGGGTGGAAGGAAATTTGTGGCTCCTCTCTGATTCCAGAACTTTCTGCCACAGAAATTTGAGGAACATGTGTTTTTTAAGCCACATTTTGAGGTTTGCAAAGGATTCTGGGTAACAGAACCTGGTCCGAACCACACAAGTCACACCATCTTGGATTCCCCTAGGTCTCTAGTTTTCAGAAATGCACAGGTTTGGTAGGTTTCCCTAGGTGCCGGCTGAGCTAGAGGCCAAAATCTACAGGTAGGCACTTTGCAAAAAACACCTCTGTTTTCTTTCAAAAAATTGGATGTGTCCACGTTGCGCTTTGGGCCATTTCCTGTCACGGGCGCTAGCCCTACCCACACAAGTGAGGTATCATTTTTATCGAGAGACTTGGGGGAACGCTGGGTGGAAGGAAATTTGTGGCTCCTCTCAGATTCCAGAACTTTCTGCCACAGAAATGTGAGGAACATGTGTTTTTTTAGCCAAATTTTTTGGTTTGCAAAGGATTCTTGGGAACAGAACCTGGTCCGAGCCACACAAGTCACCCCATCTTGGATTCCCCTAGGTCTCTAGTTTTCAGAAATGCACAGGTTTGGTAGGTTTCCCTAGGTGCCGGCTGAGCTAGAGGCCAAAATCTACAGGTAGGCACTTTGCAAAAAACACCTCTATTTTCTTTAAAAAAATTGAATGTGTCCACGTTGCGCTTTGGGGCGTTTCCTGTCGCAGGCGCTAGCCCTACCCACACAAGTGAGGTATCATTTTTATCGAGAGACTTGGGGGAACGCTGGGTGGAAGGAAATTTGTGGCTCCTCTCAGATTCCAGAACTTTCTGCCACAGAAATGTGAGGAACATGTGTTTTTTTAGCCAAATTTTGAGGTTTGCAAAGGATTCTGGGTAACAGAACCTGGTCCGAGCCACACAAGTCACCCAATCTTAGATTCCCCTAGGTCTCTAGTTTTCAGAAATGCACAGGTTTGGTAGGTTTCCCTAGGTGGTGGCTGAGCTAGATGCCAAAATCTACAGGTAGGCACTTTGCAAAAAACACCTCTGTTTTCTTTAAAAAAATTGGATGTGTCTACGTTGCGCTTTGGGCCATTTCCTGTCACGGGCGCTAGGCCTACCCACACAAGTGAGGTATCATTTTTATCGGGAGACTTGGGGGAACGCTGGGTGGAAGGAAATTTGTGGCTCCTCTCAGATTCCAGAACTTTCTGCCACAGAAATGTGAGGAACATGTGTTTTTTTAGCCAAATTTTTGGGTTTGCAAAGGATTCTAGGTAACAGAACCTGGTCCGAGCCACACAAGTCACCCCATCTTGGATTCCCCTAGGTCTCTAGTTTTCAGAAATGCACAGGTTTGGTTAGTTTCCCTAGGTGCCGGCTGAGCTAGAGGTCAAAATCTACAGTTAGGCACTTTGCAAAAAACACCTCTGTTTTCTTTAAAAAAATTGGATGTGTCCACGTTGCGCTTTGGAGCGTTTCCTGTTGTGTGCGCTAGGCCTACCCACACAAGTGAGGTATCATTTTTATCGGGAGACTTGGGGGAACGCTGGGTGGAAGGAAATTTGTGGCTCCTCTCAGATTCTAGAACTTTCTGCCACAGAAATGTGAGGAACATGTGGTTTTTTTGCCAAATTTTGAGGTTTGCAAAGGATTCTGGGTAACAGAGCCTGGTCCGAGCCACACAAGTTACCCCATCCTGGATTCCCCTATGTCTCTAGTTTTCAGAAATGCGCAGGTTTGGTAGGTTTCCCTAGGTGCCGGCTGAGCTAGAGGCCAAAATCTACAGGTAGGCACTTTGCAAAACACACCTCTGTTTTCTTTCAAAAATGTGGATGTGTCCACGTTGCGCTTTGGGGCGTTGCATATCGCGGGCACTAGGCCTACCCACACAAGTGAGGTATCATTTATATCGGGAGACTTGGGGGAACGCTGGGTGGAAGGAAATTTGTGGCTCCTCTCAGATTCCAGAACTTTCTGCCACAGAAATGTGAGGAACATGTGTTTTTTTAGCCAAATTTTTTGGTTTGCAAAGGATTCTAGGTAACAGAACCTGGTCCGAGCCACACAAGTCACCCCATCTTGGATTCCCCTAGGTCTCTAGTTTTCAGAAATGCACAGGTTTGGTAGGTTTCCCTAGGTGCCGGCTGAGCTAGAGGCCAAAATCTACAGGTAGGCACTTTGCAAAAAACACCTCTGTTTTCTTTCAAAAAATTGGATGTGTCCACGTTGCGCTTTGGAGCGTTTCCTGTCGCGTGCGCTAGGCTTACCCACACAAGTGAGGTATCATTTTTATCGGGAGACTTAGGGGAACGCTGGGTGGAAGGAAATTTGTGGCTCCTCTCAGATTCCAGAACTTTCTCCACAGAAATGTGAGGAACATGTGTTTTTTTAGCCAAATTTTGAGGTTTGCAAAGGATTCTGGGTAACAGAACCTTGTCCGAGCCACACAAGTCACCCCATCTTGGATTCCCCTAGGTCTCTAGTTTTCAAAAATGCACAGGTTTGGTAGGTTTCCCTAGGTGCCGGCTGAGCTAGAGGCCAAAATCTACAGGTAGGCACTTTGCAAAAAACACCTCTGTTTTCTTTCAAAAATTTGGATGTGTCCACGTTGCGCTTTGGGGCGTTTCCTGACGCGGGCGATAGGCCTACCCACACAAGTGAGGTATAATTTTTATCGGGAGACTTGGGGGAACGCTGGGTGGAAGGAAATTTGTGTCTCCTCTCAGATTCTAGAACTTTCTGCCACAGAAATGTGAGGAACATGTGTTTTTTTTGCCAAATTTTGAGGTTTGCAAAGGATTCTGGGTAACAGAACCTGGTCCGAGCCACACAAGTTACCCCATCTTGGATTCCCCTATGTCACTAGTTTTCAGAAATGCACAGGTTTGGTAGGTTTCCCTAGGTGCCGGCTGAGCTAGAGGCCAAAATCTACAGGTAGGCACTTTGCAAAACACACCTCTGTTTTATTTCCAAAATTTGGATGTGTCCACGTTGCGCTTTGGGGCGTTTCCTGTCGCGGGCGCTAGGCCTACCCACACAAGTGAGGTATCATTTTTATCGGGATACTTTGGGGAACGCTGGGTGGAAGGAAATTTGTGGCTCCTCTCAGATTCCAGAACTTTCTGCCACACGCCAAATTTTGAGATTTGCAAAGGATTCTGGGTAACAGAACCTGGTCCGAGCCACACAAGTCACCCCATCTTGGTTTCCCCTATGTCTCTAGTTTTCAGAAATGCACAGGTTTGCTAGGTTTCCCTAGGTGCCGGCTGAGCTAGAGGCCAAAATCGACAGGTAGGCACTGTTTTCTATGAAAAAATGTGATGTGGCCACGTTATGTTTTGGGCCATTTCCTGTCGCGGTCACTAGGCCTACCCACACAAGTGAGGTATCATTTTTATCGGGAGACTTGGGGGAACGCTGGGTGGAAGGAAATTTGTGGCTCCTCTCAGATTCCAGAACTTTCTGCCACAGAAATGTGAGGAACATGTGTTTTTTTAGCCAAATTTTGAGGTTTGCAAAGGATTCTGGGTAACAGTACCTGGTCCGAGCCACACAAGTCACCCCATCTTGGATTCCCCTAGGTCTCTAGTTTTCAGAAATGCACAGGTTTGGTAGGTTTCCCTAGGTGCCGGCTGAGCTAGAGGCCAAAATCTACAGGCAGGCACTTTGCAAAAAACACCTCTGTTTTCTTTCAAAAAATTGGATGTGTCCACGTTGTGCTTTGGGCCATTTCCTGTCGCGGGCACTAGGCCTACCCACACAAGTGAGGTATCATTTTTATCGGGAGACGTGGGGGAACGCTGAGTGGAAGGAAATTTGTGGCTCCTCTCAGATTCCAGAACTTTCTGCCACAGAAATGTGAGGAACATGTGTTTTTTTAGCCAAATTTTTTGGTTTGCAAAGGATTCTAGGTAACAAAACCTGGTCCGAGCCACACAAGTCACCCCATCTTGGATTCCCCTAGGTCTCTAGTTTTCAGAAATGCACAGGTTTGGTTAGTTTCTCTAGGTGCCGGCTGAGCTAAGGGTCAAAATCTACAGGTAGGCACTTTGCAAAAAACACCTCTGTTTTCTTTCAAAAATTTGGATATGTCCACGTTGCGCTTTGGAGCGTTTCCTTTCGCGTGCGCTAGGCCTACCCACACAAGTGAGGTATCATTTTTATCGGGAGACTTGGGGGAACGCTGTATGGAAGGAAATTTGTGGCTCCTCTCAGATTCCAGAACTTTCTGCCACAGAAATGTGAGGAACATGTGTTTTTTTAGCCACATTTTGAGGTTTGCAAAGGATTCTGGGGAACAGAACCTGGTCCGAGCCACACAAGTCACCCCATTTTGGATTCCCCTAGGTCTCTAGTTTTCAGAAATGCACAGGTTTGGTAGGTTTCCCCAAGTGCCGGCTGAGCTAGACGCCAAAATCGACAGGTAGGCACTTTGCAAAAAACACCTCTGTTTTCTTTAAAAAATGTGGATGTGTCCACGTTGCGCTTTGGGGCGTTTCCTGTCGCGGGCGCTAGGCCTACCCACACAAGTGAGGTATCATTTTTATCGGGAGACTTTGGGGAACACTGGGTGGAAGGAAATTTGTGGCTCCTCTCAGATTCCAGAACTTTCTGCCACACGCCAAATTTTGAGATTTGCAAAGGATTCTGGGTAACAGAACCTGGTCCGAGTCACACAAGTCACCCCATCTTGGATTCCCCTAGGTCTCTAGTTTTCAGAAATGCACAGGTTTGGTAGGTTTCCCTAGGTGCCGGCTGAGCTAGAGGCCAAAATCGACAGGTAGGCACTTTGCAAAAAACACCTCTGTTTTCTTTCAAAAAATTGGATGTGTCCACGTTGCGCTTTGGGGCGTTTCCTGTCGCGGGCGCTAGGCCTACCCACACAAGTGAGGTATCATTTTTATCTGGAGACTTGGGGGAACGCTGGGTGGAAGGAAATTTGTGGCTCCTCTCAGATTCCAGAACTTTCTGCCACAGAAATGTGAGGAACATGTGTTTTTTTAGCCACATTTTGAGGTTTGCAAAGGAATCTGGGTAACAGAACCTGGTCCGAGCCACACAAGTCACCCAATCTTAGATTCCCCTAGGTCTCTAGTTTTCAGATATGCACAGGTTTGGTAGGTTTCCCTAGGTGCCGGCTGAGCTAGAGGCCAAAATCTACAGGTAGGCATTTTGCAAAAAACACCTCTATTTTCTTTCAAAAAATTGGATGTGTCCACGTTGCGCTTTGGGGCGTTTAGTGTCGCGGGCGATAGGCCTACCCACACAAGTGAGGTATAATTTTTATCGGGAGACTTGGGGGAACGCTGGGTGGAAGGAAATTTGTGTCTCCTCTCAGATTCTAGAACTTTCTGCCACAGAAATGTGAGGAACATGTGGTTTTTTTGCCAAATTTTGAGGTTTGCAAAGGATTCTGGGTAACAGAACCTGGTCCGAGCCACACAAGTTACCCCATCTTGGATTCCCCTAGGTCACTAGTTTTCAGAAATGCACAGGTTTGGTAGGTTTCCCTAGGTGCCGGCTGAGCTAGAGGCCAAAATCTACAGGTAGGCACTGTGCAAAACACACCTCTGTTTTATTTCCAAAATTTGGATGTGTCCACGTTGCGCTTTGGGGCGTTTCCTGTCGCGGGCGCTAGGCCTACCCACACAAGTGAGGTATCATTTTTATCTGGAGACTTGGGGGAATGCTGGGTGGAAGGAAATTTGTGGCTCCTCTCAGATTCCAGAACTTTCTGCCACAGAAATGTGAGGAACATGTGTTTTTTTTGCCAAATTTTGAGGTTTGCAAAGGATTCTGGGTAACAGAACCTGGTCCGAGCCACACAAGTTACCCCATCTTGGATTCCCCTAGGTCACTAGTTTTCAGAAATGCACAGGTTTGGTAGGTTTCCCTAGGTGCCGGCTGAGCTAGAGGCCAAAATCTACAGGTAGGCACTGTGCAAAACACACCTCTGTTTTATTTCCAAAATTTGGATGTGTCCACGTTGCGCTTTGGGGCGTTTCCTGTCGCGGGCGCTAGGCCTACCCACACAAGTGAGGTATCATTTTTATCTGGAGCCTTGGGGGAATGCTGGGTGGAAGGAAATTTGTGGCTCCTCTCAGATTCCAGAACTTTCTGCCACAGAAATGTGAGGAACATGTGTTTTTTTAGCCACATTTTGAGGTTTGCAAAGGATTCTGGGGAACAGAACCTGGTCCGAGCCACACAAGTCACCCCATTTTGGATTCCCCTAGGTCTCTAGTTTTCAGAAATGCACAGGTTTGGTAGGTTTCCCCAAGTGCCGGCTGAGCTAGAGGCCAAAATCGACAGGTAGGCACTTTGCAAAAAACACCTCTGTTTTCTTTAAAAAAAGTGGATGTGTCCACGTTGCGCTTTGGGGCGTTTCCTGTCGCGGGCGCTAGGCCTACCCACACAAGTGAGGTATCATTTTTATCGGGAGACTTTGGGGAACACTGGGTGGAAGGAAATTTGTGGCTCCTCTCAGATTCCAGAACTTTCTGCCACATGCCAAATTTTGAGATTTGCAAAGGATTCTGGGTAACAGAACCTGGTCCGAGCCACTCAAGTCACCCCATCTTGGATTCCCCTAGGTCTCTAGTTTTCAGAAATGCACAGGTTTGGTAGGTTTCCCTAGGTGCCGGCTGAGCTAGATGCCAAAATCGACAGGTAGGCACTTTGCAAAAAACACCTCTGTTTTCTTTCAAAAAATTGGATGTGTCCACGTTGCGCTTTGGGGCGTTTCCTGTCGCGGGCGCTAGGCCTACCCACACAAGTGAGGTATCATTTTTATCTGGAGACTTGGGGGAATGCTGGGTGGAAGGAAATTTGTGGCTCCTCTCAGATTCCAGAACTTTCTGCCACAGAAATGTGAGGAACATGTGTTTTTTTAGCCACATTTTGAGGTTTGCAAAGGATTCTGGGTAACAGAACCTGGTCCGAGCCACACAAGTCACCCAATCTTAGATTCCCCTAGGTCTCTAGTTTTCAGATATGCACAGGTTTGGTAGGTTTCCCTAGGTGCCGGCTGAGATAGAGGCCAAAATCGACAGGTAGGCACTTTGCAAAAAACACCTCTGTTTTCTTTCAGAAATTTGGATGTGTCCACGTTGCTCTTTGGGGCGTTTCCTGTCGCGGGCGCTAGGCCTACCCACACAAGTGAGGTATAATTTTTATCGGGAGACTTGGGGGAACGATGGGTGGAAGGAAATTTGTGGCTCCTCTCAGATTCCAGAACTTTCTGCCACACGCCATATTTTGAGGTTTGCAAAGGATTCTGGGTAACAGAACCTGGTCCAAGCCACATAAGTCACCCCATCTTGGATTCCCCTAGGTCTCTAGTTTTCAGAAATGCACAGGTTTGGTAGCTTTCCCTAGGTGCCGGCTGAGCTAGAGGCCAAAATCTACAGGTAGGCACTTTTAAAAAAACACCTCTGTTTTCTTTAAAAAATTTGGATGTGTCCACGTTGCGCTTTGGGGCGTTTCCTGTCACGGGCGCTAGGCCTACCCACACAAGTGAGGTATCATTTTTATCGGGAGACTTGGGGGAACGCTGGGTGGAAGGAAATTTGTGGCTCCTCTCAGATTCTAGAACATTCTGCCACAGAAATGTGAGGAACATGTGTTTTTTTAGCCTAATTTTTTGGTTTGCAAAGGATTCTAGGTAACAGAACCTGGTCCGAGCCACACAAGTCACCCCATCTTGGATTCCCCTATGTCTCTAGTTTTAAAAAATGCACAGGTTTGGTAGGTTTCCCTAGGTGCCGGCTGAGCTAGAGGCCAAAATCTACAGGTAGGCACTTTGCAAAAAACACCTCTGTTTTCTTTAAAAAATTTGGATTTGTCCAAGTTGCGCTTTGGGGCGTTTCCTGTCGCGGGCGCTAGGCCTACCCACACAAGTGAGGTATCATTTTTATCGGGAGACTTGGGGGAACGCTGAGTGGAAGGAAATTTGTGTCTCCTCTCAGATTCTAGAACTTTCTGCCACAGAAATGTGTGGAACATGTGGTTTTTTTGCCAAATTTTGAGGTTTGCAAAGGATTCTGGGTAACAGAACCTGGTCCGAGCCACACAAGTTACCCCATCTTGGATTCCCCTAGGTCTCTAGTTTTCAGAAATGCATAGGTTTGGTAGGTTTCCCTAGGTGCCGGCTGAGCTAGAGGCCAAAATCTACAGGTAGGCACTTTGCAAAACACACCTCTGTTTTCTTTCCAAAATTTGGATGTGTCCACGTTGCGTTTTGGGGCGTTGCCTGTCGCGGGCGCTAGGCCTACCCACACAAGTGAGCTATCATTTTTATCGGGAGACTTGGGGGAACGCTGGGTGGAAGGAAATTTGTGGCTCATCTCAGATTCCAGAACTTTCTGCCACAGAAATGTGAGGAACATGTGTTTTTTTAGCCACATTTTGAGGTTTGCAAAGGATTCTGGGGAACAGAACCTGGTCCGAGCCACACAAGTCACCCCATCTTGGATTCCCCTAGGTCTCTAGTTTTCAGAAATGCACAGGTTTGGTAGGTTTCCCTAGGTGCCGGCTGAGCTAGAGGCCAAAATCTACAGGTAGGCACTTTGCAAAAAACACCTCTATTTTCTTTCAAAAAATTGGATGTGTCCACGTTGCGCTTTGGGGCGTTTCCTGTCGCAGGCGCTAGCCCTACCCACACAAGTGAGGTATCATTTTTATCAAGAGACTTGGGGGAACGCTGGGTGGAAGGAAATTTGTGGCTCCTCTCAGATTCCAGAACTTTCTGCCACAGAAATGTGAGGAACATGTCTTTTTTAAGCCAAATTTTGAGGTTTGCAAAGGATTCTGGGTAACAGAACCTGGTCCGAGCCACACAAGTCACCCCATTTTGGATTCCCCTAGGTCTCTAGTTTTCAGAAATGCACAGGTTTGGTAGGTTTCCCTAGGAGCCGGCTGAGCTAGAGGCCAAAATCGACAGGTAGGCACTTTGCAAAAAACACCTGTGTTTTCTTTCAAAAATGTGGATGTGTCCACGTTGCTCTTTGGGGCGTTTCCTGTCGCGGGCGCTAGGCCTACCCACACAAGTGAGGTATAATTTTTATCGGGAGACTTTGGGGAACGCTGGGTGGAAGGAAATTTGTGGCTCCTCTCAGATTCCAGAACTTTCTGCTACACGCCAAATTTTGAGGTTTGCAAAGGATTCTGGGTAACAGAACCTGGTCCGAGCCACACAAGTCACCCCATCTTGGATTCCCCTAGGTCTCTAGTTTTCAGAAATGCACAGGTTTGCTAGGTTTCTCTAGGTGCCGGCTGAGCTAGAGGCCAAAATCCACAGGTAGGCACTGTTTTCTATGAAAAAATGTGATGTGTCCACATTATGTTGTGGGCTATTTCCTGTCGCGGGCACTAGGCCTACCCACACAAGTGAGATATCATTTTTATCGGGAGACTTGGGGGAACGCTGGGTGGAAGGAAATTTGTGGCTCCTCTCAGATTCCAGAACTTTCTGCCACAGAAATGTGAGGAACATGTGTTTTATTAGCCAAATTTTGAGGTTTGCAAAGGATTCTGGGTAACAGAACCTGGTCCGAGCCACACAAGTCACCCCATCTTGGATTCCCCTAGGTCTCTAGTTTTCAGAAATGCACAGGTTTGGTAGGTTTCCCTAGGTGCCGGCTGAGCTAGAGGACAAAATCTACAGGTAGGCACTTTGCAAAAAACACCTCTGTTTTCTTTAAAAAAATTGGATGTGTCCACGTTGCGCTTTGGGCCATTTCCTGTCGTGGGCACTAGGCCTACCCACACAAGTGAGGTATCATTTTTATCGGGAGACGGGGGGGAACGCTGGGTGGAAGGAAATTTGTGGCTCCTCTCAGATTCCAGAACTTTCTGCCACAGAAATGTGAGGAACATGTGGTTTTTTAGCCAAATTTTGAGGTTTGCAAAGGATTTTGGGTAACAGAACCTGATCCGAGCCACACAAGTTACCCCATCTTGGATTCCCCTAGGTCTCTAGTTTTCAGAAATGCACAGGTTTGGTAGGTTTCCCTAGGTGCCGGCTGAGCTAGAGGCCAAAATCTAAAGGTAGGCACTTTGCAAAAAACACCTCTGTTTTCTTTCAAAAAATTGGATGTGTCCACCTTGCGCTTTGGCCATTTCCTGATGCGATCACTAGACCTACCCACACAAGTGAGGTATAATTTTTATCGAGAGACTTGGGGGAACGCTGGGTGGAAGGAAATTTGTGGCTTCTCTCAGATTCCAGAACTTTCTGCCACAGAAATGTGAGGAACATGTGTTTTTTAAGCCAAATTTTGAGGTCTGCAAAGGATTCTGGGTAACAGAACCTGGTTCGAGCCACACAAGTCACCCCATCCTGGATTCCACTAGGTCTCTAGTTTTAAGAAATGCACAGGTTTGTAGGTTTCCCTAGGTGGTGGCTGAGCTAGAGGCCAAAATCTACAGGTAGGCACTTTGCAAAAAACACCTCTGTTTTCTTTAAAAAAATTGGATGTGTCTACGTTGCGCTTTGGGGCATTTCCTGTGGCGGGCGCTAGGCCTACCCACACAAGTGAGGTATCATTTTTATCGGGAGACTTGGGGGAACGCTAGGTGGAAGAAAATTTGTGGCTCCTCTCAGATTCCAGAACTTTCTGCCACAGAAATGTGAGGAACATGTGTTTTTTTAGCCAAATTTTGAGGTCTGCAAAGGATTCTGGGTAACAGAACCTGGTCCGAGCCACACAAGTCACCCAATCTTAGATTCCCCTAGGTCTCTAGTTTTCAGAAATGCACAGGTTTGGTAGGTTTCCCTAGGTGCCGGCTGAGCTAGAGGCTAAAATCTACAGGTAGGCACTTTGCAAAAAACACCTCTGTTTTCTTTCAGAAATTTGGATGTGTCCACGTTGCGCTTTGGGGCGTTTCCTGTCGCGGGCGCTAGGCCTACCCACACAAGTGAGGTATCATTTTTATAGGGAGACTTGGGGGAACGCTGGGTGGAAGGAAATTTGTGGCTCCTCTCAGATTCCAGAACTTTCTGCCACAGAAATGTGAGGAACATGTGTTTTTTTAGCCAAATTTTGAGGTTTGCAAAGGATTCTGGGTAACAGAATCTGGTCCGAGCCACACAAGTCACCCAATCTTAGATTCCCCTAGGTCTCTAGTTTTCAGAAATGCACAGGTTTGGTAGGTTTCCCTAGGTGCCGGCTGAGCTGAGAGGCCAAAATCGACAGGTAGGCACTTTGCAAAAAACACCTCTGTTTTCTTTCAAAAATTTGGATGTGTCCACGTTGCGCTTTGGGGCGTTTCCTGTCGCGGGCGCTAGGCCTACCCACACTAGTGAGGTATCATTTTTATCGGGAGACTTGGGGGAACCCTGGGTGGAAGGAAATTCGTGGCTCCTTCCAGATTCCAGAACTTTCTGCCACAGAAATGTGAGGAACATGTGTTGTTTTAGCCAAATTTTGAGGTTTGCAAAGGATTCTGGGTAACAGAACCTGGTCCGAGCCACACAAGTCACCCCATCTTGGATTCCCCTAGGCCTCTAGTTTTCAGAAATGCACAGGTTTGGTAGGTTTCCCTAGGTGCCGGCTGAGCTAGAGGCCAAAATCTACAGGTAGGCACTTTGCAAAAAACACCTCTGTTTTCTTTCAAAAATTTGGATGTGTCCACGTTGCACTTTGGGGAGTTTCCTGTCGCGGGCTCTAGGCCTACCCACACAAGTGAGGTATCATTTTTATCGGGAGACTTTGGGGAACGCTGGGTGGAAGGAAATGTGTGGCTCCTCTCAGATTTCAGAACTTTCTGCCACACGCCAAATTTTGAGGTTTGTAAAGGATTCTGGGTAACAGAACCTGGTCCGAGCCACACAAGTCACCCCATCTTGGATTCCCCTAGGTCTCTAGTTTTCAGAAATGCACAGGTTTGGTAGGTTTCCCTAGGTGCCGGCTGAACTAGAGGCCAAAATCTACAGGTAGGCACTATGCAAAAAACACCTCTGTTTTCTTTCAAAAAATT
This sequence comes from Pleurodeles waltl, assembly GCF_031143425.1. Classification (NCBI taxonomy): domain Eukaryota; kingdom Metazoa; phylum Chordata; class Amphibia; order Caudata; family Salamandridae; genus Pleurodeles; species Pleurodeles waltl. The sequence continues at coordinate 141,376,506 of NC_090440.1, forward strand.
GGATGCGTCCACGTTGCGCTTTGGGGCATTTCCTGTCGCAGTCGCTAGGTCTACCCACACAAGTGAGGTATCATTTTTATCGGGAGACTTGGGGGAATGCTGGGTGGAAGGAAATTCGTGGCTCCTCTCAGATTCCAGAACTTTCTGCCACAGAAATGTGAGGAACATGTGTTTTTTTAGCCAAAGTTTGAGGTTTGCAAAGGGTTCTGGGTAACAGAACCTGGTCCAAGCCACACAAGTCACCCCATCTTTGATTCCCCTAGGTCTCTAGTTTTCAGAAATGCACAGGTTTGGTAGGTTTCCCTAGGTGCCGGCTGAGCTAGAGGCCAAAATCTACAGGTAGGCACTTTGCAAAAAACACCTCTGTTTTCTTTCAAAAAATTGGATGTGTCCACGATGCGCTTTGGGGCGTTTCCTGTCACGGGCGCTAGGCCTACCCACACAAGTGAGGTATCATTTTTATCGGGAGACTTAGCGGAACGCTGGGTGGAAGGAAATTTGTGGCTCCTCTCAGATTCCAGAACTTTCTGCCACAGAAATGTGAGGAACATGTTTTTTTTAGTCAAATTTTGAGGTTTGCAAAGGATTCTGGGTAACAGAACCTAGTCCAAGCCACACAAGCCACCCCATCTTTGATTCCCCTAGGTCTCTAGTTTTCAGAAATGCACAGGTTTGGTAGGTTTCCCTAGGTGCCGGCTGAGCTAGAGGCCAAAATCTAAAGGTAGGCACTTTGCAAAAAACACCTCTGTTTTCTTTCGAAAAATTGGATGTGTCCACGTTGCGCTTTGGCCATTTCCTGATGCGATCACTAGGCCTACCCACACAAGTGAGGTATCATTTTTATCGAGAGACTTGGGGGAACGCTGGGTGGAAGGAAATTTGTGGCTCCTCTCAGATTCCAGAACTTTCTGCCACAGAAATGTGAGGAACATGTGTTTTTTAAGCCAAATTTTGAGGTTTGCAAAGGATTCTGGGTAACAGAACCTGGTTAGAGCCACACAAGTCATCCCATCCTGGATTCCACTAGGTCTCTAGTTTTAAGAAATGCACAGGTTTGTAGGTTTCCCTAGGTGGTGGCTGAGCTAAAGGCCAAAATCTACAGGTAGGCACTTTGCAAAAAACACCTCTGTTTTCTTTAAAAAAATTGGATGTGTCTACGTTGCGCTTTGGGGCGTTTCCTGTCGCGGGCGCTAGGCCTACCCACACAAGTGAGGTATCATTTTTATCGGGAGACTTGGGGGAACGCTAGGTGGAAGAAAATTTGTGGCTCCTCTCAGATTCCAGAACTTTCTGCCACAGAAATGTGAGGAACATGTGTTTTTTTAGCCAAATTTTGAGGTTTGCAAAAGATTCTGGGTAACAGAACCTGGTCCGAGCCACACAAGTTACCCAATCTTAGATTCCCCTAGGTCTCTAGTTTTCAGAAATTCACAGGTTTGGTAGGTTTCCCTAGGTGCCGGCTGAGCTAGAGGCCAAAATCTACAGGTAGGCACTTTGCAAAAAACACCTCAATTTTCTTTCAAAAATTTGGATGTGTCCACGTTGCGCTTTGGGGCGTTTCCTGTCGCGGGCGCTAGGCCTACCCACACAAGTGAGGTATCATTTTTATAGGGAGACTTGGGGGAACGCTGGGTGGAAGGAAATTTGTGGCTCCTCTCAGATTCCAGAACTTTCTGCCACAGAAATGTGATGAACATGTGTTTTTTTAGCCAAATTTTGATGTTTGCAAAGGATTCTGGGTAACAGAACCTGGTCCGAGCCAGACAAGTCACCCAATCTTAGATTCCCCTAGGTCTCTAGTTTTCAGAAATGCACAGGTTTGGTAGGTTTCCCTAGGTGCCAGCTGAGCTAGAGGCCAAAATCGACAGGTAGGCACTTTGCAAAAAACACCTCTGTTTTCTTTAAAAAATGTGGATGTGTCCACGTTGCTCTTCGGGGCGTTTCCTGTCGCGGGCGCCAGGCCTACCCACACAAGTGAGGTTTCATTTTTATCGGGAGACTTGGGGGAACGGTGGGTGGAAGGAAATTTGTGGCTCCTCTCAGATTCCAGAACTTTCTGCCACAGAAATGTGAGGAACATGTTTTGTTTTAGCCAAATTTTGAGGTTTGTAAAGGATTCTGGGTAACAGAACCTGGTCCGAGCCACACAAGTCACCCCATCTTGGATTCCCCTAGGTCTCTAGTTTTCAGAAATGCACAGGTTTGGTAGGTTTCCCTAGGTGCCGGCTGAGCTAGAGGCCAAAATCTACAGGTAGGCATTTTGCAAAAAACACCTCTGTTTTCTTTAAAAAATGTGGATTTGTCCACGTTGCGCTTTGGGGCGTTTCCTGTCGCGGGCGCTAGGCCTACCCACACAAGTGAGGTATCATTTTTATCGGGAGACTTGGGGGAACGCTGAGTGGAAGGAAATTTGTGGCTCCTCTCAGATTATAGAACTTTCTCCCACAGAAATGTGAGGAACATGTGTTTTTTTTGCCAAATTTTTCGGTTTGCAAAGGATTCTGGGTAACAGAACCTTTTCCGAGCCACACAAGTTACCCCATCTTGGATTCCCCTAGGTCTCTAGTTTTCAGAAATGCACAGGTTTGGTAGGTTTCCCTAGGTGCCGGCTGAGCTAGAGGCCAAAATCTACAGGTAGGCACTTTGCAAAACTCACCTCTGTTTTCTTTCCAAAATTTGGATGTGTCCACGTTGCGCTTTGGGGCGTTGCTTGTCGCGGGCGCTAGGCCTACCCACACAAGTGAGCTATCATTTTTATCGGGAGACTTGGGGGAACGCTGGGTGGAAGGAAATTTGTGGCTCCTCTCAGATTCCAGAACTTTCTGCCATAGAAATGTGAGGAACATGTGTTTTTTTAGCCACATTTTGAGGTTTGCAAAGGATTCTTGGGAACAGAACCTGGTCCGAGCCACACAAGTCACCCCATCTTGGATTCCCCTAGGTCTCTAGTTTTCAGAAATGCACAGGTTTGGTAGGTTTCCCTAGGTGCCGGCTGAGCTAGAGGCCAAAATCTACAGGTAGGCACTTTGCAAAAAACACCTCTATTTTCTTTCAAAAAATTGGATGTGTCCACGTTGCGCTTTGGGGCGTTTCCTGTCGCAGGCGCTAGCCCTACCCACACAAGTGAGGTATCATTTTTATCGAGAGACTTGGGGGAACGCTGGGTGGAAGGAAATTTGTGGCTCCTCTCAGATTCCAGAACTTTCTGCCACAGAAATGTGAGGAACATGTGTTTTTTTAGCCAAATTTTGAGGTTTGCAAAGGATTCTGGGTAACAGAACCTGGTCCGAGCCACACAAGTCACCCCATTTTGGATTCCCCTAGGTCTCTAGTTTTCAGAAATGCACAGGTTTGGTAGGTTTCCCTAGGTGCCGGCTGAGCTAGAGGCCAAAATCGACAGGTAGGCACTTTGCAAAAAACACCTGTGTTTCTTTCAAAAGTTTGGATGTGTCCACGTTGCTCTTTGGGGCGTTTCCTGTCACGGGCGCTAGGCCTACCCACACAAGTGAGGTATCATTTTTATCGGGAGACTTTGGGGAACGCTGGGTGGAAGGAAATTTGTGGCTCCTCTCAGATTCCAGAACTTTCTGCCACACGCCAAATTTTGAGGCTTGCAAAGGATTCTGGGTAACAGAACCTGGTCCGAGCCACACAAGTCACCCCATCTTGGATTCCCCTAGGTCTCTAGTTTTCAGAAATGCACAGGTTTGCTAGGTTTCTCTAGGTGCCGGCTGAGCTAGAGGCCAAAATCCACAGGTAGGCACTGTTTTCTAGGAAAAAATGTGATGTGTCCACATTATGTTGTGGGCTATTTCCTGTCGCGGGCACTAGGCCTACCCACACAAGTGAGATATCATTTTTATCGGGAGACTTGGGGGAACGCTGGGTGGAAGGAAATTTGTGGCTCCTCTCAGATTCCAGAACTTTCTGCCACAGAAATGTGAGGAACATGTGTTTTATTAGCCAAATTTTGAGGTTTGCAAAGGATTCTGGGTAACAGAACCTGGTCCGAGCCACACAAGTCACCCCATCTTGGATTCCCCTAGGTCTCTAGTTTTCAGAAATGCACAGGTTTGGTAGGTTTCCCTAGGTGCCGGCTGAGCTAGAGGCCAAAATCGACAGGTAGGCACTTTGCAAAAAACACCTCTGTTTTCTTTCAAAAATTTGGATGTGTCCACGTTGCTCTTTGGGGCGTTTCCTGTTGCGGGCGCTAGGCCTACCCACACAAGTGAGGTATCATTTTTATCGGGAGACTTTGGGGAACGCTGGGTGGAAGGAAATTTGAGGCTCCTCTCAGATTCCAGAACTTTCTGCCACACGCCAAATTTTGAGGTTTGCAAAGGATTCTGGGTAACAGAACCTGGTCCGAGCCACACAAGTCACCCCATCTTGGATTCCCCTAGGTCTCTAGTTTTCAGAAATGCACAGGTTTGCTAGGTTTCCCTTGGTGCCGGCTGAGCTAGAGGCCAGAATCCACAGGTAGGCACTGTTTTCTATGAAAAAATGTGATGTGTCCATGTTATGTTTTGGGCCATTTCCTGTCGCGGGCACTAGGCCTACCCACACAAGTGAGGTATCATTTTTATCGGGAGACTTGGGGGAACGCTGGGTGGAAGGAAATTTGTGGCTCCTCTCTGATTCCAGAACTTTCTGCCACAGAAATTTGAGGAACATGTGTTTTTTAAGCCACATTTTGAGGTTTGCAAAGGATTCTGGGTAACAGAACCTGGTCCGAACCACACAAGTCACACCATCTTGGATTCCCCTAGGTCTCTAGTTTTCAGAAATGCACAGGTTTGGTAGGTTTCCCTAGGTGCCGGCTGAGCTAGAGGCCAAAATCTACAGGTAGGCACTTTGCAAAAAACACCTCTGTTTTCTTTCAAAAAATTGGATGTGTCCACGTTGCGCTTTGGGCCATTTCCTGTCACGGGCGCTAGCCCTACCCACACAAGTGAGGTATTATTTTTATCGAGAGACTTGGGGGAACGCTGGGTGGAAGGAAATTTGTGGCTCCTCTCAGATTCCAGAACTTTCTGCCACAGAAATGTGAGGAACATGTGTTTTTTTAGCCAAATTTTTTGGTTTGCAAAGGATTCTTGGGAACAGAACCTGGTCCGAGCCACACAAGTCACCCCATCTTGGATTCCCCTAGGTCTCTAGTTTTCAGAAATGCACAGGTTTGGTAGGTTTCCCTAGGTGCCGGCTGAGCTAGAGGCCAAAATCTACAGGTAGGCACTTTGCAAAAAACACCTCTATTTTCTTTCAAAAAATTGGATGTGTCCACGTTGCGCTTTGGGGCGTTTCCTGTCGCAGGCGCTAGCCCTACCCACACAAGTGAGGTATCATTTTTATCGAGAGACTTGGGGGAACGCTGGGTGGAAGGAAATTTGTGGCTCCTCTCAGATTCCAGAACTTTCTGCCACAGAAATGTGAGGAACATGTGTTTTTTTAGCCAAATTTTGAGGTTTGCAAAGGATTCTGGGTAACAGAACCTGGTCCGAGCCACACAAGTCACCCCATTTTGGATTCCCCTAGGTCTCTAGTTTTCAGAAATGCACAGGTTTGGTAGGTTTCCCTAGGTGCCGGCTGAGCTAGAGGCCAAAATCGACAGGTAGGCACTTTGCAAAAAACACCTGTGTTTCTTTCAAAAGTTTGGATGTGTCCACGTTGCTCTTTGGGGCGTTTCCTGTCACGGGCGCTAGGCCTACCCACACAAGTGAGGTATCATTTTTATCGGGAGACTTTGGGGAACGCTGGGTGGAAGGAAATTTGTGGCTCCTCTCAGATTCCAGAACTTTCTGCCACACGCCAAATTTTGAGGCTTGCAAAGGATTCTGGGTAACAGAACCTGGTCCGAGCCACACAAGTCACCCCATCTTGGATTCCCCTAGGTCTCTAGTTTTCAGAAATGCACAGGTTTGCTAGGTTTCTCTAGGTGCCGGCTGAGCTAGAGGCCAAAATCCACAGGTAGGCACTGTTTTCTAGGAAAAAATGTGATGTGTCCACATTATGTTGTGGGCTATTTCCTGTCGCGGGCACTAGGCCTACCCACACAAGTGAGATATCATTTTTATCGGGAGACTTGGGGGAACGCTGGGTGGAAGGAAATTTGTGGCTCCTCTCAGATTCCAGAACTTTCTGCCACAGAAATGTGAGGAACATGTGTTTTATTAGCCAAATTTTGAGGTTTGCAAAGGATTCTGGGTAACAGAACCTGGTCCGAGCCACACAAGTCACCCCATCTTGGATTCCCCTAGGTCTCTAGTTTTCAGAAATGCACAGGTTTGGTAGGTTTCCCTAGGTGCCGGCTGAGCTAGAGGCCAAAATCGACAGGTAGGCACTTTGCAAAAAACACCTCTGTTTTCTTTCAAAAATTTGGATGTGTCCACGTTGCTCTTTGGGGCGTTTCCTGTTGCGGGCGCTAGGCCTACCCACACAAGTGAGGTATCATTTTTATCGGGAGACTTTGGGGAACGCTGGGTGGAAGGAAATTTGTGGCTCCTCTCAGATTCCAGAACTTTCTGCCACACGCCAAATTTTGAGGTTTGCAAAGGATTCTGGGTAACAGAACCTGGTCCGAGCCACACAAGTCACCCCATCTTGGATTCCCCTAGGTCTCTAGTTTTCAGAAATGCACAGGTTTGCTAGGTTTCCCTTGGTGCCGGCTGAGCTAGAGGCCAGAATCCACAGGTAGGCACTGTTTTCTATGAAAAAATTTGATGTGTCCATGTTATGTTTTGGGCCATTTCCTGTCGCGGGCACTAGGCCTACCCACACAAGTGAGGTATCATTTTTATCGGGAGACTTGGGGGAACGCTGGGTGGAAGGAAATTTGTGGCTCCTCTCTGATTCCAGAACTTTCTGCCACAGAAATTTGAGGAACATGTGTTTTTTAAGCCACATTTTGAGGTTTGCAAAGGATTCTGGGTAACAGAACCTGGTCCGAACCACACAAGTCACACCATCTTGGATTCCCCTAGGTCTCTAGTTTTCAGAAATGCACAGGTTTGGTAGGTTTCCCTAGGTGCCGGCTGAGCTAGAGGCCAAAATCTACAGGTAGGCACTTTGCAAAAAACACCTCTGTTTTCTTTCAAAAAATTGGATGTGTCCACGTTGCGCTTTGGGCCATTTCCTGTCACGGGCGCTAGGCCTACCCACACAAGTGAGGTATCATTTTTATCGGGAGACTTGGGGGAACGCTGGGTGGAAGGAAATTTGTGGCTCCTCTCAGATTCCAGAACTTTCTGCCACAGAAATGTGAGGAACATGTGTTTTTTTAGCCAAATTTTTTGGTTTGCAAAGGATTCTAGGTAACAGAACCTGGTCCGAGCCACACAAGTCACCCCATCTTGGATTCCCCTAGGTCTCTAGTTTTCAGAAATGCACAGGTTTGGTTAGTTTCCCTAGGTGCCGGCTGAGCTAGAGGTCAAAATCTACAGTTAGGCACTTTGCAAAAAACACCTCTGTTTTCTTTAAAAAAATTGGATGTGTCCACGTTGCGCTTTGGAGCGTTTCCTGTTGTGTGCGCTAGGCCTACCCACACAAGTGAGGTATCATTTTTATCGGGAGACTTGGGGGAACGCTGGGTGGAAGGAAATTTGTGGCTCCTCTCAGATTCTAGAACTTTCTGCCACAGAAATGTGAGGAACATGTGGTTTTTTTGCCAAATTTTGAGGTTTGCAAAGGATTCTGGGTAACAGAGCCTGGTCCGAGCCACACAAGTTACCCCATCCTGGATTCCCCTATGTCTCTAGTTTTCAGAAATGCGCAGGTTTGGTAGGTTTCCCTAGGTGCCGGCTGAGCTAGAGGCCAAAATCTACAGGTAGGCACTTTGCAAAACACACCTCTGTTTTCTTTCAAAAATGTGGATGTGTCCACGTTGCGCTTTGGGGCGTTGCCTATCGCGGGCACTAGGCCTACCCACACAAGTGAGGTATCATTTATATCGGGAGACTTGGGGGAACGCTGGGTGGAAGGAAATTTGTGGCTCCTCTCAGATTCCAGAACTTTCTGCCACAGAAATGTGAGGAACATGTGTTTTTTTAGCCAAATTTTTTGGTTTGCAAAGGATTCTAGGTAACAGAACCTGGTCCGAGCCACACAAGTCACCCCATCTTGGATTCCCCTAGGTCTCTAGTTTTCAGAAATGCACAGGTTTGGTAGGTTTCCCTAGGTGCCGGCTGAGCTAGAGGCCAAAATCTACAGGTAGGCACTTTGCAAAAAACACCTCTGTTTTCTTTCAAAAAATTGGATGTGTCCACGTTGCGCTTTGGAGCGTTTCCTGTCGCGTGCGCTAGGCTTACCCACACAAGTGAGGTATCATTTTTATCGGGAGACTTAGGGGAACGCTGGGTGGAAGGAAATTTGTGGCTCCTCTCAGATTCCAGAACTTTCTCCACAGAAATGTGAGGAACATGTGTTTTTTTAGCCAAATTTTGAGGTTTGCAAAGGATTCTGGGTAACAGAACCTTGTCCGAGCCACACAAGTCACCCCATCTTGGATTCCCCTAGGTCTCTAGTTTTCAAAAATGCACAGGTTTGGTAGGTTTCCCTAGGTGCCGGCTGAGCTAGAGGCCAAAATCTACAGGTAGGCACTTTGCAAAAAACACCTCTGTTTTCTTTCAAAAATTTGGATGTGTCCACGTTGCGCTTTGGGGCGTTTCCTGACGCGGGCGATAGGCCTACCCACACAAGTGAGGTATAATTTTTATCGGGAGACTTGGGGGAACGCTGGGTGGAAGGAAATTTGTGTCTCCTCTCAGATTCTAGAACTTTCTGCCACAGAAATGTGAGGAACATGTGTTTTTTTTGCCAAATTTTGAGGTTTGCAAAGGATTCTGGGTAACAGAACCTGGTCCGAGCCACACAAGTTACCCCATCTTGGATTCCCCTAGGTCACTAGTTTTCAGAAATGCACAGGTTTGGTAGGTTTCCCTAGGTGCCGGCTGAGCTAGAGGCCAAAATCTACAGGTAGGCACTTTGCAAAACACACCTCTGTTTTATTTCCAAAATTTGGATGTGTCCACGTTGCGCTTTGGGGCGTTTCCTGTCGCGGGCGCTAGGCCTACCCACACAAGTGAGGTATCATTTTTATCGGGATACTTTGGGGAACGCTGGGTGGAAGGAAATTTGTGGCTCCTCTCAGATTCCAGAACTTTCTGCCACACGCCAAATTTTGAGATTTGCAAAGGATTCTGGGTAACAGAACCTGGTCCGAGCCACACAAGTCACCCCATCTTGGTTTCCCCTATGTCTCTAGTTTTCAGAAATGCACAGGTTTGCTAGGTTTCCCTAGGTGCCGGCTGAGCTAGAGGCCAAAATCGACAGGTAGGCACTGTTTTCTATGAAAAAATGTGATGTGGCCACGTTATGTTTTGGGCCATTTCCTGTCGCGGTCACTAGGCCTACCCACACAAGTGAGGTATCATTTTTATCGGGAGACTTGGGGGAACGCTGGGTGGAAGGAAATTTGTGGCTCCTCTCAGATTCCAGAACTTTCTGCCACAGAAATGTGAGGAACATGTGTTTTTTTAGCCAAATTTTGAGGTTTGCAAAGGATTCTGGGTAACAGTACCTGGTCCGAGCCACACAAGTCACCCCATCTTGGATTCCCCTAGGTCTCTAGTTTTCAGAAATGCACAGGTTTGGTAGGTTTCCCTAGGTGCCGGCTGAGCTAGAGGCCAAAATCTACAGGCAGGCACTTTGCAAAAAACACCTCTGTTTTCTTTCAAAAAATTGGATGTGTCCACGTTGTGCTTTGGGCCATTTCCTGTCGCGGGCACTAGGCCTACCCACACAAGTGAGGTATCATTTTTATCGGGAGACGTGGGGGAACGCTGAGTGGAAGGAAATTTGTGGCTCCTCTCAGATTCCAGAACTTTCTGCCACAGAAATGTGAGGAACATGTGTTTTTTTAGCCAAATTTTTTGGTTTGCAAAGGATTCTAGGTAACAAAACCTGGTCCGAGCCACACAAGTCACCCCATCTTGGATTCCCCTAGGTCTCTAGTTTTCAGAAATGCACAGGTTTGGTTAGTTTCTCTAGGTGCCGGCTGAGCTAAGGGTCAAAATCTACAGGTAGGCACTTTGCAAAAAACACCTCTGTTTTCTTTCAAAAATTTGGATATGTCCACGTTGCGCTTTGGAGCGTTTCCTTTCGCGTGCGCTAGGCCTACCCACACAAGTGAGGTATCATTTTTATCGGGAGACTTGGGGGAACGCTGTGTGGAAGGAAATTTGTGGCTCCTCTCAGATTCCAGAACTTTCTGCCACAGAAATGTGAGGAACATGTGTTTTTTTAGCCACATTTTGAGGTTTGCAAAGGATTCTGGGGAACAGAACCTGGTCCGAGCCACACAAGTCACCCCATTTTGGATTCCCCTAGGTCTCTAGTTTTCAGAAATGCACAGGTTTGGTAGGTTTCCCCAAGTGCCGGCTGAGCTAGACGCCAAAATCGACAGGTAGGCACTTTGCAAAAAACACCTCTGTTTTCTTTAAAAAATGTGGATGTGTCCACGTTGCGCTTTGGGGCGTTTCCTGTCGCGGGCGCTAGGCCTACCCACACAAGTGAGGTATCATTTTTATCGGGAGACTTTGGGGAACACTGGGTGGAAGGAAATTTGTGGCTCCTCTCAGATTCCAGAACTTTCTGCCACACGCCAAATTTTGAGATTTGCAAAGGATTCTGGGTAACAGAACCTGGTCCGAGTCACACAAGTCACCCCATCTTGGATTCCCCTAGGTCTCTAGTTTTCAGAAATGCACAGGTTTGGTAGGTTTCCCTAGGTGCCGGCTGAGCTAGAGGCCAAAATCGACAGGTAGGCACTTTGCAAAAAACACCTCTGTTTTCTTTCAAAAAATTGGATGTGTCCACGTTGCGCTTTGGGGCGTTTCCTGTCGCGGGCGCTAGGCCTACCCACACAAGTGAGGTATCATTTTTATCTGGAGACTTGGGGGAACGCTGGGTGGAAGGAAATTTGTGGCTCCTCTCAGATTCCAGAACTTTCTGCCACAGAAATGTGAGGAACATGTGTTTTTTTAGCCACATTTTAAGGTTTGCAAAGGAATCTGGGTAACAGAACCTGGTCCGAGCCACACAAGTCACCCAATCTTAGATTCCCCTAGGTCTCTAGTTTTCAGATATGCACAGGTTTGGTAGGTTTCCCTAGGTGCCGGCTGAGCTAGAGGCCAAAATCTACAGGTAGGCATTTTGCAAAAAACACCTCTATTTTCTTTCAAAAAATTGGATGTGTCCACGTTGCGCTTTGGGGCGTTTAGTGTCGCGGGCGATAGGCCTACCCACACAAGTGAGGTATAATTTTTATCGGGAGACTTGGGGGAACGCTGGGTGGAAGGAAATTTGTGTCTCCTCTCAGATTCTAGAACTTTCTGCCACAGAAATGTGAGGAACATGTGGTTTTTTTGCCAAATTTTGAGGTTTGCAAAGGATTCTGGGTAACAGAACCTGGTCCGAGCCACACAAGTTACCCCATCTTGGATTCCCCTAGGTCACTAGTTTTCAGAAATGCACAGGTTTGGTAGGTTTCCCTAGGTGCCGGCTGAGCTAGAGGCCAAAATCTACAGGTAGGCACTGTGCAAAACACACCTCTGTTTTATTTCCAAAATTTGGATGTGTCCACGTTGCGCTTTGGGGCGTTTCCTGTCGCGGGCGCTAGGCCTACCCACACAAGTGAGGTATCATTTTTATCTGGAGACTTGGGGGAATGCTGGGTGGAAGGAAATTTGTGGCTCCTCTCAGATTCCAGAACTTTCTGCCACAGAAATGTGAGGAACATGTGTTTTTTTTGCCAAATTTTGAGGTTTGCAAAGGATTCTGGGTAACAGAACCTGGTCCGAGCCACACAAGTTACCCCATCTTGGATTCCCCTAGGTCACTAGTTTTCAGAAATGCACAGGTTTGGTAGGTTTCCCTAGGTGCCGGCTGAGCTAGAGGCCAAAATCTACAGGTAGGCACTGTGCAAAACACACCTCTGTTTTATTTCCAAAATTTGGATGTGTCCACGTTGCGCTTTGGGGCGTTTCCTGTCGCGGGCGCTAGGCCTACCCACACAAGTGAGGTATCATTTTTATCTGGAGCCTTGGGGGAATGCTGGGTGGAAGGAAATTTGTGGCTCCTCTCAGATTCCAGAACTTTCTGCCACAGAAATGTGAGGAACATGTGTTTTTTTAGCCACATTTTGAGGTTTGCAAAGGATTCTGGGGAACAGAACCTGGTCCGAGCCACACAAGTCACCCCATTTTGGATTCCCCTAGGTCTCTAGTTTTCAGAAATGCACAGGTTTGGTAGGTTTCCCCAAGTGCCGGCTGAGCTAGAGGCCAAAATCGACAGGTAGGCACTTTGCAAAAAACACCTCTGTTTTCTTTAAAAAAAGTGGATGTGTCCACGTTGCGCTTTGGGGCGTTTCCTGTCGCGGGCGCTAGGCCTACCCACACAAGTGAGGTATCATTTTTATCGGGAGACTTTGGGGAACACTGGGTGGAAGGAAATTTGTGGCTCCTCTCAGATTCCAGAACTTTCTGCCACATGCCAAATTTTGAGATTTGCAAAGGATTCTGGGTAACAGAACCTGGTCCGAGCCACTCAAGTCACCCCATCTTGGATTCCCCTAGGTCTCTAGTTTTCAGAAATGCACAGGTTTGGTAGGTTTCCCTAGGTGCCGGCTGAGCTAGATGCCAAAATCGACAGGTAGGCACTTTGCAAAAAACACCTCTGTTTTCTTTCAAAAAATTGGATGTGTCCACGTTGCGCTTTGGGGCGTTTCCTGTCGCGGGCGCTAGGCCTACCCACACAAGTGAGGTATCATTTTTATCTGGAGACTTGGGGGAATGCTGGGTGGAAGGAAATTTGTGGCTCCTCTCAGATTCCAGAACTTTCTGCCACAGAAATGTGAGGAACATGTGTTTTTTTAGCCACATTTTGAGGTTTGCAAAGGATTCTGGGTAACAGAACCTGGTCCGAGCCACACAAGTCACCCAATCTTAGATTCCCCTAGGTCTCTAGTTTTCAGATATGCACAGGTTTGGTAGGTTTCCCTAGGTGCCGGCTGAGATAGAGGCCAAAATCGACAGGTAGGCACTTTGCAAAAAACACCTCTGTTTTCTTTCAGAAATTTGGATGTGTCCACGTTGCTCTTTGGGGCGTTTCCTGTCGCGGGCGCTAGGCCTACCCACACAAGTGAGGTATAATTTTTATCGGGAGACTTGGGGGAACGATGGGTGGAAGGAAATTTGTGGCTCCTCTCAGATTCCAGAACTTTCTGCCACACGCCATATTTTGAGGTTTGCAAAGGATTCTGGGTAACAGAACCTGGTCCAAGCCACATAAGTCACCCCATCTTGGATTCCCCTAGGTCTCTAGTTTTCAGAAATGCACAGGTTTGGTAGCTTTCCCTAGGTGCCGGCTGAGCTAGAGGCCAAAATCTACAGGTAGGCACTTTTAAAAAAACACCTCTGTTTTCTTTAAAAAATTTGGATGTGTCCACGTTGCGCTTTGGGGCGTTTCCTGTCACGGGCGCTAGGCCTACCCACACAAGTGAGGTATCATTTTTATCGGGAGACTTGGGGGAACGCTGGGTGGAAGGAAATTTGTGGCTCCTCTCAGATTCTAGAACATTCTGCCACAGAAATGTGAGGAACATGTGTTTTTTTAGCCTAATTTTTTGGTTTGCAAAGGATTCTAGGTAACAGAACCTGGTCCGAGCCACACAAGTCACCCCATCTTGGATTCCCCTATGTCTCTAGTTTTAAAAAATGCACAGGTTTGGTAGGTTTCCCTAGGTGCCGGCTGAGCTAGAGGCCAAAATCTACAGGTAGGCACTTTGCAAAAAACACCTCTGTTTTCTTTAAAAAATTTGGATTTGTCCAAGTTGCGCTTTGGGGCGTTTCCTGTCGCGGGCGCTAGGCCTACCCACACAAGTGAGGTATCATTTTTATCGGGAGACTTGGGGGAACGCTGAGTGGAAGGAAATTTGTGTCTCCTCTCAGATTCTAGAACTTTCTGCCACAGAAATGTGTGGAACATGTGGTTTTTTTGCCAAATTTTGAGGTTTGCAAAGGATTCTGGGTAACAGAACCTGGTCCGAGCCACACAAGTTACCCCATCTTGGATTCCCCTAGGTCTCTAGTTTTCAGAAATGCATAGGTTTGGTAGGTTTCCCTAGGTGCCGGCTGAGCTAGAGGCCAAAATCTACAGGTAGGCACTTTGCAAAACACACCTCTGTTTTCTTTCCAAAATTTGGATGTGTCCACGTTGCGTTTTGGGGCGTTGCCTGTCGCGGGCGCTAGGCCTACCCACACAAGTGAGCTATCATTTTTATCGGGAGACTTGGGGGAACGCTGGGTGGAAGGAAATTTGTGGCTCATCTCAGATTCCAGAACTTTCTGCCACAGAAATGTGAGGAACATGTGTTTTTTTAGCCACATTTTGAGGTTTGCAAAGGATTCTGGGGAACAGAACCTGGTCCGAGCCACACAAGTCACCCCATCTTGGATTCCCCTAGGTCTCTAGTTTTCAGAAATGCACAGGTTTGGTAGGTTTCCCTAGGTGCCGGCTGAGCTAGAGGCCAAAATCTACAGGTAGGCACTTTGCAAAAAACACCTCTATTTTCTTTCAAAAAATTGGATGTGTCCACGTTGGGCTTTGGGGCGTTTCCTGTCGCAGGCGCTAGCCCTACCCACACAAGTGAGGTATCATTTTTATCAAGAGACTTGGGGGAACGCTGGGTGGAAGGAAATTTGTGGCTCCTCTCAGATTCCAGAACTTTCTGCCACAGAAATGTGAGGAACATGTCTTTTTTAAGCCAAATTTTGAGGTTTGCAAAGGATTCTGGGTAACAGAACCTGGTCCGAGCCACACAAGTCACCCCATTTTGGATTCCCCTAGGTCTCTAGTTTTCAGAAATGCACAGGTTTGGTAGGTTTCCCTAGGAGCCGGCTGAGCTAGAGGCCAAAATCGACAGGTAGGCACTTTGCAAAAAACACCTGTGTTTTCTTTCAAAAATGTGGATGTGTCCACGTTGCTCTTTGGGGCGTTTCCTGTCGCGGGCGCTAGGCCTACCCACACAAGTGAGGTATAATTTTTATCGGGAGACTTTGGGGAACGCTGGGTGGAAGGAAATTTGTGGCTCCTCTCAGATTCCAGAACTTTCTGCTACACGCCAAATTTTGAGGTTTGCAAAGGATTCTGGGTAACAGAACCTGGTCCGAGCCACACAAGTCACCCCATCTTGGATTCCCCTAGGTCTCTAGTTTTCAGAAATGCACAGGTTTGCTAGGTTTCTCTAGGTGCCGGCTGAGCTAGAGGCCAAAATCCACAGGTAGGCACTGTTTTCTATGAAAAAATGTGATGTGTCCACATTATGTTGTGGGCTATTTCCTGTCGCGGGCACTAGGCCTACCCACACAAGTGAGATATCATTTTTATCGGGAGACTTGGGGGAACGCTGGGTGGAAGGAAATTTGTGGCTCCTCTCAGATTCCAGAACTTTCTGCCACAGAAATGTGAGGAACATGTGTTTTATTAGCCAAATTTTGAGGTTTGCAAAGGATTCTGGGTAACAGAACCTGGTCCGAGCCACACAAGTCACCCCATCTTGGATTCCCCTAGGTCTCTAGTTTTCAGAAATGCACAGGTTTGGTAGGTTTCCCTAGGTGCCGGCTGAGCTAGAGGACAAAATCTACAGGTAGGCACTTTGCAAAAAACACCTCTGTTTTCTTTAAAAAAATTGGATGTGTCCACGTTGCGCTTTGGGCCATTTCCTGTCGTGGGCACTAGGCCTACCCACACAAGTGAGGTATCATTTTTATCGGGAGACGGGGGGGAACGCTGGGTGGAAGGAAATTTGTGGCTCCTCTCAGATTCCAGAACTTTCTGCCACAGAAATGTGAGGAACATGTGGTTTTTTAGCCAAATTTTGAGGTTTGCAAAGGATTTTGGGTAACAGAACCTGATCCGAGCCACACAAGTTACCCCATCTTGGATTCCCCTAGGTCTCTAGTTTTCAGAAATGCACAGGTTTGGTAGGTTTCCCTAGGTGCCGGCTGAGCTAGAGGCCAAAATCTAAAGGTAGGCACTTTGCAAAAAACACCTCTGTTTTCTTTCAAAAAATTGGATGTGTCCACGTTGCGCTTTGGCCATTTCCTGATGCGATCACTAGACCTACCCACACAAGTGAGGTATAATTTTTATCGAGAGACTTGGGGGAACGCTGGGTGGAAGGAAATTTGTGGCTTCTCTCAGATTCCAGAACTTTCTGCCACAGAAATGTGAGGAACATGTGTTTTTTAAGCCAAATTTTGAGGTCTGCAAAGGATTCTGGGTAACAGAACCTGGTTCGAGCCACACAAGTCACCCCATCCTGGATTCCACTAGGTCTCTAGTTTTAAGAAATGCACAGGTTTGTAGGTTTCCCTAGGTGGTGGCTGAGCTAGAGGCCAAAATCTACAGGTAGGCACTTTGCAAAAAACACCTCTGTTTTCTTTAAAAAAATTGGATGTGTCTACGTTGCGCTTTGGGGCATTTCCTGTGGCGGGCGCTAGGCCTACCCACACAAGTGAGGTATCATTTTTATCGGGAGACTTGGGGGAACGCTAGGTGGAAGAAAATTTGTGGCTCCTCTCAGATTCCAGAACTTTCTGCCACAGAAATGTGAGGAACATGTGTTTTTTTAGCCAAATTTTGAGGTCTGCAAAGGATTCTGGGTAACAGAACCTGGTCCGAGCCACACAAGTCACCCAATCTTAGATTCCCCTAGGTCTCTAGTTTTCAGAAATGCACAGGTTTGGTAGGTTTCCCTAGGTGCCGGCTGAGCTAGAGGCTAAAATCTACAGGTAGGCACTTTGCAAAAAACACCTCTGTTTTCTTTCAGAAATTTGGATGTGTCCACGTTGCGCTTTGGGGCGTTTCCTGTCGCGGGCGCTAGGCCTACCCACACAAGTGAGGTATCATTTTTATAGGGAGACTTGGGGGAACGCTGGGTGGAAGGAAATTTGTGGCTCCTCTCAGATTCCAGAACTTTCTGCCACAGAAATGTGAGGAACATGTGTTTTTTTAGCCAAATTTTGAGGTTTGCAAAGGATTCTGGGTAACAGAATCTGGTCCGAGCCACACAAGTCACCCAATCTTAGATTCCCCTAGGTCTCTAGTTTTCAGAAATGCACAGGTTTGGTAGGTTTCCCTAGGTGCCGGCTGAGCTGAGAGGCCAAAATCGACAGGTAGGCACTTTGCAAAAAACACCTCTGTTTTCTTTCAAAAATTTGGATGTGTCCACGTTGCGCTTTGGGGCGTTTCCTGTCGCGGGCGCTAGGCCTACCCACACTAGTGAGGTATCATTTTTATCGGGAGACTTGGGGGAACCCTGGGTGGAAGGAAATTCGTGGCTCCTTCCAGATTCCAGAACTTTCTGCCACAGAAATGTGAGGAACATGTGTTGTTTTAGCCAAATTTTGAGGTTTGCAAAGGATTCTGGGTAACAGAACCTGGTCCGAGCCACACAAGTCACCCCATCTTGGATTCCCCTAGGCCTCTAGTTTTCAGAAATGCACAGGTTTGGTAGGTTTCCCTAGGTGCCGGCTGAGCTAGAGGCCAAAATCTACAGGTAGGCACTTTGCAAAAAACACCTCTGTTTTCTTTCAAAAATTTGGATGTGTCCACGTTGCACTTTGGGGAGTTTCCTGTCGCGGGCTCTAGGCCTACCCACACAAGTGAGGTATCATTTTTATCGGGAGACTTTGGGGAACGCTGGGTGGAAGGAAATGTGTGGCTCCTCTCAGATTTCAGAACTTTCTGCCACATGCCAAATTTTGAGGTTTGTAAAGGATTCTGGGTAACAGAACCTGGTCCGAGCCACACAAGTCACCCCATCTTGGATTCCCCTAGGTCTCTAGTTTTCAGAAATGCACAGGTTTGGTAGGTTTCCCTAGGTGCCGGCTGAACTAGAGGCCAAAATCTACAGGTAGGCACTATGCAAAAAACACCTCTGTTTTCTTTCAAAAAATTGGATGCGTCCACGTTGCGCTTTGGGGCATTTCCTGTCGCAGTCGCTAGGTCTACCCACACAAGTGAGGTATCATTTTTATCGGGAGACTTGGGGGAATGCTGGGTGGAAGGAAATTCGTGGCTCCTCTCAGATTCCAGAACTTTCTGCCACAGAAATGTGAGGAACATGTGTTTTTTTAGCCAAAGTTTGAGGTTTGCAAAGGGTTCTGGGTAACAGAACCTGGTCCAAGCCACACAAGTCACCCCATCTTTGATTCCCCTAGGTCTCTAGTTTTCAGAAATGCACAGGTTTGGTAGGTTTCCCTAGGTGCCGGCTGAGCTAGAGGCCAAAATCTACAGGTAGGCACTTTGCAAAAAACACCTCTGTTTTCTTTCAAAAAATTGGATGTGTCCACGATGCGCTTTGGGGCGTTTCCTGTCACGGGCGCTAGGCCTACCCACACAAGTGAGGTATCATTTTTATCGGGAGACTTGGCGGAACGCTGGGTGGAAGGAAATTTGTGGCTCCTCTCAGATTCCAGAACTTTCTGCCACAGAAATGTGAGGAACATGTTTTTTTTAGTCAAATTTTGAGGTTTGCAAAGGATTCTGGGTAACAGAACCTAGTCCAAGCCACACAAGCCACCCCATCTTTGATTCCCCTAGGTCTCTAGTTTTCAGAAATGCACAGGTTTGGTAGGTTTCCCTAGGTGCCGGCTGAGCTAGAGGCCAAAATCTAAAGGTAGGCACTTTGCAAAAAACACCTCTGTTTTCTTTCAAAAAATTGGATGTGTCCACGTTGCGCTTTGGCCATTTCCTGATGCGATCACTAGGCCTACCCACACAAGTGAGGTATCATTTTTATCGAGAGACTTGGGGGAACGCTGGGTGGAAGGAAATTTGTGGCTCCTCTCAGATTCCAGAACTTTCTGCCACAGAAATGTGAGGAACATGTGTTTTTTAAGCCAAATTTTGAGGTTTGCAAAGGATTCTGGGTAACAGAACCTGGTTAGAGCCACACAAGTCATCCCATCCTGGATTCCACTAGGTCTCTAGTTTTAAGAAATGCACAGGTTTGTAGGTTTCCCTAGGTGGTGGCTGAGCTAGAGGCCAAAATCTACAGGTAGGCACTTTGCAAAAAACACCTCTGTTTTCTTTAAAAAAATTGGATGTGTCTACGTTGCGCTTTGGGGCGTTTCCTGTCGCGGGCGCTAGGCCTACCCACACAAGTGAGGTATCATTTTTATCGGGAGACTTGGGGGAACGCTAGGTGGAAGAAAATTTGTGGCTCCTCTCAGATTCCAGAACTTTCTGCCACAGAAATGTGAGGAACATGTGTTTTTTTAGCCAAATTTTGAGGTTTGCAAAAGATTCTGGGTAACAGAACCTGGTCCGAGCCACACAAGTTACCCAATCTTAGATTCCCCTAGGTCTCTAGTTTTCAGAAATTCACAGGTTTGGTAGGTTTCCCTAGGTGCCGGCTGAGCTAGAGGCCAAAATCTACAGGTAGGCACTTTGCAAAAAACACCTCAATTTTCTTTCAAAAATTTGGATGTGTCCACGTTGCGCTTTGGGGCGTTTCCTGTCGCGGGCGCTAGGCCTACCCACACAAGTGAGGTATCATTTTTATAGGGAGACTTGGGGGAACGCTGGGTGGAAGGAAATTTGTGGCTCCTCTCAGATTCCAGAACTTTCTGCCACAGAAATGTGATGAACATGTGTTTTTTTAGCCAAATTTTGATGTTTGCAAAGGATTCTGGGTAACAGAACCTG
Organism: Pleurodeles waltl; assembly: GCF_031143425.1. Classification (NCBI taxonomy): domain Eukaryota; kingdom Metazoa; phylum Chordata; class Amphibia; order Caudata; family Salamandridae; genus Pleurodeles; species Pleurodeles waltl. The sequence continues at coordinate 141,396,273 of NC_090440.1, forward strand.
GTCCGAGCCAGACAAGTCACCCAATCTTAGATTCCCCTAGGTCTCTAGTTTTCAGAAATGCACAGGTTTGGTAGGTTTCCCTAGGTGCCAGCTGAGCTAGAGGCCAAAATCGACAGGTAGGCACTTTGCAAAAAACACCTCTGTTTTCTTTAAAAAATGTGGATGTGTCCACGTTGCTCTTCGGGGCGTTTCCTGTCGCGGGCGCCAGGCCTACCCACACAAGTGAGGTTTCATTTTTATCGGGAGACTTGGGGGAACGGTGGGTGGAAGGAAATTTGTGGCTCCTCTCAGATTCCAGAACTTTCTGCCACAGAAATGTGAGGAACATGTTTTGTTTTAGCCAAATTTTGAGGTTTGTAAAGGATTCTGGGTAACAGAACCTGGTCCGAGCCACACAAGTCACCCCATCTTGGATTCCCCTAGGTCTCTAGTTTTCAGAAATGCACAGGTTTGGTAGGTTTCCCTAGGTGCCGGCTGAGCTAGAGGCCAAAATCTACAGGTAGGCACTTTGCAAAAAACACCTCTGTTTTCTTTCAAAAATTTGGATGTGTCCACGTTGCGCTTTGGGGAGTTTCCTGTCGCGGGCTCTAGGCCTACCCACACAAGTGAGGTATCATTTTTATCGGGAGACTTGGGGGAACGCTGGGTGGAAGGAAATTTGTGGCTCCTCTCAGATTCCAGAACTTTCTGCCACACGCCAAATTTTGAAGTTTGCAAAGGATTCTGGGTAACAGAACCTGGTCCGAGCCACACAAGTCACCCCATCTTGGATTCCCCTAGGTCTCTAGTTTTCAGAAATGCACAGGTTTGGTAGGTTTCCTTGGTGCCGGCTGAACTAGAGGCCAAAATCTACAGGTAGGCACTATGCAAAAAACACCTCTGTTTTCTTTCAAAAAATTGGATGTGTCCACGTTGCGCTTTGGGGCATTTCCTGTCGCGGGCGCTAGGTCTACCCACACAAGTGAGGTATCATTTTTATCGGGAGACTTGGGGGAATGCTGGGTGGAAGGAAATTTGTGGCTCCTCTCAGATTCCAGAACTTTCTGCCACAGAAATGTGAGGAACATGTGTTTTTTTAGCCAAAGTTTGAGGTTTGCAAAGGGTTCTGTGTAACAGAACCTGGTCCAAGCCACACAACTCACCCCATCTTTGATTCCCCTAGGTCTCTAGTTTTCAGAAATGCTCAGGTTTGGTAGGTTTCCCTAGGTGCCGGCTGAGCTAGAGGCCAAAATCTACAGGTAGGCACTTTGCAAAAAACACCTCTGTTTTCTTTCAAAAAATTGGATGTGTCCACGTTGCGCTTTGGGGCGTTTCCTGTCGCGGGCGCTAGGCCTACCCACACAAGTGAGGTATCATTTTTATCGGGAGACTTGGCGGAACGCTGGGTGGAAGGAAATTTGTGGCTCCTCTCAGATTCCAGAACTTTCTGCCACAGAAATGTGAGGAACATGTTTTTTTTTAGTCAAATTTTGAGGTTTGCAAAGGATTCTGGGTAACAGAACCTAGTCCAAGCCACACAAGCCACCCCATCTTTGATTCCCCTAGGTCTCTAGTTTTCAGAAATGCACAGGTTTGGTAGGTTTCCCTAGGTGCCGGCTGAGCTAGAGGCCAAAATCTACAGGTAGGCACTTTGCAAAAAACACCTCTGTTTTCTTTCAAAAAATTGGATGTGTCCACGTTGCGCTTTGGGGCATTTCCTGTCGCGGGCGCTCGGCCTACCCACACAAGTGAGGTATCATTTTTATTGGGATACTTGGATGAACGCTGGGTGGAAGAAAATTTGTGGCTCCTCTCAGATTCCAGAACTTTCTGCCACAGAAATGTGTGGAACATGTGTTTTTTTAGCCAAATTTTGAGGTTTGCAAAGGATTCTGGGTAACAGAACCTGATCCAAGCCACACAAGTCACCCCATCTTGGATTCCCCTAGGTCTCTAGGTATCAGAAATGCACAGGTTTGTAGGTTTTCCTAGGTGCTGGCTGAGCTAGAGGCCAAAATCTACAGGTAGGCACTTTGCAAAAAACACCTCTGTTTTCTTTCAAAAAATTGGATGTATCCACGTTGCGCTTTGGGGCATTTCCTGTCGCGGGAGCGAGGCCTACCCACACAAGTGAGGTATCATTTTCATCGGGATACTTGGGGGAATGCTGTGTGGAAGGAAGTTTGTGGCTCCTCTCAGATTCCAGAACTTTCTGCACAGAAATGTGAGGAACATGTGTTTTTTTAGCCAAATTTTGAGGTTTGCAAAGGATTCTGGGTAACAGAACCTAGTCCAAGCCACACAAGTCACCCCATCTTGGATTCCCCTAGGTCTCTAGTTATCAGAAATGCACAGGTTTGGTAGGTTTCCCTAGGTGCCGGCTGAGCTAGAGGCCAAAATCGACAGGTAGGCACTTTGCAAAAAACACCTCTGTTTTCTTTCAAAAATTTGGATGTGTCCACGTTGCGCTTTGGGGCGTTTCCTGTCGCGGGCGCTAGGCCTACCCACACAAGTGAGGTATCATTTTTATAGGGAGACTTGGGGGAACGCTGGGTGGAAGGAAATTTGTGGCTCCTCTCAGATTCCAGAACTTTCTGCCACAGAAATGTGATGAACATGTGTTTTTTTAGCCAAATTTTGATGTTTGCAAAGGATTCTGGGTAACAGAACCTGGTCCGAGCCAGACAAGTCACCCAATCTTAGATTCCCCTAGGTCTCTAGTTTTCAGAAATGCACAGGTTTGGTAGGTTTCCCTAGGTGCCAGCTGAGCTAGAGGCCAAAATCGACAGGTAGGCACTTTGCAAAAAACACCTCTGTTTTCTTTCAAAAATGTGGATGTGTCCACGTTGCTCTTCGGGGCGTTTCCTGTCGCGGGCGCCAGGCCTACCCACACAAGTGAGGTTTCATTTTTATCGGGAGACTTGGGGGAACGGTGGGTGGAAGGAAATTTGTGGCTCCTCTCAGATTCCAGAACTTTCTGCCACAGAAATGTGAGGAACATGTTTTGTTTTAGCCAAATTTTGAGGTTTGTAAAGGATTCTGGGTAACAGAACCTGGTCCGAGCCACACAAGTCACCCCATCTTGGATTCCCCTAGGTCTCTAGTTTTCAGAAATGCACAGGTTTGGTAGGTTTCCCTAGGTGCCGGCTGAGCTAGAGGCCAAAATCTACAGGTAGGCACTTTGCAAAAAACACCTCTGTTTTCTTTCAAAAATTTGGATGTGTCCACGTTGCGCTTTGGGGAGTTTCCTGTCGCGGGCTCTAGGCCTACCCACACAAGTGAGGTATCATTTTTATCGGGAGACTTGGGGGAACGCTGGGTGGAAGGAAATTTGTGGCTCCTCTCAGATTCCAGAACTTTCTGCCACACGCCAAATTTTGAAGTTTGCAAAGGATTCTGGGTAACAGAACCTGGTCCGAGCCACACAAGTCACCCCATCTTGGATTCCCCTAGGTCTCTAGTTTTCAGAAATGCACAGGTTTGGTAGGTTTCCTTGGTGCCGGCTGAACTAGAGGCCAAAATCTACAGGTAGGCACTATGCAAAAAACACCTCTGTTTTCTTTCAAAAAATTGGATGTGTCCACGTTGCGCTTTGGGGCATTTCCTGTCGCGGGCGCTAGGTCTACCCACACAAGTGAGGTATCATTTTTATCGGGAGACTTGGGGGAATGCTGGGTGGAAGGAAATTTGTGGCTCCTCTCAGATTCCAGAACTTTCTGCCACAGAAATGTGAGGAACATGTGTTTTTTTAGCCAAAGTTTGAGGTTTGCAAAGGGTTCTGTGTAACAGAACCTGGTCCAAGCCACACAACTCACCCCATCTTTGATTCCCCTAGGTCTCTAGTTTTCAGAAATGCTCAGGTTTGGTAGGTTTCCCTAGGTGCCGGCTGAGCTAGAGGCCAAAATCTACAGGTAGGCACTTTGCAAAAAACACCTCTGTTTTCTTTCAAAAAATTGGATGTGTCCACGTTGCGCTTTGGGGCGTTTCCTGTCGCGGGCGCTAGGCCTACCCACACAAGTGAGGTATCATTTTTATCGGGAGACTTGGCGGAACGCTGGGTGGAAGGAAATTTGTGGCTCCTCTCAGATTCCAGAACTTTCTGCCACAGAAATGTGAGGAACATGTTTTTTTTTAGTCAAATTTTGAGGTTTGCAAAGGATTCTGGGTAACAGAACCTAGTCCAAGCCACACAAGCCACCCCATCTTTGATTCCCCTAGGTCTCTAGTTTTCAGAAATGCACAGGTTTGGTAGGTTTCCCTAGGTGCCGGCTGAGCTAGAGGCCAAAATCTACAGGTAGGCACTTTGCAAAAAACACCTCTGTTTTCTTTCAAAAAATTGGATGTGTCCACGTTGCGCTTTGGGGCATTTCCTGTCGCGGGCGCTCGGCCTACCCACACAAGTGAGGTATCATTTTTATTGGGATACTTGGATGAACGCTGGGTGGAAGAAAATTTGTGGCTCCTCTCAGATTCCAGAACTTTCTGCCACAGAAATGTGAGGAACATGTGTTTTTTTAGCCAAATTTTGAGGTTTGCAAAGGATTCTGGGTAACAGAACCTGATCCAAGCCACACAAGTCACCCCATCTTGGATTCCCCTAGGTCTCTAGGTATCAGAAATGCACAGGTTTGTAGGTTTTCATAGGTGCTGGCTGAGCTAGAGGCCAAAATCTACAGGTAGGCACTTTGCAAAAAACACCTCTGTTTTCTTTCAAAAAATTGGATGTATCCACGTTGCGCTTTGGGGCGTTTCCTGTCGCGGGAGCGAGGCCTACCCACACAAGTGAGGTATCATTTTCATCGGGATACTTGGGGGAATGCTGTGTGGAAGGAAGTTTGTGGCTCCTCTCAGATTCCAGAACTTTCTGCCACAGAAATGTGAGGAACATGTGTTTTTTTAGCCAAATTTTGAGGTTTGCAAAGGATTCTGGGTAACAGAACCTAGTCCAAGCCACACAAGTCACCCCATCTTGGATTCCCCTAGGTCTCTAGTTATCAGAAATGCACAGGTTTGGTAGGTTTCCCTAGGTGCCGGCTGAGCTAGAGGCCAAAATCGACAGGTAGGCACTTTGCAAAAAACACCTCTGTTTTCTTTAAAAAATTTGGATGTGTCCACGTTGCGCTTTGGGGCGTTTCCTGTCGCGGGCGCTAGGCCTACCCACACAAGTGAGGTATCATTTTTATCGGGAGACTTGGGGGAACGCTGGGTGGAAGGAAATTTGTGGCTCCTCTCAGATTCCAGAACTTTCTGCCACACGCCAAATTTTGAGGTTTGCAAAGGATTCTGGGTAACAGAACCTGGTCCGAGCCACACAAGTCACCCCATCTTGGATTTCCCTAGGTCTCTAGTTTTCAGAAATGCACAGGTTTGCTAGGTTTCCCAGGTACCGGCTGAGCTAGAGGCCAAAATCCACAGGTAGGCACTGTTTTCTATGAAAAAATGTGATGTGTCCACGTTATGTTTTGGGCCATTTCCTGTCGCGGGCACTAGGCCTACCCACACAAGTGAGGTATCATTTTTATCGGTAGACTTAGGGGAACGCTGGGTGGAAGGAAATTTGTGGCTCCTCTCAGATTCCAGAACTTTCTGCCACAGAAATGTGAGGAACATGTGTTGTTTTAGCCAAATTTTGAGGTTTGCAAAGGATTCTGGGTAACAGAACCTGGTCCGAGCCACACAAGTCACCCCATCTTGGATTCCCCTAGGTCTCTAGTTTTCAGAAATGCACAGGTTTGGTAGGTTTCCCTAGATGCCGGCTGAGCTAGAGGCCAAAATCTAAAGGTAGGCACTTTGCAAAAAACACCTCTGTTTTCTTTCAAAAAATTGGATGTGTCCACGTTGCGCTTTGGCCATTTCCTGATGCGATCACTAGGCCTACCCACACAAGTGAGGTATCATTTTTATCGAGAGACTTGGGGGAACGCTGGGTGGAAGGAATTTTGTGGCTCCTCTCAGATTCCAGAACTTTCTGCCACAGAAATGTGAGGAACATGTGTTTTTTAAGCCAAATTTTGAGGTTTGCAAAGGATTCTGGGTAACAGAACCCGGTTCGAGCCACACAAGTCACCCCATCCTGGATTCCACTAGGTCTCTAGTTTTAAGAAATGCACAGGTTTGTAGGTTTCCCTAGGTGGTGGCTGAGCTAGACTCCAAAATCTACAGGTACGCACTTTGCAAAAAACACCTCTGTTTTCTTTAAAAAAATTGGATGTGTCTACGTTGCTCTTTGGGGCGTTTCCTGTCGCGGGCGCTACGCCTACCCACACAAGTGAGGTATCATTTTTATCGGGAGACTTGGGGGAACGCTAGGTGGAAGAACATTTGTGGCTCCTCTCAGATTCCAGAACTTTCTGCCACAGAAATGTGAGGAACATGTGTTTTTTTAGCCAAATTTTGAGGTTTGCAAAGGATTCTGGGTAACAGAACCTGGTCCGAGCCACACAAGTCACCCAATCTTAGATTCCCCTAGGTCTCTAGTTTTCAGAAATGCACAGGTTTGGTAGGTTTCCCTAGGTGCCGGCTGAGCTAGAGGCCAAAATCTACAGGTAGGCACTTTGCAAAAAACACCTCTGTTTTCTTTCAAAAATTTGGATGTGTCCACGTTGCTCTTTGGGGCGTTTCCTGTCGCGGGCGCTAGGCCTACCCACACAAGTGAGGTATCATTTTTATCGGGAGAATTGGGGGAACGCTGGGTGGAAGGAAATTTGTGGCTCCTCTCAGATTCCAGAACTTTCTGCCACAGAAATGTGAGGAACATGTGTTGTTTTAGCCAAATTTTGAGGTTTGCAAAGGATTCTGGGTAACAGAACCTGGTCCGAGCCACATAAGTCACCCCATCTTGGATTCCCCTATGTCTCTAGTTTTCAGAAATGCACAGGTTTGGTAGGTTTCCCTAGGTGCCGGCTGAGCTAGAGGCCAAAATCTACAGGTAGGCACTTTGCAAAAAACACCTCTGTTTTCTTTCAAAAATGTGGATGTGTCCACGTTGCGCTTTGGGGAGTTTCCTGTCGCGGGCGCTAGGCCTACCCACACAAGTGAGGTATCATTTTTATCGGGAGACAGGGGGGAACGCTGGGTGGAAGGACATTTGTGGCTCCTCTCAGATTCCAGAACTTTCTGCCACAGAAATATGAGGAACATGTGTTTTTTTAGCCAAATTTTGAGGTTTGCAAAGGATTCTGGGTAACAGAACCTGGTCCGAGCCACACAAGTCACCGCATCTTGGATTCCCCTAGGTCTCTAGTTTTCAAAAATGCACAGGTTTGGTAGGTTTCCCTAGGTGCCGGCTGAGCTAGAGGCTAAAATCTACAGGTAGGCACTTTGCAAAAAACACCTCTGTTTTCTTTCAAAAAATTGGATGTGTCCACGTTGCGCTTTGGGGCGTTTCCTGTCGCGGGCGCGAGGCCTACCCACACAAGTGAGGTACCATTTTTATCGGGAGACTTGGGGGAATGCTGGGTGGAAGGAAGTTTGTGGCTCCTCTCAGATTCCAGAACTTTCTGCCACAGAAATGTGAGGAACATGTGTTTTTTTTGCCAAATTTTGAGGTTTGCAAAGAATTCTGGGTAACAGAACCTAGTCCAAGCCCCACAAGTCACCCCATCTTGGATTCCCCTAGGTCTCTAGTTTTCAGAAATGCACAGGTTTGGTAGGTTTCCATAGGTGCCGGCTGAGCTAGAGGCCAAAATCGACAGGTAGGCACTTTGCAAAAAACACCTCTGTTTTCTTTCAAAAATTTGGATGTGTCCACGTTGCGCTTTGGGGCGTTTCATGTCGCGGGCGCTAGGCCTACCCACACAAGTGAGGTATCATTTTTATCGGGAGACTTGGGGGAACGCTGGGTGGAAGGAAATTTGTGGCTCCTCTCAGATTCCAGAACTTTCTGCCACACGCCAAATTTTGAGGTTTGCAAAGGATTCTGGGTTATAGAACCTGGTCCGAGCCACAGAAGTCACCCCATCTTGGATTCCCCTAGGTCTCTAGTTTTCAGAAATGCACAGGTTTGGTAGGTTTCCCTAGGTGCTGGCTGAGCTAGAGGCCAAAATCTACAGGTAGGCACTTTGCAAAAAACACCTCTGTTTTCTTTAAAAAAATTGGATGTGTCCACGTTGCGCTTTGGGACGTTTCCTGTCGCGGGCGCTAGGCCTACCCACACAAGTGAGGTATCATTTTCATCGGGAGACTTGGGGGAATGCTGGGTGGAAGGAAGTTTGTGGCTCCTCTCAGATTCCAGAACTTTCTGCCACAGAAATGTGAGGAACATGTGTTTTTTAAGCCAAATTTTGAGGTTTGCAAAGGATTCTGGGTAACAGAACCTGGTTCGAGCCACACAAGTCACCCCATCCTGGATTCCACTAGGTCTCTAGTTTTAAGAAATGCACAGGTTTGTAGGTTTCCCTAGGTGGTGGCTGAGCTAGAGGCCAAAAACTACAGGTAGGCACTTTGCAAAAAACACCTCTGTTTTCTTTAAAAAAATTGGATGTGTCTACGTTGCGCTTTGGGGCGTTTCCTGTCGCGGGCGCTAGGCCTACCCACACAAGTGAGGTATCATTTTTATCGGGAGACTTGGGGGAACGCTAGGTGGAAGAAAATTTGTGCCTCCTCTCAGATTCCAGAACTTTCTGCCACAGAAATGTGAGGAACATGTGTTTTTTTAGCCAAAGTTTGAGGTTTGCAAAGGGTTCTGGGTAACAGAACCTGGTCCAAGCCACACAAGTCACCCCATCTTTGATTCCCCTAGGTCTCTAGTTTTCAGAAATTCACAGGTTTGGTAGGTTTCCCTAGGTGCCGGCTGAGCTAGAGGCCAAAATCTAAAGGTAGGCACTTTGCAAAAAACACCTCTGTTTTCTTTCAAAAAATTGGATGTGTCCACGTTGCGCTTTGGCCATTTCCTGATGCGATCACTAGGCCTACCCACACAAGTGAGGTATCATTTTTATCGGGAGACTTGGGGGAATGCTGGGTGGAAGGAAATTTTGAGGTTTGCAAAGGATTCTGGGTAACAGAACCTGGTTCGAGCCACACAAGTCACCCCATCCTGGATTCCACTAGGTCTCTAGTTTTAAGAAATGCACAGGTTTGTAGGTTTCCCTAGGTGGTGGCTGAGCTAGAGGCCAAAATCTACAGGTAGGCACTTTGCAAAAAACACCTCTGTTTTCTTTCAAAAATTTGGATGTGTCCACGTTGCGCTTTGGGGCGTTTCCTGTCGCGGGCGCTAGGCCTACCCACACAAGTGAGGTATCATTTTTATAGGGAGACTTGGGGGAACGCTGGGTGGAAGGAAATTTGTGGCTCCTCTCAGATTCCAGAACTTTCTGCCACAGAAATGTGAGGAACATGTGTTTTTTTAGCCAAATTTTGAGGTTTGCAAAGGATTCTGGGTAACAGAACCTGGTCCGAGCCAGACAAGTCACCCAATCTTAGATTCCCCTAGGTCTCTAGTTTTCAGAAATGCACAGGTTTCGTAGGTTTCCCTAGGTGCCGGCTGAGCTAGAGGCCAAAATCTACAGGTAGGCACTTTGCAAAAAACACCTCTGTTTTCTTTCAAAAATTTGGATGTGTCCACGTTGCGCTTTGGGGAGTTTCCTGTCGTGGGTTCTAGGCCTACCCACACAAGTGAGGTATCATTTTTATCGGGAGACTTGGGGGAACGCTGGGTGGAAGGAAATTTGTGGCTCCTCCCAGATTCCAGAACTTTCTGCCACACGACAAATTTTAAGGTTTGCAAAGGATTCTGGGTAACAGAACCTGGTCCGAGCCACACAAGTCACCCCATCTTGGATTCCCCTAGGTCTCTAGTTTTCAGAAATGCACAGGTTTGGTAGGTTTCCCTAGGTGCCGGCTGAACTAGAGGCCAAAATCTACAGGTAGGCACTATGCAAAAAACACCTCTGTTTTCTTTCAAAAAATTGGATGTGTCCACGTTGCGCTTTGGGGCATTTCCTGTCGCGGGCGCTAGTTCTACCCACACAAGTGAGGTATCATTTTTATCGGGAGACTTGGGGGAATGCTGGGTGGAAGGAAATTTGTGGCTCCTCTCAGATTCCAGAACTTTCTGCCACAGAAATGTGAGGAACATGTGTTTTTTTAGCCAAAGTTTGAGGTTTGCAAAGGGTTCTGGGTAACAGAACCTGGTACAAGCCACACAAGTCACCCCATCTTTGATTCCCCTAGGTCTCTAGTTTTCAGAAATGCACAGGTTTGGTAGGTTTCCCTAGGTGCCGGCTGAGCTAGAGGCCAAAATCTACAGGTAGGCACTTTGCAAAAAACACCTCTGTTTTCTTTCAAAAAATTGGATGTGTCCACGTTGCGCTTTGGGGCGTTTCCTGTCGCGGGCGCTAGGCCTACCCACACAAGTGAGATATCATTTTTATCGGGAGACTTGGCGGAACGCTGGGTGGAAGGAAATTTGTGGCTCCTCTCAGATTCCAGAACTTTCTGCCACAGAAATGTGAGGAACATGTGTTTTTTTAGCCAAATTTTGAGGTTTGCAAAGGATTCTGGGTAACAGAACCTGGTCCAAGCCACACAAGTCACCCCATCTTGGATTCCGCTAGGTCTCTAGTTTTCAGAAATGCACAGGTTTGTAGGTTTTCCTAGGTGCCGGCTGAGCTATAGGCCAAAATCTACAGGTAGGCACTTTGCAAAAAACACCTCTGTTTTCTTTAAAAAAATTGGATGTATCCACGTTGCGCTTTGGGGCGTTTCCTGTCGTGGGAGCGAGGCCTACCCACACAAGTGAGGTATCATTTTCATTGGGAGACTTGGGGGAATGCTGGGTGGAAGGAAGTTTGTGGCTCCTCTCAGATTCCAGAACTTTCTGCCACAGAAATGTGAGGAACATGTGTTTTTTTAGCCAAATTTTGAGGTTTGCAAAGGATTCTGGGTAACAGAACCTAGTCCAAGCCACACAAGTCACCCCATCTTGGATTCCCCTAGGTCTCTAGTTTTCATAAATGCGCAGGTTTGGTAGGTTTCCCTAGGTGCCGGCTGAGCTAGAGGCCAAAATCGACAGGTAGGCACTTTGCAAAAAACACCTCTGTTTTCTTTCAAAAATTTGGATGTGTCCACGTTGCGCTTTGGGGCGTTTCCTGTCGCGGGCGCTAGGCCTACCCACACAAGTGAGGTATCATTTTTATCGGGAGACTTGGGGGAACGCTGGGTGGAAGGAAATTTGTGGCTCCTCTCAGATTCCAGAACTTTCTGCCACACGCCAAATTTTGAGGTTTGCAAAGGATTCTGGGTAACAGAACCTGGTCCGAGCCACACAAGTCACCCCATCTTGGATTCCCCTAGGTCTCTAGTTTTCAGAAATGCACAGGTTTGCTAGGTTTCCCAGGTACTGGCTGAGCTAGAGGCCATAATCCACAGGTAGGCACTGTTTTCTATGAAAAAATGTGATGTGTCCACGTTATGTTTTGGGCCATTTCCTGTCGCGGGCACTAGGCCTACCCACACAAGTGAGGTATCATTTTTATCGGGAGACTTAGGGGAACGCTGGGTAGAAGGAAATTTGTGGCTCCTCTCAGATTCCAGAACTTTCTGCCACAGAAATGTGAGGAACATGTGTTGTTTTAGCCAAATTTTGAGGTTTGCAAAGGATTCTGGGTAACAGAACCTGGTCCGAGCCACACAAGTCACCCCATCTTGGATTCCCCTAGGTCTCTAGTTTTCAGAAATGCACAGGTTTGGTAGGTTTCCCTAGGTGCCGGCTGAGCTAGAGGCCAAAATCTAAAGGTAGGCACTTTGCAAAAAACACCTCTGTTTTCTTTAAAAAAATTGGATGTGTCCACGTTGCGCTTTGGCCATTTCCTGATGCGATCACTAGGCCTACCCACACATGTGAGGTATCATTTTTATCGAGAGACTTGGGGGAACGCTGGGTGGAAGGAAATTTGTGGCTCCTCTCAGATTCCAGAACTTTCTGCCACAGAAATGTGAGGAACATGTGTTTTTTAAGCCAAATTTTGAGGTTTGCAAAGGATTCTGGGTAACAGAACCTGGTTCGAGCCACACAAGTCACCCCATCCTGGATTCCACTAGGTCTCTAGTTTTAAGAAATGCACAGGTTTGTAGGTTTCCCTAGGTGGTGGCTGAGCTAGAGGCCAAAATCTACAGGTAGGCACTTTGCAAAAAACACCTCTGTTTTCTTTAAAAAAATTGGATGTGTCTACGTTGCGCTTTGGGGCGTTTCCTGTCGCAGGCGCAAGGCCTACCCACACAAGTGAGGTATCATTTTTATCTGGAGATTTGGGGGAACGCTAGGTGGAAGAACATTTGTGGCTCCTCTCAGATTCCAGAACTTTCTGCCACAGAAATGTGAGGAACATGTGTTTTTTTAGCCAAATTTTGAGGTTTGCAAAGGATTCTGGGTAACAGAACCTGGTCCGAGCCACACAAGTCACCCAATCTGAGATTCCCCTAGGTCTCTAGTTTTCAGAAATGCACAGGTTTGGTAGGTTTCCCTAGGTGCAGGTTGAGCTAGAGGCCAAAATCTACAGGTAGGCACTTTGCAAAAAACACCTCTGTTTTCTTTAAAAAATTTGGATGTGTCCACGTTGCGCTTTGGGGCGTTTCCTGTCGCAGGCGCTAGGCCTACCCACACAAGTGAGGTATCATTTTTATAGGGAGACTTGGAGGAACGCTGGGTGGAAGGAAATTTGTGGCTCCTCTCAGATTCCAGAACTTTCTGCCACAGAAATGTGAGGAACATGTGTTTTTTTAGCCAAATTTTGAGGTTTGCAAAGGATTCTGGGTAACAGAACCTGGTCCGAGCCACACAAGTCACCCAATCTTAGATTCCCCTAGGTCTCTAGTTTTCAGAAATGCACAGGTTTGGTAGGTTTCCCTAGGTGCCGGCTGAGCTAGAGGCTAAAATCGACAGGTAGGCACTTTGCAAAAAACACCTCTGTTTTCTTTCAAAAATGTGGATGAGTCCACGTTGCTCTTTGGGGCGTTTCCTGTCGCGGGCGCTAGGCCTACCCACACAAGTGAGGTATCATTTTTATCGGGAGACTTGGGGGAACGCTGGGTGGAAGGAAATTTGTGGCTCCTCTCAGATTCCAGAACTTTCTGCCAATGAAATATGAGAAACATGTGTTTTTTTAGCCAAATTTTGAGGTTTGCAAAGGATTCTGGGTAACAGAACCTGGTCCGAGCCACACAAGTCACCCCATCTTGGATTCCCCTAGGTCTCTAGTTTTCAAAAATGCACAGGTTTGGTAGGTTTCCCTAGGTGCCGGCTGAGCTAGAGGCCAAAATCTACAGGTAGGCACTTTGCAAAAAACACCTCTGTTTTCTTTCAAAAAATTGGATGTGTCCACGTTGCGCTTTGGGGCGTTTCCTGTCGCGGGCGCGAGGCCTACCCACACAAGTGAGGTACCATTTCTATTGGGAGACTTGGGGGAATGCTGGGTGGAAGGAAGTTTGTGGCTCCTCTCAGATTCCAGAACTTTCTGCCACAGAAATGTGAGGAACATGTGTTTTTTTTGCCAAATTTTGAGGTTTGCAAAGGATTCTGGGTAACAGAACCTAGTCCAAGCCACACAAGTCACCCCATCTTGGATTCCCCTAGGTCTCTAGTTTTCAGAAATGCACAGGTTTGGTAGGTTTCCATAGGTGCCGGCTGAGCTAGAGGCCAAAATCGACAGGTAGGCACTTTGCAAAAAACACCTCTGTTTTCTTTCAAAAATTTGGATGTGTCCACGTTGCGCTTTGGGGCGTTTCATGTCGCGGGCGCTAGGCCTACCCACATAAGTGAGGTATCATTTTTATCGGGAGACTTGGGGGAACGCTGGGTGGAAGGAAATTTGTGGCTCCTCTCAGATTCCAGAACTTTCTGCCACACGCCAAATTTTGAGGTTTGCAAAGGATTCTGGGTAACAGAACCTGGTCCGAGCCACACAAGTCACCCCATCTTGGATTCCCCTAGGTCTCTAGTTTTCAGAAATGCACAGGTTTGGTAGGTTTCCCTAGGTGCTGGCTGAGCTAGAGGCCAAAATCTACAGGTAGGCACTTTGCAAAAAACACCTCTGTTTTCTTTCAAAAAATTGGATGTGTCCACGTTGCGCTTTGGGACGTTTTCTGTCGCGGGCGCTAGGCCTACCCACACAAGTGAGGTATCATTTTCATCGGGAGACTTGGGGGAATGCTGGGTGGAAGGAAGTTTGTGGCTCCTCTCAGATTCCAGAACTTTCTGCCACAGAAATGTGAGGAACATGTGTTTTTTTAGCCAAATTTTGAGGTTTGCAAAGGATTCTGGGTAACAGAACCTGGTCCGAGCCACACAAGTCACCCAATCTTAGATTCCCCTAGGTCTCTAGTTTTCAGAAATGCACAGGTTTGGTAGGTTTCCCTAGGTGCCGGCTGAGCTAGAGGCTAAAATCGACAGGTAGGCACTTTGCAAAAAACACCTCTGTTTTCTTTCAAAAATGTGGATGAGTCCACGTTGCTCTTTGGGGCGTTTCCTGTCGCGGGCGCTAGGCCTACCCACACAAGTGAGGTATCATTTTTATCGGGAGACTTGGGGGAACGCTGGGTGGAAGGAAATTTGTGGCTCCTCTCAGATTCCAGAACTTTCTGCCAATGAAATATGAGAAACATGTGTTTTTTTAGCCAAATTTTGAGGTTTGCAAAGGATTCTGGGTAACAGAACCTGGTCCGAGCCACACAAGTCACCCCATCTTGGATTCCCCTAGGTCTCTAGTTTTCAAAAATGCACAGGTTTGGTAGGTTTCCCTAGGTGCCGGCTGAGCTAGAGGCCAAAATCTACAGGTAGGCACTTTGCAAAAAACACCTCTGTTTTCTTTCAAAAAATTGGATGTGTCCACGTTGCGCTTTGGGGCGTTTCCTGTCGCGGGCGCGAGGCCTACCCACACAAGTGAGGTACCATTTCTATCGGGAGACTTGGGGGAATGCTGGGTGGAAGGAAGTTTGTGGCTCCTCTCAGATTCCAGAACTTTCTGCCACAGAAATGTGAGGAACATGTGTTTTTTTTGCCAAATTTTGAGGTTTGCAAAGGATTCTGGGTAACAGAACCTAGTCCAAGCCACACAAGTCACCCCATCTTGGATTCCCCTAGGTCTCTAGTTTTCAGAAATGCACAGGTTTGGTAGGTTTCCATAGGTGCCGGCTGAGCTAGAGGCCAAAATCGACAGGTAGGCACTTTGCAAAAAACCCCTCTGTTTTCTTTCAAAAATTTGGATGTGTCCACGTTGCGTTTTGGGGCGTTTCATGTCGCGGGCGCTAGGCCTACCCACACAAGTGAGGTATCATTTTTATCGGGAGACTTGGGGGAACGCTGGGTGGAAGGAAATTTGTGGCTCCTCTCAGATTCCAGAACTTTCTGCCACACGCCAAATTCTGAGGTTTGCAAAGGATTCTGGGTAACAGAACCTGGTCCGAGCCACACAAGTCACCCCATCTTGGATTCCCCTAGGTCTCTAGTTTTCAGAAATGCACAGGTTTGCTAGGTTTCCCAGGTACCGGCTGAGCTAGAGGCCAAAATCCACAGGTAGGCACTGTTTTCTATGAAAAAATGTGATGTGTCCACGTTATGTTTTGGGCCATTTCCTGTCGCGGGCACTAGGCCTACCCACACAAGTGAGGTATCATTTTTATCGGGAGACTTAGGGGAACGCTGGGTGGAAGGAAATTTGTGGCTCCTCTCAGATTCCAGAACTTTCTGCCAC
The DNA here is from genome assembly GCF_031143425.1 of Pleurodeles waltl. Taxonomy (NCBI): domain Eukaryota; kingdom Metazoa; phylum Chordata; class Amphibia; order Caudata; family Salamandridae; genus Pleurodeles; species Pleurodeles waltl. The sequence continues at coordinate 141,411,941 of NC_090440.1, forward strand.
AGAAATGTGAGGAACATGTGTTGTTTTAGCCAAATTTTGAGGTTTGCAAAGGATTCTGGGTAACAGAACATGGTCCGAGCCACACAAGTCACCCCATCTTGGATTCCCCTAGGTCTCTAGTTTTCAGAAATGCACAGGTTTGGTAGGTTTCCCTAGATGCCGGCTGAGCTAGAGGCCAAAATCTAAAGGTAGGCACTTTGCAAAAAACACCTCTGTTTTCTTTCAAAAAATTGGATGTGTCCACGTTGCGCTTTGGCCATTTCCTGATGCGATCACTAGGCCTACCCACACAAGTGAGGTATCATTTTTATCGAGAGACTTGGGGGAACGCTGGGTGGAAGGAAATTTGTGGCTCCTCTCAGATTCCAGAACTTTCTGCCACAGAAATGTGAGGAACATGTGTTTTTTAAGCCAAATTTTGAGGTTTGCAAAGGATTCTGGGTAACAGAACCCGGTTCGAGCCACACAAGTCACCCCATCCTGGATTCCACTAGGTCTCTAGTTTTAAGAAATGCACAGGTTTGTAGGTTTCCCTAGGTGGTGGCTGAGCTAGACTCCAAAATCTACAGGTACGCACTTTGCAAAAAACACCTCTGTTTTCTTTAAAAAAATTGGATGTGTCTACGTTGCTCTTTGGGGCGTTTCCTGTCGCGGGCGCTACGCCTACCCACACAAGTGAGGTATAATTTTTATCGGGAGACTTGGGGGAACGCTAGGTGGAAGAACATTTGTGGCTCCTCTCAGATTCCAGAACTTTCTGCCACAGAAATGTGAGGAACATGTGTTTTTTTAGCCAAATTTTGAGGTTTGCAAAGGATTCTGGGTAACAGAACCTGGTCCGAGCCACACAAGTCACCCAATCTTACATTCCCCTAGGTCTCTAGTTTTCAGAAATGCACAGGTTTGGTAGGTTTCCCTAGGTGCCGGCTGAGCTAGAGGCCAAAATCTACAGGTAGGCACTTTGCAAAAAACACCTCTGTTTTCTTTCAAAAATTTGGATGTGTCCACGTTGCTCTTTGGGGCGTTTCCTGTCGCGGGCGCTAGGCCTACCCACACAAGTGAGGTATCATTTTTATCGGGAGAATTGGGGGAACGCTGGGTGGAAGGAAATTTGTGGCTCCTCTCAGATTCCAGAACTTTCTGCCACAGAAATGTGAGGAACATGTGTTGTTTTAGCCAAATTTTGAGGTTTGCAAAGGATTCTGGGTAACAGAACCTGGTCCGAGCCACATAAGTCACCCCATCTTGGATTCCCCTAGGTCTCTAGTTTTCAGAAATGCACAGGTTTGGTAGGTTTCCCTAGGTGCCGGCTGAGCTAGAGGCCAAAATCTACAGGTAGGCACTTTGCAAAAAACACCTCTGTTTTCTTTCAAAAATGTGGATGTGTCCACGTTGCGCTTTGGGGAGTTTCCTGTCGCGGGCGCTAGGCCTACCCACACAAGTGAGGTATCATTTTTATCGGGAGACAGGGGGGAACGCTGGGTGGAAGGACATTTGTGGCTCCTCTCAGATTCCAGAACTTTCTGCCACAGAAATATGAGGAACATGTGTTTTTTTAGCCAAATTTTGAGGTTTGCAAAGGATTCTGTGTAACAGAACCTGGTCCGAGCTACACAAGTCACCGCATCTTGGATTCCCCTAGGTCTCTAGTTTTCAAAAATGCACAGGTTTGGTAGGTTTCCCTAGGTGCCGGCTGAGCTAGAGGCTAAAATCTACAGGTAGGCACTTTGCAAAAAACACCTCTGTTTTCTTTCAAAAAATTGGATGTGTCCACGTTGCGCTTTGGGGCGTTTCCTGTCGCGGGCGCGAGGCCTACCCACACAAGTGAGGTACCATTTTTATCGGGAGACTTGGGGGAATGCTGGGTGGAAGGAAGTTTGTGGCTCCTCTCAGATTCCAGAACTTTCTGCCACAGAAATGTGAGGAACATGTGTTTTTTTTGCCAAATTTTGAGGTTTGCAAAGAATTCTGGGTAACAGAACCTAGTCCAAGCCCCACAAGTCACCCCATCTTGGATTCCCCTAGGTCTCTAGTTTTCAGAAATGCACAGGTTTGGTAGGTTTCCATAGGTGCCGGCTGAGCTAGAGGCCAAAATCGACAGGTAGGCACTTTGCAAAAAACACCTCTGTTTTCTTTCAAAAATTTGGATGTGTCCACGTTGCGCTTTGGGGCGTTTCATGTCGCGGGCGCTAGGCCTACCCACACAAGTGAGGTATCATTTTTATCGGGAGACTTGGGGGAACGCTGGGTGGAAGGAAATTTGTGGCTCCTCTCAGATTCCAGAACTTTCTGCCACACGCCAAATTTTGAGGTTTGCAAAGGATTCTGGGTTATAGAACCTGGTCCGAGCCACAGAAGTCACCCCATCTTGGATTCCCCTAGGTCTCTAGTTTTCAGAAATGCACAGGTTTGGTAGGTTTCCCTAGGTGCTGGCTGAGCTAGAGGCCAAAATCTACAGGTAGGCACTTTGCAAAAAACACCTCTGTTTTCTTTAAAAAAATTGGATGTGTCCACGTTGCGCTTTGGGACGTTTCCTGTCGCGGGCGCTAGGCCTACCCACACAAGTGAGGTATCATTTTCATCGGGAGACTTGGGGGAATGCTGGGTGGAAGGAAGTTTGTGGCTCCTCTCAGATTCCAGAACTTTCTGCCACAGAAATGTGAGGAACATGTGTTTTTTTAGCCAAATTTTTAGGTTTGCAAAGGATTCTGGGTATCAGAACCTAGTCCAAGCCACACAAGTCACCCCATCTTGGATTCCCCTAGGTCTCTAGTTTTCAGAAATGCACAGGTTTGGTAGGTTTCCCTAGGTGCCGGCTGAGCTAGAGGCCAAAATCGACAGGTAGGCACTTTGCAAAAAACACCTCTGTTTTCTTTCAAAAATTTGGATGTGTCCACGTTGCGCTTTGGGGCGTTTCCTGTCGCGGGCGCTAGGCCTACCTACACAAGTGAGGTATCATTTTTATCGGGAGACTTGGGGGAACGCTGGGTGGAAGGAAATTTGTGGCTCCTCTCAGATTCCAGAACTTTCTGCCACAGAAATGTGAGGAACATGTGTTTTTTAAGCCAAATTTTGAGGTTTGCAAAGGATTCTGGGTAACAGAACCTGGTTCGAGCCACACAAGTCACCCCATCCTGGATTCCACTAGGTCTCTAGTTTTAAGAAATGCACAGGTTTGTAGGTTTCCCTAGGTGGTGGCTGAGCTAGAGGCCAAAAACTACAGGTAGGCACTTTGCAAAAAACACCTCTGTTTTCTTTAAAAAAATTGGATGTGTCTACGTTGCGCTTTGGGGCGTTTCCTGTCGCGGGCGCTAGGCCTACCCACACAAGTGAGGTATCATTTTTATCGGGAGACTTGGGGGAACGCTAGGTGGAAGAAAATTTGTGCCTCCTCTCAGATTCCAGAACTTTCTGCCACAGAAATGTGAGGAACATGTGTTTTTTTAGCCAAAGTTTGAGGTTTGCAAAGGGTTCTGGGTAACAGAACCTGGTCCAAGCCACACAAGTCATCCCATCTTTGATTCCCCTAGGTCTCTAGTTTTCAGAAATTCACAGGTTTGGTAGGTTTCCCTAGGTGCCGGCTGAGCTAGAGGCCAAAATCTAAAGGTAGGCACTTTGCAAAAAACACCTCTGTTTTCTTTCAAAAAATTGGATGTGTCCACGTTGCGCTTTGGCCATTTCCTGATGCGATCACTAGGCCTACCCACACAAGTGAGGTATCATTTTTATCGGGAGACTTGGGGGAATGCTGGGTGGAAGGAAATTTTGAGGTTTGCAAAGGATTCTGGGTAACAGAACCTGGTTCGAGCCACACAAGTCACCCCATCCTGGATTCCACTAGGTCTCTAGTTTTAAGAAATGCACAGGTTTGTAGGTTTCCCTAGGTGGTGGCTGAGCTAGAGGCCAAAATCTACAGGTAGGCACTTTGCAAAAAACACCTCTGTTTTCTTTCAAAAATTTGGATGTGTCCACGTTGCGCTTTGGGGCGTTTCCTGTCGCGGGCGCTAGGCCTACCCACACAAGTGAGGTATCATTTTTATAGGGAGACTTGGGGGAACGCTGGGTGGAAGGAAATTTGTGGCTCCTCTCAGATTCCAGAACTTTCTGCCACAGAAATGTGAGGAACATGTGTTTTTTTAGCCAAATTTTGAGGTTTGCAAAGGATTCTGGGTAACAGAACCTGGTCCGAGCCAGACAAGTCACCCAATCTTAGATTCCCCTAGGTCTCTAGTTTTCAGAAATGCACAGGTTTGGTAGGTTTCCCTAGGTGCCGGCTGAGCTAGAGGCCAAAATCTACAGGTAGGCACTTTGCAAAAAACACCTCTGTTTTCTTTCAAAAATTTGGATGTGTCCACGTTGCGCTTTGGGGAGTTTCCTGTCGCGGGTTCTAGGCCTACCCACACAAGTGAGGTATCATTTTTATCGGGAGACTTGGGGGAACGCTGGGTGGAAGGAAATTTGTGGCTCCTCCCAGATTCCAGAACTTTCTGCCACACGACAAATTTTAAGGTTTGCAAAGGATTCTGGGTAACAGAACCTGGTCCGAGCCACACAAGTCACCCCATCTTGGATTCCCCTAGGTCTCTAGTTTTCAGAAATGCACAGGTTTGGTAGGTTTCCCTAGGTGCCGGCTGAACTAGAGGCCAAAATCTACAGGTAGGCACTATGCAAAAAACACCTCTGTTTTCTTTCAAAAAATTGGATGTGTCCACGTTGCGCTTTGGGGCATTTCCTGTCGCGGGCGCTAGTTCTACCCACACAAGTGAGGTATCATTTTTATCGGGAGACTTGGGGGAATGCTGGGTGGAAGGAAATTTGTGGCTCCTCTCAGATTCCAGAACTTTCTGCCACAGAAATGTGAGGAACATGTGTTTTTTTAGCCAAAGTTTGAGGTTTGCAAAGGGTTCTGGGTAACAGAACCTGGTACAAGCCACACAAGTCACCCCATCTTTGATTCCCCTAGGTCTCTAGTTTTCAGAAATGCACAGGTTTGGTAGGTTTCCCTAGGTGCCGGCTGAGCTAGAGGCCAAAATCTACAGGTAGGCACTTTGCAAAAAACACCTCTGTTTTCTTTCAAAAAATTGGATGTGTCCACGTTGCGCTTTGGGGCGTTTCCTGTCGCGGGCGCTAGGCCTACCTACACAAGTGAGGTATCATTTTTATCGGGAGACTTGGCGGAACGCTGGGTGGAAGGAAATTTGTGGCTCCTCTCAGATTCCAGAACTTTCTGCCACAGAAATGTGAGGAACATGTGTTTTTTTAGCCAAATTTTGAGGTTTGCAAAGGATTCTGGGTAACAGAACCTGGTCCAAGCCACACAAGTCACCCCATCTTGGATTCCGCTAGGTCTCTAGTTTTCAGAAATGCACAGGTTTGTAGGTTTTCCTAGGTGCCGGCTGAGCTATAGGCCAAAATCTACAGGTAGGCACTTTGCAAAAAACACCTCTGTTTTCTTTAAAAAAATTGGATGTATCCACGTTGCGCTTTGGGGCGTTTCCTGTCGCGGGAGCGAGGCCTACCCACACAAGTGAGGTATCATTTTCATTGGGAGACTTGGGGGAATGCTGGGTGGAAGGAAGTTTGTGGCTCCTCTCAGATTCCAGAACTTTCTGCCACAGAAATGTGAGGAACATGTGTTTTTTTAGCCAAATTTTGAGGTTCGCAAAGGATTCTGGGTAACAGAACCTAGTCCAAGCCACACAAGTCACCCCATCTTGGATTCCCCTAGGTCTCTAGTTTTCATAAATGCGCAGGTTTGGTAGGTTTCCCTAGGTGCCGGCTGAGCTAGAGGCCAAAATCGACAGGTAGGCACTTTGCAAAAAACACCTCTGTTTTCTTTCAAAAATTTGGATGTGTCCACGTTGCGCTTTGGGGCGTTTCCTGTCGCGGGCGCTAGGCCTACCCACACAAGTGAGGTATCATTTTTATCGGGAGACTTGGGGGAACGCTGGGTGGAAGGAAATTTGTGGCTCCTCTCAGATTCCAGAACTTTCTGCCACACGCCAAATTTTGAGGTTTGCAAAGGATTCTGGGTAACAGAACCTGGTCCGAGCCACACAAGTCACCCCATCTTGGATTCCCCTAGGTCTCTAGTTTTCAGAAATGCACAGGTTTGCTAGGTTTCCCAGGTACTGGCTGAGCTAGAGGCCATAATCCACAGGTAGGCACTGTTTTCTATGAAAAAATGTGATGTGTCCACGTTATGTTTTGGGCCATTTCCTGTCGCGGGCACTAGGCCTACCCACACAAGTGAGGTATAATTTTTATCGGGAGACTTAGGGGAACGCTGGGTAGAAGGAAATTTGTGGCTCCTCTCAGATTCCAGAACTTTCTGCCACAGAAATGTGAGGAACATGTGTTGTTTTAGCCAAATTTTGAGGTTTGCAAAGGATTCTGGGTAACAGAACCTGGTCCGAGCCACACAAGTCACCCCATCTTGGATTCCCCTAGGTCTCTAGTTTTCAGAAATGCACAGGTTTGGTAGGTTTCCCTAGGTGCCGGCTGAGCTAGAGGCCAAAATCTAAAGGTAGGCACTTTGCAAAAAACACCTCTGTTTTCTTTAAAAAAATTGGATGTGTCCACGTTGCGCTTTGGCCATTTCCTGATGCGATCACTAGGCCTACCCACACATGTGAGGTATCATTTTTATCGAGAGACTTGGGGGAACGCTGGGTGGAAGGAAATTTGTGGCTCCTCTCAGATTCCAGAACTTTCTGCCACAGAAATGTGAGGAACATGTGTTTTTTAAGCCAAATTTTGAGGTTTGCAAAGGATTCTGGGTAACAGAACCTGGTTCGAGCCACACAAGTCACCCCATCCTGGATTCCACTAGGTCTCTAGTTTTAAGAAATGCACAGGTTTGTAGGTTTCCCTAGGTGGTGGCTGAGCTAGAGGCCAAAATCTACAGGTAGGCACTTTGCAAAAAACACCTCTGTTTTCTTTAAAAAAATTGGATGTGTCTACGTTGCGCTTTGGGGCGTTTCCTGTCGCAGGCGCAAGGCCTACCCACACAAGTGAGGTATCATTTTTATCTGGAGATTTGGGGGAACGCTAGGTGGAAGAACATTTGTGGCTCCTCTCAGATTCCAGAACTTTCTGCCACAGAAATGTGAGGAACATGTGTTTTTTTAGCCAAATTTTGAGGTTTGCAAAGGATTCTGGGTAACAGAACCTGGTCCGAGCCACACAAGTCACCCAATCTGAGATTCCCCTAGGTCTCTAGTTTTCAGAAATGCACAGGTTTGGTAGGTTTCCCTAGGTGCAGGTTGAGCTAGAGGCCAAAATCTACAGGTAGGCACTTTGCAAAAAACACCTCTGTTTTCTTTAAAAAATTTGGATGTGTCCACGTTGCGCTTTGGGGCGTTTCCTGTCGCAGGCGCTAGGCCTACCCACACAAGTGAGGTATCATTTTTATAGGGAGACTTGGAGGAACGCTGGGTGGAAGGAAATTTGTGGCTCCTCTCAGATTCCAGAACTTTCTGCCACAGAAATGTGAGGAACATGTGTTTTTTTAGCCAAATTTTGAGGTTTGCAAAGGATTCTGGGTAACAGAACCTGGTCCGAGCCACACAAGTCACCCAATCTTAGATTCCCCTAGGTCTCTAGTTTTCAGAAATGCACAGGTTTGGTAGGTTTCCCTAGGTGCCGGCTGAGCTAGAGGCTAAAATCGACAGGTAGGCACTTTGCAAAAAACACCTCTGTTTTCTTTCAAAAATGTGGATGAGTCCACGTTGCTCTTTGGGGCGTTTCCTGTCGCGGGCGCTAGGCCTACCCACACAAGTGAGGTATCATTTTTATCGGGAGACTTGGGGGAACGCTGGGTGGAAGGAAATTTGTGGCTCCTCTCAGATTCCAGAACTTTCTGCCAATGAAATATGAGAAACATGTGTTTTTTTAGCCAAATTTTGAGGTTTGCAAAGGATTCTGGGTAACAGAACCTGGTCCGAGCCACACAAGTCACCCCATCTTGGATTCCCCTAGGTCTCTAGTTTTCAAAAATGCACAGGTTTGGTAGGTTTCCCTAGGTGCCGGCTGAGCTAGAGGCCAAAATCTACAGGTAGGCACTTTGCAAAAAACACCTCTGTTTTCTTTCAAAAAATTGGATGTGTCCACGTTGCGCTTTGGGGCGTTTCCTGTCGCGGGCGCGAGGCCTACCCACACAAGTGAGGTACCATTTCTATCGGGAGACTTGGGGGAATGCTGGGTGGAAGGAAGTTTGTGGCTCCTCTCAGATTCCAGAACTTTCTGCCACAGAAATGTGAGGAACATGTGGTTTTTTTGCCAAATTTTGAGGTTTGCAAAGGATTCTGGGTAACAGAACCTAGTCCAAGCCACACAAGTCACCCCATCTTGGATTCCCCTAGGTCTCTAGTTTTCAGAAATGCACAGGTTTGGTAGGTTTCCATAGGTGCCGGCTGAGCTAGAGGCCAAAATCGACAGGTAGGCACTTTGCAAAAAACACCTCTGTTTTCTTTCAAAAATTTGGATGTGTCCACGTTGCGCTTTGGGGCGTTTCATGTCGCGGGCGCTAGGCCTACCCACACAAGTGAGGTATCATTTTTATCGGGAGACTTGGGGGAACGCTGGGTGGAAGGAAATTTGTGGCTCCTCTCAGATTCCAGAACTTTCTGCCACACGCCAAATTTTGAGGTTTGCAAAGGATTCTGGGTAACAGAACCTGGTCCGAGCCACACAAGTCACCCCATCTTGGATTCCCCTAGGTCTCTAGTTTTCAGAAATGCACAGGTTTGGTAGGTTTCCCTAGGTGCTGGCTGAGCTAGAGGCCAAAATCTACAGGTAGGCACTTTGCAAAAAACACCTCTGTTTTCTTTCAAAAAATTGGATGTGTCCACGTTGCGCTTTGGGACGTTTCCTGTCGCGGGCGCTAGGCCTACCCACACAAGTGAGGTATCATTTTCATCGGGAGACTTGGGGGAATGCTGGGTGGAAGGAAGTTTGTGGCTCCTCTCAGATTCCAGAACTTTCTGCCACAGAAATGTGAGGAACATGTGTTTTTTTAGCCAAATTTTGAGGTTTGCAAAGGATTCTGGGTAACAGAACCTGGTCCGAGCCACACAAGTCACCCAATCTTAGATTCCCCTAGGTCTCTAGTTTTCAGAAATGCACAGGTTTGGTAGGTTTCCCTAGGTGCCGGCTGAGCTAGAGGCTAAAATCTACAGGTAGGCACTTTGCAAAAAACACCTCTGTTTTCTTTCAAAAATGTGGATGAGTCCACGTTGCTCTTTGGGGCGTTTCCTGTCGCGGGCGCTAGGCCTACCCACACAAGTGAGGTATCATTTTTATCGGGAGACTTGGGGGAACGCTGGGTGGAAGGAAATTTGTGGCTCCTCTCAGATTCCAGAACTTTCTGCCAATGAAATATGAGAAACATGTGTTTTTTTAGCCAAATTTTGAGGTTTGCAAAGGATTCTGGGTAACAGAACCTGGTCCGAGCCACACAAGTCACCCCATCTTGGATTCCCCTAGGTCTCTAGTTTTCAAAAATGCACAGGTTTGGTAGGTTTCCCTAGGTGCCGGCTGAGCTAGAGGCCAAAATCTACAGGTAGGCACTTTGCAAAAAACACCTCTGTTTTCTTTCAAAAAATTGGATGTGTCCACGTTGCGCTTTGGGGCGTTTCCTGTCGCGGGCGCGAGGCCTACCCACACAAGTGAGGTACCATTTCTATCGGGAGACTTGGGGGAATGCTGGGTGGAAGGAAGTTTGTGGCTCCTCTCAGATTCCAGAACTTTCTGCCACAGAAATGTGAGGAACATGTGTTTTTTTTGCCAAATTTTGAGGTTTGCAAAGGATTCTGGGTAACAGAACCTAGTCCAAGCCACACAAGTCACCCCATCTTGGATTCCCCTAGGTCTCTAGTTTTCAGAAATGCACAGGTTTGGTAGGTTTCCATAGGTGCCGGCTGAGCTAGAGGCCAAAATCGACAGGTAGGCACTTTGCAAAAAACACCTCTGTTTTCTTTCAAAAATTTGGATGTGTCCACGTTGCGCTTTGGGGCGTTTCATGTCGCGGGCGCTAGGCCTACCCACACAAGTGAGGTATCATTTTTATCGGGAGACTTGGGGGAACGCTGGGTGGAAGGAAATTTGTGGCTCCTCTCAGATTCCAGAACTTTCTGCCACACGCCAAATTTTGAGGTTTGCAAAGGATTCTGGGTAACAGAACCTGGTCCGAGCCACACAAGTCACCCCATCTTGGATTCCCCTAGGTCTCTAGTTTTCAAAAATGCACAGGTTTGGTAGGTTTCCCTAGGTGCCGGCTGAGCTAGAGGCCAAAATCTACAGGTAGGCACTTTGCAAAAAACACCTCTGTTTTCTTTCAAAAAATTGGATGTGTCCACGTTGCGCTTTGGGGCGTTTCCTGTCGCGGGCGCGAGGCCTACCCACACAAGTGAGGTACCATTTTTATCGGGAGACTTGGGGGAATGCTGGGTGGAAGGAAGTTTGTGGCTCCTCTCAGATTCCAGAACTTTCTGCCACAGAAATGTGAGGAACATGTGTTTTTTTTGCCAAATTTTGAGGTTTGCAAAGGATTCTGGGTAACAGAACCTAGTCCAAGCCACACAAGTCACCCCATCTTGGATTGCCCTAGGTCTCTAGTTTTCAGAAATGCACAGGTTTGGTAGGTTTCCATAGGTGCCGGCTGAGCTAGAGGCCAAAATCGACAGGTAGGCACTTTGCAAAAAACACCTCTGTTTTCTTTCAAAAATTTGGATGTGTCCACGTTGCGCTTTGGGGCGTTTCATGTCGCGGGCGCTAGGCCTACCCACACAAGTGAGGTATCATTTTTATCGGGAGACTTGGGGGAACGCTGGGTGGAAGGAAATTTGTGGCTCCTCTCAGATTCCAGAACTTTCTGCCACAAGCCAAATTTTGAGGTTTGCAAAGGATTCTGGGTAACAGAACCTGGTCCGAGCCACACAAGTCACCCCATCTTGGATTCCCCTAGGTCTCTAGTTTTCAGAAATGCACAGGCTTGGTAGGTTTCCCTAGGTGCTGGCTGAGCTAGAGGCCAAAATCTACAGGTAGGCACTTTGCAAAAAACACCTCTGTTTTCTTTCAAAAAATTGGATGTGTCCACGTTGCGCTTTGGGACGTTTCCTGTCGCGGGCGCTAGGCCTACCCACACAAGTGAGGTATCATTTTCATCGGGAGACTTGGGGGAATGCTGGGTGGAAGGAAGTTTGTGGCTCCTCTCAGATTCCAGAACTTTCTGCCACAGAAATGTGAGGAACATGTGTTTTTTTAGCCAAATTTTGAGGTTTGCAAAGGATTCTGGGTATCAGAACCTAGTCCAAGCCACACAAGTCACCCCATCTTGGATTCCCCTAGGTCTCTAGTTTTCAGAAATGCACAGGTTTGGTAGGTTTCCCTAGGTGCCGGCTGAGCTAGAGGCCAAAATCGACAGGTAGGCACTTTGCAAAAAACACCTCTGTTTTCTTTCAAAAATTTGGATGTGTCCACGTTGCGCTTTGGGGCGTTTACTGTCGCGGGCGCTAGGCCTAGCTACACAAGTGAGGTATCATTTTTATCGGGAGACTTGGGGGAACGCTGGGTGGAATGAAATTTGTGGCTCCTCTCAGATTCCAGAACTTTCTGCCACAGAAATGTGAGGAACATGTGTTTTTTAAGCCAAATTTTGAGGTTTGCAAAGGATTCTGGTTAACAGAACCTGGTTCGAGCCACACAAGTCACCCCATCCTGGATTCCACTAGGTCTCTATTTTTAAGAAATGCACAGGTTTGTAGGTTTCCCTAGGTGGTGGCTGAGCTAGAGGCCAAAAACTACAGGTAGGCACTTTGCAAAAAACACCTCTGTTTTCTTTAAAAAACTTGGATGTGTCTACGTTGCGCTTTGGGGCGTTTCCTGTTGCGGGCGCTAGGCCTACCCACACAATTGAGGTATCATTTTTATCGGGAGACTTGGGGGAACGCTCGGTGGAAAAAAATTCGTGGCTCCTCTCAGATTCCAGAACTTTCTGCCACAGAAATGTGAGGAACATGTGTTTTTTTAGCCAAAGTTTGAGGTTTGCAAAGGGTTCTGGGTAACAGAACCTGGTCCAAGCCACACAAGTCACCCCATCTTTGATTCCCCTAGGTCTCTAGTTTTCAGAAATGCACAGGTTTGGTAGGTTTCCCTAGGAGCCGGCTGAGCTAGAGGCCAAAATCTAAAGGTAGGCACTTTGCAAAAAACACCTCTGTTTTCTTTCAAAAAATTGGATGTGTCCACGTTGCGCTTTGGCCATTTCCTGATGCGATCACTAGGCCTACCCACACAAGTGAGGTATCATTTTTATCGAGAGACTTGGGGGAACGCTGGGTGGAAGGAAATTTGAGGCTCCTCTCAGATTCCAGAACTTTCTGCCACAGAAATGTGAGGAACATGTGTTTTTTAAGCCAAATTTTGAGGTTTGCAAAGGATTCTGGGTAACAGAACCTGGTTCGAGCCACACAAGTCACCCCATCCTGGATTCCACTAGGTCTCTAGTTTTAAGAAATGCACAGGTTTGTAGGTTTCCCTAGGTGGTGGCTGAGCTAGAGGCCAAAATCTACAGGTAGGCACTTTGCAAAAAACACCTCTGTTTTCTTTCAAAAATTTGGATGTGTCCACGTTGCGCTTTGGGGCGTTTCCTGTCGCGGGCGCTAGGCCTACCCACACAAGTGAGGTATCATTTTTATAGGGAGACTTGGGGGAACGCTGGGTGGAAGGAAATTTGTGGCTCCTCTCAGATTCCAGAACTTTCTGCCACAGAAATGTGAGGAACATGTGTTTTTTTAGCCAAATTTTGAGGTTTGCAAAGGATTCTGGGTAACAGAACCTGGTCCGAGCCAGACAAGTCACCCAATCTTAGATTCCCCTAGGTCTCTAGTTTTCAGAAATGCACAGGTTTGGTAGGTTTCCCTAGGTGCCGGCTGAGCTAGAGGCCAAAATCGACAGGTAGGCACTTTGCAAAAAACACCTCTGTTTTCTTTCAAAAATTTGGATGTGTCCACGTTGCTCTTTGGGGCGTTTCCTGTCGCGGGCGCTAGGCCTACCCACACAAGTGAGGTATCATTTTTATCAAGAGACTTGGGGGAACGCTGGGTGGAAGGAAATTTGTGGCTCCTCTCAGATTCCAGAACTTTCTGCCACAGAAATGTGAGGAACATGTTTTGTTTTAGCCAAATTTTGAGGTTTGCAAAGGATTCTGGGTAACAGAACCTGGTCCGAGCCACACAAGTCACCCCATCTTGGATTCCCCTAGTTCTCTAGTTTTCAGAAATGCACAGGTTTGGTAGGTTTCCCTAGGTGCCGGCTGAGCTAGAGGCCAAAATCTACAGGTAGGCACTTTGCAAAAAACACCTCTGTTTTCTTTCAAAAATTTGGATGTGTCCACGTTGCGCTTTGGGGAGTTTCCTGTCGCGGGCTCTAGGCCTACCCACACAAGTGAGGTATCATTTTTATCGGGAGACTTGGGGGAACGCTGGGTGGAAGGAAATTTGTGGCTCCTCTCAGATTCCAGAACTTTCTGCCACACGCCAAATTTTGAGGTTTGCAAAGGATTCTGGGTAACAGAACCTGGTCCGAGCCACACAAGTCACCCCATCTTGGATTCCCCTAGGTCTCTAGTTTTCAGAAATGCACAGGTTTGGTAGGTTTCCCTAGGTGCCGGCTGAACTAGAGGCCAAAATCTACAGGTAGGCACTATGCAAAAAACACCTCTGTTTTCTTTCAAAAAATTGGATGTGTCCACGTTGCGCTTTGGGGCATTTCCTGTCGCGGGCGCTAGGTCTACCCACACAAGTCAGGTATCATTTTTATCGGGAGACTTGGGGGAATGCTGGGTGGAAGGAAATTTGTGGCTCCTCTCAGATTCTAGAACTTTCTGCCACAGAAATGTGAGGAACATGTGTTTTTTTAGCCAAAGTTTGAGGTTTGCAAAGGGTTCTGGGTAACAGAACCTGGTACAAACCACACAAGTCACCCCATCTTTGATTCCCCTAGGTCTCTAGTTTTCAGAAATGCACAGGTTTGGTAGGTTTCCCTAGGTGCCGGCTGAGCTAGAGGCCAAAATCTACAGGTAGGCACTTTGCAAAAAACACCTCTGTTTTCTTTCAAAAAATTGGATGTGTCCACGTTGCGCTTTGGGGCGTTTCCTGTCGCGGGCGCTAGGCCTACCCACACAAGTGAGGTATCATTTTTATCGGGAGACTTGGCGGAACGCTGGGTGGAAGGAAATTTGTGGCTCCTCTCAGATTCCAGAACTTTCTGCCACAGAAATGTGAGGAACATGTGTTTTTTTAGCCAAATTTTGAGGTTTGCAAAGGATTCTGGGTAACAGAACCTGGTCCAAGCCACACAAGTCACCCCATCTTGGATTCCCCTAGGTCTCTAGTTTTCAGAAATGCGCAGGTTTGTAGGTTTTCCTAGGTGCCGGCTGAGCTAGAGGCCAAAATCTACAGGTAGGCACTTTGCAAAAAACACCTCTGTTTTCTTTCAAAAAATTGGATGTATCCACGTTGCGCTTTGGGGCGTTTCCTGTCGCGGGAGCGAGGCCTACCCACACAAGTGAGGTATCATTTTCATCGGGAGACTTGGGGGAATGCTGGGTGGAAGGAAGTTTGTGGCTCCTCTCAGATTCCAGAACTTTCTGCCACAGAAATGTGAGGAACATGTGTTTTTTTAGCCAAATTTTGAGGTTTGCAAAGGATTCTGGGTAACAGAACCTAGTCCAAGCCACACAAGTCACCCCATCTTGGATTCCCCTAGGTCTCTAGTTTTCAGAAATGCGCAGGTTTGGTAGGTTTCCCTAGGTGCCGGCTGAGCTAGAGGCCAAAATCGACAGGTAGGCACTTTGCAAAAAACACCTCTGTTTTCTTTCAAAAATTTGGATGTGTCCACGTTGCGCTTTGGGGCGTTTCCTGTCGCGGGCGCTAGGCCTACCCACACAAGTGAGGTATCATTTTTATCGGGAGACTTGGGGGAACGCTGGGTGGAAGGAAATTTGTGGCTCCTCTCAGATTCCAGAACTTTCTGCCACACGCCAAATTTTGAGGTTTGCAAAGGATTCTGGGTAACAGAACCTGGTCCGAGCCACACAAGTCACCCCATCTTGGATTCCCCTAGGTCTCTAGTTTTCAGAAATGCACAGGTTTGCTAGGTTTCCCAGGTACTGGCTGAGCTAGAGGCCATAATCCACAGGTAGGCACTGTTTTCTATGAAAAAATGTGATGTGTCCACATTATGTTTTGGGCCATTTCCTGTCGCGGGCACTAGGCCTACCCACACAAGTGAGGTATCATTTTTATCGGGAGACTTAGGGGAACGCTGGGTAGAAGGAAATTTGTGGCTCCTCTCAGATTCCAGAACTTTCTGCCACAGAAATGTGAGGAACATGTGTTGTTTTAGCCAAATTTTGAGGTTTGCAAAGGATTCTGGGTAACAGAACCTGGTCCGAGCCACACAAGTCACCCCATCTTGGATTCCCCTAGGTCTCTAGTTTTCAGAAATGCACAGGTTTGGTAGGTTTCCCTAGGTGCCGGCTGAGCTAGAGGCCAAAATCTAAAGGTAGGCACTTTGCAAAAAACACCTCTGTTTTCTTTAAAAAAATTGGATGTGTCCACGTTGCGCTTTGGCCATTTCCTGATGCGATCACTAGGCCTACCCACACATGTGAGGTATCATTTTTATCTGGAGACTTGGGGGAACGCTAGGTGGAAGAACATTTGTGGCTCCTCTCAGATTCCAGAACTTTCTGCAACAGAAATGTGAGGAACATGTGTTTTTTTAGCCAAATTTTGAGGTTTGCAAAGGATTCTGGGTAACAGAACCTGGTCCGAGCCACACAAGTCACCCAATCTGAGATTCCCCTAGGTCTCTAGTTTTCAGAAATGCACAGGTTTGGTAGGTTTCCCTAGGTGCAGGTTGAGCTAGAGGCCAAAATCTACAGGTAGGCACTTTGCAAAAAACACCTCTGTTTTCTTTAAAAAATTTGGATGTGTCCACGTTGCGCTTTGGGGCGTTTTCTGTCGCAGGCGCTAGGCCTACCCACACAAGTGAGGTATCATTTTTATAGGGAGACTTGGAGGAACGCTGGGTGGAAGGAAATTTGTGGCTCCTCTCAGATTCCAGAACTTTCTGCCACAGAAATGTGAGGAACATGTGTTTTTTTAGCCACATTTTGAGGTTTGCAAAGGATTCTGGGTAACAGAACCTGGTCCGAGCCACACAAGTCACCCAATCTTAGATTCCCCTAGGTCTCTAGTTTTCAGAAATGCACAGGTTTGGTAGGTTTCCCTAGGTGCCGGCTGAGCTAGAGGCTAAAATCGACAGGTAGGCACTTTGCAAAAAACACCTCTGTTTTCTTTCAAAAATGTGGATGTGTCCACGTTGCTCTTTGGGGCGTTTCCTGTCGCGGGCGCTAGGCCTACCCACACAAGTGAGGTATCATTTTTATCGGGAGACTTGGGGGAACGCTGGGTGGAAGGAAATTTGTGGCTCCTCTCAGATTCCAGATATTTCTGCCACAGAAAAATGAGGAACATGTGTTTTTTTAGCCAAATTTTGAGGTTTGCAAAGGATTCTGGGTAACAGAACCTGGTCCGAGCCACACAAGTCACCCCATCTTGGATTCCCCTAGGTCTCTAGTTTTCAAAAATGCACAGGTTTGGTAGGTTTCCCTAGGTGCCGGCTGAGCTAGAGGCCAAAATCTACAGGTAGGCACTTTGCAAAAAACACCTCTGTTTTCTTTCAAAAATTTGGATGTGTCCACGTTGCGCTTTTGGGCGTTTCCTGTCGCGGGCGCTTGGCCTACCCACACAAGTGAGGTATAATTTTTATCGGGAGACTTGGGGGAACGCTGGGTGGAAGGAGATTTGTGGCTCCTCTCAGATTCCAGAACTTTCTGACACAGAAATGTGAGGAACATGTGTTTTTTTAGCCACATTTTGAGGTTTGCAAAGGATTCTGGGTAACAGAACCTGGTCCGAGCCACACAAGTCACCCAATCTGAGATTCCCCTAGGTCTCTAGTTTTCAGAAATGCACAGGTTTGGTAGGTTTCCCTAGGTGCAGGTTGAGCTAGAGGCCAAAATCTACAGGTAGGCACTTTGCAAAAAACACCTCTGTTTTCTTTAAAAAAATTGGATGTGTCCACGTTGCGCTTTGGCCATTTCCTGTTGCGATCACTAGGCCTACCCACACAATTGAGGTATCATTTTTATTGAGAGACTTGGGGGAACGCTGGGTGGAAGGAAATTTATGGCTCCTCTCAGATTCCAGAACTTTCTGCCACAGAAATGTGAGGAACATGTGTTTTTTAAGCCAAATTTTGAGGTTTGCAAAGGATTCTGGGTAACAGAACCTGGTCCGAGCCACACAAGTCACCCCATCTTGGATTCCCCTAGGTCTCTAGTTTTCAGAAATGCACAGGTTTGGTAGGTTTCCCTAGGTGCCGGCTGAGCTAGAGGCCAAAATCTACAGGTAGGCACTTTGCAAAAAACACCTCTGTTTTCTTTAAAAAAATTGGATGTGTCCACGTTGCGCTTTGGCCATTTCCTGTTGCGATCACTAGGCCTACCCACACAATTGAGGTATCATTTTTATTGAGAGACTTGGGGGAACGCTGGGTGGAAGGAAATTTATGGCTCCTCTCAGATTCCAGAACTTTCTGCCACAGAAATGTGAGGAACATGTGTTTTTTAAGCCAAATTTTGAGGTTTGCAAAGGATTCTGGGTAACAGAACCTGGTCCGAGCCACACAAGTCACCCAATCTTAGATTCCCCTAGGTCTCTAGTTTTCAGAAATGCACAGGTTTGGTAGGTTTCCCTAGGTGCCGGCTGAGCTAGAGGCTAAAATCGACAGGTAGGCACTTTGCAAAAAACACCTCTGTTTTCTTTCAAAAATGTGGATGTGTCCACGTTGCTCTTTGGGGCGTTTCCTGTCGCGGGCGCTAGGCCTACCCACACAAGTGAGGTATCATTTTTATCGGGAGACTTGGGGGAACGCTGGGTGGAAGGAAATTTGTGGCTCCTCTCAGATTCCAGATATTTCTGCCACAGAAAAATGAGGAACATGTGTTTTTTTAGCCAAATTTTGAGGTTTGCAAAGGATTCTGGGTAACAGAACCTGGTCCGAGCCACACAAGTCACCCCATCTTGGATTCCCCTAGGTCTCTAGTTTTCAAAAATGCACAGGTTTGGTAGGTTTCCCTAGGTGCCGGCTGAGCTAGAGGCCAAAATCTACAGGTAGGCACTTTGCAAAAAACACCTCTGTTTTCTTTCAAAAATTTGGATGTGTCCACGTTGCGCTTTTGGGCGTTTCCTGTCGCGGGCGCTTGGCCTACCCACACAAGTGAGGTATAATTTTTATCGGGAGACTTGGGGGAACGCTGGGTGGAAGGAGATTTGTGGCTCCTCTCAGATTCCAGAACTTTCTGACACAGAAATGTGAGGAACATGTGTTTTTTTAGCCACATTTTGAGGTTTGCAAAGGATTCTGGGTAACAGAACCTGGTCCGAGCCACACAAGTCACCCAATCTGAGATTCCCCTAGGTCTCTAGTTTTCAGAAATGCACAGGTTTGGTAGGTTTCCCTAGGTGCAGGTTGAGCTAGAGGCCAAAATCTACAGGTAGGCACTTTGCAAAAAACACCTCTGTTTTCTTTAAAAAAATTGGATGTGTCCACGTTGCGCTTTGGCCATTTCCTGTTGCGATCACTAGGCCTACCCACACAATTGAGGTATCATTTTTATTGAGAGACTTGGGGGAACGCTGGGTGGAAGGAAATTTATGGCTCCTCTCAGATTCCAGAACTTTCTGCCACAGAAATGTGAGGAACATGTGTTTTTTAAGCCAAATTTTGAGGTTTGCAAAGGATTCTGGGTAACAGAACCTGGTCCGAGCCACACAAGTCACCCCATCTTGGATTCCCCTAGGTCTCTAGTTTTCAGAAATGCACAGGTTTGGTAGGTTTCCCTAGGTGCCGGCTGAGCTAGAGGCCAAAATCTACAGGTAGGCACTTTGCAAAAAACACCTCTGTTTTCTTTAAAAAAATTGGATGTGTCCACGTTGCGCTTTGGCCATTTCCTGTTGCGATCACTAGGCCTACCCACACAATTGAGGTATCATTTTTATTGAGAGACTTGGGGGAACGCTGGGTGGAAGGAAATTTATGGCTCCTCTCAGATTCCAGAACTTTCTGCCACAGAAATGTGAGGAACATGTGTTTTTTAAGCCAAATTTTGAGGTTTGCAAAGGATTCTGGGTAACAGAACCTGGTCCGAGCCACACAAGTCACCCAATCTTAGATTCCCCTAGGTCTCTAGTTTTCAGAAATGCACAGGTTTGGTAGGTTTCCCTAGGTGCCGGCTGAGCTAGAGGCTAAAATCGACAGGTAGGCACTTTGCAAAAAACACCTCTGTTTTCTTTCAAAAATGTGGATGTGTCCACGTTGCTCTTTGGGGCGTTTCCTGTCGCGGGCGCTAGGCCTACCCACACAAGTGAGGTATCATTTTTATCGGGAGACTTGGGGGAACGCTGGGTGGAAGGAAATTTGTGGCTCCTCTCAGATTCCAGATATTTCTGCCACAGAAAAATGAGGAACATGTGTTTTTTTAGCCAAATTTTGAGGTTTGCAAAGGATTCTGGGTAACAGAACCTGGTCCGAGCCACACAAGTCACCCCATCTTGGATTCCCCTAGGTCTCTAGTTTTCAAAAATGCACAGGTTTGGTAGGTTTCCCTAGGTGCCGGCTGAGCTAGAGGCCAAAATCTACAGGTAGGCACTTTGCAAAAAACACCTCTGTTTTCTTTCAAAAATTTGGATGTGTCCACGTTGCGCTTTTGGGCGTTTCCTGTCGCGGGCGCTTGGCCTACCCACACAAGTGAGGTATAATTTTTATCGGGAGACTTGGGGGAACGCTGGGTGGAAGGAGATTTGTGGCTCCTCTCAGATTCCAGAACTTTCTGACACAGAAATGTGAGGAACATGTGTTTTTTTAGCCACATTTTGAGGTTTGCAAAGGATTCTGGGTAACAGAACCTGGTCCGAGCCACACAAGTCACCCAATCTGAGATTCCCCTAGGTCTCTAGTTTTCAGAAATGCACAGGTTTGGTAGGTTTCCCTAGGTGCAGGTTGAGCTAGAGGCCAAAATCTACAGGTAGGCACTTTGCAAAAAACACCTCTGTTTTCTTTAAAAAAATTGGATGTGTCCACGTTGCGCTTTGGCCATTTCCTGTTGCGATCACTAGGCCTACCCACACAATTGAGGTATCATTTTTATTGAGAGACTTGGGGGAACGCTGGGTGGAAGGAAATTTATGGCTCCTCTCAGATTCCAGAACTTTCTGCCACAGAAATGTGAGGAACATGTGTTTTTTAAGCCAAATTTTGAGGTTTGCAAAGGATTCTGGGTAACAGAACCTGGTCCGAGCCACACAAGTCACCCCATCTTGGATTCCCCTAGGTCTCTAGTTTTCAGAAATGCACAGGTTTGGAAGGTTTCCCTAGGTGCCGGCTGAGCTAGAGGCCAAAATCTAAAGGTAGGCACTTTGCAAAAAACACCTCTGTTTTCTTTAAAAAAATTGGATGTGTCCACGTTGCGCTTTGGCCATTTCCTGATGCGATCACTAGGCCTACCGACACATGTGAGGTATCATTTTTATCTGGAGACTTGGGGGAACGCTAGGTGGAAGAACATTTGTGGCTCTTCTCAGATTCCAGAACTTTCTGCAACAGAAATGTGAGGAACATGTGTTTTTTTAGCCAAATTTTGAGGTTTGCAAAGGATTCTGGGTAACAGAACCTGGTCCGAGCCACACAAGTCACCCAATCTGAGATTCCCCTAGGTCTCTAGTTTTCAGAAATGCACAGGTTTGGTAGGTTTCCCTAGGTGCAGGTTGAGCTAGAGGCCAAAATCTACAGGTAGGCACTTTGCAAAAAACACCTCTGTTTTCTTTAAAAAATGTGGATGTGTCCACGTTGCGCTTTGGGGCGTTTTCTGTCGCAGGCGCTAGGCCTACCCACACAAGTGAGGTATCATTTTTATAGGGAGACTTGGAGGAACGCTGGGTGGAAGGAAATTTGTGGCTCCTCTCAGATTCCAGAACTTTCTGCCACAGAAATGTGAGGAACATGTGTTTTTTTAGCCAAATTTTGAGGTTTGCAAAGGATTCTGGGTAACAGAACCTGGTCCGAGCCACACAAGTCACCCAATCTTAGATTCCCCTAGGTCTCTAGTTTTCAGAAATGCACAGGTTTGGTAGGTTTCCCTAGGTGCCGGCTGAGCTAGAGGCTAAAATCGACAGGTAGGCACTTTGCAAAAAACACCTCTGTTTTCTTTCAAAAATGTGGATGTGTCCACGTTGCTCTTTGGGGCGTTTCCTGTCGCGGGCGCTAGGCCTACCCACACAAGTGAGGTATCATTTTTATTGGGAGACTTAGGGGAACGCTGGGTGGAAGGAAATTTGTGGCTCCTCTCAGATTCCAGAACTTTCTGCCACAGAAAAATGAGGAACATGTGTTTTTTTAGTCAAATTTTGAGGTTTGCAAAGGATTCTGGGTAACAGAACCTGGTCCGAGCCACACAAGTCACCCCATCTTGGATTCCCCTAGGTCTCTAGTTTTCAAAAATGCACAGGTTTGGTAGGTTTCCCTAGGTGCCGGCTGAGCTAGAGGCCAAAATCTACAGGTAGGCACTTTGCAAAAAACACCTCTGTTTTCTTTCAAAAATTTGGATGTGTCCACGTTGCGCTTTTGGGCGTTTCCTGTCGCGGGCGCTTGGCCTACCCACACAAGTGAGGTATAATTTTTATCGGGAGACTTGGGGGAACGCTGGGTGGAAGGAGATTTGTGGCTCCTCTCAGATTCCAGAACTTTCTGACACAGAAATGTGAGGAACATGTGTTTTTTTAGCCACATTTTGAGGTTTGCAAAGGATTCTGGGTAACAGAACCTGGTCCGAGCCACACAAGTCACCCCATCTTGAATTCCCCTAGGTCTCTAGTTTTTAGAAATGCACAGGTTTGGTAGGTTTCCCTAGGTGCCGGCTGAGCTAGAGGCCAAAATCTACAGGTAGGCACTTTGCAAAAAACACCTCTGTTTTCTTTAAAAAAATTGGATGTGTCCACGTTGCGCTTTGGCCATTTCCTGTTGCGATCACTAGGCCTACCCACACAATTGAGGTATCATTTTTATTGAGAGACTTGGGGGAACGCTGGGTGGAAGGAAATTTGTGGCTCCTCTCAGATTCCAGAACTTTCTGCCACAGAAATGTGAGGAACATGTGTTTTTTAAGCCAAATTTTGAGGTTTGCAAAGGATTCTGGGTAACAGAACCTGGTTCGAGCCACACAAGTCACCCCATCCTGGATTCCACTAGGTCTCTAGTTTTAAGAAATGCACATGTTTGTAGGTTTCCCTAGGTGGTGGCTGAGCTAGATGCCAAAATCTACAGGTAGGCACTTTGCAAAAAACACCTCTGTTTTCTTTAAAAAAATTGGATGCGTCTACGTTGCGCTTTGGGGCGTTTCCTGTCGCGGGCGCTAGGCCTACCCACACAAGTGAGGTATCATTTTTATCGGGAGACTTGGGGGAACGCTAGCTGGTAGGAAATTTGTGGCTCCTCTCAGATTCCAGAACTTTCTGCCACAGAAATGTGAGGAACATGTGTTTTTTTAGCCAAATTTTGAGGTTTGCAAAGGATTCTGGGTAACAGAACCTGGTCCGAGCCACACAAGTCACCCAATCTTAGATTCCCCTAGGTCTCTAGTTTTCAGAAATGCAAAGGTTTGGTAGGTTTCCCTAGGTGCCGGCTGAGCTAGAGGCCAAAATCTACAGGTAGGCACTTTGCAAAAAACACCTCTGTTTTCTTTCAAAAATTTGGATGTGTCTACGTTGCGCTTTGGGGCGTTTCCTGTCGCGGGCGCTAGGCCTACCCACACAAGTGAGGTATCATTTTTATCGGGAGACTTGGGGGAACGCTAGCTGGTAGGAAATTTGTGGCTCCTCTCAGATTCCAGAACTTTCTGCAACAGAAATGTGAGGAACATGTGTTTTTTAAGCCAAATTTTGAGGTTTGCAAAGGATTCTGGGTAACAGAACCTGGTTCGAGCCACACAAGTCACCCCATCCTGGATTCCACTAGGTCTCTAGTTTTAAGAAATGCACATGTTTGTAGGTTTCCCTAGGTGGTGGCTGAGCTAGATGCCAAAATCTACAGGTAGGCACTTTGCAAAAAACACCTCTGTTTTCTTTAAAAAAATTGGATGTGTCTACGTTGCGCTTTGGGGCGTTTCCTGTCGCAGGCGCTAGGCCTACCCACACAAGTGAGGTATCATTTTTATCGGGAGACTTGGGGGAACGCTAGCTGGTAGGAAATTTGTGGCTCCTCTCAGATTCCAGAACTTTCTGCTACAGAAATGTGAGGAACATGTGTTTTTTTAGCCAAATTTTGAGGTTTGCAAAGGATTCTGGGTAACAGAACCTGGTCCGAGCCACACAAGTCACCCAATCTTGGATTCCCCTAGGTCTCTAGTTTTAAAAAATGCACAGGTTTGGTAGGTTTCCCTAGGTGCCGGCTGAGCTAGAGGCCAAAATCTACAGGTAGGCACTTTGCAAAAAACACCTCTGTTTTATTTCAAAAAATTGGATGTGTCCACGTTGCGCTTTGGGGCATTTCCTGTCGCGGGCGCTAGGCCTACCCACACAAGTGAGGTATCATTTTTATTGGGATAGTTGGATGAACGCTGGGTGGAAGGAAATTTGTGGCTCCTCTCAGATTCCAGAACTTTCTGCCACAGAAATGTGAGGAACATGTGTTTTTTTAGCCAAATTTTGAGGTTTGCAAAGGATTCTGGGTAACAGAACCTGGTCCGAGCCACACAAGTCACCCAATCTTAGATTCCCCTAGGTCTCTAGTTTTCAGAAATGAACAGGTTTGGTAGGTTTCCCTAGGTGGTGGCTGAGCTAGATGCCAAAATCTACAGGTAGGCACTTTGCAAAAAACACCTCTGTTTTCTTTAAAAAAATTGGATGTGTCTACGTTGCGCTTTGGGGCGTTTCCTGTCGCGGGCGCTAGGCCTACCCACACAAGTGAGGTATCATTTTTATCGGGAGACTTGGGGGAACGCTAGCTGGTAGGAAATTTGTGGCTCCTCTCAGATTCCATAACTTTCTGCCACAGAAATGTGAGGAACATGTGTTTTTTTAGCCAAATTTTGAGGTTTGCAAAGGATTCTGGGTAACAGAACCTGGTCCGAGCCACACAAGTCACCCAATCTTAGATTCCCCTAGGTCTCTAGTTTTCAGAAATGCACAGGTTTGGTAGGTTTCCCTAGGTGCCGGCTGAGCTAGAGGCCAAAATCTACAGGTAGGCACTTTGCAAAAAACACCTCTGTTTTCTTTCAAAAATTTGGATGTGTCCACGTTGCGCTTTGGGGAGTTTCCTGTCGCGGGCGCTAGGCCTACCCACACAAGTGAGGTATCATTTTTATCGGGAGACATGGGGGAACGCTGGGTGGAAGGACATTTGTGGCTCCTCTCAGATTCCAGAACTTTCTGCCACAGAAATATGAGGAACATGTGTTTTTTTAGACAAATTTTGAGGTTTGCAAAGGATTCTGGGTAACAGAACCTGGTCCGAGCCACACAAGTCACCCCATCTTGGATTCCCCTAGGTCTCTAGTTTTAAAAAATGCACAGGTTTGGTAGGTTTCCCTAGGTGCCGGCTGAGCTAGAGGCCAAAATCTACAGGTAGGCACTTTGCAAAAAACACCTCTGTTTTCTTTCAAAAAATTGGATGTGTCCACGTTGCGCTTTGGGGCATTTCCTGTCGCGGGCGCTAGGCCTACCCACACAAGTGAGGTATCATTTTTATTGGGATACTTGGATGAACGCTGGGTGGAAGGAAATTTGTGGCTCCTCTCAGATTCCAGAACTTTCTGCCACAGAAATGTGAGGAACATGTGTTTTTTTAGCCAAATTTTGAGGTTTGCAAAGGATTATGGGTAACAGAACCTGGTCCAAGCCACACAAGTCACCCCATCTTGGATTCCCCTAGGTCTCTAGTTTTCAGAAATGCACAGGTTTGGTAGGTTTCCCTAGGTGCCGGCTGAGCTAGAGGCCAAAATCTACAGGTAGGCACTTTGCAAAAAACACCTCTGTTTTCTTTCAAAAATTTGGATGTGTCCACGTTGCGCTTTGGGGCGTTTCCTGTCGCGGGCGCGAGGCCTACCCACACAAGTGAGGTATCATTTCTATCGGGAGACTTGGGGGAATGCTGGGTGGAAGGAAGTTTGTGGCTCTTCTCAGATTCCAGAACTTTCTGCCACAGAAATATGAGGAACATGTGTTTTTTTTGCCAAATTTTGAGGTTTGCAAAGGATTCTGGGTAACAGAACCTAGTCCAAGCCACACAAGTCACCCCATCTTGGATTCCCCTAGGTCTCTAGTTTTCAGAAATGCACAGGTTTGGTAGGTTTCCATAGGTGCCGGCTGAGCTAGATGCCAAAATCTACAGGTAGGCACTTTGCAAAAAACACCTCTGTTTTCTTTAAAAAAATTGGATGTGTCTACGTTGCGCTTTGGGGCGTTTCCTGTCGCTGGTGCTAGGCCTACCCACACAAGTGAGGTATCATTTTTATCGGGAGACTTGGGGGAACGCTAGCTGGTAGGAAATTTGTGGCTCCTCTCAGATTCCATAACTTTCTGCCACAGAAATGTGAGGAACATGTGTTTTTTTAGCCAAATTTTGAGGTTTGCAAAGGATTCTGGGTAACAGAACCTGGTCCGAGCCACACAAGTCACCCAATCTTATATTCCCCTAGGTCTCTAGTTTTCAGAAATGCACAGGTTTGGTAGGTTTCCCTAGGTGCCGGCTGAGCTAGAGGCCAAAATCTACAGGTAGGCACTTTGCAAAAAACACCTCTGTTTTCTTTCAAAAAATTGGATGTGTCCACGTTGCGCTTTGGGGCATTTCCTGTCGCGGGCGCTAGGCCTACCCACACAAGTGAGGTATCATTTTTATTGGGATACTTGGATGAACGCTGGGTGGAAGGAAATTTGTGGCTCCTCTCAGATTCCAGAACTTTCTGCCACAGAAATGTGAGGAACATGTGTTTTTTTAGCCAAATTTTGAGGTTTGCAAAGGATTCTGGGTAACAGAACCTGGTCCAAGCCACACAAGTCACCCCATCTTGGATTCCCCTAGGTCTCTAGGTATCAGAAATGCACAGGTTTGTAGGTTTTCCTAGGTGCCGGCTGAGCTAGAGGCCAAAATCTACAGGTAGGCACTTTGCAAAAAACACCTCTGTTTTCTTTCAAAAATTTGGATGTGTCCACGTTGCGCTTTGGGGCGTTTCCTGTCGCGGGCGCGAGGCCTACCCACACAAGTGAGGTATCATTTCTATCGGGAGACTTGGGGGAATGCTGGGTGGAAGGAAGTTTGTGGCTCTTCTCAGATTCCAGAACTTTCTGCCACAGAAATGTGAGGAACATGTGTTTTTTTTGCCAAATTTTGAGGTTTGCAAAGGATTCTGGGTAACAGAACCTAGTCCAAGCCACACAAGTCACCCCATCTTGGATTCCCCTAGGTCTCTAGTTTTCAGAAATGCACAGGTTTGGTAGGTTTCCATAGGTGCCGGCTGAGCTAGAGGCCAAAATCGACAGGTAGGCACTTTGCAAAAAAACCTCTGTTTCCTTTCAAAATTTTGGATGTGTCCACGTTGCGCTTTGGGGCGTTTCCTGTCGCGGGCACTAGGCCTACCCACACAAGTGAGGTATCATTTTTATCGGGAGACTTGGGGGAACGCTGGGTGGAAGGAAATTTGTGGCTCCTCTCAGATTCCAGAACTTTCTGCCACACGCCAAATTTTGAGGTTTGCAAAGGATTCTGGGTAACAGAACCTGGTCCGAGCCACACAAGTCACCCCATCTTGGATTCCCCTAGGTCTCTAGTTTTCAGAAATGCACAGGTTTGGTAGGTTTCCCTAGGTGCTGGCTGAGCTAGAGGCCAAAATCTACAGGTAGGCACTTTGCAAAAAACACCTCTGTTTTCTTTCAAAAAATTGGATGTATCCACGTTGCGCTTTGGGGCGTTTCCTGTCGCGGGAGCGAGGCCTACCCACACAAGTGAGGTATCATTTTCATCGGGAGACTTGGGGGAATGCTGGGTGGAAGGAAGTTTGTGGCTCCTCTCAGATTCCAGAACTTTCTGCCACAGAAATGTGAGGAACATGTGTTTTTTTAGCCAAATTTTGAGGTTTGCAAAGGATTCTGGGTAACAGAACCTAGTCCAAGCCACACAAGTCACCCATCTTGGATTCCCCTAGGTCTCTAGTTATCAGAAATGCACAGGTTTGGTAGGTTTCCCTAGGTGCCGGCTGAGCTAGAGGCCAAAATCGACAGGTAGGCACTTTGCAAAAAATACCTCTGTTTTCTTTCAAAAATTTGGATGTGTCCACGTTGCGCTTTGGGGCGTTTCCTGTCGCGGGCGCTAGGCCTACCCACACAAGTGAGGTATCATTTTTATCGGGAGACTTGGGGGAACGCTGGGTGGAAGGAAATTTGTGGCTCCTCTGAGATTCCAGAACTTTCTGCCACACGCCAAATTTTGAGGTTTGCAAAGGATTCTGGGTAACAGAACCTGGTCCGAGCCACACAAGTCACCCCATCTTGGATTCCCCTAGGTCTCTAGTTTTCAGAAATGCACAGGTTTGCTAGGTTTCCCAGGTAACAGCTGAGCTAGAGGCCAAAATCCACAGGTAGGCACTGTTTTCTATGAAAAAATATGATGTGTCCACGTTATGTTTTGGGCCATTTCCTGTCGCGGGCACTAGGCCTACCCACACAAGTGAGGTATCATTTTTATCGGGAGACTTAGGGGAACGCTGGGTGGAAGGAAATTTGTGGCTCCTCTCAGATTCAAGAACTTTCTGCCACAGAAATGTGAGGAACATGTGTTTTTTTAGCCAAATTTTGAGGTTTGCAAAGGATTCTGGGTAACAGAACCTGGTCCGAGCCACACAAGTCACCCCATCTTGGATTCCCCTAGGTCTCTAGTTTTCAGAAATGCACAGGTTTGCTAGGTTTCCCAGGTACCAGCTGAGCTAGAGGCCAAAATCCACAGGTAGGCACTGTTTTCTATGAAAAAATATGATGTGTCCACGTTATGTTTTGGGCCATTTCCTGTCGCGGGCACTAGGCCTACCCACACAAGTGAGGTATCATTTTTATCGGGAGACTTAGGGGAACGCTGGGTGGAAGGAAATTTGTGGCTCCTCTCAGATTCCAGAACTTTCTGCCACAGAAATGTGAGGAACATGTGTTGTTTTAGCCAAATTTTGAGGTTTGCAAAGGATTCTGGGTAACAGAACCTGGTCCGAGCCACACAAGTCACCCCATCTTGGATTCCCATAGGTCTCTAGTTTTCAGAAATGCACAGGTTTGGTAGGTTTCCCTAGGTGCCGGCTGAGCTAGAGGCCAAAATCTAAAGGTAGGCACTCTGCAAAAAACACCTCTGTTTTCTTTCAAAAAATTGGATGTGTCCACGTTGCGCTTTGGCCATTTCCTGATGCGATCACTAGGCCTACCCACACAAGTGAGGTATCATTTTTATCGAGAGACTTGGGGGAACGCTGGGTGGAAGGAAATTTGTGGCTCCTCTCAGATTCCAGAACTTTCTGCCACAGAAATGTGAGGAACATGTGTTTTTTAAGCCAAATTTTGAGGTTTGCAAAGGATTCTGGGTAACAGAACCCGGTTCGAGCCACACAAGTCACCCCATCCTGGATTCCACTAGGTCTCTAGTTTTAAGAAATGCACAGGTTTGTAGGTTTCCCTAGGTGGTGGCTGAGCTAGACGCCAAAATCTACAGGTACGCACTTTGCAAAAAACACCTCTGTTTTCTTTAAAAAAATTGGATGTGTCTACGTTGCGCTTTGGGGCGTTTCCTGTCGCGGGCGCTAGGCCTACCGACACAAGTGAGGTATCATTTTTATCGGGAGACTTGGGGGAACGCTAGGTGGAAGAACATTTGTGGCTCCTCTCAGATTCCAGAACTTTCTTTTTTCTTTTCATTTTCCTTTGCGTTTTCCTGTCGCAGGCGCTAGGCCTACCCACACAAGTGAGGTATCATTTTTATAGGAAGACTTGGGGGAACGCTGGGTGAAAGGAAATTTGTGGCTCCTCTCAGATTCCAGAACTTTCTGCCACAGAAATGTGAGGAACATGTGTTTTTTTAGCCAAATGTTGAGGTTTGCAAAGGATTCTGGGTAACAGAACCTGGTCCGAGCCACACAAGTCACCCCATCTTGGATTCCCATAGGTCTCTAGTTTTCAGAAATGCACAGGTTTGGTAGGTTTCCCTAGGTGCCGGCTGAGCTAGAGGCCAAAATCTAAAGGTAGGCACTTTGCAAAAAACACCTCTGTTTCCTTTAAAAAAATTGGATGTGTCCACGTTGCGCTTTGGCCATTTCCTGATGCGATCACTAGGCCTACCCACACAAGTGAGGTATCATTTTTATCGAGAGACTTGGGGGATCGCTGGGTGGAAGGAAATTTGTGGCTCCTCTCATATTCCAGAACTTTCTGCCACAGAAATGTGAGGAACATGTGTTTTTTAAGCCAAATTTTGAGGTTTGCAAAGGATTCTGGGTAACAGAACCTGGTTCGAGCCACACAAGTCACCCCATCCTGGATTCCACTAGGTCTCTAGTTTAAAGAAATGCACAGGTTTGTAGGTTTCCCTAGGTGGTGGCTGAGCTAGAGGCCAAAATCTACAGGTAGGCACTTTGCAAAAAACACCTCTGTTTTCTTTAAAAAAACTTGGATGTTTCTACGTTGCACTTTGGGGCGTTTCCTGTCGCGGGCGCTAGGCCTACCCACACAAGTGAGGTATCATTTTTATCGGGAGACTTGGGGGAACGCTAGGTGGAAGAACATTTGTGGCTCCTCTCAGATTCCAGAACTTTCTGCCACAGAAATGTGAGGAACATGTGTTTTTTTAGCCAAATTTTGAGGTTTGCAAAGGATTCTGGGTAACAGAACCTGGTCCGAGCCACACAAATCACCCAATCTTAGATTCCCCTAGGTCTCTAGTTTTCAGAAATGCACAGGTTTGGTAGGTTTCCCTAGGTGCCGGCTGAGCTAGAGGCCAAAATCTACAGGTAGGCACTTTGCAAAAAACACCTCTGTTTTCTTTCAAAAATTTGGATGTGTCCATGTTGCGCTTTGGGGCGTTTCCTGTCGCAGGCGCTAGGCCTACCCACACAAGTGAGGTATCATTTTTATAGGGAGACTTGGGGGAACGCTGGGTGGAAGGAAATTTGTGGCTCCTCTCAGATTCCAGAACTTTCTGCCACAGAAATGTGAGGAACATGTGTTTTTTTAGCTAAATTTTGAGGTTTGCAAAGGATTCTGGGTAACAGAACCTGGTCTGAGCCACACAAGTCACCCAATCTTAGATTCCCCTAGGTCTCTAGTTTTCAGAAATGCACAGGTTTGGTAGGTTTCCCTAGGTGCCGGCTGAGCTAGAGGCTAAAATCGACAGGTAGGCACTTTGCAAAAAACACCTCTGTTTTCTTTAAAAAATTTGGATGTGTCCACGTTGAACTTTGGGGCGTTTCCTGTCGCGGGCGCTAGGCCTACCCACACAAGTGAGGTATCATTTTTATCGGAAGACTTGGGGGAACGCTGGGTGGAAGGAAATTTGTGGCTCCTCTCAGATTCCAGAACTTTCTGCCACAGAAATGTGAGGAACATGTGTTGTTTTAGCCAAATTTTGAGGTTTGCAAAGGATTCTGGGTAACAGAACCTGGTCCGAGCCACACAAGTCAACCCATCTTGGATTCCCCTAGGTCTCTAGTTTTCAGAAATGCACAGGTTTGGTAGGTTTCCCTAGGTGCTGGCTGAGCTAGAGGCCAAAATCTACAGGTAGGCACTTTGCAAAAAACACCTCTGTTTTCTTTCAAAAAATTGGATGTATCCACGTTGCGCTTTGGGGCGTTTCCTGTCGCGGGAGCGAGGCCTACCCACACAAGTGAGGTATCATTTTCATCGGGAGACTTGGGGGAATGCTGGGTGGAAGGAAGTTTGTGGCTCCTCTCAGATTCCAGAACTTTCTGCCACAGAAATGTGAGGAACATGTGTTTTTTTAGCCAAATTTTGAGGTTTGCAAAGGATTCTGGGTAACAGAACCTGGTCCGAGCCACACAAGTCACCCCATCTTGGATTCCCATAGGTCTCTAGTTTTCAGAAATGCACAGGTTTGGTAGGTTTCCCTAGGTGCCGGCTGAGCTAGAGGCCAAAATCTAAAGGTAGGCACTTTGCAAAAAACACCTCTGTTTCCTTTAAAAAAATTGGATGTGTCCACGTTGCGCTTTGGCCATTTCCTGATGCGATCACTACGCCTACCCACACAAGTGAGGTATCATTTTTATCGAGAGACTTGGGGGAACGCTGGGTGGAAGGAAATTTGTGGCTCCTCTCAGATTCCAGAACTTTCTGCCACAGAAATGTGAGGAACATGTGTTTTTTAAGCCAAATTTTGAGGTTTGCAAAGGATTCTGGGTAACAGAACCTGGTCCGAGCCACACAAATCACCCAATCTTAGATTCCCCTAGGTCTCTAGTTTTCAGAAATGCACAGGTTTGGTAGGTTTCCCTAGGTGCCGGCTGAGCTAGAGGCCAAAATCTACAGGTAGGCACTTTGCAAAAAACACCTCTGTTTTCTTTCAAAAATTTGGATGTGTCCACGTTGCGCTTTGGGGCGTTTCCTGTCGCAGGCGCTAGGCCTACCCACACAAGTGAGGTATCATTTTTATAGGGAGACTTGGGGGAACGCTGGGTGGAAGGAAATTTGTGGCTCCTCTCAGATTCCAGAACTTTCTGCCACAGAAATGTGAGGAACATGTGTTTTTTTAGCCAAATTTTGAGGTTTGCAAAGGATTCTGGGTAACAGAACCTGGTCTGAGCCACACAAGTCACCCAATCTTAGATTCCCCTAGGTCTCTAGTTTTCAGAAATGCACAGGTTTGGTAGGTTTCCCTAGGTGCCGGCTGAGCTAGAGGCTAAAATCGACAGGTAGGCACTTTGCAAAAAACACCTCTGTTTTCTATAAAAAATTTGGATGTGTCCACGTTGAACTTTGGGGCGTTTCCTGTCGCGGGCGCTAGGCCTACCCACACAAGTGAGGTATCATTTTTATCGGAAGACTTGGGGGAACGCTGGGTGGAAGGAAATTTGTGGCTCCTCTCAGATTCCAGAACTTTCTGCCACAGAAATGTGAGGAACATGTGTTGTTTTAGCCAAATTTTGAGGTTTGCAAAGGATTCTGGGTAACAGAACCTGGTCCGAGCCACACAAGTCAACCCATCTTGGATTCCCCTAGGTCTCTAGTTTTCAGAAATGCACAGGTTTGGTAGGTTTCCCTAGGTGCTGGCTGAGCTAGAGGCCAAAATCTACAGATAGGCACTTTGCAAAAAACACCTCTGTTTTCTTTCAAAAAATTGGATGTATTCACGTTGCGCTTTGGGGCGTTTCCTGTCGCGGGAGCGAGGCCTACCCACACAAGTGAGGTATCATTTTCATCGGGAGACTTGGGGGAATGCTGGGTGGAAGGAAGTTTGTGGCTCCTCTCAGATCCCAGAACTTTCTGCCACAGAAATGTGAGGAACATGTGTTTTTTTAGCCAAATTTTGAGGTTTGCAAAGGATTCTGGGTAACAGAACCTAGTCCAAGCCACACAAGTCACCCCATCTTGGATTCCCCTGGGTCTCTAGTTTTCAGAAATGCACAGGTTTGGTAGGTTTCCCTAGGTGCCGGCTGAGCTAGAGGCCAAAATCGACAGGTAGGCACTTTGCAAAAAACACCTCTGTTTTCTTTCAAAAATTTGGATGTGTCCACGTTGCGCTTTGGGGCGTTTCCTGTCGCGGGCGCTAGGCCTACCCACACAAGTGAGGTATCATTTTTATCGGGAGACTTGGGGGAACGCTGGGTGGAAAGAAATTTGTGGCTCCTCTCAGATTCCAGAACTTTCTGCCACACGCCAAATTTTGAGGTTTGCAAAGGATTCTGGGTAACAGAACCTGGTCCGAGCCACACAAGTCACCCCATCTTGGATTCCCCTAGGTCTCTAGTTTTCAGAAATGCACAGGTTTGCTAGGTTTCCCAGGTACCGGCTGAGCTAGAGGCCAAAATCCACAGGTAGGCACTGTTTTCTATGAAAAAATGTGATGTGTCCACGTTATGTTTTGGGCCATTTCCTGTCGCGGGCACTAGGCCTACCCACACAAGTGAGGTATCATTTTTATCGGGAGACTTAGGGGAACGCTGGGTGGAAGGAAATTTGTGGCTCCTCTCAGATTCCAGAACTTTCTGCCACAGAAATGTGAGGAACATGTGTTGTTTTAGCCAAATTTTGAGATTTGCAAAGGATTCTGGGTAACAGAACCTGGTCCGAGCCACACAAGTCACCCCATCTTGGATTCCCCTAGGTCTCTAGTTTTCAGAAATGCACAGGTTTGGTAGGTTTCCCTAGGTGCCGGCTGAGCTAGAGGCCAAAATCTAAAGGTAGGCACTTTGCAAAAAACACCTCTGTTTTCTTTCAAAAAATTGGATGTGTCCACGTTGCGCTTTGGCCATTTCCTGATGCGATCACTAGGCCTACCCACACAAGTGAGGTATAATTTTTATCAAGAGACTTGGGGGAACGCTGGGTGGAAGGAAATTTGTGGCTCCTCTCAGATTCCAGAACTT
Source organism: Pleurodeles waltl (assembly GCF_031143425.1). Taxonomy (NCBI): domain Eukaryota; kingdom Metazoa; phylum Chordata; class Amphibia; order Caudata; family Salamandridae; genus Pleurodeles; species Pleurodeles waltl. Next base: position 141,445,686 of record NC_090440.1, read on the forward strand.
TCTGCCACAGAAATGTGAGGAACATGTGTTTTTTAAGCCAAATTTTGAGGTTTGCAAAGGATTCTGGGTAACAGAACCCGGTTCGAGCCACACAAGTCACCCCATCCTGGATTCCACTAGGTCTCTAGTTTTAAGAAATGCACAGGTTTGTAGGTTTCCCTAGGTGGTGGCTGAGCTAGACGCCAAAATCTACAGGTACGCACTTTGCAAAAAACACCTCTGTTTTCTTTAAAAAAATTGGATGTGTCTACGTTGCGCTTTGGGGCGTTTCCTGTCGCGGGCGCTAGGCCTACCCACACAAGTGAGGTATCATTTTTATCGGGAGACTTGGGGGAATGCTAGGTGGAAGAACATTTGTGGCTCCTCTCAGATTCCAGAACTTTCTTTTTTCTTTTTCTTTTCGTTTTCCTTTGCGTTTTCCTGTCGCAGGCGCTAGGCCTACCCACACAAGTGAGGTATCATTTTTTATAGGAAGACTTGGGGGAACGCTGGGTGGAAGGAAATTTGTGGCTCCTCTCAGATTCCAGAACTTTCTGCCACAGAAATGTGAGGAACATGTGTTTTTTTAGCCAAATTTTGAGGTTTGCAAAGGATTCTGGGTAACAGAACCTGGTCCGAGCCACACAAGTCACCCAATCTTAGATTCCCCTAGGTCTCTAGTTTTCAGAAATACACAGGTTTGGTAGGTTTCCCTAGGTGCCGGCTGAGCTAGAGGCTAAAATCGACGGGTAGGCACTTTGCAAAAAACACCTCTGTTTTCTTTCAAAAATTTGGATGTGTCCACGTTGCTCTTTGGGGCGTTTCCTGTCACGGGCGCTAGGCCTACCCACACAAGTGAGGTATCATTTTTATCGGGAGAATTGGGGGAACGCTGGGTGGAAGGAAATTTGTGGCTCCTCTCAGATTCCAGAACTTTCTGCCACAGAAATGTGAGGAACATGTGTTGTTTTAGCCAAATTTTGAGGTTTGCAAAGGATTCTGGGTAACAGAACCTGGTCCGAGCCACATAAGTCACCCCATCTTGGATTCCCCTAGGTCTCTAGTTTTCAGAAATGCACAGGTTTGGTAGGTTTCCCTAGGTGCCGGATGAGCTAGAGGCCAAAATCTACAGGTAGGCACTTTGCAAAAAACATCTCTGTTTTCTTTCAAAAATTTGGATGTGTCCACGTTGCGCTTTGGGGAGTTTCCTGTCGCGGGCGCTAGGCCTACCCACACAAGTGAGGTATCATTTTTATCGGGAGACATGGGGGAACGCTGGGTGGAAGGACATTTGTGGCTCCTCTCAGATTCCAGAACTTTCTGCCACAGAAATATGAGGAACATGTGTTTTTTTAGCCAAATTTTGAGGTTTGCAAAGGATTCTGGGTAACAGAACCTGGTCCGAGCCACACAAGTCACCCCATCTTGGATTCCCCTAGGTCTCTAGTTTTCAAAAATGCACAGGTTTGGTAGGTTTCCCTAGGTGCCGGCTGAGCTAGAGGCCAAAATCTACAGGTAGGCACTTTGCAAAAAACACCTCTGTTTTCTTTCAAAAAATTGGATGTGTCCACGTTGAGCTTTGGGGCGTTTCCTGTCGCGGGCGCGAGGCCTACCCACACAAGTGACGTACCATTTTTATCGGGAGACTTGGGGGAATGCTGGGTGGAAGGAAGTTTGTGGCTCCTCTCAGATTCCAGAACTTTCTGCCACAGAAATGTGAGGAACATGTGTTTTTTTAGCCAAATTTTGAGGTTTGCAAAGGATTCTGGGTAACAGAACCTGGTCCGAGCCACACAAGTCACCCCATCTTGGATTCCCATAGGTCTCTAGTTTTCAGAAATGCACAGGTTTGGTAGGTTTCCCTAGGTGCCGGCTGAGCTAGAGGCCAAAATCTAAAGGTAGGCACTTTGCAAAAAACACCTCTGTTTCCTTTAAAAAAATTGGATGTGTCCACGTTGCGCTTTGGCCATTTCCTGATGCGATCACTAGGCCTACCCACACAAGTGAGGTATCATTTTTATCGAGAGACTTGGGGGAACGCTGGGTGGAAGGAAATTTGTGGCTCCTCTCAGATTCCAGAACTTTCTGCCACAGAAATGTGAGGAACATGTGTTTTTTTTGCCAAATTTTGAGGTTTGCAAAGGATTCTGGGTAACAGAACCTGGTCTGAGCCACACAAGTCACCCAATCTTAGATTCCCCTAGGTCTCTAGTTTTCAGAAATGCACAGGTTTGGTAGGTTTCCCTAGGTGCCGGCTGAGCTAGAGGCTAAAATCGACAGGTAGGCACTTTGCAAAAAACACCTCTGTTTTCTTTAAAAAATTTGGATGTGTCCACGTTGAACTTTGGGGCGTTTCCTGTCGCGGGCGCTAGGCCTACCCACACAAGTGAGGTATCATTTTTATCGGAAGACTTGGGGGAACGCTGGGTGGAAGGAAATTTGTGGCTCCTCTCAGATTCCAGAACTTTCTGCCACAGAAATGTGAGGAACATGTGTTGTTTTAGCCAAATTTTGAGGTTTGCAAAGGATTCTGGGTAACAGAACCTGGTCCGAGCCACACAAGTCAACCCATCTTGGATTCCCCTAGGTCTCTAGTTTTCAGAAATGCACAGGTTTGGTAGGTTTCCCTAGGTGCTGGCTGAGCTAGAGGCCAAAATCTACAGGTAGGCACTTTGCAAAAAACACCTCTGTTTTCTTTCAAAAAATTGGATGTATCCACGTTGCGCTTTGGGGCGTTTCCTGTCGCGGGAGCGAGGCCTACCCACACAAGTGAGGTATCATTTTCATCGGGAGACTTGGGGGAATGCTGGGTGGAAGGAAGTTTGTGGCTCCTCTCAGATTCCAGAACTTTCTGCCACAGAAATGTGAGGAACATGTGTTTTTTTAGCCAAATTTTGAGGTTTGCAAAGGATTCTGGGTAACAGAACCTGGTCCGAGCCACACAAGTCACCCCATCTTGGATTCCCATAGGTCTCTAGTTTTCAGAAATGCACAGGTTTGGTAGGTTTCCCTAGGTGCCGGCTGAGCTAGAGGCCAAAATCTAAAGGTAGGCACTTTGCAAAAAACACCTCTGTTTCCTTTAAAAAAATTGGATGTGTCCACGTTGCGCTTTGGCCATTTCCTGATGCGATCACTAGGCCTACCCACACAAGTGAGGTATCATTTTTATCGAGAGACTTGGGGGAACGCTGGGTGGAAGGAAATTTGTGGCTCCTCTCAGATTCCAGAACTTTCTGCCACAGAAATGTGAGGAACATGTGTTTTTTAAGCCAAATTTTGAGGTTTGCAAAGGATTCTGGGTAACAGAACCTGGTTCGAGCCACACAAGTCACCCCATCCTGGATTCCACTAGGTCTCTAGTTTAAAGAAATGCACAGGTTTGTAGGTTTCCCTAGGTGGTGGCTGAGCTAGAAGCCAAAATCTACAGGTAGGCACTTTGCAAAAAACACCTCTGTTTTCTTTAAAAAAACTTGGATGTTTCTACGTTGCACTTTGGGGCGTTTCCTGTCGCGGGCGCTAGGCCTACCCACACAAGTGAGGTATCATTTTTATCGGGAGACTTGGGGGAACGCTAGGTGGAAGAACATTTGTGGCTCCTCTCAGATTCCAGAACTTTCTGCCACAGAAATGTGAGGAACATGTGTTTTTTTAGCCAAATTTTGAGGTTTGCAAAGGATTCTGGGTAACAGAACCTGGTCCGAGCCACACAAATCACCCAATCTTAGATTCCCCTAGGTGTCTAGTTTTCAGAAATGCACAGGTTTGGTAGGTTTCCCTAGGTGCCGGCTGAGCTAGAGGCCAAAATCTACAGGTAGGCACTTTGCAAAAAACACCTCTGTTTTCTTTCAAAAATTTGGATGTGTCCACGTTGCGCTTTGGGGCGTTTCCTGTCGCAGGCGCTAGGCCTACCCACACAAGTGAGGTATCATTTTTATAGGGAGACTTGGGGGAACGCTGGGTGGAAGGAAATTTGTGGCTCCTCTCAGATTCCAGAACTTTCTGCCACAGAAATGTGAGGAACATGTGTTTTTTTAGCCAAATTTTGAGGTTTGCAAAGGATTCTGGGTAACAGAACCTGGTCTGAGCCACACAAGTCACCCAATCTTAGATTCCCCTAGGTCTCTAGTTTTCAGAAATGCACAGGTTTGGTAGGTTTCCCTAGGTGCCGGCTGAGCTAGAGGCTAAAATCGACAGGTAGGCACTTTGCAAAAAACATCTCTGTTTTCTTTAAAAAATTTGGATGTGTCCACGTTGAACTTTGGGGCGTTTCCTGTCGCGGGCGCTAGGCCTACCCACACAAGTGAGGTATCATTTTTATCGGAAGACTTGGGGGAACGCTGGGTGGAAGGAAATTTGTGGCTCCTCTCAGATTCCAGAACTTTCTGCCACAGAAATGTGAGGAACATGTGTTGTTTTAGCCAAATTTTGAGGTTTGCAAAGGATTCTGGGTAACAGAACCTGGTCCGAGCCACACAAGTCACCCCATCCTGGATTCCACTAGGTCTCTAGTTTTAAGAAATGCACAGGTTTGTAGGTTTCCCTAGGTGGTGGCTGAGCTAGAGGCCAAAATCTACAGGTAGGCACTTTGCAAAAAACACCTCTGTTTTCTTTAAAAAAATTGGATGTGTCTACGTTGCGCTTTGGGGCGTTTCCTGTCGCAGGCGCAAGGCCTACCCACACAAGTGAGGTATCATTTTTATCTGGAGATTTGGGGGAACGCTAGGTGGAAGAACATTTGTGGCTCCTCTCAGATTCCAGAACTTTCTGCCACAGAAATGTGAGGAACATGTGTTTTTTTAGCCAAATTTTGAGGTTTGCAAAGGATTCTGGGTAACAGAACCTGGTCCGAGCCACACAAGTCACCCAATCTGAGATTCCCCTAGGTCTCTAGTTTTCAGAAATGCACAGGTTTGGTAGGTTTCCCTAGGTGCAGGTTGAGCTAGAGGCCAAAATCTACAGGTAGGCACTTTGCAAAAAACACCTCTGTTTTCTTTAAAAAATTTGGATGTGTCCACGTTGCGCTTTGGGGCGTTTCCTGTCGCAGGCGCTAGGCCTACCCACACAAGTGAGGTATCATTTTTATAGGGAGACTTGGAGGAACGCTGGGTGGAAGGAAATTTGTGGCTCCTCTCAGATTCCAGAACTTTCTGCCACAGAAATGTGAGGAACATGTGTTTTTTTAGCCAAATTTTGAGGTTTGCAAAGGATTCTGGGTAACAAAACCTGGTCCGAGCCACACAAGTCACCCAATCTTAGATTCCCCTAGGTCTCTAGTTTTCAGAAATGCACAGGTTTGGTAGGTTTCCCTAGGTGCCGGCTGAGCTAGAGGCTAAAATCGACAGGTAGGCACTTTGCAAAAAACACCTCTGTTTTCTTTCAAAAATGTGGATGAGTCCACGTTGCTCTTTGGGGCGTTTCCTGTCCCGGGCGCTAGGCCTACCCACACAAGTGAGGTATCATTTTTATCGGGAGACTTGGGGGAACGCTGGGTGGAAGGAAATTTGTGGCTCCTCTCAGATTCCAGAACTTTCTGCCAATGAAATATGAGAAACATGTGTTTTTTTAGCCAAATTTTGAGGTTTGCAAAGGATTCTGGGTAACAGAACCTGGTCCGAGCCACACAAGTCACCCCATCTTGGATTCCCCTAGGTCTCTAGTTTTCAAAAATGCACAGGTTTGGTAGGTTTCCCTAGGTGCCGGCTGAGCTAGAGGCCAAAATCTACAGGTAGGCACTTTGCAAAAAACACCTCTGTTTTCTTTCAAAAAATTGGATGTGTCCACGTTGCGCTTTGGGGCGTTTCCTGTCGCGGGCGCGAGGCCTATCCACACAAGTGAGGTACCATTTCTATCGGGAGACTTGGGGGAATGCTGGGTGGAAGGAAGTTTGTGGCTCCTCTCAGATTCCAGAACTTTCTGCCACAGAAATGTGAGGAACATGTGGTTTTTTTGCCAAATTTTGAGGTTTGCAAAGGATTCTGGGTAACAGAACCTAGTCCAAGCCACACAAGTCACCCCATCTTGGATTCCCCTAGGTCTCTAGTTTTCAGAAATGCACAGGTTTGGTAGGTTTCCATAGGTGCCGGCTGAGCTAGAGGCCAAAATCGACAGGTAGGCACTTTGCAAAAAACAACTCTGTTTTCTTTCAAAAATTTGGATGTGTCCACGTTGCGCTTTGGGGCGTTTCATGTCGCGGGCGCTAGGCCTACCCACACAAGTGAGGTATCATTTTTATCGGGAGACTTGGGGGAACGCTGGGTGGAAGGAAATTTGTGGCTCCTCTCAGATTCCAGAACTTTCTGCCACACGCCAAATTTTGAGGTTTGCAAAGGATTCTGGGTAACAGAACCTGGTCCGAGCCACACAAGTCACCCCATCTTGGATTCCCCTAGGTCTCTAGTTTTCAGAAATGCACAGGTTTGGTAGGTTTCCCTAGGTGCTGGCTGAGCTAGAGGCCAAAATCTACAGGTAGGCACTTTGCAAAAAACACCTCTGTTTTCTTTCAAAAAATTGGATGTGTCCACGTTGCGCTTTGGGACGTTTCCTGTCGCGGGCGCTAGGCCTACCCACACAAGTGAGGTATCATTTTCATCGGGAGACTTGGGGGAATGCTGCGTGGAAGGAAGTTTGTGGCTCCTCTCAGATTCCAGAACTTTCTGCCACAGAAATGTGAGGAACATGTGTTTTTTTAGCCAAATTTTGAGGTTTGCAAAGGATTCTGGGTAACAGAACCTGGTCCGAGCCACACAAGTCACCCAATCTTAGATTCCCCTAGGTCTCTAGTTTTCAGAAATGCACAGGTTTGGTAGGTTTCCCTAGGTGCCGGCTGAGCTAGAGGCTAAAATCGACAGGTAGGCACTTTGCAAAAAACACCTCTGTTTTCTTTCAAAAATGTGGATGAGTCCACGTTGCTCTTTGGGGCGTTTCCTGTCGCGGGCGCTAGGCCTACCCACACAAGTGAGGTATCATTTTTATCGGGAGACTTGGGGGAACGCTGGGTGGAAGGAAATTTGTGGCTCCTCTCAGATTCCAGAACTTTCTGCCAATGAAATATGAGAAACATGTGTTTTTTTAGCCAAATTTTGAGGTTTGCAAAGGATTCTGGGTAACAGAACCTGGTCCGAGCCACACAAGTCACCCCATCTTGGATTCCCCTAGGTCTCTAGTTTTCAAAAATGCACAGGTTTGGTAGGTTTCCCTAGGTGCCGGCTGAGCTAGAGGCCAAAATCTACAGGTAGGCACTTTGCAAAAAACACCTCTGTTTTCTTTCAAAAAATTGGATGTGTCCACGTTGCGCTTTGGGGCGTTTCCTGTCGCGGGCGCGAGGCCTACCCACACAAGTGAGGTACCATTTCTATCGGGAGACTTGGGGGAATGCTGGGTGGAAGGAAGTTTGTGGCTCCTCTCAGATTCCAGAACTTTCTGCCACAGAAATGTGAGGAACATGTGTTTTTTTTGCCAAATTTTGAGGTTTGCAAAGGATTCTGGGTAACAGAACCTAGTCCAAGCCACACAAGTCACCCCATCTTGGATTCCCCTAGGTCTCTAGTTTTCAGAAATGCACAGGTTTGGTAGGTTTCCATAGGTGCCGGCTGAGCTAGAGGCCAAAATCGACAGGTAGGCACTTTGCAAAAAACACCTCTGTTTTCTTTCAAAAATTTGGATGTGTCCACGTTGCGCTTTGGGGCGTTTCATGTCGCGGGCGCTAGGCCTACCCACACAAGTGAGGTATCATTTTTATCGGGAGACTTGGGGGAACGCTGGGTGGAAGGAAATTTGTGGCTCCTCTCAGATTCCAGAACTTTCTGCCACACGCCAAATTTTGAGGTTTGCAAAGGATTCTGGGTAATAGAACCTGGTCCGAGCCACACAAGTCACCCCATCTTGGATTCCCCTAGGTCTCTAGTTTTCAGAAATGCACAGGTTTGCTAGGTTTCCCAGGTACCGGCTGAGCTAGAGGCCAAAATCCACAGGTAGGCACTGTTTTCTATGAAAAAATGTGATGTGTCCACGTTATGTTTTGGGCCATTTCCTGTCGCGGGCACTAGGCCTACCCACACAAGTGAGGTATCATTTTTATCGGGAGACTTAGGGGAACGCTGGGTGGAAGGAAATTTGTGGCTCCTCTCAGATTCCAGAACTTTCTGCCACAGAAATGTGAGGAACATGTGTTGTTTTAGCCAAATTTTGAGGTTTGCAAAGGATTCTGGGTAACAGAACCTGGTCCGAGCCACACAAGTCACCCCATCTTGGATTCCCCTAGGTCTCTAGTTTTCAGAAATGCACAGGTTTGGTAGGTTTCCCTAGGTGCTGGCTGAGCTAGAGGCCAAAATCTACAGGTAGGCACTTTGCAAAAAACACCTCTGTTTTCTTTCAAAAAATGGGATGTGTCCACGTTGCGCTTTGGGACGTTTCCTGTCGCGGGCGCTAGGCCTACCCACACAAGTGAGGTATCATTTTCATCGGGAGACTTGGGGGAATGCTGGGTGGAAGGAAGTTTGTGGCTCCTCTCAGATTCCAGAACTTTCTGCCACAGAAATGTGAGGAACATGTGTTTTTTTAGCCAAATTTTGAGGTTTGCAAAGGATTCTGGGTATCAGAACCTAGTCCAAGCCACACAAGTCACCCCATCTTGGATTCCCCTAGGTCTCTAGTTTTCAGAAGTGCACAGGTTTGGTAGGTTTCCCTAGGTTCCGGCTGAGCTAGAGGCCAAAATCGACAGGTAGGCACTTTGCAAAAAACACCTCTGTTTTCTTTCAAAAATTAGGATGTGTCCACGTTGCGCTTTGGGGCGTTTCCTGTCGCGGACGCTAGGCCTACCTACACAAGTGAGGTATCATTTTTATCGGGAGACTTGGGGGAACGCTGGGTGGAAGGAAATTTGTGGCTCCTCTCAGATTCCAGAACTTTCTGCCACAGAAATGTGAGGAACATGTGTTTTTAAGCCAAATTTTGAGGTTTGCAAAGGATTCTGGGTAACAGAACCTGGTTCGAGCCACACAAGTCACCCCATCCTGGATTCCACTAGGTCTGTAGTTTTAAGAAATGCACAGGTTTGTAGGTTTCCCTAGGTGGTGGCTGAGCTAGAGGCCAAAAACTACAGGTAGGCACTTTGCAAAAAACACCTCTGTTTTCTTTAAAAAACTTGGATGTGTCTACGTTGCGCTTTGGGGCGTTTCCTGTCGCGGGCGCTAGGCCTACCCACACAAGTGAGGTATAATTTTTATCGGGAGACTTGGGGGAACGCTGGGTGGAAGGAAATTTGTGGCTCCTCTCAGATTCCAGAACTTTCTGCCACAGAAATGTGAGGAACATGTGTTTTTTTAGCCAAATTTTGAGGTTTGCAAAGGATTCTGGGTAACAGAACCTGGTCCGAGCCAGACAAGTCACCCAATCTTAGATTCCCCTAGGTCTCTAGTTTTCAGAAATGCACAGGTTTGGTAGGTTTCCCTAGGTGCCGGCTGAGCTAGAGGCCAAAATCGACAGGTAGGCACTTTGTAAAAAACACCTCTGTTTTCTTTCAAAAATTTGGATGTGTCCACGTTGCTCTTTGGGGCGTTTCCTGTCGCGGGCGCTAGGCCTACCCACACAAGTGAGGTATCATTTTTATCAGGAGACTTGGGGGAACGCTGGGTGGAAGGAAATTTGTGGCTCCTCTCAGATTCCAGAACTTTCTGCCACAGAAATGTGAGGAACATGTTTTGTTTTAGCCAAATTTTGAGGTTTGCAAAGGATTCTGGGTAACAGAACCTGGTCCGAGCCACACAAGTCACCCCATCTTGGATTCCCCTAGGTCTCTAGTTTTCAGAAATGCACAGGTTTGGTAGGTTTCCCTAGGTGCCGGCTGAGCTAGAGGCCAAAATCTACAGGTAGGCACTTTGCAAAAAACACCTCTGTTTTCTTTCAAAAATTTGGATGTGTCCACGTTGCGCTTTGGGGAGTTTCCTGTCGCGGGCTCTAGGCCTACCCACACAAGTGAGGTATCATTTTTATCGGGAGACTTGGGGGAACGCTGGGTGGAAGGAAATTTGTGGCTCCTCTCAGATTCCAGAACTTTCTGCCAATGAAATATGAGGAACATGTGTTTTTTTAGCCAAATTTTGAGGTTTGCAAAGGATTCTGGGTAACAGAACCTGGTCCGAGCCACACAAGTCACCCCATCTTGGATTCCCCTAGGTCTCTAGTTTTCATAAAAGCACAGGTTTGGTAGGTTTCCCTAGGTGCCGGCTGAGCTAGAGGCCAAAATCTACAGGTAGGCACTTTGCAAAAAACACCTCTGTTTTCTTTCAAAAAATTGGATGTGTCCACGTTGCGCTTTGGGGCGTTTCCTGTCGCGGGCGCGAGGCCTACCCACACAAGTGAGGTACCATTTTTATCGGGAGACTTGGGGGAATGCTGGGTGGAAGGAAGTTTGTGGCTCCTCTCAGATTCCAGAACTTTCTGCCACAGAAATGTGAGGAACATGTGTTTTTTTTGCCAAATTTGGAGGTTTGCAAAGGATTCTGGGTAACAGAACCTAGTCCAAGCCACACAAGTCACCCCATCTTGGATTCCCCTAGGTCTCTAGTTTTCAGAAATGCACAGGTTTGGTAGGTTTCCATAGGTGCCGGCTGAGCTAGAGGCCAAAATCGACAGGTAGGCACTTTGCAAAAAACACCTCTGTTTTCTTTCAAAAATTTGGATGTGTCCACGTTGCGCTTTGGGGCGTTTCATGTCGCGGGCGCTAGGCCTACCCACACAAGTGAGGTATCATTTTTATCGGGAGACTTGGGGGAACGCTGGGTGGAAGGAAATTTGTGGCTCCTCTCAGATTCCAGAACTTTCTGCCACAAGCCAAATTTTGAGGTTTGCAAAGGATTCTGGGTAACAGAACCTGGTCCGAGCCACACAAGTCACCCCATCTTGGATTCCCCTAGGTCTCTAGTTTTCAGAAATGCACAGGCTTGGTAGGTTTCCCTAGGTGCTGGCTGAGCTAGAGGCCAAAATCTACAGGTAGGCACTTTGCAAAAAACACCTCTGTTTTCTTTCAAAAAATTGGATGTGTCCACGTTGCGCTTTGGGACGTTTCCTGTCGCGGGCGCTAGGCCTACCCACACAAGTGAGGTATCATTTTCATCGGGAGACTTGGGGGAATGCTGGGTGGAAGGAAGTTTGTGGCTCCTCTCAGATTCCAGAACTTTCTGCCACAGAAATGTGAGGAACATGTGTTTTTTTAGCCAAATTTTGAGGTTTGCAAAGGATTCTGGGTATCAGAACCTAGTCCAAGCCACACAAGTCACCCCATCTTGGATTCCCCTAGGTCTCTAGTTTTCAGAAATGCACAGGTTTGGTAGGTTTCCCTAGGTGCCGGCTGAGCTAGAGGCCAAAATCGACAGGTAGGCACTTTGCAAAAAACACCTCTGTTTTCTTTCAAAAATTTGGATGTGTCCACGTTGCGCTTTGGGGCGTTTACTGTCGCGGGCGCTAGGCCTAGCTACACAAGTGAGGTATCATTTTTATCGGGAGACTTGGGGGAACGCTGGGTGGAATGAAATTTGTGGCTCCTCTCAGATTCCAGAACTTTCTGCCACAGAAATGTGAGGAACATGTGTTTTTTAAGCCAAATTTTGAGGTTTGCAAAGGATTCAGGGTAACAGAACCTGGTTCGAGCCACACAAGTCACCCCATCCTGGATTCCACTAGGTCTCTATTTTTAAGAAATGCACAGGTTTGTAGGTTTCCCTAGGTGGTGGCTGAGCTAGAGGCCAAAAACTACAGGTAGGCACTTTGCAAAAAACACCTCTGTTTTCTTTAAAAAACTTGGATGTGTCTACGTTGCGCTTTGGGGCGTTTCCTGTCGCGGGCGCTAGGCCTACCCACACAATTGAGGTATCATTTTTATCGGGAGACTTGGGGGAACGCTCGGTGGAAAAAAATTTGTGGCTCCTCTCAGATTCCAGAACTTTCTGCCACAGAAATGTGAGGAACATGTGTTTTTTTAGCCAAAGTTTGAGGTTTGCAAAGGGTTCTGGGTAACAGAACCTGGTCCAAGCCACACAAGTCACCCCATCTTTGATTCCCCTAGGTCTCTAGTTTTCAGAAATGCACAGGTTTGGTAGGTTTCCCTAGGTGCCGGCTGAGCTAGAGGCCAAAATCTAAAGGTAGGCACTTTGCAAAAAACACCTCTGTTTTCTTTCAAAAAATTGGATGTGTCCACGTTGCGCTTTGGCCATTTCCTGATGCGATCACTAGGCCTACCCACACAAGTGAGGTATCATTTTTATCGAGAGACTTGGGGGAACGCTGGGTGGAAGGAAATTTGAGGCTCCTCTCAGATTCCAGAACTTTCTGCCACAGAAATGTGAGGAACATGTGTTTTTTAAGCCAAATTTTGAGGTTTGCAAAGGATTCTGGGTATCAGAACCTAGTCCAAGCCACACAAGTCACCCCATCTTGGATTCCCCTAGGTCTCTAGTTTTCAGAAATGCACAGGTTTGGTAGGTTTCCCTAGGTGCCGGCTGAGCTAGAGGCCAAAATCGACAGGTAGGCACTTTGCAAAAAACACCTCTGTTTTCTTTCAAAAATTTGGATGTGTCCACGTTGCGCTTTGGGGCGTTTACTGTCGCGGGCGCTAGGCCTAGCTACACAAGTGAGGTATCATTTTTATCGGGAGACTTGGGGGAACGCTGGGTGGAATGAAATTTGTGGCTCCTCTCAGATTCCAGAACTTTCTGCCACAGAAATGTGAGGAACATGTGTTTTTTAAGCCAAATTTTGAGGTTTGCAAAGGATTCAGGGTAACAGAACCTGGTTCGAGCCACACAAGTCACCCCATCCTGGATTCCACTAGGTCTCTATTTTTAAGAAATGCACAGGTTTGTAGGTTTCCCTAGGTGGTGGCTGAGCTAGAGGCCAAAAACTACAGGTAGGCACTTTGCAAAAAACACCTCTGTTTTCTTTAAAAAACTTGGATGTGTCTACGTTGCGCTTTGGGGCGTTTCCTGTCGCGGGCGCTAGGCCTACCCACACAATTGAGGTATCATTTTTATCGGGAGACTTGGGGGAACGCTCGGTGGAAAAAAATTTGTGGCTCCTCTCAGATTCCAGAACTTTCTGCCACAGAAATGTGAGGAACATGTGTTTTTTTAGCCAAAGTTTGAGGTTTGCAAAGGGTTCTGGGTAACAGAACCTGGTCCAAGCCACACAAGTCACCCCATCTTTGATTCCCCTAGGTCTCTAGTTTTCAGAAATGCACAGGTTTGGTAGGTTTCCCTAGGTGCCGGCTGAGCTAGAGGCCAAAATCTAAAGGTAGGCACTTTGCAAAAAACACCTCTGTTTTCTTTCAAAAAATTGGATGTGTCCACGTTGCGCTTTGGCCATTTCCTGATGCGATCACTAGGCCTACCCACACAAGTGAGGTATCATTTTTATCGAGAGACTTGGGGGAACGCTAGGTGGAAGGAAATTTGAGGCTCCTCTCAGATTCCAGAACTTTCTGCCACAGAAATGTGAGGAACATGTGTTTTTTAAGCCAAATTTTGAGGTTTGCAAAGGATTCTGGGTAACAGAACCTGGTTCGAGCCACACAAGTCACCCCATCCTGGATTCCACTAGGTCTCTAGTTTTAAGAAATGCACAGGTTTGTAGGTTTCCCTAGGTGGTGGCTGAGCTAGAGGCCAAAATCTACAGGTAGGCACTTTGCAAAAAACACCTCTGTTTTCTTTCAAAAATTTGGATGTGTCCACGTTGCGCTTTGGGGCGTTTCCTGTCGCGGGCGCTAGGCCTACCCACACAAGTGAGGTATCATTTTTATAGGGAGACTTGGGGGAACGCTGGGTGGAAGGAAATTTGTGGCTCCTCTCAGATTCCAGAACTTTCTGCCACAGAAATGTGAGGAACATGTGTTTTTTTAGCCAAATTTTGAGGTTTGCAAAGGATTCTGGGTAACAGAAACTGGTCCGAGCCAGACAAGTCACCCAATCTTAGATTCCCCTAGGTCTCTAGTTTTCAGAAATGCACAGGTTTGGTAGGTTTCCCTAGGTGCCGGCTGAGCTAGAGGCCAAAATCGACAGGTAGGCACTTTGCAAAAAACAAATCTGTTTTCTTTCAAAAATTTGGATGTGTCCACGTTGCTCTTTGGGGCGTTTCCTGTCGCGGGCGCTAGGCCTACCCACACAAGTGAGGTATCATTTTTATCAAGAGACTTGGGGGAACGCTGGGTGGAAGGAAATTTGTGGCTCCTCTCAGATTCCAGAACTTTCTGCCACAGAAATGTGAGGAACATGTTTTGTTTTAGCCAAATTTTGAGGTTTGCAAAGGATTCTGGGTAACAGAACCTGGTCCGAGCCACACAAGTCACCCCATCTTGGATTCCCCTAGGTCTCTAGTTTTCAGAAATGCACAGGTTTGGTAGGTTTCCCTAGGTGCCGGCTGAGCTAGAGGCCAAAATCTACAGGTAGGCACTTTGCAAAAAACACCTCTGTTTTCTTTCAAAAATGTGGATGTGTCCACGTTGCGCTTTGGGGAGTTTCCTGTCGCGGGCTCTAGGCCTACCCACACAAGTGAGGTATCATTTTTATCGGGAGACTTGGGGGAACGCTGGGTGGAAGGAAATTTGTGGCTCCTCTCAGATTCCAGAACTTTCTGCCACACGCCAAATTTTGAGGTTTGCAAAGGATTCTGGGTAACAGAACCTGGTCCGAGCCACACAAGTCACCCCATCTTGGATTCCCCTAGGTCTCTAGTTTTCAGAAATGCACAGGTTTGGTAGGTTTCCCTAGGTGCCGGCTGAACTAGAGGCCAAAATCTACAGGTAGGCACTATGCAAAAAACACCTCTGTTTTCTTTCAAAAAATTGGATGTGTCCACGTTGCGCTTTGGGGCATTTCCTGTCGCGGGCGCTAGGTCTACCCACACAAGTCAGGTATCATTTTTATCGGGAGACTTGGGGGAATGCTGGGTGGAAGGAAATTTGTGGCTCCTCTCACATTCTAGAACTTTCTGCCACAGAAATGTGAGGAACATGTGTTTTTTTAGCCAAAGTTTGAGGTTTGCAAAGGGTTCTGGGTAACAGAACCTGGTACAAACCACACAAGTCACCCCATCTTTGATTCCCCTAGGTCTCTAGTTTTCAGAAATGCACAGGTTTGGTAGGTTTCCCTAGGTGCCGGCTGAGCTAGAGGCCAAAATCTACAGGTAGGCACTTTGCAAAAAACACCTCTGTTTTCTTTCAAAAAATTGGATGTGTCCACGTTGCGCTTTGGGGCGTTTCCTGTCGCGGGCGCTAGGCCTACCCACACAAGTGAGGTATCATTTTTATCGGGAGACTTGGCGGAACGCTGGGTGGAAGGAAATTTGTGGCTCCTCTCAGATTCCAGAACTTTCTGCCACAGAAATGTGAGGAACATGTGTTTTTTTAGCCAAATTTTGAGGTTTGCAAAGGATTCTGGGTAACAGAACCTGGTCCAAGCCACACAAGTCACCCCATCTTGGATTCCCCTAGGTCTCTAGTTTTCAGAAATGCGCAGGTTTGTAGGTTTTCCTAGGTGCCGGCTGAGCTAGAGGCCAAAATCTACAGGTAGGCACTTTGCAAAAAACACCTCTGTTTTCTTTCAAAAAATTGGATGTATCCACGTTGCGCTTTGGGGCGTTTCCTGTCGCGGGAGCGAGGCCTACCCACACAAGTGAGGTATCATTTTCATCGGGAGACTTGGGGGAATGCTGGGTGGAAGGAAGTTTGTGGCTCCTCTCAGATTCCAGAACTTTCTGCCACAGAAATGTGAGGAACATGTGTTTTTTTAGCCAAATTTTGAGGTTTGCAAAGGATTCTGGGTAACAGAACCTAGTCCAAGCCACACAAGTCACCCCATCTTGGATTCCCCTAGGTCTCTAGTTTTCAGAAATGCGCAGGTTTGGTAGGTTTCCCTAGGTGCCGGCTGAGCTAGAGGCCAAAATCGACAGGTAGGCACTTTGCAAAAAACACCTCTGTTTTCTTTCAAAAATTTGGATGTGTCCACGTTGCGCTTTGGGGCGTTTCCTGTCGCGGGCGCTAGGCCTACCCACACAAGTGAGGTATCATTTTTATCGGGAGACTTGGGGGAACGCTGGGTGGAAGGAAATTTGTGGCTCCTCTCAGATTCCAGAACTTTCTGCCACACGCCAAATTTTGAGGTTTGCAAAGGATTCTGGGTAACAGAACCTGGTCCGAGCCACACAAGTCACCCCATCTTGGATTCCCCTAGGTCTCTAGTTTTCAGAAATGCACAGGTTTGCTAGGTTTCCCAGGTACTGGCTGAGCTAGAGGCCATAATCCACAGGTAGGCACTGTTTTCTATGAAAAAATGTGATGTGTCCACATTATGTTTTGGGCCATTTCCTGTCGCGGGCACTAGGCCTACCCACACAAGTGAGGTATCATTTTTATCGGGAGACTTAGGGGAACGCTGGGTAGAAGGAAATTTGTGGCTCCTCTCAGATTCCAGAACTTTCTGCCACAGAAATGTGAGGAACATGTGTTGTTTTAGCCAAATTTTGAGGTTTGCAAAGGATTCTGGGTAACAGAACCTGGTCCGAGCCACACAAGTCACCCCATCTTGGATTCCCCTAGGTCTCTAGTTTTCAGAAATGCACAGGTTTGGTAGGTTTCCCTAGGTGCCGGCTGAGCTAGAGGCCAAAATCTAAAGGTAGGCACTTTGCAAAAAACACCTCTGTTTTCTTTAAAAAAATTGGATGTGTCCACGTTGCGCTTTGGCCATTTCCTGATGCGATCACTAGGCCTACCCACACATGTGAGGTATCATTTTTATCTGGAGACTTGGGGGAACGCTAGGTGGAAGAACATTTGTGGCTCCTCTCAGATTCCAGAACTTTCTGCAACAGAAATGTGAGGAACATGTGTTTTTTTAGCCAAATTTTGAGGTTTGCAAAGGATTCTGGGTAACAGAACCTGGTCCGAGCCACACAAGTCACCCAATCTGAGATTCCCCTAGGTCTCTAGTTTTCAGAAATGCACAGGTTTGGTAGGTTTCCCTAGGTGCAGGTTGAGCTAGAGGCCAAAATCTACAGGTAGGCACTTTGCAAAAAACACCTCTGTTTTCTTTAAAAAATTTGGATGTGTCCACGTTGCGCTTTGGGGCGTTTTCTGTCGCAGGCGCTAGGCCTACCCACACAAGTGAGGTATCATTTTTATAGGGAGACTTGGAGGAACGCTGGGTGGAAGGAAATTTGTGGCTCCTCTCAGATTCCAGAACTTTCTGCCACAGAAATGTGAGGAACATGTGTTTTTTTAGCCACATTTTGAGGTTTGCAAAGGATTCTGGGTAACAGAACCTGGTCCGAGCCACACAAGTCACCCAATCTTAGATTCCCCTAGGTCTCTAGTTTTCAGAAATGCACAGGTTTGGTAGGTTTCCCTAGGTGCCGGCTGAGCTAGAGGCTAAAATCGACAGGTAGGCACTTTGCAAAAAACACCTCTGTTTTCTTTCAAAAATGTGGATGTGTCCACGTTGCTCTTTGGGGCGTTTCCTGTCGCGGGCGCTAGGCCTACCCACACAAGTGAGGTATCATTTTTATCGGGAGACTTGGGGGAACGCTGGGTGGAAGGAAATTTGTGGCTCCTCTCAGATTCCAGATATTTCTGCCACAGAAAAATGAGGAACATGTGTTTTTTTAGCCAAATTTTGAGGTTTGCAAAGGATTCTGGGTAACAGAACCTGGTCCGAGCCACACAAGTCACCCCATCTTGGATTCCCCTAGGTCTCTAGTTTTCAAAAATGCACAGGTTTGGTAGGTTTCCCTAGGTGCCGGCTGAGCTAGAGGCCAAAATCTACAGGTAGGCACTTTGCAAAAAACACCTCTGTTTTCTTTCAAAAATTTGGATGTGTCCACGTTGCGCTTTTGGGCGTTTCCTGTCGCGGGCGCTTGGCCTACCCACACAAGTGAGGTATAATTTTTATCGGGAGACTTGGGGGAACGCTGGGTGGAAGGAGATTTGTGGCTCCTCTCAGATTCCAGAACTTTCTGACACAGAAATGTGAGGAACATGTGTTTTTTTAGCCACATTTTGAGGTTTGCAAAGGATTCTGGGTAACAGAACCTGGTCCGAGCCACACAAGTCACCCAATCTGAGATTCCCCTAGGTCTCTAGTTTTCAGAAATGCACAGGTTTGGTAGGTTTCCCTAGGTGCAGGTTGAGCTAGAGGCCAAAATCTACAGGTAGGCACTTTGCAAAAAACACCTCTGTTTTCTTTAAAAAAATTGGATGTGTCCACGTTGCGCTTTGGCCATTTCCTGTTGCGATCACTAGGCCTACCCACACAATTGAGGTATCATTTTTATTGAGAGACTTGGGGGAACGTTGGGTGGAAGGAAATTTGTGGCTCCTCTCAGATTCCAGAACTTTCTGCCACAGAAATGTGAGGAACATGTGTTTTTTAAGCCAAATTTTGAGGTTTGCAAAGGATTCTGGGTAACAGAACCTGGTCCGAGCCACACAAGTCACCCCATCTTGGATTCCCCTAGGTCTCTAGTTTTCAGAAATGCACAGGTTTGGTAGGTTTCCCTAGGTGCCGGCTGAGCTAGAGGCCAAAATCTAAAGGTAGGCACTTTGCAAAAAACACCTCTGTTTTCTTTAAAAAAATTGGATGTGTCCACGTTGCGCTTTGGCCATTTCCTGATGCGATCACTAGGCCTACCCACACATGTGAGGTATCATTTTTATCTGGAGACTTGGGGGAACGCTAGGTGGAAGAACATTTGTGGCTCTTCTCAGATTCCAGAACTTTCTGCAACAGAAATGTGAGGAACATGTGTTTTTTTAGCCAAATTTTGAGGTTTGCAAAGGATTCTGGGTAACAGAACCTGGTCCGAGCCACACAAGTCACCCAATCTGAGATTCCCCTAGGTCTCTAGTTTTCAGAAATGCACAGGTTTGGTAGGTTTCCCTAGGTGCAGGTTGAGCTAGAGGCCAAAATCTACAGGTAGGCACTTTGCAAAAAACACCTCTGTTTTCTTTAAAAAATTTGGATGTGTCCACGTTGCGCTTTGGGGCGTTTTCTGTCGCAGGCGCTAGGCCTACCCACACAAGTGAGGTATCATTTTTATAGGGAGACTTGGAGGAACGCTGGGTGGAAGGAAATTTGTGGCTCCTCTCAGATTCCAGAACTTTCTGCCACAGAAATGTGAGGAACATGTGTTTTTTTAGCCAAATTTTGAGGTTTGCAAAGGATTCTGGGTAACAGAACCTGGTCCGAGCCACACAAGTCACCCAATCTTAGATTCCCCTAGGTCTCTAGTTTTCAGAAATGCACAGGTTTGGTAGGTTTCCCTAGGTGCCGGCTGAGCTAGAGGCTAAAATCGACAGGTAGGCACTTTGCAAAAAACACCTCTGTTTTCTTTCAAAAATGTGGATGTGTCCACGTTGCTCTTTGGGGCGTTTCCTGTCGCGGGCGCTAGGCCTACCCACACAAGTGAGGTATCATTTTTATCGGGAGACTTAGGGGAACACTGGGTGGAAGGAAATTTGTGGCTCCTCTCAGATTCCAGAACTTTCTGCCACAGAAAAATGAGGAACATGTGTTTTTTTAGCCAAATTTTGAGGTTTGCAAAGGATTCTGGGTAACAGAACCTGGTCCGAGCCACACAAGTCACCCCATCTTGGATTCCCCTAGGTCTCTAGTTTTCAAAAATGCACAGGTTTGGTAGGTTTCCCTAGGTGCCGGCTGAGCTAGAGGCCAAAATCTACAGGTAGGCACTTTGCAAAAAACACCTCTGTTTTCTTTCAAAAATTTGGATGTGTCCACGTTGCGCTTTTGGGCGTTTCCTGTCGCGGGCGCTTGGCCTACCCACACAAGTGAGGTATAATTTTTATCGGGAGACTTGGGGGAACGCTGGGTGGAAGGAGATTTGTGGCTCCTCTCAGATTCCAGAACTTTCTGACACAGAAATGTGAGGAACATGTGTTTTTTTAGCCACATTTTGAGGTTTGCAAAGGATTCTGGGTAACAGAACCTGGTCCGAGCCACCCAAGTCACCCCATCTTGAATTCCCCTAGGTCTCTAGTTTTTAGAAATGCACAGGTTTGGTAGGTTTCCCTAGGTGCCGGCTGAGCTAGAGGCCAAAATCTACAGGTAGGCACTTTGCAAAAAACACCTCTGTTTTCTTTAAAAAAATTGGATGTGTCCACGTTGCGCTTTGGCCATTTCCTGTTGCGATCACTAGGCCTACCCACACAATTGAGGTATCATTTTTATTGAGAGACTTGGGGGAACGCTGGGTGGAAGGAAATTTGTGGCTCCTCTCAGATTCCAGAACTTTCTGCCACAGAAATGTGAGGAACATGTGTTTTTTAAGCCAAATTTTGAGGTTTGCAAAGGATTCTGGGTAACAGAACCTGGTTCGAGCCACACAAGTCACCCCATCCTGGATTCCACTAGGTCTCTAGTTTTAAGAAATGCACATGTTTGTAGGTTTCCCTAGGTGGTGGCTGAGCTAGATGCCAAAATCTACAGGTAGGCACTTTGCAAAAAACACCTCTGTTTTCTTTAAAAAAATTGGATGTGTCTACGTTGCGCTTTGGGGCGTTTCCTGTCGCGGGCGCTAGGCCTACCCACACAAGTGAGGTATCATTTTTATCGGGAGACTTGGGGGAACGCTAGCTGGTAGGAAATTTGTGGCTCCTCTCAGATTCCAGAACTTTCTGCCACAGAAATGTGAGGAACATGTGTTTTTTTAGCCAAATTTTGAGGTTTGCAAAGGATTCTGGGTAACAGAACCTGGTCCGAGCCACACAAGTCACCCAATCTTAGATTCCCCTAGGTCTCTAGTTTTCAGAAATGCAAAGGTTTGGTAGGTTTCCCTAGGTGCCGGCTGAGCTAGAGGCCAAAATCTACAGGTAGGCACTTTGCAAAAAACACCTCTGTTTTCTTTCAAAAATGTGGATGTGTCTACGTTGCGCTTTGGGGCGTTTCCTGTCGCGGGCGCTAGGCCTACCCACACAAGTGAGGTATCATTTTTATCGGGAGACTTGGGGGAACGCTAGCTGGTAGGAAATTTGTGGCTCCTTTCAGATTCCAGAACTTTCTGCAACAGAAATGTGAGGAACATGTGTTTTTTAAGCCAAATTTTGAGGTTTGCAAAGGATTCTGGGTAACAGAACCTGGTTCGAGCCACACAAGTCACCCCATCCTGGATTCCACTAGGTCTCTAGTTTTAAGAAATGCACATGTTTGTAGGTTTCCCTAGGTGATGGCTGAGCTAGATGCCAAAATCTACAGGTAGGCACTTTGCAAAAAACACCTCTGTTTTCTTTAAAAAAATTGGATGTGTCTACGTTGCGCTTTGGGGCGTTTCCTGTCGCAGGCGCTAGGCCTACCCACACAAGTGAGGTATCATTTTTATCGGGAGACTTGGGGGAACGCTAGCTGGTAGGAAATTTGTGGCTCCTCTCAGATTCCAGAACTTTCTGCTACAGAAATGTGAGGAACATGTGTTTTTTTAGCCAAATTTTGAGGTTTGCAAAGGATTCTGGGTAACAGAACCTGGTCCGAGCCACACAAGTCAACCCATCTTGGATTCCCCTAGGTCTCTAGTTTTCAGAAATGCACAGGTTTGGTAGGTTTCCCTAGGTGCTGGCTGAGCTAGAGGCCAAAATCTACAGATAGGCACTTTGCAAAAAACACCTCTGTTTTCTTTCAAAAAATTGGATGTATCCACGTTGCGCTTTGGGGCGTTTCCTGTCGCGGGAGCGAGGCCTACCCACACAAGTGAGGTATCATTTTCATCGGGAGACTTGGGGGAATGCTGGGTGGAAGGAAGTTTGTGGCTCCTCTCAGATCCCAGAACTTTCTGCCACAGAAATGTGAGGAACATGTGTTTTTTTACCCAAATTTTGAGGTTTGCAAAGGATTCTGGGTAACAGAACCTAGTCCAAGCCACACAAGTCACCCCATCTTGGATTCCCCTGGGTCTCTAGTTTTCAGAAATGCACAGGTTTGGTAGGTTTCCCTAGGTGCCGGCTGAGCTAGAGGCCAAAATCGACAGGTAGGCACTTTGCAAAAAACACCTCTGTTTTCTTTCAAAAATTTGGATGTGTCCACGTTGCGCTTTGGGGCGTTTCCTGTCGCGGGCGCTAGGCCTACCCACACAAGTGAGGTATCATTTTTATCGGGAGACTTGGGGGAACGCTGGGTGGAAAGAAATTTGTGGCTCCTCTCAGATTCCAGAACTTTCTGCCACACGCCAAATTTTGAGGTTTGCAAAGGATTCTGGGTAACAGAACCTGGTCCGAGCCACACAAGTCACCCCATCTTGGATTCCCCTAGGTCTCTAGTTTTCAGAAATGCACAGGTTTGCTAGGTTTCCCAGGTACCGGCTGAGCTAGAGGCCAAAATCCACAGGTAGGCACTGTTTTCTATGAAAAAATGTGATGTGTCCACGTTATGTTTTGGGCCATTTCCTGTCGCGGGCACTAGGCCTACCCACACAAGTGAGGTATCATTTTTATCGGGAGACTTAGGGGAACGCTGGGTGGAAGGAAATTTGTGGCTCCTCTCAGATTCCAGAACTTTCTGCCACAGAAATGTGAGGAACATGTGTTGTTTTAGCCAAATTTTGAGATTTGCAAAGGATTCTGGGTAACAGAACCTGGTCCGAGCCACACAAGTCACCCCATCTTGGATTCCCCTAGGTCTCTAGTTTTCAGAAATGCACAGGTTTGGTAGGTTTCCCTAGGTGCCGGCTGAGCTAGAGGCCAAAATCTAAAGGTAGGCACTTTGCAAAAAACACCTCTGTTTTCTTTCAAAAAATTGGATGTGTCCACGTTGCGCTTTGGCCATTTCCTGATGCGATCACTAGGCCTACCCACACAAGTGAGGTATAATTTTTATCAAGAGACTTGGGGGAACGCTGGGTGGAAGGAAATTTGTGGCTCCTCTCAGATTCCAGAACTTTCTGCCACAGAAATGTGAGGAACATGTGTTTTTTAAGCCAAATTTTGAGGTTTGCAAAGGATTCTGGGTAACAGAACCCGGTTCGAGCCACACAAGTCACCCCATCCTGGATTCCACTAGGTCTCTAGTTTTAAGAAATGCACAGGTTTGTAGGTTTCCCTAGGTGGTGGCTGAGCTAGACGCCAAAATCTACAGGTACGCACTTTGCAAAAAACACCTCTGTTTTCTTTAAAAAAATTGGATGTGTCTACGTTGCGCTTTGGGGCGTTTCCTGTCGCGGGCGCTAGGCCTACCCACACAAGTGAGGTATCATTTTTATCGGGAGACTTGGGGGAATGCTAGGTGGAAGAACATTTGTGGCTCCTCTCAGATTCCAGAACTTTCTTTTTTCTTTTTCTTTTCGTTTTCCTTTGCGTTTTCCTGTCGCAGGCGCTAGGCCTACCCACACAAGTGAGGTATCATTTTTTATAGGAAGACTTGGGGGAACGCTGGGTGGAAGGAAATTTGTGGCTCCTCTCAGATTCCAGAACTTTCTGCCACAGAAATGTGAGGAACATGTGTTTTTTTAGCCAAATTTTGAGGTTTGCAAAGGATTCTGGGTAACAGAACCTGGTCCGAGCCACACAAGTCACCCAATCTTAGATTCCCCTAGGTCTCTAGTTTTCAGAAATACACAGGTTTGGTAGGTTTCCCTAGGTGCCGGCTGAGCTAGAGGCTAAAATCGACGGGTAGGCACTTTGCAAAAAACACCTCTGTTTTCTTTCAAAAATTTGGATGTGTCCACGTTGCTCTTTGGGGCGTTTCCTGTCACGGGCGCTAGGCCTACCCACACAAGTGAGGTATCATTTTTATCGGGAGAATTGGGGGGAACGCTGGGTGGAAGGAAATTTGTGGCTCCTCTCAGATTCCAGAACTTTCTGCCACAGAAATGTGAGGAACTTGTGTTGTTTTAGCCAAATTTTGAGGTTTGCAAATGATTCTGGGTAACAGAACCTGGTCCGAGCCACATAAGTCACCCCATCTTGGATTCCCCTAGGTCTCTAGTTTTCAGAAATGCACAGGTTTGGTAGGTTTCCCTAGGTGCCGGATGAGCTAGAGGCCAAAATCTACAGGTAGGCACTTTGCAAAAAACATCTCTGTTTTCTTTCAAAAATTTGGATGTGTCCACGTTGCGCTTTGGGGAGTTTCCTGTCGCGGGCGCTAGGCCTACCCACACAAGTGAGGTATCATTTTTATCGGGAGACATGGGGGAACGCTGGGTGGAAGGACATTTGTGGCTCCTCTCAGATTCCAGAACTTTCTGCCACAGAAATATGAGGAACATGTGTTTTTTTAGCCAAATTTTGAGGTTTGCAAAGGATTCTGGGTAACAGAACCTGGTCCGAGCCACACAAGTCACCCCATCTTGTTTTCCCCTAGGTCTCTAGTTTTCAAAAATGCACAGGTTTGGTAGGTTTCCCTAGGTGCCGGCTGAGCTAGAGGCCAAAATCTACAGGTAGGCACTTTGCAAAAAACACCTCTGTTTTCTTTAAAAAAATTGGATGTGTCCACGTTGAGCTTTGGGGCGTTTCCTGTCGCGGGCGCGAGGCCTACCCACACAAGTGACGTACCATTTTTATCGGGAGACTTGGGGGAATGCTGGGTGGAAGGAAGTTTGTGGCTCCTCTCAGATTCCAGAACTTTCTGCCACAGAAATGTGAGGAACATGTGTTTTTTTAGCCAAATTTTGAGGTTTGCAAAGGATTCTGGGTAACAGAACCTGGTCCGAGCCACACAAGTCACCCCATCTTGGATTCCCATAGGTCTCTAGTTTTCAGAAATGCACAGGTTTGGTAGGTTTCCCTGGGTGCCGGCTGAGCTAGAGGCCAAAATCTAAAGGTAGGCACTTTGCAAAAAACACCTCTGTTTCCTTTAAAAAAATTGGATGTGTCCACGTTGCGCTTTGGCCATTTCCTGATGCGATCACTAGGCCTACCCACACAAGTGAGGTATCATTTTTATCGAGAGACTTGGGGGAACGCTGGGTGGAAGGAAATTTGTGGCTCCTCTCAGATTCCAGAACTTTCTGCCACAGAAATGTGAGGAACATGTGTTTTTTTAGCCAAATTTTGAGGTTTGCAAAGGATTCTGGGTAACAGAACCTGGTCTGAGCCACACAAGTCACCCAATCTTAGATTCCCCTAGGTCTCTAGTTTTCAGAAATGCACAGGTTTGGTAGGTTTCCCTAGGTGCCGGCTGAGCTAGAGGCTAAAATCGACAGGTAGGCACTTTGCAAAAAACACCTCTGTTTTCTTTAAAAAATTTGGATGTGTCCACGTTGAACTTTGGGGCGTTTCCTGTCGCGGGCGCTAGGCCTACCCACACAAGTGAGGTATCATTTTTATCGGAAGACTTGGGGGAACGCTGGGTGGAAGGAAATTTGTGGCTCCTCTCAGATTCCAGAACTTTCTGCCACAGAAATGTGAGGAACATGTGTTGTTTTAGCCAAATTTTGAGGTTTGCAAAGGATTCTGGGTAACAGAACCTGGTCCGAGCCACACAAGTCAACCCATCTTGGATTCCCCTAGGTCTCTAGTTTTCAGAAATGCACAGGTTTGGTAGGTTTCCCTAGGTGCTGGCTGAGCTAGAGGCCAAAATCTACAGGTAGGCACTTTGCAAAAAACACCTCTGTTTTCTTTCAAAAAATTGGATGTATCCACGTTGCGCTTTGGGGCGTTTCCTGTCGCGGGAGCGAGGCCTACCCACACAAGTGAGGTATCATTTTCATCGGGAGACTTGGGGGAATGCTGGGTGGAAGGAAGTTTGTGGCTCCTCTCAGATTCCAGAACTTTCTGCCACAGAAATGTGAGGAACATGTGTTTTTTTAGCCAAATTTTGAGGTTTGCAAAGGATTCTGGGTAACAGAACCTGGTCCGAGCCACACAAGTCACCCCATCTTGGATTCCCATAGGTCTCTAGTTTTCAGAAATGCACAGGTTTGGTAGGTTTCCCTAGGTGCCGGCTGAGCTAGAGGCCAAAATCTAAAGGTAGGCACTTTGCAAAAAACACCTCTGTTTCCTTTAAAAAAATTGGATGTGTCCACGTTGCGCTTTGGCCATTTCCTGATGCGATCACTAGGCCTACCCACACAAGTGAGGTATCATTTTTATCGAGAGACTTGGGGGAACGCTGGGTGGAAGGAAATTTGTGGCTCCTCTCAGATTCCAGAACTTTCTGCCACAGAAATGTGAGGAACATGTGTTTTTTAAGCCAAATTTTGAGGTTTGCAAAGGATTCTGGGTAACAGAACCTGGTTCGAGCCACACAAGTCACCCCATCCTGGATTCCACTAGGTCTCTAGTTTAAAGAAATGCACAGGTTTGTAGGTTTCCCTAGGTGGTGGCTGAGCTAGAAGCCAAAATCTACAGGTAGGCACTTTGCAAAAAACACCTCTGTTTTCTTTAAAAAAACTTGGATGTTTCTACGTTGCACTTTGGGGCGTTTCCTGTCGCGGGCGCTAGGCCTACCCACACAAGTGAGGTATCATTTTTATCGGGAGACTTGGGGGAACGCTAGGTGGAAGAACATTTGTGGCTCCTCTCAGATTCCAGAACTTTCTGCCACAGAAATGTGAGGAACATGTGTTTTTTTAGCCAAATTTTGAGGTTTGCAAAGGATTCTGGGTAACAGAACCTGGTCCGAGCCACACAAATCACCCAATCTTAGATTCCCCTAGGTGTCTAGTTTTCAGAAATGCACAGGTTTGGTAGGTTTCCCTAGGTGCCGGCTGAGCTAGAGGCCAAAATCTACAGGTAGGCACTTTGCAAAAAACACCTCTGTTTTCTTTCAAAAATTTGGATGTGTCCACGTTGCGCTTTGGGGCGTTTCCTGTCGCAGGCGCTAGGCCTACCCACACAAGTGAGGTATCATTTTTATAGGGAGACTTGGGGGAACGCTGGGTGGAAGGAAATTTGTGGCTCCTCTCAGATTCCAGAACTTTCTGCCACAGAAATGTGAGGAACATGTGTTTTTTTAGCCAAATTTTGAGGTTTGCAAAGGATTCTGGGTAACAGAACCTGGTCTGAGCCACACAAGTCACCCAATCTTAGATTCCCCTAGGTCTCTAGTTTTCAGAAATGCACAGGTTTGGTAGGTTTCCCTAGGTGCCGGCTGAGCTAGAGGCTAAAATCGACAGGTAGGCACTTTGCAAAAAACATCTCTGTTTTCTTTAAAAAATTTGGATGTGTCCACGTTGAACTTTGGGGCGTTTCCTGTCGCGGGCGCTAGGCCTACCCACACAAGTGAGGTATCATTTTTATCGGAAGACTTGGGGGAACGCTGGGTGGAAGGAAATTTGTGGCTCCTCTCAGATTCCAGAACTTTCTGCCACAGAAATGTGAGGAACATGTGTTGTTTTAGCCAAATTTTGAGGTTTGCAAAGGATTCTGGGTAACAGAACCTGGTCCGAGCCACACAAGTCACCCCATCCTGGATTCCACTAGGTCTCTAGTTTTAAGAAATGCACAGGTTTGTAGGTTTCCCTAGGTGGTGGCTGAGCTAGAGGCCAAAATCTACAGGTAGGCACTTTGCAAAAAACACCTCTGTTTTCTTTAAAAAAATTGAATGTGTCTACGTTGCGCTTTGGGGCGTTTCCTGTCGCAGGCGCAAGGCCTACCCACACAAGTGAGGTATCATTTTTATCTGGAGATTTGGGGGAACGCTAGGTGGAAGAACATTTGTGGCTCCTCTCAGATTCCAGAACTTTCTGCCACAGAAATGTGAGGAACATGTGTTTTTTTAGCCAAATTTTGAGGTTTGCAAAGGATTCTGGGTAACAGAACCTGGTCCGAGCCACACAAGTCACCCAATCTGAGATTCCCCTAGGTCTCTAGTTTTCAGAAATGCACAGGTTTGGTAGGTTTCCCTAGGTGCAGGTTGAGCTAGAGGCCAAAATCTACAGGTAGGCACTTTGCAAAAAACACCTCTGTTTTCTTTAAAAAATTTGGATGTGTCCACGTTGCGCTTTGGGGCGTTTCCTGTCGCAGGCGCTAGGCCTACCCACACAAGTGAGGTATCATTTTTATAGGGAGACTTGGAGGAACGCTGGGTGGAAGGAAATTTGTGGCTCCTCTCAGATTCCAGAACTTTCTGCCACAGAAATGTGAGGAACATGTGTTTTTTTAGCCAAATTTTGAGGTTTGCAAAGGATTCTGGGTAACAAAACCTGGTCCGAGCCACACAAGTCACCCAATCTTAGATTCCCCTAGGTCTCTAGTTTTCAGAAATGCACAGGTTTGGTAGGTTTCCCTAGGTGCCGGCTGAGCTAGAGGCTAAAATCGACAGGTAGGCACTTTGCAAAAAACACCTCTGTTTTCTTTCAAAAATGTGGATGAGTCCACGTTGCTCTTTGGGGCGTTTCCTGTCCCGGGCGCTAGGCCTACCCACACAAGTGAGGTATCATTTTTATCGGGAGACTTGGGGGAACGCTGGGTGGAAGGAAATTTGTGGCTCCTCTCAGATTCCAGAACTTTCTGCCAATGAAATATGAGAAACATGTGTTTTTTTAGCCAAATTTTGAGGTTTGCAAAGGATTCTGGGTAACAGAACCTGGTCCGAGCCACACAAGTCACCCCATCTTGGATTCCCCTAGGTCTCTAGTTTTCAAAAATGCACAGGTTTGGTAGGTTTCCCTAGGTGCCGGCTGAGCTAGAGGCCAAAATCTACAGGTAGGCACTTTGCAAAAAACACCTCTGTTTTCTTTCAAAAAATTGGATGTGTCCACGTTGCGCTTTGGGGCGTTTCCTGTCGCGGGCGCGAGGCCTACCCACACAAGTGAGGTACCATTTCTATCGGGAGACTTGGGGGAATGCTGGGTGGAAGGAAGTTTGTGGCTCCTCTCAGATTCCAGAACTTTCTGCCACAGAAATGTGAGGAACATGTGTTTTTTTTGCCAAATTTTGAGGTTTGCAAAGGATTCTGGGTAACAGAACCTAGTCCAAGCCACACAAGTCACCCCATCTTGGATTCCCCTAGGTCTCTAGTTTTCAGAAATGCACAGGTTTGGTAGGTTTCCATAGGTGCCGGCTGAGCTAGAGGCCAAAATCGACAGGTAGGCACTTTGCAAAAAACACCTCTGTTTTCTTTCAAAAATTTGGATGTGTCCACGTTGCGCTTTGGGGCGTTTCATGTCGCGGGCGCTAGGCCTACCCACACAAGTGAGGTATCATTTTTATCGGGAGACTTGGGGGAACGCTGGGTGGAAGGAAATTTGTGGCTCCTCTCAGATTCCAGAACTTTCTGCCACACGCCAAATTTTGAGGTTTGCAAAGGATTCTGGGTAACAGAACCTGGTCCGAGCCACACAAGTCACCCCATCTTGGATTCCCCTAGGTCTCTAGTTTTCAGAAATGCACAGGTTTGCTAGGTTTCCCAGGTACCGGCTGAGCTAGAGGCCAAAATCCACAGGTAGGCACTGTTTTCTATGAAAAAATGTGATGTGTCCACGTTATGTTTTGGGCCATTTCCTGTCGCGGGCACTAGGCCTACCCACACAAGTGAGGTATCATTTTTATCGGGAGACTTAGGGGAACGCTGGGTGGAAGGAAATTTGTGGCTCCTCTCAGATTCCAGAACTTTCTGCCACAGAAATGTGAGGAACATGTGTTGTTTTAGCCAAATTTTGAGGTTTGCAAAGGATTCTGGGTAACAGAACCTGGTCCGAGCCACACAAGTCACCCCATCTTGGATTCCCCTAGGTCTCTAGTTTTCAGAAATGCACAGGTTTGGTAGGTTTCCCTAGGTGCTGGCTGAGCTAGAGGCCAAAATCTACAGGTAGGCACTTTGCAAAAAACACCTCTGTTTTCTTTCAAAAAATGGGATGTGTCCACGTTGCGCTTTGGGACGTTTCCTGTCGCGGGCGCTAGGCCTACCCACAC
Source organism: Pleurodeles waltl (assembly GCF_031143425.1). Taxonomy (NCBI): domain Eukaryota; kingdom Metazoa; phylum Chordata; class Amphibia; order Caudata; family Salamandridae; genus Pleurodeles; species Pleurodeles waltl. Next base: position 141,475,501 of record NC_090440.1, read on the forward strand.
AAGTGAGGTATCATTTTCATCGGGAGACTTGGGGGAATGCTGGGTGGAAGGAAGTTTGTGGCTCCTCTCAGATTCCAGAACTTTCTGCCACAGAAATGTGAGGAACATGTGTTTTTTTAGCCAAATTTTGAGGTTTGCAAAGGATTCTGGGTATCAGAACCTAGTCCAAGCCACACAAGTCACCCCATCTTGGATTCCCCTAGGTCTCTAGTTTTCAGAAGTGCACAGGTTTGGTAGGTTTCCCTAGGTTCCGGCTGAGCTAGAGGCCAAAATCGACAGGTAGGCACTTTGCAAAAAACACCTCTGTTTTCTTTCAAAAATTAGGATGTGTCCACGTTGCGCTTTGGGGCGTTTCCTGTCGCGGACGCTAGGCCTACCTACACAAGTGAGGTATCATTTTTATCGGGAGACTTGGGGGAACGCTGGGTGGAAGGAAATTTGTGGCTCCTCTCAGATTCCAGAACTTTCTGCCACAGAAATGTGAGGAACATGTGTTTTTAAGCCAAATTTTGAGGTTTGCAAAGGATTCTGGGTAACAGAACCTGGTTCGAGCCACACAAGTCACCCCATCCTGGATTCCACTAGGTCTGTAGTTTTAAGAAATGCACAGGTTTGTAGGTTTCCCTAGGTGGTGGCTGAGCTAGAGGCCAAAAACTACAGGTAGGCACTTTGCAAAAAACACCTCTGTTTTCTTTAAAAAACTTGGATGTGTCTACGTTGCGCTTTGGGGCGTTTCCTGTCGCGGGCGCTAGGCCTACTCACACAAGTGAGGTATAATTTTTATCGGGAGACTTGGGGGAACGCTGGGTGGAAGGAAATTTGTGGCTCCTCTCAGATTCCAGAACTTTCTGCCACAGAAATGTGAGGAACATGTGTTTTTTTAGCCAAATTTTGAGGTTTGCAAAGGATTCTGGGTAACAGAACCTGGTCCGAGCCAGACAAGTCACCCCATCTTTGATTCCCCTAGGTCTCTAGTTTTCAGAAATGCACAGGTTTGGTAGGTTTCCCTAGGTGCCGGCTGAGCTAGAGGCCAAAATCGACAGGTAGGCACTTTGTAAAAAACACCTCTGTTTTCTTTCAAAAATTTGGATGTGTCCACGTTGCGCTTTGGGGCGTTTCCTGTCGCGGGCGCTAGGCCTACCCACACAAGTGAGGTATCATTTTTATCAGGAGACTTGGGGGAACGCTGGGTGGAAGGAAATTTGTGGCTCCTCTCAGATTCCAGAACTTTCTGCCACAGAAATGTGAGGAACATGTTTTGTTTTAGCCAAATTTTGAGGTTTGCAAAGGATTCTGGGTAACAGAACCTGGTCCGAGCCACACAAGTCACCCCATCTTGGATTCCCCTAGGTCTCTAGTTTTCAGAAATGCACAGGTTTGGTAGGTTTCCCTAGGTGCCGGCTGAGCTAGAGGCCAAAATCTACAGGTAGGCACTTTGCAAAAAACACCTCTGTTTTCTTTCAAAAATTTGGATGTGTCCACGTTGCGCTTTGGGGAGTTTCCTGTCGCGGGCTCTAGGCCTACCCACACAAGTGAGGTATCATTTTTATCGGGAGACTTGGGGGAACGCTGGGTGGAAGGAAATTTGTGGCTCCTCTCAGATTCCAGAACTTTCTGCCAATGAAATATGAGGAACATGTGTTTTTTTAGCCAAATTTTGAGGTTTGCAAAGGATTCTGGGTAACAGAACCTGGTCCGAGCCACACAAGTCACCCCATCTTGGATTCCCCTAGGTCTCTAGTTTTCATAAAAGCACAGGTTTGGTAGGTTTCCCTAGGTGCCGGCTGAGCTAGAGGCCAAAATCTACAGGTAGGCACTTTGCAAAAAACACCTCTGTTTTCTTTCAAAAAATTGGATGTGTCCACGTTGCGCTTTGGGGCGTTTCCTGTCGCGGGCGCGAGGCCTACCCACACAAGTGAGGTACCATTTTTATCGGGAGACTTGGGGGAATGCTGGGTGGAAGGAAGTTTGTGGCTCCTCTCAGATTCCAGAACTTTCTGCCACACGCCAAATTTTGAGGTTTGCAAAGGATTCTGGGTAACAGAACCTGGTCCGAGCCACACAAGTCACCCCATCTTGGATTCCCCTAGGTCTCTAGTTTTCAGAAATGCACAGGTTTGCTAGGTTTCCCAGGTACTGGCTGAGCTAGAGGCCATAATCCACAGGTAGGCACTGTTTTCTATGAAAAAATGTGATGTGTCCACATTATGTTTTGGGCCATTTCCTGTCGCGGGCACTAGGCCTACCCACACAAGTGAGGTATCATTTTTATCGGGAGACTTAGGGGAACGCTGGGTAGAAGGAAATTTGTGGCTCCTCTCAGATTCCAGAACTTTCTGCCACAGAAATGTGAGGAACATGTGTTGTTTTAGCCAAATTTTGAGGTTTGCAAAGGATTCTGGGTAACAGAACCTGGTCCGAGCCACACAAGTCACCCCATCTTGGATTCCCCTAGGTCTCTAGTTTTCAGAAATGCACAGGTTTGGTAGGTTTCCCTAGGTGCCGGCTGAGCTAGAGGCCAAAATCTAAAGGTAGGCACTTTGCAAAAAACACCTCTGTTTTCTTTAAAAAAATTGGATGTGTCCACGTTGCGCTTTGGCCATTTCCTGATGCGATCACTAGGCCTACCCACACATGTGAGGTATCATTTTTATCTGGAGACTTGGGGGAACGCTAGGTGGAAGAACATTTGTGGCTCCTCTCAGATTCCAGAACTTTCTGCAACAGAAATGTGAGGAACATGTGTTTTTTTAGCCAAATTTTGAGGTTTGCAAAGGATTCTGGGTAACAGAACCTGGTCCGAGCCACACAAGTCACCCAATCTGAGATTCCCCTAGGTCTCTAGTTTTCAGAAATGCACAGGTTTGGTAGGTTTCCCTAGGTGCAGGTTGAGCTAGAGGCCAAAATCTACAGGTAGGCACTTTGCAAAAAACACCTCTGTTTTCTTTAAAAAATTTGGATGTGTCCACGTTGCGCTTTGGGGCGTTTTCTGTCGCAGGCGCTAGGCCTACCCACACAAGTGAGGTATCATTTTTATAGGGAGACTTGGAGGAACGCTGGGTGGAAGGAAATTTGTGGCTCCTCTCAGATTCCAGAACTTTCTGCCACAGAAATGTGAGGAACATGTGTTTTTTTAGCCACATTTTGAGGTTTGCAAAGGATTCTGGGTAACAGAACCTGGTCCGAGCCACACAAGTCACCCAATCTTAGATTCCCCTAGGTCTCTAGTTTTCAGAAATGCACAGGTTTGGTAGGTTTCCCTAGGTGCCGGCTGAGCTAGAGGCTAAAATCGACAGGTAGGCACTTTGCAAAAAACACCTCTGTTTTCTTTAAAAAATGTGGATGTGTCCACGTTGCTCTTTGGGGCGTTTCCTGTCGCGGGCGCTAGGCCTACCCACACAAGTGAGGTATCATTTTTATCGGGAGACTTGGGGGAACGCTGGGTGGAAGGAAATTTGTGGCTCCTCTCAGATTCCAGATATTTCTGCCACAGAAAAATGAGGAACATGTGTTTTTTTAGCCAAATTTTGAGGTTTGCAAAGGATTCTGGGTAACAGAACCTGGTCCGAGCCACACAAGTCACCCCATCTTGGATTCCCCTAGGTCTCTAGTTTTCAAAAATGCACAGGTTTGGTAGGTTTCCCTAGGTGCCGGCTGAGCTAGAGGCCAAAATCTACAGGTAGGCACTTTGCAAAAAACACCTCTGTTTTCTTTCAAAAATTTGGATGTGTCCACGTTGCGCTTTTGGGCGTTTCCTGTCGCGGGCGCTTGGCCTACCCACACAAGTGAGGTATAATTTTTATCGGGAGACTTGGGGGAACGCTGGGTGGAAGGAGATTTGTGGCTCCTCTCAGATTCCAGAACTTTCTGACACAGAAATGTGAGGAACATGTGTTTTTTTAGCCACATTTTGAGGTTTGCAAAGGATTCTGGGTAACAGAACCTGGTCCGAGCCACACAAGTCACCCAATCTGAGATTCCCCTAGGTCTCTAGTTTTCAGAAATGCACAGGTTTGGTAGGTTTCCCTAGGTGCAGGTTGAGCTAGAGGCCAAAATCTACAGGTAGGCACTTTGCAAAAAACACCTCTGTTTTCTTTAAAAAAATTGGATGTGTCCACGTTGCGCTTTGGCCATTTCCTGTTGCGATCACTAGGCCTACCCACACAATTGAGGTATCATTTTTATTGAGAGACTTGGGGGAACGCTGGGTGGAAGGAAATTTGTGGCTCCTCTCAGATTCCAGAACTTTCTGCCACAGAAATGTGAGGAACATGTGTTTTTTAAGCCAAATTTTGAGGTTTGCAAAGGATTCTGGGTAACAGAACCTGGTCCGAGCCACACAAGTCACCCCATCTTGGATTCCCCTAGGTCTCTAGTTTTCAGAAATGCACAGGTTTGGTAGGTTTCCCTAGGTGCCGGCTGAGCTAGAGGCCAAAATCTAAAGGTAGGCACTTTGCAAAAAACACCTCTGTTTTCTTTAAAAAAATTGGATGTGTCCACGTTGCGCTTTGGCCATTTCCTGATGCGATCACTAGGCCTACCCACACATGTGAGGTATCATTTTTATCTGGAGACTTGGGGGAACGCTAGGTGGAAGAACATTTGTGGCTCTTCTCAGATTCCAGAACTTTCTGCAACAGAAATGTGAGGAACATGTGTTTTTTTAGCCAAATTTTGAGGTTTGCAAAGGATTCTGGGTAACAGAACCTGGTCCGAGCCACACAAGTCACCCAATCTGAGATTCCCCTAGGTCTCTAGTTTTCAGAAATGCACAGGTTTGGTAGGTTTCCCTAGGTGCAGGTTGAGCTAGAGGCCAAAATCTACAGGTAGGCACTTTGCAAAAAACACCTCTGTTTTCTTTAAAAAATTTGGATGTGTCCACGTTGCGCTTTGGGGCGTTTTCTGTCGCAGGCGCTAGGCCTACCCACACAAGTGAGGTATCATTTTTATAGGGAGACTTGGAGGAACGCTGGGTGGAAGGAAATTTGTGGCTCCTCTCAGATTCCAGAACTTTCTGCCACAGAAATGTGAGGAACATGTGTTTTTTTAGCCAAATTTTGAGGTTTGCAAAGGATTCTGGGTAACAGAACCTGGTCCGAGCCACACAAGTCACCCAATCTTAGATTCCCCTAGGTCTCTAGTTTTCAGAAATGCACAGGTTTGGTAGGTTTCCCTAGGTGCCGGCTGAGCTAGAGGCTAAAATCGACAGGTAGGCACTTTGCAAAAAACACCTCTGTTTTCTTTCAAAAATGTGGATGTGTCCACGTTGCTCTTTGGGGCGTTTCCTGTCGCGGGCGCTAGGCCTACCCACACAAGTGAGGTATCATTTTTATCGGGAGACTTAGGGGAACGCTGGGTGGAAGGAAATTTGTGGCTCCTCTCAGATTCCAGAACTTTCTGCCACAGAAAAATGAGGAACATGTGTTTTTTTAGCCAAATTTTGAGGTTTGCAAAGGATTCTGGGTAACAGAACCTGGTCCGAGCCACACAAGTCACCCCATCTTGGATTCCCCTAGGTCTCTAGTTTTCAAAAATGCACAGGTTTGGTAGGTTTCCCTAGGTGCCGGCTGAGCTAGAGGCCAAAATCTACAGGTAGGCACTTTGCAAAAAACACCTCTGTTTTCTTTCAAAAATTTGGATGTGTCCACGTTGCGCTTTTGGGCGTTTCCTGTCGCGGGCGCTTGGCCTACCCACACAAGTGAGGTATAATTTTTATCGGGAGACTTGGGGGAACGCTGGGTGGAAGGAGATTTGTGGCTCCTCTCAGATTCCAGAACTTTCTGACACAGAAATGTGAGGAACATGTGTTTTTTTAGCCACATTTTGAGGTTTGCAAAGGATTCTGGGTAACAGAACCTGGTCCGAGCCACACAAGTCACCCCATCTTGAATTCCCCTAGGTCTCTAGTTTTTAGAAATGCACAGGTTTGGTAGGTTTCCCTAGGTGCCGGCTGAGCTAGAGGCCAAAATCTACAGGTAGGCACTTTGCAAAAAACACCTCTGTTTTCTTTAAAAAAATTGGATGTGTCCACGTTGCGCTTTGGCCATTTCCTGTTGCGATCACTAGGCCTACCCACACAATTGAGGTATCATTTTTATTGAGAGACTTGGGGGAACGCTGGGTGGAAGGAAATTTGTGGCTCCTCTCAGATTCCAGAACTTTCTGCCACAGAAATGTGAGGAACATGTGTTTTTTAAGCCAAATTTTGAGGTTTGCAAAGGATTCTGGGTAACAGAACCTGGTTCGAGCCACACAAGTCACCCCATCCTGGATTCCACTAGGTCTCTAGTTTTAAGAAATGCACATGTTTGTAGGTTTCCCTAGGTGGTGGCTGAGCTAGATGCCAAAATCTACAGGTAGGCACTTTGCAAAAAACACCTCTGTTTTCTTTAAAAAAATTGGATGTGTCTACGTTGCGCTTTGGGGCGTTTCCTGTCGCGGGCGCTAGGCCTACCCACACAAGTGAGGTATCATTTTTATCGGGAGACTTGGGGGAACGCTAGCTGGTAGGAAATTTGTGGCTCCTCTCAGATTCCAGAACTTTCTGCCACAGAAATGTGAGGAACATGTGTTTTTTTAGCCAAATTTTGAGGTTTGCAAAGGATTCTGGGTAACAGAACCTGGTCCGAGCCACACAAGTCACCCAATCTTAGATTCCCCTAGGTCTCTAGTTTTCAGAAATGCAAAGGTTTGGTAGGTTTCCCTAGGTGCCGGCTGAGCTAGAGGCCAAAATCTACAGGTAGGCACTTTGGAAAAAACACCTCTGTTTTCTTTCAAAAATTTGGATGTGTCTACGTTGCGCTTTGGGGCGTTTCCTGTCGCGGGCGCTAGGCCTACCCACACAAGTGAGGTATCATTTTTATCGGGAGACTTGGGGGAACGCTAGCTGGTAGGAAATTTGTGGCTCCTCTCAGATTCCAGAACTTTCTGCAACAGAAATGTGAGGAACATGTGTTTTTTAAGCCAAATTTTGAGGTTTGCAAAGGATTCTGGGTAACAGAACCTGGTTCGAGCCACACAAGTCACCCCATCCTGGATTCCACTAGGTCTCTAGTTTTAAGAAATGCACATGTTTGTAGGTTTCCCTAGGTGATGGCTGAGCTAGATGCCAAAATCTACAGGTAGGCACTTTGCAAAAAACACCTCTGTTTTCTTTAAAAAAATTGGATGTGTCTACGTTGCGCTTTGGGGCGTTTCCTGTCGCAGGCGCTAGGCCTACCCACACAAGTGAGGTATCATTTTTATCGGGAGACTTGGGGGAACGCTAGCTGGTAGGAAATTTGTGGCTCCTCTCAGATTCCAGAACTTTCTGCTACAGAAATGTGAGGAACATGTGTTTTTTTAGCCAAATTTTGAGGTTTGCAAAGGATTCTGGGTAACAGAACCTGGTCCGAGCCACACAAGTCACCCAATCTTGGATTCCCCTAGGTCTCTAGTTTTAAAAAATGCACAGGTTTGGTAGGTTTCCCTAGGTGCCGGCTGAGCTAGAGGCCAAAATCTACAGGTAGGCACTTTGCAAAAAACACCTCTGTTTTATTTAAAAAAATTGGATGTGTCCACGTTGCGCTTTGGGGCATTTCCTGTCGCGGGCGCTAGGCCTACCCACACAAGTGAGGTATCATTTTTATTGGGATACTTGGATGAACGCTGGGTGGAAGGAAATTTGTGGCTCCTCTCAGATTCCAGAACTTTCTGCCACAGAAATGTGAGGAACATGTGTTTTTTTAGCCAAATTTTGAGGTTTGCAAAGGATTCTGGGTAACAGAACCTGGTCCGAGCCACACAAGTCACCCAATCTTAGATTCCCCTAGGTCTCTAGTTTTCAGAAATGAACAGGTTTGGTAGGTTTCCCTAGGTGGTGGCTGAGCTAGATGCCAAAATCTACAGGTAGGCACTTTGCAAAAAACACCTCTGTTTTCTTTAAAAAAATTGGATGTGTCTACGTTGCGCTTTGGGGCGTTTCCTGTCGCGGGCGCTAGGCCTACCCACACAAGTGAGGTATCATTTTTATCGGGAGACTTGGGGGAACGCTAGCTGGTAGGAAATTTGTGGCTCCTCTCAGATTCCATAACTTTCTGCCACAGAAATGTGAGGAACATGTGTTTTTTTAGCCAAATTTTGAGGTTTGCAAAGGATTCTGGGTAACAGAACCTGGTCCGAGCCACACAAGTCACCCAATCTTAGATTCCCCTAGGTCTCTAGTTTTCAGAAATGCACAGGTTTGGTAGGTTTCCCTAGGTGCCGGCTGAGCTAGAGGCCAAAATCTACAGGTAGGCACTTTGCAAAAAACACCTCTGTTTTCTTTCAAAAATTTGGATGTGTCCACGTTGCGCTTTGGGGAGTTTCCTGTCGCGGGCGCTAGGCCTACCCACACAAGTGAGGTATCATTTTTATCGGGAGACATGGGGGAACGCTGGGTAGAAGGACATTTGTGGCTCCTCTCAGATTCCAGAACTTTCTGCCACAGAAATATGAGGAACATGTGTTTTTTTAGCCAAATTTTGAGGTTTGCAAAGGATTCTGGGTAACAGAACCTGGTCCGAGCCACACAAGTCACCCCATCTTGGATTCCCCTAGGTCTCTAGTTTTAAAAAATGCACAGGTTTGGTAGGTTTCCCTAGGTGCCGGCTGAGCTAGAGGCCAAAATCTACAGGTAGGCACTTTGCAAAAAACACCTCTGTTTTCTTTCAAAAAATTGGATGTGTCCACGTTGCGCTTTGGGGCATTTCCTGTCGCGGGCGCTAGGCCTACCCACACAAGTGAGGTATCATTTTTATTGGGATACTTGGATGAACGCTGGGTGGAAGGAAATTTGTGGCTCCTCTGAGATTCCAGAACTTTCTGCCACAGAAATGTGAGGAACATGTGTTTTTTTAGCCAAATTTTGAGGTTTGCAAAGGATTCTGGGTAACAGAACCTGGTCCAAGCCACACAAGTCACCCCATCTTGGATTCCCCTAGGTCTCTAGTTTTCAGAAATGCACAGGTTTGGTAGGTTTCCCTAGGTGCCGGCTGAGCTAGAGGCCAAAATCTACAGGTAGGCACTTTGCAAAAAACACCTCTGTTTTCTTTCAAAAATTTGGATGTGTCCACGTTGCGCTTTGGGGCGTTTCCTGTCGCGGGCGCGAGGCCTACCCACACAAGTGAGGTATCATTTCTATCGGGAGACTTGGGGGAATGCTGGGTGGAAGGAAGTTTGTGGCTCTTCTCAGATTCCAGAACTTTCTGCCACAGAAATATGAGGAACATGTGTTTTTTTTGCCAAATTTTGAGGTTTGCAAAGGATTCTGGGTAACAGAACCTAGTCCAAGCCACACAAGTCACCCCATCTTGGATTCCCCTAGGTCTCTAGTTTTCAGAAATGCACAGGTTTGGTAGGTTTCCATAGGTGCCGGCTGAGCTAGAGGCCAAAATCGACAGGTAGGCACTTTGCAAAAAAACCTCTGTTTCCTTTCAAAATTTTGGATGTGTCCACGTTGCGCTTTGGGGCATTTCCTGTCGCGGGCGCTAGGCCTACCCACACAAGTGAGGTATCATTTTTATTGGGATACTTGGATGAACGCTGGGTGGAAGGAAATTTGTGGCTCCTCTCAGATTCCAGAACTTTCTGCCACAGAAATGTGAGGAACATGTGTTTTTTTAGCCAAATTTTGAGGTTTGCAAAGGATTCTGGGTAACAGAACCTGGTCCGAGCCACACAAGTCACCCAATCTTAGATTCCCCTAGGTCTCTAGTTTTCAGAAATGCACAGGTTTGGTAGGTTTCCCTAGGTGGTGGCTGAGCTAGATGCCAAAATCTACAGGTAGGCACTTTGCAAAAAACACCTCTGTTTTCTTTAAAAAAATTGGATGTGTCTACGTTGCGCTTTGGGGCGTTTCCTGTCGCTGGTGCTAGGCCTACCCACACAAGTGAGGTATCATTTTTATCGGGAGACTTGGGGGAACGCTAGCTGGTAGGAAATTTGTGGCTCCTCTCAGATTCCATAACTTTCTGCCACAGAAATGTGAGGAACATGTGTTTTTTTAGCCAAATTTTGAGGTTTGCAAAGGATTCTGGGTAACAGAACCTGGTCCGAGCCACACAAGTCACCCAATCTTAGATTCCCCTAGGTCTCTAGTTTTCAGAAATGCACAGGTTTGGTAGGTTTCCCTAGGTGCCGGCTGAGCTAGAGGCCAAAATCTACAGGTAGGCACTTTGCAAAAAACACCTCTGTTTTCTTTAAAAAAATTGGATGTGTCCACGTTGCGCTTTGGGGCATTTCCTGTCGCGGGCGCTAGGCCTACCCACACAAGTGAGGTATCATTTTTATTGGGATACTTGGATGAACGCTGGGTGGAAGGAAATTTGTGGCTCCTCTCAGATTCCAGAACTTTCTGCCACAGAAATGTGAGGAACATGTGTTTTTTTAGCCAAATTTTGAGGTTTGCAAAGGATTCTGGGTAACAGAACCTGGTCCAAGCCACACAAGTCACCCCATCTTGGATTCCCCTAGGTCTCTAGGTATCAGAAATGCACAGGTTTGTAGGTTTTCCTAGGTGCCGGCTGAGCTAGAGGCCAAAATCTACAGGTAGGCACTTTGCAAAAAACACCTCTGTTTTCTTTCAAAAATTTGGATGTGTCCACGTTGCGCTTTGGGGCGTTTCCTGTCGCGGGCGCGAGGCCTACCCACACAAGTGAGGTATCATTTCTATCGGGAGACTTGGGGGAATGCTGGGTGGAAGGAAGTTTGTGGCTCTTCTCAGATTCCAGAACTTTCTGCCACAGAAATGTGAGGAACATGTGTTTTTTTTGCCAAATTTTGAGGTTTGCAAAGGATTCTGGGTAACAGAACCTAGTCCAAGCCACACAAGTCACCCCATCTTGGATTCCCCTAGGTCTCTAGTTTTCAGAAATGCACAGGTTTGGTAGGTTTCCATAGGTGCCGGCTGAGCTAGAGGCCAAAATCGACAGGTAGGCACTTTGCAAAAAAACCTCTGTTTCCTTTCAAAATTTTGGATGTGTCCACGTTGCGCTTTGGGGCGTTTCCTGTTGCGGGCACTAGGCCTACCCACACAAGTGAGGTATCATTTTTATCGGGAGACTTGGGGGAACGCTGGGTGGAAGGAAATTTGTGGCTCCTCTCAGATTCCAGAACTTTCTGCCACACGCCAAATTTTGAGGTTTGCAAAGGATTCTGGGTAACAGAACCTGGTCCGAGCCACACAAGTCACCCCATCTTGGATTCCCCTAGGTCTCTAGTTTTCAGAAATGCACAGGTTTGGTAGGTTTCCCTAGGTGCTGGCTGAGCTAGAGGCCAAAATCTACAGGTAGGCACTTTGCAAAAAACACCTCTGTTTTCTTTCAAAAAATTGGATGTATCCACGTTGCGCTTTGGGGCGTTTCCTGTCGCGGGAGCGAGGCCTACCCACACAAGTGAGGTATTTTTCATCGGGAGACTTGGGGGAATGCTGGGTGGAAGGAAGTTTGTGGCTCCTCTCAGATTCCAGAACTTTCTGCCACAGAAATGTGAGGAACATGTGTTTTTTTAGCCAAATTTTGAGGTTTGCAAAGGATTCTGGGTAACAGAACCTAGTCCAAGCCACACAAGTCACCCATCTTGGATTCCCCTAGGTCTCTAGTTATCAGAAATGCACAGGTTTGGTAGGTTTCCCTAGGTGCCGGCTGAGCTAGAGGCCAAAATCGACAGGTAGGCACTTTGCAAAAAACACCTCTGTTTTCTTTCAAAAATTTGGATGTGTCCACGTTGCGCTTTGGGGCGTTTCCTATCGCGGGCGCTAGGCCTACCCACACAAGTGAGGTATCATTTTTATCGGGAGACTTGGGGGAACGCTGGGTGGAAGGAAATTTGTGGCTCCTCTCAGATTCCAGAACTTTCTGCCACACGCCAAATTTTGAGGTTTGCAAAGGATTCTGGGTAACAGAACCTGGTCCGAGCCACACAAGTCACCCCATCTTGGATTCCCCTAGGTCTCTAGTTTTCAGAAATGCACAGGTTTGCTAGGTTTCCCAGGTACCAGCTGAGCTAGAGGCCAAAATCCACAGGTAGGCACTGTTTTCTATGAAAAAATATGATGTGTCCACGTTATGTTTTGGGCCATTTCCTGTCGCGGGCACTAGGCCTACCCACACAAGTGAGGTATCATTTTTATCGGGAGACTTAGGGGAACGCTGGGTGGAAGGAAATTTGTGGCTCCTCTCAGATTCAAGAACTTTCTGCCACAGAAATGTGAGGAACATGTGTTTTTTTAGCCAAATTTTGAGGTTTGCAAAGGATTCTGGGTAACAGAACCTGGTCCGAGCCACACAAGTCACCCCATCTTGGATTCCCCTAGGTCTCTAGTTTTCAGAAATGCACAGGTTTGCTAGGTTTCCCAGGTACCAGCTGAGCTAGAGGCCAAAATCCACAGGTAGGCACTGTTTTCTATGAAAAAATATGATGTGTCCACGTTATGTTTTGGGCCATTTCCTGTCGCGGGCACTAGGCCTACCCACACAAGTGAGGTATCATTTTTATCGGGAGACTTAGGGGAACGCTGGGTGGAAGGAAATTTGTGGCTCCTCTCAGATTCCAGAACTTTCTGCCACAGAAATGTGAGGAACATGTGTTGTTTTTGCCAAATTTTGAGGTTTGCAAAGGATTCTGGGTAACAGAACCTGGTCCGAGCCACACAAGTCACCCCATCTTGGATTCCCATAGGTCTCTAGTTTTCAGAAATGCACAGGTTTGGTAGGTTTCCCTAGGTGCCGGCTGAGCTAGAGGCCAAAATCTAAAGGTAGGCACTCTGCAAAAAACACCTCTGTTTTCTTTCAAAAAATTGGATGTGTCCACGTTGCGCTTTGGCCATTTCCTGATGCGATCACTAGGCCTACCCACACAAGTGAGGTATAATTTTTATCGAGAGACTTGGGGGAACGCTGGGTGGAAGGAAATTTGTGGCTCCTCTCAGATTCCAGAACTTTCTGCCACAGAAATGTGAGGAACATGTGTTTTTTAAGCCAAATTTTGAGGTTTGCAAAGGATTCTGGGTAACAGAACCCGGTTCGAGCCACACAAGTCACCCCATCCTGGATTCCACTAGGTCTCTAGTTTTAAGAAATGCACAGGTTTGTAGGTTTCCCTAGGTGGTGGCTGAGCTAGACGCCAAAATCTACAGGTACGCACTTTGCAAAAAACACCTCTGTTTTCTTTAAAAAAATTGGATGTGTCTACGTTGCGCTTTGGGGCGTTTCCTGTCGCGGGCGCTAGGCCTACCCACACAAGTGAGGTATCATTTTTATCGGGAGACTTGGGGGAACGCTAGGTGGAAGAACATTTGTGGCTCCTCTCAGATTCCAGAACTTTCTTTTTTCTTTTCATTTTCCTTTGCGTTTTCCTGTCGCAGGCGCTAGGCCTACCCACACAAGTGAGGTATCATTTTTATAGGAAGACTTGGGGGAACGCTGGGTGAAAGGAAATTTGTGGCTCCTCTCAGATTCCAGAACTTTCTGCCACAGAAATGTGAGGAACATGTGTTTTTTTAGCCAAATTTTGAGGTTTGCAAAGGATTCTGGGTAACAGAACCTGGTCCGAGCCACACAAGTCACCCCATCTTGGATTCCCATAGGTCTCTAGTTTTCAGAAATGCACAGGTTTGGTAGGTTTCCCTAGGTGCCGGCTGAGCTAGAGGCCAAAATCTAAAGGTAGGCACTTTGCAAAAAACACCTCTGTTTCCTTTAAAAAAATTGGATGTTTCCACGTTGCGCTTTGGCCATTTCCTGATGCGATCACTAGGCCTACCCACACAAGTGAGGTATCATTTTTATCGAGAGACTTGGGGGATCGCTGGGTGGAAGGAAATTTGTGGCTCCTCTCAGATTCCAGAACTTTCTGCCACAGAAATGTGAGGAACATGTGTTTTTTAAGCCAAATTTTGAGGTTTGCAAAGGATTCTGGGTAACAGAACCTGGTTCGAGCCACACAAGTCACCCCATCCTGGATTCCACTAGGTCTCTAGTTTAAAGAAATGCACAGGATTGTAGGTTTCCCTAGGTGGTGGCTGAGCTAGAGGCCAAAATCTACAGGTAGGCACTTTGCAAAAAACACCTCTGTTTTCTTTAAAAAAACTTGGATGTTTCTACGTTGCACTTTGGGGCGTTTCCTGTCGCGGGCGCTAGGCCTACCCACACAAGTGAGGTATCATTTTTATCGGGAGACTTGGGGGAACGCTAGGTGGAAGAACATTTGTGGCTCCTCTCAGATTCCAGAACTTTCTGCCACAGAAATGTGAGGAACATGTGTTTTTTTAGCCAAATTTTGAGGTTTGCAAAGGATTCTGGGTAACAGAACCTGGTCCGAGCCACACAAATCACCCAATCTTAGATTCCCCTAGGTCTCTAGTTTTCAGAAATGCACAGGTTTGGTAGGTTTCCCTAGGTGCCGGCTGAGCTAGAGGCCAAAATCTACAGGTAGGCACTTTGCAAAAAACACCTCTGTTTTCTTTCAAAAATTTGGATGTGTCCACGTTGCGCTTTGGGGCGTTTCCTGTCGCAGGCGCTAGGCCTACCCACACAAGTGAGGTATCATTTTTATAGGGAGACTTGGGGGAACGCTGGGTGGAAGGAAATTTGTGGCTCCTCTCAGATTCCAGAACTTTCTGCCACAGAAATGTGAGGAACATGTGTTTTTTTAGCTAAATTTTGAGGTTTGCAAAGGATTCTGGGTAACAGAACCTGGTCTGAGCCACACAAGTCACCCAATCTTAGATTCCCCTAGGTCTCTAGTTTTCAGAAATGCACAGGTTTGGTAGGTTTCCCTAGGTGCCGGCTGAGCTAGAGGCTAAAATCGACAGGTAGGCACTTTGCAAAAAACACCTCTGTTTTCTTTAAAAAATTTGGATGTGTCCACGTTGAACTTTGGGGCGTTTCCTGTCGCGGGCGCTAGGCCTACCCACACAAGTGAGGTATCATTTTTATCGGAAGACTTGGGGGAACGCTGGGTGGAAGGAAATTTGTGGCTCCTCTCAGATTCCAGAACTTTCTGCCACAGAAATGTGAGGAACATGTGTTGTTTTAGCCAAATTTTGAGGTTTGCAAAGGATTCTGGGTAACAGAACCTGGTCCGAGCCACACAAGTCAACCCATCTTGGATTCCCCTAGGTCTCTAGTTTTCAGAAATGCACAGGTTTGGTAGGTTTCCCTAGGTGCTGGCTGAGCTAGAGGCCAAAATCTACAGGTAGGCACTTTGCAAAAAACACCTCTGTTTTCTTTCAAAAAATTGGATGTATCCACGTTGCGCTTTGGGGCGTTTCCTGTCGCGGGAGCGAGGCCTACCCACACAAGTGAGGTATCATTTTCATCGGGAGACTTGGGGGAATGCTGGGTGGAAGGAAGTTTGTGGCTCCTCTCAGATTCCAGAACTTTCTGCCACAGAAATGTGAGGAACATGTGTTTTTTTAGCCAAATTTTGAGGTTTGCAAAGGATTCTGGGTAACAGAACCTGGTCCGAGCCACACAAGTCACCCCATCTTGGATTCCCATAGGTCTCTAGTTTTCAGAAATGCACAGGTTTGGTAGGTTTCCCTAGGTGCCGGCTGAGCTAGAGGCCAAAATCTAAAGGTAGGAACTTTGCAAAAAACACCTCTGTTTCCTTTAAAAAAATTGGATGTGTCCACGTTGCGCTTTGGCCATTTCCTGATGCGATCACTACGCCTACCCACACAAGTGAGGTATCATTTTTATCGAGAGACTTGGGGGAACGCTGGGTGGAAGGAAATTTGTGGCTCCTCTCAGATTCCAGAACTTTCTGCCACAGAAATGTGAGGAACATGTGTTTTTTAAGCCAAATTTTGAGGTTTGCAAAGGATTCTGGGTAACAGAACCTGGTTCGAGCCACACAAGTCACCCCATCCTGGATTCCACTAGGTCTCTAGTTTAAAGAAATGCACAGGTTTGTAGGTTTCCCTAGGTGGTGGCTGAGCTAGAGGCCAAAATTTACAGGTAGGCACTTTGCAAAAAACACCTCTGTTTTCTTTAAAAAAACTTGGATGTTTCTACGTTGCACTTTGGGGCGTTTCCTGTCGCGGGCGCTAGGCCTACCCACACAAGTGAGGTATCATTTTTATCGGGAGACTTGGGGGAACGCTAGGTGGAAGAACATTTGTGGCTCCTCTCAGATTCCAGAACTTTCTGCCACAGAAATGTGAGGAACATGTGTTTTTTTAGCCAAATTTTGAGGTTTGCAAAGGATTCTGGGTAACAGAACCTGGTCCGAGCCACACAAATCACCCAATCTTAGATTCCCCTAGGTCTCTAGTTTTCAGAAATGCACAGGTTTGGTAGGTTTCCCTAGGTGCCGGCTGAGCTAGAGGCCAAAATCTACAGGTAGGCACTTTGCAAAAAACACCTCTGTTTTCTTTCAAAAATTTGGATGTGTCCACGTTGCGCTTTGGGGCGTTTCCTGTCGCAGGCGCTAGGCCTACCCACACAAGTGAGGTATCATTTTTATAGGGAGACTTGGGGCAACGCTGGGTGGAAGGAAATTTGTGGCTCCTCTCAGATTCCAGAACTTTCTGCCACAGAAATGTGAGGAACATGTGTTTTTTTAGCCAAATTTTGAGGTTTGCAAAGGATTCTGGGTAACAGAACCTGGTCTGAGCCACACAAGTCACCCAATCTTAGATTCCCCTAGGTCTCTAGTTTTCAGAAATGCACAGGTTTGGTAGGTTTCCCTAGGTGCCGGCTGAGCTAGAGGCTAAAATCGACAGGTAGGCACTTTGCAAAAAACACCTCTGTTTTCTTTAAAAAATTTGGATGTGTCCACGTTGAACTTTGGGGCGTTTCCTGTCGCGGGCGCTAGGCCTACCCACACAAGTGAGGTATCATTTTTATCGGAAGACTTGAGGGAACGCTGGGTGGAAGGAAATTTGTGGCTCCTCTCAGATTCCAGAACTTTCTGCCACAGAAATGTGAGGAACATGTGTTGTTTTAGCCAAATTTTGAGGTTTGCAAAGGATTCTGGGTAACAGAACCTGGTCCGAGCCACACAAGTCAACCCATCTTGGATTCCCCTAGGTCTCTAGTTTTCAGAAATGCACAGGTTTGGTAGGTTTCCCTAGGTGCTGGCTGAGCTAGAGGCCAAAATCTACAGGTAGGCACTTTGCAAAAAACACCTCTGTTTTCTTTCAAAAAATTGGATGTATCCACGTTGCGCTTTGGGGCGTTTCCTGTCGCGGGAGCGAGGCCTACCCACACAAGTGAGGTATCATTTTCATCGGGAGACTTGGGGGAATGCTGGGTGGAAGGAAGTTTGTGGCTCCTCTCAGATTCCAGAACTTTCTGCCACAGAAATGTGAGGAACATGTGTTTTTTTAGCCAAATTTTGAGGTTTGCAAAGGATTCTGGGTAACAGAACCTAGTCCAAGCCACACAAGTCACCCCATCTTGGATTCCCCTGGGTCTCTAGTTTTCAGAAATGCACAGGTTTGGTAGGTTTCCCTAGGTGCCGGCTGAGCTAGAGGCCAAAATCGACAGGTAGGCACTTTGCAAAAAACACCTCTGTTTTCTTTCAAAAATTTGGATGTGTCCACGTTGCGCTTTGGGGCGTTTCCTGTCGCGGGCGCTAGGCCTACCCACACAAGTGAGGTATCATTTTTATCGGGAGACTTGGGGGAACGCTGGGTGGAAAGAAATTTGTGGCTCCTCTCAGATTCCAGAACTTTCTGCCACACGCCAAATTTTGAGGTTTGCAAAGGATTCTGGGTAACAGAACCTGGTCCGAGCCACACAAGTCACCCCATCTTGGATTCCCCTAGGTCTCTAGTTTTCAGAAATGCACAGGTTTGCTAGGTTTCCCAGGTACCGGCTGAGCTAGAGGCCAAAATCCACAGGTAGGCACTGTTTTCTATGAAAAAATGTGATGTGTCCACGTTATGTTTTGGGCCATTTCCTGTCGCGGGCACTAGGCCTACCCACACAAGTGAGGTATCATTTTTATCGGGAGACTTAGGGGAACGCTGGGTGGAAGGAAATTTGTGGCTCCTCTCAGATTCCAGAACTTTCTGCCACAGAAATGTGAGGAACATGTGTTGTTTTAGCCAAATTTTGAGATTTGCAAAGGATTCTGGGTAACAGAACCTGGTCCGAGCCACACAAGTCACCCCATCTTGGATTCCCCTAGGTCTCTAGTTTTCAGAAATGCACAGGTTTGGTAGGTTTCCCTAGGTGCCGGCTGAGCTAGAGGCCAAAATCTAAAGGTAGGCACTTTGCAAAAAACACCTCTGTTTTCTTTCAAAAAATTGGATGTGTCCACGTTGCGCTTTGGCCATTTCCTGATGCGATCACTAGGCCTACCCACACAAGTGAGGTATAATTTTTATCAAGAGACTTGGGGGAACGCTGGGTGGAAGGAAATTTGTGGCTCCTCTCAGATTCCAGAACTTTCTGCCACAGAAATGTGAGGAACATGTGTTTTTTAAGCCAAATTTTGAGGTTTGCAAAGGATTCTGGGTAACAGAACCCGGTTCGAGCCACACAAGTCACCCCATCCTGGATTCCACTAGGTCTCTAGTTTTAAGAAATGCACAGGTTTGTAGGTTTCCCTAGGTGGTGGCTGAGCTAGACGCCAAAATCTACAGGTACGCACTTTGCAAAAAACACCTCTGTTTTCTTTAAAAAAATTGGATGTGTCTACGTTGCGCTTTGGGGCGTTTCCTGTCGCGGGCGCTAGGCCTACCCACACAAGTGAGGTATCATTTTTATCGGGAGACTTGGGGGAATGCTAGGTGGAAGAACATTTGTGGCTCCTCTCAGATTCCAGAACTTTCTTTTTTCTTTTTCTTTTCGTTTTCCTTTGCGTTTTCCTGTCGCAGGCGCTAGGCCTACCCACACAAGTGAGGTATCATTTTTATAGGAAGACTTGGGGGAACGCTGGGTGGAAGGAAATTTGTGGCTCCTCTCAGATTCCAGAACTTTCTGCCACAGAAATGTGAGGAACATGTGTTTTTTTAGCCAAATTTTGAGGTTTGCAAAGGATTCTGGGTAACAGAACCTGGTCCGAGCCACACAAGTCACCCAATCTTAGATTCCCCTAGGTCTCTAGTTTTCAGAAAAACACAGGTTTGGTAGGTTTCCCTAGGTGCCGGCTGAGCTAGAGGCTAAAATCGACGGGTAGGCACTTTGCAAAAAACACCTCTGTTTTCTTTCAAAAATTTGGATGTGTCCACGTTGCTCTTTGGGGCGTTTCCTGTCGCGGGAGCTAGGCCTACCCACACAAGTGAGGTATCATTTTTATCGGGAGAATTGGGGGAACGCTGGGTGGAAGGAAATTTGTGGCTCCTCTCAGATTCCAGAACTTTCTGCCACAGAAATGTGAGGAACATGTGTTGTTTTAGCCAAATTTTGAGGTTTGCAAAGGTTTCTGGGTAACAGAACCTGGTCCGAGCCACATAAGTCACCCCATCTTGGATTCCCCTAGGTCTCTAGTTTTCAGAAATGCACAGGTTTGGTAGGTTTCCCTAGGTGCCGGATGAGCTAGAGGCCAAAATCTACAGGTAGGCACTTTGCAAAAAACATCTCTGTTTTCTTTCAAAAATTTGGATGTGTCCACGTTGCGCTTTGGGGAGTTTCCTGTCGCGGGCGCTAGGCCTACCCACACAAGTGAGGTATCATTTTTATCGGGAGACATGGGGGAACGCTGGGTGGAAGGACATTTGTGGCTCCTCTCAGATTCCAGAACTTTCTGCCACAGAAATATGAGGAACATGTGTTTTTTTAGCCAAATTTTGAGGTTTGCAAAGGATTCTGGGTAACAGAACCTGGTCCGAGCCACACAAGTCACCCCATCTTGGATTCCCCTAGGTCTCTAGTTTTCAAAAATGCACAGGTTTGGTAGGTTTCCCTAGGTGCCGGCTGAGCTAGAGGCCAAAATCTACAGGTAGGCACTTTGCAAAAAACACCTCTGTTTTCTTTCAAAAAATTGGATGTGTCCACGTTGAGCTTTGGGGCGTTTCCTGTCGCGGGCGCGAGGCCTACCCACACAAGTGACGTACCATTTTTATCGGGAGACTTGGGGGAATGCTGGGTGGAAGGAAGTTTGTGGCTCCTCTCAGATTCCAGAACTTTCTGCCACAGAAATGTGAGGAACATGTGTTTTTTTAGCCAAATTTTGAGGTTTGCAAAGGATTCTGGGTAACAGAACCTGGTCCGAGCCACACAAGTCACCCCATCTTGGATTCCCATAGGTCTCTAGTTTTCAGAAATGCACAGGTTTGGTAGGTTTCCCTAGGTGCCGGCTGAGCTAGAGGCCAAAATCTAAAGGTAGGCACTTTGCAAAAAACACCTCTGTTTCCTTTAAAAAAATTGGATGTGTCCACGTTGCGCTTTGGCCATTTCCTGATGCGATCACTAGGCCTACCCACACAAGTGAGGTATCATTTTTATCGAGAGACTTGGGGGAACGCTGGGTGGAAGGAAATTTGTGGCTCCTCTCAGATTCCAGAACTTTCTGCCACAGAAATGTGAGGAACATGTGTTTTTTTAGCCAAATTTTGAGGTTTGCAAAGGATTCTGGGTAACAGAACCTGGTCTGAGCCACACAAGTCACCCAATCTTAGATTCCCCTAGGTCTCTAGTTTTCAGAAATGCACAGGTTTGGTAGGTTTCCCTAGGTGCCGGCTGAGCTAGAGGCTAAAATCGACAGGTAGGCACTTTGCAAAAAACACCTCTGTTTTCTTTAAAAAATTTGGATGTGTCCACGTTGAACTTTGGGGCGTTTCCTGTCGCGGGCGCTAGGCCTACCCACACAAGTGAGGTATCATTTTTATCGGAAGACTTGGGGGAACGCTGGGTGGAAGGAAATTTGTGGCTCCTCTCAGATTCCAGAACTTTCTGCCACAGAAATGTGAGGAACATGTGTTGTTTTAGCCAAATTTTGAGGTTTGCAAAGGATTCTGGGTAACAGAACCTGGTCCGAGCCACACAAGTCAACCCATCTTGGATTCCCCTAGGTCTCTAGTTTTCAGAAATGCACAGGTTTGGTAGGTTTCCCTAGGTGCTGGCTGAGCTAGAGGCCAAAATCTACAGGTAGGCACTTTGCAAAAAACACCTCTGTTTTCTTTCAAAAAATTGGATGTATCCACGTTGCGCTTTGGGGCGTTTCCTGTCGCGGGAGCGAGGCCTACCCACACAAGTGAGGTATCATTTTCATCGGGAGACTTGGGGGAATGCTGGGTGGAAGTAAGTTTGTGGCTCCTCTCAGATTCCAGAACTTTCTGCCACAGAAATGTGAGGAACATGTGTTTTTTTAGCCAAATTTTGAGGTTTGCAAAGGATTCTGGGTAACAGAACCTGGTCCGAGCCACACAAGTCACCCCATCTTGGATTCCCATAGGTCTCTAGTTTTCAGAAATGCACAGGTTTGGTAGGTTTCCCTAGGTGCCGGCTGAGCTAGAGGCCAAAATCTAAAGGTAGGCACTTTGCAAAAAACACCTCTGTTTCCTTTAAAAAAATTGGATGTGTCCACGTTGCGCTTTGGCCATTTCCTGATGCGATCACTAGGCCTACCCACACAAGTGAGGTATCATTTTTATCGAGAGACTTGGGGGAACGCTGGGTGGAAGGAAATTTGTGGCTCCTCTCAGATTCCAGAACTTTCTGCCACAGAAATGTGAGGAACATGTGTTTTTTAAGCCAAATTTTGAGGTTTGCAAAGGATTCTGGGTAACAGAACCTGGTTCGAGCCACACAAGTCACCCCATCCTGGATTCCACTAGGTCTCTAGTTTAAAGAAATGCACAGGTTTGTAGGTTTCCCTAGGTGGTGGCTGAGCTAGAAGCCAAAATCTACAGGTAGGCACTTTGCAAAAAACACCTCTGTTTTCTTTAAAAAAACTTGGATGTTTCTACGTTGCACTTTGGGGCGTTTCCTGTCGCGGGCGCTAGGCCTACCCACACAAGTGAGGTATCATTTTTATCGGGAGACTTGGGGGAACGCTAGGTGGAAGAACATTTGTGGCTCCTCTCAGATTCCAGAACTTTCTGCCACAGAAATGTGAGGAACATGTGTTTTTTTAGCCAAATTTTGAGGTTTGCAAAGGATTCTGGGTAACAGAACCTGGTCCGAGCCACACAAATCACCCAATCTTAGATTCCCCTAGGTCTCTAGTTTTCAGAAATGCACAGGTTTGGTAGGTTTCCCTAGGTGCCGGCTGAGCTAGAGGCCAAAATCTACAGGTAGGCACTTTGCAAAAAACACCTCTGTTTTCTTTCAAAAATTTGGATGTGTCCACGTTGCGCTTTGGGGCGTTTCCTGTCGCAGGCGCTAGGCCTACCCACACAAGTGAGGTATCATTTTTATAGGGAGACTTGGGGGAACGCTGGGTGGAAGGAAATTTGTGGCTCCTCTCAGATTCCAGAACTTTCTGCCACAGAAATGTGAGGAACATGTGTTTTTTTAGCCAAATTTTGAGGTTTGCAAAGGATTCTGGGTAACAGAACCTGGTCTGAGCCACACAAGTCACCCAATCTTAGATTCCCCTAGGTCTCTAGTTTTCAGAAATGCACAGGTTTGGTAGGTTTCCCTAGGTGCCGGCTGAGCTAGAGGCCAAAATCTACAGGTAGGCACTTTGCAAAAAACACCTCTGTTTTCTTTCAAAAATTTGGATGTGTCCACGTTGCGCTTTGGGGCGTTTCCTGTCGCAGGCGCTAGGCCTACCCACACAAGTGAGGTATCATTTTTATAGGGAGACTTGGGGGAACGCTGGGTGGAAGGAAATTTGTGGCTCCTCTCAGATTCCAGAACTTTCTGCCACAGAAATGTGAGGAACATGTGTTTTTTTAGCCAAATTTTGAGGTTTGCAAAGGATTCTGGGTAACAGAACCTGGTCTGAGCCACACAAGTCACCCAATCTTAGATTCCCCTAGGTCTCTAGTTTTCAGAAATGCACAGGTTTGGTAGGTTTCCCTAGGTGCCGGCTGAGCTAGAGGCTAAAATCGACAGGTAGGCACTTTGCAAAAAACACCTCTGTTTTCTTTAAAAAATTTGGATGTGTCCACGTTGAACTTTGGGGCGTTTCCTGTCGCGGGCGCTAGGCCTACCCACACAAGTGAGGTATCATTTTTATCGGAAGACTTGGGGGAACGCTGGGTGGAAGGAAATTTGTGGCTCCTCTCAGATTCCAGAACTTTCTGCCACAGAAATGTGAGGAACATGTGTTGTTTTAGCCAAATTTTGAGGTTTGCAAAGGATTCTGGGTAACAGAACCTGGTCCGAGCCACACAAGTCAACCCATCTTGGATTCCCCTAGGTCTCTAGTTTTCAGAAATGCACAGGTTTGGTAGGTTTCCCTAGGTGCTGGCTGAGCTAGAGGCCAAAATCTACAGGTAGGCACTTTGCAAAAAACACCTCTGTTTTCTTTCAAAAAATTGGATGTTTCCACGTTGCGCTTTGGGGCGTTTCCTGTCGCGGGAGCGAGGCCTACCCACACAAGTGAGGTATCATTTTCATCGGGAGACTTGGGGGAATGCTGGGTGGAAGGAAGTTTGTGGCTCCTCTCAGATTCCAGAACTTTCTGCCACAGAAATGTGAGGAACATGTGTTTTTTTAGCCAAATTTTGAGGTTTGCAAAGGATTCTGGGTAACAGAACCTAGTCCAAGCCACACAAGTCACCCCATCTTGGATTCCCCTGGGTCTCTAGTTTTCAGAAATGCACAGGTTTGGTAGGTTTCCCTAGGTGCCGGCTGAGATAGAGGCCAAAATCGACAGGTAGGCACTTTGCAAAAAACACCTCTGTTTTCTTTCAAAAATTTGGATGTGTCCACGTTGCGCTTTGGGGCGTTTCCTGTCGCGGGCGCTAGGCCTACCCACACAAGTGAGGTATCATTTTTATCGGGAGACTTGGGGGAACGCTGGGTGGAAGGAAATTTGTGGCTCCTCTCAGATTCCAGAACTTTCTGCCACACGCCAAATTTTGAGGTTTGCAAAGGATTCTGGGTAACAGAACCTGGTCCGAGCCACACAAGTCACCCCATCTTGGATTCCCCTAGGTCTCTAGTTTTCAGAAATGCACAGGTTTGCTAGGTTTCCCAGGTACCGGCTGAGCTAGAGGCCAAAATCCACAGGTAGGCACTGTTTTCTATGAAAAAATGTGATGTGTCCACGTTATGTTTTGGGCCATTTCCTGTCGCGGGCACTAGGCCTACCCACACAAGTGAGGTATCATTTTTATCGGGAGACTTAGGGGAACGCTGGGTGGAAGGAAATTTGTGGCTCCTCTCAGATTCCAGAACTTTCTGCCACAGAAATGTGAGGAACATGTGTTGTTTTAGCCAAATTTTGAGGTTTGCAAAGGATTCTGGGTAACAGAACCTGGTCCGAGCCACACAAGTCACCCCATCTTGGATTCCCCTAGGTCTCTAGTTTTCAGAAATGCACAGGTTTGGTAGGTTTCCCTAGGTGCCGGCTGAGCTAGAGGCGAAAATCTAAAGGTAGGCACTTTGCAAAAAACACCTCTGTTTTCTTTCAAAAAATTGGATGTGTCCACGTTGCGCTTTGGCCATTTCCTGATGCGATCACTAGGCCTACCCACACAAGTGAGGTATAATTTTTATCGAGAGACTTGGGGGAACGCTGGGTGGAAGGAAATTTGTGGCTCCTCTCAGATTCCAGAACTTTCTGCCACAGAAATGTGAGGAACATGTGTTTTTTAAGCCAAATTTTGAGGTTTGCAAAGGATTCTGGGTAACAGAACCCGGTTCGTGCCACACAAGTCACCCCATCCTGGATTCCACTAGGTCTCTAGTTTTAAGAAATGCACAGGTTTGTAGGTTTCCCTAGGTGGTGGCTGAGCTAGACGCCAAAATCTACAGGTACGCACTTTGCAAAAAACACCTCTGTTTTCTTTAAAAAAATTGGATGTGTCTACGTTGCGCTTTGGGGCGTTTCCTGTCGCGGGCGCTAGGCCTACCCACACAAGTGAGGTATCATTTTTATCGGGAGACTTGGGGGAACGCTAGGTGGAAGAACATTTGTGGCTCCTCTCAGATTCCAGAACTTTCTTTTTTCTTTTCGTTTTCCTTTGCGTTTTCCTGTCGCAGGCGCTAGGCCTACCCACACAAGTGAGGTATCATTTTTATAGGAAGACTTGGGGGAACGCTGGGTGGAAGGAAATTCGTGGCTCCTCTCAGATTCCAGAACTTTCTGCCACAGAAATGTGAGGAACATGTGTTTTTTTAGCCAAATTTTGAGGTTTGCAAAGGATTCTGGGTAACAGAACCTGGTCCGAGCCACACAAGTCACCCAATCTTAGATTCCCCTAGGTCTCTAGTT
Source organism: Pleurodeles waltl (assembly GCF_031143425.1). Classification (NCBI taxonomy): domain Eukaryota; kingdom Metazoa; phylum Chordata; class Amphibia; order Caudata; family Salamandridae; genus Pleurodeles; species Pleurodeles waltl. The sequence continues at coordinate 141,500,800 of NC_090440.1, forward strand.
TTCAGAAATAAACAGGTTTGGTAGGTTTCCCTAGGTGCCGGCTGAGCTAGAGGCTAAAATCGACGGGTAGGCACTTTGCAAAAAACACCTCTGTTTTCTTTCAAAAATTTGGATGTGTCCACGTTGCTCTTTGGGGCGTTTCCTGTCGCGGGCGCTAGGCCTACCCACACAAGTGAGGTATCATTTTTATCGGGAGAATTGGGGGAACGCTGGGTGGAAGGAAATTTGTGGCTCCTCTCAGATTCCAGAACTTTCTGCCACACGCCAAATTTTGAGGTTTGCAAAGGATTCTGGGTAACAGAACCTGGTCCGAGCCACACAAGTCACCCCATCTTGGATTCCCCTAGGTCTCTGGTTTTCAGAAATGCACAGGTTTGGTAGGTTTCCCTAGGTGCCGGCTGAACTAGAGGCCAAAATCTACAGGTAGGCACTATGCAAAAAACACCTCTGTTTTCTTTCCAAAAATTGGATGTGTCCACGTTGCGCTTTGGGGCATTTCCTGTCGCGGGCGCTAGGTCTACCCACACAAGTGAGGTATCATTTTTATCGGGAGACTTGGGGAAATGCTGGGTGGAAGGAAATTTGTGGCTCCTCTCAGATTCCAGAACTTTCTGCCACAGAAATGTGAGGAACATGTGTTTTTTTAGCCAAAGTTTGAGGTTTGCAAAGGGTTCTGGGTAACAGAACCTGGTCCAAGCCACACAAGTCACCCCATCTTTGATTCCCCTAGGTCTCTAGTTTTCAGAAATGCACAGGTTTGGTAGGTTTCCCTAGGTGCCGGCTGAGCTAGAGGCCAAAATCTACAGGTAGGCACTTTGCAAAAAACACCTCTGTTTTCTTTCAAAAAATTGGATGTGTCCACGTTGCGCTTTGGGGCGTTTCCTGTCGCAGGCGCTAGGCCTACCCACACAAGTGAGGTATCATTTTTATCGGGAGACTTGGGGGAACGCTGGGTGGAAGGAAATTTGTGGCTCCTCACAGATTCCAGAACTTTCTGCCACAGAAATGTGAGGAACATGTTTTGTTTTAGCCAAATTTTGAGGTTTGCAAAGGATTCTGGGTAACAGAACCTGGTCCGAGCCACACAAGTCACCCCATCTTGGATTCCCCTAGGTCTCTAGTTTTCAGAAATGCACAGGTTTGGTAGGTTTCCCTAGGTGCCGGCTGAGCTAGAGGCCAAAATCTACAGGTAGGCACTTTGCAAAAAACACCTCTGTTTTCTTAAAAAAATTTGGATGTGTCCACGTTGCGCTTTGGGGAGTTTCCTGTCGCGGGCTCTAGGCCTACCCACACAAGTGAGGTATCATTTTTATCGGGAGACTTGGGGGAACGCTGGGTGGAAGGAAATTTGTGGCTCCTCTCAGATTCCAGAACTTTCTGCCACACGCCAAATTTTGAGGTTTGCAAAGGATTCTGGGTAACAGAACCTGGTCCGAGCCACACAAGTCACCCCATCTTGGATTCCCCTAGGTCTCTAGTTTTCAGAAATGCACAGGTTTGGTAGGTTTCCCTAGGTGCCGGCTGAACTAGAGGCCAAAATCTACAGGTAGGCACTATGCAAAAAACACCTCTGTTTTCTTTCAAAAAATTTGATGTGTCCACGTTGCGCTTTGGGGCATTTCCTGTCGCGGGCGCTAGGTCTACCCACACAAGTGAGGTATCATTTTTATCGGGAGACTTGGTGGAATGCTGGGTGGAAGGAAATTTGTGGCTCCTCTCAGATTCCAGAACTTTCTGCCACAGAAATGTGAGGAACATGTGTTTTTTTAGCCAAAGTTTGAGGTTTGCAAAGGGTTCTGGGTAACAGAACCTGGTCCAAGCCACACAAGTCACCCCATCTTTGATTCCCCTAGGTCTCTAGTTTTCAGAAATGCACAGGTTTGGTAGGTTTCCCTAGGTGCCGGCTGAGCTAGAGGCCAAAATCTACAGGTAGGCACTTTGGAAAAAACACCTCTGTTTTCTTTCAAAAAATTGGATGTGTCCACGTTGCGCTTTGGGGCGTTTCCTGTCGCGGGCGCTAGGCCTACCCACACAAGTGAGGTATCATTTTTATCGGGAGACTTGGCGGAACGCTGGGTGGAAGGAAATTTGTGGCTCCTCTCAGATTCCAGAACTTTCTGCCACAGAAATATGAGGAACATGTTTTTTTTAGTCAAATTTTGAGGTTTGCAAAGGATTCTGGGTAACAGAACCTAGTCCAAGCCACACAAGCCACCCCATCTTTGATTCCCCTAGGTCTCTAGTTTTCAGAAATGCACAGGTTTGGTAGGTTTCCCTAGGTGCCGGCTGAGCTAGAGGCCAAAATCTACAGGTAGGCACTTTGCAAAAAACACCTCTGTTTTCTTTCAAAAAATTGGATGTGTCCACGTTGCGCTTTGGGGCATTTCCTGTCGCGGGCACTAGGCCTACCCACACAAGTGAGGTATCATTTTTATTGGGATACTTGGATGAACGCTGGGTGGAAGGAAATTTGTGGCTCCTCTCAGATTCCAGAACTTTCTGCCACAGAAATGTGAGGAACATGTGTTTTTTTAGCCAAATTTTGAGGTTTGCAAAGGATTCTGGGTAACAGAACCTGGTCCAAGCCACACAAGTCACCCCATCTTGGATTCCCCTAGGTCTCTAGTTTTCAGAAATGCACAGGTTTGTAGGTTTTCCTAGGTGCCGGCTGAGCTAGAGGCCAAAATCTACAGGTAGGCACTTTGCAAAAAACACCTCTGTTTTCTTTCAAAAATTTGGATGTGTCCACGTTGCACTTTGGGGCGTTTCCTGTCGCGGGCGCGAGGCCTACCCACACAAGTGAGGTATCATTTTTATCGGGAGACTTGGGGGAATGCTGGGTGGAAGGAAGTTTGTGGCTCCTCTCAGATTCCAGAACTTTCTGCCACAGAAATGTGAGGAACATGTGTTTTTTTTGCCAAATTTTGAGGTTTGCAAAGGATTCTGGGTAACAGAACCTAGTCCAAGCCACACAAGTCACCCCATCTTAGATTCCGCTAGGTCTCTAGTTTTCAGAAATGCACAGGTTTGGTAGGTTTCCATAGGTGCCGGCTGAGCTAGAGGCCAAAATCGACAGGTAGGCACTTTGCAAAAAACACCTCTGTTTTCTTTCAAAAATTTGGATGTGTCCACGTTGCGCTTTGGGGCGTTTCCTGTCGCGGGCACTAGGCCTACCCACACAAGTGAGGTATCATTTTTATCGGGAGACTTGGGGGAACGCTGGGTGGAAGGAAATTTGTGGCTCCTCTCAGATTCCACAACTTTCTGCCACACGCCAAATTTTGAGGTTTGCAAAGGATTCTGGGTAACAGAACCTGGTCCGAGCCACACAAGTCACCCCATCTTGTTTTCCCCTAGGTCTCTAGTTTTCAGAAATGCACAGGTTTGCTAGGTTTCCCAGGTACCGGCTGAGCTAGAGGCCAAAATCCACAGGTAGGCACTGTTTTCTATGAAAAAATGTGATGTGTCCACGTTATGTTTTGGGCCATTTCCTGTCGCGGGCACTAGGCCTACCCACACAAGTGAGGTATCATTTTTATCGGGAGACTTAGGGGAACGCTGGGTGGAAGGAAATTTGTGGCTCAGCTCAGATTCCAGAACTTTCTGCCACAGAAATGTGAGGAACATGTGTTGTTTTAGCCAAAGTTTGAGGTTTGCAAAGGATTCTGGGTAACAGAACCTGGTCCGAGCCACACAAGTCACCCCATCTTGGATTCCCCTAGGTCTCTAGTTTTCAGAAATGCACAGGTTTGGTAGGTTTCCCTAGGTGCCGGCTGAGCTAGAGGCCAAAATCTAAAGGTAGGCACTTTGCAAAAAACACCTCTGTTTCCTTTAAAAAAATTGGATGTGTCCACGTTGCGCTTTGTCCATTTCCTGATGCGATCACTAGGCCTTCCCACACAAGTGAGGTATCATTTTTATCGAGAGACTTGGGGTAACGCTGGGTGGAAGGAAATTTGTGGCTCCTCTCAGATTCCAGAACTTTCTGCCACAGAAATGTGAGGAACATTTGTTTTTTAAGCCAAATTTTGAGGTTTGCAAAGGATTCTGGGTAACAGAACCTGGTTCGAGCCACACAAGTCACCCCATCCTGGATTCCACTAGGTCTCTAGTTTTAAGAAATGCACAGGTTTGTAGGTTTCCCTAGGTGGTGGCTGAGCTAGAGGCCAAAATCTACAGGTAGGCACTTTGCAAAAAACACCTCTGTTTTCTTTCAAAAATTTGGATGTGTCCACGTTGCGCTTTGGGGCGTTTCCTGTCGCAGGCGCTAGGCCTATCCACACAAGTGAGGTATCATTTTTATAGGGAGACTTGGGGGAACGCTGGGTGGAAGGAAATTTGTGTCTCCTCACAGATTCCAGAACTTTCTGCCACAGAAATGTGAGGAACATGTTTTGTTTTAGCCAAATTTTGAGGTTTGCAAAGGATTCTGGGTAACAGAACCTGGTCCGAGCCACACAAGTCACCCCATCTTGGATTCCCCTAGGTCTCTAGTTTTCAGAAATGCACAGGTTTGGTAGGTTTCCCTAGGTGCCGGCTGAGCTAGAGGCCAAAATCTACAGGTAGGCACTTTGCAAAAAACACCTCTGTTTTCTTTCAAAAATTTGGATGTGTCCACGTTGCGCTTTGGGGAGTTTCCTGTCGCGGGCTCTAGGCCTACCCACACAAGTGAGGTATCATTTTTATCGGGAGACTTGGGGGAACGCTGGGTGGAAGGAAATTTGTGACTCCTCTAAGATTCCAGAACTTTCTGCCACACGCCAAATTTTGAGGTTTGCAAAGGATTCTGGGTAACAGAACCTAGTCCAAGCCACACAAGCCACCCCATCTTTGATTCCCCTAGGTCTCTAGTTTTCAGAAATGCACAGGTTTGGTAGGTTTCCCTAGGTGCCGGCTGAGCTAGAGGCCAAAATCTACAGGTAGGCACTTTGCAAAAAACACCTCTGTTTTCTTTCAAAAAATTGGATGTGTCCACGTTGCGCTTTGGGGCATTTCCTGTCGCGGGCGCTAGGTCTACCCACACAAGTGAGGTATCATTTTTATCGGGAGACTTGGGGGAATGCTGGGTGGAAGTAAATTTGTGGCTCCTCTCAGATTCCAGAACTTTCTGCCACAGAAATGTGAGGAACATGTGTTTTTTTAGCCAAAGTTTGAGGTTTGCAAAGGGTTCTGGGTAACAGAACCTGGTCCAAGCCACACAAGTCACCCCATCTTTGATTCCCCTAGGTCTCTAGTTTTCAGAAATGCACAGGTTTGGTAGGTTTCCCTAGGTGCCGGCTGAGCTAGAGGCCAAAATCTACAGGTAGGCACTTTGGAAAAAACACCTCTGTTTTCTTTCAAAAAATTGGATGTGTCCACGTTGCGCTTTGGGGCGTTTCCTGTCGCGGGCGCTAGGCCTACCCACACAAGTGAGGTATCATTTTTATCGGGAGACTTGGCGGAACGCTGGGTGGAAGGAAATTTGTGGCTCCTCTCAGATTCCAGAACTTTCTGCCACAGAAATATGAGGAACATGTTTTTTTTAGTCAAATTTTGAGGTTTGCAAAGGATTCTGGGTAACAGAACCTAGTCCAAGCCACACAAGCCACCCCATCTTTGATTCCCCTAGGTCTCTAGTTTTCAGAAATGCACAGGTTTGGTAGGTTTCCCTAGGTGCCGGCTGAGCTAGAGGCCAAAATCTACAGGTAGGCACTTTGCAAAAAACACCTCTGTTTTCTTTCAAAAAATTGGATGTGTCCACGTTGCGCTTTGGGGCATTTCCTGTCGCGGGCACTAGGCCTACCCACACAAGTGAGGTATCATTTTTATTGGGATACTTGGATGAACGCTGGGTGGAAGGAAATTTGTGGCTCCTCTCAGATTCCAGAACTTTCTGCCACAGAAATGTGAGGAACATGTGTTTTTTTAGCCAAATTTTGAGGTTTGCAAAGGATTCTGGGTAACAGAACCTGGTCCAAGCCACACAAGTCACCCCATCTTGGATTCCCCTAGGTCTCTAGTTTTCAGAAATGCACAGGTTTGTAGGTTTTCCTAGGTGCCGGCTGAGCTAGAGGCCAAAATCTACAGGTAGGCACTTTGCAAAAAACACCTCTGTTTTCTTTCAAAAATTTGGATGTGTCCACGTTGCACTTTGGGGCGTTTCCTGTCGCGGGCGCGAGGCCTACCCACACAAGTGAGGTATCATTTTTATCGGGAGACTTGGGGGAATGCTGGGTGGAAGGAAGTTTGTGGCTCCTCTCAGATTCCAGAACTTTCTGCCACAGAAATGTGAGGAACATGTGTTTTTTTTGCCAAATTTTGAGGTTTGCAAAGGATTCTGGGTAACAGAACCTAGTCCAAGCCACACAAGTCACCCCATCTTAGATTCCGCTAGGTCTCTAGTTTTCAGAAATGCACAGGTTTGGTAGGTTTCCATAGGTGCCGGCTGAGCTAGAGGCCAAAATCGACAGGTAGGCACTTTGCAAAAAACACCTCTGTTTTCTTTCAAAAATTTGGATGTGTCCACGTTGCGCTTTGGGGCGTTTCCTGTCGCGGGCACTAGGCCTACCCACACAAGTGAGGTATCATTTTTATCGGGAGACTTGGGGGAACGCTGGGTGGAAGGAAATTTGTGGCTCCTCTCAGATTCCACAACTTTCTGCCACACGCCAAATTTTGAGGTTTGCAAAGGATTCTGGGTAACAGAACCTGGTCCGAGCCACACAAGTCACCCCATCTTGTTTTCCCCTAGGTCTCTAGTTTTCAGAAATGCACAGGTTTGCTAGGTTTCCCAGGTACCGGCTGAGCTAGAGGCCAAAATCCACAGGTAGGCACTGTTTTCTATGAAAAAATGTGATGTGTCCACGTTATGTTTTGGGCCATTTCCTGTCGCGGGCACTAGGCCTACCCACACAAGTGAGGTATCATTTTTATCGGGAGACTTAGGGGAACGCTGGGTGGAAGGAAATTTGTGGCTCAGCTCAGATTCCAGAACTTTCTGCCACAGAAATGTGAGGAACATGTGTTGTTTTAGCCAAAGTTTGAGGTTTGCAAAGGATTCTGGGTAACAGAACCTGGTCCGAGCCACACAAGTCACCCCATCTTGGATTCCCCTAGGTCTCTAGTTTTCAGAAATGCACAGGTTTGGTAGGTTTCCCTAGGTGCCGGCTGAGCTAGAGGCCAAAATCTAAAGGTAGGCACTTTGCAAAAAACACCTCTGTTTCCTTTAAAAAAATTGGATGTGTCCACGTTGCGCTTTGGCCATTTCCTGATGCGATCACTAGGCCTTCCCACACAAGTGAGGTATCATTTTTATCGAGAGACTTGGGGTAACGCTGGGTGGAAGGAAATTTGTGGCTCCTCTCAGATTCCAGAACTTTCTGCCACAGAAATGTGAGGAACATTTGTTTTTTAAGCCAAATTTTGAGGTTTGCAAAGGATTCTGGGTAACAGAACCTGGTTCGAGCCACACAAGTCACCCCATCCTGGATTCCACTAGGTCTCTAGTTTTAAGAAATGCACAGGTTTGTAGGTTTCCCTAGGTGGTGGCTGAGCTAGAGGCCAAAATCTACAGGTAGGCACTTTGCAAAAAACACCTCTGTTTTCTTTCAAAAATTTGGATGTGTCCACGTTGCGCTTTGGGGCGTTTCCTGTCGCAGGCGCTAGGCCTATCCACACAAGTGAGGTATCATTTTTATAGGGAGACTTGGGGGAACGCTGGGTGGAAGGAAATTTGTGTCTCCTCACAGATTCCAGAACTTTCTGCCACAGAAATGTGAGGAACATGTTTTGTTTTAGCCAAATTTTGAGGTTTGCAAAGGATTCTGGGTAACAGAACCTGGTCCGAGCCACACAAGTCACCCCATCTTGGATTCCCCTAGGTCTCTAGTTTTCAGAAATGCACAGGTTTGGTAGGTTTCCCTAGGTGCCGGCTGAGCTAGAGGCCAAAATCTACAGGTAGGCACTTTGCAAAAAACACCTCTGTTTTCTTTCAAAAATTTGGATGTGTCCACGTTGCGCTTTGGGGAGTTTCCTGTCGCGGGCTCTAGGCCTACCCACACAAGTGAGGTATCATTTTTATCGGGAGACTTGGGGGAACGCTGGGTGGAAGGAAATTTGTGACTCCTCTAAGATTCCAGAACTTTCTGCCACACGCCAAATTTTGAGGTTTGCAAAGGATTCTGGGTAACAGAACCTAGTCCAAGCCACACAAGCCACCCCATCTTTGATTCCCCTAGGTCTCTAGTTTTCAGAAATGCACAGGTTTGGTAGGTTTCCCTAGGTGCCGGCTGAGCTAGAGGCCAAAATCTACAGGTAGGCACTTTGCAAAAAACACCTCTGTTTTCTTTCAAAAAATTGGATGTGTCCACGTTGCGCTTTGGGGCATTTCCTGTCGCGGGCGCTAGGTCTACCCACACAAGTGAGGTATCATTTTTATCGGGAGACTTGGGGGAATGCTGGGTGGAAGGAAATTTGTGGCTCCTCTCAGATTCCAGAACTTTCTGCCACAGAAATGTGAGGAACATGTGTTTTTTTAGCCAAAGTTTGAGGTTTGCAAAGGGTTCTGGGTAACAGAACCTGGTCCAAGCCACACAAGTCACCCCATCTTTGATTCCCCTAGGTCTCTAGTTTTCAGAAATGCACAGGTTTGGTAGGTTTCCCTAGGTGCCGGCTGAGCTAGAGGCCAAAATCTACAGGTAGGCACTTTGGAAAAAACACCTCTGTTTTCTTTCAAAAAATTGGATGTGTCCACGTTGCGCTTTGGGGCGTTTCCTGTCGCGGGCGCTAGGCCTACCCACACAAGTGAGGTATCATTTTTATCGGGAGACTTGGCGGAACGCTGGGTGGAAGGAAATTTGTGGCTCCTCTCAGATTCCAGAACTTTCTGCCACAGAAATATGAGGAACATGTTTTTTTTAGTCAAATTTTGAGGTTTGCAAAGGATTCTGGGTAACAGAACCTAGTCCAAGCCACACAAGCCACCCCATCTTTGATTCCCCTAGGTCTCTAGTTTTCAGAAATGCACAGGTTTGGTAGGTTTCCCTAGGTGCCGGCTGAGCTAGAGGCCAAAATCTACAGGTAGGCACTTTGCAAAAAACACCTCTGTTTTCTTTCAAAAAATTGGATGTGTCCACGTTGCGCTTTGGGGCATTTCCTGTCGCGGGCACTAGGCCTACCCACACAAGTGAGGTATCATTTTTATTGGGATACTTGGATGAACGCTGGGTGGAAGGAAATTTGTGGCTCCTCTCAGATTCCAGAACTTTCTGCCACAGAAATGTGAGGAACATGTGTTTTTTTAGCCAAATTTTGAGGTTTGCAAAGGATTCTGGGTAACAGAACCTGGTCCAAGCCACACAAGTCACCCCATCTTGGATTCCCCTAGGTCTCTAGTTTTCAGAAATGCACAGGTTTGTAGGTTTTCCTAGGTGCCGGCTGAGCTAGAGGCCAAAATCTACAGGTAGGCACTTTGCAAAAAACACCTCTGTTTTCTTTCAAAAATTTGGATGTGTCCACGTTGCACTTTGGGGCGTTTCCTGTCGCGGGCGCGAGGCCTACCCACACAAGTGAGGTATCATTTTTATCGGGAGACTTGGGGGAATGCTGGGTGGAAGGAAGTTTGTGGCTCCTCTCAGATTCCAGAACTTTCTGCCACAGAAATGTGAGGAACATGTGTTTTTTTTGCCAAATTTTGAGGTTTGCAAAGGATTCTGGGTAACAGAACCTAGTCCAAGCCACACAAGTCACCCCATCTTAGATTCCGCTAGGTCTCTAGTTTTCAGAAATGCACAGGTTTGGTAGGTTTCCATAGGTGCCGGCTGAGCTAGAGGCCAAAATCGACAGGTAGGCACTTTGCAAAAAACACCTCTGTTTTCTTTCAAAAATTTGGATGTGTCCACGTTGCGCTTTGGGGCGTTTCCTGTCGCGGGCACTAGGCCTACCCACACAAGTGAGGTATCATTTTTATCGGGAGACTTGGGGGAACGCTGGGTGGAAGGAAATTTGTGGCTCCTCTCAGATTCCACAACTTTCTGCCACACGCCAAATTTTGAGGTTTGCAAAGGATTCTGGGTAACAGAACCTGGTCCGAGCCACACAAGTCACCCCATCTTGTTTTCCCCTAGGTCTCTAGTTTTCAGAAATGCACAGGTTTGCTAGGTTTCCCAGGTACCGGCTGAGCTAGAGGCCAAAATCCACAGGTAGGCACTGTTTTCTATGAAAAAATGTGATGTGTCCACATTATGTTTTGGGCCATTTCCTGTCGCGGGCACTAGGCCTACCCACACAAGTGAGGTATCATTTTTATCGGGAGACTTAGGGGAACGCTGGGTGGAAGGAAATTTGTGGCTCAGCTCAGATTCCAGAACTTTCTGCCACAGAAATGTGAGGAACATGTGTTGTTTTAGCCAAATTTTGAGGTTTGCAAAGGATTCTGGGTAACAGAACCTGGTCCGAGCCACACAAGTCACCCCATCTTGGATTCCCCTAGGTCTCTAGTTTTCAGAAATGCACAGGTTTGGTAGGTTTCCCTAGGTGCCGGCTGAGCTAGAGGCCAAAATCTAAAGGTAGGCACTTTGCAAAAAACACCTCTGTTTCCTTTAAAAAAATTGGATGTGTCCACGTTGCGCTTTGGCCATTTCCTGATGCGATCACTAGGCCTTCCCACACAAGTGAGGTATCATTTTTATCGAGAGACTTGGGGTAACGCTGGGTGGAAGGAAATTTGTGGCTCCTCTCAGATTCCAGAACTTTCTGCCACAGAAATGTGAGGAACATTTGTTTTTTAAGCCAAATTTTGAGGTTTGCAAAGGATTCTGGGTAACAGAACCTGGTTCGAGCCACACAAGTCACCCCATCCTGGATTCCACTAGGTCTCTAGTTTTAAGAAATGCACAGGTTTGTAGGTTTCCCTAGGTGGTGGCTGAGCTAGAGGCCAAAATCTACAGGTAGGCACTTTGCAAAAAACACCTCTGTTTTCTTTCAAAAATTTGGATGTGTCCACGTTGCGCTTTGGGGCGTTTCCTGTCGCAGGCGCTAGGCCTACCCACACAAGTGAGGTATCATTTTTATAGGGAGACTTGGGGGAACGCTGGGTGGAAGGAAATTTGTGTCTCCTCACAGATTCCAGAACTTTCTGCCACAGAAATGTGAGGAACATGTTTTGTTTTAGCCAAATTTTGAGGTTTGCAAAGGATTCTGGGTAACAGAACCTGGTCCGAGCCACACAAGTCACCCCATCTTGGATTCCCCTAGGTCTCTAGTTTTCAGAAATGCACAGGTTTGGTAGGTTTCCCTAGGTGCCGGCTGAGCTAGAGGCCAAAATCTACAGGTAGGCACTTTGCAAAAAACACCTCTGTTTTCTTTCAAAAATTTGGATGTGTCCACGTTGCGCTTTGGGGAGTTTCCTGTCGCGGGCTCTAGGCCTACCCACACAAGTGAGGTATCATTTTTATCGGGAGACTTGGGGGAACGCTGGGTGGAAGGAAATTTGTGACTCCTCTAAGATTCCAGAACTTTCTGCCACACGCCAAATTTTGAGGTTTGCAAAGGATTCTGGGTAACAGAACCTAGTCCAAGCCACACAAGCCACCCCATCTTTGATTCGCCTAGGTCTCTAGTTTTCAGAAATGCACAGGTTTGGTAGGTTTCCCTAGGTGCCGGCTGAGCTAGAGGCCAAAATCTACAGGTAGGCACTTTGCAAAAAACACCTCTGTTTTCTTTCAAAAAATTGGATGTGTCCACGTTGCGCTTTGGGGCATTTCCTGTCGCGGGCGCTAGGCCTACCCACACAAGTGAGGTATCATTTTTATTGGGATACTTGGATGAACGCTGGGTGGAAGGAAATTTGTGGCTCCTCTCAGATTCCAGAACTTTCTGCCACAGAAATGTGAGGAACATGTGTTTGTTTAGCCAAATTTTGAGGTTTGCAAAGGATTCTGGGTAACAGAACCTGGTCCAAGCCACAAAAGTCACCCCATCTTGGATTCCCCTAGGTCTCTAGTTTTCAGAAATGCACAGGTTTGTAGGTTTTCCTAGGTGCCGGCTGAGCTAGAGGCCAAAATCTACAGGTAGGCACTTTGCAAAAAACACCTCTGTTTTCTTTCAAAAATTTGGATGTGTCCACGTTGCACTTTGGGGCGTTTCCTGTCGCGGGCGCGAGGCCTACCCACACAAGTGAGGTATCATTTTTATCGGGAGACTTGGGGGAATGCTGGGTGGAAGGAAGTTTGTGGCTCCTCTCAGATTCCAGAACTTTCTGCCACAGAAATGTGAGGAACATGTGTTTTTTTTGCCAAATTTTGAGGTTTGCAAAGGATTCTGGGTAACAGAACCTAGTCCAAGCCACACAAGTCACCCCATCTTAGATTCCGCTAGGTCTCTAGTTTTCAGAAACGCACAGGTTTGGTAGGTTTCCATAGGTGCCGGCTGAGCTAGAGGTCAAAATCGACAGGTAGGCACTTTGCAAAAAACACCTCTGTTTTCTTTAAAAAATTTGGATGTGTCCACGTTGCGCTTTGGGGCGTTTCCTGTCGCGGGCACTAGGCCTACCCACACAAGTGAGGTATCATTTTTATCGGGAGACTTGGGGGAACGCTGGGTGGAAGGAAATTTGTGGCTCCTCTCAGATTCCACAACTTTCTGCCACACGCCAAATTTTGAGGTTTGCAAAGGATTCTGGGTAACAGAACCTGGTCCGAGCCACACAAGTCACCCCATCTTGGATTCCCCTAGGTCTCTAGTTTTCAGAAATGCACAGGTTTGGTAGGTTTCCCTAGGTGCTGGCTGAGCTAGAGGCCAAAATCTACAGGTAGGCACTTTGCAAAAAACACCTCTGTTTTCTTTCAAAAAATTGGATGTATCCACGTTGCGCTTTGGGGCGTTTCCTGTCGCGGGAGCGAGGCCTACCCACACAAGTGAGGTATCATTTTCATCGGGAGACTTGGGGGAATGCTGGGTGGAAGGAAGTTTGTGGCTCCTCTCAGATTCCAGAACTTTCTGCCACAGAAATGTGAGGAACATGTGTTTTTTTAGCCAAATTTTGAGGTTTGCAAAGGATTCTGGGTAACAGAACCTAGTCCAAGCCACACAAGTCACCCCATCTTAGATTCCGCTAGGTCTCTAGTTTTCAGAAACGCACAGGTTTGGTAGGTTTCCATAGGTGCCGGCTGAGCTAGAGGTCAAAATCGACAGGTAGGCACTTTGCAAAAAACACCTCTGTTTTCTTTAAAAAATTTGGATGTGTCCACGTTGCGCTTTGGGGCGTTTCCTGTCGCGGGCACTAGGCCTACCCACACAAGTGAGGTATCATTTTTATCGGGAGACTTGGGGGAACGCTGGGTGGAAGGAAATTTGTGGCTCCTCTCAGATTCCAGAACTTTCTGCCACACGCCAAATTTTGAGGTTTGCAAAGGATTCTGGGTAACAGAACCTGGTCCGAGCCACACAAGTCACCCCATCTTGGATTCCCCTAGGTCTCTAGTTTTCAGAAATGCACAGGTTTGGTAGGTTTCCCTAGGTGCCGGCTGAACTAGAGGCCAAAATCTACAGGTAGGCACTATGCAAAAAACACCTCTGTTTTCTTTCAAAAAATTTGATGTGTCCACGTTGCGCTTTGGGGCATTTCCTGTCGCGGGCGCTAGGTCTACCCACACAAGTGAGGTATCATTTTTATCGGGAGACTTGGTGGAATGCTGGGTGGAAGGAAATTTGTGGCTCCTCTCAGATTCCAGAACTTTCTGCCACAGAAATGTGAGGAACATGTGTTTTTTTAGCCAAAGTTTGAGGTTTGCAAAGGGTTCTGGGTAACAGAACCTGGTCCAAGCCACACAAGTCACCCCATCTTTGATTCCCCTAGGTCTCTAGTTTTCAGAAATGCACAGGTTTGGTAGGTTTCCCTAGGTGCCGGCTGAGCTAGAGGCCAAAATCTACAGGTAGGCACTTTGGAAAAAACACCTCTGTTTTCTTTCAAAAAATTGGATGTGTCCACGTTGCGCTTTGGGGCGTTTCCTGTCGCGGGCGCTAGGCCTACCCACACAAGTGAGGTATCATTTTTATCGGGAGACTTGGCGGAACGCTGGGTGGAAGGAAATTTGTGGCTCCTCTCAGATTCCAGAACTTTCTGCCACAGAAATATGAGGAACATGTTTTTTTTAGTCAAATTTTGAGGTTTGCAAAGGATTCTGGGTAACAGAACCTAGTCCAAGCCACACAAGCCACCCCATCTTTGATTCCCCTAGGTCTCTAGTTTTCAGAAATGCACAGGTTTGGTAGGTTTCCCTAGGTGCCGGCTGAGCTAGAGGCCAAAATCTACAGGTAGGCACTTTGCAAAAAACACCTCTGTTTTCTTTCAAAAAATTGGATGTGTCCACGTTGCGCTTTGGGGCATTTCCTGTCGCGGGCACTAGGCCTACCCACACAAGTGAGGTATCATTTTTATTGGGATACTTGGATGAACGCTGGGTGGAAGGAAATTTGTGGCTCCTCTCAGATTCCAGAACTTTCTGCCACAGAAATGTGAGGAACATGTGTTTTTTTAGCCAAATTTTGAGGTTTGCAAAGGATTCTGGGTAACAGAACCTGGTCCAAGCCACACAAGTCACCCCATCTTGGATTCCCCTAGGTCTCTAGTTTTCAGAAATGCACAGGTTTGTAGGTTTTCCTAGGTGCCGGCTGAGCTAGAGGCCAAAATCTACAGGTAGGCACTTTGCAAAAAACACCTCTGTTTTCTTTCAAAAATTTGGATGTGTCCACGTTGCACTTTGGGGCGTTTCCTGTCGCGGGCGCGAGGCCTACCCACACAAGTGAGGTATCATTTTTATCGGGAGACTTGGGGGAATGCTGGGTGGAAGGAAGTTTGTGGCTCCTCTCAGATTCCAGAACTTTCTGCCACAGAAATGTGAGGAACATGTGTTTTTTTTGCCAAATTTTGAGGTTTGCAAAGGATTCTGGGTAACAGAACCTAGTCCAAGCCACACAAGTCACCCCATCTTAGATTCCGCTAGGTCTCTAGTTTTCAGAAATGCACAGGTTTGGTAGGTTTCCATAGGTGCCGGCTGAGCTAGAGGCCAAAATCGACAGGTAGGCACTTTGCAAAAAACACCTCTGTTTTCTTTCAAAAATTTGGATGTGTCCACGTTGCGCTTTGGGGCGTTTCCTGTCGCGGGCACTAGGCCTACCCACACAAGTGAGGTATCATTTTTATCGGGAGACTTGGGGGAACGCTGGGTGGAAGGAAATTTGTGGCTCCTCTCAGATTCCACAACTTTCTGCCACACGCCAAATTTTGAGGTTTGCAAAGGATTCTGGGTAACAGAACCTGGTCCGAGCCACACAAGTCACCCCATCTTGTTTTCCCCTAGGTCTCTAGTTTTCAGAAATGCACAGGTTTGCTAGGTTTCCCAGGTACCGGCTGAGCTAGAGGCCAAAATCCACAGGTAGGCACTGTTTTCTATGAAAAAATGTGATGTATCCACGTTATGTTTTGGGCCATTTCCTGTCGCGGGCACTAGGCCTACCCACACAAGTGAGGTATCATTTTTATCGGGAGACTTAGGGGAACGCTGGGTGGAAGGAAATTTGTGGCTCAGCTCAGATTCCAGAACTTTCTGCCACAGAAATGTGAGGAACATGTGTTGTTTTAGCCAAATTTTGAGGTTTGCAAAGGATTCTGGGTAACAGAACCTGGTCCGAGCCACACAAGTCACCCCATCTTGGATTCCCCTAGGTCTCTAGTTTTCAGAAATGCACAGGTTTGGTAGGTTTCCCTAGGTGCCGGCTGAGCTAGAGGCCAAAATCTAAAGGTAGGCACTTTGCAAAAAACACCTCTGTTTCCTTTAAAAAAATTGGATGTGTCCACGTTGGCTTTGGCCATTTCCTGATGCGATCACTAGGCCTTCCCACACAAGTGAGGTATCATTTTTATCGAGAGACTTGGGGTAACGCTGGGTGGAAGGAAATTTGTGGCTCCTCTCAGATTCCAGAACTTTCTGCCACAGAAATGTGAGGAACATTTGTTTTTTAAGCCAAATTTTGAGGTTTGCAAAGGATTCTGGGTAACAGAACCTGGTTCGAGCCACACAAGTCACCCCATCCTGGATTCCACTAGGTCTCTAGTTTTAAGAAATGCACAGGTTTGTAGGTTTCCCTAGGTGGTGGCTGAGCTAGAGGCCTAAATCTACAGGTAGGCACTTTGCAAAAAACACCTCTGTTTTCTTTCAAAAATTTGGATGTGTCCACGTTGCGCTTTGGGGCGTTTCCTGTCGCAGGCGCTAGGCCTATCCACACAAGTGAGGTATCATTTTTATAGGGAGACTTGGGGGAACGCTGGGTGGAAGGAAATTTGTGTCTCCTCACAGATTCCAGAACTTTCTGCCACAGAAATGTGAGGAACATGTTTTGTTTTAGCCAAATTTTGAGGTTTGCAAAGGATTCTGGGTAACAGAACCTGGTCCGAGCCACACAAGTCACCCCATCTTGGATTCCCCTAGGTCTCTAGTTTTCAGAAATGCACAGGTTTGGTAGGTTTCCCTAGGTGCCGGCTGAGCTAGAGGCCAAAATCTACAGGTAGGCACTTTGCAAAAAACACCTCTGTTTTCTTTCAAAAATTTGGATGTGTCCACGTTGCGCTTTGGGGAGTTTCCTGTCGCGGGCTCTAGGCCTACCCACACAAGTGAGGTATCATTTTTATCGGGAGACTTGGGGGAACGCTGGGTGGAAGGAAATTTGTGACTCCTCTAAGATTCCAGAACTTTCTGCCACACGCCAAATTTTGAGGTTTGCAAAGGATTCTGGGTAACAGAACCTAGTCCAAGCCACACAAGCCACCCCATCTTTGATTCCCCTAGGTCTCTAGTTTTCAGAAATGCACAGGTTTGGTAGGTTTCCCTAGGTGCCGGCTGAGCTAGAGGCCAAAATCTACAGGTAGGCACTTTGCAAAAAACACCTCTGTTTTCTTTCAAAAAATTGGATGTGTCCACGTTGCGCTTTGGGGCATTTCCTGTCGCGGGCGCTAGGTCTACCCACACAAGTGAGGTATCATTTTTATCGGGAGACTTGGGGGAATGCTGGGTGGAAGGAAATTTGTGGCTCCTCTCAGATTCCAGAACTTTCTGCCACAGAAATGTGAGGAACATGTGTTTTTTTAGCCAAAGTTTGAGGTTTGCAAAGGGTTCTGGGTAACAGAACCTGGTCCAAGCCACACAAGTCACCCCATCTTTGATTCCCCTAGGTCTCTAGTTTTCAGAAATGCACAGGTTTGGTAGGTTTCCCTAGGTGCCGGCTGAGCTAGAGGCCAAAATCTACAGGTAGGCACTTTGGAAAAAACACCTCTGTTTTCTTTCAAAAAATTGGATGTGTCCACGTTGCGCTTTGGGGCGTTTCCTGTCGCGGGCGCTAGGCCTACCCACACAAGTGAGGTATCATTTTTATCGGGAGACTTGGCGGAACGCTGGGTGGAAGGAAATTTGTGGCTCCTCTCAGATTCCAGAACTTTCTGCCACAGAAATATGAGGAACATGTTTTTTTTAGTCAAATTTTGAGGTTTGCAAAGGATTCTGGGTAACAGAACCTAGTCCAAGCCACACAAGCCACCCCATCTTTGATTCCCCTAGGTCTCTAGTTTTCAGAAATGCACAGGTTTGGTAGGTTTCCCTAGGTGCCGGCTGAGCTAGAGGCCAAAATCTACAGGTAGGCACTTTGCAAAAAACACCTCTGTTTTCTTTCAAAAAATTGGATGTGTCCACGTTGCGCTTTGGGGCATTTCCTGTCGCGGGCACTAGGCCTACCCACACAAGTGAGGTATCATTTTTATTGGGATACTTGGATGAACGCTGGGTGGAAGGAAATTTGTGGCTCCTCTCAGATTCCAGAACTTTCTGCCACAGAAATGTGAGGAACATGTGTTTTTTTAGCCAAATTTTGAGGTTTGCAAAGGATTCTGGGTAACAGAACCTGGTCCAAGCCACACAAGTCACCCCATCTTGGATTCCCCTAGGTCTCTAGTTTTCAGAAATGCACAGGTTTGTAGGTTTTCCTAGGTGCCGGCTGAGCTAGAGGCCAAAATCTACAGGTAGGCACTTTGCAAAAAACACCTCTGTTTTCTTTCAAAAATTTGGATGTGTCCACGTTGCACTTTGGGGCGTTTCCTGTCGCGGGCGCGAGGCCTACCCACACAAGTGAGGTATCATTTTTATCGGGAGACTTGGGGGAATGCTGGGTGGAAGGAAGTTTGTGGCTCCTCTCAGATTCCAGAACTTTCTGCCACAGAAATGTGAGGAACATGTGTTTTTTTTGCCAAATTTTGAGGTTTGCAAAGGATTCTGGGTAACAGAACCTAGTCCAAGCCACACAAGTCACCCCATCTTAGATTCCGCTAGGTCTCTAGTTTTCAGAAATGCACAGGTTTGGTAGGTTTCCATAGGTGCCGGCTGAGCTAGAGGCCAAAATCGACAGGTAGGCACTTTGCAAAAAACACCTCTGTTTTCTTTCAAAAATTTGGATGTGTCCACGTTGCGCTTTGGGGCGTTTCCTGTCGCGGGCACTAGGCCTACCCACACAAGTGAGGTATCATTTTTATCGGGAGACTTGGGGGAACACTGGGTGGAAGGAAATTTGTGGCTCCTCTCAGATTCCACAACTTTCTGCCACACGCCAAATTTTGAGGTTTGCAAAGGATTCTGGGTAACAGAACCTGGTCCGAGCCACACAAGTCACCCCATCTTGTTTTCCCCTAGGTCTCTAGTTTTCAGAAATGCACAGGTTTGCTAGGTTTCCCAGGTACCGGCTGAGCTAGAGGCCAAAATCCACAGGTAGGCACTGTTTTCTATGAAAAAATGTGATGTGTCCACGTTATGTTTTGGGCCATTTCCTGTCGCGGGCACTAGGCCTACCCACACAAGTGAGGTATCATTTTTATCGGGAGACTTAGGGGAACGCTGGGTGGAAGGAAATTTGTGGCTCAGCTCAGATTCCAGAACTTTCTGCCACAGAAATGTGAGGAACATGTGTTGTTTTAGCCAAATTTTGAGGTTTGCAAAGGATTCTGGGTAACAGAACCTGGTCCGAGCCACACAAGTCACCCCATCTTGGATTCCCCTAGGTCTCTAGTTTTCAGAAATGCACAGGTTTGGTAGGTTTCCCTAGGTGCCGGCTGAGCTAGAGGCCAAAATCTAAAGGTAGGCACTTTGCAAAAAACACCTCTGTTTCCTTTAAAAAAATTGGATGTGTCCACGTTGCGCTTTGGCCATTTCCTGATGCGATCACTAGGCCTTCCCACACAAGTGAGGTATCATTTTTATCGAGAGACTTGGGGTAACGCTGGGTGGAAGGAAATTTGTGGCTCCTCTCAGATTCCAGAACTTTCTGCCACAGAAATGTGAGGAACATTTGTTTTTTAAGCCAAATTTTGAGGTTTGCAAAGGATTCTGGGTAACAGAACCTGGTTCGAGCCACACAAGTCACCCCATCCTGGATTCCACTAGGTCTCTAGTTTTAAGAAATGCACAGGTTTGTAGGTTTCCCTAGGTGGTGGCTGAGCTAGAGGCCAAAATCTACAGGTAGGCACTTTGCAAAAAACACCTCTGTTTTCTTTCAAAAATTTGGATGTGTCCACGTTGCGCTTTGGGGCGTTTCCTGTCGCAGGCGCTAGGCCTACCCACACAAGTGAGGTATCATTTTTATAGGGAGACTTGGGGGAACGCTGGGTGGAAGGAAATTTGTGTCTCCTCACAGATTCCAGAACTTTCTGCCACAGAAATGTGAGGAACATGTTTTGTTTTAGCCAAATTTTGAGGTTTGCAAAGGATTCTGGGTAACAGAACCTGGTCCGAGCCACACAAGTCACCCCATCTTGGATTCCCCTAGGTCTCTAGTTTTCAGAAATGCACAGGTTTGGTAGGTTTCCCTAGGTGCCGGCTGAGCTAGAGGCCAAAATCTACAGGTAGGCACTTTGCAAAAAACACCTCTGTTTTCTTTCAAAAATTTGGATGTGTCCACGTTGCGCTTTGGGGAGTTTCCTGTCGCGGGCTCTAGGCCTACCCACACAAGTGAGGTATCATTTTTATCGGGAGACTTGGGGGAACGCTGGGTGGAAGGAAATTTGTGACTCCTCTAAGATTCCAGAACTTTCTGCCACACGCCAAATTTTGAGGTTTGCAAAGGATTCTGGGTAACAGAACCTAGTCCAAGCCACACAAGCCACCCCATCTTTGATTCCCCTAGGTCTCTAGTTTTCAGAAATGCACAGGTTTGGTAGGTTTCCCTAGGTGCCGGCTGAGCTAGAGGCCAAAATCTACAGGTAGGCACTTTGCAAAAAACACCTCTGTTTTCTTTCAAAAAATTGGATGTGTCCACGTTGCGCTTTGGGGCATTTCCTGTCGCGGGCGCTAGGCCTACCCACACAAGTGAGGTATCATTTTTATTGGGATACTTGGATGAACGCTGGGTGGAAGGAAATTTGTGGCTCCTCTCAGATTCCAGAACTTTCTGCCACAGAAATGTGAGGAACATGTGTTTGTTTAGCCAAATTTTGAGGTTTGCAAAGGATTCTGGGTAACAGAACCTGGTCCAAGCCACAAAAGTCACCCCATCTTGGATTCCCCTAGGTCTCTAGTTTTCAGAAATGCACAGGTTTGTAGGTTTTCCTAGGTGCCGGCTGAGCTAGAGGCCAAAATCTACAGGTAGGCACTTTGCAAAAAACACCTCTGTTTTCTTTCAAAAATTTGGATGTGTCCACGTTGCACTTTGGGGCGTTTCCTGTCGCGGGCGCGAGGCCTACCCACACAAGTGAGGTATCATTTTTATCGGGAGACTTGGGGGAATGCTGGGTGGAAGGAAGTTTGTGGCTCCTCTCAGATTCCAGAACTTTCTGCCACAGAAATGTGAGGAACATGTGTTTTTTTTGCCAAATTTTGAGGTTTGCAAAGGATTCTGGGTAACAGAACCTAGTCCAAGCCACACAAGTCACCCCATCTTAGATTCCGCTAGGTCTCTAGTTTTCAGAAACGCACAGGTTTGGTAGGTTTCCATAGGTGCCGGCTGAGCTAGAGGTCAAAATCGACAGGTAGGCACTTTGCAAAAAACACCTCTGTTTTCTTTAAAAAATTTGGATGTGTCCACGTTGCGCTTTGGGGCGTTTCCTGTCGCGGGCACTAGGCCTACCCACACAAGTGAGGTATCATTTTTATCGGGAGACTTGGGGGAACGCTGGGTGGAAGGAAATTTGTGGCTCCTCTCAGATTCCACAACTTTCTGCCACACGCCAAATTTTGAGGTTTGCAAAGGATTCTGGGTAACAGAACCTGGTCCGAGCCACACAAGTCACCCCATCTTGGATTCCCCTAGGTCTCTAGTTTTCAGAAATGCACAGGTTTGGTAGGTTTCCCTAGGTGCTGGCTGAGCTAGAGGCCAAAATCTACAGGTAGGCACTTTGCAAAAAACACCTCTGTTTTCTTTCAAAAAATTGGATGTATCCACGTTGCGCTTTGGGGCGTTTCCTGTCGCAGGAGCGAGGCCTACCCACACAAGTGAGGTATCATTTTCATCGGGAGACTTGGGGGAATGCTGGGTGGAAGGAAGTTTGTGGCTCCTCTCAGATTCCAGAACTTTCTGCCACAGAAATGTGAGGAACATGTGTTTTTTTAGCCAAATTTTGAGGTTTGCAAAGGATTCTGGGTAACAGAACCTAGTCCAAGCCACACAAGTCACCCCATCTTGGATTCCCCTAGGTCTCTAGTTTTCAGAAATGCACAGGTTTGGTAGGTTTCCCTAGGTGCCGGCTGAGCTAGAGGCCAAAATCGACAGGTAGGCACTTTGCAAAAAACACCTCTGTTTTCTTTAAAAAATTTGGATGTGTCCACGTTGCGCTTTGGGGCGTTTCCTGTCGCGGGCGCTAGGCCTACCCACACAAGTGAGGTATCATTTTTATCGGGAGACTTGGGGGAACGCTGGGTGGAAGGAAATTTGTGGCTCCTCTCAGATTCCAGAACTTTCTGCCACACGCCAAATTTTGAGGTTTGCAAAGGATTCTGGGTAACAGAACCTGGTCCGAGCCACACAAGTCACCCCATCTTGGATTCCCCTAGGTCTCTAGTTTTCAGAAATGCACAGGTTTGCTAGGTTTCCCAGGTACCGGCTGAGCTAGAGGCCAAAATCCACAGGTAGGCACTGTTTTCTATGAAAAAATGTGATGTGTCCACGTTATGTTTTGGGCCATTTTCTGTCGCGGGCACTAGGCCTACCCACACAAGTGAGGTATCATTTTTATCGGGAGACTTAGGGGAACGCTGGGTGGAAAGAAATTTGTGGCTCCTCTCAGATTCCAGAACTTTCTGCCACAGAAATGTGAGGAACATGTGTTGTTTTAGCCAAATTTTGAGGTTTGCAAAGGATTCTGGGTAACAGAACCTGGTCCGAGCCACACAAGTCACCCCATCTTGGATTCCCCTAGGTCTCTAGTTTTCAGAAATGCACAGGTTTGGTAGGTTTCCCTAGGTGCCGGCTGAGCTAGAGGCCAAAATCTAAAGGTAGGCACTTTGCAAAAAACACCTCTGTTTCCTTTAAAAAATTTGGATGTGTCCACGTTGCGCTTTGGGGAGTTTCCTGTCACGGGCACTAGGCCTACCCACACAAGTTAGGTATCATTTTTATCGGGAGACATGGGGGAACGCTGGGTGGAAGGAAATTTGTGGCTCCTCTCAGATTCCAGAACTTTCTGCCACAGAAATGTGAGGAACATGTGTTTTTTAAGCCAAATTTTGAGGTTTGCAAAGGATTCTGGGTAACAGAACCTGGTTCGAGCCACACAAGTCACCCCATCCTGGATTCCACTAGGTCTCTAGTTTAAAGAAATGCACAGGTTTGTAGGTTTCCCTAGGTGGTGGCTGAGCTAGAGGCCAAAAGCTACAGGTAGGCACTTTGCAAAAAACACCTCTGTTTTCTTTAAAAAAACTTGGATGTGTCTACGTTGCGCTTTGGGGCGTTTCCTGTCGCGGGCGCTAGGCCTACCCACACAAGTGAGGTATCATTTTTATCGGGAGACTTGGGGGAAGGCTAGGTGGAAGAACATTTGTGGCTCCTCTCAGATTCCAGAACTTTCTGCCACAGAAATGTGAGGAACATGTGTTTTTTTAGCCAAATTTTGAGGTTTGCAAAGGATTCTGGGTAACAGAACCTGGTCCGAGCCACACAAATCACCCAATCTTAGATTCCCCTAGGTCTCTAGTTTTCAGAAATGCACAGGTTTGGTAGGTTTCCCTAGGTGCCGGCTGAGCTAGAGGCCAAAATCTACAGGTAGGCACTTTGCAAAAAACACCTCTGTTTTCTTTCAAAAATTTGGATGTGTCCACGTTGCGCTTTGGGGCGTTTCCTGTCGCAGGCGCTAGGCCTACCCACACAAGTGAGGTATCATTTTTATAGGGAGACTTGGGGGAACGCTGGGTGGAAGGAAATTTGTGGCTCCTCTCAGATTCCAGAACTTTCTGCCACAGAAATGTGAGGAACATGTGTTTTTTTAGCCAAATTTTGAGGTTTGCAAAGGATTCTGGGTAACAGAACCTGGTCCGAGCCACACAAGTCACCCAATCTTAGATTCCCCTAGGTCTCTAGTTTTCAGAAATGCACAGGTTTGGTAGGTTTCCATAGGTGCCGGCTGAGCTAGAGGCTAAAATCGACAGGTAGGCACTTTGCAAAAAACACCTCTGTTTTCTTTAAAAAATGTGGATGTGTCCACGTTGCTCTTTGGGGCGTTTCCTGTCGCGGGCGCTAGGCCTACCCACACAAGTGAGGTATCATTTTTATCGGGAGACTTGGGGGAACGCTGGGTGGTAGGAAATTTGTGGCTCCTCTAAGATGCCAGAACTTTCTGCCACAGAAATGTGAGGAACATGTGTTGTTTTAGCCAAATTTTGAGGTTTGCAAAGGATTCTGGGTAACAGAACCTGGTCCGAGCCACACAAGTCACCCCATCTTGGATTCCCCTAGGTCTCTAGTTTTCAGACATGCACAGGTTTGGTAGGTTTCCCTAGGTGCTGGCTGAGCTAGAGGCCAAAATCTACAGGTAGGCACTTTGCAAAAAACACCTCTGTTTTCTTTAAAAAAATTGGATGTATCCACGTTGCGCTTTGGGGCGTTTCCTGTCGCGGGAGCGAGGCCTACCCACACAAGTGAGGTATCATTTTCATCGGGAGACTTGGGGGAATGCTGGGTGGAAGGAAGTTTGTGGCTCCTCTCAGATTCCAGAACTTTCTGCCACAGAAATGTGAGGAACATGTGTTTTTTTAGCCAAATTTTGAGGTTTGCAAAGGATTCTGGGTAAC
The DNA here is from genome assembly GCF_031143425.1 of Pleurodeles waltl. Classification (NCBI taxonomy): domain Eukaryota; kingdom Metazoa; phylum Chordata; class Amphibia; order Caudata; family Salamandridae; genus Pleurodeles; species Pleurodeles waltl. The sequence goes on from NC_090440.1 coordinate 141,525,090, forward strand.
AGAACCTAGTCCAAGCCACACAAGTCACCCCATCTTGGATTCCCCTAGGTCTCTAGTTTTCAGAAATGCACAGGTTTGGTAGGTTTCCCTAGGTGCCGGCTGAGCTAGAGGCCAAAATCTACAGGTAGGCACTTTTGCAAAAAACACCTCTGTTTTCTTTCAAAAATTTGGATGTGTCCACGTTGCGCTTTGGGGCGTTTCCTGTCGCAGGCGCTAGGCCTACCCACACAAGTGAGGTATCATTTTTATAGGGAGACTTGGGGGAACGCTGGGTGGAAGGAAATTTGTGGCTCCTCTCAGATTCCAGAACTTTCTGCCACAGAAATGTGAGGAACATGTGTTTTTTTAGCCAAATTTTGAGGTTTGCAAAGGATTCTGGGTAACAGAACCTGGTCCGAGCCACACAAGTCACCCAATCTTAGATTCCCCTAGGTCTCTAGTTTTCAGAAATGCACAGGTTTGGTAGGTTTCCCTAGGTGCCGGCTGAGCTAGAGGCTACAATCGACAGGTAGGCACTTTGCAAAAAACACCTCTGTTTTCTTTAAAAAATTTGGATGTGTCCACGTTGCTCTTTGGGGCGTTTCCTGTCGCGGGCGCTAGGCCTACCCACACAAGTGAGGTATCATTTTTATCGGGAGACTTGGGGGAACGCTGGGTGGAAGGAAATTTGTGGCTCCTCTCAGATTCCAGAACTTTCTGCCACAGAAATGTGAGGAACATGTGTTGTTTTAGCCAAATTTTGAGGTTTGCAAAGGATTCTGGGTAACAGAACCTGGTCCGAGCCACACAAGTCACCCCATCTTGGTTTCCCCTAGGTCTCTAGTTTTCAGAAATGCCAGGTTTGGTAGGTTTCCCTAGGTGCCGGCTGAGCTAGAGGCCAAAATCTACAGGTAGGCACTTTGCAAAAAACACCTCTGTTTTCTTTCAAAAATTTGGATGTGTCCACGTTGCGCTTTGGGGAGTTTCCTGTCGCGGGCGCTAGGCCTAGCCACACAATTGAGGTATCATTTTTATCGGGAGACTTGGGGGAACGCTGGGTGGAAGGAAATTTGTGGCTCCTCTCAGATTCCAGAACTTTCTGCCACAGAAATGTGAGGAACATGTGTTTTTTTAGCCACATTTTGAGGTTTGCAAAGGATTCTGGGTAACAGAACCTGGTCGAGCCACACAAGTCACCCCATCTTGAATTCCCCTAGGACTCTAGTTTTTAGAAATGCACAGGTTTGGTAGGTTTCCCTAGGTGCCGGCTGAACTAGAGGCCAAAATCTACAGGTAGGCACTTTGCAAAAAACACCTCTGTTTTCTTTCAAAAAATTGGATGTGTCCACGTTGCGCTTTGGGGCGTTTCCTGTCGCGGGCGCTAGGCCTACCCACACAAGTGAGGTATCATTTTTATCGGGAGACTTGGGGGAATGCTGGGTGGAAGGAAATTTGTGTCTCCTCTCAGATTCCAGAACTTTCTGCCACACGCCAAATTTTGAGGTTTGCAAAGGATTCTGGGTAACAGAACCTGGTCCGAGCCACACAAGTCACCCCATCTTGGATTCCCCTAGGTCTCTAGTTTTCAGAAATGCACAGGTTTGCTAGGTTTCCCAGGTACCGGCTGAGCTAGAGGCCAAAATCCACAGGTAGGCACTGTTTTCTATGAAAAAATGTGATGTGTCCACGTTATGTTTTGGGCCATTTCCTGTCGCGGGCACTAGGCCTACCCACACAAGTGAGGTATCATTTTTATCGGGAGACTTAGGGGAACGCTGGGTGGAAGGAAATTTGTGGCTCCTCTCGGATTCCAGAACTTTCTGCCACAGAAATGTGAGGAACATGTGTTGTTTTAGCCAAATTTTGAGGTTTGCAAAGGATTCTGGGTAACAGAACCTGGTCCGAGCCACACAAGTCACCCCATCTTGGATTCCCCTAGGTCTCTAGTTTTCAGAAATGCACAGGTTTGGTAGGTTTCCCTAGGTGCCGGCTGAGCTAGAGGCCAAAATCTAAAGGTAGGCACTTTGCAAAAAACACCTCTGTTTCCTTTAAAAAAATTGGATGTGTCCACGTTGCGCTTTGGCCATTTCCTGATGCGATCACTAGGCCTACCCACACAAGTGAGGTATCATTTTTATCGAGAGACTTGGGGGAACGCTGGGTGGAAGGAAATTTGTGGCTCCTCTCAGATTCCAGAACTTTCTGCCACAGAAATGTGAGGAACATGTGTTTTTTAAGCCAAATTTAGAGGTTTGCAAAGGATTCTGGGTAACAGAACCTGGTTCGAGCCACACAAGTCACCCCATCCTGGATTCCACTAGGTCTCTAGTTTAAAGAAATGCACAGGTTTGTAGGTTTCCCTAGGTGGTGGCTGAGCTAGAGGCCAAAATCTACAGGTAGGCACTTTGCAAAAAACACCTCTGTTTTCTTTAAAAAAACTTGGATGTGTCTACGTTGCGCTTTGGGGCGTTTCCTGTCGCGGGCGCTAGGCCTACCCACACAAGTGAGGTATCATTTTTATCGGGAGACTTGGGGGAACGCTAGGTGGAAGAACATTTGTGGCTCCTCTCAGATTCCAGAACTTTCTGCCACAGAAATGTGAGGAACATGTGTTTTTTTAGCCAAATTTTGAGGTTTGCAAAGGATTCTGCGTAACAGAACCTGGTCCGAGCCACACAAATCACCCAATCTTAGATTCCCCTAGGTCTCTAGTTTTCAGAAATGCACAGGTTTGGTAGGTTTCCCTAGGTGCCGGCTGAGCTAGAGGCCAAAATCTACAGGTAGGCACTTTGCAAAAAACACCTCTGTTTTCTTTCAAAAATTTGGATGTGTCCACGTTGCGCTTTGGGGCGTTTCCTGTCGCAGGCGCTAGGCCTACCCACACAAGTGAGGTATCATTTTTATAGGGAGACTTGGGGGAACGCTGGGTGGAAGGAAATTTGTGGCTCCTCTCAGATTCCAGAACTTTCTGCCACAGAAATGTGAGGAACATGTGTTTTGTTAGCCAAATTTTGAGGTTTGCAAAGGATTCTGGGTAACAGAACCTGGTCCGAGCCACACAAGTCACCCAATCTTAGATTCCCCTAGGTCTCTAGTTTTCAGAAATGCACAGGTTTGGTAGGTTTCCCTAGGTGCCGGCTGAGCTAGAGGCTAAAATCGACAGGTAGGCACTTTGCAAAAAACACCTCTGTTTTCTTTAAAAAATTTGGATGTGTCCACGTTGCTCTTTGGGGCATTTCCTGTCGCGGGCGCTAGGCCTACCCACACAAGTGAGGTATCATTTTTATCAGGAGACTTGGGGGAACGCTGGGTGGAAGGAAATTTGTGGCTCCTCTAAGATGCCAGAACTTTCTGCCACAGAAATGTGAGGAACATGTGTTGTTTTAGCCAAATTTTGAGGTTTGCAAAGGATTCTGGGTAACAGAACCTGGTCCGAGCCACACAAGTCACCCCATCTTGGATTCCCCTAGGTCTCTAGTTTTCAGAAATGCACAGGTTTGGTAGGTTTCCCTAGGTGCTGGCTGAGCTAGAGGCCAAAATCTACAGGTAGGCACTTTGCAAAAAACACCTCTGTTTTCTTTAAAAAAATTGGATGTATCCACGTTGCGCTTTGGGGCGTTTCCTGTCGAGGGAGCGAGGCCTACCCACACAAGTGAGGTATCATTTTCATCGGGAGACTTGGGGGAATGCTGGGTGGAAGGAAGTTTGTGGCTCCTCTCAGATTCCAGAACTTTCTGCCACAGAAATGTGAGGAACATGTGTTTTTTTAGCCAAATTTTGAGGTTTGCAAAGGATTCTGGGTAACAGAACCTAGTCCAAGCCACACAAGTCACCCCATCTTGGATTCCCCTAGGTCTCTAGTTTTCAGAAATGCACAGGTTTGGTAGGTTTCCCTAGGTGCCGGCTGAGCTAGAGGCCAAAATCTACAGGTAGGCACTTTTGCAAAAAACACCTCTGTTTTCTTTCAAAAATTTGGATGTGTCCACGTTGCGCTTTGGGGCGTTTCCTGTCGCAGGCGCTAGGCCTACCCACACAAGTGAGGTATCATTTTTATAGGGAGACTTGGGGGAACGCTGGGTGGATGGAAATTTGTGGCTCCTCTCAGATTCCAGAACTTTCTGCCACAGAAATGTGAGGAACATGTGTTTTTTTAGCCAAATGTTGAGGTTTGCAAAGGATTCTGGGTAACAGAACCTGGTCCGAGCCACACAAGTCACCCAATCTTAGATTCCCCTAGGTCTCTAGTTTTTAGAAATGCACAGGTTTGGTAGGTTTCCCTAGGTGCCGGCTGAGCTAGAGGCTACAATCGACAGGTAGGCACTTTGCAAAAAACACCTCTGTTTTCTTTAAAAAATTTGGATGTGTCCACGTTGCTCTTTGGGGCGTTTCCTGTCGCGGGCGCTAGGCCTACCCACACAAGTGAGGTTTAATTTTTATCGGGAGACTTGGGGGAACGCTGGGTGGAAGGAAATTTGTGGCTCCTCTCAGATTCCAGAACTTTCTGCCACAGAAATGTGAGGAACATGTGTTGTTTTAGCCAAATTTTGAGGTTTGCAAAGGATTCTGGGTAACAGAACCTGGTCCGAGCCATACAAGTCACCCCATCTTGGTTTCCCCTAGGTCTCTAGTTTTCAGAAATGCCAGGTTTGGTAGGTTTCCCTAGGTGCCGGCTGAGCTAGAGGCCAAAATCTACAGGTAGGCACTTTGCAAAAAACACCTCTGTTTTCTTTCAAAAATTTGGATGTGTCCACGTTGCGCTTTGGGGAGTTTCCTGTCGCGGGCGCTAGGCCTAGCCACACAATTGAGGTATCATTTTTATCGGGAGACTTGGGGGAACGCTGGGTGGAAGGAAATTTGTGGCTCCTCTCAGATTCCAGAACTTTCTGCCACAGAAATGTGAGGAACATGTGTTTTTTTAGCCACATTTTGAGGTTTGCAAAGGATTCTGGGTAACAGAACCTGGTCCGAGCCACACAAGTCACCCCATCTTGAATTCCCCTAGGTCTCTAGTTTTTAGAAATGCACAGGTTTGGTAGGTTTCCCTAGGTGCCGGCTGAACTAGAGGCCAAAATCTACAGGTAGGCACTTTGCAAAAAACACCTCTGTTTTCTTTCAAAAATTTGGATGTGTCCACGTTGCGCTTTGGGGCGTTTCCTGTCGCAGGCGCTAGGCCTACCCACACAAGTGAGGTATCATTTTTATAGGGAGACTTGGGGGAACGCTGGGTGGAAGGAAATTTGTGGCTCCTCTCAGATTCCAGAACTTTCTGCCACAGAAATGTGAGGAACATGTGTTTTTTTAGCCAAATTTTGAGGTTTGCAAAGGATTCTGGGTAACAGAACCTGGTCCGAGCCACACAAGTCACCCAATCTTAGATTCCCCTAGGTCTCTAGTTTTCAGAAATGCACAGGTTTGGTAGGTTTCCCTAGGTGCCGGCTGAGCTAGAGGCTAAAATCGACAGGTAGGCACTTTGCAAAAAACACCTCTGTTTTCTTTAAAAAATTTGGATGTGTCCACGTTGCTCTTTGGGGCGTTTCCTGTCGCGGGCGCTAGGCCTACCCACACAAGTGAGGTATCATTTTTATCGGGAGACTTGGGGGAACGCTGGGTGGAAGGAAATTTGTGGCTCCTCTAAGATGCCAGAACTTTCTGCCACAGAAATGTGAGGAACATGTGTTGTTTTAGCCAAATTTTGAGGTTTGCAAAGGATTCTGGGTAACAGAACCTGGTCCGAGCCACACAAGTCACCCCATCTTGGATTCCCCTAGGTCTCTAGTTTTCAGAAATGCACAGGTTTGGTAGGTTTCCCTAGGTGCTGGCTGAGCTAGAGGCCAAAATCTACAGGTAGGCACTTTGCAAAAAACACCTCTGTTTTCTTTAAAAAAATTGGATGTATCCACGTTGCGCTTTGGGGCGTTTCCTGTCGAGGGAGCGAGGCCTACCCACACAAGTGAGCTATCATTTTCATCGGGAGACTTGGGGGAATGCTGGGTGGAAGGAAGTTTGTGGCTCCTCTCAGATTCCAGAACTTTCTGCCACAGAAATGTGAGGAACATGTGTTTTTTTAGCCAAATTTTGAGGTTTGCAAAGGATTCTGGGTAACAGAACCTAGTCCAAGCCACACAAGTCACCCCATCTTGGATTCCCCTAGGTCTCTAGTTTTCAGAAATGCACAGGTTTGGTAGGTTTCCCTAGGTGCCGGCTGAGCTAGAAGCCAAAATCTACAGGTAGGCACTTTTGCAAAAAACACCTCTGTTTTCTTTCAAAAATTTGGATGTGTCCACGTTGCGCTTTGGGGCGTTTCCTGTCGCAGGCGCTAGGCCTACCCACACAAGTGAGGTATCATTTTTATAGGGAGACTTGGGGGAACGCTGGGTGGAAGGAAATTTGTGGCTCCTCTCAGATTCCAGAACTTTCTGCCACAGAAATGTGAGGAACATGTGTTTTTTTAGCCAAATTTTGAGGTTTGCAAAGGATTCTGGGTAACAGAACCTGGTCCGAGCCACACAAGTCACCCAATCTTAGATTCCCCTAGGTCTCTAGTTTTCAGAAATGCACAGGTTTGGTAGGTTTCCCTAGGTGCCGGCTGAGCTAGAGGCTACAATCGACAGGTAGGCACTTTGCAAAAAACACCTCTGTTTTCTTTAAAAAATTTGGATGTGTCCACGTTGCTCTTTGGGGCGTTTCCTGTCGCGGGCGCTAGGCCTACCCACACAAGTGAGGTATCATTTTTATCGGGAGACTTGGGGGAACGCTGGGTGGAAGGAAATTTGTGGCTCCTCTCAGATTCCAGAACTTTCTGCCACAGAAATGTGAGGAACATGTGTTGTTTTAGCCAAATTTTGAGGTTTGCAAAGGATTCTGGGTAACAGAACCTGGTCCGAGCCATACAAGTCACCCCATCTTGGTTTCCCCTAGGTCTCTAGTTTTCAGAAATGCCAGGTTTGGTAGGTTTCCCTAGGTGCCGGCTGAGCTAGAGGCCAAAATCTACAGGTAGGCACTTTGCAAAAAATACCTCTGTTTTCTTTCAAAAATTTGGATGTGTCCACGTTGCGCTTTGGGGAGTTTCCTGTCGCGGGCGCTAGGCCTAGCCACACAAGTGAGGTATCATTTTTATCGGGAGACTTGGGGGAACGCTGGGTGGAAGGAAATTTGTGGCTCCTCTCAGATTCCAGAACTTTCTGCCACAGAAATGTGAGGAACATGTGTTTTTTTAGCCACATTTTGAGGTTTGCAAAGGATTCTGGGTAACAGAACCTGGTCCGAGCCACACAAGTCACCCCATCTTGAATTCCCCTAGGTCTCTAGTTTTTAGAAATGCACAGGTTTGGTAGGTTTCCCTAGGTGCCGGCTGAACTAGAGGCCAAAATCTACAGGTAGGCACTTTGCAAAAAACACCTCTGTTTTCTTTCAAAAAATTGGATGTGTCCACGTTGCGCTTTTGCCATTTCCTGTTGCGATCACTAGGCCTACCCACACAAGTGAGGTATCATTTTTATTGAGAGACTTGGGGGAACGCTGGGTGGAAGTAAATTTGTGGCTCCTCTCAGATTCCAGAACTTTCTGCCACAGAAATGTGAGGAACATGTGTTTTTTAAGCCAAATTTTGAGGTTTGCAAAGGATTCTGGGTAACAGAACCTGGTTCGAGCCACACAAGTCACCCCATCCTGGATTCCACTAGGTCTCTAGTTTTAAGAAATGCACATGTTTGTAGGTTTCCCTAGGTGGTGGCTGAGCTAGAGGCCAAAATCTACAGGTAGGCACTTTGCAAAAAACACCTCTGTTTTCTTTAAAAAAATTGGATGTGTCTACGTTGCGCTTTGGGGCGTTTCCTGTCGCGGGCGCTAGGCCTACCCACACAAGTGAGGTATCATTTTTATAGGGAGACTTGGGGGAACGCTAGCTGGTAGGAAATTTGTGGCTCCTCTCAGATTCCAGAACTTTCTGCCACAGAAATGTGAGGAACATGTGTTTTTTTAGCCAAATGTTGAGGTTTGCAAAGGATTCTGGGTAACAGAACCTGGTCCGAGCCACACAAGTCACCCAATCTTAGATTCCACTAGGTCTCTAGTTTTCAGAAATGCACAGGTTTGGTAGGTTTCCCTAGGTGCCGGCTGAGCTAGAGGCCAAAATCTACAGGTAGGCACTTTGCAAAAAACACCTCTGTTTTTTTTCAAAAATTTGGATGTGTCCACGTTGCGCTTTGGGGCGTTTCCTGTTCCGGGCGCTAGGCCTACCCACACAAGTGAGGTATCATTTGTATAGGGGACTTGGGGGAACGCTGGGTGGAAGGAAATTTGTGGCTCCTCTCAGATTCCAGAACTTTCTGCCACAGAAATGTGAGGAACATGTGTTATTTTAGCCAAATTTTGAGGTTTGCAAAGGATTCTGGGTAACAGAACCTGGTCCGAGCCACACAAGTCACCCAATCTTAGATTCCCCAAGGTCTCTAGTTTTCAGAAATGCACAGGTTTGGTAGGTTTCCCTAGGTGCCGGCTGAGCTAGAGGCCAAAATCGACAGGTAGGCACTTTGCAAAATACACCTCTGTTTTCTTTCAAAAATGTGGATGTGTCCACGTTGCTCTTTGGGGAGTTTCCTGTCACGGGCGCTAGGCCTACCCACACAAGTTAGGTATCATTTTTATCGGGAGACATGGGGGAACGCTGGGTGGAAGGAAATTTGTGGCTCCTCTCAGATTCCAGAACTTTCTGCCACAGAAATGTGAGGAACATGTGTTTTTTTAGCCACATTTAGAGGTTTGCAAAGGATTCTGGGTAACAGAACCTGGTCCGAGCCACACAAGTCACCCCATCTTGAATTCCCCATGGTCTCTAGTTTTCAGAAATGCACAGGTTTTGGTAGGTTTCCCTAGGTGCCGGCTGAGCTAGAGGCCAAAATCTACAGGTAGGCACTTTGCAAAAAACACCTCTGTTTTCTTTCAAAAATTTGGATGTGTCCACGTTGCGCTTTGGGGCGTTTCCTGTCGCAGGCGCTAGGCCTACCCACACAAGTGAGGTATCATTTTTATAGGGAGACTTGGGGGAACGCTGGGTGGAAGGAAATTTGTGGCTCCTCTCAGATTCCAGAACTTTCTGCCACAGAAATGTGAGTAACATGTGTTTTTTTAGCCAAATTTTGAGGTTTGCAAAGGATTCTTGGTAACAGAACCTGGTCCGAGCCACACAAGTCACCCAATCTTAGATTCCCCTAGGTCTCTAGTTTTCAGAAATGCACAGGTTTGGTAGGTTTCCCTAGGTGCCGGATGAGCTAGAGGCTAAAATCGACAGGTAGGCACTTTGCAAAAAACACCTCTGTTTTCTTTAAAAAATTTGGATGTGTCCACGTTGCTCTTTGGGGCGTTTCCTGTCGCGGGCGCTAGGCCAACCCACACAAGTGAGGTATCATTTTTATCGGGAGACTTGGGGGAACGCTGGGTGGAAGGAAATTTGTGGCTCCTCTCAGATTCCAGAACTTTCTGCAACAGAAATGTGAGGAACATGTGTTGTTTTAGCCAAATTTTGAGGTTTGCAAAGGATTCTGGGTAACAGAACCTGGTCCGAGCCACACAAGTCACCCCATCTTGGATTCCCCTAGGTCTCTAGTTTTCAGAAATGCACAGGTTTGGTAGGTTTCCCTAGGTGCCGGCTGAGCTAGAGTCCAAAATCTACAGGTAGGCACTTTGCAAAAAACACCTCTGTTTTCTTTCAAAAATTTGGATGTGTCCACGTTGCGCTTTGGGGAGTTTCCTGTCGTGGTCGCTAGGCCTACCCACACAAGTGAGGTATCATTTTTATCGGGAGACATGGGGGAACGCTGGGTGGAAGGACATTTGTGGCTCCTCTCAGATTCCAGAAATTTCTGCCACAGAAATGTGAGGAACATGTGTTTTTTTAGCCACATTTTGAGGTTTGCAAAGGATTCTGGGTAACAGAACCTGGTCCGAGCCACACAAGTCACCCCATCTTGAATTCCCCTAGGTCTCTAGTTTTTAGAAATGCACAGGTTTGGTAGGTTTCCCTAGGTGCCGGCTGAACTAGAGGCCAAAATCTATAGGTAGGCACTTTGCAAAAAACACCTCTGTTTTCTTTCAAAAAATTGGATGTGTCCACGTTGCACTTTTGCCATTTCCTGTTGCGATCACTAGGCCTACCCACACAAGTGAGGTATCATTTTTATTGAGAGACTTGGGGGAACGCTGGGTGGAAGTAAATTTGTGGCTCCTATCAGATTCCAGAACTTTCTGCCACAGAAATGTGAGGAACATGTGTTTTTTAAGCCAAATTTTGAGGTTTGCAAAGGATTCTGGGTAACAGAACCTGGTTCGAGCCACACAAGTCACCCCATCCTGGATTCCACTAGGTCTCTAGTTTTAAGAAATGCACATGTTTGTAGGTTTCCCTAGGTGGTGGCTGAGCTAGAGGCCAAAATCTACAGGTAGGCACTTTGCAAAAAACACCTCTGTTTTCTTTAAAAAAATTGGATGTGTCTACGTTGCGCTTTGGGGCGTTTCCTGTCGCGGGCGCTAGGCTTACCCACACAAGTGAGGTATCATTTTTATCGGGAGACTTGGGGGAACGCTAGCTGGTAGGAAATTTGTGGCTCCTCTCAGATTCCAGAACTTTCTGCCACAGAAATGTGAGGAACATGTGTTTTTTTAGCCAAATTTTGAGGTTTGCAAAGGATTCTGGGTAACAGAACCTGGTCCGAGCCACACAAGTCACCCAATCTTAGATTCCACTAGGTCTCTAGTTTTCAGAAATGCACAGGTTTGGTACGTTTCCCTAGGTGCCGGCTGAGCTAGAGGCCAAAATCTACAGGTAGGCACTTTGCAAAAAACACCTCTGTTTTTTTTCAAAAATTTGGATGTGTCCACGTTGCGCTTTGGGGCGTTTCCTGTCGCGGGCGCTAGGCCTACCCACACAAGTGAGGTATCATTTGTATAGGGGACTTGGGGGAACGCTGGGTGGAAGGAAATTTGTGGCTCCTCTCAGATTCCAGAACTTTCTGCCACAGAAATGTGAGGAACATGTGTTTTTTTAGCCAAATTTTGAGGTTTGCAAAGGATTCTGGGTAACAGAACCTGGTCCGAGCCACACAAGTCACCCAATCTTAGATTCCCCTAGGTCTCTAGTTTTCAGAAATGCACAGGTTTGGTAGGTTTCCCTAGGTGCCGGCTGAGCTAGAGGCCAAAATCGACAGGTAGGCACTTTGCAAAATACACCTCTGTTTTCTTTCAAAAATTTGGATGTGTCCACGTTGCTCTTTGGGGAGTTTCCTGTCACGGGCGCTAGGCATACCGACACAAGTTAGGTATCATTTTTATCGGGAGACATGGGGGAACGCTGGGTGGAAGGAAATTTGTGGCTCCTCTCAGATTCCAGAACTTTCTGCCACAGAAATGTGAGGAACATGTGTTTTTTTAGCCACATTTAGAGGTTTGCAAAGTATTCTGGGTAACAGAACCTGGTCCGAGCCACACAAGTCATCCCATCTTGAATTCCCCATGGTCTCTAGTTTTCAGAAATGCACAGGTTTGGTAGGTTTCCCTAGGTGCCGGCTGAGCTAGAGGCCAAAATCTACAGGTAGGCACTTTGCAAAAAACACGTCTGTTTTCTTTCAAAAATTTGGATGTGTCCATCCACGTTGCGCTTTGGGGCGTTTCCTGTCGCAGGCGCTAGGCCTACCCACACAAGTGAGGTATCATTTTTATAGGGAGACTTGGGGGAACGCTGGGTGGAAGGAAATTTGTGGCTCCTCTCAGATTCCAGAACTTTCTGACTCAGAAATGTGAGGAACATGTGTTTTTTTAGCCAAATTTTGAGGTTTGCAAAGGATTCTGGGTAACAGAACCTGGTCCGAGCCACACAAGTCACCCAATCTTAGATTCCCCTTGGTCTCTAGTTTTCAGAAATGCACAGGTTTGGTAGGTTTCCCTAGGTGCCGGATGAGCTAGAGGCTAAAATCGACAGGTAGGCACTTTGCAAAAAACACCTCTGTTTTCTTTAAAAAATTTGGATGTGTCCACGTTGCTCTTTGGGGCGTTTCCTGTCGCGGGCGCTAGGCCTACCCACACAAGTGAGGTATCATTTTTATCGGGAGACTTGGGGGAACGCTGGGTGGAAGGAAATTTGTGGCTCCTCTCAGATTCCAGAACTTTCTGCCACAGAAATGTGAGGAACATGTGTTGTTTTAGCCAAATTTTGAGGTTTGCAAAGGATTCTGGGTAACAGAACCTGGTCCGAGCCACACAAGTCACCCCATCTTGGATTCCCCTAGGTCTCTAGTTTTCAGAAATGCACAGGTTTGGTAGGTTTCCCTAGGTGCCGGCTGAGCTAGAGTCCAAAATCTACAGGTAGGCACTTTGCAAAAAACACCTCTGTTTTCTTTCAAAAATTTGGATGTGTCCACGTTGCGCTTTGGGGAGTTTCCTGTCGCGGGCGCTAGGCCTACCCACACAAGTGAGGTATCATTTTTATCGGGAGACATGGGGGAACGCTGGGTGGAAGGACATTTGTGGCTCCTCTCAGATTCCAGAACTTTCTGCCACAGAAATATGAGGAACATGTGTTTTTTTAGCCAAATTTTGAGGTTTGCAAAGGATTCTGGGTAACAGAACCTGGTCCGAGCCACAAAAGTCACCCCATCTTGGATTCCCCTAGGTCTCTAGTTTTCAAAAATGCACAGGTTTGGTAGGTTTCCCTAGGTGCCGGCTGAGCTAGAGGCCAAAATCTACAGGTAGGCACTTTGCAAAAAACACCTCTGTTTTCTTTCAAAAAATTGGATGTGTCCATGTTGCGCTTTGGCCATTTCCTGTTGCGATCACTAGGCCTACCCACACATGTGAGGTATCATTTTTTTTGAGAGACTTGGGGGAACGCTGGGTGGAAGGAAATTTGTGGCTCCTCTCAGATTCCAGAACTTTCTGCCACAGAAATGTGAGGAACATGTGTTTTTTAAGCCAAATTTTGAGGTTTGCAAAGGATTCTGGGTAACAGAACCTGGTTCGAGCCACACAAGTCACCCCATCCTGGATTCCACTAGGTCTCTAGTTTTAAGAAATGCACATGTTTGTAGGTTTCCCTAGGTGGTGGCTGAGCTAGAGGCCAAAATCTACAGGTGGGCACTTTGCAAAAAACACCTCTGTTTTCTTTAAAAAAATTGGATGTGTCTACGTTGCGCTTTGGGGCGTTTCCTGTCGCGGGCGCTAGGCCTACCCACACAAGTGAGGTATCATTTTTATCGGGAGACTTGGGGGAACGCTAGCTGGTAGGAAATTTGTGGCTCCTCTCAGATTCCAGAACTTTCTGCCACAGAAATGTGAGGAACATGTGTTTTTTTAGCCAAATTTTGAGGTTTGCAAAGGATTCTGGGTAACAGAACCTGGTCCGAGCCACACAAGTCACCCAATCTTAGATTCCCCTAGGTCTCTAGTATTCAGAAATGCACAGGTTTGGTAGGTTTCCCTAGGTGCCGGCTGAGCTAGATGCCAAAATCTACAGGTAGGCACTTTGCAAAAAACACCTCTGTTTTCTTTCAAAAATTTGGATGTGTCCACGTTGCGCTTTGGGGCGTTTCCTGACGCGGGCGCTAGGCCTACCCACACAAGTGAGGTATCATTTGTATAGGGAGACTTGGTGGAACGCTGGGTGGAAGGAAATTTGTGGCTCCTCTCAGATTCCAGAACCTTCTGCCACAGAAATGTGAGGAACATGTGTTTTTTTAGCCAAATTTTGAGGTTTGCAAAGGATTCTGGGTAACAGAACCTGGTCCAAGCCACACAAGTCACCCAATCTTAGATTCCCCTAGGTCTCTAGTTTTCAGAAATGCACAGGTTTGGTAGGTTTCCCTAGGTGCCGGCTGAGCTAGAGGCCAAAATCGACAGGTAGGCACTTTGCAAAATACACCTCTGTTTTCTTTCAAAAATTTGGATGTGTCCACGTTGCGCTTTGGGGAGTTTCCTGTCACGGGCACTAGGCCTACCCACACAAGTTAGGTATCATTTTTATCGGGAGACTTGGGGGAACGCTGGGTGGAAGGAAATTTGTGGCTCCTCTCAGATTCCAGAACTTTCTGCCACAGAAATGTGAGGAACATGTGTTTTTTTAGCCACATTTTGAGGTTTGCAAAGGATTCTGGGTAACAGAACCTGGTCCGAGCCACACAAGTCACCCCATCTTGAATTCCCCATGGTCTCTAGTTTTTAGAAATGCACAGGTTTGGTAGGTTTCTCTAGGTGCCGGCTGAGCAAGAGGCCAAAATCTACAGGTAGGCACTTTGCAAAAAACACCTCTGTTTTCTTTCAAAAATTTGGATGTGTCCACGTTGCGCTTTGGGGCGTTTCCTGTCGCGGGCGCTAGGCCTACCCACACAAGTGAGGTATCATTTTTATAGGGAGACATGGGGGAACGCTGGGTGGAAGGAAATTTGTGGCTCCTCTCAGATTCCAGAACTTTCTGCCACAGAAATGTGAGGAACATGTGTTTTTTTAGCCAAATTTTGAGGTTTGCAAAGGATTCTGGGTAACAGAACCTGGTCCGAGCCACACAAGTCACCCCATCTTGGATTCCCCTAGGTCTCTAGTTTTCAGAAATGCACAGGTTTGGTAGGTTTCCCTAGGTGCCGGCTGAGCTAGAGGCCAAAATCGACAGGTAGGTACTATGCAAAAAACACCTCTGTTTTCTTTAAAAAAATTGGATGTGTCCACGTTGCGCTTTGGGCCATTTCCTGTTGCGATCAATAGGCCTACCCACACAAGTGAGGTATAATTTTTATCGAGAGACTTGGGGGAACGCTGGGTGGAAGGAAATTTGTGGCTCCTCTCAGATTCCAGAACTTTCTGCCACAGAAATGTGAGGAACATGTGTTTTTTAAGCCAAATTTTGAGGTTTGCAAAGGATTCTGGGTAACAGAACCTGGTCCGAGCCACACAAGTCACCCCATCCTGGATTCCCCTAGGTCTCTAGTTTTAAGAAATGCACAGGTTTGTAGGTTTCCCTAGGTGGTGGCTGAGCTAGAGGCCAAAAACGACAGGTAGGCACTTTGGAAAAAACACCTCTGTTTTCTTTCAAAAAATTGGATGTGTCCACGTTGCGCTTTGGGGCGTTTCCTGTCGCGGGCGCTAGGCCTACCCACACAAGTGAGGTATCATTTTTATCTGGAGACTTGGGGGAACTCTAGGTGGAAGGAAATTTGTGGCTCCTCTCAGATTCCAGAACTTTCTGCCACAGAAATGTGAGGAACATGTGTTTTTTTAGCCAAATTTTGAGGTTTGCAAAGGATTCTGGGTAACAGAACCTGGTCCGAGCCCCACAAGTCACCCAATCTTAGATTCCCCTAGGTCTCTAGTTTTAAAAAATGCACAGGTTTGGTAGGTTTCCCTAGGTGCCGGCTGAGCTAGAGGCCAAAATCTACAGGTAGGCACTTTGCAAAAAACATCTCTGTTTTCTTTCAAAAATTTGGATGTGTCCACGTTGCGCTTTTGGGTGTTTCCTGTCGCGGGCGCTAGGCCTACCCACACAAGTGAGGTATCATTTTTATCGGGAGACATGGGAGAACGCTGGGTGGAAGGACATTTGTGGCTCCTCTCAGATTCCAGAAATTTCTGCCACAGAAATATGAGGAACATGTGTTTTTTTTAGCCAAATTTTGAGGTTTGCAAAGGATTCTGGGTAACAGAACCTGGTCCGAGCCACCCAAGTCACCCCATCTTGGATTCCCCTAGGTCTCTAGTTTTCAAAAATGCACAGGTTTGGTAGGTTTCCCTAGGTGCCGGCTGAGCTAGAGGCCAAAATCTACAGGTAGGCACTTTGCAAAAAACACCTCTGTTTTCTTTCAAAAATTTGGATGTGTCCACGTTGCGCTTTTGGGTGTTTCCTGTCGCGGGCGCTAGGCCTACCCACACAAGTGAGGTATCATTTTTATAGGGAGACTTGGGGGAACGCTGGGTGGAAGGAAATTTGTGGCTCCTCTCAGATTCCAGAACTTTCTGCCACAGAAATGTGAGGAACATGTGTTTTTTTTAGCCACATTTTGAGGTTTGCAAAGGATTCTGGGTAACAGAACCTGGTCCGAGCCACACAAGTCACCCCATCTTGAATTCCCCTAGGTCTCTAGTTTTTAGAAATGCACAGGTTTGGTAGGTTTCCCTAGTTGCCAGCTGAGCTAGAGGCCAAAATCTACAGGTAGGCACTTTGCAAAAAACACCTCTATTTTCTTTCAAAAAATTGGATGTGTCCACGTTGCGCTCTGGGGCGTTTTCTGTCGCGGGCGCTAGACCTACCCACACAAGTGAGCTATCATTTTAATCGAGAGACTTGGGGGAACGCTGGGTGGAAGGAAATTTGTGGCTCCTCTCAGATTCCAGAACTTTCTGCCACAGAAATGTGAGGAACATGTGTTTTTTAAGCCAAATTTTGAGGTTTGCAAAGGATTCTGGGTAACAGAACTTGGTCCGAGCCACACAAGTCACCCCATCTTGGATTCCCCTAGGTCTCTAGTTTTAAGAAATGCACAGGTTTGTAGGTTTCCCTAGGTGGTGGCTGAGCTAGAGGCCAAAATCTACAGGTAGGCACTTTGGAAAAAACACCTCTGTTTTCTTTAAAAAAATTGGATGTGTCCACGTTGCGCTTTGGGGCGTTTCTTGTCGCGGGCGCTAGGCCTACCCACACAAGTGAGGTATCATTTTTATCGGGAGACTTGGGGGAACGCTGGGTGGAAGGAAATTTGTGGCTCCTCTCAGATTCCAGAACTTTCTGCCACAGAAATGTGAGGAACATGTGTTTTTTAAGCCAAATTTTGAGGTTTGCAAAGGATTCTGGGTAACAGAACCTGGTCCGAGCCACACAAGTCACACCATCTTGGATTCCCCTAGGTCTCTAGTTTTCAGAAATGCACAGGTTTGGTAGGTTTCCCTAGGTGCCGGCTGAGCTAGAGGCCAAAATCTACAGGTAGGCACTTTGCAAAAAACACCTCTGTTTTCTTTCAAAAATTTGGATGTGTCCACGTTGCGCTTTGGGGCGTTTCCTGTCGCGGGCGCTAGGCCTACCCACACAAGTAAGGTATCATTTTTATCGGGAGACATGGGGGAACGCTGGGTGGAAGGACATTTGTGGCTCCTCTCAGATTCCAGAACTTTCTGCCACAGAAATATGAGGAACATGTGTTTTTTTTAGCCAAATTTTGAGGTTTGCAAAGGATTCTGGGTAACAGAACCTGGTCCGAGCCACACAAGTCACCCCATCTTGGATTCCCCTAGGTCTCTAGTTTTCAAAAATGCACAGGTTTGGTAGGTTTCCCTAGTTGCCGGCTGAGCTAGAGGCCAAAATCTACAGGTAGGCACTTTGCAAAAAACACCTCTGTTTTTTTTCAAAAATTTGGATGTGTCCACGTTGCGCTTTTGGGCGTTTCCTGTCGCGGGCGCTGGCCTACCCACACAAGTGAGGTATCATTTTTATCGGGAGACTTGGGGGAACGCTGGGTGGAAGGAAATTTGTGGCTCCTCTCAGATACCAGAACTTTCTGCCACTGAAATGTGAGGAACATGTGTTTTTTTAGCCACATTTTGAGGTTTGCAAAGGATTCTGGGTAACAGAACCTGGTCCGAGCCACACAAGTCACCCCATCTTGAATTCCCCTAGGTCTCTAGTTTTTAGAAATGCACAGGTTTGGTAGGTTTCCCTAGGTGCCGGCTGAGCTAGAGGTCAAAATCTAAAGGTAGGCACTTTGCAAAAAACACCTCTATTTTCTTTAAAAAAATTGGATGTGTCCACGTTGCGCTTTGGGGCGTTTCCTGTCGCGGGCGCTAGACCTACCCACACAAGTGAGGTATCATTTTTATCGAGAGACTTGGGGGAACGCTGGGTGGAAGGAAATTTGTGGCTCCTCTCAGATTCCAGAACTTTCTGCCACAGAAATGTGAGGAACATGTGTTTTTTAAGCCAAATTTTGAGGTTTGCAAAGGATTCTGGGTAACAGAACCTGGTCCGAGCCACACAAGTCACCCCATCTTGGATTCCCCTAGGTCTCTAGTTTTAAGAAATGCACAGGTTTGTAGGTTTCCCTAGGTGGTGGCTGAGCTAGAGGCCAAAATCTACAGGTAGGCACTTTGCAAAAAACACCTCTGTTTTCTTTCAAAAATTTGGATGTGTCCACATTGCGCTTTGGGGCGTTTCCTGTCGCGGGCGCTAGGCCTACCCACACAAGTGAGGTATCATTTTTATCGGGAGACTTGGGGGAACGCTGGGTGGAAGGAAATTTGTGGCTCCTCTCAGATTCCAGAACTTTCTGCAACACGCCAAATTTTGAGGTTTGCAAAGGATTCTGGGTAACAGAACCTGGTCCGAGCCACACAAGTCACCCCATCTTGGATTCCCCTAGGTCTCTAGTTTTCAGAAATGCACAGGTTTGGTAGGTTTCCCTAGGTGCCGGCTGAGCTAGAGGCCAAAATCCACAGGTAGGCACTGTTTTCTATGAAAAAATGTGATGTGTCCACGTTATGTTTTGGGCCATTTCCTGTCGCGGGCACTAGGCCTACCCACACAAGTGAGGTATCATTTTTATCGGGAGACTTGGGGGAACGCTGGGTGGAAGGAAATTTGTGGCTCCTCTCAGATTCCAGAACTTTCTGCCACAGAAATGTGAGGAACATGTGTTGTTTTAGCCAAACTTTGAGGTTTGCAAAGGATTCTGGGTAACAGAACCTGGTCCGAGCCACACAAGTCACCCCATCTTGGATTCCCCTAGGTCTCTAGTTTTCAGAAATGCACAGGTTTGGTAGGTTTCCCTAGGTGCCGGCTGAGCTAGAGTCCAAAATCTACAGGTAGGCACTTTGCAAAAAACACCTCTGTTTTCTTTCAAAAATTTGGATGTGTCCACGTTGCGCTTTGGGGAGTTTCCTGTCGCGGGCGCTAGGCCTACCCACACAAGTGAGGTATCATTTTTATCGGGAGACATGGGGGAACGCTGGGTGGAAGGACATTTGTGGCTCCTCTCAGATTCCAGAACTTTCTGCCACAGAAATATGAGGAACATGTGTTTTTTTAGCCAAATTTTGAGGTTTGCAAAGGATTCTGGGTAACAGAACCTGGTCCGAGCCACACAAGTCACCCCATCTTGGATTCCCCTAGGTCTCTAGTTTTCAAAAATGCACAGGTTTGGTAGGTTTCCCTAGGTGCCGGCTGAGCTAGAGGCCAAAATCTACAGGTAGGCACTTTGCAAAAAACACCTCTGTTTTCTTTCAAAAAATTGGATGTGTCCATGTTGCGCTTTGGCCATTTCCTGTTGCGATCACTAGGCCTACCCACACATGTGAGGTATCATTTTTTTTGAGAGACTTGGGGGAACGCTGGGTGGAAGGAAATTTGTGGCTCCTCTCAGATTCCAGAACTTTCTGCCACAGAAATGTGAGGAACATGTGTTTTTTAAGCCAAATTTTGAGGTTTGCAAAGGATTCTGGGTAACAGAACCTGGTTCGAGCCACACAAGTCACCCCATCCTGGATTCCACTAGGTCTCTAGTTTTAAGAAATGCACATGTTTGTAGGTTTCCCTAGGTGGTGGCTGAGCTAGAGGCCAAAATCTACAGGTGGGCACTTTGCAAAAAACACCTCTGTTTTCTTTAAAAAAATTGGATGTGTCTACGTTGCGCTTTGGGGCGTTTCCTGTCGCGGGCGCTAGGCCTACCCACACAAGTGAGGTATCATTTTTATCGGGAGACTTGGGGGAACGCTAGCTGGTAGGAAATTTGTGGCTCCTCTCAGATTCCAGAACTTTCTGCCACAGAAATGTGAGGAACATGTGTTTTTTTAGCCAAATTTTGAGGTTTGCAAAGGATTCTGGGTAACAGAACCTGGTCCGAGCCACACAAGTCACCCAATCTTAGATTCCCCTAGGTCTCTAGTATTCAGAAATGCACAGGTTTGGTAGGTTTCCCTAGGTGCCGGCTGAGCTAGATGCCAAAATCTACAGGTAGGCACTTTGCAAAAAACACCTCTGTTTTCTTTCAAAAATTTGGATGTGTCCACGTTGCGCTTTGGGGCGTTTCCTGACGCGGGCGCTAGGCCTACCCACACAAGTGAGGTATCATTTGTATAGGGAGACTTGGTGGAACGCTGGGTGGAAGGAAATTTGTGGCTCCTCTCAGATTCCAGAACCTTCTGCCACAGAAATGTGAGGAACATGTGTTTTTTTAGCCAAATTTTGAGGTTTGCAAAGGATTCTGGGTAACAGAACCTGGTCCAAGCCACACAAGTCACCCAATCTTAGATTCCCCTAGGTCTCTAGTTTTCAGAAATGCACAGGTTTGGTAGGTTTCCCTAGGTGCCGGCTGAGCTAGAGGCCAAAATCGACAGGTAGGCACTTTGCAAAATACACCTCTGTTTTCTTTCAAAAATTTGGATGTGTCCACGTTGCGCTTTGGGGAGTTTCCTGTCACGGGCACTAGGCCTACCCACACAAGTTAGGTATCATTTTTATCGGGAGACTTGGGGGAACGCTGGGTGGAAGGAAATTTGTGGCTCCTCTCAGATTCCAGAACTTTCTGCCACAGAAATGTGAGGAACATGTGTTTTTTTAGCCACATTTTGAGGTTTGCAAAGGATTCTGGGTAACAGAACCTGGTCCGAGCCACACAAGTCACCCCATCTTGAATTCCCCATGGTCTCTAGTTTTTAGAAATGCACAGGTTTGGTAGGTTTCTCTAGGTGCCGGCTGAGCAAGAGGCCAAAATCTACAGGTAGGCACTTTGCAAAAAACACCTCTGTTTTCTTTCAAAAATTTGGATGTGTCCACGTTGCGCTTTGGGGCGTTTCCTGTCGCGGGCGCTAGGCCTACCCACACAAGTGAGGTATCATTTTTATAGGGAGACTTGGGGGAACGCTGGGTGGAAGGAAATTTGTGGCTCCTCTCAGATTCCAGAACTTTCTGCCACAGAAATGTGAGGAACATGTGTTTTTTTAGCCAAATTTTGAGGTTTGCAAAGGATTCTGGGTAACAGAACCTGGTCCGAGCCACACAAGTCACCCCATCTTGGATTCCCCTAGGTCTCTAGTTTTCAGAAATGCACAGGTTTGGTAGGTTTCCCTAGGTGCCGGCTGAGCTAGAGGCCAAAATCGACAGGTAGGTACTATGCAAAAAACACCTCTGTTTTCTTTAAAAAAATTGGATGTGTCCACGTTGCGCTTTGGGCCATTTCCTGTTGCGATCAATAGGCCTACCCACACAAGTGAGGTATAATTTTTATCGAGAGACTTGGGGGAACGCTGGGTGGAAGGAAATTTGTGGCTCCTCTCAGATTCCAGAACTTTCTGCCACAGAAATGTGAGGAACATGTGTTTTTTAAGCCAAATTTTGAGGTTTGCAAAGGATTCTGGGTAACAGAACCTGGTCCGAGCCACACAAGTCACCCCATCCTGGATTCCCCTAGGTCTCTAGTTTTAAGAAATGCACAGGTTTGTAGGTTTCCCTAGGTGGTGGCTGAGCTAGAGGCCAAAAACTACAGGTAGGCACTTTGGAAAAAACACCTCTGTTTTCTTTCAAAAAATTGGATGTGTCCACGTTGCGCTTTGGGGCGTTTCCTGTCGCGGGCGCTAGGCCTACCCACACAAGTGAGGTATCATTTTTATCTGGAGACTTGGGGGAACTCTAGGTGGAAGGAAATTTGTGGCTCCTCTCAGATTCCAGAACTTTCTGCCACAGAAATGTGAGGAACATGTGTTTTTTTAGCCAAATTTTGAGGTTTGCAAAGGATTCTGGGTAACAGAACCTGGTCCGAGCCCCACAAGTCACCCAATCTTAGATTCCCCTAGGTCTCTAGTTTTCAAAAATGCACAGGTTTGGTAGGTTTCCCTAGGTGCCGGCTGAGCTAGAGGCCAAAATCTACAGGTAGGCACTTTGCAAAAAACATCTCTGTTTTCTTTCAAAAATTTGGATGTGTCCACGTTGCTCTTTTGGGTGTTTCCTGTCGCGGGCGCTAGGCCTACTCACACAAGTGAGGTATCATTTTTATCGGGAGACATGGGAGAACGCTGGGTGGAAGGACATTTGTGGCTCCTCTCAGATTCCAGAAATTTCTGCCACAGAAATATGAGGAACATGTGTTTTTTTTAGCCAAATTTTGAGGTTTGCAAAGGATTCTGGGTAACAGAACCTGGTCCGAGCCACCCAAGTCACCCCATCTTGGATTCCCCTAGGTCTCTAGTTTTCAAAAATGCACAGGTTTGGTAGGTTTCCCTAGGTGCCGGCTGAGCTAGAGGCCAAAATCTACAGGTAGGCACTTTGCAAAAAACACCTCTGTTTTCTTTCAAAAATTTGGATGTGTCCACGTTGCGCTTTTGGGTGTTTCCTGTCGCGGGCGCTAGGCCTACCCACACAAGTGAGGTATCATTTTTATAGGGAGACTTGGGGGAACGCTGGGTGGAAGGAAATTTGTGGCTCCTCTCAGATTCCAGAACTTTCTGCCACAGAAATGTGAGGAACATGTGTTTTTTTTAGCCACATTTTGAGGTTTGCAAAGGATTCTGGGTAACAGAACCTGGTCCGAGCCACACAAGTCACCCCATCTTGAATTCCCCTAGGTCTCTAGTTTTTAGAAATGCACAGGTTTGGTAGGTTTCCCTAGTTGCCAGCTGAGCTAGAGGCCAAAATCTACAGGTAGGCACTTTGCAAAAAACACCTCTATTTTCTTTCAAAAAATTGGATGTGTCCACGTTGCGCTCTGGGGCGTTTTCTGTCGCGGGCGCTAGACCTACCCACACAAGTGAGCTATCATTTTTATCGAGAGACTTGGGGGAACGCTGGGTGGAAGGAAATTTGTGGCTCCTCTCAGATTCCAGAACTTTCTGCCACAGAAATGTGAGGAACATGTGTTTTTTAAGCCAAATTTTGAGGTTTGCAAAGGATTCTGGGTAACAGAACTTGGTCCGAGCCACACAAGTCACCCCATCTTGGATTCCCCTAGGTCTCTAGTTTTAAGAAATGCACAGGTTTGTAGGTTTCCCTAGGTGGTGGCTGAGCTAGAGGCCAAAATCTACAGGTAGGCACTTTGGAAAAAACACCTCTGTTTTCTTTAAAAAAATTGGATGTGTCCACGTTGCGCTTTGGGGCGTTTCTTGTCGCGGGCGCTAGGCCTACCCACACAAGTGAGGTATCATTTTTATCGGGAGACTTGGGGGAACGCTGGGTGGAAGGAAATTTGTGGCTCCTCTCAGATTCCAGAACTTTCTGCCACAGAAATGTGAGGAACATGTGTTTTTTAAGCCAAATTTTGAGGTTTGCAAAGGATTCTGGGTAACAGAACCTGGTCCGAGCCACACAAGTCACACCATCTTGGATTCCCCTAGGTCTCTAGTTTTCAGAAATGCACAGGTTTGGTAGGTTTCCCTAGGTGCCGGCTGAGCTAGAGGCCAAAATCTACAGGTAGGCACTTTGCAAAAAACACCTCTGTTTTCTTTCAAAAATTTGGATGTGTCCACGTTGCGCTTTGGGGCGTTTCCTGTCGCGGGCGCTAGGCCTACCCACACAAGTAAGGTATCATTTTTATCGGGAGACATGGGGGAACGCTGGGTGGAAGGACATTTGTGGCTCCTCTCAGATTCCAGAACTTTCTGCCACAGAAATATGAGGAACATGTGTTTTTTTTAGCCAAATTTTGAGGTTTGCAAAGGATTCTGGGTAACAGAACCTGGTCCGAGCCACACAAGTCACCCCATCTTGGATTCCCCTAGGTCTCTAGTTTTCAAAAATGCACAGGTTTGGTAGGTTTCCCTAGTTGCCGGCTGAGCTAGAGGCCAAAATCTACAGGTAGGCACTTTGCAAAAAACACCTCTGTTTTTTTTCAAAAATTTGGATGTGTCCACGTTGCGCTTTTGGGCGTTTCCTGTCGCGGGCGCTGGCCTACCCACACAAGTGAGGTATCATTTTTATCGGGAGACTTGGGGGAACGCTGGGTGGAAGGAAATTTGTGGCTCCTCTCAGATACCAGAACTTTCTGCCACTGAAATGTGAGGAACATGTGTTTTTTTAGCCACATTTTGAGGTTTGCAAAGGATTCTGGGTAACAGAACCTGGTCCGAGCCACACAAGTCACCCCATCTTGAATTCCCCTAGGTCTCTAGTTTTTAGAAATGCACAGGTTTGGTAGGTTTCCCTAGGTGCCGGCTGAGCTAGAGGTCAAAATCTAAAGGTAGGCACTTTGCAAAAAACACCTCTATTTTCTTTAAAAAAATTGGATGTGTCCACGTTGCGCTTTGGGGCGTTTCCTGTCGCGGGCGCTAGACCTACCCACACAAGTGAGGTATCATTTTTATCGAGAGACTTGGGGGAACGCTGGGTGGAAGGAAATTTGTGGCTCCTCTCAGATTCCAGAACTTTCTGCCACAGAAATGTGAGGAACATGTGTTTTTTAAGCCAAATTTTGAGGTTTGCAAAGGATTCTGGGTAACAGAACCTGGTCCGAGCCACACAAGTCACCCCATCTTGGATTCCCCTAGGTCTCTAGTTTTAAGAAATGCACAGGTTAGTAGGTTTCCCTAGGTGGTGGCTGAGCTAGAGGCCAAAATCTACAGGTAGGCACTTTGCAAAAAACACCTCTGTTTTCTTTCAAAAATTTGGATGTGTCCACATTGCGCTTTGGGGCGTTTCCTGTCGCGGGCGCTAGGCCTACCCACACAAGTGAGGTATCATTTTTATCGGGAGACTTGGGGGAACGCTGGGTGGAAGGAAATTTGTGGCTCCTCTCAGATTCCAGAACTTTCTGCAACACGCCAAATTTTGAGGTTTGCAAAGGATTCTGGGTAACAGAACCTGGTCCGAGCCACACAAGTCACCCCATCTTGGATTCCCCTAGGTCTCTAGTTTTCAGAAATGCACAGGTTTGGTAGGTTTCCCTAGGTGCCGGCTGAGCTAGAGGCCAAAATCCACAGGTAGGCACTGTTTTCTATGAAAAAATGTGATGTGTCCACGTTATGTTTTGGGCCATTTCCTGTCGCGGGCACTAGGCCTACCCACACAAGTGAGGTATCATTTTTATCGGGAGACTTGGGGGAACGCTGGGTGGAAGGAAATTTGTGGCTCCTCTCAGATTCCAGAACTTTCTGCCACAGAAATGTGAGGAACATGTGTTTTTTTAGCCAAATTTTGAGGTTTGCAAAGGATTCTGGGTAACAGAACCTGGTCCGAGCCACACAAGTCACCCCATCTTGGATTCCCCTAGGTCTCTAGTTTTCAGAAATGCACAGGATGGTAGGTTTCCCTAGGTGCCGGCTGAGCTAGAGGCCAAAATCTACAGGTAGGCACTTTGCAAAAAACACTACTGTTTTCATTCACAAATTTGGATGTGTCCACGTTGCGCTTTGGGCCATTTCCTGCTGCGGGCACTAGGCCTACCCACACAAGTGAGGTATCATATTTATCGGGAGACTTGGGGGAACGCTGGGTGGAAGGACATTTGTGGCTCTTCTCAGATTCCAGAACTTTCTGCCACAGAAATGTGAGGAACATGTGGTTTTTTAGCCAAATTTTGAGGTTTGCAAATGATTTTGGGTAACAGAACCTGATCCGAGCCACACAAGTTATCCCATCTTGGATTCCCCTAGGTCTCTAGTTTTCAGAAATGCACAGGTTTGGTAGGTTTCCCTAGGTGCCGGCTGAGCTAGAGGCCAAAATCTACAGGTAGGCACTTTGCAAAAAACACCTCTGTTTTCTTTAAAAAACTTGGATGTGTCCACGTTGCGCTTTGGGGCGTTTCCTGACGCAGGCGCTAGGCCTACCCACACAAGTGAGGTATCATTTTTATCGAGAGACTTGGGGGAATGCTGGGTGGAAGGAAATTTGTGGCTCCTCTCAGATTCCAGAACTTTCTGCCACAGAAATGTGAGGAACATGTGTTTTTTAAGCCAAATTTGGAGGTTTGCAAAGGATTCTGGGTAACAGAACCTGGTCCGAGCCACACAAGTCAACCCATCTTGAATTCCCCTAGGTCTCTAGTTTTAAGAAATGCACAGGTTTGTAGGTTTCCCTAGGTGGTGGCTGAGCTAGAGGCCAAAATCTACAGGTAGGCACTTTGCAAAAAACACCTCTGTTTTCTTTCAAAAAATTGGATGTGTCCACGTTGCGCTTTGGGGCATTTCCTGTCGCGGGCGCTAGGCCTACCCACTCAAGTGAGGTATCATTTTTATAGGGAGACTTGGGGGAACGCTGGGTGGAAGGAAATTTGTGGCTCCTCTCAGATTCCAGGACTTTCTGCCACAGAAATATTAGGAACATGTGTTTTTTTAGCCAAATTTTGAGGTTTGCAAAGGATTCTGGGTAACAGAACCTGGTCCGAGCCACACAAGTCACCCAAACTTAGATTCCCCTAGGTCTCTAGTTTTCAGAAATGCACAGGTTTGGTAGGTTTCCCTAGGTGCCGGCTGAGCTAGAGGCCAAAATCGACAGGTAGGCACTTTGCAAAAAACACCTCTGTTTTCTTTCAAAAATGTGGATGTGTCCACGTTGCGCTTTTGGGTGTTTCCTGTCGCGGGCGCTAGGCCTACCCACACAAGTGAGGTATCATTTTTATCGGGAGACATGGGAGAACGCTGGGTGGAAGGACATTTGTGGCTCCTCTCAGATTCCAGAAATTTCTGCCACAGAAATATGAGGAACATGTGTTTTTTTTAGCCAAATTTTGAGGTTTGCAAAGGATTCTGGGTAACAGAACCTGGTCCGAGCCACACAAGTCACCCCATCTTGGAATCCCCTAGGTCTCTAGTTTTCAAAAATGCACAGGTTTGGTAGGTTTCCCTAGGTGCCGGCTGAGCTAGAGGCCAAAATCTACAGGTAGGCACTTTGCAAAAAACACCTCTGTTTTCTTTCAAAAATTTGGATGTGTCCACGTTGCGCTTTTGGGTGTTTCCTGTCGCGGGCGCTAGGCCTACCCACACAAGTGAGGTATCATTTTTATCGGGAGACTTGGGGGAACGCTGGGTGGAAGGAAATTTGTAGCTCCTCTCAGATTCCAGAACTTTCTGCCACAGAAATGTGAGGAACATGAGTTTTTTTAGCCACATTTTGAGGTTTGCAAAGGATTCTGGGTAACAGAACCTGGTCCGAGCCACACAAGTCACCCCATCTTAAATTCCCCTAGGTCTCTAGTTTTTAGAAATGCACAGGTTTGGTAGGTTTCCCTAGGTGCCGGCTGAGCTAGAGGCCAAAATCTACAGGTAGGCACTTTGCAAAAAACACCTCTATTTTCTTTCAAAAAATTGGATGTGTCCACGTTGCGCTCTGGGGCGTTTCCTGTCGCGGGCGCTAGGCCTACCCACACAAGTGAGGTATCATTTTTATCGGGAGACTTGGGGGAACGCTGGGTGGAAGGAAATTTGTGGCTCCTCTCAGATTCCAGAACTTTCTGCCACAGAAATGTGAGGAACATGAGTTTTTTTAGCCACATTTTGAGGTTTGCAAAGGATTCTGGGTAACAGAACCTGGTCCGAGCCACACAAGTCACCCCATCTTGAATTCCCCTAGGTCTCTAGTTTTTAGAAATGCACAGGTTTGGTAGGTTTCCCTAGGTGCCGGCTGAGCTAGAGGCCAAAATCTACAGGTAGGCACTTTGCAAAAAACACCTCTATTTTCTTTCAAAAAATTGGATGTGTCCACGTTGCGCTCTGGGGCGTTTCCTGTCGCGGGCGCTAGACCTACCCACACAAGTGAGGTATCATTTTTATCGAGAGACTTGGGGGAACGCTGGGTGGAAGGAAATTTGTGGCTCCTCTCAGATTCCAGAACTTTCTGCTACAGAAATGTGAGGAACATGTGTTTTTTAAGCCAAATTTTGAGGTTTGCAAAGGATTCTGGGTAACAGAACTTGGTCCGAGCCACACAAGTCACCCCATCTTGGATTCCCCTAGGTCTCTAGTTTTAAGAAATGCACAGGTTTGTAGGTTTCCCTAGGTGGTGGCTGAGCTAGAGGCCAAAACCTACAGGTAGGCACTTTGCAAAAAACACCTCTGTTTTCTTTCAAAAATTTGGATGTGTCCACGTTGCGCTTTGGGGCGTTTCTTGTCGCGGGCGCTAGGCCTACCCACACAAGTGAGGTATCATTTTTATCGGGAGACTTGGGGGAACGCTGGGTGGAAGGAAATTTGTGGCTCCTCTCAGATTCCAGAACTTTCTGCCACAGAAACGTGAGGAACATGTGTTTTTTAAGCCAAATTTTGAGGTTTGCAAAGGATTCTGGGTAACATAACCTGGTCCGAGCCACACAAGTCACACCATCTTGGATTCCCCTAGGTCTCTAGTTTTCAGAAATGCACAGGTTTGGTAGGTTTCCCTAGGTGCCGGCTGAGCTAGAGGCCAAAATCTACAGGTAGGCACTTTGCAAAAAACACCTCTGTTTTCTTTCAAAAATTTGGATGTGTCCACGTTGCGCTTTGGGGCGTTTCCTGTCGCGGGCGCTAGGCCTACCCACACAAGTGAGGTATCATTTTTATCGGGAGACATGGGGGAACGCTGGGTGGAAGGACATTTGTGGCTCCTCTCAGATTCCAGAACTTTCTGCCACAGAAATATGAGGAACATGTGTTTTTTTTAGCCAAATTTTGAGGTTTGCAAAGGATTCTGGGTAACAGAACCTGGTCCGAGCCACACAAGTCACCCCATCTTGGATTCCCCTAGGTCTCTAGTTTTAAAAAATGCACAGGTTTGGTAGGTTTCCCTAGGTGCCGGCTGAGCTAGAGGCCAAAATCTACAGGTAGGCACTTTGCAAAAAACACCTCTGTTTTCTTTCAAAAATTTGGATGTGTCCACGTTGCGCTTTTGGGCGTTTCCTGTCGCGGGCGCTGGCCTACCCACACAAGTGAGGTATCATTTTTATCGGGAGACTTGGGGGAACGCTGGGTGGAAGGAAATTTGTGGCTCCTCTCAGATACCAGAACTTTCTGCCACTGAAATGTGAGGAACATGTGTTTTTTTAGCCACATTTTGAGGTTTGCAAAGGATTCTGGGTAACAGAACCTGGTCCGAGCCACACAAGTCACCCCATCTTGAAATCCCCTAGGTCTCTAGTTTTTAGAAATGCACAGGTTTGGTAGGTTTCCCTAGGTGCCGGCTGAGCTAGAGGCCAAAATCTACAGGTAGGCACTTTGCAAAAAACACCTCTATTTTCTTTAAAAAAATTGGATGTGTCCATGTTGCGCTTTGGGGCGTTTCCTGTCGCGGGCGCTAGACCTACCCACACAAGTGAGGTATCATTTTTATCGAGAGACTTGGGGGAACGCTGGGTGGAAGGAAATTTGTGGCTCCTCTCAGATTCCAGAACTTTCTGCCACAGAAATGTGAGGAACATGTGTTTTTTAAGCCAAATTTTGAGGTTTGCAAAGGATTCTGGGTAACAGAACCTGGTCCGAGCCACACAAGTCACCCCATCTTGGATTCCCCTAGGTCTCTAGTTTTAAGAAATGCACAGGTTTGTAGGTTTCCCTAGGTGGTGGCTGAGCTAGAGGCCAAAATCTACAGGTAGGCACTTTGCCAAAAACACCTCTGTTTTCTTTCAAAAATTTGGATGTGTCCACATTGCGCTTTGGGGCGTTTCCTGTCGCGGGCGCTAGGCCTACCCACACAAGTGAGGTATCATTTTTATCGGGAGACTTGGGGGAACGCTGGGTGGAAGGAAATTTGTGGCTCCTCTCAGATTCCAGAACTTTCTGCAACACGCCAAATTTTGAGGTTTGCAAAGGATTCTGGGTAACAGAACCTGGTCCGAGCCACACAAGTCACCCCATCTTGGATTCCCCTAGGTCTCTAGTTTTCAGAAATGCACAGGTTTGGTAGGTTTCCCTAGGTGCCGGCTGAGCTAGAGGCCAAAATCCACAGGTAGGCACTGTTTTCTATGAAAAAATGTGATGTGTCCACGTTATGTTTTGGGCCATTTCCTGTCGCGGGCACTAGGCCTACCCACACATGTGAGGTATCATTTTTATCGGGAGACTTGGGGGAACGCTGGGTGGAAGGAAATTTGTGGCTCCTCTCAGATTCCAGAACTTTCTGCCACAGAAATGTGAGGAACATGTGTTTTTTTAGCCAAATTTTGAGGTTTGCAAAGGATTCTGGGTAACAGAACCTGGTCCGAGCCACACAAGTCACCCCATCTTGGATTCCCCTAGGTCTCTAGTTTTCAGAAATGCACAGGTTTGGTAGGTTTCCCTAGGTGCCGGCTGAGCTAGAGGCCAAAATCTACAGGTAGGCACTTTGCAAAAAACACTACTGTTTTCTTTCACAAATTTGGATGTGTCCACGTTGCGCTTTGGGCCATTTCCTGCTGCGGGCACTAGGCCTACCCACACAAGTGAGGTATCATATTTATCGGGAGACTTGGGGGAACGCTGGGTGGAAGGAAATTTGTGGCTCCTCTCAGATTCCAGAACTTTCTGCCACAGAAATGTGAGGAACATGTGTTTTTTAAGCCAAATTTGGAGGTTTGCAAAGGATTCTGGGTAACAGAACCTGGTCCGAGCCACACAAGTCAACCCATCTTGAATTCCCCTAGGTCTCTAGTTTTAAGAAATGCACAGGTTTGTAGGTTTCCCTAGGTGGTAGCTGAGCTAGAGGCCAAAATCTACAGGTAGGCACTTTGCAAAAAACACCTCTGTTTTCTTTCAAAAAATTGGATGTGTCCACGTTGCGCTTTGGGGCGTTTCCTGTCGCGGGCGCTAGGCCTACCGACTCAAGTGAGGTATCATTTTTATAGGGAGACTTGGGGGAACGCTGGGTGGAAGGAAATTTGTGGCTCCTCTCAGATTCCAGGACTTTCTGCCACAGAAATATTAGGAACATGTGTTTTTTTAGCCAAATTTTTAGGTTTGCAAAGGATTCTGGGTAACAGAACCTGGTCCGAGCCACACAAGTCACCCCATCTTGGATTCCCCTAGGTCTCTAGTTTTCAGAAATGCACAGGTTTGGTAGGTTTCCCTAGGTGCCGGCTGAGCTAGAGGCCAAAATCCACAGGTAGGCACTGTTTTCTATGAAAAAATGTGATGTGTCCACGTTATGTTTTGGGCCATTTCCTGTCGCGGGCACTAGGCCTACCCACACAAGTGAGGTATCATTTTTATCGGGAGACTTGGGGGAACGCTGGGTGGAAGGAAATTTGTGGCTCCACTCAGATTCCAGAACTTTCTGCCACAGA
Source organism: Pleurodeles waltl (assembly GCF_031143425.1). NCBI lineage: Eukaryota > Metazoa > Chordata > Amphibia > Caudata > Salamandridae > Pleurodeles > Pleurodeles waltl. The sequence goes on from NC_090440.1 coordinate 141,556,232, forward strand.
AATGTGAGGAACATGTGTTTTTTTAGCCAAATTTTGAGGTTTGCAAAGGATTCTGGGTAACAGAACCTGGTCCGAGCCACACAAGTCACCCCATCTTGGATTCCCCTAGGTCTCTAGTTTTCAGAAATGCACAGGTTTGGTAGGTTTCCCTAGGTGCCGGCTGAGCTAGAGGCCAAAATCTACAGGTAGGCACTTTGCAAAAAACACTACTGTTTTCTTTCACAAATTTGGATGTGTCCACGTTGCGCTTTGGGCCATTTCCTGCTGCGGGCACTAGGCCTACCCACACAAGTGAGGTATCATATTTATCGGGAGACTTGGGGGAACGCTGGGTGGAAGGAAATTTGTGGCTCTTCTCAGATTCCAGAACTTTCTGCCACAGAAATGTGAGGAACATGTGGTTTTTTAGCCAAATTTTGAGGTTTGCAAATGATTTTGGGTAACAGAACCTGATCCGAGCCACACAAGTTATCCCATCTTGGATTCCCCTAGGTCTCTAGTTTTCAGAAATGCACAGGTTTGGTAGGTTTCCCTAGGTGCCGGCTGAGCTAGAGGCCAAAATCTACAGGTAGGCACTTTGCAAAAAACACCTCTGTTTTCTTTAAAAAACTTGGATGTGTCCACGTTGCGCTTTGGGGCGTTTCCTGACGCAGGCGCTAGGCCTACCCACACAAGTGAGGTATCATTTTTATCGAGAGACTTGGGGGAACGCTGGGTGGAAGGAAATTTGTGGCTCCTCTCAGATTCCAGAACTTTCTGCCACAGAAATGTGAGGAACATGTGTTTTTTAAGCCAAATTTGGAGGTTTGCAAAGGATTCTGGGTAACAGAACCTGGTCCGAGCCACACAAGTCAACCCATCTTGAATTCCCCTAGGTCTCTAGTTTTAAGAAATGCACAGGTTTGTAGGTTTCCCTAGGTGGTGGCTGAGCTAGAGGCCAAAATCTACAGGTAGGCACTTTGCAAAAAACACCTCTGTTTTCTTTCAAAAAATTGGATGTGTCCACGTTGCGCTTTGGGGCATTTCCTGTCGCGGGCGCTAGGCCTACCCACTCAAGTGAGGTATCATTTTTATAGGGAGACTTGGGGGAACGCTGGGTGGAAGGAAATTTGTGGCTCCTCTCAGATTCCAGGACTTTCTGCCACAGAAATATTAGGAACATGTGTTTTTTTAGCCAAATTTTGAGGTTTGCAAAGGATTCTGGGTAACAGAACCTGGTCCGAGCCACACAAGTCACCCAAACTTAGATTCCCCTAGGTCTCTAGTTTTCAGAAATGCACAGGTTTGGTAGGTTTCCCTAGGTGCCGGCTGAGCTAGAGGCCAAAATCGACAGGTAGGCACTTTGCAAAAAACACCTCTGTTTTCTTTCAAAAATTTGGATGTGTCCACGTTGCGCTTTTGGGTGTTTCCTGTCGCGGGCGCTAGGCCTACCCACACAAGTGAGGTATCATTTTTATCGGGAGACATGGGAGAACGCTGGGTGGAAGGACATTTGTGGCTCCTCTCAGATTCCAGAAATTTCTGCCACAGAAATATGAGGAACATGTGTTTTTTTTAGCCAAATTTTGAGGTTTGCAAAGGATTCTGGGTAACAGAACCTGGTCCGAGCCACACAAGTCACCCCATCTTGGATTCCCCTAGGTCTCTAGTTTTCAAAAATGCACAGGTTTGGTAGGTTTCCCTAGGTGCCGGCTGAGCTAGAGGCCAAAATCTACAGGTAGGCACTTTGCAAAAAACACCTCTGTTTTCTTTCCAAAAATTGGATGTGTCCACGTTGCGCTTTGGGGCGTTTCCTGTCGCGGGCGCGAGGCCTACCCACACAAGTGAGGTATCATTTTTATCGGGAGACTTGGGGGAATGCTGGGTGGAAGGAAGTTTGTGGCTCCTCTCAGACTCCAGAACTTTCTGCCACAGAAATGTGAGGAACATGTGTTTTTTTTGCCAAATTTTGAGGTTTGCAAAGGATTCTGGGTAACAGAACCTAGTCCAAGCCACACAAGTCACCCCATCTTGGATTCCCCTAGGTCTCTAGTTTTCAGAAATGCACAGGTTTGGTAGGTTTCCATAGGTGCCGGCTGAGCTAGAGGCCAAAATCGACAGGTAGGCACTTTGCAAAAAACACTTCTGTTTTCTTTCAAAAATGTGGATGTGTCCACGTTGCGCTTTGGGGCATTTCCTGTCGCGGGCGCTAGGCCTACCCACACAAGTGAGGTATCATTTTTATCGGGAGACTTGGGGGAACGCTGGGTGGAACGAAATTTGTGGCTCCTCTCAGATTCCAGAACTTTCTGCCACACGCCAAATTTTGAGGTTTGCAAAGGATTCTGGGTAACAGAACCTGGTCCGAGCCACACAAGTCACCCCATCTTGGATTCCCCTAGGTCTCTAGTTTTCAGAAATGCACAGGTTAGGTAGGTTTCCCTAGGTGCTGGCTGAGCTAGAGGCCAAAATCTACAGGTAGGCACTGTTTTCTATGAAAAAATGTGATGTGTCCACGTTTTGTTTTGGGCCATTTCCTGTCGCGGGCACTAGGCCTACCCACACAAGTGAGGTATCATTTTTATCGGGAGACTTGGGGGAACGCTGGGTGGAAGGAAATTTGTGGCTCCTCTCAGATTCCAGAACTTTCTGCCACAGAAATGTGAGGAACATGTGTTATTTTAGCCAAATTTTGAGGTTTGCAACGGATTCTGGGTAACAGAACCTGGTCCGAGCCACACAAGTCACCCCATCTTGGATTCCCCTAGGTCTCTAGTTTTCAGAAATGCACAGGTTTGGTAGGTTTCCCTAGGTGCCGGCTGAGCTAGAGGCCAAAATCTAAAGGTAGGCACTTTGCAAAAAACACCTCTGTTTTCTTTCAAAAAATTGGATGTGTCCACGTTGCGCTTTGGCCATTTCCTGTTGCGATCACTAGGCCTACCCACACAAGTGAGGTATCATTTTTATCGAGAGACTTGCGGGAACGCTGGGTGGAAGGAAATTTGTGGCTCCTCTCAGATTCCAGAACTTTCTGCCACAGAAATGTGAGGAACATGTGTTTTTTAAGCCAAATTTTGAGGTATGCAAAGGATTCTGGGTAACAGAACCTGGTTCGAGCCACACAAGTCACCCCATCCTGGATTCCACTAGGTCTCTAGTTTTAAGAAATGCACAGGTTTGTAGGTTTCCCTAGGTGGTGGCTGAGCTAGAGGCCAAAATCTACAGGTAGGCACTTTGCAAAAAACACCTCTGTTTTCTTTAAAAAAATTGGATGTGTCCACGTTGCGCTCTGGGGCGTTTCCTGTCGCGGGCGCTAGACCTACCCACACAAGTGAGGTATCATTTTTATCGAGAGACTTGGGGGAACGCTGGGTGGAAGGAAATTTGTGGCTCCTCTCAGATTCCAGAACTTTCTGCCACAGAAATGTGAGGAACATGTGTTTTTTAAGCCAAATTTTGAGGTTTGCAAAGGATTCTGGGTAACAAAACTTGGTCCGAGCCACACAAGTCACCCCATCTTGGATTCCCCTAGGTCTCTAGTTTTAAGAAATGCACAGGTTTGTAGGTTTCCCTAGGTGGTGGCTGAGCTAGAGGCCAAAATCTACAGGTAGGCACTTTGCAAAAAACACCTCTGTTTTCTTTCAAAAAATTGGATGTGTCCACGTTGCGCTTTGGGGCGTTTCTTGTCGCGGGCGCTAGGCCTACCCACACAAGTGAGGTATCATTTTTATCGGGAGACTTGGGGGAACGCTGGGTGGAAGGAAATTTGTGGCTCCTCTCAGATTCCAGAACTTTCTGCCACAGAAACGTGAGGAACATGTGTTTTTTAAGCCAAATTTTGAGGTTTGCAAAGGATTCTGGGTAACAGAACCTGGTCCGAGCCACACAAGTCACACCATCTTGGATTCCCCTAGGTCTCTAGTTTTCAGAAATGCACAGGTTTGGTAGGTTTCCCTAGGTGCCGGCTGAGCTAGAGGCCAAAATCTACAGGTAGGCACTTTGCAAAAAACACCTCTGTTTTCTTTCAAAAATTTGGATGTGTCCACGTTGCGCTTTGGGGCGTTTCCTGTCGCGGGCGCTAGGCCTACCCACACAAGTGAGGTATCATTTTTATCGGGAGACATGGGGGAACGCTGGGTGGAAGGACATTTGTGGCTCCTCTCAGATTCCAGAACTTTCTGCCACAGAAATATGAGGAACATGTGTTTTTTTTAGCCAAATTTTGAGGTTTGCAAAGGATTCTGGGTAACAGAACCTGGTCCGAGCCACACAAGTCACCCCATCTTGGATTCCCCTAGGTCTCTAGTTTTAAAAAATGCACAGGTTTGGTAGGTTTCCCTAGGTGCCGGCTGAGCTAGAGGCCAAAATCTACAGGTAGGCACTTTGCAAAAAACACCTCTGTTTTCTTTCAAAAATTTGGATGTGTCCACGTTGCGCTTTTGGGCGTTTCCTGTCGCGGGCGCTGGCCTACCCACACAAGTGAGGTATCATTTTTATCGGGAGACTTGGGGGAACGCTGGGTGGAAGGAAATTTGTGGCTCCTCTCAGATACCAGAACTTTCTGCCACTGAAATGTGAGGAACATGTGTTTTTTTAGCCACATTTTGAGGTTTGCAAAGGATTCTGGGTAACAGAACCTGGTCCGAGCCACACAAGTCACCCCATCTTGAATTCCCCTAGGTCTCTAGTTTTTAGAAATGCACAGGTTTGGTAGGTTTCCCTAGGTGCCGGCTGAGCTAGAGGCCAAAATCTACAGGTAGGCACTTTGCAAAAAACACCTCTATTTTCTTTAAAAAAATTGGATGTGTCCACGTTGCGCTTTGGGGTGTTTCCTGTCGCGGGCGCTAGGCCTACCCACACAAGTGAGGTATCATTTTTATCGAGAGACTTGGGGGAACGCTGGGTGGAAGGAAATTTGTGGCTCCTCTCAGATTCCAGAACTTTCTGCCACAGAAATGTGAGGAACATGTGTTTTTTAAGCCAAATTTTGAGGTTTGCAAAGGATTCTGGGTAACAGAACCTGGTCCGAGCCACACAAGTCACCCCATCTTGGATTCCCCTAGGTCTCTAGTTTTAAGAAATGCACAGGTTTGTAGGTTTCCCTAGGTGGTGGCTGAGCTAGAGGCCAAAATCTACAGGTAGGCACTTTGCAAAAAACACCTCTGTTTTCTTTCAAAAATTTGGATGTGTCCACATTGCGCTTTGGGGCGTTTCCTGTCGCGGGCACTAGGCCTACCCACACAAGTGAGGTATCATTTTTATCGGGAGACTTGGGGGAACGCTGGGTGGAAGGAAATTTGTGGCTCCTCTCAGATTCCAGAACTTTCTGCAACACGCCAAATTTTGAGGTTTGCAAAGGATTCTGGGTAACAGAACCTGGTCCGAGCCACACAAGTCACCCCATCTTGGATTCCCCTAGGTCTCTAGTTTTCAGAAATGCACAGGTTTGGTAGGTTTCCCTAGGTGCCGGCTGAGCTAGAGGCCAAAATCCACAGGTAGGCACTGTTTTCTATGAAAAAATGTGATGTGTCCACGTTATGTTTTGGGCCATTTCCTGTCGCGGGCACTAGGCCTACCCACACATGTGAGGTATCATTTTTATCGGGAGACTTGGGGGAACGCTGGGTGGAAGGAAATTTGTGGCTCCTCTCAGATTCCAGAACTTTCTGCCACAGAAATGTGAGGAACATGTGTTTTTTTAGCCAAATTTTGAGGTTTGCAAAGGATTCTGGGTAACAGAACCTGGTCCGAGCCACACAAGTCACCCCATCTTGGATTCCCCTAGGTCTCTAGTTTTCAGAAATGCACAGGTTTGGTAGGTTTCCCTAGGTGCCGGCTGAGCTAGAGGCCAAAATCTACAGGTAGGCACTTTGCAAAAAACACTACTGTTTTCTTTCACAAATTTGGATGTGTCCACGTTGCGCTTTGGGCCATTTCCTGCTGCGGGCACTAGGCCTACCCACACAAGTGAGGTATCATATTTATCGGGAGACTTGGGGGAACGCTGGGTGGAAGGAAATTTGTGGCTCCTCTCAGATTCCAGAACTTTCTGCCACAGAAATGTGAGGAACATGTGTTTTTTAAGCCAAATTTGGAGGTTTGCAAAGGATTCTGGGTAACAGAACCTGGTCCGAGCCACACAAGTCAACACATCTTGAATTCCCCTAGGTCTCTAGTTTTAAGAAATGCACAGGTTTGTAGGTTTCCCTAGGTGGTGGCTGAGCTAGAGGCCAAAATCTACAGGTAGGCACTTTGCAAAAAACACCTCTGTTTTCTTTCAAAAAATTGGATGTGTCCACGTTGCGCTTTGGGGCGTTTCCTGTCGCGGGCGCTAGGCCTACCCACTCAAGTGAGGTATCATTTTTATAGGGAGACTTGGGGGAACGCTGGGTGGAAGGAAATTTGTGGCTCCTCTCAGATTCCAGGACTTTCTGCCACAGAAATATTAGGAACATGTGTTTTTTTAGCCAAATTTTTAGGTTTGCAAAGGATTCTGGGTAACAGAACCTGGTCCGAGCCACACAAGTCACCCAAACTTAGATTCCCCTAGGTCTCTAGTTTTCAGAAATGCACAGGTTTGGTAGGTTTCCATAGGTGCCGGCTGAGCTAGAGGCCAAAATCGACAGGTAGGCACTTTGCAAAAAACACCTCTGTTTTCTTTAAAAAATGTGGATGTGTCCACGTTGCTCTTTGGGGCGTTTCCTGTCGCGGGCTCTAGGCCTACCCACACAAGAGAGGTATCATTTTTATCGGGAGACTTTGGGGAACGCTGGGTGGAAGGAAGTTTGTGGCTCCTCTCAGATTCCAGAACTTTCTGCCACACGCCAAATTTTGAGGTTTGCAAAGGATTCTGGGTAACAGAACCTGGTCCGAGCCACACAAGTCCCCCCATCTTGGATTCCCCTAGGTCTCTAGTTTTCAGAAATGCACAGGTTTGGTAGGTTTCCCTAGGTGCCGGCTGAGCTAGAGGCCAAAATCTACAGGTAGGCACTTTGCAAAAAACACCTCTGTTTTCTTTCAAAAAATTGGATGTGTCCACGTTGCGCTTTGGGGCGTTTCCTGTCGCGGGCGCTAGGCCTACCCACTCAAGTGAGGTATCATTTTTATAGGGAGACTTGGGGGAACGCTGGGTGGAAGGAAATTTGTGGCTCCTCTCAGATTCCAGGACTTTCCGCCACAGAAATATTAGGAACATGTGTTTTTTTAGCCAAATTTTGAGGTTTGCAAAGGATTCTGGGTAACAGAACCTGGTCCGAGCCACACAAGTCACCCAATCTTAGATTCCCCTAGGTCTCTAGTTTTCAGAAATGCACAGGTTTGGTAGGTTTCCCTAGGTGCCGGCTGAGCTAGAGGCCAAAATCGACAGGTAGGCACTTTGCAAAAAACACCTCTGTTTTCTTTAAAAAATTTGGATGTGTCCACGTTGCTCTTTGGGGCGTTTCCTGTCGCGGGCTCTAGGCCTACCCACACAAGAGAGGTATCATTTTTATCGGGAGACTTTGGGGAACGCTGGGTGGAAGGAAATTTGTGGCTCCTCTCAGATTCCAGAACTTTCTGCCACACGCCAAATTTTGAGGTTTGCAAAGGATTCTGGGTAACAGAACCTGGTCCGAGCCACACAAGTCCCCCCATCTTGGATTCCCCTAGGTCTCTAGTTTTCAGAAATGCACAGGTTTGGTAGGTTTCCCTAGGTGCCGGCTGAGCTAGAGGCCAAAATCTACAGGTAGGCACTTTGCAAAAAACACCTCTGTTTTCTTTCCAAAAATTGGATGTGTCCACGTTGCGCTTTGGGGCGTTTCCTGTCGCGGGCGCGAGGCCTACCCACACAAGTGAGGTATCATTTTTATCGGGAGACTTGGGGGAATGCTGGGTGGAAGGAAGTTTGTGGCTCCTCTCAGACTCCAGAACTTTCTGCCACAGAAATGTGAGGAACATGTGTTTTTTTTGCCAAATTTTGAGGTTTGCAAAGGATTCTGGGTAACAGAACCTAGTCCAAGCCACACAAGTCACCCCATCTTGGATTCCCCTAGGTCTCTAGTTTTCAGAAATGCACAGGTTTGGTAGGTTTCCATAGGTGCCGGCTGAGCTAGAGGCCAAAATCGACAGGTAGGCACTTTGCAAAAAACACTTCTGTTTTCTTTCAAAAATGTGGATGTGTCCACGTTGCGCTTTGGGGCATTTCCTGTCGCGGGCGCTAGGCCTACCCACACAAGTGAGGTATCATTTTTATCGGGAGACTTGGGGGAACGCTGGGTGGAACGAAATTTGTGGCTCCTCTCAGATTCCAGAACTTTCTGCCACACGCCAAATTTTGAGGTTTGCAAAGGATTCTGGGTAACAGAACCTGGTCCGAGCCACACAAGTCACCCCATCTTGGATTCCCCTAGGTCTCTAGTTTTCAGAAATGCACAGGTTAGGTAGGTTTCCCTAGGTGCTGGCTGAGCTAGAGGCCAAAATCTACAGGTAGGCACTGTTTTCTATGAAAAAATGTGATGTGTCCACGTTTTGTTTTGGGCCATTTCCTGTCGCGGGCACTAGGCCTACCCACACAAGTGAGGTATCATTTTTATCGGGAGACTTGGGGGAACGCTGGGTGGAAGGAAATTTGTGGCTCCTCTCAGATTCCAGAACTTTCTGCCACAGAAATGTGAGGAACATGTGTTATTTTAGCCAAATTTTGAGGTTTGCAACGGATTCTGGGTAACAGAACCTGGTCCGAGCCACACAAGTCACCCCATCTTGGATTCCCCTAGGTCTCTAGTTTTCAGAAATGCACAGGTTTGGTAGGTTTCCCTAGGTGCCGGCTGAGCTAGAGGCCAAAATCTAAAGGTAGGCACTTTGCAAAAAACACCTCTGTTTTCTTTCAAAAAATTGGATGTGTCCACGTTGCGCTTTGGCCATTTCCTGTTGCGATCACTAGGCCTACCCACACAAGTGAGGTATCATTTTTATCGAGAGACTTGCGGGAACGCTGGGTGGAAGGAAATTTGTGGCTCCTCTCAGATTCCAGAACTTTCTGCCACAGAAATGTGAGGAACATGTGTTTTTTAAGCCAAATTTTGAGGTATGCAAAGGATTCTGGGTAACAGAACCTGGTTCGAGCCACACAAGTCACCCCATCCTGGATTCCACTAGGTCTCTAGTTTTAAGAAATGCACAGGTTTGTAGGTTTCCCTAGGTGGTGGCTGAGCTAGAGGCCAAAATCTACAGGTAGGCACTTTGCAAAAAACACCTCTGTTTTCTTTCAAAAAATTGGATGTGTCCACGTTGCGCTCTGGGGCGTTTCCTGTCGCGGGCGCTAGACCTACCCACACAAGTGAGGTATCATTTTTATCGAGAGACTTGGGGGAACGCTGGGTGGAAGGAAATTTGTGGCTCCTCTCAGATTCCAGAACTTTCTGCCACAGAAATGTGAGGAACATGTGTTTTTTAAGCCAAATTTTGAGGTTTGCAAAGGATTCTGGGTAACAAAACTTGGTCCGAGCCACACAAGTCACCCCATCTTGGATTCCCCTAGGTCTCTAGTTTTAAGAAATGCACAGGTTTGTAGGTTTCCCTAGGTGGTGGCTGAGCTAGAGGCCAAAATCTACAGGTAGGCACTTTGCAAAAAACACCTCTGTTTTCTTTCAAAAAATTGGATGTGTCCACGTTGCGCTTTGGGGCGTTTCTTGTCGCGGGCGCTAGGCCTACCCACACAAGTGAGGTATCATTTTTATCGGGAGACTTGGGGGAACGCTGGGTGGAAGGAAATTTGTGGCTCCTCTCAGATTCCAGAACTTTCTGCCACAGAAACGTGAGGAACATGTGTTTTTTAAGCCAAATTTTGAGGTTTGCAAAGGATTCTGGGTAACAGAACCTGGTCCGAGCCACACAAGTCACACCATCTTGGATTCCCCTAGGTCTCTAGTTTTCAGAAATGCACAGGTTTGGTAGGTTTCCCTAGGTGCCGGCTGAGCTAGAGGCCAAAATCTACAGGTAGGCACTTTGCAAAAAACACCTCTGTTTTCTTTCAAAAATTTGGATGTGTCCACGTTGCGCTTTGGGGCGTTTCCTGTCGCGGGCGCTAGGCCTACCCACACAAGTGAGGTATCATTTTTATCGGGAGACATGGGGGAACGCTGGGTGGAAGGACATTTGTGGCTCCTCTCAGATTCCAGAACTTTCTGCCACAGAAATATGAGGAACATGTGTTTTTTTTAGCCAAATTTTGAGGTTTGCAAAGGATTCTGGGTAACAGAACCTGGTCCGAGCCACACAAGTCACCCCATCTTGGATTCCCCTAGGTCTCTAGTTTTAAAAAATGCACAGGTTTGGTAGGTTTCCCTAGGTGCCGGCTGAGCTAGAGGCCAAAATCTACAGGTAGGCACTTTGCAAAAAACACCTCTGTTTTCTTTCAAAAATTTGGATGTGTCCACGTTGCGCTTTTGGGCGTTTCCTGTCGCGGGCGCTGGCCTACCCACACAAGTGAGGTATCATTTTTATCGGGAGACTTGGGGGAACGCTGGGTGGAAGGAAATTTGTGGCTCCTCTCAGATACCAGAACTTTCTGCCACTGAAATGTGAGGAACATGTGTTTTTTTAGCCACATTTTGAGGTTTGCAAAGGATTCTGGGTAACAGAACCTGGTCCGAGCCACACAAGTCACCCCATCTTGAATTCCCCTAGGTCTCTAGTTTTTAGAAATGCACAGGTTTGGTAGGTTTCCCTAGGTGCCGGCTGAGCTAGAGGCCAAAATCTACAGGTAGGCACTTTGCAAAAAACACCTCTATTTTCTTTAAAAAAATTGGATGTGTCCACGTTGCGCTTTGGGGTGTTTCCTGTCGCGGGCGCTAGACCTACCCACACAAGTGAGGTATCATTTTTATCGAGAGACTTGGGGGAACGCTGGGTGGAAGGAAATTTGTGGCTCCTCTCAGATTCCAGAACTTTCTGCCACAGAAATGTGAGGAACATGTGTTTTTTAAGCCAAATTTTGAGGTTTGCAAAGGATTCTGGGTAACAGAACCTGGTCCGAGCCACACAAGTCACCCCATCTTGGATTCCCCTAGGTCTCTAGTTTTAAGAAATGCACAGGTTTGTAGGTTTCCCTAGGTGGTGGCTGAGCTAGAGGCCAAAATCTACAGGTAGGCACTTTGCAAAAAACACCTCTGTTTTCTTTCAAAAATTTGGATGTGTCCACATTGCGCTTTGGGGCGTTTCCTGTCGCGGGCACTAGGCCTACCCACACAAGTGAGGTATCATTTTTATCGGGAGACTTGGGGGAACGCTGGGTGGAAGGAAATTTGTGGCTCCTCTCAGATTCCAGAACTTTCTGCAACACGCCAAATTTTGAGGTTTGCAAAGGATTCTGGGTAACAGAACCTGGTCCGAGCCACACAAGTCACCCCATCTTGGATTCCCCTAGGTCTCTAGTTTTCAGAAATGCACAGGTTTGGTAGGTTTCCCTAGGTGCCGGCTGAGCTAGAGGCCAAAATCCACAGGTAGGCACTGTTTTCTATGAAAAAATGTGATGTGTCCACGTTATGTTTTGGGCCATTTCCTGTCGCGGGCACTAGGCCTACCCACACATGTGAGGTATCATTTTTATCGGGAGACTTGGGGGAACGCTGGGTGGAAGGAAATTTGTGGCTCCTCTCAGATTCCAGAACTTTCTGCCACAGAAATGTGAGGAACATGTGTTTTTTTAGCCAAATTTTGAGGTTTGCAAAGGATTCTGGGTAACAGAACCTGGTCCGAGCCACACAAGTCACCCCATCTTGGATTCCCCTAGGTCTCTAGTTTTCAGAAATGCACAGGTTTGGTAGGTTTCCCTAGGTGCCGGCTGAGCTAGAGGCCAAAATCTACAGGTAGGCACTTTGCAAAAAACACTACTGTTTTCTTTCACAAATTTGGATGTGTCCACGTTGCGCTTTGGGCCATTTCCTGCTGCGGGCACTAGGCCTACCCACACAAGTGAGGTATCATATTTATCGGGAGACTTGGGGGAACGCTGGGTGGAAGGAAATTTGTGGCTCCTCTCAGATTCCAGAACTTTCTGCCACAGAAATGTGAGGAACATGTGTTTTTTAAGCCAAATTTGGAGGTTTGCAAAGGATTCTGGGTAACAGAACCTGGTCCGAGCCACACAAGTCAACACATCTTGAATTCCCCTAGGTCTCTAGTTTTAAGAAATGCACAGGTTTGTAGGTTTCCCTAGGTGGTGGCTGAGCTAGAGGCCAAAATCTACAGGTAGGCACTTTGCAAAAAACACCTCTGTTTTCTTTCAAAAAATTGGATGTGTCCACGTTGCGCTTTGGGGCGTTTCCTGTCGCGGGCGCTAGGCCTACCCACTCAAGTGAGGTATCATTTTTATAGGGAGACTTGGGGGAACGCTGGGTGGAAGGAAATTTGTGGCTCCTCTCAGATTCCAGGACTTTCTGCCACAGAAATATTAGGAACATGTGTTTTTTTAGCCAAATTTTTAGGTTTGCAAAGGATTCTGGGTAACAGAACCTGGTCCGAGCCACACAAGTCACCCAAACTTAGATTCCCCTAGGTCTCTAGTTTTCAGAAATGCACAGGTTTGGTAGGTTTCCATAGGTGCCGGCTGAGCTAGAGGCCAAAATCGACAGGTAGGCACTTTGCAAAAAACACCTCTGTTTTCTTTAAAAAATGTGGATGTGTCCACGTTGCTCTTTGGGGCGTTTCCTGTCGCGGGCTCTAGGCCTACCCACACAAGAGAGGTATCATTTTTATCGGGAGACTTTGGGGAACGCTGGGTGGAAGGAAGTTTGTGGCTCCTCTCAGATTCCAGAACTTTCTGCCACACGCCAAATTTTGAGGTTTGCAAAGGATTCTGGGTAACAGAACCTGGTCCGAGCCACACAAGTCCCCCCATCTTGGATTCCCCTAGGTCTCTAGTTTTCAGAAATGCACAGGTTTGGTAGGTTTCCCTAGGTGCCGGCTGAGCTAGAGGCCAAAATCTACAGGTAGGCACTTTGCAAAAAACACCTCTGTTTTCTTTCAAAAAATTGGATGTGTCCACGTTGCGCTTTGGGGCGTTTCCTGTCGCGGGCGCTAGGCCTACCCACTCAAGTGAGGTATCATTTTTATAGGGAGACTTGGGGGAACGCTGGGTGGAAGGAAATTTGTGGCTCCTCTCAGATTCCAGGACTTTCCGCCACAGAAATATTAGGAACATGTGTTTTTTTAGCCAAATTTTGAGGTTTGCAAAGGATTCTGGGTAACAGAACCTGGTCCGAGCCACACAAGTCACCCAATCTTAGATTCCCCTAGGTCTCTAGTTTTCAGAAATGCACAGGTTTGGTAGGTTTCCCTAGGTGCCGGCTGAGCTAGAGGCCAAAATCGACAGGTAGGCACTTTGCAAAAAACACCTCTGTTTTCTTTAAAAAATTTGGATGTGTCCACGTTGCTCTTTGGGGCGTTTCCTGTCGCGGGCTCTAGGCCTACCCACACAAGAGAGGTATCATTTTTATCGGGAGACTTTGGGGAACGCTGGGTGGAAGGAAATTTGTGGCTCCTCTCAGATTCCAGAACTTTCTGCCACACGCCAAATTTTGAGGTTTGCAAAGGATTCTGGGTAACAGAACCTGGTCCGAGCCACACAAGTCCCCCCATCTTGGATTCCCCTAGGTCTCTAGTTTTCAGAAATGCACAGGTTTGGTAGGTTTCCCTAGGTGCCGGCTGAGCTAGAGGCCAAAATCTACAGGTAGGCACTTTGCAAAAAACACCTCTGTTTTCTTTCCAAAAATTGGATGTGTCCACGTTGCGCTTTGGGGCGTTTCCTGTCGCGGGCGCGAGGCCTACCCACACAAGTGAGGTATCATTTTTATCGGGAGACTTGGGGGAATGCTGGGTGGAAGGAAGTTTGTGGCTCCTCTCAGACTCCAGAACTTTCTGCCACAGAAATGTGAGGAACATGTGTTTTTTTTGCCAAATTTTGAGGTTTGCAAAGGATTCTGGGTAACAGAACCTAGTCCAAGCCACACAAGTCACCCCATCTTGGATTCCCCTAGGTCTCTAGTTTTCAGAAATGCACAGGTTTGGTAGGTTTCCATAGGTGCCGGCTGAGCTAGAGGCCAAAATCGACAGGTAGGCACTTTGCAAAAAACACTTCTGTTTTCTTTCAAAAATGTGGATGTGTCCACGTTGCGCTTTGGGGCATTTCCTGTCGCGGGCGCTAGGCCTACCCACACAAGTGAGGTATCATTTTTATCGGGAGACTTGGGGGAACGCTGGGTGGAACGAAATTTGTGGCTCCTCTCAGATTCCAGAACTTTCTGCCACACGCCAAATTTTGAGGTTTGCAAAGGATTCTGGGTAACAGAACCTGGTCCGAGCCACACAAGTCACCCCATCTTGGATTCCCCTAGGTCTCTAGTTTTCAGAAATGCACAGGTTAGGTAGGTTTCCCTAGGTGCTGGCTGAGCTAGAGGCCAAAATCTACAGGTAGGCACTGTTTTCTATGAAAAAATGTGATGTGTCCACGTTTTGTTTTGGGCCATTTCCTGTCGCGGGCACTAGGCCTACCCACACAAGTGAGGTATCATTTTTATCGGGAGACTTGGGGGAACGCTGGGTGGAAGGAAATTTGTGGCTCCTCTCAGATTCCAGAACTTTCTGCCACAGAAATGTGAGGAACATGTGTTATTTTAGCCAAATTTTGAGGTTTGCAACGGATTCTGGGTAACAGAACCTGGTCCGAGCCACACAAGTCACCCCATCTTGGATTCCCCTAGGTCTCTAGTTTTCAGAAATGCACAGGTTTGGTAGGTTTCCCTAGGTGCCGGCTGAGCTAGAGGCCAAAATCTAAAGGTAGGCACTTTGCAAAAAACACCTCTGTTTTCTTTCAAAAAATTGGATGTGTCCACGTTGCGCTTTGGCCATTTCCTGTTGCGATCACTAGGCCTACCCACACAAGTGAGGTATCATTTTTATCGAGAGACTTGCGGGAACGCTGGGTGGAAGGAAATTTGTGGCTCCTCTCAGATTCCAGAACTTTCTGCCACAGAAATGTGAGGAACATGTGTTTTTTAAGCCAAATTTTGAGGTATGCAAAGGATTCTGGGTAACAGAACCTGGTTCGAGCCACACAAGTCACCCCATCCTGGATTCCACTAGGTCTCTAGTTTTAAGAAATGCACAGGTTTGTAGGTTTCCCTAGGTGGTGGCTGAGCTAGAGGCCAAAATCTACAGGTAGGCACTTTGCAAAAAACACCTCTGTTTTCTTTAAAAAAATTGGATGTGTCTACGTTGCGCTTTGGGGCGTTTCCTGTCGCGGGCGCTACGCCTACCCACACAATTGAGGTATCATTTTTATAGGGAGACTTGGGGGAACGCTGGGTGGAAGGAAATTTGTGGCTCCTCTCAGATTCTAGAACTTTCTGCCACAGAAATGTGAGGAACATGTGTTTTTTTAGCCAAATTTTGAGGTTTGAAAAGGATTCTGGGTAACAGAACCTGGTCCGAGCCACACAAGTCACCCAATCTTAGATTCCCCTAGGTCTCTAGTTTTCAGAAATGCACAGGTTTGGTAGGTTTCCCTAGGTGCCGGCTGAGCTAGAGGCCAAAATCGACAGGTAGGCACTTTGCAAAAAACACCTCTGTTTTCTTTAAAAAATTTGGATGTGTCCACGTTGCTCTTTGGGGCGTTTCCTGTCGCGGGGGCTAGGCCTACCCACACAAGTGAGGTATAATTTTTATCGGGAGACTTGGGGGAACGCTGGGTGGAAGGAAATTTGTGGCTCCTCTCAGATTCCAGAACTTTCTGCCACAGAAATGTGAGGAACATGTGTTGTTTTAGCCAAATTTTGAGGTTTGCAAAGGATTCTGGGTAACAGAACGTGGTCCGAGCCAAACAAGTCACCCCATCTTGGATTCCCCTAGGTCTCTAGTTTTCAGAAATGCACAGGTTTGGTAGGTTTCCCTAGGTGCCAGCTGAGCTAGAGGCCAAAATCTACAGGTAGGCACTTTGCAAAAAACACCTCTGTTTTCTTTCAAAAATTTGGATGAGTCCACGTTGCGCTTTGGGGCGTTTCCTGTCGCGGGCGATAGGCCTACCCACACAAGTGAGGTATCATTTTTATCGGGAGACATGGGGGAACGCTGGGTGGAAGGACATATATGGCTCCTCTCAGATTCCAGAACTTTCTGCCACAGAAATATGAGGAACATGTGTTTTTTTAGCCAAATTTTGAGGTTTGCAAAGGATTCTGGGTAACAGAACCTGGTCCGAGCCACACAAGTCACCCCATCTTGGATTTCCCTAGGTCTCTAGTTTTAAGAAATGCACAGGTTTGTAGGTTTCCCTAGGTGGTGGCTGAGCTAGAGGCCAAAATCTACAGGTAGGCACTTTGCAAAAAACACCTCTGTTTTCTTTCAAAAAATTGGATGTGTCCACGTTGCGCTTTGGGGCGTTTCCTGTCGCGGGCGCTAGGCCTACCCACACAAGTGAGGTATCATTTTTATCGGGAGACTTGGGGGAACGCTGGGTGGAACGAAATTTGTGGCTCCTCTCAGATTCCAGAACTTTCTGCCACACGCCAAATTTTGAGGTTTGCAAAGGATTCTGGGTAACAGAACCTGGTCCGAGCCACACAAGTCACCCCATCTTGGATTCCCCTAGGTCTCTAGTTTTCAGAAATGCACAGGTTAGGTAGGTTTCCCTAGGTGCTGGCAGAGCTAGAGGCCAAAATCTACAGGTAGGCACTGTTTTCTATGAAAAAATGTGATGTGTCCACGTTTTGTTTTGGGCCATTTCCTGTCGCGGGCACTAGGCCTACCCACACAAGTGAGGTATCATTTTCATCGGGAGACTTGGTGGAACGCTGGGTGGAAGGAAATTTGTGGCTCCTCTCAGATTCCAGAACTTTCTGCCACAGAAATGTGAGGAACATGTGTTTTTTTAGCCAAATTTTGAGGTTTGCAAAGGATTTTGGGTAACAGAACCTGGTCCGAGCCACACAAGTCACCCCATCTTGGATTCCCCTAGGTCTCTAGTTTTCAGAAATGCACAGGTTTGGTAGGTTTCCCTAGGTGCCGGCTGAGCTAGAGGCCAAAACCTACAGGTAGGCACTTTGCAAAAAACACCTCTGTTTTCTTTCAAAAAATTGGATGTGTCCACGTTGCGCTTTGGCCCATTTCCTGTCGCGGGCACTAGGCCTACCCACACAAGTGAGGTATCATTTTTATCGGGAGACTTGGGGAAACGCTGGGTGGAAGGAAATTTGTGGCTCCTCTCAGTTTCCAGAACTTTCTGCCACAGAAATGTGAGAAACATGTGTTTTTTTAGCCACATTTTGAGGTTTGCAAAGGATTCTGGGTAATAGAACCTGGTCTGAGCCACACAAGTCACCCCATCTTGGATTCCCCTAGGTCTCTAGTTTTCAGAAATGCACAGGTTTGGTAGGTTTCCCTAGGTGCCGGCTGACCTAGAGGCCAAAATCTACAGGTAGGCACTTTGCAAAAAACACCTCTGTTTTCTTTCTAAAATTTGGATGTGTCCACGTTGCGCTTTGGGGCGTTTCCTGTCGCGGACGCTAGGCCTACCCACACAAGTGAGGTATCATTTTTATCGGGAGACTTGGGGGAATGCTGGGTGGAAGGAAATTTGTGGCTCCTCTCAGATTCCAGAACTTTCTGCCACACGCCAAATTTTGAGGTTTGCAAAGGATTCTGGGTAACCGAACCTGGTCCGAGCCACACAAGTCACCCCATCTTGCATTCCCCTAGGTCTCTAGTTTTCAGAAATGCACAGGTTTGATAGGTTTCCCTAGGTGCCGGCTGAGCTAGAGGCCAAAATCCACAGGTAGGCACTGTTTTCTATGAAAAAATGTGATGTGTCCACGTTATGTTTTGGCCCATTTCCTGTCGCGGGCACTAGGCCTACCCACACAAGTGAGGTATCATTTTTATCGGGAGACTTGGGGGAACGCTGGGTGGAAGGAAATTTGTGGCTCCTCTCAGTTTCCAGAACTTTCTGCCACAGAAATGTGAGAAACATGTGTGTTTTTAGCCACATTTTGAGGTTTGCGAAGGATTCTGGGTAATAGAACCTGGTCTGAGCCACACAAGTCACCCCATCTTGGATTCCCCTAGGTCTCTAGTTTTCAGAAATGCACAGGTTTGGTAGGTTTCCCTAGGTGCCGGCTGAGCTAGAGGCCAAAATCTACAGGTAGGCACTTTGCAAAAAACACCTCTATTTTCTTTCAAAAAATTGGATGTGTCCACGTTGCGCTTTGGGGCGTTTCCTCTCACGGGCGCTAGACCTACCCACACAAGTGAGGTATCATTTTTATCGAGAGACTTGGGGGAACGCTGGGTGGAAGGAAATTTGTGGCTCCTCTCAGATTCCAGAACTTTCTGCCACAGAAATGTGAGGAACATGTGTTTTTTAAGCCAAATTTTGAGGTTTGCAAAGAATTCTGTGTAACAGAACCTGGTCTGAGCCACACAAGTCACCCCATCTTGGATTCCCCTAGGTCTCTAGTTTTAAGAAATGCACAGGTTTGTAGGTTTCCCTAGGTGGTGGCTGAGCTAGAGGCCAAAATCTACAGGTAGGCACTTTGCAAAAAATACCTCTGTTTTCTTTCAAAAAATTGGATGTGTCCACGTTGCGCTTTGGGGCGTTTCCTGTCGCGGGCGCTAGGCCTACCCACACAAGTGAGGTATCATTTTTATCGGGAGACTTGGGGGAACGCTGGGTGGAAGGAAATTTGTGGCTCCTCTCAGATTCCAGAACTTTCTGCCACAGAAATGTGAGGAACATGTGTTTTTTTAGCCAAATTTAGAGGTTTGCAAAGGATTCTGTGTAACAGAACCTGGTCCGAGCCACACAAGTCACCCCATCTTGGATTCCCCTAGGTCTCTAGTTTTCAGAAATGCACAGGTTTGGTAGGTTTCCCTATGTGCCGGCTGAGCTAGAGGTCAAAATCTACAGTTAGGCACTTTGCAAAAAACACCTCTGTTTTCTTTCAAAAATTTGGATGTGTCCACGTTGCGCTTTGGGGCGTTTCCTGTCGCGGGCGCTAGGCCTACCCACACAAGTGAGGTATCATTTTAATCGGGAGACATGGGGGAACGCTGGGTGGAAGGAAATTGGTGGCTCCTTTCAGATTCCAGAACTTTCTGCCACAGAAATGTGAGGAACATGTGTTTTTTTGCCAAATTTTGAGGTTTCCAAAGGATTCTGGGTAACAGAACCTGGTCCGAGCCACACAAGTCACCCCATCTTGGATTCCCCTAGGTCTCTAGTTTTCAGAAATGCACAGGTTTGGTAGGTTTCCCTAGGTGCCGGCTGAGCTAGAGGCCAAAATCTACAGGTAGGCATTTTGCAAAAAACACCTCTGTTTTCTTTCAAAAATTTGGATGTGTCCACGTTGCGCTTTGGGGCGTTTCCTGTCGCGGGCGCTAGGCCTACCCACACAAGTGAGGTATCATTTTTATCGGGTGACTTGGGGGAACGCTGGCTGGAAGGAAATTTGTGGCTCCTCTCAGATTCCAGAACTTTCTGCCACAGAAATGTGAGGAACATGTGGTTTTTTAGCCAAATTTTGAGGTTTGCAAAGGATTCTGGGTAACAGAACCTGGTCCGAGCCACACAAGTTACCCCATCTTGGATTCCCCTAGGTCTCTAGTTTTCAGAAATGCACAGGTTTGGTAGGTTTCTCTAGGTGCCGGCTGAGCTAGAGGCCAAAATGTACAGGTAGGCACTTTGCAAAAACACCTCTGTTTTCTTTCAAAAATTTGGATGTGTCCACGTTGCGCTTTGGGGCGTTTCCTGTCGCGGGCGCTAGGCCTACCCACACAAGTGAGGTATCATTTTTATCGGGAGACATGGGGGAACGCTGGGTGGAAGGAAATTTGTGGCTCCTCTCAGATTCCAGAACTTCTGCCACAGAAATGTGAGGAACATGTGTTTTTTTAGCCAAATTTTGAGGTTTGCAAAGGATTCTGGGTAACAGAACCTGGTCCGAGCCACACAAGTCACCCCATCTTGGATTCCCCTAGGTCTCTAGTTTTCAGAAATGCACAGGTTTGGTAGGTTTCCCTAGGTGCCGGCTGAGCTAGAGGCCAAAATCTACAGGTAGGCACTTTGCAAAAAACACCTCTGTTTTCTTTCAAAAAATTGGATGTGTCCACGTTGCGCTTTGGCCCATTTCCTGTCGCGGGCACTAGGCCTACCCACACAAGTGAGGTATCATTTTTATCGGGAGACTTGGGGGAACGCTGGGTGGAAGGAAATTTGTGGATCCTCTCAGTTTCCAGAACTTTCTGCCACAGAAATGTGAGAAACATGTGTTTTTTTAGCCACATTTTGAGGTTTGCAAAGGATTCTGTGTAACAGAACCTGGTCCGAGCCACACAAGTCACCCCATCTTGGATTCCCCTAGGTCTCTAGTTTTCAGAAATGCACAGGTTTGGTAGGTTTCCCTAGGTGCCGGCTGAGCTAGAGGTCAAAATCTACAGTTAGGCACTTTGCAAAAAACAACTCTGTTTTCTTTCAAAAATTTGGATGTGTCCACGTTGCGCTTTGGGGCGTTTCCTGTCGCGGGCGCTAGGCCTACCCACACAAGTTAGGTATCATTTTAATCGGGAGACAAGGGGGAACGCTGGGTGGAAGGAAATTGGTGGCTCCTTTCAGCTTCCAGAACTTTCTGCCACAGAAATGTGAGGAACATGTGTTTTTTTGCCAAATTTTGAGGTTTCCAAAGGATTCTGGGTAACAGAACCTGGTCCGAGCCACACAAGTCACCCCATCTTGGATTCCCCTAGGTCTCTAGTTTTCAGAAATGCACAGGTTTGGTAGGTTTCCCTAGGTGCCGGCTGAGCTAGAGGCCAAAATCTACAGGTAGGCATTTTGCAAAAAACACCTCTGTTTTCTTTCAAAAATTTGGATGTGTCCACGTTGCGCTTTGGGGCGTTTCCTGTCGCGGGCGCTAGGCCTACCCACACAAGTGAGGTATCATTTTTATCGGGAGACTTGGGGGAACTCTGGGTGGAAGGAAATTTGTGGCTCCTCTCAGATTCCAGAACTTTCTGCCACAGAAATGTGAGGAACATGTGGTTTTTTAGCCAAATTTTGAGGTTTGCAAAGGATTCTGGGTAACAGAACCTGGTCCGAGCCACACAAGTCACTCCATCTTGGATTCCCCTAGGTCTCTAGTTTTCAGAAATGCACAGGTTTGGTAGGTTTCTCTAGGTGCCGGCTGAGCTAGAGGCCAAAATGTACAGGTAGGCACTTTGCAAAAACACCTCTGTTTTCTTTAAAAAATTTGGATGTGTCCACGTTGCGCTTTGGGGCGTTTCCTGTCGCGGGCGCTAGGCCTACCCACACAAGTGAGGTATCATTTTTATCGGGAGACATGGGGGAACGCTGGGTGGAAGGAAATTTGTGGCTCCTCTCAGATTCCAGAACTTCTGCCACAGAAATGTGAGGAACATGTGTTTTTTAGCCAAATTTTGAGGTTTCCAAAGGATTCTGGGTAACAGAACCTGCTCCGAGCCACACAAGTCACCCCATCTTGGATTCCCCTAGGTCTCTAGTTTTCAGAAATGCACAGGTTTGGTAGGTTTCCCTAGGTGCCGGCTGAGCTAGAGGCCAAAATCTACAGGTAGGCACTTTGCAAAAAACACCTCGGTTTTCTTTCAAAAATTTGGATGTGTCCACGTTGCGCTTTGGGGCATTTCCTGTCGCGGGCGCTAGGCCCATCCACACAAGTGAGGTATCATTTTTATCGGGAGACTTGGTGGAACGCTGGGTGGAAGGAAATTTGTGGCTCCCCTCAGATTCCAGAACTTTCTGCCACAGAAATGGAAGGAACATGTGTTTTTGTAGCCAAATTTTGAGGTTTGCACAGGATTCTGGGTAACAAAACCTGGTCCGAGCCACACAAGTTACCCCATCTTGGATTCCCCTAGGTCTCTAGTTTTCAGAAATGCACAGGTTTGGTAGGTTTCCCTAGGTGCCGGCTGAGCTAGAGGCCAAAATCTACAGGTAGGCACTTTGCAAAAAACACCTCTGTTTTCTTTCAAAAATGTGGATGTGTCCACGTTGCGCTTTGGGGCATTTCCTGTCGCGGGCGCTAGGCCCACCCACACAAGTGAGGTATCATTTTTATCGGGAGACATGGGGGAACGCTGGGTGGAAGGAGATTTGTGGCTCCCCTCAGATTCCAGAACTTTCTGCCACAGAAATGTGAGGAACATGTGGTTTTTTTTAGCCAAATTTTGAGGTTTGCACAGGATTCTGGGTAACAAAACCTGGTCCGAGCCACACAAGTTACCCCATCTTGGATTCCCCTAGGTCTCTAGTTTTCAGAAATGCACAGGTTTGGTAGGTTTCCCTAGGTGCCGGCTGAGCTAGAGGCCAAAATCTACAGGTAGGCACTTTGCAAAAAACACCTCTGTTTTCTTTTAAAAAATTGGATGTGGCCACGTTGCGCTTTGGGGCGTTTCCTGTCTCGGGCGCTAGGCCTACCCACACAAGTGAGGTATCATTTTTATCGGGAGACTTGGGAGAACGCTGGGTGGAAGGAAATTTGTGCCTCCTCTTAGATTCCAGAACTTTCTGCCACAGAAATGTGAAGAAGATGTGTTTTTTAAGCCAAAGTTTGAGGTTTGCAAAGGATTCTGGGTAACAGAACCTGGTCCGAGCCACACAAGTCACTCCATCTTGGATTCCCCTAGGTCTCTAGTTTTCAGAAATGCACAGGTTTGGTAGGTTTCTCTAGGTGCCGGCTGAGCTAGAGGCCAAAATCTACAGGTAGGCACTTTGCAAAAAACACCTCTGTTTTCTTTCAAAAAATTGGATGTGTGCACGTTGCGCTTTGGGGCGTTTCCTGTCGCGGGCGCTAGGCCTACCTACACAAGTGAGGTATCATTTTTATCGGGAGACATGGGGGAACGCTGGGTGGAAGGAAATTTGTGGCTCCTCTCAGATTCCAGAACTTTCTGCCACAGAAATGTGAGGAACATGTGTTTTTTAGCCAAATTTTGAGGTTTCCAAAGGATTCTGGGTAACAGAACCTGGTCCGAGCCACACAAGTCACCCCATCTTGGATTCCCCTAGGTCTCTAGTTTTCAGAAATGCACAGGTTTGGTAGGTTTCCCTAGGTGCCGGCTGAGCTAGAGGCCAAAATCTACAGGTAGGCACTTTGCAAAAAACACCTCTGTTTTCTTTCAAAAATTTGGATGTGTCCACGTTGCGCTTTGGGGTGTTTTCTGTCGCGGGCGCTAAGCCTACCCACACAAGTGAGGTATCATTTTTATCAAGAGACATGGGGGAACGCTGGGTGGAAGGAAATTTGTGGCTCCTCTCAGATTCCAGAACTTCTGCCACAGAAATGTGAGGAACATGTGTTTTTTAGACAAATTCTGAGGATTCCAAAGGATTCTGGGTAACAGAACCTGGTCCGAGCCACACAAGTCACCCCATCTTGGATTCCCCTAGGTCTCTAGTTTTCAGAAATGCACAGGTTTGGTAGGTTTCCCTAGGTGCCGGCTGAGCTAGAGGCCAAAATCTACAGGTAGGCACTTTGCAAAAAACACCTCTGTTTTCTTTCAAAAATTTGGATGTGTCCACGTTGCGCTTTGGGGCGTTTCCTGTCGCGGGCGCTAGGCCCACCCACACAAGTGAGGTATCATTTTTATCGGGAGACTTGGGAGAACGCTGGGTGGAAGGAAATTTGTGGCTCCCCTCAGATTCCAGAACTTTCTGCCACAGAAATGTGAGGAACATGTGGTTTTTTAGCCAAATTTTGAGGTTTGCAAAGGATTCTGGGTAACAAAACCTGGTCCGAGCCACACAAGTTACCCCATCTTGGATTCCCCTAGGTCTCTAGTTTTCAGAAATGCACAGGTTTGGTAGGTTTCCCTAGGTGCCGGCTGAGCTAGAGGCCAAAATCTACAGGTAGGCACTTTGCAAAAAACACCTCTGTTTTCTTTAAAAAAATTGGATGTGGCCACGTTGCGCTTTGTGGCGTTTCCTGTCTCGGGCGCTAGGCCTACCCACACAAGTGAGGTATCATTTTTATCGGAAGACTTGGGGCAACGCTGGGTGGAAGGAAATTTGTGGCTCCTCTCAGATTCCAGAACTTTCTGCCAAAGAAATGTGAGGAACATGTGTTTTTTTAGCCAAATTTTGAGGTTTGCAAAGGATTCTGGGTAACAAAACCTGGTCCGAGCCACACAAGTTACCCCATCTTGGATTCCCCTAGGTCTCTAGTTTTCAGAAATGCACAGGTTTGGTAGGTTTCCCTAGGTGCCGGCTGAGCTAGAGGCCAAAATCTACAGGTAGGCACTTTGCAAAAAACACCTATGTTTTCTTTAAAAAAATTGGATGTGGCCACGTTGCGCTTTGGAGCGTTTCCTGTCTCGGGCGCTAGGCCTACCCACACAAGTGAGGTATCATTTTTATCGGGAGACTTTGGGGAACGCTGGGGGGAAGGAAATTTGTGGCTCCTCTCAGATTCCAGTACTTTCTGCCACAGAAATGTGAGGAACATGTGTTTTTTTAGCCAAATTTTGAGGTTTGCAAAGGATTCTGGGTAACAGAACCTGGTCCGAGCCACACAAGTCACCCCATCTTGGATTCCCCTAGGTCTCTAGTTTTCAGAAATGCACAGGTTTGGTAGTTTTCCCTAGGTGCCGGCTGAGCTAGAGGCCAAAATCTACAGGTAGGCACTTTGCAAAAAACACCTCTGTTTTCTTTAAAAAAATTGGATGTGTCCACGGTGCGCTTTGGGGCGTTTCCTGTCGCAGGTGCTAGGCCTACCCACACAAGTGAGGTATCATTTTTATCGGGAGACTTGGGGGAATGCTGGGTGGAAGGAAATTTGTGGCTCCTCTCAGATTCCAGAACTTTCTGCCACAGAAATGTGAGGAACATGTGTTTTTTTAGCCAAATTTTGAGGTTTGCAAAGGATTCTGGGTAACAGAACCTGGTCTGAGCCACACAAATCAACGCATCTTGGATTCCCCTAGGTCTCTACTTTTCAGAAATGCACAGTTTTGGTAGGTTTCCCTAGGTGCAAGCTGAGCTAGAGGCCAAAATCGACAGGTAGGCACTTTGCAAAAAACACCTCTGTTTTCTTTCAAAAATGTGGATGTGTCCACGTTGCTCTTTGGGGCGTTTCCTGTCGCGGGCGCTAGGCCTACCCACACAAGTGAGGTATCATTTTTATCGGGAGACTTGGGGGAACGCTGGGTGGAAGGAAATTTGTGGCTCCTCTCAGATTCCAGAACTTTCTGCCACACGCCAAATTTTGAGGTTTGCAAAGGATTCTGGGTAACAGAACCTGGTCCGAGCCACACAAGTCACCCAATCTTGTATTGCCCTAGGTCTCTAGTTTTCAGAAATTCACAGGTTTGGTAGGTTTCCCTAGGTGCCGGCTGAGCTAGAGGCCAAAATCTACAGGTAGGCACTTTGCAAAAAACACCTCTGTTTTCTTTAAAAAAATTGGATGTGTCCACGTTGCGCTTTGGGACGTTTCCTGTCTCGGGCGCTAGGCCTACCCACACAAGTGAGGTAACATTTTTATCGGGAGACTTGAGGGAATGCTGAGTGGAAGGAAATTTGTGGCTCCTCTCAGATTCCAGAACTTTCTGCCACAGAAATGTGAGGAACATGTGTTTTTTTAGCCAAAGTTTGAGGTTTGCAAAGGATTCTGCGTAACAGAACCTGGTCCGAGCCACACAAGTCACCCCATCTTTGATTCCCCTAGGTCTCTAGTTTTCAGAAATGGACAGGTTTGGTTGGTTTCCCTAGGTGCCGGCTGAGCTAGAGGCCAAAATCTACAGGTAGGCACTTTGCAAAAAACACCTCTGTTTTCTTTCAAAAAATTGGATGTGTCCACGTTGCGCTTTGGAGCGTTTCCTGTCGCGTGCGCTAGGCCTACCCACACAAGTGAGGTATAATTTTTATCGGGAGACTTGGGGGAACGCTGGGTGGAAGGAAATTTGTGGCTCCTCTCAGATTCCAGAACTTTCTGCCACAGAAATGTGAGGAACATGTGTTTTTTTAGCCAAATTTTGAGGTTTGCAAAGGATTCTGGGTAACAGAAACTGGTCCGAGCCACACAAGTCACCCCATCTTGGATTCCCCTAGGTCTCTAGTTTTCAGAAATGCACAGGTTTGGTAGGTTTCCCTAGGTGCCGGCTGAGCTAGAGGCCAAAATCTACAGGTAGGCACTTTGCAAAAAACACCTCTGTTTTCTTTCAAAAATTTGGATGTGTCCACGTTGTTCTTTGGGGCATTTCCTGTCGCGGGCGCTAGGCCTACCCACACAAGTGAGGTATCATTTTTATCGGGAGACATGGGGGAACGCTGGGTGGAAGGAAATTTGTGGCTCCTCTCAGATTCCAGAACTTTCTGCCACAGAAATGTGAGGAACATGTGTTTTTTAGCCAAATTTTGAGGTTTCCAAAGGATTCTGGGTAACAGAACCTGGTCCGAGCCCCACAAATCACCCCATCTTGGATTCCCCTAGGTCTCTAGTTTTCAGAAATGCACAGGTTTGGTAGGTTTCCCTAGGTGCCGGCTGAGCTAGAGGCCAAAATCTACAGGTAGGCACTTTGCAAAAAACACCTCTGTTTTCTTTCAAAAATTTGGATGTGTCCACGTTGCGCTTTGGGGCGTTTCCTGTCGCGGGCGCTAGGCCTACCCACACAAGTGAGGTATCATTTTTATCGGGAGACATGGGGGAACGCTGGGTGGAAGGAAATTTGTGGCTCCTCTCAGATTCCAGAACTTCTGCCACAGAAATGTGAGGAACATGTGTTTTTTAGACAAATTCTGAGGATTCCAAAGGATTCTGGGTAACAGAACCTGGTCCGAGCCACACAAGTCACCCCATCTTGGATTCCCCTAGGTCACTAGTTTTCAGAAATGCACAGGTTTGGTAGGTTTCCCTAGGTGCCGGCTGAGCTAGAGGCCAAAACCTACAGGTAGGCACTTTGCAAAAAACACCTCTGTTTTCTTTCAAAAATTTGGATGTGTCCACATTGCGCTTTGGGGCGTTTCCTGTCGCGGGCGCTAGGCCCACCCACACAAGTGAGGTATCATTTTTATCGTGAGACTTGGGAGAACGCTGGGTGGAAGGAAATTTGTGGCTCCCCTCAGATTCCAGAACTTTCTACCACAGAAATGTGAGGAACATGTGTTTTTTTAGCCAAATTTTGAGGTTTGCAAAGGATTCTGGGTAACAAAACCTGGTCCGAGCCACACAAGTTACCCCATCTTGGATTCCCCTAGGTGTCTAGTTTTCAGAAATGCACAGGTTTGGTAGGTTTCTCTAGGTGCCGGCTGAGCTAGAGGCCAAAATCTACAGGTAGGCACTTTGCAAAAAACACCTCTGTTTTCTTTCAAAAAATTGGATGTGTCCACGTTGCGCTTTGGGGCGTTTCCTGTCGCGGGCGCTAGGCCTACCCACACAAGTGAGGTATCATTTTTATCGGGAGACATGGGGGAACGCTGGGTGGAAGGAAATTTGTGGCTTCTCTCAAATTCCAGAACTTTCTGCCACAGAAATGTGAGGAACATGTATTTTTTAGCCAAATTTTGAGGTTTCCAAAGGATTCTGGGTAACAGAACCTGGTCCGAACCACACAAGTCACCCCATCTTGGATTCCCCTAGGTCTCTAGTTTTCAGAAATGCACAGGTTTGGTAGGTTTCCCTAGGTGCCGGCTGAGCTAGAGGCCAAAATCTACAGGTAGGCACTTTGCAAAAAACACCTCTGTTTTCTTTCAAAAATTTGGATGTGTCCACGTTGCGCTTTGGGGCGTTTCCTGTCGCGGGCGCTAGGCCTACCCACACAAGTGAGGTATCATTTTTATCGGGAGACATGGGGGAATGCTGGGTGGAAGGAAATTTGTGGCTCCTCTCAGATTCCAGAACTTCTGCCACAGAAATGTGAGGAACATGTGTTTTTTAGACAAATTCTGAGGATTCCAAAGGATTCTGGGTAACAGAACCTGGTCCGAGCCACACAAGTCACCCCATCTTGGATTCCCCTAGGTCTCTAGTTTTCAGAAATGCACAGGTTTGGTAGGTTTCCATAGGTGCCGGCTGAGCTAGAGGCCAAAACCTACAGGTAGGCACTTTGCAAAAAACACCTCTGTTTTCTTTCAAAAATTTGGATGTGTCCACGTTGCGCTTTGGGGCGTTTCCTGTCGCGGGCGCTAGGCCCACCCACACAAGTGAGGTATCATTTTTATCGGGAGACTTGGGAGAACGCTGGGTGGAAGGAAATTTGTGGCTCCTCTCAGATTCCAGAACTTTCTGCCACAGAAATTTGAGGAACATGTGGTTTTTTAGCCAAATTTTGAGGTTTGCAAAGGATTCTGGGTAACAAAACCTGGTCCGAGCCACCCAAGTTACCCTATCTTGGATTCCCCTAGGTCTCTAGTTTTCAGAAATGCACAGGTTTGGTAGGTTTCCCTAGGTGCCGGCTGAGCTAGAGGCCAAAATCTACAGGTAGGCACTTTGCAAAAAACAGCTCTGTTTTCTTTAAAAAAATTGGATGTGTCCACGTTGCGCTTTGGGGCGTTTCCTGTCGCGGGCGCTAGGCCCACCCACACAAGTGAGGTATCATTTTTATCGGGAGACTTGGGGGAACGCTGGGTGGAAGGAAATTTGTGGGTCCCCTCAGATTCCAGAACTTTCTGCCACAGAAATGTGAGGAACATGTGTTTTTTTAGCCAAATTTTGAGGTTTGCAAAGGATTCTGGGTAACAAAACCTGGTCCGAGCCACACAAGTTACCCCATCTTGGATTCCCCTAGGTCTCTAGTTTTCAGAAATGCACAGGTTTGGTAGGTTTCCCTAGGT
Organism: Pleurodeles waltl; assembly: GCF_031143425.1. Classification (NCBI taxonomy): domain Eukaryota; kingdom Metazoa; phylum Chordata; class Amphibia; order Caudata; family Salamandridae; genus Pleurodeles; species Pleurodeles waltl. The sequence goes on from NC_090440.1 coordinate 141,585,036, forward strand.
GCCGGCTGAGCTAGAGGCCAAAATCTACAGGTAGGCACTTTGCAAAAAACACCTCTGTTTTCTTTAAAAAAATTGGATGTGTCCACGGTGCGCTTTGGGGCGTTTCCTGTCGCAGGTGCTAGGCCTACCCACACAAGTGAGGTATCATTTTTATCGGGAGACTTGGGGGAATGCTGGGTGGAAGGAAATTTGTGGCTCCTCTCAGATTCCAGAACTTTCTGCCACAGAAATGTGAGGAACATGTGTTTTTTTAGCCAAATTTTGAGGTTTGCAAAGGATTCTGGGTAACAGAACCTGGTCTGAGCCACACAAATCAACGCATCTTGGATTCCCCTAGGTCTCTACTTTTCAGAAATGCACAGTTTTGGTAGGTTTCCCTAGGTGCAAGCTGAGCTAGAGGCCAAAATCGACAGGTAGGCACTTTGCAAAAAACACCTCTGTTTTCTTTCAAAAATGTGGATGTGTCCACGTTGCTCTTTGGGGCGTTTCCTGTCGCGGGCGCTAGGCCTACCCACACAAGTGAGGTATCATTTTTATCGGGAGACTTGGGGGAACGCTGGGTGGAAGGAAATTTGTGGCTCCTCTCAGATTCCAGAACTTTCTGCCACACGCCAAATTTTGAGGTTTGCAAAGGATTCTGGGTAACAGAACCTGGTCCGAGCCACACAAGTCACCCAATCTTGTATTGCCCTAGGTCTCTAGTTTTCAGAAATTCACAGGTTTGGTAGGTTTCCCTAGGTGCCGGCTGAGCTAGAGGCCAAAATCTACAGGTAGGCACTTTGCAAAAAACACCTCTGTTTTCTTTAAAAAAATTGGATGTGTCCACGTTGCGCTTTGGGACGTTTCCTGTCTCGGGCGCTAGGCCTACCCACACAAGTGAGGTAACATTTTTATCGGGAGACTTGAGGGAATGCTGAGTGGAAGGAAATTTGTGGCTCCTCTCAGATTCCAGAACTTTCTGCCACAGAAATGTGAGGAACATGTGTTTTTTTAGCCAAAGTTTGAGGTTTGCAAAGGATTCTGCGTAACAGAACCTGGTCCGAGCCACACAAGTCACCCCATCTTTGATTCCCCTAGGTCTCTAGTTTTCAGAAATGGACAGGTTTGGTTGGTTTCCCTAGGTGCCGGCTGAGCTAGAGGCCAAAATCTACAGGTAGGCACTTTGCAAAAAACACCTCTGTTTTCTTTCAAAAAATTGGATGTGTCCACGTTGCGCTTTGGAGCGTTTCCTGTCGCGTGCGCTAGGCCTACCCACACAAGTGAGGTATAATTTTTATCGGGAGACTTGGGGGAACGCTGGGTGGAAGGAAATTTGTGGCTCCTCTCAGATTCCAGAACTTTCTGCCACAGAAATGTGAGGAACATGTGTTTTTTTAGCCAAATTTTGAGGTTTGCAAAGGATTCTGGGTAACAGAAACTGGTCCGAGCCACACAAGTCACCCCATCTTGGATTCCCCTAGGTCTCTAGTTTTCAGAAATGCACAGGTTTGGTAGGTTTCCCTAGGTGCCGGCTGAGCTAGAGGCCAAAATCTACAGGTAGGCACTTTGCAAAAAACACCTCTGTTTTCTTTCAAAAATTTGGATGTGTCCACGTTGTTCTTTGGGGCATTTCCTGTCGCGGGCGCTAGGCCTACCCACACAAGTGAGGTATCATTTTTATCGGGAGACATGGGGGAACGCTGGGTGGAAGGAAATTTGTGGCTCCTCTCAGATTCCAGAACTTTCTGCCACAGAAATGTGAGGAACATGTGTTTTTTAGCCAAATTTTGAGGTTTCCAAAGGATTCTGGGTAACAGAACCTGGTCCGAACCACACAAGTCACCCCATCTTGGATTCCCCTAGGTCTCTAGTTTTCAGAAATGCACAGGTTTGGTAGGTTTCCCTAGGTGCCGGCTGAGCTAGAGGCCAAAATCTACAGGTAGGCACTTTGCAAAAAACACCTCTGTTTTCTTTCAAAAATTTGGATGTGTCCACGTTGCGCTTTGGGGCGTTTCCTGTCGCGGGCGCTAGGCCTACCCACACAAGTGAGGTATCATTTTTATCGGGAGACATGGGGGAACGCTGGGTGGAAGGAAATTTGTGGCTCCTCTCAGATTCCAGAACTTCTGCCACAGAAATGTGAGGAACATGTGTTTTTTAGACAAATTCTGAGGATTCCAAAGGATTCTGGGTAACAGAACCTGGTCCGAGCCACACAAGTCACCCCATCTTGGATTCCCCTAGGTCTCTAGTTTTCAGAAATGCACAGGTTTGGTAGGTTTCCATAGGTGCCGGCTGAGCTAGAGGCCAAAACCTACAGGTAGGCACTTTGCAAAAAACACCTCTGTTTTCTTTCAAAAATTTGGATGTGTCCACGTTGCGCTTTGGGGCGTTTCCTGTCGCGGGCGCTAGGCCCACCCACACAAGTGAGGTATCATTTTTATCGGGAGACTTGGGAGAACGCTGGGTGGAAGGAAATTTGTGGCTCCTCTCAGATTCCAGAACTTTCTGCCACAGAAATGTGAGGAACATGTGGTTTTTTAGCCAAATTTTGAGGTTTGCAAAGGATTCTGGGTAACAAAACCTGGTCCGAGCCACCCAAGTTACCCTATCTTGGATTCCCCTAGGTCTCTAGTTTTCAGAAATGCACAGGTTTGGTAGGTTTCCCTAGGTGCCGGCTGAGCTAGAGGCCAAAATCTACAGGTAGGCACTTTGCAAAAAACAGCTCTGTTTTCTTTAAAAAAATTGGATGTGTCCACGTTGCGCTTTGGGGCGTTTCCTGTCGCGGGCGCTAGGCCCACCCACACAAGTGAGGTATCATTTTTATCGGGAGACTTGGGGGAACGCTGGGTGGAAGGAAATTTGTGGGTCCCCTCAGATTCCAGAACTTTCTGCCACAGAAATGTGAGGAACATGTGTTTTTTTAGCCAAATTTTGAGGTTTGCAAAGGATTCTGGGTAACAAAACCTGGTCCGAGCCACACAAGTTACCCCATCTTGGATTCCCCTAGGTCTCTAGTTTTCAGAAATGCACAGGTTTGGTAGTTTTCCCTAGGTGCCGGCTGAGCTAGAGGCCAAAATCTACAGGTAGGCACTTTGCAAAAAACACCTCTGTTTTCTTTAAAAAAATTGGATGTGTCCACGGTGCGCTTTGGGGCGTTTCCTGTCGCAGGTGCTAGGCCTACCCACACAAGTGAGGTATCATTTTTATCGGGAGACTTGGGGGAATGCTGGGTGGAAGGAAATTTGTGGCTCCTCTCAGATTCCAGAACTTTCTGCCACAGAAATGTGAGGAACATGTGTTTTTTTAGCCAAATTTTGAGGTTTGCAAAGGATTCTGGGTAACAGAACCTGGTCTGAGCCACACAAATCAACGCATCTTGGATTCCCCTAGGTCTCTACTTTTCAGAAATGCACAGTTTTGGTAGGTTTCCCTAGGTGCAAGCTGAGCTAGAGGCCAAAATCGACAGGTAGGCACTTTGCAAAAAACACCTCTGTTTTCTTTCAAAAATGTGGATGTGTCCACGTTGCTCTTTGGGGCGTTTCCTGTCGCGGGCGCTAGGCCTACCCACACAAGTGAGGTATCATTTTTATCGGGAGACTTGGGGGAACGCTGGGTGGAAGGAAATTTGTGGCTCCTCTCAGATTCCAGAACTTTCTGCCACACGCCAAATTTTGAGGTTTGCAAAGGATTCTGGGTAACAGAACCTGGTCCGAGCCACACAAGTCACCCAATCTTGTATTGCCCTAGGTCTCTAGTTTTCAGAAATTCACAGGTTTGGTAGGTTTCCCTAGGTGCCGGCTGAGCTAGAGGCCAAAATCTACAGGTAGGCACTTTGCAAAAAACACCTCTGTTTTCTTTAAAAAAATTGGATGTGTCCACGTTGCGCTTTGGGACGTTTCCTGTCTCGGGCGCTAGGCCTACCCACACAAGTGAGGTAACATTTTTATCGGGAGACTTGAGGGAATGCTGAGTGGAAGGAAATTTGTGGCTCCTCTCAGATTCCAGAACTTTCTGCCACAGAAATGTGAGGAACATGTGTTTTTTTAGCCAAAGTTTGAGGTTTGCAAAGGATTCTGCGTAACAGAACCTGGTCCGAGCCACACAAGTCACCCCATCTTTGATTCCCCTAGGTCTCTAGTTTTCAGAAATGGACAGGTTTGGTTGGTTTCCCTAGGTGCCGGCTGAGCTAGAGGCCAAAATCTACAGGTAGGCACTTTGCAAAAAACACCTCTGTTTTCTTTCAAAAAATTGGATGTGTCCACGTTGCGCTTTGGAGCGTTTCCTGTCGCGTGCGCTAGGCCTACCCACACAAGTGAGGTATAATTTTTATCGGGAGACTTGGGGGAACGCTGGGTGGAAGGAAATTTGTGGCTCCTCTCAGATTCCAGAACTTTCTGCCACAGAAATGTGAGGAACATGTGTTTTTTTAGCCAAATTTTGAGGTTTGCAAAGGATTCTGGGTAACAGAAACTGGTCCGAGCCACACAAGTCACCCCATCTTGGATTCCCCTAGGTCTCTAGTTTTCAGAAATGCACAGGTTTGGTAGGTTTCCCTAGGTGCCGGCTGAGCTAGAGGCCAAAATCTACAGGTAGGCACTTTGCAAAAAACACCTCTGTTTTCTTTCAAAAATTTGGATGTGTCCACGTTGTTCTTTGGGGCATTTCCTGTCGCGGGCGCTAGGCCTACCCACACAAGTGAGGTATCATTTTTATCGGGAGACATGGGGGAACGCTGGGTGGAAGGAAATTTGTGGCTCCTCTCAGATTCCAGAACTTTCTGCCACAGAAATGTGAGGAACATGTGTTTTTTAGCCAAATTTTGAGGTTTCCAAAGGATTCTGGGTAACAGAACCTGGTCCGAGCCCCACAAATCACCCCATCTTGGATTCCCCTAGGTCTCTAGTTTTCAGAAATGCACAGGTTTGGTAGGTTTCCCTAGGTGCCGGCTGAGCTAGAGGCCAAAATCTACAGGTAGGCACTTTGCAAAAAACACCTCTGTTTTCTTTCAAAAATTTGGATGTGTCCACGTTGCGCTTTGGGGCGTTTCCTGTCGTGGGCGCTAGGCCTACCCACACAAGTGAGGTATCATTTTTATCGGGAGACATGGGGGAACGCTGGGTGGAAGGAAATTTGTGGCTCCTCTCAGATTCCAGAACTTCTGCCACAGAAATGTGAGGAACATGTGTTTTTTAGACAAATTCTGAGGATTCCAAAGGATTCTGGGTAACAGAACCTGGTCCGAGCCACACAAGTCACCCCATCTTGGATTCCCCTAGGTCACTAGTTTTCAGAAATGCACAGGTTTGGTAGGTTTCCCTAGGTGCCGGCTGAGCTAGAGGCCAAAACCTACAGGTAGGCACTTTGCAAAAAACACCTCTGTTTTCTTTCAAAAATTTGGATGTGTCCACGTTGCGCTTTGGGGCGTTTCCTGTCGCGGGCGCTAGGCCCACCCACACAAGTGAGGTATCATTTTTATCGTGAGACTTGGGAGAACGCTGGGTGGAAGGAAATTTGTGGCTCCCCTCAGATTCCAGAACTTTCTACCACAGAAATGTGAGGAACATGTGTTTTTTTAGCCAAATTTTGAGGTTTGCAAAGGATTCTGGGTAACAAAACCTGGTCCGAGCCACACAAGTTACCCCATCTTGGATTCCCCTAGGTCTCTAGTTTTCAGAAATGCACAGGTTTGGTAGGTTTCTCTAGGTGCCGGCTGAGCTAGAGGCCAAAATCTACAGGTAGGCACTTTGCAAAAAACACCTCTGTTTTCTTTCAAAAAATTGGATGTGTCCACGTTGCGCTTTGGGGCGTTTCCTGTCGCGGGCGCTAGGCCTACCCACACAAGTGAGGTATCATTTTTATCGGGAGACATGGGGGAACGCTGGGTGGAAGGAAATTTGTGGCTTCTCTCAAATTCCAGAACTTTCTGCCACAGAAATGTGAGGAACATGTATTTTTTAGCCAAATTTTGAGGTTTCCAAAGGATTCTGGGTAACAGAACCTGGTCCGAACCACACAAGTCACCCCATCTTGGATTCCCCTAGGTCTCTAGTTTTCAGAAATGCACAGGTTTGGTAGGTTTCCCTAGGTGCCGGCTGAGCTAGAGGCCAAAATCTACAGGTAGGCACTTTGCAAAAAACACCTCTGTTTTCTTTCAAAAATTTGGATGTGTCCACGTTGCGCTTTGGGGCGTTTCCTGTCGCGGGCGCTAGGCCTACCCACACAAGTGAGGTATCATTTTTATCGGGAGACATGGGGGAATGCTGGGTGGAAGGAAATTTGTGGCTCCTCTCAGATTCCAGAACTTCTGCCACAGAAATGTGAGGAACATGTGTTTTTTAGACAAATTCTGAGGATTCCAAAGGATTCTGGGTAACAGAACCTGGTCCGAGCCACACAAGTCACCCCATCTTGGATTCCCCTAGGTCTCTAGTTTTCAGAAATGCACAGGTTTGGTAGGTTTCCATAGGTGCCGGCTGAGCTAGAGGCCAAAACCTACAGGTAGGCACTTTGCAAATTTCCTTCCACCCAGCGTTCCCCCAAGTCTCCCAATAAAAATGATACCTCACTTGTGTGGGTAGGCCTAGCGCCCGCGACAGGAAACACCCCAAAGCGCAACGTGGACACATCCAATTTTTTGAAAGAAAACAGAGGTGTTTTTTGCAAAGTGCCTACCTGTAGATTTTGGCCTCTAGCTCAGCCGGCACCTAGGGAAACCTACGAAACCTGTGCATTTCTGAAAACTAGAGACCTAGGGGAATCCAAGATGGGGTGACTTGTGTGGCTCGGACCAGGTTCTGTTACCCAGAATCCTTTGCAAACATCAAAATTTGGATAAAAAAACACATGTTCCTCACATTTCTGAGCAGAAAGTTCTGGAATCTGAGAGGAGCCACAAATTTCCTTCCACCCAGCGTTCCCCCAAGTCTCCCGATAAAAATGATACCTCACTTGTGTGGGTAGGCCTAGCGCCCGAGACAGGAAACGCCCCAAAGCGCAACGTGGCCACATCCAATTTTTTGAAAGAAAACAGAGGTGTTTTTTGCAAAGTGCCTACCTGTAGATTTTGGCCTCTAGCTCAGCCGGCACCTAGGGAAACCTACCAAACCTGTGCATTTCTGAAAACTAGAGACCTAGGGGAATCCAAGATGGGGTAACTTGTGTGGCTCGGACCAGGTTTTGTTACCCAGAATCCTTTGCAAACCTCAAAATTTGGCTAAAAAAACACATGTTCCTCACATTTCTGTGGCAGAAAGTTCTGGAATCTGAGGGGACCCACAAATTTCCTTCCACCCAGCGTTCCCCCAAGTCTCCCGATAAAAATGATACCTCACTTGTGTGGGTGGGCCTAGCGCCCGCGACAGGAAACGCCCCAAAGCGCAACGTGGACACATCCAATTTTTTTAAAGAAAACAGAGCTGTTTTTTGCAAAGTGCCTACCTGTAGATTTTGGCCTCTAGCTCAGCCGGCACCTAGGGAAACCTACCAAACCTGTGCATTTCTGAAAACTAGAGACCTAGGGGAATCCAAGATAGGGTAACTTGGGTGGCTCGGACCAGGTTTTGTTACCCAGAATCCTTTGCAAACCTCAAAATTTGGCTAAAAAACCACATGTTCCTCACATTTCTGTGGCAGAAAGTTCTGGAATCTGAGAGGAGCCACAAATTTCCTTCCACCCAGCGTTCTCCCAAGTCTCCCGATAAAAATGATACCTCACTTGTGTGGGTGGGCCTAGCGCCCGCGACAGGAAACGCCCCAAAGCGCAACGTGGACACATCCAAATTTTTGAAAGAAAACAGAGGTGTTTTTTGCAAAGTGCCTACCTGTAGGTTTTGGCCTCTAGCTCAGCCGGCACCTATGGAAACCTACCAAACCTGTGCATTTCTGAAAACTAGAGACCTAGGGGAATCCAAGATGGGGTGACTTGTGTGGCTCGGACCAGGTTCTGTTACCCAGAATCCTTTGGAATCCTCAGAATTTGTCTAAAAAACACATGTTCCTCACATTTCTGTGGCAGAAGTTCTGGAATCTGAGAGGAGCCACAAATTTCCTTCCACCCAGCATTCCCCCATGTCTCCCGATAAAAATGATACCTCACTTGTGTGGGTAGGCCTAGCGCCCGCGACAGGAAACGCCCCAAAGCGCAACGTGGACACATCCAAATTTTTGAAAGAAAACAGAGGTGTTTTTTGCAAAGTGCCTACCTGTAGATTTTGGCCTCTAGCTCAGCCGGCACCTAGGGAAACCTACCAAACCTGTGCATTTCTGAAAACTAGAGACCTAGGGGAATCCAAGATGGGGTGACTTGTGTGGTTCGGACCAGGTTCTGTTACCCAGAATCCTTTGGAAACCTCAAAATTTGGCTAAAAAATACATGTTCCTCACATTTCTGTGGCAGAAAGTTCTGGAATTTGAGAGAAGCCACAAATTTCCTTCCACCCAGCGTTCCCCCATGTCTCCCGATAAAAATGATACCTCACTTGTGTGGGTAGGCCTAGCGCCCGCGACAGGAAACGCCCCAAAGCGCAACGTGGACACATCCAATTTTTTGAAAGAAAACAGAGGTGTTTTTTGCAAAGTGCCTACCTGTAGATTTTGGCCTCTAGCTCAGCCGGCACCTAGAGAAACCTACCAAACCTGATACCTCACTTGTGTGGGTGGGCCTAGCGCCCGCGACAGGAAACGCCCCAAAGCGCAACGTGGACACATCCAATTTTTTTAAAGAAAACAGAGCTGTTTTTTGCAAAGTGCCTACCTGTAGATTTTGGCCTCTAGCTCAGCCGGCACCTAGGGAAACCTACCAAACCTGTGCATTTCTGAAAACTAGAGACCTAGGGGAATCCAAGATAGGGTAACTTGGGTGGCTCGGACCAGGTTTTGTTACCCAGAATCCTTTGCAAACCTCAAAATTTGGCTAAAAAACCACATGTTCCTCACATTTCTGTGGCAGAAAGTTCTGGAATCTGAGAGGAGCCACAAATTTCCTTCCACCCAGCGTTCTCCCAAGTCTCCCGATAAAAATGATACCTCACTTGTGTGGGTGGGCCTAGCGCCCGCGACAGGAAACGCCCCAAAGCGTCCCAAATCTTGGATTCCCCTAGGTCTCTAGTTTTCAGAAATGCACAGGTTTGGTAGGTTTCCCTAGGTGCCGGCTGAGCTAGAGGCCAAAATCTACAGGTAGGCACTTTGCAAAAAACACCTCTGTTTTCTTTAAAAAAATTGGATGTGGCCACGTTGCGCTTTGTGGCGTTTCCTGTCTCGGGCGCTAGGCCTACCCACACAAGTGAGGTATCATTTTTATCGGGAGACTTGGGGGAATGCTGGGTGGAAGGAAATTTGTGGCTCCTCTCAGATTCCAGAACTTTCTGCCACAGAAATGTGAGGAACATGTGTTTTTTTAGCCAAATTTGGATGTTTGCAAAGGATTCTAGGTAACAGAACCTGGTCCGAACCACACAAGTCACCCCATCTTGGATTCCCCTAGGTCTCTAGTTTTCAGAAATGCACAGGTTTCGTAGGTTTCCCTAGGTGCCGGCTGAGCTAGAGGCCAAAATCTACAGGTAGGCACTTTGCAAAAAACACCTGTTTTCTTTAAAAAAATTGGATGTGTCCACGTTGCGCTTTGGGGCGTTTCCTGTCGCGGGCGCTAGGCCCACCCACACAAGTGAGGTATCATTTTTATCGGGAGACTTGGGGGAACGCTGGGTGGAAGGAAATTCGTGGCTCCCCTCAGATTCCAGAACTTTCTGCCACAGAAATGTGAGGAACATGTGGTTTTTTAGCCAAATTTTGAGGTTTGCAAAGGATTCTGGGAAACAAAACCTGGTCCGAGCCACACAAGTTACCCCATCTTGGATTCCCCTAGGTCTCTAGTTTTCAGAAATGCACAGGTTTGGTAGGTTTCCCTAGGTGCCGGCTGAGCTAGAGGCCAAAACCTACAGGTAGGCACTTTGCAAAAAACACCTCTGTTTTCTTTAAAAAAATTGGATGTGTCCACGTTGCGCTTTGGGGCGTTTCCAGTCGCGGGCACTAGGCCCACCCACACAAGTGAGGTATCATTTTTATCGGGAGACTTGGGGGAACGCTGGGTGGAAGGAAATTTGTGGCTCCCCTCAGATTCCAGAACTTTCTGCCACAGAAATGTGAGGAACATGTGGTTTTTTAGCCAAATTTTGAGGTTTGCAAAGGATTCTGGGTAACAGAACCTGGTCCGAACCACACAAGTCACCCCATCTTGGATTCCCCTAGGTCTCTAGTTTTCAGAAATGCACAGGTTTGGTAGGTTTCCATAGTTGTCGGCTGAGCTAGAGGCCAAAATCTACAGGTAGGCACTTTGCAAAAAACACCTCTGTTTTCTTTAAAAAAATTGGATGTGTCATCGTTGCGCTTTGGAGCGTTTCCTGTCGCGTGCGCTAGGCCTACCCACACAAGTGAGGTATAATTTTTATCGGGAGACTTGGGGGAACGCTGGGTGGAAGGAAATTTGTGGCTCCCCTCAGATTCCAGAACTTTCTGCCACAGAAATGTGAGGAACATTTGTTTTTTTAGCCAAATTTTGAGGTTTGCAAAGGATTCTGGGTAACAGAACCTGGTCCGAGCCACACAAGTCACCCGATCTTGGATTCCCCTAGGTCTCTAGTTTTCAGAAATGCACAGGTTTGGTAGGTTTCCCTAGGTGCCGGCTGAGCTAGAGGCCAAAATCTACAGGTAGGCACTTTGCAAAAAACACCTCTGTTTTCTTTCAAAAATTTGGATGTGTCCACGTTGTTCTTTGGGGCGTTTCCTGTCGGGGGCGCTAGGCCTACCCACACAACTGAGGTATCATTTTTATCGGGAGACTTGGGGGAACGCTGGGTGGAAGGAAATTTGTGGCTCCTCTTAGATTCCAGAACTTTCTGCTCAGAAATGTGAAGAAGATGTGTTTTTTCAGCCAAAGTTTGAGGTTTGCAAAGGATTCTGGGTAACAGAACCTGGTCCGAGCCACACAAGTCACCCCATCTTGGATTACCCTAGGTCTCTAGTTTTCAGAAATGCACAGGTTTGGTAGGTTTCTCTAGGTGCCGGCTGAGCTAGAGGCCAAAATCTACAGGTAGGCACTTTGCAAAAAACACCTCTGTTTTCTTTCAAAAAATTGGATGTGTCCACGTTGCGCTTTGGGGCGTTTCCTGTCGTGGGCGCTAGGCCTACCCACACAAGTGAGGTATCATTTTTATCGGGAGACATGGGGGAACGCTGGGTGGAAGGAAATTTGTGGCTCCTCTCAGATTCCAGAACTTTCTGCCACAGAAATGTGAGGAACATGTGTTTTTTAGCCAAATTTTGAGGTTTCCAAAGGATTCTGGGTGACAGAACCTGGTCCGAGCCACACAAGTCACCCCATCTTGGATTCCCCTAGGTCTCTAGTTTTCAGAAATGCACAGGTTTGGTAGGTTTCCCTAGGTGCCGGCTGAGCTAGAGGCCAAAATCTACAGGTAGGCACTTTGCAAAAAACACCTCTGTTTTCTTTCAAAAATTTGGATGTGTCCACGTTGCGCTTTGGGGCGTTTCCTGTCGCGGGCGCTAGGCCCACCCACACAAGTGAGGTATCATTTTTATCGGGAGACTTGGGAGAACGCTGGGTGGAAGGAAATTTGTGGCTCCTCTTAGATTCCAGAACTTTCTGCCACAGAAATGTGAAGAAGATGTGTTTTTTAAGCCAAAGTTTGAGGTTTGCAAAGGATTCTGGGTAACAGAACCTGGTCCGAGCCACACAAGTCACCCCATCTTGGATTCCCCTAGGTCTCTAGTTTTCAGAAATGCACAGGTTTGGTAGGTTTCTCTAGCTGCCGGCTGAGCTAGAGGCCAAAATCTACAGGTAGGCACTTTGCAAAAAACACCTCTGTTTTCTTTCAAAAAATTGGATGTGTCCACGTTGCGCTTTGGGGCGTTTCCTGTCGCAGGCGCTAGGCCTACCTCACAAGTGAGGTATCATTTTTATCGGGAGACATGGGGGAACGCTGGGTGGAAGGAAATTTGTGGCTCCTCTCAGATTCCAGAACTTTCTGCCACAGAAATGTGAGGAACATGTGTTTTTTAGCCAAATTTTGAGGTTTCCAAAGGATTCTGGGTGACAGAACCTGGTCCGAGCCACACAAGTCACCCCATCTTGGATTCCCCTAGGTCTCTAGTTTTCAGAAATGCACAGGTTTGGTAGGTTTCCCTAGGTGCCGGCTGAGCTAGAGGCCAAAATCTACAGGTAGGCACTTTGCAAAAAACACCTCTGTTTTCTTTCAAAAATTTGGATGTGTCCATGTTGCGCTTTGGGGCGTTTCCTGTCGCAGGCGCTAGGCCTACCTCACAAGTGAGGTATCATTTTTATCGGGAGACATGGGGGAACGCTGGGTGGATGGAAATTTGTGGCTCCTCTCAGATTCCAGAACTTCTGCCACAGAAATGTGAGGAACATGTGTTTTTTAGACAAATTCTGAGGATTCCAAAGGATTCTGGGTAACAGAACCTGGTCCGAGACACACAAGTCACCCAATCTTGGATTCCCCTAGGTCTCTAGTTTTCAGAAATGCACAGGTTTGGTAGGTTTCCCTAGGTGCCGGCTGAGCTAGAGGCCAAAATCTACAGGTAGGCACTTTGCAAAAAACACCTCTGTTTTCTTTCAAAAATTTGGATGTGTTCACGTTGCGCTTTGGGGCGTTTCCTGTCGCGGGCGCTAGGCCCACCCACACAAGTGAGGTATCATTTTTATCGGGAGACTTGGGAGAACGCTGGGTGGAAGGAAATTTGTGGCTCCCCTCAGATTCCAGAACTTTCTGCCACAGAAATGTGAGGAACATGTGGTTTTTTAGCCAAATTTTGAGGTTTGCAAAGGATTCTGGGTAACAAAACCTGGTCCGAGCCACACAAGTTACCCCATCTTGGATTCCCCTAGGTCTCTAGTTTTCAGAAATGCACAGGTTTGGTAGGTTTCCCTAGGTGCCGGCTGAGCTAGAGGCCAAAATCTACAGGTAGGCACTTTGCAAAAAACACCTCTGTTTTCTTTCAAAAATTTGGATGTGTCCACGTTGCGCTTTGGGGCGTTTCCTGTCACGGGCACTAGGCCTACCCACACAAGTGAGGTATCATTTTTATCGGGAGACTTGGGGGAACGCTGGGTGGAAGGAAATTTGTGGCTCCTCTCAGATTCCAGAACTTCTGCCACAGAAATGTGAGGAACATGTGTTTTTTTAGACAAATTCTGAGGATTCCAAAGGATTCTGGGTAACAGAACCTGGTCCGAACCACACAAGTCACCCCATCTTGGATTCCCCTAGGTCTCTAGTTTTCAGAAATGCACAGGTTTCGTAGGTTTCCCTAGGTGCCGGCTGAGCTAGAGGCCAAAATCTACAGGTAGGCACTTTGCAAAAAACACCTCTGTTTTCTTTAAAAAAATTGGATGTGTCCACGTTGCGCTTTGGGGCGTTTCCTGTCGCGGGTGCTAGGCCCACCCACACAAGTGAGGTATCATTTTTATCGGGAGACTTGGGGGAACGCTGGGTGGAAGGAAATTTGTGGCTCCCCTCAGATTCCAGAACTTTCTGCCACAGAAATGTGAGGAACATGTGGTTTTTTTAGCCAAATTTTGAGGTTTGCAAAGGATTCTGGGTAACAAAACCTGGTCCGAGCCACACAAGTTACCCCATCTTGGATTCCCCTAGGTCTCTAGTTTTCAGAAATGCACAGGTTTGGTAGGTTTCCCTAGGTGCCGGCTGAGCTAGAGGCCAAAATCTACAGGTAGGCACTTTGCAAAAAACACCTCTGTTTTCTTTCAAAAAATTGGATGTGGCCACGTTGCGCTTTGGGGCGTTTCCTGTCTCGGGCGCTAGGCCTACCCACACAAGTAAGGTATCATTTTTATCGGGAGACTTGGGGGAACGCTGGGTGGAAGGAAATTTGTGGCTCCTCTCAGATTCCAGAACTTTCTGCCACAGAAATGTGAGGAACATGTGATTTTTAGCCAAATTTTGAGGTTTCCAAAGGATTCTGGGTAACAGAACCTGGTCCGAGCCACACAAGTCACCCCATCTTGGATTCCCCTAGGTCTCTAGGTTTCAGAAAGGCACAGGTTTGGTAGGTTTCCCTAGGTGCCGGCTGAGCTAGAGGCCAAAATCTACAGGTAGGCACTTTGCAAAAAACACCTCTGTTTTCTTACAAAAATTTGGATGTGTCCACGTTGCGCTTTGGGGCGTTTCCTGTCGCGGTCGCTAGGCCTACCCACTCAAGTGAGGTATCATTTTTATCGGGAGACATGGGGGAACGCTGGGTGGAAGGAAATTTGTGGCTCCTCTCAGATTCCAGAACTTCTGCCACAGAAATGTGAGGAACATGTGTTTTTTAGACAAATTCTGAGGATTCCAAAGGATTCTGGGTAACAGAACCTGGTCTGAGCCACACAAGTCACCCCATCTTGGATTCCCCTAGGTCTCTAGTTTTCCGAAATGCACAGGTTTGGTAGGTTTCCCTAGGTGCCGGCTGAGCTAGAGGCCAAAATCTACAGGTAGGCACTTTGCAAAAAACACCTCTGTTTTCTTTAAAAAAATTGGATGTGGCCACGTTGCGCTTTGTGGCGTTTCCTGTCTCGGGCGCTAGGCCTACCCACACAAGTGAGGTATCATTTTTATCGGAAGACTTGGGGGAACGCTGGGTGGAAGGAAATTTGTGGCTCCTCTCAGATTCCAGAACTTTCTGCCACAGAAATGTGAGGAACATGTGTTTTTTTAGCCAAATTTTGAGGTTTGCAAAGGATTCTGGGTAACAAAACCTGGTCCGAGCCACACGAGTTACCCCATCTTGGATTCCCCTAGGTCTCTAGTTTTCAGAAATGCACAGGTTTGGTAGGTTTCCCTAGGTGCCGGCTGAGCTAGAGGCCAAAATCTACAGGTAGGCACTTTGCAAAAAACACCTCTGTTTTCTTTAAAAAAATTGGATGTGGCCACGTTGCGCTTTGGAGCGTTTCCTGTCTCGGGCGCTAGGCCTACCCACACAAGTGAGGTATCATTTTTATCCGGAGACTTGGGGGAACGCTGGGTGGAAGGAAATTTGTGGGTCCCCTCAGATTCCAGAACTTTCTGCCACAGAAATGTGAGGAACATGTGTTTTTTTAGCCAAATTTTGAGGTTTGCAAAGGATTCTGGGTAACAAAACCTGGTCCGAGCCACACAAGTTACCCCATCTTGGATTCCCCTAGGTCTCTAGTTTTCAGAAATGCACAGGTTTGGTAGGTTTCCCTAGGTGCCGGCTGAGCTAGAGGCCAAAATCTACAGGTAGGCACTTTGCAAAAAACACCTCTGTTTTCTTTCAAAAAATTGGATGTGGCCACGTTGCGCTTTGGGGCGTTTCCTGTCTCGGGCGCTAGGCCTACCCACACAAGTGAGGTATCATTTTTATCGGGAGACTTGGGGGAACGCTGGGTGGAAGGAAATTTGTGGCTCCTCTCAGATTCCAGAACTTTCTGCTCAGAAATGTGAGGAACATGTGTTTTTTTATCCAAATTTTGATGTTTGCAAAGGATTCTGGGTAACAGAACCTGGTCCGAGCCACACAAGTCACCCCATCTTGGATTCCCCTAGGTCTCTAGTTTTCAGAAATGCACAGGTTTCGTAGGTTTCCCTAGGTGCCGGCTGAGCTAGAGGCCAAAATCTACAGGTAGGCACTTTGCAAAAAACACCTCTGTTTTCTTTCAAAAAATTGGATGTGTCCACGTTGCGCTTTGGGGTGTTTCCTGTCGCGGGCGCTAGGCCTACCCACACAAGTGAGGTATCATTTTTATTGGGAGACTTGGGGGAACGCTGGGTGGAAGGAAATTTGTGGCTCCTCTCAGATTCCAGAACTTTCTGCCACAGAAATGTGAGGAACATGTGTTTTTTTTAGCCAAATTTTGAGGTTTGCAAAGGATTCTGGGTAACAGATACTGGTCCGAGCCACACAAGTCACCCCATCTTGGATTCCCCTAGGTCTCTAGTTTTCAGAAATGCACAGGTTTGGTAGGTTTCCCTAGGTGCCGGCTGAGCTAGAGGCCAAAATCTACAGGTAGGCACTTTGCAAAAAACACCTCTGTTTTCTTTCAAAAATTTGGATGTGTCCACGTTGTTCTTTGGGGCGTTTCCTGTCGCGGGCGCTAGGCCTACCCACACAACTGAGGTATCATTTTTATCGGGAGACTTGGGGGAACGCTGGGTGGAAGGAAATTTGTGGCTCCTCTTAGATTCCAGAACTTTCTGCCACAGAAATGTGAAGAAGATGTGTTTTTTAAGCCAAAGTTTGAGGTTTGCAAAGGATTCTGGGTAACAGAACCTGGTCCGAGCCACACAAGTCACTCCATCTTGGATTCCCCTAGGTCTCTAGTTTTCAGAAATGCACAGGTTTGGTAGGTTTCCCTAGGTGCCGGCTGAGCTAGAGGCCAAAATCTACAGGTAGGCACTTTGCAAAAAACACCTCTGTTTTCTTTCAAAAAATTGGATGTGGCCACGTTGCGCTTTGGGGCGTTTCCTGTCTCGGGCGCTATGCCTACCCACACAAGTGAGGTATCATTTTTATCGGGAGACTTGGGGGAACGCTGGGTGGAAGGAAATTTGTGGCTCCTCTCAGATTCCAGAACTTTCTGCTCAGAAATGTGAGGAACATGTGTTTTTTTATCCAAATTTTGATGTTTGCAAAGGATTCTGGGTAACAGAACCTGGTCCGAGCCACACAAGTCACCCCATCTTGGATTCACCTAGGTCTCTAGTTTTCAGAAATGCACAGGTTTTGTAGGTTTCCCTAGGTGCCGGCTGAGCTAGAGGCCAAAATCTACAGGTAGGCACTTTGCAAAAAACACCTCTGTTTTCTTTCAAAAAATTGGATGTGTCCACGTTGCGCTTTGGGGCGTTTCCTGTCGCGGGCGCTAGGCCTACCCACACAAGTGAGGTATCATTTTTATTGGGAGACTTGGGGGAACGCTGGGTGGAAGGAAATTTGTGGCTCCTCTCAGATTCCAGAACTTTCTGCCACAGAAATGTGAGGAACATGTGTATTTTTAGCCAAATTATGAGGTTTGTAAAGGATTCTGGGTAACAGAACCTGGTCCGAGCCACACAAGTCACACCATCTTGGATTCCCCTCGGTCTCTAGTTTTCAGAAATGCACAGGTTTGGTAGGTTTCCCTAGGTGCCGGCTGAGCTAGAGGCCAAAATCGACAGGTAGGCACTTTGCAAAAAACACCTCTGTTTTCTTTCAAAAATTTGGATGTGTCCACGTTGCGCTTTGGAGCGTTTCCTGTTGCGTGCGCTAGGCCTACCCACACAAGTGAGGTATAATTTTTATCGGGAGACTTGGGGGAACGCTGGGTGGAAGGAAATTTGTGGCTCCTCTCAGATTCCAGAACTTTCTGCCACAGAAATGTGAGGAACATGTGTTTTTTTTAGCCAAATTTTGAGGTTTGCAAAGGATTCTGGGTAACAGATACTGGTCCGAGCCACACAAGTCACCCCATCTTGGATTCCCCTAGGTCTCTAGTTTTCAGAAATGCACAGGTTTGGTAGGTTTCCCTAGGTGCCGGCTGAGCTAGAGGCCAAAATCTACAGGTAGGCACTTTGCAAAAAACACCTCTGTTTTCTTTCAAAAATTTGGATGTGTCCACGTTGTTCTTTGGGGCGTTTCCTGTCGCGGGCGCTAGGCCTACCCACACAACTGAGGTATCATTTTTATCGGGAGACTTGGGGGAACGCTGGGTGGAAGGAAATTTGTGGCTCCTCTTAGATTCCAGAACTTTCTGCCACAGAAATGTGAAGAAGATGTGTTTTTTAAGCCAAAGTTTGAGGTTTGCAAAGGATTCTGGGTAACAGAACCTGGTCCGAGCAACACAAGTCACTCCATCTTGGATTCCCCTAGGTCTCTAGTTTTCAGAAATGCACAGGTTTGGTAGGTTTCTCTAGGTGCCGGCTGAGCTAGAGGCCAAAATCTACAGGTAGGCACTTTGCAAAAAACACCTCTGTTTTCTTTCAAAAAATTGGATGTGTGCACGTTGCGCTTTGGGGCGTTTCCTGTCGCGGGCGCTAGTCCTACCCACACAAGTGAGGTATCATTTTTATCGGGAGACATGGGGGAACGCTGGGTGGAAGGAAATTTGTGGCTCCTCTCAGATTCCAGAACTTTCTGCCACAGAAATGTGAGGAACATGTGTTTTTTAGCCAAATTTTGAGGTTTCCAAAGGATTCTGGGTAACAGAACCTGGTCCGAGCCACACAAGTCACCCCATCTTGGATTCCCCTAGGTCTCTAGTTTTCAGAAATGCACAGGTTTGGTAGGTTTCCCTAGGTGCCGGCTGAGCTAGAGGCCAAAATCTACAGGTAGGCACTTTGCAAAAAACACCTCTGTTTTCTTTCAAAAATTTGGATGTGTCCACGTTGCGCTTTGGGGCGTTTTCTGTCGCGGGCGCTAAGCCTACCCACACAAGTGAGGTATCATTTTTATCAAGAGACATTGGGGAACGCTGGGTGGAAGGAAATTTGTGGCTCCTCTCAGATTCCAGAACTTCTGCCACAGAAATGTGAGGAACATGTGTTTTTTAGACAAATTCTGAGGATTCCAAAGGATTCTGGGTAACAGAACCTGGTCCGAGCCACACAAGTCACCCCATCTTGGATTCCCCTAGGTCTCTAGTTTTCAGAAATGCACAGGTTTGGTAGGTTTCCCTAGGTGCCGGCTGAGCTAGAGGCCAAAATCTACAGGTAGGCACTTTGCAAAAAACACCTCTGTTTTCTTTCAAAAATGTGGATGTGTCCACGTTGCGCTTTGGGGCGTTTCCTGTCGCGGGCGCTAGGCCCACTCACACAAGTGAGGTATCATTTATATCTGGAGACTTGGGAGAACGCTGGGTGGAAGGAAATTTGTGGCTCCCCTCAGATTCCAGAACTTTCTGCCACAGAAATGTGAGGAACATGTGTTTTTTTAGCCAAATTTTGAGGTTTGCAAAGGATTCTGGGTAACAAAACCTGGTCCGAGCCACACAAGTTACCCCATCTTGGATTCCCCTAGGTCTCTAGTTTTCAGAAATGCACAGGTTTGGTAGGTTTCCCTAGGTGCCGGCTGAGCTAGAGGCCAAAATCTACAGGTAGGCACTTTGCAAAAAACACCTCTGTTTTCTTTAAAAAAATTGGATGTGGCCACGTTGCGCTTTGTGGCGTTTCCTGTCTCGGGCGCTAGGCCTACCCACACAAGTGAGGTATCATTTTTATCGGGAGACTTGGGGGAATGCTGGGTGGAAGGAAATTTGTGGCTCCTCTCAGATTCCAGAACTTTCTGCCACAGAAATGTGAGGAACATGTGTTTTTTTAGCCAAATTTGGATGTTTGCAAAGGATTCTAGGTAACAGAACCTGGTCCGAACCACACAAGTCACCCCATCTTGGATTCCCCTAGGTCTCTAGTTTTCAGAAATGCACAGGTTTCGTAGGTTTCCCTAGGTGCCGGCTGAGCTAGAGGCCAAAATCTACAGGTAGGCACTTTGCAAAAAACACCTCTGTTTTCTTTAAAAAAATTGGATGTGTCCACGTTGCGCTTTGGGGCGTTTCCTGTCGCGGGCGCTAGGCCCACCCACACAAGTGAGGTATCATTTTTATCGGGAGACTTGGGGGAACGCTGGGTGGAAGGAAATTCGTGGCTCCCCTCAGATTCCAGAACTTTCTGCCACAGAAATGTGAGGAACATGTGGTTTTTTAGCCAAATTTTGAGGTTTGCAAAGGATTCTGGGAAACAAAACCTGGTCCGAGCCACACAAGTTACCCCATCTTGGATTCCCCTAGGTCTCTAGTTTTCAGAAATGCACAGGTTTGGTAGGTTTCCCTAGGTGCCGGCTGAGCTAGAGGCCAAAACCTACAGGTAGGCACTTTGCAAAAAACACCTCTGTTTTCTTTAAAAAAATTGGATGTGTCCACGTTGCGCTTTGGGGCGTTTCCAGTCGCGGGCACTAGGCCCACCCACACAAGTGAGGTATCATTTTTATCGGGAGACTTGGGGGAACGCTGGGTGGAAGGAAATTTGTGGCTCCCCTCAGATTCCAGAACTTTCTGCCACAGAAATGTGAGGAACATGTGGTTTTTTAGCCAAATTTTGAGGTTTGCAAAGGATTCTGGGTAACAGAACCTGGTCCGAACCACACAAGTCACCCCATCTTGGATTCCCCTAGGTCTCTAGTTTTCAGAAATGCACAGGTTTGGTAGGTTTCCATAGTTGTCGGCTGAGCTAGAGGCCAAAATCTACAGGTAGGCACTTTGCAAAAAACACCTCTGTTTTCTTTAAAAAAATTGGATGTGTCATCGTTGCGCTTTGGAGCGTTTCCTGTCGCGTGCGCTAGGCCTACCCACACAAGTGAGGTATAATTTTTATCGGGAGACTTGGGGGAACGCTGGGTGGAAGGAAATTTGTGGCTCCCCTCAGATTCCAGAACTTTCTGCCACAGAAATGTGAGGAACATTTGTTTTTTTAGCCAAATTTTGAGGTTTGCAAAGGATTCTGGGTAACAGAACCTGGTCCGAGCCACACAAGTCACCCGATCTTGGATTCCCCTAGGTCTCTAGTTTTCAGAAATGCACAGGTTTGGTAGGTTTCCCTAGGTGCCGGCTGAGCTAGAGGCCAAAATCTACAGGTAGGCACTTTGCAAAAAACACCTCTGTTTTCTTTCAAAAATTTGGATGTGTCCACGTTGTTCTTTGGGGCGTTTCCTGTCGGGGGCGCTAGGCCTACCCACACAACTGAGGTATCATTTTTATCGGGAGACTTGGGGAACGCTGGGTGGAAGGAAATTTGTGGCTCCTCTTAGATTCCAGAACTTTCTGCTCAGAAATGTGAAGAAGATGTGTTTTTTAAGCCAAAGTTTGAGGTTTGCAAAGGATTCTGGGTAACAGAACCTGGTCCGAGCCACACAAGTCACCCCATCTTGGATTCCCCTAGGTCTCTAGTTTTCAGAAATGCACAGGTTTGGTAGGTTTCTCTAGGTGCCGGCTGAGCTAGAGGCCAAAATCTACAGGTAGGCACTTTGCAAAAAACACCTCTGTTTTCTTTCAAAAAATTGGATGTGTCCACGTTGCGCTTTGGGGCGTTTCCTGTCGCGGGCGCTAGGCCTACCCACACAAGTGAGGTATCATTTTTATCGGGAGACATGGGGGAACGCTGGGTGGAAGGAAATTTGTGGCTCCTCTCAGATTCCAGAACTTTCTGCCACAGAAATGTGAGGAACATGTGTTTTTTAGCCAAATTTTGAGGTTTCCAAAGGATTCTGGGTGACAGAACCTGGTCCGAGCCACACAAGTCACCCCATCTTGGATTCCCCTAGGTCTCTAGTTTTCAGAAATGCACAGGTTTGGTAGGTTTCCCTAGGTGCCGGCTGAGCTAGAGGCCAAAATCTACAGGTAGGCACTTTGCAAAAAACACCTCTGTTTTCTTTCAAAAATTTGGATGTGTCCACGTTGCGCTTTGGGGCGTTTCCTGTCGCGGGCCTTAGGCCCACCCACACAAGTGAGGTATCATTTTTATCGGGAGACTTGGGAGAACGCTGGGTGGAAGGAAATTTGTGGCTCCTCTTAGATTCCAGAACTTTCTGCCACAGAAATGTGAAGAAGATGTGTTTTTTAAGCCAAAGTTTGAGGTTTGCAAAGGATTCTGGGTAACAGAACCTGGTCCGAGCCACACAAGTCACCCCATCTTGGATTCCCCTAGGTCTCTAGTTTTCAGAAATGCACAGGTTTGGTAGGTTTCTCTAGCTGCCGGCTGAGCTAGAGGCCAAAATCTACAGGTAGGCACTTTGCAAAAAACACCTCTGTTTTCTTTCAAAAAATTGGATCTGTCCACGTTGCGCTTTGGGGCGTTTCCTGTCGCAGGCGCTAGGCCTACCTCACAAGTGAGGTATCATTTTTATCGGGAGACATGGGGGAACGCTGGGTGGAAGGAAATTTGTGGCTCCTCTCAGATTCCAGAACTTTCTGCCACAGAAATGTGAGGAACATGTGTTTTTTAGCCAAATTTTGAGGTTTCCAAAGGATTCTGGGTGACAGAACCTGGTCCGAGCCACACAAGTCACCCCATCTTGGATTCCCCTAGGTCTCTAGTTTTCAGAAATGCACAGGTTTGGTAGGTTTCCCTAGGTGCCGGCTGAGCTAGAGGCCAAAATCTACAGGTAGGCACTTTGCAAAAAACACCTCTGTTTTCTTTCAAAAATTTGGATGTGTCCATGTTGCCCTTTGGGGCGTTTCCTGTCGCGGGCGCTAGGCCTACCCACACAAGTGAGGTATCATTTTTATCGGGAGACATGGGGGAACGCTGGGTGGATGGAAATTTGTGGCTCCTCTCAGATTCCAGAACTTCTGCCACAGAAATGTGAGGAACATGTGTTTTTTAGACAAATTCTGAGGATTCCAAAGGATTCTGGGTAACAGAACCTGGTCCGAGACACACAAGTCACCCAATCTTGGATTCCCCTAGGTCTCTAGTTTTCAGAAATGCACAGGTTTGGTAGGTTTCCCTAGGTGCCGGCTGAGCTAGAGGCCAAAATCTACAGGTAGGCACTTTGCAAAAAACACCTCTGTTTTCTTTCAAAAATTTGGATGTGTTCACGTTGCGCTTTGGGGCGTTTCCTGTCGCGGGCGCTAGGCCCACCCACACAAGTGAGGTATCATTTTTATCGTGAGACTTGGGAGAACGCTGGGTGGAAGGAAATTTGTGGCTCCCCTCAGATTCCAGAACTTTCTGCCACAGAAATGTGAGGAACATGTGGTTTTTTAGCCAAATTTTGAGGTTTGCAAAGGATTCTGGGTAACAAAACCTGGTCCGAGCCACACAAGTTACCCCATCTTGGATTCCCCTAGGTCTCTAGTTTTCAGAAATGCACAGGTTTGGTAGGTTTCCCTAGGTGCCGGCTGAGCTAGAGGCCAAAATCTACAGGTAGGCACTTTGCAAAAAACACCTCTGTTTTCTTTCAAAAATTTGGATGTGTCCACGTTGCGCTTTGGGGCGTTTCCTGTCACGGGCACTAGGCCTACCCACACAAGTGAGGTATCATTTTTATCGGGAGACTTGGGGGAACGCTGGGTGGAAGGAAATTTGTGGCTCCTCTCAGATTCCAGAACTTCTGCCACAGAAATGTGAGGAACATGTGTTTTTTTAGACAAATTCTGAGGATTCCAAAGGATTCTGGGTAACAGAACCTGGTCCGAACCACACAAGTCACCCCATCTTGGATTCCCCTAGGTCTCTAGTTTTCAGAAATGCACAGGTTTCGTAGGTTTCCCTAGGTGCCGGCTGAGCTAGAGGCCAAAATCTACAGGTAGGCACTTTGCAAAAAACACCTCTGTTTTCTTTAAAAAAATTGGATGTGTCCACGTTGCGCTTTGGGGCGTTTCCTGTCGCGGGTGCTAGGCCCACCCACACAAGTGAGGTATCATTTTTATCGGGAGACTTGGGGGAACGCTGGGTGGAAGGAAATTTGTGGCTCCCCTCAGATTCCAGAACTTTCTGCCACAGAAATGTGAGGAACATGTGGTTTTTTTAGCCAAATTTTGAGGTTTGCAAAGGATTCTGGGTAACAAAACCTGGTCCGAGCCACACAAGTTACCCCATCTTGGATTCCCCTAGGTCTCTAGTTTTCAGAAATGCACAGGTTTGGTAGGTTTCCCTAGGTGCCGGCTGAGCTAGAGGCCAAAATCTACAGGTAGGCACTTTGCAAAAAACACCTCTGTTTTCTTTCAAAAAATTGGATGTGGCCACGTTGCGCTTTGGGGCGTTTCCTGTCTCGGGCGCTAGGCCTACCCACACAAGTAAGGTATCATTTTTATCGGGAGACTTGGGGGAACGCTGGGTGGAAGGAAATTTGTGGCTCCTCTCAGATTACAGAACTTTCTGCCACAGAAATGTGAGGAACATGTGATTTTTAGCCAAATTTTGAGGTTTCCAAAGGATTCTGGGTAACAGAACCTGGTCCGAGCCACACAAGTCACCCCATCTTGGATTCCCCTAGGTCTCTAGGTTTCAGAAAGGCACAGGTTTGGTAGGTTTCCCTAGGTGCCGGCTGAGCTAGAGGCCAAAATCTACAGGTAGGCACTTTGCAAAAAACACCTCTGTTTTCTTACAAAAATTTGGATGTGTCCACGTTGCGCTTTGGGGCGTTTCCTGTCGCGGTCGCTAGGTCTACCCACTCAAGTGAGGTATCATTTTTATCGGGAGACATCATGGAACGCTGGGTGGAAGGAAATTTGTGGCTCCTCTCAGATTCCAGAACTTCTGCCACAGAAATGTGAGGAACATGTGTTTTTTAGACAAATTCTGAGGATTCCAAAGGATTCTGGGTAACAGAACCTGGTCTGAGCCACACAAGTCACCCCATCTTGGATTCCCCTAGGTCTCTAGTTTTCCGAAATGCACAGGTTTGGTAGGTTTCCCTAGGTGCCGGCTGAGCTAGAGGCCAAAATCTACAGGTAGGCACTTTGCAAAAAACACCTCTGTTTTCTTTAAAAAAATTGGATGTGGCCACGTTGCGCTTTGTGGCGTTTCCTGTCTCGGGCGCTAGGCCTACCCACACAAGTGAGGTATCATTTTTATCGGAAGACTTGGGGGAACGCTGGGTGGAAGGAAATTTGTGGCTCCTCTCAGATTCCAGAACTTTCTGCCACAGAAATGTGAGGAACATGTGTTTTTTTAGCCAAATTTTGAGGTTTGCAAAGGATTCTGGGTAACAAAACCTGGTCCGAGCCACACGAGTTACCCCATCTTGGATTCCCCTAGGTCTCTAGTTTTCAGAAATGCACAGGTTTGGTAGGTTTCCCTAGGTGCCGGCTGAGCTAGAGGCCAAAATCTACAGGTAGGCACTTTGCAAAAAACACCTCTGTTTTCTTTAAAAAAATTGGATGTGGCCACGTTGCGCTTTGGAGCGTTTCCTGTCTCGGGCGCTAGGCCTACCCACACAAGTGAGGTATCATTTTTATCCGGAGACTTGGGGGAACGCTGGGTGGAAGGAAATTTGTGGCTCCTCTCAGATTCCAGAACTTTCTGCCACAGAAATGTGAGGAACATGTGTTTTTTTATCCAAATTTTGATGTTTGCAAAGGATTCTGGGTAACAGAACCTGGTCCGAGCCACACAAGTCACCCCATCTTGGATTCCCCTAGGTCTCTAGTTTTCAGAAATGCACAGGTTTGGTAGGGTTCCCTAGGTGCCGGCTGAGCTAGAGGCCAAAATCGACAGGTAGGCACTTTGCAAAAAACACCTCTGTTTTCTTTCAAAAATTTGGATGTGTCCACGTTGCGCTTTGGAGCGTTTCCTGTTGCGTGCGCTAGGCCTACCCACACAAGTGAGGTATAATTTTTATCGGGAGACTTGGGGGAACGCTGGGTGGAAGGAAATTTGTGGCTCCTCTCAGATTCCAGAACTTTCTGCCACAGAAATGTGAGGAACATGTGTTTTTTTTAGCCAAATTTTGAGGTTTGCAAAGGATTCTGGGTAACAGATACTGGTCCGAGCCACACAAGTCACCCCATCTTGGATTCCCCTAGGTCTCTAGTTTTCAGAAATGCACAGGTTTGGTAGGTTTCCCTAGGTGCCGGCTGAGCTAGAGGCCAAAATCTACAGGTAGGCACTTTGCAAAAAACACCTCTGTTTTCTTTCAAAAATTTGGATGTGTCCACGTTGTTCTTTGGGGCGTTTCCTGTCGCGGGCGCTAGGCCTACCCACACAACTGAGGTATCATTTTTATCGGGAGACTTGGGGGAACGCTGGGTGGAAGGAAATTTGTGGCTCCTCTTAGATTCCAGAACTTTCTGCCACAGAAATGTGAAGAAGATGTGTTTTTTATGCCAAAGTTTGAGGTTTGCAAAGGATTCTGGGTAACAGAACCTGGTCCGAGCCACACAAGTCACTCCATCTTGGATTCCCCTAGGTCTCTAGTTTTCAGAAATGCACAGGTTTGGTAGGTTTCTCTAGGTGCCGGCTGAGCTAGAGGCCAAAATCTACAGGTAGGCACTTTGCAAAAAACACCTCTGTTTTCTTTCAAAAAATTGGATGTGTGCACGTTGCGCTTTGGGGCGTTTCCTGTCGCGGGCGCTAGTCCTACCCACACAAGTGAGGTATCATTTTTATCGGGAGACATGGGGGAACGCTGGGTGGAAGGAAATTTGTGGCTCCTCTCAGATTCCAGAACTTTCTGCCACAGAAATGTGAGGAACATGTGTTTTTTAGCCAAATTTTGAGGTTTCCAAAGGATTCTGGGTAACAGAACCTGGTCCGAGCCACACAAGTCACCCCATCTTGGATTCCCCTAGGCCTCTAGTTTTCAGAAATGCACAGGTTTGGTAGGTTTCCCTAGGTGCCGGCTGAGCTAGAGGCCAAAATCTACAGGTAGGCACTTTGCAAAAAACACCTCTGTTTTCTTTCAAAAATTTGGATGTGTCCACGTTGCGCTTTGGGGCGTTTTCTGTCGCGGCCGCTAAGCCTACCCACACAAGTGAGGTATCATTTTTATCAAGAGACATGGGGGAACGCTGGGTGGAAGGAAATTTGTGTCTCCTCTCAGATTCCAGAACTTCTGCTCAGAAATGTGAGGAACATGAGTTTTTTAGACAAATTCTGAGGATTCCAAAGGATTCTGGGTAACAGAACCTGGTCCGAGCCACACAAGTCACCCCATCTTGGA
This sequence comes from Pleurodeles waltl, assembly GCF_031143425.1. Lineage (NCBI taxonomy): Eukaryota > Metazoa > Chordata > Amphibia > Caudata > Salamandridae > Pleurodeles > Pleurodeles waltl. The sequence continues at coordinate 141,611,697 of NC_090440.1, forward strand.
TTCCCCTAGGTCTCTAGTTTTCAGAAATGCACAGGTTTGGTAGGTTTCCCTAGGTGCCGGCTGAGCTAGAGGCCAAAATCTACAGGTAGGCACTTTGCAAAAAACACCTCTGTTTTCTTTCAAAAATTTGGATGTGTCCACGTTGCGCTTTGGGGCGTTTCCTGTCGCGGGCGCTAGGCCCACCCACACAAGTGAGGTATCATTTATATCTGGAGACTTGGGAGAACGCTGGGTGGAAGGAAATTTGTGGCTCCCCTCAGATTCCAGAACTTTCTGCCACAGAAATGTGAGGAACATGTGTTTTTTTAGCCAAATTTTGAGGTTTGCAAAGGATTCTGGGTAACAAAACCTGGTCCGAGCCACACAAGTTACCCCATCTTGGATTCCCCTAGGTCTCTAGTTTTCAGAAATGCACAGGTTTGGTAGGTTTCCCTAGGTGCCGGCTGAGCTAGAGGCCAAAATCTACAGGTAGGCACTTTGCAAAAAACACCTCTGTTTTCTTTAAAAAAATTGGATGTGGCCACGTTGCGCTTTGTGGCGTTTCCTGTCTCGGGCGCTAGGCCTACCCACACAAGTGAGGTATCATTTTTATCGGGAGACTTGGGGGAACGCTGGGTGGAAGGAAATTTGTGGCTCCTCTCAGATTCCAGAACTTTCTGCCACAGAAATGTGAGGAACATGTGTTTTTTTAGCCAAATTTGGATGTTTGCAAAGGATTCTAGGTAACAGAACCTGGTCCGAACCACACAAGTCACCCCATCTTGGATTCCCCTAGGTCTCTAGTTTTCAGAAATGCACAGGTTTCGTAGGTTTCCCTAGGTGCCGGCTGAGCTAGAGGCCAAAATCTACAGGTAGGCACTTTGCAAAAAACACCTCTGTTTTCTTTAAAAAAATTGGATGTGTCCACGTTGCGCTTTGGGGCGTTTCCTGTCGCGGGCGCTAGGCCCACCCACACAAGTGAGGTATCATTTTTATCGGGAGACTTGGGGGAACGCTGGGTGGAAGGAAATTCGTGGCTCCCCTCAGATTCCAGAACTTTCTGCCACAGAAATGTGAGGAACATGTGGTTTTTTAGCCAAATTTTGAGGTTTGCAAAGGATTCTGGGAAACAAAACCTGGTCCGAGCCACACAAGTTACCCCATCTTGGATTCCCCTAGGTCTCTAGTTTTCAGAAATGCACAGGTTTGGTAGGTTTCCCTAGGTGCCGGCTGAGCTAGAGGCCAAAATCTACAGGTAGGCACTTTGCAAAAAACACCTCTGTTTTCTTTAAAAAAATTGGATGTGTCCACGTTGCGCTTTGGGGCGTTTCCAGTCGCGGGCACTAGGCCCACCCACACAAGTGAGGTATCATTTTTATCGGGAGACTTGGGGGAACGCTGGGTGGAAGGAAATTTGTGGCTCCCCTTAGATTCCAGAACTTTCTGCCACAGAAATATGAGGAACATGTGGTTTTTTAGCCAAATTTTGAGGTTTGCAAAGGATTCTGGGTAACAAAACCTGGTCCGAGCCACACAAGTCACCCCATCTTGGATTCCCCTAGGTCTCTAGTTTTCAGAAATGCACAGGTTTGGTAGGTTTCCCTAGGTGCCGGCTGAGCTAGAGGCCAAAATCTACAGGTAGGCTCTTTGCAAAAATCACCTCTGTTTTCTTTAAAAAAATTGGATGTGTCCACGTTGCGCTTTGGGGCGTTTCCTGTCGCGGGCGCTAGGCCCACCCACACAAGTGAGGTATCATTTTTATCGGGAGACTTGGGGGAACGCTGGGTGGAAGGAAATTTGTGGCTCCCCTCAGATTCCAGAACTTTCTGCCACAGAAATGAGAGGAACATGTGGTTTTTTAGCCAAATTTTGAGGTTTGCAAAGGATTCTGGGTAACAGAACCTGGTCCGAACCACACAAGTCACCCCATCTTGGATTCCCCTAGGTCTCTAGTTTTCAGAAATGCACAGGTTTGGTAGGTTTCCCTAGGTGCCGGCTGAGCTAGAGGCCAAAATCTACAGGTAGGCACTTTGCAAAAAACACCTCTGTTTTCTTTAAAAAAATTGGATGTGTCCACGTTGCGCTTTGGGGCGTTTCCTGTCGCGGGCGCTAGGCCCACCCACACAAGTGAGGTATCATTTTTATCGGGAGACTTGGGAGAACGCTGGGTGGAAGGAAATTTGTGGCTCCTCTTAGATTCCAGAACTTTCTGCCACAGAAATGTGAAGAAGATGTGTTTTTTAAGCCAAAGTTTGAGGTTTGCAAAGGATTCTGGGTAACAGAACCTGGTCCGAGCCACACAAGTCACCCCATCTTGGATTCCCCTAGGTCTCTAGTTTTCAGAAATGCACAGGTTTGGTAGGTTTCTCTAGCTGCCGGCTGAGCTAGAGGCCAAAATCTACAGGTAGGCACTTTGCAAAAAACACCTCTGTTTTCTTTCAAAAAATTGGATGTGTCCACGTTGCGCTTTGGGGCGTTTCCTGTCGCAGGCGCTAGGCCTACCCACACAAGTGAGGTATCATTTTTATCGGGAGACATGGGGGAACGCTGGGTGGAAGGAAATTTGTGGCTCCTCTCAGATTCCAGAACTTTCTGCCACAGAAATGTGAGGAACATGTGTTTTTTAGCCAAATTTTGAGGTTTCCAAAGGATTCTGGGTGACAGAACCTGTCGTGGTGAGGTACTGGGTTTTTCAGAACCGGTACTGATCCGGTAACCCAGCGGTGCCAGGGTACACCCAAAGACCTCGGGTACTTTCCTGATTCAGACTACAGAAACTCAGAGTCTTCTAGGTGAAGTCAAAGATCGATTTTATTGGCTGCAACCAATTGACAAGTGTCCTAGAAGTACAACAGCACGATTTGTATGTTCTCAGGAGACTGTGTTTCAATGCAAAGTCAGGTTTCCTTATGTACAGTTTTTTAAGCTTCAGGCAAACATTCTTGACATTTTGGTTGGTCATTCACATGTTTTTACTACAAAGGAAAAAACAGTGTCATGATGAAACCTTATATTTCATGTCATCCAACCCATAATAAATTACCTGGCAAGGCCTAGTATTTTACATCAGATAAGTGTGAACCCCCAATAAAAATGGGCACCTCCCCCTCGTAAAGTAAGAAGAAGAAAAGAGCAGGTGCAGGTGTGAGCAAGATTAGGCAGGGTGTGTGAGCGATAATAAGGGTTTTATGGCATGGTGTGCCTTGATGCTATCTGATTCGGCCACTGGGAGAGGGACTGACCAAACAGGTTTGGCCTGAGACAATGGTTCCAGCTTGTCCAGGCCAGAGAGAAGTCAATCAAGGTGTACCTGTCCTTGGAATCAAATCTGACTGTATTATAAGCCTATGTGAGGGCAACTTTTAAAAATGGCTGCTGTGTATAAAATGGGAGCCACGAGTGCAGGACGAAAATGGCGATTTCGAGGTGAAAACGCTGCTGGAATTGAGCGAAAATGCTCATGCTTAGTGTACTAGTCATTATCGGTCTTTTGATACTAAAATCGTACTGCTGTGGCAAAGTAAATTACATGGGTCCAGAATTTTTAGAACCACAGCGGGCGCTAGGCCTACCCACACAAGTGAGGTATCATTTTTATCGGGAGACTTTGGGGAACTCTGGGTGGAAGGAAATTTGTGGCTCCTCTCAGATTCCAGAACTTTCTGCCACACGCCAAATTTTGAGGTTTGCAAAGGATTCTGGGTAACAAAACCTTGTCCGAGCCACACAAGTTACCCCATCTTGGATTCCCCTAGGTCTCTAGTTTTCAGAAATGCACAGGTTTGGTAGGTTTCCCTAGGTGCCGGCTGAGCTAGAGGCCAAAATCTACAGGTAGGCACTTTGCAAAAAACACATCTGTTTTCTTTCAAAAATTTGGATGTGTCCACGTTGCGCTTTGGGGCGTTTCCTGTCACGGGCGCTAGGCCTACCCACACAAGTGAGGTATCATTTTTATCAGGAGACTTGGGGGAACGCTGGGTGGAAGGAAATTTGTGGCTCCTCTCAGATTCCAGAACTTCTGCCACAGAAATGTGAGGAACATGTGTTTTTTTAGACAAATTCTGAGGATTCCAAAGGATTCTGGGTAACAGAACCTGGTCCGAACCACACAAGTCACCCCATCTTGGATTCCCCTATGTCTCTAGTTTTCAGAAATGCACAGGTTTCATAGGTTTCCCTAGGTGCCGGCTGAGCTAGAGGCCAAAATCTACAGGTAGGCACTTTGCAAAAAACACCTCTGTTTTCTTTAAAAAAATTGGATGTGTCCACGTTGCGCTTTGGGGCGTTTCCTGTCGCGGGTGCTAGGCCCACCCACACAAGTGAGGTATCATTTTTATCGGGAGACTTGGGGGAACGCTGGGTGGAAGGAAATTTGTGGCTCCCCTCAGATTCCAGAACTTTCTGCCACAGAAATGTGAGAAACATGTGGTTTTTTTAGCCAAATTTTGAGGTTTGCAAAGGATTCTGGGTAACAAAACCTGGTCCGAGCCACATAAGTTACCCCATCTTGGATTCCCCCAGGTCTCTAGTTTTCAGAAATGCACAGGTTTCGTAGGTTTCCCTAGGTGCCGGCTGAGCTAGAGGCCAAAATCTACAGGTAGGCACTTTGCAAAAAACACCTCTGTTTTCTTTAAAAAAATTGGATGTGTCCACGTTGCGCTTTGGGGCGTTTCCTGTCGCGGGCGCTAGGCCCACCCACACAAGTGAGGTATCATTTTTATCGGGAGACTTGGGGGAACGCTGGGTGGAAGGAAATTCGTGGCTCCCCTCAGATTCCAGAACTTTCTGCCACAGAAATGTGAGGAACATGTGGTTTTTTAGCCAAATTTTGAGGTTTGCAAAGGATTCTGGGAAACAAAACCTGGTCCGAGCCACACAAGTTACCCCATCTTGGATTCCCCTAGGTCTCTAGTTTTCAGAAATGCACAGGTTTGGTAGGTTTCCCTAGGTGCCGGCTGAGCTAGAGGCCAAAATCTACAGGTAGGCACTTTGCAAAAAACACCTCTGTTTTCTTTAAAAAAATTGGATGTGTCCACGTTGCGCTTTGGGGCGTTTCCAGTCGCGGGCACTAGGCCCACCCACACAAGTGAGGTATCATTTTTATCGGGAGACTTGGGGGAACGCTGGGTGGAAGGAAATTTGTGGCTCCCCTTAGATTCCAGAACTTTCTGCCACAGAAATATGAGGAACATGTGGTTTTTTAGCCAAATTTTGAGGTTTGCAAAGGATTCTGGGTAACAAAACCTGGTCCGAGCCACACAAGTTACCCCATCTTGGATTCCCCTAGGTCTCTAGTTTTCAGAAATGCACAGGTTTGGTAGGTTTCCCTAGGTGCCGGCTGAGCTAGAGGCCAAAATCTACAGGTAGGCTCTTTGCAAAAATCACCTCTGTTTTCTTTAAAAAAATTGGATGTGTCCACGTTGCGCTTTGGGGCATTTCCTGTCGCGGGCGCTAGGCCCACCCACACAAGTGAGGTATCATTTTTATCGGGAGACTTGGGGGAACGCTGGGTGGAAGGAAATTTGTGGCTCCCCTCAGATTCCAGAACTTTCTGCCACAGAAATGTGAGGAACATGTGGTTTTTTAGCCAAATTTTGAGGTTTGCAAAGGATTCTGGGTAACAGAACCTGGTCCGAACCACACAAGTCACCCCATCTTGGATTCCCCTAGGTCTCTAGTTTTCAGAAATGCACAGGTTTGGTAGGTTTCCATAGGTGTCGGCTGAGCTAGAGGCCAAAATCTACAGGTAGGCACTTTGCAAAAAACACCTCTGTTTTCTTTAAAAAAATTGGATGTGTCATCGTTGCGCTTTGGAGCGTTTCCTGTCGCGTGCGCTAGGCCTACCCACACAAGTGAGGTATAATTTTTATCGGGAGACTTGGGGGAACGCTGGGTGGAAGGAAATTTGTGGCTCCCCTCAGATTCCAGAACTTTCTGCCACAGAAATGTGAGGAACATTTGTTTTTTTAGCCAAATTTTGAGGTTTGCAAAGGATTCTGGGTAACAGAAACTGGTCCGAGCCACACAAGTCACCCCATCTTGGATTCCCCTAGGTCTCTAGTTTTCAGAAATGCACAGGTTTGGTAGGTTTCCCTAGGTGCCGGCTGAGCTAGAGGCCAAAATCTACAGGTAGGCACTTTGCAAAAAACACCTCTGTTTTCTTTCAAAAATTTGGATGTGTCCACGTTGTTCTTTGGGGCGTTTCCTGTCGCGGGCGCTAGGCCTACCCACACAAGTGAGGTATCATTTTTATCGGGAGACTTGGGGGAACGCTGGGTGGAAGGAAATTTGTGGCTCCTCTTAGATTCCAGAACTTTCTGCTCAGAAATGTGAAGAAGATGTGTTTTTTAAGCCAAAGTTTGAGGTTTGCAAAGGATTCTGGGTAACAGAACCTGGTCCGAGCCAAACAAGTCACCCCATCTTGGATTCCCCTAGGTCTCTAGTTTTCAGAAATGCACAGGTTTCATAGGTTTCCCTAGGTGCCGGCTGAGCTAGAGGCCAAAATCTACAGGTAGGCACTTTGCAAAAAACACCTCTGTTTTCTTTAAAAAAATTGGATGTGTCCACGTTGCGCTTTGGGGCGTTTCCTGTCGCGGGTGCTAGGCCCACCCACACAAGTGAGGTATCATTTTTATCGGGAGACTTGGGGGAACGCTGGGTGGAAGGAAATTTGTGGCTCCCCTCAGATTCCAGAACTTTCTGCCACAGAAATGTGAGAAACATGTGTTTTTTTTAGCCAAATTTTGAGGTTTGCAAAGGATTCTGGGTAACAAAACCTGGTCCGAGCCACATAAGTTACCCCATCTTGGATTCCCCCAGGTCTCTAGTTTTCAGAAATGCACAGGTTTCGTAGGTTTCCCTAGGTGCCGGCTGAGCTAGAGGCCAAAATCTACAGGTAGGCACTTTGCAAAAAACACCTCTGTTTTCTTTAAAAAAATTGGATGTGTCCACGTTGCGCTTTGGGGCGTTTCCTGTCGCGGGCGCTAGGCCCACCCACACAAGTGAGGTATCATTTTTATCGGGAGACTTGGGGGAACGCTGGGTGGAAGGAAATTCGTGGCTCCCCTCAGATTCCAGAACTTTCTGCCACAGAAATGTGAGGAACATGTGGTTTTTTAGCCAAATTTTGAGGTTTGCAAAGGATTCTGGGAAACAAAACCTGGTCCGAGCCACACAAGTTACCCCATCTTGGATTCCCCTAGGTCTCTAGTTTTCAGAAATGCACAGGTTTGGTAGGTTTCCCTAGGTGCCGGCTGAGCTAGAGGCCAAAATCTACAGGTAGGCACTTTGCAAAAAACACCTCTGTTTTCTTTAAAAAAATTGGATGTGTCCACGTTGCGCTTTGGGGCGTTTCCAGTCGCGGGCACTAGGCCCACCCACACAAGTGAGGTATCATTTTTATCGGGAGACTTGGGGGAACGCTGGGTGGAAGGAAATTTGTGGCTCCCCTTAGATTCCAGAACTTTCTGCCACAGAAATATGAGGAACATGTGGTTTTTTAGCCAAATTTTGAGGTTTGCAAAGGATTCTGGGTAACAAAACCTGGTCCGAGCCACACAAGTTACCCCATCTTGGATTCCCCTAGGTCTCTAGTTTTCAGAAATGCACAGGTTTGGTAGGTTTCCCTAGGTGCCGGCTGAGCTAGAGGCCAAAATCTACAGGTAGGCTCTTTGCAAAAATCACCTCTGTTTTCTTTAAAAAAATTGGATGTGTCCACGTTGCGCTTTGGGGCGTTTCCTGTCACGGGCGCTAGGCCCACCCACACAAGTGAGGTATCATTTTTATCGGGAGACTTGGGGGAACGCTGGGTGGAAGGAAATTTGTGGCTCCCCTCAGATTCCAGAACTTTCTGCCACAGAAATGTGAGGAACATGTGGTTTTTTAGCCAAATTTTGAGGTTTGCAAAGGATTCTGGGTAACAGAACCTGGTCCGAACCACACAAGTCACCCCATCTTGGATTCCCCTAGGTCTCTAGTTTTCAGAAATGCACAGGTTTGGTAGGTTTCCATAGGTGTCGGCTGAGCTAGAGGCCAAAATCTACAGGTAGGCACTTTGCAAAAAACACCTCTGTTTTCTTTAAAAAAATTGGATGTGTCATCGTTGCGCTTTGGAGCGTTTCCTGTCGCGTGCGCTAGGCCTACCCACACAAGTGAGGTATAATTTTTATCGGGAGACTTGGGGGAACGCTGGGTGGAAGGAAATTTGTGGCTCCCCTCAGATTCCAGAACTTTCTGCCACAGAAATGTGAGGAACATTTGTTTTTTTAGCCAAATTTTGAGGTTTGCAAAGGATTCTGGGTAACAGAAACTGGTCCGAGCCACACAAGTCACCCCATCTTGGATTCCCCTAGGTCTCTAGTTTTCAGAAATGCACAGGTTTGGTAGGTTTCCCTAGGTGCCGGCTGAGCTAGAGGCCAAAATCTACAGGTAGGCACTTTGCAAAAAACACCTCTGTTTTCTTTCAAAAATTTGGATGTGTCCACGTTGTTCTTTGGGGCGTTTCCTGTCGCGGGCGCTAGGCCTACCCACACAAGTGAGGTATCATTTTTATCGGGAGACTTGGGGGAACGCTGGGTGGAAGGAAATTTGTGGCTCCTCTTAGATTCCAGAACTTTCTGCTCAGAAATGTGAAGAAGATGTGTTTTTTAAGCCAAAGTTTGAGGTTTGCAAAGGATTCTGGGTAACAGAACCTGGTCCGAGCCAAACAAGTCACCCCATCTTGGATTCCCCTAGGTCTCTAGTTTTCAGAAATGCACAGGTTTGGTAGGTTTCTCTAGGTGCCGGCTGAGCTAGAGGCCAAAATCTACAGGTAGGCACTTTGCAAAAAACACCTCTGTTTTCTTTAAAAAAATTGGATGTGTCCACGTTGCGCTTTGGGGCGTTTCCTGTCGCGGGCGCTAGGCCTACCCACACAAGTGAGGTATCATTTTTATCGGGAGACATGGGGGAACGCTGGGTGGAAGGAAATTTGTGGCTCCTCTCAGATTCCAGAACTTTTTGCCACAGAAATGTGAGGAACATGTGTTTTTTAGCCAAATTTTGAGGTTTCCAAAGGATTCTGGGTGACAGAACCTGGTCCGAGCCACACAAGTCACCCCATCTTGGATTCCCCTAGGTCTCTAGTTTTCAGAAATGCACAGGTTTGGTAGGTTTCCCTAGGTGCCGGCTGAGCTAGAGGCCAAAATCTACAGGTAGGCACTTTGCAAAAAACACCTCTGTTTTCTTTCCAAAATTTGGATGTGTCCACGTTGCGCTTTGGGGCGTTTCCTGTCGCGGGCGCTAGGCCCACCCACACAAGTGAGGTATCATTTTTATCGGGAGACTTGGGAGAACGCTGGGTGGAAGGAAATTTGTGGCTCCTCTTAGATTCCAGAACTTTCTGCCACAGAAATGTGAAGAAGATGTGTTTTTTAAGCCAAAGTTTGAGGTTTGCAAAGGATTCTGGGTAACAGAACCTGGTCCGAGCCACACAAGTCACCCCATCTTGGATTCCCCTAGGTCTCTAGTTTTCAGAAATGCACAGGTTTGGTAGGTTTCTCTAGCTGCCGGCTGAGCTAGAGGCCAAAATCTACAGGTAGGCACTTTGCAAAAAACACCTCTGTTTTCTTTCAAAAAATTGGATGTGTCCACGTTGCGCTTTGGGGCGTTTCCTGTCGCAGGCGCTAGGCCTACCCACACAAGTGAGGTATCATTTTTATCGGGAGACATGGGGGAACGCTGGGTGGAAGGAAATTTGTGGCTCCTCTCAGATTCCAGAACTTTCTGCCACAGAAATGTGAGGAACATGTGTTTTTTAGCCAAATTTTGAGGTTTCCAAAGGATTCTGGGTGACAGAACCTGTCGTGGTGAGGTACTGGGTTTTTCAGAACCGGTACTGATCCGGTAACCCAGCGGTGCCAGGGTACACCCAAAGACCTCGGGTACTTTCCTGATTCAGACTACAGAAACTCAGAGTCTTCTAGGTGAAGTCAAAGATCGATTTTATTGGCTGCAACCAATTGACAAGTGTCCTAGAAGTACAACAGCACGATTTGTATGTTCTCAGGAGACTGTGTTTCAATGCAAAGTCAGGTTTCCTTATGTACAGTTTTTTAAGCTTCAGGCAAACATTCTTGACATTTTGGTTGGTCATTCACATGTTTTTACTACAAAGGAAAAAACAGTGTCATGATGAAACCTTATATTTCATGTCATCCAACCCATAATAAATTACCTGGCAAGGCCTAGTATTTTACATCAGATAAGTGTGGACCCCCAATAAAAATGGGCACCTCCCCCTCGTAAAGTAAGAAGAAGAAAAGAGCAGGTGCAGGTGTGAGCAAGATTAGGCAGGGTGTGTGAGCGATAATAAGGGTTTTATGGCATGGTGTGCCTTGATGCTATCTGATTCGGCCACTGGGAGAGGGACTGACCAAACAGGTTTGGCCTGAGACAATGGTTCCAGCTTGTCCAGGCCAGAGAGAAGTCAATCAAGGTGTACCTGTCCTTGGAATCAAATCTGACTGTATTATAAGCCTATGTGAGGGCAACTTTTAAAAATGGCTGCTGTGTATAAAATGGGAGCCACGAGTGCAGGACGAAAATGGCGATTTCGAGGTGAAAACGCTGCTGGAATTGAGCGAAAATGCTCATGCTTAGTGTACTAGTCATTATCGGTCTTTTGATACTAAAATCGTACTGCTGTGGCAAAGTAAATTACATGGGTCCAGAATTTTTAGAACCACAGCGGGCGCTAGGCCTACCCACACAAGTGAGGTATCATTTTTATCGGGAGACTTTGGGGAACTCTGGGTGGAAGGAAATTTGTGGCTCCTCTCAGATTCCAGAACTTTCTGCCACACGCCAAATTTTGAGGTTTGCAAAGGATTCTGGGTAACAAAACCTGGTCCGAGCCACACAAGTTACCCCATCTTGGATTCCCCTAGGTCTCTAGTTTTCAGAAATGCACAGGTTTGGTAGGTTTCCCTAGGTGCCGGCTGAGCTAGAGGCCAAAATCTACAGGTAGGCACTTTGCAAAAAACACATCTGTTTTCTTTCAAAAATTTGGATGTGTCCACGTTGCGCTTTGGGGCGTTTCCTGTCACGGGCGCTAGGCCTACCCACACAAGTGAGGTATCATTTTTATCAGGAGACTTGGGGGAACGCTGGGTGGAAGGAAATTTGTGGCTCCTCTCAGATTCCAGAACTTCTGCCACAGAAATGTGAGGAACATGTGTTTTTTTAGACAAATTCTGAGGATTCCAAAGGATTCTGGGTAACAGAACCTGGTCCGAACCACACAAGTCACCCCATCTTGGATTCCCCTAGGTCTCTAGTTTTCAGAAATGCACAGGTTTCATAGGTTTCCCTAGGTGCCGGCTGAGCTAGAGGCCAAAATCTACAGGTAGGCACTTTGCAAAAAACACCTCTGTTTTCTTTAAAAAAATTGGATGTGTCCACGTTGCGCTTTGGGGCGTTTCCTGTCGCGGGTGCTAGGCCCACCCACACAAGTGAGGTATCATTTTTATCGGGAGACTTGGGGGAACGCTGGGTGGAAGGAAATTTGTGGCTCCCCTCAGATTCCAGAACTTTCTGCCACAGAAATGTGAGAAACATGTGGTTTTTTTAGCCAAATTTTGAGGTTTGCAAAGGATTCTGGGTAACAAAACCTGGTCCGAGCCACATAAGTTACCCCATCTTGGATTCCCCCAGGTCTCTAGTTTTCAGAAATGCACAGGTTTGGTAGGTTTCCATAGGTGCCGGCTGAGCTAGAGGCCAAAATCTACAGGTAGGCACTTTGCAAAAAACACCTCTGTTTTGTTTCAAAAAATTGGATGTGTCCACGTTGCTCTTTGGGGCGTTTCCTGTTGCGGGCACTAGGCCTACCCACACAAGTGAGGTATCATTTTTATCGGGAGACTTTGGGGAACGCTGGGTGGAAGGAAATTTGTGGCTCCTCTCAGATTCCACAACTTTCTGCCACAAGCCAAATTTTGAGGTTTGCAAAGGATTCTGGGTAACAGAACCTGGTCCGAGCCACACAAGTCACCCCATCTTGGATTCCCCTAGTTCTCTAGTTTTCAGAAATTCACAGGTTTGGTAGGTTTCCCTAGGTGCCGGCTGAGCTAGAGGCCAAAATCTACAGGTAGGCACTATTCAAAAAACACCTCTGTTTTCTTTAAAAAAATTGGATGTGTCCACGTTGCGCTTTGGGGCGTTTCCTGTCGCGGGCGCTAGGCCTACCCGCACAAGTGAGGTATCATTTTTATCGGGAGACTTGGGGGAACGCTGGGTGGAAGGAAATGTGTGGCTCCTCTCAGATTCCAGAACTTTCTGCCACAGAAATATTAGGAACATGTGTTTTTTTAGCCAAATTTTGAGGTTTGCAAAGGATTCTGGGTAACAGAACCTGGTCCGAGCCACACAAGTCACCCCATCTTGGATTCCCCTAGGTCTCTAGTTTTCAGAAATGCACAGGTTTGGTAGGTTTCCCTAGGTGCCGGCTGAGCTAGAGGCCAAAATCGACAGGTAGGCACTTTGCAAAAAACACCTCTGTTTTCTTTCAAAAATTTGGATGTGTCCACGTTGCGCTTTGGGGCGTTTCCTGTCGCGGGCGCTAGGCCTACCCACACAAGTGAGGTATCATTTTTATCGGGAGACTTGGGGGAACGCTGGGTGGAAGGAAATTCGTGGCTCCTCTCAGATTCCAGAACTTTCTGCCACAGAAATATAAGGAACATGTGTTTTTTTATCCAAATTTTGAGGTTTGCAAAGGATTCTGGGTAACAGAACCTGGTCCGAGCCACACAAGTCACCCCATCTTGGATTCCCCTAGGTCTCTAGTTTTCAGAAATGCACAGGTTTGGTAGGTTTCCCTAGGTGCCGGCTGAGCTAGAGGCCAAAATCTACAGGTAGGCACTTTGCAAAAAACACCTCTGTTTTCTTTCAAAAAATTGGATGTGTCCACGTTGCGCTTTGGGGCGTTTCCTGTCGCGGGTGCTAGGCCTACCCACACAAGTGAGGTATCATTTTTATCGGGAGACTTGGGGGAATGCTGGGTGGAAGGAAATTTGTGGCTCCTCTCAGATTCCAGAACTTTCTGCCACAGAAATGTGAGGAACATGTGTTTTTTTAGCCAAATTTTGAGGTTTGCAAAGGATTCTGGGTAACAGAAACTGGTCCGAGCCACACAAATCAACCCATCTTGGATTCCCCTAGGTCTCTACTTTTCAGAAATGCACAGGTTTGGTAGGTTTCCCTAGGTGCCAGCTGAGCTAGAGGCCAAAATCGACAGGTAGGCACTTTGCAAAAAACACCTCTGTTTTCTTTCAAAAAATTGGATGTGTCCACGTTGCTCTTTGGGGCGTTTCCTGTCGCGGGCGCTAGGCCTACCCACACAAGTGAGGTATCATTTTTATCGGGAGACTTGGGGGAACGCTGGGTGGAAGGAAATTTGAGGCTCCTCTCAGATTGCAGAACTTTCTACCACATGCCAAATTTTGAGGTTTGCAAAGGATTCTGGGTAACAGAACCTGGTCCGAGCCACACAAGTCACCCCATCTTAGATTCCCCTAGGTCTCTAGTTTTCAGAAATGCACAGGTTTGGTAGGTTTCCCTAGGTGCCGGCTGAGCTAGAGGCCAAAATCGACAGGTAGGCACTTTGCAAAAAACACCTCTGTTTTCTTTAAAAAAATTGGATGTGTCCACGTTGCGCTTTGGGGCGTTTCCTGTCGCGGGCGCTAGGCCTACCCACACAAGTGAGGTATCATTTTTATCGGGAGACTTTGGGGAATGCTGAGTGGAAGGAAATTTGTGGCTCCTCTCAGATTCCAGAACTTTCTGCCACAGAAATGTGAGGAACATGTGTTTTTTTAGCCAAAGTTTGAGGTTTGCAAAGGATTCTGGGTAACAGAACCTGGTCCGAGCCACACAAGTCACCCCATCTTTGATTCCCCTAGGTCTCTAGTTTTCAGAAATGCACAGGTTTGGTACGTTTCCCTAGGTGCCGGCTGAGCTAGAGGCCAAAATCTACAGGTAGTCACTTTGCAAAAAACACCTCTGTTTTCTTTCAAAAAATTGGATGTGTCCATGTTGCGCTTTGGGGCGTTTCCTGTCGTGGGCGCTAGGCCTACCCACACAAGTGAGGTATCATTTTTATCGGGAGTCTTGGGGGAACGCTGGGTGGAAGGAAATTCGTGGCTCCTCTCAGATTCCAGAACTTTGTGCCACAGAAATGTGAGGAACATGTGTTTTTTTAGCCAAATTTTGAGGTTTGCAAAGGATTCTGGGTAACAGAACCTGGTCCGAGCCACACAAGCCACCCCATCTTGGATTCCCCTAGGTCTCTAGTTTTCAGAAATGCACAGGTTTGGTAGATTTCCCTAGGTGCCGGCTGAGCTAGAGGCCAAAATCTACAGGTAGGCACTTTGCAAAAAACACCTCTGTTTTGTTTCAAAAATTTGGATGTGTCCACATTGCGCTTTGGGGCGTTTCCTGCCGCGGGCGCTAGGCCTACCCACACAAGTGAGGTATCATTTTTATCGGGAGACTTGGGGGAACGCTGGGTGGAAGAAAATTTGTGGCTCCTCTCAGATTCCAGAACTTTCTGCCACAGAAATGTGAGGAACATGTGTTTTTTTTAGCCAAATTTTGAGGTTTGCAAAGGATTCTGGGTAACAGAACCTGGTCCGAGCCACACAAGTCACCCCATCTTGGATTCCCCTAGGTCTCTAGTTTTCAGAAATGCACAGGTTTGGTAGGTTTCCCTAGGTGCCGGCTGAGCTAGAGGCCAAAACCTACAGGTAGGCACTTTGCAACAAAAACCTCTGTTTTCTTTCAAAAAATTGGATGTGTCCACGTTGTGCTTTGGGGCGTTTCCTGTCGCGGGCGCTAGGCCTACCCACACAAGTGAGGTATCATTTTTATCGGGAGACTTGGGAGAACGCTGGGTGGAAGGAAATTTGTGGCTCCTCTCAGATTCCAGAACTTTCTGCCTCAGAAATGTGAGGAACATGTGTTTTTTTAGCCAAATTTTGAGGTTTGCAAAGGATTCTGGGTAACAGAACCTGGTCCGAGCCACACAAGTCAATCCATCTTGGATTCCCCTAGGTCTCTAGTTTTCAGAAATGCACAGGTTTGGTAGGTTTCCCTAGGTGCCGGCTGAGCTAGAGGCCAAAATCTACAGGTAGGCACTTTGCAAAAAACACCTCTGTTTTCTTTCAAAAAATTGGATGTGTCCACGTTGCGCTTTGGGGCGTTTCCTGTCGCGGGTGCTAGCCCTACCCACACAAGTGAGGTATCATTTTTATCGGGAGACTTGGGGGAACGCTGGGTGGAAGGAAATTTGTGGCTCCTCTCAGATTCCAGAACTTTCTGCCACAGAAATGTGAGGAACATGTGTTTTTTTAGCCAAATTTTGAGGTTTGCAAAGGATTCTGGGTAACAGAACCTGGTCCGAGCCACACAAGTCACCCCATCTTGGATTCCCCTAGGTCTCTAGTTTTCAGAAATGCACAGGTTTGGTAGGTTTCCCTAGGTGCCAGCTGAGCTAGAGGCCAAAACCTACAGGTAGGCACTTTGCAAAAAACACCTCTGTTTTCTTTAAAAAAATTGGATGTGTCCACGTTGCGCTTTGGGGCGTTTCCTGTCGCGGGCGCTAGGCCTACCCACACAAGTGAGGTATCATTTTTATCGGGAGACTTGGGGGAACGCTGGGTGGAAGGAAATTTGTGGCTCCTCTCAGATTCCAGAACTTTCTGCCTCAGAAATGTGAGGAACATGTGTTTTTTTAGCCAAATTTTGAGGTTTGCAAAGGATTCTGGGTAACAGAACCTGGTCCGAGCCACACAAGTCAATCCATCTTGGATTCCCCTAGGTCTCTAGTTTTCAGAAATGCACAGGTTTGGTAGGTTTCCCTAGGTGCCGGCTGAGCTAGAGGCCAAAATCTACAGGTAGGCACTTTGCAAAAAACACCTCTGTTTTCTTTCAAAAAATTGGATGTGTCCACGTTGCGCTTTGGGGCGTTTCCTGTCGCGGGCGCTAGCCCTACCCACACAAGTGAGGTATCATTTTTATCGGGAGACTTGGGGGAACGCTGGGTGGAAGGAAATTTGTGGCTCCTCTCAGATTCCAGAACTTTCTGCCACAGAAATGTGAGGAACATGTGTTTTTTTAGCCAAATTTTGAGGTTTGCAAAGGATTCTGGGTAACAGAACCTGGTCCGAGCCACACAAGTCACCCCATCTTGGATTCCCCTAGGTCTCTAGTTTTCAGAAATGCACAGGTTTGGTAGGTTTCCCTAGGTGCCAGCTGAGCTAGAGGCCAAAACCTACAGGTAGGCACTTTGCAAAAAACACCTCTGTTTTCTTTAAAAAAATTGGATGTGTCCACGTTGCGCTTTGGGGCGTTTCCTGTCGCGGGCGCTAGGCCTACCCACACAAGTGAGGTATCATTTTTATCGGGAGACTTGGGGGAACGCTGGGTGGAAGGAAATTTGTGGCTCCTCTCAGATTCCAGAACTTTCTGCCACAGAAATGTGAGGAACATGTGTTTTTTTAGCAAAACTTTGAGGTTTGCAAAGGATTCTGGGTAATAGAACCTGGTCCGAGCCACACAAGTCACCCCATCTTGGATTCCCCTAGGTCTCTAGTTTTTAGAAATGCACAGGTTTGGTAGGTTTCTCTAGGTGCCGGCTGAGCTAGAGGCCAAAATCTACAACAGCTCTGTTTTCTGTGATGTGTCCTCGTTGTGTTTTGGGGCATATCCTGTCGCGGGCGCTAGGCCTACCCACACAAGTGAGGTATCATTTTTATCGGGAGACTTGGGGGAACATAGAATAGTAAAACAAGTGTTATTGTCCCTTGTCTTTCTCTACATTTTTCCCTTCCAAATGTAAGACAGTGTGTAAAAAAGTTGTCTATTTGAGAAATGCCCTGTAATTCACATGCTAGTATGGACACCCCGGAATTCAGAGATGTGCAAATAACCATTGCTTCTCAACACCTTATCTTGTGCCCATTTTGGAAATACAAAGGTTTTCTTGATAGCTATTTTTTACTCTTTATATTTCAGCAAATGAATTGCTGTATACCCGGCATAGAATGAAAACCCACTGCAGGGTGCAGGTCATTTATTGGCTCTGGGTACCTAGAGTTCTTGATGAACCTACAAGCCCTATATATCCCCGCAACCAGAAGAGTCCAGCAGACGTAACGGTATATTGCTTTCAAAAATCTGGCATTGCAGGAAAAAGTTACAGAGTAAAACGTTGAGAAAAATTGATGTTTTTTTCACCTCAATTTCAATATTTTTCTTTTTCAGTTGTTATTTTCTGTAGGAAACCCTTGTAGGATCTACACAAATTACCCCTTGCTGAATTCAGAATTTTGTCGACGTTTCAGAAATGTTGCGGTTTCTGGGATCCAGTGTTGGTTTCATGCCCATTTCTGTCACTGACTGGAAGGAGGCTGAAAGCACAAAAAATCGTAAAAATGGGGTATGTCCCAGTAAAATGCCAAAATTGTGTTGAAAAATTGGGTTTTATGATTCAAGTATGCCTGTTCCTGAAAGCTGGGAAGCTGGTAATTTTAGCACTGCAAACCCTTTGTTGATGCCCTTTTCAGGGAAAAAACCACAAGCCTTCGTCTGCAGCCCCTTTTTCCCATTTTTTTGAAAAAAACGAAATTTTCACTGTATTTTGGCTAATTTCTTGGCCTCCTTCTGTGGAACCCACAAAGTCTGGGTACCTCTGGAATCCCTGGGATGTTGGAAAAAAAGGACGCAAATTTGGCATGGGTAGCTTATGTGAACAAAATGTTATGAGGGCCTAAGCGCGAACTGCTCCAAATAGCCAAAAAAAGGCTCAGCACGGGAGGGGGAAAAGGCCTGGCAGCGAAGGGGTTAATGTGAATCACAACACTTTTCATTGTTGTTATTGCGTCCAAAGTTTAGAACATGGAAATACAAGTTGGTGAAATAATATGGCCACAATTGATTACAATATTTACATGTGATGCTGTTGGTTCTGTTATTAATCCTAATGATTAAATTTGTTACTGCCAAATTTATAACTATTACATAGTGATATATTAATTTTGAAATATATAAGTGTAAGAATATTATGGGGTATTTTGACTTATGTTTCAGTGGAAGAGCGAAGGTCTCCTGGGCTGCAGCCTGTCACTGATGTGTATACTGACCACTACTCCTACCTAACGTCTATGGATGATGAAACTTTCAACTCAATAATGGAAAATATCAATGATTCTCCTCTAATCCTGGCAAGGGAAGAAGACATTTTTGTGTCCCCAAGTGATCTAACCCAGACTGGTTGCCATACAGCTGCTGCACATTGCGCTCTGGCATATCAGGATTATCAAAGGGCATCAGCACAGACCTGTTTTTGGTAGAAGTGAAGTCAGGAATTGAGACATTGTTGGGCTTTCTAGAAGGAGTTTAGAGGTGTCTCAGCCCCAATAAGGTCTTGATACAGGCTATTAGAGACACCTATTTTTGGTTCCATGGAACTGATGTCTCCCTGACATTGCTGGTGTCATGACGGAGAAGAGTAAACAGCAACAGCCATATTCATCATGTACTATTGATGTTGTCATCCAGCTAGGAGCCATCAATCCCTCTGTCCAGTCTTTACATCATTGATTGGAGATTGTTGGTTATAGAATGGAGTCCAAAATGGACATGTGCATCAAGAGTGGCCTCAATAGCAATGTTGGTGCTGTATTGTAAAATCATTGGACCCTTGAAAGGTGTTATCACAGAACATTCAGTGCACTCATTAATGTCATCTTCACCTTGTGGCCTAGATCGTCTACCTTTGTTGAATCTGCATTGGATACAGATACAAGTATGTCAGTTCCTCAAATGCAAAGACTACCACAGCCAGAGGAGGCAGCAGCTTTATCAGAGGACGAGGAAGTAGTTTTCATTTTAGATTTCTGAGATGGGCATTAGTGAGTTGCTGTTCACAAGGTATGCATTTGGTGCTATGTTTATCATCAAGCCATCTACTTGCATTTCTTTTCCAGTCTTCTGTTGTTGTTATGGTGTTTATTTTGTCAAATGTCAGAAAGCATTCTTTTTATATAAGGTTAATGTGAAAGTTTATATTTTATTTTATAACTAACATATATATGTTTGTTAAGGAAATACTTTTTTTCAGTACATGAATTCCTCCTCTGTAAACTTTATTCTGTTTTATAACAATGTCTAAAAAATGCAACTGTAAACAATTGGGTTACTGGTTGATTGGGGTGAAGCCCTACTCAAGCAGCAACTACAATCCTTGTCAGCGTGAAGTTACAAATTAACCTGTGCTCACCCCTCTGTTAGCTTGGTACAGAGCAGTCCTGCATAACTTAGAGGCAAGATGTAAAGTATTTATGCATCAATTCAAACAGTAATAAAGTGAAAGCAAAACACAAGAAGAATCTCACATCAAACTAGAAAGATAGAGTCAATTTTTATAAATAAATCAGAACAAAAGTAAGAAAGTTCCAGTTAGTGGAACTGGAGAAATGCAGGTATAAAGCTTTCAGTAAAAATAGGTCCAAAAAGCGCTCAGCTCCAACTGTGGTTATCTGTTTGCATCAGTCTGGGCCAAAGTCACAAGCTCAGGCCAACCACAATGGAGTGACCCACTTAGGCTGGCTGAACACAAGTATGCATTAATGTGGTGTAGGATGTGTTTCATGCCTCGGGAGGCATGTATAATAATGCACAACTTCTGATTTGCTATATGTGTGGGAAGTGTGCTAGTGAGAGTACAGCTGAGCTGATTTTTCATGAATGTTGGTGGGATAGCATGGGCCTGCTTAGCTAGCCTGTGTTGGATAATAGTTTGTATCCCTAGGTGAGAAGCATGAATTGGGGCTGCTTATGTACTCAGAGGCAGTGCATTTCCATCAGGTGTGTTGAGAGTTGAGGCTGATGTTGGAGTTTGAACATTAGTGTGGCTGCTGTTCTACATCAGGACAATGTGCAAAAATTTCACACACATCCAACACCTTACAAAGTGGGACACGAAGTACATACAAGAACCAACAGGGCTATTGTGGTCTCAATTGTGATTGACCATAAACCATACTTCACTCACAGAATCAAGTTGCCTGCATAATCACTAACCCTTCAACACAACAGGACTATCTGCTTCTCATCACAGTGTTCTCTGATGTAGTATAATTCAGAATCTGTTTCACTAGGCTACTGTACATGATTCTCAAGGGTGATGTTACGTCACCAAGCATGTGACAATGACAGATGATTATCTAGCATGCCTGGGCATACAACTTACATTTAGGGTGGAGCTAATCAACATTGATGTAAAGATTCAGGTTCTTCTTTTGTGAGTTTCTACCTTCTCTTTTTGTACTAATTTTCAAGGTGCACTTGTTATTTCTTGAAATATTGTTTGACATTTGTTCTCTGATGATTGTTCACTTTAAAGTGCCTCTTCTCTTGGTGCATTCTTCATCCAGAGAGCAGTGAATGTCATCAGGACAGTGTACAATCTGGATATCGGCAATGTGGCCAGTCTAGGTTGATGCATGGATGTCAGCTTCTGTGAGATGTGCACAAGAATCTGATCAATTTAAAACACTTAAAGTGTGTCTAAAGTCCGTATTACCACCATCTGCTTATTCCAAACAATAGGTAATCAATGAACACCCTATGAAATTGATCGATTAGCCAGGCTCTTCTTTGCTCTAGTTTCTGTCATACACAATTCCACAATGCATCCTTTGTGAAATCAGTGTGATGAACTCATACAAGCAGAGATGTTTCTGTAATTATGCAGTGAAAGGCAGTATATTAGACACACATGCTGTTCTTATATTAAACCTTTCATAGGCACTCAGATGTATTTTAAAAATGTAGAAACGCGCACAGTGACCTTCATTTCATTAAATGACCATGTTCACACAAACATTAGAAAAACATGGGTACAAGCATGCAATGTCCACCATCATATGTGTAGATTCAAAAAGGCCTCATCAGAGCACACAACAGTGTATTTAACCTATGAGTATTACGGTAGGTCGTAGGTCACATTCAAATGACACAGTAATGGTGGACTTCATATATTCATTCAACCAATATGTTGAAAAATATGTAATTACATTAACAACTAGCAGTGGAATATTAAGTGCTAAAGCAATAATCAATTCTAAAATGTGCTAGTAGAGCATGGTGTCATTTTAAAACAATAAAGGGAACACTATGGTGTGAAAGAAGTGTAGCTTATGATGCAACCACATATTGGGAGTCATTCTAACTTCGGCGGGCGGCGGAGGCCGCCCGCCGAAGTTCCACCACCAAAATACCGCTCCGCGGTCGAAAGACCGCTGAGGGTATTTTGGGATTTGCCCTGGGCTGGCGGGCGGCCGCCAAAAGGCCGCCCGCCAGCCCAGGGCAAATCTACCTTCCCACGAGGACGCCGGCTCAGAATTGAGCCGGCGTAGTGGGAAGGTGCAACGGGTGCAGTGGCACCCGTCGCATATTTCAGTGTCTGCATAGCAGACACTGAAATACTTTGTGGGGGCCCACTTACGGGGGCCCCTGCAGTGCCCATGCCATGGGCATGGGCACTGCAGGGGCCCCCAGGGGCCCCGCGGCACCCCCTACCGCCATCCTGTTCCTGGCGGGAGACCCGCCAGGAACAGGATGGCGGTAGGGGGTGTCAGAATCCCCATGGCGGCGGAGCGCGCTCCGCCGCCATGGAGGATTCTGCAGGGCAGCGGGAAACCGGCGGGAGACCGCAGGTTTCCCGCATCTGACCGCGGCCGAACCGCCGCGGTCAGAATGCCCTGCGGGGCACCGCCGGTCTGTCGGCGGTGCTCCCGCCGACCGCCGGGGTCAGAATGACCCCCATAATTTGTTGGTTTAATATTAACTCAATCCTGTTGATGATACCATGAGTCAACATGTATGGGAAATTGGGTTGTCTGTTGACTGAGGTGGCAGCCTGGTCAAGCAACAACCCAAATCCCTTGCAGGGTGGACCACAAAAAGCCACTAAAATAACCTCTGCTTAATCGTGGCTAGCTTTGCACAAATAATAGCCAGGCACAACATGATATGTAACAGCTTAACATCTCTTCATATGCATACTTCTCATCATTAACATTATTAACCTTGCAAATTAAATATAATGACAATAATTTAAATTTACAAATGTAAATTATTTTTTAAATTATTAA
Organism: Pleurodeles waltl; assembly: GCF_031143425.1. NCBI lineage: Eukaryota > Metazoa > Chordata > Amphibia > Caudata > Salamandridae > Pleurodeles > Pleurodeles waltl. Next base: position 141,633,869 of record NC_090440.1, read on the forward strand.
TTGAATAAAGGAAAAACATCATTTTCTATTTCTAATTTTGTTTCCCTCAACTTTACAATAATATAAATAATTAATTTATGTGATTAAAATGGCATTTCTGACATGGAATACTGTATGATATTTTTTTAATAATGTGCTACACATCAAATACATATATTTGTGGTTTACATTGTTACATTTATAAATGTATATGTTTTAGTTATAAAGTCCATATTAAAATGTAAAGTTGCCTAATTTTGGACATTTGTACACTTATGATAGCTCGTTTGTGTATCAATTTTCATGACGCATTGCTGCAAAACTAGCAATTGCGTGGCATTGTACAGGAAATATTACACAATTCTTTGTGATACTTCATGATGCTCGCCGCAAGTGGCATAAAAACCAGGAAGTCGTGGAAGCACGTTTTGGTCAGGTATGACTTGGAGATGGTTTGCGAGTTTGGAAGAGTTTGTCGTTTAATGTCTGTTTTTGATGGCTTCTTTTGTCTTGTCTTTTTGTGTTTTCTAAAGTGTGCTGTTTTGTGAAGTTTTGTCTTGTTTTTTTTCTCAGTGTTTGTGATATTTGTGAATGTGTTTGTGAGGGTTTGCCTTACTGTTCTTTCATATGTGTTGAAATAGGTTTGGGTTCTTTGAAGGGATAGTTGTACAGTTTGGGTTCTGTTATACATTATTAGCATAGTGAGTGAAAGGTAGAGAAGAGTAATATTTGAGGAGAGGGAAGTAGGAGCTTCAATATGGCTTGCTATGCACTTTCTCCCTTGTATGTTGTCTGCAGGTGATAGAGTGGGTCAGGGACACCCACTATAGATAAATGTTTGCATGGGGGAAAAGGACCTGATGTATCTTCAGGAAGTCAGCAAACTGACAGAACGGTGCAGCAGATCCAACACCATTGGTATCAAGTTTTCAGTTACCTGAAACCAAGAAACTGAAAAAGCAAAGATATTCCTCCCTATACATCCTAGGAATAATCTCCAGCACCCACAAACTACTGGATGAGAAACATATCCAAGGGTAACAGGGGGTAAGGAATGGAGAGGAAAGGGAGGAAGAAAATGCAAAACTCCAGGACTGGCACGTCTGGCTGTTTCTTATCCCATAAATCAAGTTCCCTGGTGCTGTCATACCTAAGATAATCACAAAGAGTAATTATACTGGTATAGTAATATAAATAAGAATAAACAGAAGCACTACTTGGAATTTCTAATGCCTCTTTACAGAATCACTCATACCTTTCAAGAATAGTGAAGGTTTGAAATCCTTTTTTCTTCCCCCTGTCCGGTAACAAAGTGTTCAAAGGTATAAATAATAAGGGAATACTGATGTTTGGCAATCCATAAGAACAGAACCAAAGTTGTATGAAATAGTCAAATAAAGTTTCCTGGAGCCTCAGGCTCAGTGCACTGACCTGGTGATGACAGGGTTGGATGACAATGACTAAGGCCCACATTATGAACATGGCGGGATAGCCCGCCGCCGACCATGCTGACAGTCGACAGAAATCGCCAGTAGCAGCGGCAGGTATGCTGACATATTTTGACGCATGGAGCCTCACCACCATTGATTGTGGTGAGGCCCCTCATGCGCCATGCTGAAGGTCGGTGGCAGGGGTGGATGCTGCTTCACCCTCACTGCCACAGCAGTCCAGACAACGCCATGCCTATAATGATGCAGTTATAGGTGTGGTGGTGTATATAGGCGTGGTGTGGCTGGTGGAGCAGCATCCAAGGAGCCCTTTCCCTCCCGGAGCAGTGCCACGGAACAGGTAAGTTCTGTCCGAGAGGGAATGGGGTGAAGGGTGTGAGTGTGTGAGTGCATGGGGGTGTACGTGAGTGTTTGTGAAGAGGATGTGGGTTTCAGTGTATGAATGTGTGTGTGCATGTAGGTGTTTGTGTGCATGAGGATTTGGGGGGCTGGGGGTTGGGGGGACCTGTATGGATGGGGGTGGGTGGGGGATGGTGAGGGGTATTTGGGAGGCCTACAGGGAGATTTGGGGAAGGAGGAATGGGGGGTTGGTTTTCAGGGTTCGGGGTGGGGGCAGTTCTAGGGACTTGGGGGATGGGTAGGGGTAGTGGCAAGGGGGGCCTGGCGTGTCACATACAGGTGACAGGAACGAGAATTCATGTCACCCGTATGCTTTCCGCCAGAGATCCCAGATGGAAATGGGATCATAATCCAAATGCCAGTCCAGCGTCCGATGCTGGGTCAAAAGGGCCTACCGTCGGCCGGGGGGTTGATTCTGGCCTGGTGTTGGGTAGTAGTAACCTGGACCGCCATGCCATTTGCAGTAATAACCACCAGCGTGGCAGTCATTACTGCCATGTTCATAATGAGGGCCAAAGTCTTTCAGATGTCCAAAGATCTAGGTTAGCAAAAAGAACAAATGATGGACGGAATGCTAAACAATGTCAGACATTCACCCCCAGTACAGAGATCTGGGCCTAAATCTATTTTTTTTCTACCGATTTCATTCCAGATTGAACCCAGCCACAATCAAATCAGTCTTGGCCCTGCTCCTCAAGGGTCCCAGGATGCTTGATTCCAGTCCAGGGAGGACCTGGATTGGCAGTTCAGGCTGAATGTTCCCACGGGGAGTAGGGACAATACTGATTTGCAAATGGCTGGGTGGCCTGCTGGGAAAAAAAAGATGGATTAAATCCGGACCTTTGTGACTGGGATAAATGCTTGCATTGTTCAGCATTCTGTCCATAATCTGTTCTTTTGGCAAAGATATAGTTAAGACAGGATACCGGAGAGGGTGTTATTCAATACAGAGGGCAATATGGGATTCCCAAATAGCAGGTAAGTAGTAAGGATCCAGGAGCAGGATTTGAAGAGAGTAAAAGGATGTTCTCCAAGAAAACAAGCTCAGAGAAACAAAAGGCATGCGGGGAGCCAAGGCTCGAAGTACAAAATAACTGTTCCAAGTGATAGCTTTGATGGCAAAATGCATGTGGATAGTTGGGGCCCAAAGGAACATGTATTGATTTCAGACTCAGGTACTCATTATGGCATTGGCGGTAAATCCCACTTACCGCCATGCTGACTGCCGCCAACATACAGCCGCCGCCGCGGATATCCATTCACCATATTATGATACACACACCAATCCGTCACTATTTAGCCACATACACAAGTCTGCCACACCAAAGGTCAGTGATAAACTGGCGGTATCCAAACCCACACCGTTACGCCAACAGAACTACGCAGATCGCATTATGACCCAGGAATCACAGCGGCGGACATTCAACCGTGGTAAACCATTGGAGGTACATACCGCCGCACTCAAAATACACACACACATACAAAACAACATTACATTGGTCAGTTTAAATAACACACACCTGACACCCATACACACATCACACCCACACACTCACACCACTATAAAACACACATCCACATTACCCACAACCCTTTACGATTACAAATAATTGCCACCAGAGAGAGACAGCAAGAGCACTCACACAACCAGAGCCACATACCACTCACACTTATACTCCACTCACGCACCCCACATCACACCCCAACACATTACTCTACACACCCTACACTACACACCTTACACAACAACCATGGCACCACAAAGACACTCCCGATTCTCAGAGGAGGAGCTAAGGGTCATGGTGGAGGAAATCATCAGGGTAGAGCCCTAGCTATTTGGAGCACAGTTGCAGCAGATATCTATAGCTAGGAAGATGGAGCTATGGTGAAGAATCATGGACAGGGTCAATACCGTGGGACAGCACCCAAGAACCAGGGATGACATGAGGAAGAGGTGGAACGACCTATAGGGGAAGGTACGTTTCATTGCAGCAAGACATCAACTCGCTGTACAGAGGACTGGCGGTGAACCCCCACCTCCTCCCCCACAACTAAGAACATGGGAGGAGTAAGTCAACTCTAAACTACTACTACCCCCCTACCTGCATGCCAGCACATACCCCCACCCTCACTCCCATCACTTTGCCACTTCCCACACACCCCACCATCACATCTCACTCATCCCAATGCCAAGCCCTGCAAGCTCTACCAATGCATGGACATCACTCACAACCCTGCATGGACACCTATCACAAAAGCATGCACACTAGAGAGAATCAGCTAGCCCACCATATACCAACTTACACAAGTGAAAGCTGCCAGGGCAAATATAACAAAATAGGGCAACCCACTGATGCACAATATGTCACACACAGAAACAATAACATTTAATTACATCCCCACAGGTATCCCAGCCAATGTCACCAGAGAAGAGGTGCCTGCGCTATCCAGTCCCCCAACTGAAGAGGACCACAGTGATGACAGCAACTCTGGTCGCCTGGATCTGGATGACCAACCTGGCCCATCAGGGACGTCTGGACAGTGGGTTACCCAGGCCCAGTCACACACCACCACAGAGCCTCCACCATCTGGAAACACCACCACAGCACCCACCCAGCATACCCACAGCTCTGTCCCCAGTCAATCAGCACTGGGTCCACCTCTACAAGGCCCCTGGGGCACAACTCATACCTAAGACAATCAGGACCTGGGGTTAGTGGCAGTGGGCACACGGTTCAGGTGACAGAGGCACAGGACAACAGGGAAACTGGGAGGAGTGCTGTGTGCCAGGGGGAGGACAGGTCCAGGGAACCAACTCTCCAGTAGGCACACACTGAGATCCTGGGAGAATATCAACATTACCAGGACTCAATGGTTCAGATCCTGGACAACGTGCAGGAGAACAGCTTACAGCAGGAGGGACAGTACCAGAGGATCAGGAAGGGCTTGCAGGCCATCAACACCACCCTGGTCTCCATTGCAGGGGTGCTGGCTGATATGGCCAACATTATGAGGGAGGCAGTCTCACAACAGCGGGTCCCTGCCACTAGCCAGACATATGAATTGCCTTCCACCTCCGTTGACGCTAGTGGACAGGAGGCCCCGCCACATGACTCACAGGCCACCAGCACCCGTTGACCGCAAACATTCCCTGCGATCCAGGCAGAAGTCAGAGACTATTGCCAAGACCCCTGCCAGGAAACGAGACTCTCCTGATTGTCAACCTTGTGTCCCACTCAGTCACCCTGTCCACCTTGAACTGCCATTGCTCCCCTTCCTATGTCCCCTTAGACAATGCACCTGTGCTACAAATAGACTGGAATAATACCCTGGACTTTCCTCCATCATCACCCCATCCCCTTGCACTTGCCCCTCTTCTTCTTAGCACTTCACTAAACACCCTTGGGAAAAAAACAGGTATGGAGCATGTTACATTCTTAAAGTATTGTATTCGCTTAACCAGGTTCAAACATTGCAATTCAACTGTACAGTAATTGTGCTCATAGGAAATACCTGTATTTGGCTGCAGTGATCACACCAGGAGCGATAGTGGGGCAACAACATCTGTAAAATGAATTGCCAAAGGGTACAGTAAGTGGGCATAGAAGTGGGAAATAACAGCATGCCAGTGCCAAAGATATACAAAATATTGACAATGAAATGTGAAGTAATATTGTCTTACCTGTATGTCATTGGAAGTATTTTCGTATCACTGCCGTTCTGTTGTCCTCATCCTCATCCTCTGCCTCCTAATCCTCACTGTCCACAGGGTCCATAGCTGCCACACGGCCATCTCCAGCCTCCTCCTCCTGCAGAAAAGGCACATGGCATCTCAAGGCAAGGTTGTGCAACATGCAGCATGCCATGATTATCTGGCAGACCTTTTTGGGTGAGTAGCACAGGGATCCACCTGTTAGATAGAGGCACCTGAACCTGGCTTTCAGGAGGCCAAAGGTTCTTTTGATTATCCTTCTTGTTCACCCAGGTGCCTCATTGCAATGTTCTTCTGCCCTTGTCCTGGCATTCCTCACAGGGGTCAGTAGCCATGATAGGTTGGGTTAACCAGAGTCACAAGCAAATATCGGGGGATAACATTTAGCCACACACTATCCCATATGGCCCACACCATACCCATACACCAACACCTACTGGGTGGGAACCAGGGCTCACCTATTAGCCACACCCTGTGCCTCTGTAGTTGGGACATCACATTTGGGATGCTACTATTCCTCAGAATAAAGGCATCATGCACCGACCCAGGATACTTAGCATTGACATGGGAGATGTACTGGTCCGCCAAGCACACCATCTGTACATTCATGAAGTGGAAACTCTTACGATTTCTGAACACCTGTTCATTGTGATGGGGGGGATGCAATATGAGTTCCATCAATCACCACAATTATGTTGGGGGTATGTCCCATTGCATAGAAGTCAGCCTTCACTGTGGCCAAATCCTCCACCTGGGGAAAAACAATGTAGCTGCACATGTGTTTAATCAGAAAAGAAGAAAAACCACAGCACATCGCAGAATCGTAGTGAAATCAATTTAATCAGGGCAGACAACACTCTTATCAGTACTATTGAGAACGTTGGCTGTGACATTCCTGCTGCCAAGCCCACTGTCACTTGGAAAGAACCAGTTGCCAGGAAATGGAGCACTGTTAGAACTTGCACAAGAGGGGGGGGGTACTAGTGTGGTGACGGATCGCAGACATCAGGTCAGGCTCCAATTGGGCACACAGCTCTGTGATTGTGGCCCTGTCAAGTCTATAGGTGAGGATGATGTGCCTGTCCTTCAGTGTTGCCAAGTCCATCAGGGGTCTGTACACGGGGGTATGTCTCCATCTCCTATTTATCCACAGCAATAGCAATCTAAGGGACAAAGCAGTGAGGAGCCGGTCACAAACTGAACATTGGAGCCACAACAATACAATGCATGATGTCCATTTGTAATGGGTAAGTGGGTTTTGACCTATATGTCCAAATTTTAACTGTGATGCAGTTATTATTCAGCGCCTGCCTCCCCCTGAAATGGCGTCCGCCTGTCCTGTGTGGAGGGACAGGTGGAAGTGAGGTAATTCCGCAGACTTTGTGCGCCATTACGGGAGATGGTCGGGAACCGTTGTGCAACTCCTCATTGGTTAACATTGGGCCCTATGGGGTACAGTGGGCAATGGTGATCTACGCCGGTGGTGATGGTATGCACGGCCGCGGATGCGACCACCATTTTCTATCTTATCACTCACTTGCTACCTGACATTCAACAGGAGAGGACCTACACTGCATGTGCTTCTGCGACCTGTATCTGGAACCTACCATGGCCCGTGTGACTGGGGAAAGGGCCCCTGCCTTCACCTTGGCAGAGTTGGAGCGACTGGTGGATGGGGTCCTACCCCAGTACGGACTGCAACCACCCAGTTAAAAAAATAATGATTGTTAAAAGGAAAACAATACTGTATTGCCAAGTTAGGTGGTGCATCTCCATTATTCTTGGAATGTCCATCACTCTTGCCACTGGGCGGAGTCTGCTGGACAGGAACAGGAAGTCGGAGTCTCTGGACCACTTCCTCCTGTTTGAAAAAAAGGCTTCTCAATCTTGAAAACAACTTGAAGGGTCAGTTAGAGAAGAAAAAACACTCAAAGAACAACTTTTGACTAGATGTATCTGGAGTAGAAAATCTACTCCAGGTGCATTCACAGTCATGAGCAGGACTGTTTTGGTGCCATCGCGGCCAGAAGCAATGGGAGTAAATGGAAAGTCTTGTGCACATGGCCAAACACAGTGCTATTTAAAACAAAGGCCCATATTTATACTGAATGACGCAAAACTGCACTAACCCAATTTTGCTTCATTTTATTTAGCGCAAGCTAGTGCCATTTCATAGGGCCAGCCGTGCGTCATATTTAAAGTTTGACGCACGCCGGACATAATGAATGGTGAGTGTAAAAAAAAATTACGGTATCCATTGAGCCCTGTTGTAAGGAAAAATTATGTTAATGCTGCAAAAGTGTTGCAATACTGTTTTACAGCACATAAATATGTTGCAAAAGGGTCAGGGCCATTTTTAGCCCCCATTAGTGTCAAACTTAAACGTGCAAGCAGAAAAGAGAGCAATTGCAAGAGAAGATGGAATCATCAGGCCAGAAGAGTCCCGAGGGAGACCCCAAGCACCAGCCAGGAGGAGCCACAGAAGTCCCTGGAGAGGGAGAAGAAAAAGCGCAAGTGCCACTTTAGTGAGGGGGCTCCATCACCTCTCTGACATCATTGTCAGAGAGGTGATGGAGCACCAACACCAGCACTTCGTCACCTCCAAATTGCCAACTGGTAAGAGAGAGGCTATGATCGCAAGCGCAGAACTAAGGAGAAATTGGCCAGGAACAGAAAATTAGCACTGCAGACTGGAGGTCCTGCACCATAGGAGGACCTGGATGAGCTGGAGGAGATGGTTGCAGCGGTCATCCTGGAACAGCTGGTCATAGGAATCTAAGGACAGCACAGATTTCCAAGCACCACCACAAATGCAGTGTAAGTTGCATGGGGGAAATAACTGGAATCTTACAAATGGCAGAAGGGGGAGGTACATAGGACACACTCGATGCATGCTAACGAATTGCATGAAACACATTGGCCCAGAATCAAGATGCCCCATCCCCACACAAGCAACAAATGTAAACACGCCTTGGTTGTGGTATGCACTCCAACATATACACAACATGGATATATGCCAATCACAAGGGCTATACTCCACCATGTAAATATGCAGCACATTGGCTGGAAGGCATGTGTAATTATTGTGCCTGTGTCATCACAACACCTCTTGCATATTGTCAAAACTCCTGTACCTACACAATTTAGACATCTGAGACTAGGAGGGAAGTCAATACCATTGAGTGGGGTCAGGGTGCTGTATTTCACAAAAATGCTCCCCTACCTCCTTGTTGCATTGCCTTTACACATGTGTGCTTCATCTTGCAGCACACATTGAAATGCCACCTTAGCTAACATGACTTGTATCTGTGCAGGAAGGGACACCACCCTGCACATAAACAATTCATCCTCTCAAGGCAGCCACTCCTACATCATGCTGCAATAATGCCTGTCTCAGTGCAGGGAGAACAAATCTGTGCAGCTGCAGAGTGATTTGCATGGCTGTCCTGTGTCCCATTAAGCATGGAATGTTCCTGCGTAACTAACCCGGTGCAGTTTTGAGCTGCACAAATTGGTGCTGACCTGAACCATGCCACAAGAGAAAAATCAACACTAAAGCTTGCAACCTGTGGAACACAACACACACAGGGTGAACCCACAACAACCCAGACACAACCATATTACTCACATGGGAATGGGCAAACAATAAAACAAATGCAACACATTGGTGGTCATTATTAGTTTGGCGGTCCTACTCTGCCACGCCGGCAGTGGCGGTAACAGTGCTGACAGCATGGCAGAGCAGGACCAACAGATTATGAATACAGCAGTGAATGGGCTGCAAAGCAACCAGTTCACCGCCTGTACCACCAGGGCTGTGGGACCACTGGGCTGAATGTGTACCACCTTCGGCCCGGCAGTCCACCTTATACCGCCGATGGTATTATGAGTCTCCTTTCCGCGAGGGATTTCCTGGTGGCAACCCCGCCAGGAAATCCCTGGCGGAAAGGATACTGGTGACAGGAATTAATATTCTGTCACCAGTATGTGACTCCCCCACCCCCGAAACAGCCACGCCCCCCCACCCCCCGAACCCCATAGACACCACCCTTCCCGAACCCTGTACATACCCCCACCCCATCCATACATGAACACACCACACACACACACTCACGCATCCACGCACACACATTCACACACATATACACATCCACAACACCCCCACCCCCTGCTGACACACATTCACACAGATACATGAACACACATGCACACAAACTCCCTCCCCTCCATTCACACAGACTCACACTCCCATTCTCGCACACAGCACTCAACACCCCCCTACCCACCCCTCTCCTCTGTCAGACGATCACCTTACCAGCTCACAGTGGTCGTCCGGGAGGGAACGGGGTCAATGGGGCCTGCACTTCATGCACCACCTCATCACTACAACACCGCCACGCCTATTACAAAGTTCTAATATGGCGGGCGGTGTTGTGATTACGTGGCGGTGCTAGCAGAGCAACCTCCACTTAACCGCCGACCGCCAGTATGGCTGCTGGCATCTCTCCACCCAATTTATGGTGGAGAACTGCCAGAAGTCATAATATAGCGGTCTCAAGACCGCAATCACTGCGGTCTCCTGGCCGGCGTGACTTTGGCAGTCAACTGTTTTGACCGCCGAAGTCATAATGAGGGCCATAGTTGCCACACACCGTCCCAGTGGGAAACTCGTAATGCCTACCACGGTGGGAAGACCCCACTGGCGGTCTTTCCAACGCAGGACTTTTCTCACCAATGTTGTAATTGGCACCATAATGTTCACAGACATACACCATGGCTCTTATTATGACTTCGGTGTTGCTGCCAGGAAATCCCTGGCGGAAAGGAGACTCACAATACCGTCAGCGGTATAAGGTGGACCGCCGGGTCGAAGGTGGTTCACTTTTGGCTCAGCGGTCCCACTGCCCTGGTGGTACAGACAGTGGACTGGCTGCTTTGCATCCCAATCACCACCATGATCATCATCAAACAAGATAGAGGCCCTGATCAAACTGGAAATGGAGGGGAGTGCCTCTGTACCAATTTAGGCTGCATCATAAACTGTCATTTACAAAATGCAGTTTTGACCAAAAATCATAGGCATGCCTGTGTCCAACCCTGTGCCAGTAGTAAATTAGCTAACCAGCCCCAGCGCTGCATCCCTTACACCAAAGTGCAAGGATGGCTGCATTGAGGGGGAGAATATTGTTGTGTACGATGGAGCACCTTCCTGCACAACAAGAAACTGAAATGGCAATTTATGTGACCTATATATATATTTTTGTTATATATTTATTATGTATTTTTTTGTTTTATAAACACAAATACCCCAAGACCCCACACCCAACAAACAGACAATAAGGAAAACCCACCCCCACTATACTTAACCTAACTTACCCTACCCTCCACTAACCTAATACTAACTATATAAACCCAACCTAAAACTTATCAAAACTTTAAAAGGGAGGGGAAGGAGCTGGGAGGTAGTCCACAGGTTTTATTGCTCGTTTCTTCCCCTTTTTTTTTTTTTTAATGTACTTCAACATCCTCCTGTTGTTTTCTGATTCCTCCTACAATTTGTCCAGTCTCTTGAGGATGTTATTTAGGTCCCTTCTGAGGTCTATCTTAAAATGTGTAGGAACACCGGCTGCTGGTAGCAGTACTTTTGGCTGTGTGGAGACAGATGGAGCTGATGTGGAGGGCGTAGGTCCAGCTGTGACCCCCTACCTCCATGAGGATCTTGCTCCTGTGTCCTTTGGTGCCTGCTTTGTCTGTCCCCCAAGTGCAAAGCCACACCATTCCCCAGAGCTTTCTCATGACAGAACCGTCGGCACATCTTGATGTAAACCGCTTCCACCTCAAAGATGTGGCAGTAACGTTCTGCCCTCTTCATAAAATGTTGCCTCTGCTCATGAGTCATGTTGGCTGCTGAAAGCAAACATCAGTATCAGCATTGGGTGGAGTATGTACAGAAACGTAAAGTACACTGCAACAGCAAATAACATACAAAGTCCAACACACATTCCTAAATAATGACTTCCTCCTCATCTATGTCGATTTCCAGACATCACCAGTATCATGTACATGCCAGTGAGATGACAGCAATCCGTTGTTAAGCAAAAGGGTCCAAAGCTAGTAGGAACAAAAAAAAAACCCTGATCAGCATTTGTGTCATCTAAGTTGTGAGGATCATGTGCCTCTACAGCTCTGGATTTCCTGTCTCCCTGGGCATAAGGGGGGCTGGTCATGCAATCCATCTCCTCAACACCCGTGGTGATACATCAAAGCCTGATCACTCATTACGCTGGCAAGGTGTGGCCCATATGATAGTGGGGCTGCTAACTAGCAACCTGATATTCTGAGGTTGATTGAATCTACATTCATGTGTCCTGGTGTAAGACCTGCCCTGAGCATATATTAAAAGGGGCCACACCATTTCCCATGATGTGTCTACATGTACAACTGATGCAATGTTGGCAGAAGAATGGTTGGGCAAAGTCTGAGCTGCACATCACAGTTGTCAACACATTATAGAACTGAAGCCCCCTACCCTGTGCTCTGTAGTCCTATATGTTTTAAACAGCACACACATGTTGGCTGTATGGAAGCCCTTAAGCCCACAGAGATATTGGCACTGCATTGGGTGCTGTAACTGTATCCTGAAATGTGCTACATCATTAGCACATGTATGTCAAACATCATCAAACGACCAGGTACACACACACAATTCACATCATATGCATGTATGATGTGACCTACATCAGTCACAAATATGTTGGCAGGACCATGTTGTGAAAACTGCAGACATCTGTGTAGGAGAACCGTAGACTTTTCCCACAGCCATCTGGAGTGGAGTTGTTCACAAATTGTGTACACTACTGACTGTTGTGCAGCAGTACTACAAGCTTATTCTATCTGACATTTACTGAGGCACCTGTGGTGTGTGTGTCTCCTACAAAATCCCCCTAAAGACCTCTGCAGATAGAACCCACATCTGTACCAACTTGTCAATAAGTGTATGCTATGTATGGACCACTGTGCTGACAATGGTGCTGTGACAAAGTGGTTGTCAACAGGCACGCTATGTACATATACAGCTGCCCTGTGAACTATAATGGTAGCAATGAATATGTGGTCAGCCATTACTATTCCTATTACACACAATTCCATGCCAGCACACGTTGGCTCTTGATCTACATGCAAGCCATTTTCATTGCAAAACATTCAAACATACATGATGTCACCATCTATCCCCCTATGATATCAGAGCATTGGTCATTCGTCAGGCAAAACTTCTGTCACAGCATTCCAACTTCTGATTGACTCACACCATTCCCTGGATTTGCTCACAGGATGCACAATATGACCCTTACTGGATGCGTCAGGGTCTTGAAAGCGCACCACCTCTCCTATGGTGTACGGCACTGCAAGACATGAATGGAAAACATTGCTAAGTGTAAATGCTAATTTTCAGTACATGAACAACATTGTTCAGTGTAAATTTGTTAGGCTGATTGAAGAAGTCATCCTAGTGGTAGATCATAGTAACTGACAAACATCTATGATCCCTCAATCACATACTCTCAGATAAGGTAGACCTATGCAACTACAAACCATCACTGTCCCTGACACTCCTGTGGTGCTTCTCACTGCACCATTTATACATGACATTGTCAAGCTGCTGTCTGTTAGCACAACACTTCCATGACCATATGGGACTGCTTGATAATGTATATTCCATCTGAGGGGCATACAATGGTTATTGCAGTGCCTGGCCCATAGTAACACCCATAGAATTACAGACTGCATCAGATGTTGTATACTTCTACATAATGGTCACAGCAAACTGACAAACTACTACCCAGGGGTTGTGTGGGTATTCAAAGGTGTTGAGGAATGACATCATACACCCTTCAGTGAAGTAAGTAATGTGTGTGCCATCACAAGGCACACATACTTTCAAGATTGCTATGGGAGTGCACTCACGTGAAGTTGGTGTACCTACCTGCACATTGACTGAATTAAATCATGGCTGTAGTGCCAATAGTGTGTGGCCTGCCATTGTTGCCATGGTATACCATTGTTAGTCCAGTGAGGGATGAGAACATGGGCATAGAAACATGGCTCAGCACAGACTCACTTGCTCAGTGGTCAAAGGATACATCTGGTGGTGCAGGTGAGTGAGTGATGTGTCAGTGATGGAGCTAATGCAGGGCAGCCCCATCCTGTCAGTGAGAAGCGGCAAGCCTGTGGAACACATTTGTCTGGTTATAGACATCTTAGAGGCTGTCTGTGAAATACAATGAACTGAAACATGGAACTGCCAGTAGTCTGGACCAGTGCATGATTAAGCACCCTTAAATGGCCTTGGCTAACGACACAAAGGAGCCAATAGACTACAGTGCTGCTGCACCAATTTCATCTATATTGTCCTTGTGGCCCTCAGTGCATCACTTACTCACTGCCAGAAATAAGTCACAGCATGATGCAAGTGTGGTCCAACATCATCTATTAACATGAAGGTCAATGGTGCACTCAGCAGGAGATGCAACAGATCATCACTGCTGAGTACATGGGGGCCCTTCTCATACATTTATTTGCCCACATATCACACCTTCTCTCAGCAGCAGTTCTGAGTGCTTGAAAATTATATATAGGAAATAAACTTTTGACTCAGAGGATAATACATTGGGATCGCAACAATGTTTTGGGACCCCCTTTCATGCATGTTGTATGGGGCAAGCCTCATTTGTATCTGCTCATTACCGAGTTACACTATGTATGCATCACAACACTGTACAGGGTAAATTATACATCTGTCCTTCATTTGCTTCATTGTTGTACATTTGAAATGCAGCCCTAACGTGGTGCAGGGACTCTTCATGCAGGTCGCATACAACATGTCCACAACCATTGCATGCAGCACTCAATCTTATCTGCAAATGTCATGAACATGCAAAAACAAAGGCGATTGTATGGCATTGGGAGACTTACCAACTCTGAATTCCCAAATGGTCGAGCAGATCCTGCTCACTTGACACCAGATCCGCCCCATGATGCTTTATTTAGTGGTCATTCCTTCCAGTAGCAAATATCGGGTTAAGGTGGTGGAGCACCTTGTCCCACCACAGCCTCCTTGCCTCCGTGGGGTAGCCAAGTATCACCCAGCCACCCTGTTGCAGCATCATGGGGAGGTTAGTGTGCCACAAGCCAGATGAACGACCCAAGCTCATCTGCAGACATCCAGCCCATCCTCCCTTTGCCAGACATTCCCTGTGGTCAATGGAGTTCACCCAAAAAACAAATAAAATGTAACCCTTACACCTACCTTAACTATGCAAACTACCCAACAACTAAACTACCCCCGACGAACACTCCACAATACGGAGACAAAAACGGTACACTAACTATACAAAATACAAGTTATATGACAATTTATATACAAAAAACACAGGACACAGCACAATGAACACCATAAACACAGCAAACACTCCACAAATCCACCAGCACCTAAGCCACACAACCTCACATAGTCACAGAGAAACAAACTGTGAGGTGAAAGTGAAACTACACTCACTGTGGCATGTTTGCAGGCAGGATGTCCTAGCACATCACTTACTGGGCGTGTGCGTCATGTTTTTTTAGTCATGGTCTTTTTTTGGGTGCATGACGGTTATGCGTCGTAATTTCTCACCATTAATGTGAAAAGGCCTGTTGACGCACAGGGACTATGCATCTATTAGCTTAGGGCTATTGTATGGCATATACATATGTGTGAACATTTATTTGCACATAACAACATTGCGGGCATGTTTGTATCATGGAACATGAGTGAACCCTGAGTGACTTCACATGTTACATGGGGTGTGCAAGAATGGTGTATATGTGGTATGGCAACATGTGGGTGAATGTCCAGTACTGTCATTAAAGTGATAATGGTTTGTTGGACCAATGGGTTTGTTTGTGAGTCTGCTGCATGTGATTACTCAATACCTAATGCACATGTGCATGTGTAGCTACACTGTGTCCACAGACATGTTGGCACATGTATTCTATGTGTGTCTACCTGTGCACGTAAACTATTTTGGGGCTGGACTACATCTTATATATGAGATACAGATGTACACATACCTACAATGTCAAACATGTTTGGTGGCCTACGTCCACCACATTGTAAAGCATGTGACAACCATGAAAGTTTCTACACACAGTACTCAGTGGACTTGGATTGCATAGACATCACGTCAACCCTGCCAGTTTTCATGTGTATGTGTGTACACTCTGTGGTGTGTCATTGGATTTCCATTTATGTTTCTCTGCTACACGTGTACCATTTGTGCTGCCATGAACCATTGTTGCAGGACATATCATATGCACATGTGTTGGGAAAGATTGGTATCTGCTGTGTGTGTGTATATCTAGTGATACCAATGCCCTTACATTTGTGCTAGGTTGTCTTTAGCTCTCAATCCTTACACATTTCCATGCCTGAGCCAATAGAGTGGTACATGTGTGCGGACATATGTGGCATGTGTGTGCATGCCACCAACTAGGCACCCATATGTTTCCACATCATGTTTGTATTGACTGCCACAAACAATGGCATACCACTGTGTTACAGTATTGCATTCTGGCATAGCTGCCAGCCTAGTCATCATCATAACAGTGTGAGTTTCTAAAGCAACACAGATCCATGGTTGCATGATAAGGGGAAAATCAATGGAGGCCCAATTTAATCACCCTCCTGTTCACATGCATCAGGCCCCTGACAATGCGATGCGTTCATGTAGCTAGAGCAGTGGTGTGTGGGTTCCTTGAGCAGGGACCTAGCCTCTTCATGTTTGCAACTCAATAGTACTATGCACACTCCCCAGCAGACAGACACATGAACAATTGTGGTCATACAGGCCAGAAAGTCACATTTACCCCTGCTGTACTTGATGTCATCTTTCCCTTCTCATGTACAACACTTGGGTCTTTCACATTTGGGACATGTGATATGTTTTGATATTCTTCACAGTTTCCATGGGCATCTTTTTGGGCTTGTATGTCTGTTGTGACTTCAATATTGGAAACGTGTCAGGGTACAGATGGTGTTGTCTGTCAAAGCCTTCTGTCAAGGTGACATGCGATGGGCAAATACATTAGTATGCTAACAGTCAACATGAGTGGGTGATGTACTGACATGGCTACCCTCTCTGTACATATGTGAAATGTTAACATGTACAAATTGATGTGTTGTAAAGTCAGTGTTGGTCTGCGTGTGTCACTACTGGTGAGGCATGTATTGTCACCTACATTGCTCCCATTCTTTAGTCTGTTTCAACTTTGTGCACATTTTCTACTGCAGCATTGTCTATTCATACATGGACATCATGCAACACTTGACTTGTGTACATGGAAGATGTTTACATCTCCTTCTCCTGCCTACTTGATAGCTACGGTTCCATTTACGGTATTCGTGAGTTGTCATGAGTTCCACTAACATAACATGACTTCACTCTTGCCACACCACTTGTGTTGTCTCCATTTCACCTCCAGTGTTGTATTTGCATGTACCTTTTTGTGTCTGGAAGCAGTCCATCCAGAACATCCACTGTACATGTGTTTGCATTTCTTCCAGCATGGCACAACCTAGGTAACTCTTACCATGACTGACTGATATTGAGGTGTCACATCATCTCTGTGCTGGAGAGTTAATTTACCACTTGCAACATATATGGGTAGGTCTTCTCCCACTCAGTTTGGAATTGTGTCTCAGACATATTTCAACAATGCTGCACAGAGTAGAACATCCCACACCTGATTATGGTGGAGGTCTCAACATGTATGGGACTATTTGTGACTATCATGCACTTTTTCTGTCATGTGGCTCACAATGGGTGGTGTGTATTGCTTTGTGCTGTGTGATGTAGTTGCACACAGCATACTTGATATACATGCTGCCACGTCAAGCATTGTTGATTCTGACAAACTCGTTGCTACATAGAACATACACCTATACATCAGTCTGCACATGTTTGCCTAGATTTGGTATAGCCATGTGTCAAGACAGCAGATTTGTGTGACAAGTGTGCACCTTATGTACATTATGAATATTTTCAACTCTGCCTACATTCAACCCAGTTGAATATGTGGTGGTACATTGTCCCAAACAATCCATGGATGGTGGCTATGGTTCATTTGTTTAGATAGTGATTCTGCACCCATAGCTGATTATGTAGTCACAGCAACCCATTGCTCACTCTACAGCCAACATATGTGTGCCATACCTGAGGTACAGTCCACCATATTCCAGGGTTGTGCACATTGGCGGTGCCGGGACACAATCCCATGGATATTCTGTGCAGGCTTAGCATCGGACATTGGCTACAATCCCTGGGCATTTACTGAGGGACCACAGTTCTTAATGATGTTTCACCCTTGTCACAAATGTACCATGCAGGCAATGTTACTGTCACCATGAGTTGTGACAGTGTTCTGTTCCTACATAACTTGATATCCATTTGTTGACAACCCCTACCTCATGTGTGCCCCCCTTGCATTTATCCTGCTATGCATAATGTTGTTGTGGTGGATGGGCTAGGCATTAGCACCTTTCCCACTTGATGGGACAATATATGTGTTGCTGCATGGATCTAGACCTTCAGGAGTCACATGCCCACAAATTGCGTGTCAATGATATTTGAGATGGTGGCAGTGGGCCCACTTATGTCATAAGCATTGTTGCTAACATACTGGTCACCTTTGTTTTACCTACTTCCTCACTGAGGTTTGAGTCACATTCCAATGGTGTATGTAGTGGAGAATGAGTAGACCAAGGAGATTCAGGTGGAAAGTGATTTATTTATGCTATTTACAATGTGATGTTTAAAGTATGGGGATTATGCGTATAAATTCTCCACAATGTGGAGCCTCCTAGGAACTCCTGCAGCAGTGTACATTTGTTCCCCCTCACATTATCTGCTCCATCGTCATCCTCGTCCTCGCTGGGTACATCATTCTGTTCATCCCAGGGGATATTTGTCCGGACACAAATGTTGTGCAGGATTGCACATGCCAGGATGATCTTGCAAACAAGTGGTGGAGCATACAAAAGGCTTCCTCCTGTCAGGGCCAGGCACCTGAACCTGGATTTCAGGAGGCCAAATGTCCTCTCCACCACATTGCAAGTTTTCCTGTGTCTCTTTTTGTAGGTCCACTATTCCACCATTGTGGGATTGGCAAATGGGGTCATCACCCATGGCTGTATGCCGTACCCTTGGTCAGCTGCAAAGGATAGAAAGGAGATCTGTTGGTAAGTGTTGATAGTGGTTTGGAACATCCCAAGGCAGTTGCACTTTTCAGTTGAAGTGGTGACACAGATTTGCTTGTGGTGTAGTGTATGTTCCTGTTCTTGTGAAATGGTATCTTTGGACTGTGTTGATGGACATGACAAACTTGGGCAGCGTCTCAAGGGCCAAGGAAGTTTTTATGTTGTCCCAAAATTGATGGTTATGATTCAGGTACATGTGTTGTGTAGTCCATATTTGAATCAGTGTTCTATTCTCACATGGCACACATCACGTCATAGCAGCACAATGGTGTCAGATGTTGATACAGAATAGTTGCCCTACAAAGCCAGACTGTGTTGTCCATATTACCATGTTGCACTACACATGCATTGTGACACTTAATGGCCCTTTGTGGCAGATGATGGTGGTGCCAGCCATCAAGCGTTTCGGAGTGTGTGTCCTATATGGGTGGGTGTTGTAATTTGGCATAGTAGTATTTCCTAGCTTCTATTATATGATTTTTGACAGACTCTTTCTACGCATGCACCATGCAGACTTTCGTAGAGGGCCAAGCTATTTTTTACATGGGTCCCCTAGCATGTAAGGTGAGGTATCTCCACGATACTCCTACTGCATCCTACTATGTCATCCATGAAAATTCTAGTTTTTTCACAGACTCAACACCATGGTGGACCATTTCTGTTAGTTGGAACAGACATAGGCGGTCATTACAACATTGGCGGTAAAAGCCGCTTACCACCGTGCAGAAGACCGCCAACACACAGCCGCGACCGCGGAAATCCTCCACAGCCATTATGACCCACTGTCCGGAATCCGCCAAAATTGAGACACCCACACAAGTCCGCCACACCAAAGGTCAGTGATAAACTGGCGAAAACAAAACCTCCACCGTCACACCAACAGAAATATGCCCACACTATCACGACACACAAATACACGTGGCGGTCTTTCAACCGCAGTATTCCATTGGCGGTACACACCACCACGCTCAAAATACACACACATTTACAAAACACTACCACGGTGGACAATTCAAAATACACACACCTGATACACATACACACACCACTCCCACACACCCAATACAATATAAAACACACACCTACATCACCCACAAACCCCTACGACCACAATTGAGAAAGTAGCACAGAGAGAGACACCACCATCAACAATACTAGCATCCACAGGCACACAACACCATCACCCACATATCTTCCACGCACCTCACACAACGCCCCACTACATATCAGCACACTTATCACCACACAAACCACCCCACACATCACCCACACCACCCCATGGCACAGTAAAGACACCCCCGGTTCTCGGAGGAGGAGCTCTGGGTCATGGTGGAGGAAATCGTCCTGGTAGAGCCACAGCTATTCGGATCACAGGTGCAGCACACCTCCATTGCAAGGAAGATGGAGCTGTGGCGAAGAATTGTGGACAGGGTCAGCGCAGTGGGATAGCACCCAAGAAATAGGGATGACATCAGGAAAAGGTGGAATGACCTACGGGGGAAGGTGCGTTCCGTGGTCTCAAGACACCACCTTGCGGTTCAGCGGACTGGTGGCGAACCCCCACCTCCTTCCCCACAACTAACAACATGGGAGGAGCAGGTCTTGGCGATTCTGCATCCTGAGGTCCTCACAGGACTAGATGGAGGAATGGACTCTGGTAAGACAAATCTTAACTATTACATGCCCCACCCTACCTGCATGCCATCACATACCCCCACCCTCACCCCCATCACTCCTAGTCCTCACAAATGTTCCACTATCACAACCCACACATCCCAACACCAAGCCCTGCATGCAACAACAAAGCATGGACACCTATCACTAAAGCATACCCATTGCACATACACATACACCCCCCTAAACCATCATCACACAAGGTCCCACACAGGAATGCAAGCTCTGGGGTACACGGTCACTCACCCATTGCACACCATGCCACACACAGATGTTATAAACATCCTTTTATACCGCTGCAGGACCCCTACCCAACGTCACCGGACAGGAGGGTCCACACATGTCCACACCACCAACAGAAGAGGCCCACAGTGATGACAGCAGCTCTGTCCAACTGGATGCAGATGACCAGCCCGGCCCATCGGGAACCTTGGGACATTCGGTTCCCATCACACAGTCACAGGCCAAAACAGAGCTTCCCCCCTCTGGAAACACCAGCAGAGCACCCACCTAGCGGGCCCATACCTCCGTCCCCAGGACACGTCAATCAGCAGTGTGTCCACCACTACAGGGAACCCAGGCTAACCCACCACCCCAACAACAACAGGGACCTTGGGGCAGTGGCAGTGGGCACACGGTCCAGGGGACGGAGGCACAGGAACACAGGGGAACTGGGAGGGCTGCTGTGCGACAGGGGGAAGACAGGACAAGGGAACCCACTCTCCACGAGGCCCTCTCCAACATCATGGGATCCTACCACCACTCCCAGGAGATGATGGCAACGGTACTGGCCAAGTTTCAGGAGACCCAGCGCCTGCAGGAGGAACAGTATTTGGGCTTCAGGGAGGAACTCAGAACCATCAATTCCACCCTGGGAACCATCGTAGGGGTGCTGAAGGAAGTACTCAGCACCAGGAGGGACACTGTGACACAACAAGGGGCCCCTGACACTAGCATGGACGATGAACTGCCCACCACCTCCGCCGGCACTAGTGGACAGGAGGCACTGCCACAGGACCACCACACCAGCACCCCACCCCCTGCAGAGGGAGAACCACCCCGCAAACAGTCCCTGAGATCCAGGACAAAGACAGAGAACGATGCCAAGACCCCCGCCAAGAAATGAGACCACCCTGAATGTCATCCTTCTGTCCCACTTTGTCACCCTGTCCATCCTTAAACTGCCCCAGCTCCACTTCCAATGCCATTTGGGCAATGCACCTGTGAGACTAATAGACGGGACTCTGCAATGGACATTCCTTCACCATCACCCCTCACCATTTTGCTACCCCCTCTCATCTTTTGCACTTAAATAAACACTCTTGAAGAACAAAACAATCTGGAGTCAGTCTGTGATTTAAGAATAGTGTATTAGCAATTACAGTGTCAAAAAGCTCTTTCATTTGTAATGTCAACATACCTATGTCACACAGCTCAAGTTCATGAGGAATCAAAGAGGATGTCACACTGTGGGACCCACATCTGTGAAATTGTAAGGGAAAGTGACAACTCAGTGACCATACACTGGGTGAAAACGACAGACAGTAGAGAGGTAGTAGTGTTACAGTACATGTAGTAGGCAGGTTTGTATTCTTACCTGTGTCTCACTGGAAATATTGCTGGATCACTGAGTCCCTGTTGTCCATGTCTTCTTCTTCTTCTGCTTCCTCGTCTTCACTGTCCATGGGCTCCACAGCTGCAACAACACTGCCATCTGGACCATCCTCCTGCAGAAAAGGCACCTGTCATTGCAAAGCTAAGTTGTGAAGCACACAGCAGGCCACGATGATCTGGCACACCTTATTTGGTGAGTAGAATAGGGATCCACCTTTCATATGGAGGCACCTGAACCTGGCCTTCAGGAGGCCGAAGGTCCGCTCGATTATCCGCTGTGTTTGCCCATGGGCCTTATTGTAGCGTTCCTCTGCCCTTGTCCTGGGATTCCTCACTGGGGTCAGTAGCCATGACACGTTGGGGTAACCAGAGTCACCTGCAAATGGCGAGGGACAACTGTTAGACACACACTAACCTGGAGGGATAACCCCAGACCCAGACAACCATTCCCACTGTCTTGCTTCCAGGTGCTCACCTAATAGCCACACCCGGTGCCTCTGGAGTTGACCCATCACATAAGGGATTCTGCTATTCAGCAGGATGCAGGCGTCATGCACTGAGCCAGGGAACTTGGCATTAACATGAGAGATGTACTGGTCGGCCAAACATACCATCTGTACATTCATCGAATGATAACTCTTCTGGTTTCTGTACACCTGTTTACTCCTGCGGGGGAACCAAAGCCACATGGGTCCCATCAATGGCACCTATGATGATGGGGATATATCCCAGGGCATAGAAGTCTCCTTTCACTGTAGGCAAATCATCCACCTGAGGGAAAACAATGTAGCTGCTCATGTGTTTCAGCAGGGCAGACAACACTCTGGACAACACTTTGGAAAACATAGGCTGGGACATCCCTGATGCTAGGGCCACTGTTGTTTGAAATGACCCACTTGCAAGGAAATGGAGCACTGACAGCACCTGCACTTGAGGGGGGATTCCGGTGGGATGGCGGATAGCTGACATCAGGTCTGGCTCCAGCTGGGTACACAGTTCCTGGATTGTGGCACGGTCAAGCCTGTATGTGATGATCACATGTCTTTCCTCCACTGTCGACAGGTCCACCAGCGGTCGGTACACCGGAGGATGCCGCCATCTCCTCACATGTCCCAGCGGACGGTGCCTATGAAGGACAACAGCGAGCACAGAGTCAACCAACTCAGAGGTACATACCCACAGCTTACACAGAACACGAATCATAACCCAAAAAATGGCCTGTATGTGTGTTGAGTCTAGGCCTAGGTATGTGTGACACAGTTAAAAATGAAGCCATGTGGGCCCCTGAAATGGCGGCTGCCTGACCTGTAAAGTGGGACAATGGGATGTGAGGTAACTGCGCTGGCATTGTACACCGTCACGGTAGGCGGTCGAAGACCGCGGCGCAATGGTGCATTGCTTAACATTGGACCCTATGGGTCCCATGAGCCAATGATGATGTACGCCGGCGGTGACGGTGTAGGAAAGTACCATCTTGCCTGGCATGTTACCCCCATATTTAACTGTATATATGTTGTTTTAGTCTATGTGTCACTGGGACCCTGCCAGGCAGGGCCCCATTGTTCATAAGTATGGGCCCTGCATGTGTTCCCTGTTTGATGCCTAACTGTCTCACTGAGGCTCTGCTAACCAGAACCTCAGTGGTTATGCTCTCTCTGCTTTCCAAATTTGCCACTAACAGGCTAGTGACTAAATTTAACAATTCACATTGGCATACTGGTACAGTGTAGGAGGCTGGACTGGCTTGTAGTGAGTACCAAGGGGTACTTACACCTTGCACCAGGCCCAGTTATCCCTTATTAGTGTATAGGGTGTCTAGCAGCTTAGGCTGATAGATAGTGGTAGCTTAGCAGAGCAGCTTAGGCTGAACTAGGAGACGAGTGAAGCTCCTACAGTACCACTAGTGTCATATGCACAATATCATAAGAAAACACAATACACAGATATACTAAAAATAAAGGTACTTTATTTTTATGACAATATGCCAAAAGTATCTCAGTGAGTACCCTCAGTATGAGGATAGCAAATATACACAAGATATATGTACAGAATACCAAAATATGCAGTAATAGTATTAGAAAACAGTGCAAACAATGTATAGTTACAATAGGATGCAATGGGGACACATAGGGATAGGGGCAACACAAACCATATACTCCAAAAGTGGAATGCGAATCACGAATGGACCCCAAACCTATGTGACCTTGTAGAGGGTCGCTGGGACTGTAAGAAAATAGTTAGGGTTAGAAAAATAGCCCACCCCAAGACCCTGAAAAGTGAGTGCAAAGTGCACTAAAGTTCCCCAAAGGACATAAACGTCGTGATAGGGGAATTCTGCAGGAAAGACACAAATCAGCAATGCAACAATGATGGATTTCCAAACGAGGGTACCTGTGGAACAAGGGGACCAAGTCCAAAAGTCACAAGCAAGTCGGAGATGGGCAGATGCCCAGGAAATGCCAGCTGTGGGTGCAAAGAAGAGCTGCTACTGGACAGTAGAAGCTGAAGATTCTGCAGGAACGACAAGGGCTAGGAACTTCCCCTTTGGAGGACGGATCCCTCACGCTGTGGAGAGTCGTGCAGAAGTATTTTCCTGAAGAAAGACCGCCAACAAGCCTTGCTAGCTGCAAATCATGTGTTTAGGGTTTTTGGATGCTGCTGTGGCCCAGGAGAGACCAGGATGTCGCCAATTGCGTCTGGTGACAGAGGGGGCGTTGAGTAAGACAAGGAGCCCTCTCAGATGCAGGCAGCACCCGCAGAAGTGCCGGAACAGGCACTACAAAGTGGAGTAAAATGGTGCTCACCCGAAGTGGCACAAAGGAGTCCCACGTCGCCGGAGGACAACTTAGGAGGTCGTGCAATGCAGGTTAGAGTGCCGTGGACCCAGGCTGGACTGTGCACAAAGGATTTCCGCCGGAAGTACACGGAGGCCGGAGTAGCTGCAAAAGTCGCGGTTCCCAGCAATGCAGTCTAGCGTGGGGAGGCAAGGACTTACCTCCACCAAACTTGGACTGAAGAGTCACTGGACTGTGGGAGTCACTTGGTCAGAGTTGCTGGATTCAAGGGACCTCGCTCGTCGTGCTGAGAGGAGACCCAGGGTACCAGTGATGCAGTTCTTTGGTGCCTGCGGTTGCAGGGGGACGATTCCGTCGACCCACAGGAGATTTCTTCGGAGCTTCTAGTGCATAGAGGAGGCAGACTACCCCCACAGCATGCACCACCAGGAAAGCAGTCGAGAAGGCGGCAGGATCAGCGTTACAGAGTTGCAGTAGTCGTCTTTGCTACTTTGTTGCCGTTTTGCAGGCTTCCAGCGTGGTCAGCAGTCGATTCCTTGGCAGAAGGTGAAGAGAGAGATGCAGAGGAACTCGGATGAGCTCTTGCATTCGTTATCTAAGGAATCCCCAAAGACAGAGACCCTAAATAGCCAGAAAAGAGGGTTTGGCTACTTAGGAGAGAGGATAGGCTAGCAACACCTGAAGGAGCCTATCAGAAGGAGTCTCTGACATCACCTGCTGGCACTGGCCACTCAGAGCAGTCCAGTGTGCCAGCAGCACCTCTGTTTCCAAGATGGCAGAGGTCTGGAGCACACTGGAGGAGCTCTGGGCACCTCCCAGGGGAGGTGCAGGTCAGGGGAGTGGTCACTCCCCTTTCCTTTGTCCAGTTTCGCGCCAGAGCAGGGCTGAGGGGTCCCTGAACCGGTTTAGACTGGCTTATGCAGAAATGGGCACCATGTGTGCCCATTAAAGCATTTCCAGAGGCTGGGGGAGGCTACTCCTCCCCTGCCTTCACACCATTTTCCAAAGGGAGAGGGTGTAACACCCTCTCTCAGAGGAAGTCCTTTGTTCTGCCATCCTGGGCCAAGCCTGGCTGGACCCCAGGAGGGCAGAAACCTGTCTGAGGGGTTGGCAGCAGCTGCAGTGAAACCCCGGGAAAGGCAGTTTGGCAGTGCCCGGGTCTGTGCTAGAGACCCTTGGATCATGGGATTGCACCAACAATGCCAGGATGGCATAGAGGGGGCAATTCCATGATCTTAGACATGTTACATGGCCATATTCGGAGTTACCATTGTGAAGCTACATATAGGTAGTGACCTATATGTAGTGCACGCGTGTAATAGTGTCCCCGCATTCACAAAGACCGGGGAATTGGCCCTGAACAATGTGGGGGCACCTTGGCTAGTGCCAGGGTGCCCACACACTAAGTAACTTAGCACCCAACCTTTACCAGGTAAAGGTTAGACATATAGGTGACTTATAAGTTACTTAAGTGCAGTGTAAAATTGCTGTGAAATAACGTGGACGTTATTTCACTCAGGCTGCAGTGGCAGGCCTGTGTAAGAATTGTCAGAGCTCCCCAGGGTAGCAAAAGAAATGCTGCAGCCCATAGGGATCTCCTGGAACCCCAATACCCTGGGTACCTCAGTACCATATACTAGGGAATTATAAGGGTGTTCCAGTAAGCCAATGTAAATTGGTAAAATTGGTCACTAGCCTGTTAGTGACAATTTGAAAGAAATGAGAGAGCATAACCACTGAGGTTCTGATTAGCAGAGCCTCAGTGAGACAGTTAGGTGGTCATTCTGACCCTGGCGGTCTTTGACCGCCAGGGCGGAGGACCGCGGGAGCACCGCCGACCGGCCGGCGGTGCTCCAATGGGGATTCCGACCACGGTGGTAAAGCTGCGGTCGGACCGGCACCACTGGCGGGCTCCCGCCAGTGTACCGCCGCCCCATTGTATCCTCCACGGCGGCGCAGCTTGCTGCACCGCCGCGGGGATTCCGACCCCCGTCGGACCGCCGGGATCCGGATGGCGGTAGGGGGGGTCGCGGGGCCCCTGGGGGCCCCTGCAGTGCCCATGCCACTGGCAGACAGTGAAATACGCGACGGGTGCATCGTGGAAGCCTCTTTCCCGCTGGGCTGGCGGGCGGTCTGAAGGCGACCGCCCGCCAGCCCAGCGGGAAAGTCAGAATGACCGCCGCGGTCTTTCGACCGCGGAACGGTAATCTGACGGCGGGACTTTGGCGGGCGGCCTCCGCCGCCCGCCAAGGTCAGAATGAGGGCCTTAGTCATAACACAGGTAACACATTCAGGCACACTTATGAGCACAGGGGCCCTGACTAGCAGGGTCCCAGTGACACATACAACTAAAACAACATATATACAGTGTAAAATGGGGGTAACATGCCAGGCAAGATGGTACTTTCCTACACAACCCCCCCCCCCAAACGAAGGACAATAAGACTAGCCATGACCTGATGAGTCTTCATTGTCTAAGTGGAAATATCTGGAGAGTCCATCTGCATTGGAGTGGTTACTCCCAGGTCTATGTTCCACTGTATAGTCCATTCCCTGTAGGGATATGGACCACCTCAATAATTTAGGATTTTCACCTTTCATTTGTTTTAGCCAAAGTAGAGGTTTGTGGTCTGTCTGAACAATGAAGTGAGTGCCAAACAGGTATGGCTTCAACTTCTTCAGTGCCCAGACCACAGCAAAGGCCTCCCTCTCTATGGCAGACCAACACTTTTCTCTAGGGGTCAACCTCCTACTAATAAAAGCAACAGGTTGATTCTGGCCATCAGAATTAAGTTGTGATAGGACTGCCCCTACTCCTAATTGAGATGCATCAGTTTGGACATAGAATTTTTTAGAGTAACAAGGGCTTTTCAGGACAGGTGCAGAGCACATGGCCTGCTTCAGCTCCTCAAAAGCTTTCTGACAGCTAGCTGTCCACAATACCTTCTTAAGCATTTTCTTGGATGTGAGGTCATTAAGAGGGGCTGCAATGGAGCCATAGTTCTTAATGAACCTCCTGTAATACCCAATGAGGCCTAGGAAGGCTCTCACCTGAGTCTGAGTAGTAGGGGGAACCCAATCTATAATAGTTAGGATTTTCCCTTGAAGTGGTGCAATCTGTTCCCCTCCAACAAGGTGTCCCAGATAAACCACCTTCCCCTGCCCTATCTGGCACTTTGAAGCCTTGATAGTGAGGCCTGCCTTTTGCAGGGCCTCCAAAACTTTCCATAGGTGGACCAGGTGATCATCCCAGCTGGAGCTAAAGACAGCTATATCGTCCAGATATGCTGCACTAAAAGCTTCCAGCCCTTGCAGGACTGTGTTCACCAACCTCTGAAAAGTGGCAGGTGCATTTTTCAATCCAAAAGGCATTACTGTGAATTGGTAATGGCCTCCAATGGTTAAAAATGCAGTTTTTCCTTTTGCATCTTCTGATAATTTGATCTGCCAATACCCTGCAGTCAAGTCAAAAGTGCTTAGATACTTGGCAGATGCCAGTGTATCTATGAGCTCATCTGCCCTGGGTATAGGGTGGGCATCAGTTTTGGTTACCTGGTTGAGACCTCTGTAGTCAACACAAAACCGCATTTCCTTCTTTCCATCTTTGGAATGAGGTTTTGGTACAAGTACCACAGGAGAAGCCCATGGACTTTCAGAGTGCTCAACCACTCCCAGTTCTAACATTTTCTGCACCTCTTGCTTTATGCAGTCTCTGACATGGTCAGGCTGCCTATAGATTTTACTTTTGACAGGCAAGCTGTCTCCAGTATCTATAGTGTGCTCACACCAAGAAGTGGTACCTGGCACAGTAGAGAAGAGTTCAGAAAACTGACCCAGGAGAATTATTGCAATGGTCTCTCTGCTCAGCAGTGAGACAATCAGCCAAAACTACACCTTCCACTAGAGCATCTTGCTCTGTGGAAGAGAAGAGATCAGGGAGAGGGTCACCACTCTCTTCTTCCTGTCCCTCATCAGTTGCCATGAGCAGGGTGAGATCAGCCCTGTCATAGTAGGGTTTGAGGCGATTGACATGGAGCACCCTAAGGGGACTCCTAGCAGTGCCTAAGTCAACTAAGTAGGTGACTTCACCCTTTTTCTCAACAATTGTGTGGGGTCCACTCCATTTATCTTGGAGTGCTCTTGGGGCCACAGGCTCCAAGAACCACACTTTCTGCCCTGGTTGGTACTGAACCAAAACAGCCTTCTGGTCATGCCATTGCTTTTGGAGATCTTGGCTGGCCTGAAGGTTTTTACTGGCCTTTTTCATGTACTCAGCCATCCTTGATCTGAGGCCAAGTACATAGTCCAATATGTCTTGCTTTGGAGCTTTTAAAGGTTGTTCCCAACCCTCCTTAACAAGTGTTAGAGGACCTCTTACTGGGTGTCCAAAGAGGAGTTCAAAGGGGCTGAAGCCCACTCCTTTTTGGGGTACCTCCCTGTACGTAAAAAGGAGGCATGGTAAAAGGATATCCCATCTCCTGAGGAGTTTTTCAGGGAGTCCCATAATCATGCCTTTGAGAGTTTTGTTAAATCTCTCCACCAGTCCATTTGTTTGTGGATGATAGGGTGTAGTGAATTTGTATGTCACACCACACTCTTTCCACATGGCCTTAAAGTAAGCAGATATGAAATTGCTTCCTCTGTCTGATACCACCTCTTTTGGGAAGCCCACCCTGGAAAATATTCCCAGGAGGGCCTTTGTCACTGCAGGTGCTGTAGTGGTCCTTAGAGGAATAGCTTCAGGATATCTTGTGGCATGGTCCACTATCACCAAGATAAACTTATTGCCTGAAGCAGTAGGAGGGTCAAGGGGGCCAACTATGTCAACCCCTACCCTTTCAAAGGGAGCCCCAACCACAGGCAGTGGAATAAGGGGTGCCTTTGGAGTGCCACCTGTCTTGCCAGGTTTCACAGGACTTGCAAAATTATTTTGTGTCCTCTGACATTCTAGGCAAATGAAACAAGGGAACAAGTCTGTCCCAAGTTTTCATTTGTCCCAAATGTCCAGCTAGGGGAATGTCGCGGGCTAGAGTTAGGAGGAACTTTCTGTACTCCTGAGGAATAACTAACCTCCTGGCAGTTCCAGGTTTAGGATCCCTTGCTTCAGTGTACAAGAGGTTGTCCTCCCAGTAAACTCTGTGAGAGTCACTGGCATCCCCATTAGCTTGTTTGACAGCTTGCTGTCTTAGACCCTCTAGTGTGGGTCAGGTTTGCTGTGCCACACTCAGCTCCTCCCTGGCAGGCCCCCCTTCACCCAAAAGCTCAGCAGTGTCTGCTTCCAGCTCCTCTGGTGTAGGTTCTGCACAGAGTGGAAATTCTTCTTCCTCAGAAGTAGAATCCACTGTAGAGGGAGGGATAGTAGGTAGTGCTTTACTTCTACTAGCCCTAGCTTTAGGGAGCACTTGGTCCATTGTTCCAGGATCCAAGTCACCCTGTCCTTTTTGCTTTTTGGCCTGAGCCCTGGTTAAAGCAAAAATATGCCCTGGGATGCCCAGCATTGCTGCATGGGCCTCCAACTCCACATCTGACCAAGCTGATGTCTCCAAATCATTTCCTAGTAGACAGTCTACAGGTAAATCTGAGGCTACCACAACTTCCTTTGGACCAGTAACCCCCCCCCCCCAGTTGAGATTTACAACAGACATGGGGTGGCTAAGTGTGTTGTTGTGAGCATCGGTTACTTGGTACTGGTGACCAAGTAGGTGTTGTTCAGGGTGGACCAGTGGTGTACCATTGTAACACTGGCACCAGTGTCCCTGTAGGCCTGAACCTCAACACCATTTATTAAGGGTAGCTGCTTGTACTTATCCATGTTAAGGGGACAAGCAACTAAGGTGGCTAAATCAATAGCCCCCTCAGAGACTAACACAGCCTCTGTGGTCTCCCTAACAAGACCAACCCCAACTAAGTTACCAAAAGTGAGCCCAGCTACTCCCTTGGATTGGCTATTAGTAGGTTTGCTCCCACCACCACTGCTATTAGTAGGGACACTAGGTGTAGCAGTAGGGGTTGTAGTGGTAGGAGGCTTGGTGCTTTTCTTTGGACAACTGGGATCTGTTGTCCAATGGCCTTTTTATTTTACATAAATAGCACCATGGTTTCTTTTCTTTGTTTTGATTAGAAGAGGATTTGGGCCCACTACCCCCACCAGAGTGTTTTTGTGGGCCTGATGAAGACTCATTTTTAGATTTGTCCCCACCCTTGTCAGAAGACTTACCATCCTTCTTCTTGTTGCCATCTTTGTCACCCCCTGTATGAACTTTTCTGTTCACCCTTGTTCTGACCCATTTGTCTGCCTTCTTTCCCAATTCTTGGGGAGAGGTCAGATCAGAGTCCACCAGGTACTGGTGCAACAAATGAGACACACAGTTATTAAGTATATGCTCTCTCAGGATCAAGTTATACAGGCTTTCATAATCAGTAAATTTACTGCCATGTAACCACCCCTCCAAGGCCTTCACTGAATGGTCAACAAAATCAACCCAGTCTTGTGAAG
This sequence comes from Pleurodeles waltl, assembly GCF_031143425.1. Taxonomy (NCBI): domain Eukaryota; kingdom Metazoa; phylum Chordata; class Amphibia; order Caudata; family Salamandridae; genus Pleurodeles; species Pleurodeles waltl. Next base: position 141,665,280 of record NC_090440.1, read on the forward strand.
ACTCCTTTTTGGTCTCTCTGAACTTCATCCTGTACTGTTCAGTGGTTAAGCCATAACCATCAAGGAGTGCATTCTTAAGAACTGCAAAATTATTGGCATCACTTTCTTTTACAGTAAGGAGCCTATCCCTACCCTTTCCACTAAATGATAGCCATAGGATAGCAGCCCACTGCCTTTGAGGGACATCCTGTACAACACAGGCCCTCTCAAGTGCAGCAAACCACTTGTTAATGTCATCCCCCTCCTTATAAGGGGGAACTATCTTGTGCAGATTCCTAGAATCATGCTTTTTTGCAGGATGACTATTGGGAATACTGCTGCTGCCACCATGGGTTTCTAAACCCAACTTCTGTCTTTCTTTGTCTAGTTCAAAGTTCTGTCTATCCAAATCCAGCTGTTGCTTCTTGAGCTTCAGTCTGGTTTGTTCCACTCTCAATTTATTGAGCTCCCTTTCTAACAATCTGTCATCAGGGTGGGTGGGTGGGACATTCCTTGAAACAGAAGTATGGTGAGAATGTACAGAAGGAGAACCATCCCTTACAGAGTGCATCCTAACAGCTTGGTTAACAGAAACATCACTTCTACTATGATGTGAAGCAATACTCTTGCTATGATGTGAGACAACACTATCAGTATGGTGTGACTCTACATCAGTACCAACTATGCTAGGCTGTCTTGTAATGGGCAGGCTAGGAAGTTTATTTCCTGACTCTTTTTCTAGGGGTGTCCCTGGATCAGATTGTGAACCATTAGCTACGTTTTCAACAGATGGGGCACCTCTAGCCTTATCCTGTTCTATAAGCATGTTAACCAATAGTTCTCTGGGGGGATTCTTCCCTACACTTAAACCTCTTTCTATGCAGAGACTCCTTGCTCCTTTCCAGCTAAGGTGATCATAAGCAAGTTTGGACAGATCAACAGTTTGGCCTGTGCCAGACATTTTAGAAAGTGTTTTAGTGACAGAAAAAGGAAAAAAGTTTGTCAGAACTTTTAGAAAGACAGGAAAAAAAAAATTAAAACACTTTTTAAGAACTTTTTGAAAGTTTAGAAGTACTTTTCAGCACTTTAGAAAAGAAGTGAGAAAAGAAATGCAAAACTTTTTGGTTAGGTGTACATACACTGAACTTGTTTTGTATATTTTTCTCTTATGAAAAGTACGATGACAAAAGTGGTAAGTAGTTACAGAGCACTTATCCCACCACTGCACAACCAATGTAGGAGGCTGGACTGGCTTGTAGTGAGTACCAAGGGGTACTTACACCTTGCACCAGGCCCAGTTATCCCTTATTAGTGTATATGGTGTCTAGCAGCTTAGGCTGATAGATAATGGTAGCTTAACAGAGCAGCTTAGGCTGAACTAGGAGACGAATGAAGCTCCTACAGTACCACTAGTGTCATATGCACAATATCATAAGAAAACACAATACACAGATATACTAAAAATAAAGGTACTTTATTTTTATGACAATATGCCAAAAGTATCTCAGTGAGTACCCTCAGTATGAGGATAGCAAATATACACAAGATATATGTACAGAATACCAAAATATGCAGTAATAGTATTAGAAAACAGTGCAAACAATGTATAGTTACAATAGGATGCAATGGGGACACATAGGGATAGGGGCAACACAAACCATATACTCCAAAAGTGGAATGCGAATCACGAATGGACCCCAAACCTATGTGACCTTGTAGAGGGTCGCTGGGACTGTAAGAAAATAGTTAGGGTTAGAAAAATAGCCCACCCCAAGACCCTGAAAAGTGAGTGCAAAGTGCACTAAAGTTCCCCAAAGGACATAAACGTCGTGATAGGGGAATTCTGCAGGAAAGACACAAATCAGCAATGCAACAATGATGGATTTCCAAATGAGGGTACCTGTGGAACAAGGGGACCAAGTCCAAAAGTCACAAGCAAGTCGGAGATGGGCAGATGCCCAGGAAATGCCAGCTGTGGGTGCAAAGAAGAGCTGCTACTGGACAGTAGAAGCTGAAGATTCTGCAGGAACGACAAGGGCTAGGAACTTCCCCTTTGGAGGACGGATCCCTCACGCTGTGGAGAGTCGTGCAGAAGTATTTTCCTGAAGAAAGACCGCCAACAAGCCTTGCTAGCTGCAAATCATGTGTTTAGGGTTTTTGGATGCTGCTGTGGCCCAGGAGAGACCAGGATGTCGCCAATTGCGTCTGGTGACAGAGGGGGCGTTGAGTAAGACAAGGAGCCCTCTCAGATGCAGGCAGCACCCGCAGAAGTGCCGGAACAGGCACTACAAAGTGGAGTAAAATGGTGCTCACCCGAAGTGGCACAAAGGAGTCCCACGTCGCCGGAGGACAACTTAGGAGGTCGTGCAATGCAGGTTAGAGTGCCGTGGACCCAGGCTGGACTGTGCACAAAGGATTTCCGCCGGAAGTACACGGAGGCCGGAGTAGCTGCAAAAGTCGCGGTTCCCAGCAATGCAGTCTAGCGTGGGGAGGCAAGGACTTACCTCCACCAAACTTGGACTGAAGAGTCACTGGACTGTGGGAGTCACTTGGTCAGAGTTGCTGGATTCAAGGGACCTCGCTCGTCGTGCTGAGAGGAGACCCAGGGTACCAGTGATGCAGTTCTTTGGTGCCTGCGGTTGCAGGGGGACGATTCCGTCGACCCACAGGAGATTTCTTCGGAGCTTCTAGTGCATAGAGGAGGCAGACTACCCCCACAGCATGCACCACCAGGAAAGCAGTCGAGAAGGCGGCAGGATCAGCGTTACAGAGTTGCAGTAGTCGTCTTTGCTACTTTGTTGCCGTTTTGCAGGCTTCCAGCGTGGTCAGCAGTCGATTCCTTGGCAGAAGGTGAAGAGAGAGATGCAGAGGAACTCGGATGAGCTCTTGCATTCGTTATCTAAGGAATCCCCAAAGACAGAGACCCTAAATAGCCAGAAAAGAGGGTTTGGCTACTTAGGAGAGAGGATAGGCTAGCAACACCTGAAGGAGCCTATCAGAAGGAGTCTCTGACATCACCTGCTGGCACTGGCCACTCAGAGCAGTCCAGTGTGCCAGCAGCACCTCTGTTTCCAAGATGGCAGAGGTCTGGAGCACACTGGAGGAGCTCTGGGCACCTCCCAGGGGAGGTGCAGGTCAGGGGAGTGGTCACTCCCCTTTCCTTTGTCCAGTTTCGCGCCAGAGCAGGGCTGAGGGGTCCCTGAACCGGTTTAGACTGGCTTATGCAGAAATGGGCACCATGTGTGCCCATTAAAGCATTTCCAGAGGCTGGGGGAGGCTACTCCTCCCCTGCCTTCACACCATTTTCCAAAGGGAGAGGGTGTAACACCCTCTCTCAGAGGAAGTCCTTTGTTCTGCCATCCTGGGCCAAGCCTGGCTGGACCCCAGGAGGGCAGAAACCTGTCTGAGGGGTTGGCAGCAGCAGCAGCTGCAGTGAAACCCCGGGAAAGGCAGTTTGGCAGTGCCCGGGTCTGTGCTAGAGACCCTTGGATCATGGGATTGCACCAACAATGCCAGGATGGCATAGAGGGGGCAATTCCATGATCTTAGACATGTTACATGGCCATATTCGGAGTTACCATTGTGAAGCTACATATAGGTAGTGACCTATATGTAGTGCACGCGTGTAATAGTGTCCCCGCATTCACAAAGACCGGGGAATTGGCCCTGAACAATGTGGGGGCACCTTGGCTAGTGCCAGGGTGCCCACACACTAAGTAACTTAGCACCCAACCTTTACCAGGTAAAGGTTAGACATATAGGTGACTTATAAGTTACTTAAGTGCAGTGTAAAATTGCTGTGAAATAACGTGGACGTTATTTCACTCAGGCTGCAGTGGCAGGCCTGTGTAAGAATTGTCAGAGCTCCCCAGGGTAGCAAAAGAAATGCTGCAGCCCATAGGGATCTCCTGGAACCCCAATACCCTGGGTACCTCAGTACCATATACTAGGGAATTATAAGGGTGTTCCAGTAAGCCAATGTAAATTGGTAAAATTGGTCACTAGCCTGTTAGTGACAATTTGAAAGAAATGAGAGAGCATAACCACTGAGGTTCTGATTAGCAGAGCCTCAGTGAGACAGTTAGTCATAACACAGGTAACACATTCAGGCCCACTTATGAGCACTGGGGCCCTGACTAGCAGGGTACCAGTGACACATACAACTAAAACAACATATATACAGTGAAAAATGGGGGTAACATGCCAGGCAAGATGGTACTTTCCTACACACACCCATATAATTCCCTAGTATATGGTACTGAGGTACCCAGGGTATTGGGGTTCCAGGAGATCCCTATGGGCTGCAGCATTTCTTTTGCCACCCATACGGAGCTCTGACAATTCTTACACAGGCCTGCCAGTGCAGCCTGAGTAAAATAACGTCCACGGTATTTTACAGACATTTACCACTGCACTTAAGTAACTTATAAGTCACCTATATGTCTAACCTTCACCTGGTGAAGGTTGGGTGCAAAGTTACTTAGTGTGTGGGCACCCTGGCACTAGCCAAGGTGCCCCCACATTGTTCAGGGCAAATTCCCCGGACACCATTACACATGTGCACTGTACATAGGTCACTACCTATGTACAGTGTCACAATGGTAACTCCGAACATGGCCATGTAACATGTCTAAGATCATGGAATTGTAACCCCAATGCCATTCTGGCATTGGAGGGACAATTCCATGATCCCCCGGGTCTCTAGCACAGAACCCGGGTACTGACAAACTGCCTTTCCAGGGTCTCTACTGTAGCTGCTGCTGCTGCCAACCCCTCAGACAGGTTTCTGCCCTCCTGGGGTCCAGGCAGCCCTGGCCCAGGAAGGCAGAACAAAGGATTTACTCTGAGAGAGGGTGTAACACCCTCTCCCTTTGGAAATAGGTGTGAAGGCTGGGGAGGAGTAGCCTCCCCCAGCCTCTGGAAATGCTTTGATGTGCACGGATGGTGCCCATCTCTGCATAAGCCAGTCTACACCGGTTTAGGGATCCCCCAGCCCTGCTCTGTCGCAAAACTGGACAAAGGAAAGGGGAGTGACAACTCCCCTGACCTGCACCTCCCAGGGGAGGTGCCCAGAGCTCCTCCAGTGTGTCCCAGACCTCTGCCATCTTGGAAACAGGGGTGTCTGTGGCACACTGGACTGCACTCTGAGTGGCCAGTGCCAGCAGGTGACGTCAGAGGCTCCTTCTGATAGGCTCTTACCTCTCTTGTTAGCCAATCCTCCTTCCTAGGTAGCCAAACCTCCTTTTCTGGCTATTTAGGGTCTCTGCTTTGGGGAATTCTTCAGATAACGAATACAAGAGCTCACCAGAGTTCCTCTGCATCTCCCTCTTCACCTTCTGCCGAAGGATCGACCGCTGACTGCTCAGGACGCCTGCAAAACTGCAACAAAGTAGCAAAGACGACTACTAGCAACCTTGTATCGCTTCATCCTACCGGCTTTCTCAACTGTTTCCAAGTGGTGCATGCTCTGGGGCTAGCCTGCCTCCTTTCTGCACCAGGAGCTCTGAAGAAATCTCCAGTGGGTCAACGGAATCTTCCCCCTGCAACCGCAGGCAACAAAAGACTGCATCACCGGTCCTCTGGGTCCCCTCTCAGCATGACGAGCGTGGTCCCTGCAACTCAGCAACTCTGTCCAAGTGACTCCCACAGTCCCGTGACTCTTCAGTCCAAGTTTGGTGCCGATAAGTCCTTGCCTCCCTACGCTAGACTGCATTGCTGTGTACTGCATGATTTGCAGCTGCTCCAGCTCCTGTGCACTCTTCCATGATTTCCTTCATGCACAGCCAAGCCTGGGTCCCCGACACTCTAAACTGCAGTGCACAACCTTCTGAGTTGTCCTCCGGTGTCGTGGGACTCCCCTTTGTGACGTCGGGTGGACTCTGGTTCACTTTTCTTCTAAGTGCCTGTTCAGGTACTTCTGTGGGTGCTGCCTGCTTCTGTGAGGGCTTCCAGACTTGCTGGGCGCCCCCTCTGTCTCCTCATCCACGTGGCGACATCCCGGTCCCTCCTGGGCCACAGCAGCATCCAAAAACCCTAACCGCGACCGTTCCAGCTAGCAAGGCTTGTTTGCAGTCTTTCTGTGTGGGAACACCTCTGAAAGCTCCTTCACGACGTGGGACATCCATCCTCCAATGGGGAAGTTCCTAGTCCTCTTCATTATTGCAGAACACCAAGCTTCTTCCACCCAGTGGCAGCTTCCTTGCACCCTCAGCTGGCATTTCCTGGGCTCCTGCCCACTCTCAACACTGTCGCGACTCTTGGACTTGGTCTCCTTGTCTTACAGGTACTCAGGTCCGGAAATCCACTGTTGTTGCATTGCTGGTGTTTGTTCTTCCTGCAGAATCCCCCTATCACGACTTCTGTGCTCTCTGGGGGTAGTAGGTGCACTTTACACCTACCTTTCAGGGTCTTGGGGTGGGCTATTTTTCTAACCCTCACTGTTTTCTTACACTCCCAGCGACCCTCTACAAGCTCACATGGGTTTGGGGTCCATTCGTGGTTCGCATTCCACTTTTGGAGTATGTGGTTTGTGTTACCCCTATACCTATGTGCTCATATTGCAATCTATTGTAACTTTACACTGCTTGCATTACTTTTCTTGCTATTACCTGCATAATTTTGGTTTGTGTACCTATATCTTGTGTATATTTCTCATCCTCATACTGAGGGTACTCACTGAGATACTTTTGGCATATTGTCATAAAAATAAAGTACCTTTATTTTTAGTATATCTGTGTATTGTGTTTTCTTATGATATTGTGCATATGACACCAGTGGTATAGTAGGAGCTTTACATGTCTCCTAGTTCAGCCTAAGCTGCTTTGCCATAGCTACCTTCTATCAGCCTAAGCTACTAGAAACACCTCTTCTACACTAATAAGGGATAACTGGACCTGGCACAAGGAGTAAGTACCTCTGGTAACCACTACAAGCCAGTCCAGCCTCCTACAGAAGGTACGCACCACCGCAAATGTGACCGCCATTTTCTATCTTTTCAATCACTCAATACCTGATCTTCGACAGGAGAGAACCTACACTGCAAGTGCTGCTGTGACCTCGGTCTGGAAGAGACATTGGCTCGAGTGTCTGGGGAAAGGGCCCCAGCCTTCACATCAGAGGAATTGGAGAAAGACGTGGACGGGGTCCTCCCCCAGTACACGCTACTCTATGGTCCTCCAGACAAACAGGTAAGTACACTGGGAGCATGCTGTATGGGCTATGCCTGTGTGGAGTGGGGTGGATGTAAGAAGGGGGTGGGAGATTGCGGCGTGCATTAAACGATGGTGAGTGCATGTGCCACATGGCAAGGGTAGGGATGGGGGCCAATGACTGTGACGGTGTACTTGGTAATAAGTTTCTCTTCCCCCTGTACAATTCATGTAGGTCAGCGCCCACCAGAAAAAATATATTTGGCGTGCCATCGCCAAGGACGTCCGGACCCTGGGGGTCTACCACAGACGGAGCACCCACTGCTGGAAAAGATGGGAGGACATTCGCCGCTGGAGCAAGAAGACGGCGGAGGCTCAGCTGGGGATGGCCTCCCAACGTGGGAGGGGTGCCCATCGCACCATGACCCCCCTGATGTTCAGTATCCTGGCGGTAGCGTACCCGGAGTTGGATGGGTGCTTAAGGGCATCACAGCAGCCATAAGGGGGTGAGTACACTCTCATCCTGATGATTTAGCGTGCAGTAGAGGGGCCTGGGTGGGGGAGGTGGGCTGTGGGTTTCCCTAGGCCACGGCGAGTTTAGTAGGCAAGGTCCCTCCGTATGGCAGGCCATGTGGCACCCCACCTCTGTGGAGTGCCAAGTACACCTAGTCATGCCCCTGTGTCATCCATGTGTGCAGATGTCGTCCATAGCATAGTAGGCCATTTCCCAGGGATTGAACAGTGGAACACAAGAGCATGCCGTAGTGCAGGAGGCTTCTGTGTCTGTGGTGTCCTCCAACGATAGTGGTAATGCATGCACTGAACATGTCTTTCTTCTGTCGTCCCCCCCCTTTTTGTGGTCTCCCTGTTCTTGTGTGCATTAGCATCATCAGGCGGAGGAGCAGTGGCACCAGAGCACAAGGGGGCTGCATCCCATATGGCCCTGCAGGGCACACTAAGGAATCGGACTTCACCATTTAGACGGAGGGCGAGGTGAGCACCACGGCGGGGACAGGAGCTGAGACCAGCGACACAGACTCATCCTCTGATGGGAGCTCTCTTGTGGTGGCGGCAACACCTGTGCCCCCCCATCTACAGATACATCCGCCACCCTCCTACCAGCACAGCCCTCCCAGCAGCCCCTCAGCCTTTCGCCGTGCCCGCTCACCTAGGAGGGTGGGAATCACCTTTGCCCCAGGCACCTCAGGCCCTGCCCCAGTCACCCCTGCTGCCCTCAGTGAGGAGGCCATTGACCTCCTCAGGTCCCTCACTGTTGGGCAGTCTACCATTTTGAATGCCATCCAGGGTGTAGAAAGGCAGTTGCAACAAACAAATGCATTCCTGGAGGGCATTCATTCTGGTCAGGCGGCCCTTCAGCGAGCTTTTCAGACTCTGGCCTCAGCACTGATGGCAGCCATTGACCCTGTCTCTAGCCTCCCCCTCCAACTTCCTCCACCCAGATCCAATCCCCTGTACCCCAGCCTATCACAAGCACACCTACAGACCAGCGTGCACACACGTCAACACACAAGGGAAGCTCAGGCAAACATAAGCACCACACATCCCACAGGCACTCACGCAAGCATCACACACATGCAGACACACCAACATCCACTGCCTCCACTGTGTCCTTCTCCTCTCCCTCCTCTCACCCTGTCTCGTCTACACTCACATCTGCATGCACTACATCTACAGCCACTACTGCCATCACCAGCACACCCACCGCCACACCCCGCTCACGTGCAGTCACCACCCCCAGTACCATTCACACGTCCCCTGTGTCCTCTCCCAGTGTGTCTGTGACGCCACCTCCCAAGATACACAAACGCAGGCACACACCCACCCAAATTCATCCACCTCACGACAGCCTCCAACCCATGCACTTTCACCCAAAGTCAGCAAACGAACACCTCCTACAACCACAACCTCTTCCTCCACTCCCAAACCCCCTCCAGCCACCCGTCCCAGTCTCTCCCAAAAACTTTTCCTGTCCAACCTTGAACTCTTTCCCACACCTCTCCCACCCCGTCCGTCTCCTAGGTCCCGAACTAGCACCTCAGCCACAACATCTCCGGGACCAGTGGTGCCTGTAGTCACCGGAATCTGGAGTGCACCGACCACCAGGGCAGCCAGTGTGGCACGGAGCCACAGCACGGACAGTCCCCCACCTGTGAAGCATCAAAAGTTGGTCAGTGCCCGGCGGGAGAGGGGGAAGACTCCAGCCACCAAAGCTGCTCCTAGGGGTCCCGGTTGGAGTGTGGATTCAGCTGCGACACCTTCCAAGGTGGGGAAGGGCCACAAGAAACCAGGAAAGTCTGAGAAGAGCAGCACGGCGGGGGAGACCGTCCTCATCCCCGCTGCCCATGAGCCCAATGCCATCATCCCCACTGCCCAGGAGGCCACCGCCATCATCCCCGCTGCCCAGGAAGCCACAGCCATCATCCCCGCTGGGACAGAGAGGACCGCCAGCACAAGCCCCGCTGGGACAGAGAGGACTGCCAGCACAAGCCCCACTGGGACAGAGAGGACCGCCAGCACAAGCCCCGTTGGGACAGAGAGGACCGCCAGCACAAGCCCCACTGGGCTAGAGAGGACCGCCAGCACAAGCCCCGCTGGGGCATAGAGGACCACCAGCACAAGCCCCGCTGGGCTAGAGAGGACTGCCAGCACAAGCCCCGCTGAGACAGAGAGGACCGCCAGCACAAGCCCCGCTGGGCTAGAGAGGACCGCCAGCACAAGCCCCGCTGGGACAGAGAGCAGCTGAGTCACTGCAAAGAGCCACCGCTCCAAGCACCACTGAACAGGGCACCGCCGCCTCAAGCACTGCTGGCCCATGAGCGCCAAGGGCACTGACGCTACTGAGTCCGTCACGAGCAGGATGAAGCACTCTGGCCACCATGCCCCCTCCAGAACCAGTGGAGAGATACATCCAGTACCTCTATCCTTAGCAGGATGAATCACTCTGGGCACCATGCCCCCTCCAGAACCAGTGGAAAGATACATCCACTACCTCTGTCCTTAGCAGGATAAAGCACTCTGAGCACCATGCCTCCTCCAGAACCAGTGGAGAGACACATCCACTACCTCTGTCCTTAGCAGGATGAAGCACTCTGGGCACCATGCCCCCTCCAGAACCAGTGGAGAGATACATCCACTACCTCTGTCCTTAGCAGGATGAATCACTCTGCGCACCATGCCCCCTCCAGAACCAGTGGAGAGATACATCCACTACCTCTGTCCTTAGCAGGATGAATCACTCTGGGCACCATGCCCCCTCCTGAACCAGTGGAGACTGTCATCCACTTGAGAGACTGTGGCTTTGCACTTCCCAGGATTGTACAGTGGGAAACCCACCCAATGTAGAGACTTGAGAGACTGTGGCTTTGCACTCCCCAGGATATAGCAGTGGGCAACCCACCCACTGTAGAAACTTGAGAGACTGTGGCTTTGCACTCCCCAGGATATGGCAGTGGGCAACCCACACACTGTAGAGACTTGAGAGACTGTGGCTTTGCACTCTCCAGGATTGAACAGTGGCCAACCCACCCACTGTAGAGACTTGTGAGACTGTGGTTTTGCACTCCCCAGGATTAAACAGTGGGCAACCCACCCACTGTAGAAACTTGAGAGACTGTGGCTTTGCACTCCCCAGGATGGAACAGTGTGCAGAGATACAGCCACTACCTCTGTCCTTAGCAGGATGAATCACCCTGGGCACCATGCCCCCTCCTGAAAAAGTGGAGACTGTCATCCACTTGAGAGACTGTGGCTTTGCACTCCCCAGGATTGTACAGTGGGCAACCCACCCACTGTAGAGACTTGTGAGACTGTGGCTTTGCACTCCCCAGGATTGAACAGTGGGCAACCCACCCACTGTAGAGACTTGTGAGACTGTGGCTTTGCACTCCCCAGGATTGAACAGTGGGCAACCCACCCACTGTAGACTTGTGAGACTGTGGTTTTGCACTCCCCAATATTGAACAGTGGGCATGTGGCCCCCCGTGGATTTGGCGTCGTGCACTCAACCGGCTGAGGTGCCCCCCCTTTCCCTCCCCCTGAGGTGCCTGTTTTGTTGCTCTCTGATGCCCCTGCAGTGTTCTCTCCGTTGGGGATCTTGTGTGGGCCTCGCCCATACCGTGTGGGCCCAATGTTCCACGGACTTCATTGGAGCACTACCTGGACTACTAAGCTTGGTGTATATTTTGTTTATGGTGTATATATATATTTTTGCATACTTCATTTTAATATATTACAATGGTTACACTCATTTCCTTTTGTCTTTGCATTCTTTCAGGTGGGGTTAGGGGGTTTAACTGTAATGTATCATGCTGTATTAGTGTGTGTGTTGTAGTGGGTGAGGGTGGGGGTGTTGCGTGTTGCATGTGTGTGTCCCTGTTTTTCCCTCACCCTCCCCTGTGTCGTAGGTGCAGTACTCACTGTGGTAGTCACCACCGGCATTCGTGCTCGTGGTAGAGGAGCATGAAGACTATCACAGGGAGAAATTGGAGTTCCGGCTCCATGGTATCCTGGTTCCTCGTGGGGTGTGTAGACATGAGCGTTTTCCCTTCGAAGTCTTGTTTCTGCCGTGTTTTTATCTGCGGTGAATCCGCCCCGGAAAAGGTGGCGGATTGGTAGGTTGTGATACTGTGGGCGGTACTTTGTCCTCCGCCTGACTGTTGGCGGTGACCGCCAAGCTGTTTGTCTGTACCGCCGTGGCGGTCGGAGTGTTAAAGTGACTGTCTTTGTTGGCGGTTTCCACCACGGTCGTAATTCCAGATTTTTTATCGGCAGCCTGTTGGCGGTCTTACCGCCGCTTTAACACCGACCGCCAGGGTTGTAATGACCACCATATTGTTCTTAGGGGGCACTAGGTGTGCATGTTAGGTGGCACTGGAGTAGGTGCTGCCCCATTTCTCATGATACAGCCCCATGGTCTTCAATGGCAGATATTTGTGTATATGTATGTGTGGGACACAATGCAGTAGACAGGTTTGTGTGCACACTACAGGCATGTCAGGTATGTGTAGCTGATATATACTTGGTTATGGCACCACATGGGTGGCATTGGATTTAGGTTCTGCCCAAGGCTTGCGCACCATGGTTTACGTGGGACTCTGTCCATGTGTGACTTCCTCAACATGACCATAGACTAAGCCATTTACATGCCTGTGTGCTTCTTTGTTTGGTGTAATGTGTGTGTGTGATCTCTATTTAGTTGTCAATCTTGACACTTGTAGTGGTTTGTGAGCAGCTTTTGCATGCAAAGGAGACTTGGCTCCACCTGTCCACAAATGGTTTGTCAGTCAGGGTGTTGCTGTGTTCTGTAGATTTGGGTGTATGTGTTTGTGACATTCAATGTGTGCAGTGTAGTGTGGCATGTGGCTTATGTGTTGGTGCCTGTACATCTCTGTGGACCTGCCCATGTGTATTTATTATGATGTTTGTCCTCGATGGTTGGTGTGTTTTGTGGTATGATTGGTATGGTGGCTTACCAATAGGTAGCCCATTGCCATATTCACAATCCTGGAACCGCTGGTTGATGGTGCAATGGCGAAAGGTGTATGCATCATTTAGGTGTTCTGTTGCTGCAGGTGGGACCAGTTGGACATGGGTTCAGTCCATTGCGCCCATCACATGCAGAAACCCAGCAATCTGATAGAAACCTTCCTTGGTCTCCTGCTGCTGGCTGTTTAGGAAGCAGATGTGTTGGGGTATGAGGCATAGGATTGCGTCCATGACCTTTGGTAGGCAGACGGAAAAGGATGACTGGGAGATACAGCCACTAGTGCAGTGGAATGATACAGACACCCTCCTGTGGAGGACAGCATGGAGTTTTGTCATGGGTGGAATGTGATGGGGAGTTTGCAGCTTTGCCGTGATGTATGGCGCAATCTGGTGCAGCAGGCATACGAAGGACTTCCAGTTGAGTCTGAACATCCGGACCACATTTTGTTCCCTCATTCTAAAGATGATTATCTGTCTAAAGATGCTCTCCCTCCTTCTACTCTACCTCTGTGGCAGCTGTGGCAGGGTTTGAGGTTGTTGCAGTGGTGGTGGTTGGATCTGCTGTCTTCACAGATGTCTGTGGCATGTGCCAAGCTGGAGCAGGATCATTTTTCTGTTGTCCTGGCAGTTTTCCAAGGCTCCTTCTGTGTTCTTTCCTTGAGTGGTGGTGTGTGAGCCTCTTTTTAATGCCTGGTCTGGCCAAGCGTTACAATTTGGCACTAATCAGAATTTGCGCCATTTTTTGATTCTGCTTCCTTCGTTAGCATTGTTTTTGCATTGAGGATAAATATGGCGCTAGGGGGTTAGTGTCATGTTTAGGATGGAAACGGCTACCTTGCATCTCATTGACGCAAGGTGGTTTTGTGCACCCTAAACATGGCGCTAACTCCAATATTTTAATGCTAGACGGGTCTAGCGTCAAAATATAAATACGGAGTTAGCTGTGCCCCGTTTTAGTGTCAAAAGTTTTGACACAAAAATGGCAAAAGCAAAATAATACACACCAAAGTCTTGTGTGTGTTTGCTAGTAGCCCTGGAGTATCGTGGGGCTCACGAAAGAGTGCTAAAAGCCAGCCTTATGCACACAAAGAAACTTTGCTCTGCATCAGATTGCAAAATTCGGGAATTCCGTGGTGCTCCGTGCAGGGCAAAGTGCCCGAATTCCGCAAACTCTGCTGGCAGAGCAGATTTCTACACCCAGGCCTTTTCATAAACAACTCTTTTCCTTTCAGTAGTAGTAGTAGAAAATTGTAGACTTACTTCCGAAGTTGTAATTGCATAACTGGAATCAACAAAAGTTCACTGCCCTCCTCAGCAGAGGGAAAACAATGTTGAACTCTTGAAGAGGCATTTCCTCTATGCTGGTGAGAGGGGTTATGGAACTACCAAGGAAGCCTCTTGGCCTACTATTCAGTATTGGCCACATGATGCAATTTAACTTGATCAATGGAGACAAAGCGGACGTCTCTGCAGCCAACAAGTGGTGGTATTACCAAAGTTCCAGTTTCATGAATTCCAAGGAGTGGCACCAGTGCACGATATGAAGAACAAAATTCCTTCTCCACTGGTATTTTTTCTTGAACCACGGGGCTTATTTACAAGCCCCTTGCACCACCATTGCATCATTGTTTTTTTATGCAGTCATTGCACAAAGCAGTCCCCCACAGTGCGCCACATTTACAAACTGGTGCAATGAGACCATTGTGCCAGTTTGTAAAGCCTTCTGCTACATTATACCTGCACCAGGTGTAATGTATGCAAGGTAAGTGTTACCTGTTAGAAATCATGCAGAACTGGCGCAGTGAAATCTTGTCGTTCTGCACCTTCATGGCGTCACTTTTTTATAGCAGACATTAAACAGATGCAAGGCTTTTTAGAATGGGGGCTTTCCATGCATTTCTTGAGTAGCGTCATTGTATACGATACTCAAGCAATGTGTCATGTTAGCACCACGGAGCACTGTATAGTAAATACAGCACTACCATGGCTTCGTTAGGGGTGTGCAAGGCACTGCAAGACATCTGATGCATTCTTCTAAATGAGCACCCAAGTCCTCAACTCTCTGAATCCATCTGGTAGATATTGGCTGCTCCTTCACTCCATCAGCAGGGGCTTGTGTTGTAGAGCATGTTTCTCGAAATGCTTGTAGCTCCTGTAAGACAGTTAGACATTCATTTATGTCAATAGGTGTTTCTGCTGCAACTGTGCCAGGAACAGTTAGATCTCTGATGTCCATCTGGATGCCAAATAGGACTTCATAAGGCAATTGGCCGCCCAGGGATTCTCGAGACAGATTATTTAATGTTCTCTGGACCCCATATAGGTGATGGACCCAACTGAAACCTGAACCTAATACTCTAGCTGTGGAGGACTGCTTTCAGTCACGGTTCTTTCTCTCCACAATGGAATTTTCCTCAGGATGATGAAACCCAAACTCCCTATGTTATCCCTGTAAGCCCTAGAGGCAAAAGCAGGGCCCTGGTCTGAGTTGAATGCAGCTGCTGCATATGTCCCAATATAGACTTGCAAGACTTTCTTAACAGTGTGAGCATCAGCATATCAGTGTGACTACATACAAAGGAATCTTGAGCATGAATCCACTGCAATTAAAATATATTTGAAAACAACATCAGTGTTTAGGGGACGCAATGGTCTAGGTTAGTGGTTCCTAACCTTTTGACTTCTGTGGACCCCACTTCATCACTACTGAAACCCGGGGACCCCCACTGAATCATTATTAGAATCCAGGGACCCCCCCAAATGAGTCATTACTGAGAGCTGGGGACCCAATCTGTTAATATTATTACATTTGTGAAGCAGTCAGGGACCCCGGAGGAGGCTCCGTGGACCTCCAGGCATCCCTGGACCACAGGTTGTGAACCGCTGATCTAGGTATGTACATTAAAATAGTTTGTTGACAACTAGGAGGGGTGAATGCGGTAGGCGCTTAATGGTGGAACTTTTATTTTTCTGGCAGATGTCACAGCTAAGGACATACTGCTTTGTCTGTTTACACAATAATGTTTTTGCAATAAAGAGTCTATTGCCACAACACAAGCATGGGAAGATGCAGCTCTCTCAGGTGAGAGCTGCAGTCTTGTTTGGGGATAACTCAATCCCCCACCCCTGGTATTGTTGTGTAAGGTGCGTTTTAGGTACTTAAGTGGTAGGAATATTATGATGGGTATGCTTTTGGTATTGCAGTGTTATTGGCCAAAGCGTTAACAGCTGCCATAATGTCTTCATCTACCCTTGTATGAGAACAAGCAATCACAGCTACAGTGGCAGTCTTGACTGCACTTTTTGCATCTTCATCAGACATGCGATTCCCTATAACATGTATTTCAACATGCTAGTGGCTCAGTGAATGGATAACATGAGCCAGTGGCAGGCTAGTTTTTAGGGTCGAGCCTGCGTTGCATGCACTTGCGCATGTGTTTCGCTTGCGAGACGCTTTAGGAGTTAGAAAAGGGCTCTGAGCCCTGTCCATATCACGTCAGTGTCTTTCATTGGTTCGTTGGCTTGCTTGTTAAAATCTGCTTGCTTTCATTAGTGGAAGGCACGCATACGTCATGCCTTTTCCAGTGGTTAGCCCTCCTCGAGCGTTGCGACCGAGTACTGAAAACGAGCGAGGCTCACTGTTTCCCGTCAGGTTTGTGGACTACTTTTTATCTTTCGTTCACAGCGCGATCTCGCTTGGCAGAAGTCGAGCGCTTTGTATAACATCGACCCTGTTACATAGTTAATTGCACTTTTGCCGGTTACATAGATAATTGCACTTTTGCCAATAGGTTTCACTATGAGTGAACTGTAGCAGCGCAATTGCGCTGTTTTTTTCCATTCAATGTGGCAAGAAAAATCTGGTTGGGAGTTTACAACTGGTAATAGTTGTAACTCGGAGAAATGCAAGATTCTATTGCATTGCAAATGCTTGTTAATTCTGCCACCTTTGACCAGAGATTTTTTATGCTTGATAGCATTCACTTTAGAGTCTCTAAATCCAGTTAGGCACCAATAATAGACATTTTCTGTAAAAGATTGGACACAGTAATACGAATCACACACCATTGAAATTAAAATGATGCTCCCATTGTAACCTATGTGTATCCTTGCACTTTGCTGCACTAGATTCCAAATTTTTGATGCAAGTGTAGCAAAGCGCCACAATAGCATTAACGTTTTTTGATTCTGTTGTGCTAATGACTACCATGGTGCACTATATTATAAATACGGTACAACCACAGTATCATTAGGTGCCGGTGGTGCAAGAAAAGTGGTGCATCGTAGCTGATGTGCCACTTTTTCTAAAATATGACCCATTTCTTTATCTAGTTTAAGAGGCAACATGTTTGTGGGTACTCCTGTTCATATTGTAAAAATTATTTTTGAATTTGGAGTGTAGGATCAATGTCATAATCTACATCCGTGATAGTCTAGGAAGTGGCTCATTGTATTCATCATGGATATAGGCCCAGATTTAGGAAGCTCTAGTGCCACATTAGCATCATTGTTGATGCTAGTGTGGTGTTAGGCTTCAAACTTCGCCATGCCATATCTACAAAGTGGCACAATGCAAGCATTGCAGCACTTTGTAACCCTTTGTTCCACATTATGCATTTGCCATGCATAATGTATACAAAGGAAGCGTTCCACCATTAGGGGGGGTTGAAAAAATGGCGCAAACAGATCTAAAAGATTTCAATGCCCAATTTATAGTGGCTACTTTTAATGCCTGGTCAGAGTAGGCATTAAAAGGTGGCACACCATTGGTTACAATGGGCCCCTTATGTACTGTTCAGGGTTAGCGCCAACATTTTGATGCTAACCCTAAACAGTACATCAATAGTGTCAAAGTGTTTGAAGCTATTGCCCCCAACCCTGCACCATGGTGCGCAACATTTTAACTACGTGGCACACATAGTGGTGGTAAGAGGGCGCTAAGGGGTGCAAGGAAAGTGGTGCTGCACTAGGTGCAGCGTCACTTTTCTTAAATCTGCCTCATAGTGCTTTAGCATTTGGTACACTGGGTTTAGTAACAGCCTCTTAGGCTGGGACATGTGGTAATGGCAATCATGCATTTCCCTTGTGCCAATAGTCTTTCCTTTATGACAGCCTTCTATAATGCAGTCAGCATTTTATAAGTGGATGCAAAACGCATTTCTGCTGGAAATTTCTGCTGGAAAATATAAAGGTGAGTAATGTGCTATCAGCACTGTGTCACCTTCATTAAATGTGACATAAATTAAGCCAGTTGCATCAGGGATTATCCAGATGACTACATTTGTTTTGTTTACACATGTGTGTAAATGTTGTACTGCAAGCATGTCAGTCTGAAGTGGTCTTAGTATTTGTGTGTGGTCTGTAGTCCAGTGTTTACTGAAATAATATGTATGAACTAAATCGTACAATGGTTTTATACATTGTACATAGTCTGGAATGATAATTCTGCCGAAATTAATAGGGATTCCAATGTTTTAATTGTGTTTTGTGGTTGTAATTGAGCTCCCTTCTCTAGGAAGTGTAGTGCCAGGCTCGTTCCCTTATTTAATAGTTCAGATCCCAAAAATAGGATACTGACCAAAGCAATTTTTGTTGTCCGAAAGTTACATTTGTAGCCATGTACTACAAACCCCAAAACAATGTGATCTACTCTCATCATCCAATAGATATATATCATCAATATAGGACAATGCTCCTTGGTCAGTATCATGCAATATTGATGTTACTCGGGCAACCAACACTTCAGGACTGTTCTGTACCTTTGAGGGAATCAACAAAAGCAATATTGAGACCCTAACATGAAAGAAACACCTTCATATCTGCTTTTAGGCATTCAGTTTTGGCAGAAATACCCATGGGAAATATCCAGGGTTGTTTTGTATTTTTTGCGGACTATGTTGTTCATTAGAGCTGTAATGTGTGATCTTTGTATTGCAAATGTACATTTCTGACTAATTAAATGTCTATAGCCTAAGACAGTTCCATAGGAATGATTCGGCTTTGCTGCAGGGAAAAAGGGGGTTATTCATAGGAGATATAAAGGGTTTAATCACTCCCTGGTCCTCGAGTTGTGAGAGAATTTCTCTCATTGGAGCTTTTGCTTCGTGTTTTATTGGGTATTGTGGCTGTACTTGCGTGGTGTACCTTATAGATATTACATATTAGCATCTTCAAGGTTGCAGTACAACGCCGGGACTTGTGCAAGAGCCCAGTCTGTAGAATATGTTTCTTTTACTTGATCGGGAACTAGGACTGAGAAAGACAGACATATTACCTCTTTCCCTCATTGGAGAGTTCTAACAAACTATGGCTCTCAATCCTTGTTATCAAGAGAATGTAATAGCTTTGTGTTAAATTTCCCCAGAAAATTACTTTAATTGTGTGCTTTATGTTGCCCTCAATTTGTATATTCAATTTACACAGTCTATCTGTGAGGTGCGACTCCCTGATCTGGGGTTTCTATTTCTATGTAGGCATTAGTTGCCTTTGCATCAAGGAAGTCTTGAAGATTCTGGTGAACTATTGTGACCTTGGCAGAGTCACTATGCTTGTCCTGTTCTGAAGCAATGTTATCAATATGTGTGGCATATTTTGCTGAAATTCCTGAAACACTATTATAGAACTTGGGTTTTTGTTGTGGAAGTTTCTCTTTCTTTTTTGTTATTACTTCAGACGAGGGCTGTGAGTCCTTCTTTGGTTTCATATACTCTTCTTGTTCACATATGCCTACCCCCACTCCCATTCTGTTTGTCAGATGAGTCCTGAAAGGAACGAGAAGATCATGTATTAGTATGTAAGGTTGTTTTAGTGCATCACGGCTGCACAAATTGTAGCACCTTTCAGAGGTTTCCAGCAGTGGAGAATCTGCCTGTGCTTTTGTTTTTTCTTTATTAGTAGCTTTTTGCTTATCCCAGCATTTTTTAGAAGACTCCGGTGCTTGCTTGGGATTGTCCTTCTCATAACTATCCTTAAGCTGTATCTTATTTGGTCTATCACTTAAATTATCTCGACCTTTACTAGTAAAGGTTTCTGCAATGAATTTTTTATAACTTGAATACTTGGTCTACTAGTGGAACTTGTACGAGTTGTTAGCGTATTACCAATGAAGCTGCTTCCACTTTAATGTTGCCTAAAATATTTGAGGATACTATAGCAAAATTGACAATTAATTCTATACCCAAATCGAGGTCCGGGACAGCCCCATATTCATTTGGGATTTGTTTTAGCAATTCTGGTAAGACAGCAAGTGACGGTGTACCATGTGTAATGGTATAAATTGCTGCAAACCAATTTTGGTGTTCTGGATATGTAAATGGCAATTCTAAATTATGAAAAACTCTGTATTTTTGTGGTACATTCACCTGTGTGAATATAAACGTTAGAGTGTTAGCATGAACTGCTGGAAAAGTGGCCCAGCAGTTAAAAACACAGATCTGTATGCTGGTGTGCCTCAACCACAAATGTAAAATCACCACCCCCATTTGCTAGTCCATCTTGAAGAAAATGCTGCAATTTTCAGGAATATTAATTGGATTTTCTATATTATAATGAATTCAGAGAAGGGATCCCTTAAAAGGTTCAAGCTTGACTACTTACAGCCAAATGCAGGTGCTTCCTATACAGATTAGGAGGACACCAAGATTCTCTCCATTTTACGGAGAATAGGGTGCCTTTGGCTAATAAGAGAAAACTACTCAGGAAACCTGCTCAATACGTTCCTGAGCTAATGTTGGTAGTGTCATGTGGCCTGCGCATGTGGGGCGGCAGAACTTCAGAATGTGGAGTCCTTCCACACCATCAGAAACTGTCAGCCCGGTTCCTGGCTAGCTCGCAGTGCCTCACCTGAACCCCTACCTTTCCAGTAAGAAGGTTATTACTTGCAACCGGAATCATCACTCTCTGACTTCTTAGGGAAGTGGTGGAAACAGATCTCTCCCTTTCGTCAGATTACTCATGCATGCCAAGGCAAAAACACAAAGCAGATACATGATGAGTTTTCAGTGCATTTATTGAAACTACCGTAATCCTGTGTAGAGAGAATGAGCTGTGATAATTAGGCAAACAAAACAGAGTAAAATTAACAGTATTAGGAATAGGATGAAAAGAATGAACATTCCTGCCATAGTTAGCTAGTTCTAGAAACTCTAGATATTCCTGCTTGGTTCTAATCCCTAAAGAGAGCATATTTGGGTGTACCCTTCTGCCAGCCCAATCCAAGGTATTATTCTTAGTCTCATACCTGAAACTGGTGTCAGTAGTCTGCCTGTGTGACAGATGGCAAACATGGCCCCTAGGGTGCAATAATGCACAAATTGCTTGCAAGACAGTACAGCAAGCTAGCTTAGTGTGTTGTACTGTGTGGAAGGTGGAGTGCAGGAATGTGTTAGGAATAACATGCTAGGTATAATGTGTGAAGTATACCAATATATGGTGCATTACATCTCTTGGCTAGTGCTGGTGTGCAAACTGATGGCTTGAGCAGAAGAAGGCATCCTTGCTAAATGGCACAATGGTCCCTGAAGTGGTGCTAGGTAGCAAAGTTATCATCAATGCAGGCAGAGGGCAGGAATGGTCTGTAACATGTTCAATGTGGCTCATTCCTGCACTCACTCTTTCAGGCAGGGCAGCAAGCAGCCTAGCTGTGTTGTGTGAAACTTACACAAATAGGCCCCCTAGTCAATATTGAGATTGTGTGATCAATGTACATGTGAAAACCAACAATAGTACAACATGGATATTCACTTGTAGCTAAATATTTTCCATGTATCCCTATACACTTGACAGTGAAGAAAAATAACATCCAAATGTAACATGAATCAGTTATGTTATATTCAATCATGGAAGCTTTGTAACACATTTCTATTTCTTTTGAGAGAAAATCTCATGTATATCAGCCTCTCTGTGACACCCAACCTGTTGAGGACACCATGCTGCCCCCATGGACGAAAGGCACCTTACACAAGCTACTAGACACTTTTGAAACTTTTCATTAAGGTTTGACAAGGTAAGACAACATTGTTGGATCTCCAGATGAACCAACACAGACTGGACATGGACCATCAACGTTCCACATAACATCTGAAACACTGAGGACCCCGAAGTTACTTTTCAATGGCAAGTTATAAGAGTTCAGCAGCGAATTGCTGATGAAGTCCAGTTGGGGATGGAGACCAGAGCGGGCACTCTTGAAGGAGTCCGTAGATGTCTTTGCCCTAGTAAGGGGTTGACAAAGGCAATCACAGACACCTTCTCTTGGCTCCATAGAACTGATGACTCTCCAGCTGACATTGCTGATGTGATGATGCAGAAGGAAAAAGAGCACCAGCTTTCTACATCCGACTCCATTAAAGTTGTCAGGCAGCTTGGAGCCATCAATACCTCCATCCAGTGCCTGGAGGTCAAGATTGACTCCTTCATAGCATCACTGAGTGCCCTCAATAGTAACATCATTGCTGTATGGCTAACCCTCAAACCCTTGCCTGGGACTACCATGCTGTCTTACTGGCAATCACAAATGTTTTAAGCAGTAGTGGATTTACATCGTCTGCCTCTGTGTGTGTGCCTGAGACTTGTAACATCACTCACCAGACTCCCATTCCAACACTACAACTTCCAGGGGAGGCAGAACACTCATCAGAGGAGAACGATGTAGAGTTCCCAAGTTTCAAACAAATAACTTCCAGATAAATATTGGAGAATGCCCCCAGCCAGTTTTTCTATCTGTCCTGTGTAGGAAACCATGCTACCTTCTTTAGAACACAGTACAGTACACTTTGACCCACATTCAGACAAAATGACACAAAACATCGCAAATGCAGTTTTGCTTCATTTTATTTAGCGCGAGCTAGCACCATTCCATACCACTAGCTGTGTGCTATATTTAGGTATGATGTACAACAGTGCTAAGGAATGGTGAGCGTAAAAAATAAAGATAGTAAACATTGCATCCTGCTGTAATGAAAAATGACGTTAATGCTTGAAAAGTGGCACAAAACCGTTTTGTGGCACATAAACATGTCATAAAAGGGTTGCCGCCATTTTTAGCCCACAGTAGCGCCAAATTTGAATGCACAAGCAGGAAAGAGTGCAATTGCAACTGAAAATGGAAGAACCAGGCCAGGAGAGACCGCAGGGAGACCCCATTTGCCCAAGCCCCAGCCCGGAGGATCCACAGAAGTTCCTAGAGAAGGCGAAGAAAAAACGTAAGTGTCGCTTTCGTGAGGAGGAGCATAACATCCTTGTTAGAGAGGTGACGGAGCACCAACACCTGCTCTTTGTCACCTCCAAATTGCCAATTGGTAAGAGAGTGGCAATATGGTAGCAAATAAAGGACAACATCAATTGCATGCCAGAGGTGAAGAGGTATCACTGGGTGAAAGAAGGGCTGGCATGATTGCAAGTGCAGAACCAAGGAGAAATGGGCCAGGAACAGAAAGGCAGCCCGCAGACTGGGAGTGGAAGTCCTGCACCACGGGAGGACCTGGATGAGATGGAGGAGATGGTTGCAGTGGTCATCCCAGTAGAGCTTGTCACAGAAATCTAAGGACAGGACAGCGCAGACTTCCAACCACCACCACAAATGCAGGGAGAGTTGCATGGGGGAATCAATGGGAATCTCACATTGTCTGAAGGGGGAGGTAGATAGGACACACCCAATGCATGCTAAAGGATTGCATGGGGACACATGCACCATTAATCCAGATGCCCCATTCCCATACAAGCAACACATGTCCACACTCCTTGGTTATGCTATACCCCCCAACATATACACAACGTGGATATATGCCAATCACCAGGGCTATACTCCACCACGTAAATATGCAGCACATTGGTTGGAAGGGACATTTAAATACTGTGCCTGTGGCTGCGTCATCACAACACCCCTTGCATATTGTCAAACTTCCTGTACCCACACAACTGTGAAAAATCAGGGCTGATTGCAGAGGCCCCCTAACTTTTTGCCCCGATTTTTCACTTTTTCACAGTTTTGTCATAGTTTTACTGACTCTGATGGTGCCCTGGGTACTGCTAACCAGTCCCAGGGCCTGTGCTCTGTGTAAAATCAGTATGCAAATTAGGCTAATTATAATTGGCTAAGTCAACCTACCTATAAGTCCCTAGTATATGGTAGGGCATGTAGGTTTAGGGACCCCAGCATAGGTAGTGCACCCAGAGGTGCACTGCTGAGGTGCCCAGTGTCATTTTAAAGGCAGGCCTGCCTTGGTGGCTGCTTTTAAATTAAAGATATATGCAAATTCGACTTTGGAATTAAAAGTAGTTCCAAAGTCTTAAACTACCTTATTTTTTACATATAAGTCACCTCTAAGGTGTGCCCTATGTGCCGCTAGGGCTGGGTGCTATCTAACTATAAGCAGGGAAATAGTTTTATAAGCCCTGGTGAGGTAAAACAGCCAAATTCGTTTCTCCCTCATTGTACTGAATGGCCTTCATAGGCTAGAATTGGGAGACTTTATTTTAATTTTAAAAGTCCCCTTAAGTAACAGATAACACAAGTTTGGTATCAAATTAATTGTTATAATAAATCCCACAACTTCCAGTTGTTGGATTTAATATAACTTGTTCAGGTAAGGAGTTTTAAACTTTACCTGAAAAGTTGCCAACTTTAGCCCTGCAGTGTTTTTGCTGCTTTGCTCTGATTGGCCAGCCTCTGGCAGCCTGGCCAGGCTGCCTTGGTGAGGTGTGAAGTGGCCTGGCTCAACACAAAGAGATGTGCCTGGGGGAGGAGATCTTCCCTCAGCAGATGGGGAAGCAGGAAGGGGGAAGAGCTGCCAAACTGGTCTTCAAAGGCAGGGAAGGACATTTGGAGCAACGCAATAACACCCTCACATCCTGCAAACCCAGACAATTAGGTGCCCCCTTGATTAGATTAGGAGAGGGCAGGAGAGGGGTGTGTTTAGGATTTTTAGCCACACCTGTGGGTGGGCTCAGCCAGATGTAACCTCCAAAAATGTATTTCTGAGGAATGTTGCTCCCTGGGATTGATATTTGCCACACTTCCCAGGAAGTGGTCATCACAGGGGGAAGGGCCCTGCCCCTGATTGGAGAACCAGGACCCCCTTGTTTTTCACCCAGGAGCGAGGATAAAACTGGCAGACCTGCACCCACACCTCAGTTTCCTAGCAGATCCCTATCAGATTCCAACAAGGAAGAACTACAGAAGAAGAAGGATTGCCCTGATGGACTCCTGGCCTGCACTCTGGACACTGCACTCTGGAGGACTGCAACAGCTGCACACTTGAGCTTTACCACATGAAGGACTTTGCCAACTGGTTCAGGGACTGACTCCCTGTTTGCTACAGGTGAAAACTTGCTAACCAGAGTCCCCTGCACCAACTCCTGAAGAAACCAACCAGCTGACCACTGTCCAGTGGCCAAAAAGGAGTTTGCGCATTCTGGGAGTTGTATTCCGCACCCTCAAGGAGCATCTCAGAGCTTCTGGAACCTTGGGGTCAACTGTGGACCTCACAAGAACTTTAAAAGAACATCTAGAAGAAGATCCAGAAGTTTGGAGAACTTTGGAGAACTTTTGGAAAAAAGGTCCATAGAGGGACCGACCTGCTGCGGCAACTGTAGCCGGCTTGTCTCAACCGCGACCCGGCCTGACTTGCAGGTACGTCCCGGTGAAGAAAATCTCCCAAAAAGTGACTATGTCCGAACGTAGGAAGTTGACCTGGACCTCCAAGTATTCGAAGAGGGCTCCAAGGATGTCGGATCAAGATTCAGGTTTGCCCCGGTCGAAGGATTTTCACCTCGAAAAAACAACTAAGTCTGAAGGTAAAAATCCCCACAGAGCGCTCCCGCGACGCGTATCAGAGGAAGAATTCCAGGAGGTCAGATTAGACTGGCAGGTTCGTCCCGCTGAGGAAAATTTCCAGAATAACGACTAAGTCCTAAGGTAAGCTTTTGACTGAGGCTTCCCGCGGGCTGTAGCCGAGCCAGGCTCCATTGCTGTCAGCCTTAAACTTTGACTTTGCCCCAGTCGAGGTGCAACCAGATGACCAGATTGGCACTTTTTGTTTCTATGTGCTAGAAAGCATTAATTCTTCAAAAATTCATATCTCCGTTTCCCCTTTCCGATTTCATTCATTTTGCTGTCATTTTAAAGCAACAAATATTTCCTATTTTCATAAATTAACTTTGGATTTTTAAACTGTTTCATGTGTTTTATTTAATTACTGTTTTGTGATATTTGAATGCTTTACGCTTGGTCTCCTAAGTTACGCCTGGTCACTCGTTGCCAAGCTAGCAAGGGTTGAGCTAGGTTTAATTTACTGAGACCTAACTGGACCTAAGTAGAGGTTAGTGGCCTATTGCTAAGTGTTGGTACTTACCTGCCCTTACCAATAACCCATTTTCCAACATTAGACATCTGAGACTAGGACGGAAGTCAATACCAATTAGTGGGATCAGGGTGGTGTATCTTGCTAAAATGCTCCCCTTCCTCCTTGTTGCATTGCCATTACACATGTGTGTTTCACCTTGCAGCACACATTGAAATGCCACCTTAGCTAACATGACTTGTATATGTGCAGTTAGGGACACCACCCTGCACATAAACATTTCAACCCCTCAAACCAGCCACTCCTAAATCATGCTGCAACACTGCCTGTCTCGGTGCAGTGAGAACAAATCAGTGCATCTGCAGGGGGATTAGCTGGGCTACCTGTATCCCAGTAAACATTACACTTCTCTGCATAACTAACCTGGTGCAATGTTGAGTTACACATATTGCTGCTGACCTGAACTATGGCACAAGAGAAAAACCTGCACTAAAGCTTGCAACCTGTGGAACACAAAACATATAGGGTGAACCCACAACAACTCAGACACAACCAATTTACCCACATGGGAATGGGCAAATAATAGAACAAATAATATACATGGTGCATGTCTGTGAACATTATGGTGCCCATTACGAAACTGGTGGCCAACGGAGGCTGCCCACCAAAGTCCTGTGTTGGAAAGACTGCCAGTGTGGTCTTCAATCCGTGGTAGGCATTATGAGATTCTGGCTGAGACGGTGGGTGGAAACCATTTCTTGGGATGCTATCTCCATGGGAAACTCACCACAACATTGATGCTGGCTTGTAATATAGCATGTGCCAATGTTGGGGTGCACTTATCGCTGCTCAGAGGAAATAGCAAAGGAGCTGGCCATGGGGGCCCGTGCACTGCCCATACCAAGTGCATGCGCAGTGCAGGGGCATTCAATACCACCAGCCTTTTCATGGTGGATGGACTGCCATGCAAAGGCAGGTGGGAAAGTGAGATAATAATCTGGAGGGCAGCGCTGACTACTGTGCAGGCCTGGAGGTTCAAGACTGGTAGCACTGCCAGCCCATAGACCGGTGGCAACCTGGTAGTGCTAGACCATTGGACTGTGGTCCTTACACCATGGTCCCAAAGTGCTGGTTGGACCACTACTGTTGGTGGTGGTCCAAGTGCCACTGCAAGTGTGGCAGTCATAGGACCACCAGACTTGTTATGGGGGCCCATGTGCGCAGTAGTACAAGTAGCTGCAATCCCACCATCAAACAAGATAGAGGCCCTGATCAAGCTGGAAATGAAGGTGGGTACCTGTGTACCACATTAGGCTGGATCACACACTGACATGTAGTAAACACAGTCTTGACCAAAAATCAAAAGCATATGGGCCATCTCTGTGCCCACCACTGTGCCAGTGGTAAATTAGCTGCCCAGCCACAACGCCACATCCCTTGCACAATAGAACCTTCCTGCACAGCAAGAAACTGATATGGCAATCTGCTTGGTCCATGTGTGCAGTGTAATGCAGCACACATAGACAAAGGAAAAGATGAGGAGAAATTAAAGTATACAACAACATTGCGCTTTGCTAATGTCACCCCTGGTGTGGTGTTAGATATTGGAGCAGCCTCAGGTCTACAAAAACACATAGATTTGTGGCAGCATCAAGGTGTTGGAGTGGCCCACCCTCAGCAACCGCCATTGCAGGCCCCTTCCCGGCAAAGTGCTGCATGGGAAGGGGGAGTATTTACAAGGTGGTGTCAAGGCACAATAAGTGGCTTAATGCCACTGAGTAAATATGAAGCAGCCCATAGCACCAAAAGAGCATCTCTTTACGTGACAGTCCAGTGGCACTAGAGGTTAAAAAAATATGCCACATAATGTACAGTAACAACCTTGGGCCATTAAGTAGTCACTGAGCCTCCACTACTGAATAAATTATGTGCCATGCTAACTGTCACAACAATCTAAGATTGATTTTACACAATCTCATTGCAGAGGATGATGGCTTTCTTCCTGCCAGTCCTTGATTTCAACGATGACCTGGATGACCAGCTTACAGCCATCAATGAACTGGCTCTTCAATATGTCCTAGGATCCCTCCAGACACCACCACCAGCTGCAAGGAGGACACACAGTGTTGCGGGGTCTCCACATGAACCACCCAACAACCAAAATATACCACCTGCCAGTACCGACACAGACCTGGACTCCAGAGACCAGCTTTCAGAGGACAATGGGAGCTGGCCAAGAAGGTGCAGGCGGGGCTGAAGACCATGGCAGGCAGCCTAGAGGGAGTGAGGACATGCCTCATAACACCAAATGAAAACACAGCTACCATCCGAGGCACACACTCCCCACTGCATGGACTCCTCACTAATGAACACTACTCCTAAGCATGTCTCATGACATGTCCCTCAACCCTGGACTCTGATTGTGTCACATATCCATGACTTTCACTAAGGGGGTCTCAGACTTGGACACTGTAAATAATACACTTTCACAGTTCCACTTATATATAAACACAGCGTACACATTTAGCATGTCTACTTTTTCTGTGATACATCTACTCAGCTAAATTATTGAATTCTGTGACTCCATGTCAATGATTACAGTATAGCAATAAGTATAGCAATACGTGAGTGTAGAACTGTGGGAATCTAAGCTACAAACAAGGATGCTAACATGAGAAAGGTAAATGATGGTGTTGTCTGATACAACCAATTCATTGAGTATAAAAACAAAAATGTTTTCATATATCATTTACTTTTATGGCTAAGAACCAATTCAAGGGCAATAAAGACAGCTGGGAGTCCCAGAACAACTAATTTGTGTGGTACAGAGGTAGTTAACCTCATCAGCGATGGGCACCTGTCAGTGTTGCGGGATATAGTTCCAATTGTGCATGTTGCCAGATGTGTCACAGTTCCCAATATTGAAACTACAGAACCCCACCAATTACAGCTGAAGTACCAGACTTACATGTCCAAGACAATGTACACATAGACATTGTGAATGGCGGGTATACTGGATGGCAAATACGTGGACCAGTCAACACGATGTTTCAGCCAATGTGAAAGCAAAAGCTCCTTTGTTAATAGGGGAGCCACATGGTAAATCAGGGATATGAAGACAGTAAGGATTCCATAGGCCATGCCCCCCATTTGACCAGTACACTCATGAAAAGACCCAGAATCTCAGGCAACTTACACAAAATGTATGCTTTAATAAAGAGTATTTATTATAAAAATATCAAACTATATATTAACTAAAGCCTACCCTATCCTAAACCTACTATACTAAGTATACTTATCAAACAACTACATCTATCTAAACTAATCTAAACTTATCTTACACCTGGAACACCACACTCTAAACATTGTTCTCCCCACCCTCCTTAAGAAACAAGACACAAGTAGGACAACAATTACTATAACTACACATGTACAAACTGATCCTATGGCCTAAACAAATACATATTTTTTTGTATTTTTTTTATATTTATATATATTTATTTAACACTTATACCCCATCATGAACCACCACCTAAGCCTCCACCAATAAAAACATAATAAAAACCCACCCCCCACTATACTTAACCTAACCTATGCCTGCCCTACACTAACCTAATACTATCTATCTAAAACCCATCACAAAACTAACAAAACTTCAATAGGCAGGATCAGGAATTGAGAGGCAGTCCTCAAGTCCAAAAGTTCATCTAATTTTTGTTGCTTTTTTTCTTTAACACCCTCCGGTTGTCAGCTCATTCTTCCTCCAATTTATCCATTTATTTTGCTTGAGGATTGCATTCAGGTCCCTTCTGAGGTCCAACTCAAACTGAGTCGGAATACCAGCTGCTGGTGGTATTACCTGTGGCTGTGTTGTGACAGGTGGAGCTGATGTTGAGTTCGTAGATCCAGCTGTGACCCCTTGCATCCATGAGGAGCTTGTTCCTGTGTCTCTTGGTGCCTGCTTTGTGTAACCACCATGTGCAAAGGCACACCATTCCCCCAAAGTCTTCTCATGCCTAAAACACCTGGCCGTCTTGTGGTATCCCGCTTCAACCTTAAGGATGTGGTGGTAACGTTCTGCCCTATTCATGAACATGCACCTCTGATCATGAGTCATGTTGGCAGCTAAAATATGAGGACAAACAAGCAGCAGTGTCAGCATTGGGTGGAGTTTGTACAGAGTTTTTAAATTACACTACATCAACAACAATTCACACATCCAGTCCCCCACATATTCTACAATAATGACTTCCTCTTTATCTATGTCCATTACCAACCAACCATCACCAGCATCATGTACATGTCAGTGAGATGACAGCAATCCATAGTAAATCAAAAGGGCCCAGAGCTGATAGGAACAAATACAACCCTGATCAACTTTTGTGTCATCTAACTTGTGAGGATCACGTGCCTCTACAGGTCTGAATTTACTGTTTTCCTGGCCATAAGGGGGACTGGGCATGCTATCCATCTCCTCAACACCCCTGGTGATACATCAAGGCCTGACCACTCATTATGGAGTCAATGTGTGGCCCATATCATAGTGGGGCTGCTTATTATCAACCTGCTATTCTGAGGTTTGATGAATCTACATTCATGTGTCCTTGTGTAAGACCTGGCCTGAGCATATGTTACAAGGGGCCACACCATTTCACATTATGGGGGTAATTCCGACCCTGGCGGTAAAAACCGCCAGGGCCGTGACCGACGGAAAGCACCGCCAACAGGCTGGCGGTGCTTTCCTGCCCATTCTGACTGCGGCGGTAAAGCCGCGGTCAGAAAGGGGATCTGGCGGTTTCCCGCCGGATTACCCCTGGCTGGGCTGAATCTCCATGGCGGCGCTGCTTGCAGCGCCGCCATGGAGATTCTGACCCCCTTCCCGCCATCCTATTTCTGGCGTTTTTTACGGCCAGGAACAGGATGGCGGGAACTGGTGTCGTGGGGCCCCTGGGGGCCCCTGACTGCCCATGCCACTGGCATGGGCAGTGCAGGGACCCCCTAACAGGGCCCCAGCATGATTTTCACTGTCTGCTTAGCAGACAGTGAAAATCGCGACGGGTGCAACTGCACCCGTTGCACCCCTGCAACACCGCCGGCTCCATCCTGTGTTGCAGGGCCTTTCCCGCTGGGCCGGTGGGTGCTCCCTTGGCGGGCACCAGCCGGCCCAGCGGGAAAGTCGAAATGGCCCCCACGGTCTTCTGACCGCGGAGCGGTCTTTTGACGGGGGAAGTTTGGCGGTGGCAGCCACCGCCCGCCAAACTTGGAATGACCCCCTATGTGCCCACATAACCCAATGTTGGCAGAAGAAGGGTTGGGCAAAGCCTGAGCTGCATATCACAGTTGTCACCACATTACAGAACTGAAGCCCTCTACCCTGTGCTATGTAGTCCTACATGTGTTAAACGGCACACACAAGGTGGCTGTTTGGATGGCCTTAAGCCCACAGTGATATTGGCACTGCATTCGGTGCTGCAACTGTATCCTGAAACATGTTACATCATTAGCACATGCATTTCATACATCATCAATGTACCAGCTACACACACACAATTCAAATCATATGCATATGTGATGTTACCCACATCAGTCACAATTATCATGGTGGCAGGACCATGTTGTGAAAACTGCAGACATCTGGGTCCATATTAATGGGAAAAGGACAAAGTGCAACACTGCGCCAAAATTTGCAGCACCGCACTCCATCATTTACACAACGCAGGGATGTGCTACATTTAATTTAATATGGCGCACACCTGTGTTGTTCCCTGCGTTGACCCTAAATTTAGCTGCCGGCACCAATGCAGGCATCCTTGAACCATTGTGCAAGGATGTCTACGTTGAGGGGTGTGATAGTCTATGTGCACATAAACAATCACTAAAGGCGCGTTGGCACTTCTGTGTGTGCTGCAGAATGTAGCACACACAGAAGTGCCACAGAGTCTTATTCAAATGATTGTTTATGTGCAGGAAGGGACACCTACCCGCACATAAACTATAATTTCTG
This sequence comes from Pleurodeles waltl, assembly GCF_031143425.1. NCBI lineage: Eukaryota > Metazoa > Chordata > Amphibia > Caudata > Salamandridae > Pleurodeles > Pleurodeles waltl. Next base: position 141,697,217 of record NC_090440.1, read on the forward strand.
GCAATTTTACTCTTTCTATGCATGCTGCAGAATGCTATGGGAGTGTACAAGTATGAGGTTGATGTACCTACCTGCACATTGACTGGATGAAATCATGAATATAGTGCCAATAGTTTGTGGCCTGCCATTGTTGCCATGGTATATCATTGTTAGTCTATTGAGGGATAAGTACATAGGCATAGAAATATGGCTCAACACAGACACACTTGCTCAGTGATCAAAGGATGCATCGGGCGGTGCAGGTTAGTGCAAACCAATACTGTCAGTGAGACGTGGCAGGTCTGATCAACTGATTCAGCACATGTATCTGGTTATAGGTATTGTATAGGATGTATGCGATACACAATTAACTGGAGCATGGAACTGTCAGTAGTCTGGACCAGTGCATGATCAAGCACCGTTACATGAGAAAAATGAAATTGTAGATCTATGCATCACTTCCCATGATGGCAATTATTGGATTGTCACCCAAGTATGATGAAGAATTTGAGAGTTGAATAATATTGACAAAGGATACAATGAATAAATGGGAAGTGGTGTAAAAAGTCCTAATTTATGATGATAACCTGGCCCTATTTCCGTATAGGATTTGTAAGATAATGTGGCGAATCTATCTAGCTAGCCATGCAGACAATCTTGACAATGGGAGAGATTGAATGAAAGAAGAGGGAAGTATATGATGTTGGAGGTTCGTACTGACCGCTGTTATTATTGCTATATACGAGGAATGCTAATTCTCGGCATATGTAATTAAGGGGGTTGACTATTATGGTTCCATACTTAGTTTAAAAGTATTGGTAGCTCCAATTCACTGGAGAGAGTCCCGCCAGTGGTACCAAAGAGAACAAGAAATATGTACAATAGGTAAAATCAAATAAATAGATTGGTCATATTCAAGATGGCAGCCGCGAATATTGTGGGATATGGTGAATTTTAACTTAGTTTAAATACAATGGTAGCTCCAACAAACTGAAGCGAGTTCCGTCTGTGATACCAACGAGAATAAGAAATATCTATAATAGGTAAAATCAAATAAATAGATCAGTCATATTCAAGATGGCAGCCGCGAATATCATAAGATCGATTTTTCGTATTCGACAAGGAGATGTGCACATGGTGGGAAGTAGTGTTTTACAACCTTTGAAATATATGACCAAAATATGTGAGGATGATATTGCTAAATTGGATTGGTACATTTAAAGCATGGGTTTTATTTAGAAATTGGTCATTCAAGATGGCGGCCATGTGTAGGAGGCTGGACTGGCTTGTAGTGAGTACCAAGGGGTACTTGCACCTTGCACCAGGCCCAGTTATCCCTTATTAGTGTATAGGGTGTCTAGCAGCTTAGGCTGATAGATAATGGTAGCTTAGCAGAGCAGCTTAGGCTGAACTAGGAGACGTGTGCAGCTACTACAGTACCACAAGTGTCACTTGCACAATATCATAAGAAAACACAATACACAGTTATACTACAAATAAAGGTACTTTATTTTTATGACAATATGCCAAAGTATCTTAGAGTGTACCCTCAGTGCGAGGATAGGAAATATACACAAGATATATATACACAATAGCAAAAATATGCAGTATAGTCTTAGAAAACAGTGCAAACAATGTATAGTTACAATAGGATGCAATGGGGACACATAGGGATAGGGGCAACACAAACCATATACTCCAAAAGTGGAATGCGAACCACGAATGGACCCCAAACCTATGTGACCTTGTAGAGGGTCGCTGGGACTATTAGAAAATAGTGAGAGTTAGAATAATAACCCTCCCCAAGACCCTGAAAAGTGAGTGCAAAGTGCACTAAAGTTCCCCTATGGACAAAGAAGTCGTGTTAGAGGAATAATGCAGGACAGACACAAACCAACAATGCAACAACGATGGATTTCCAATCTAGGGTACCTGTGGAACAAGGGGACCAAGTCCAAAAGTCACAAGTAAGTCGGAGATGGGCATATGCCCAGGAAATGCCAGCTGTGGGTGCAAAGAAGCTTCTACTGGACAGAAGAAGCTGCGGTTTCTGCAAGAACGCAAAGGGCTAGAGACTTCCCCTTTGGAGGACGGATCCCACTCGCCTTGTAGAGTCGTGCAGAAGTATTTTCCCGCCGAAAGAATGCCAACAAGCCTTGCTAGCTGCAAATCGTGAGGTTAACGTTTTTGGACGCTGCTGTGACCCAGGAGGGACCAGAAGGTTGAAAATTGGACCAGGAGGTAGAGGAGACATCGAGCAAGACAAAGAGCCCTCTTAGCAGCAGGTAGCATCTGGAGAAGTGCCAGAAATAGGCACCACGAGAATGCGTGAAACAGTGCTCACCCGAAGTTACACAAAGGAGTCCCCCGTCGCCGGAGACCAACTTAGAAAGTCGTGCAAGGCAGGTTAGAGTGCCGTGGACCCAGGCTTGGCTGTGCAGAAAGGATTTCCGCCGGGAGTGCACAGGGGCCGGAGTAGCTGCAAAAGTCGCGGTTCCCAGCAATGCAGTCTAGCGAGGTGAGGCAAGGACTTACCTCCACCAAACTTGGACTGAAGAGTCACTGGACTGTGGGGGTCACTTGGACAGAGTTGCTGGATTCGAGGGACCTCGCTCGTCGTGCTGAGAGGAGACCCAAGGGACCGATAATGCAGCTTTTTGGTGCCTGCGGTTGCAGGGGGAAGATTCTGTCGACCCACGGGAGATTTCTTCGGAGCTTCTAGTGCAGAGAGGAGGCAGACTACCCCCACAGCATGCACCACCAGGAAAACAGTCGAGAAGGCGGAAGGATCAGCGTTACAGAGTTGCAGTAGTCGTCTTTGCTACTATGTTGCAGGTTTGCAGGCTTCCAGCGCGGTCAGCAGTCGATTCCTTGGCAGAAGGTGAAGAGAGAGATGCAGAGGAACTCGGATGAGCTCTTGCATTCGTTATCTAAAGTTTCCCCAGAGACAGAGACCCTAAATAGCCAGAAAAGAGGGTTTGGCTACTTAGGAGAGAGGATAGGCTAGCAACACCTGAAGGAGCCTATCAGAAGGAGTCTCTGACGTCACCTGGTGGCACTGGCCACTCAGAGCAGTCCAGTGTGCCAGCAGCACCTCTGTTTCCAAGATGGCAGAGGTCTGGAGCACACTGGAGGAGCTCTGGACACCTCCCTGGGGAGGTGCAGGTCAGGGGAGTGGTCACTCCCCTTTCCTTTGTCCAGTTTCGTGCCAGAGCAGGGCTAAGGGGTCCCCTGAACTGGTGTAGACTGGCTTATGCAGAATTGGGCACATCTGTGCCCAAGAAAGCATTTCCAGAGGCTGGGGGAGGCTACTCCTCCCCTGCCTTCACACCATTTTCCAAAGGGAGAGGGTGTAACACTCTCTCTCAGAGGATTTCCTTTGTTCTGCCATCCTGGGACAAGCCTGGCTTGACCCCAGGGGGGGCAGAAACTTGTCTGAGGGGTTGGCAGCAGCAGCAGCTGCAGTGAAACCCCAGGAAAGGCAGTTTGGCAGTACCAGGGAATGTGCTACAGACCACTGGGATCATGGGATTGTGCCAACTATGCCAGGATGGTATAGAGGGGGCAATTCCATGATCATAGACATGTTACATGGCCATATTCGGAGTTACCATTGTGAAGCTATATATAGGTAGTGACCTATATGTAGTGCATGCGTGTAATGGTGTCCCCGCACTCACAAAGTCCGGGGAATTGGCCCTGAACAATGTGGGGGCACTTTGGCTAGTGCCAGGGTGCCCTCACACTAAGTAACTTTGCACCTAACCGTTACCAGGTAAAGGTTAGACATATAGGTGACTTATAAGTTACTTAAGTGCAGTGTAAAATGGCTGTGAAATAATGTGGACGTTATTTCACTCAGGCTGCAGTGGCAGGCCTGTGTAAGAATTGTCAGAGCTCCCTATGGGTGGCAAAAGAAATGCTGCAGCCCATAGGGATCTCCTGGAACCCCAATACCCTGGGTACCTCAGTACCATATACTAGGGAATTATAAGGGTGTTCCAGTAAGCCAATGTAAATTGGTAAAAATAGTCACTAGCCTGTTAGTGACAATTTGGAAAGAAATGAGGGAGCATAACCACTGAGGTTCTGATTAGCAGAGCCTCAGTGAGACAGTTAGTCACTACACAGGTAACACATTCAGGCACACTTATGAGCACTGGGGCCCTGGTGAACAGGGTCCCAGTGACACATACAACTAAAACAACATATATACAGTGAAAAATAGGGGTAACATGCCAGGCAAGATGGTACTTTCCTACACAACCCCCCCCCCAAACGAAGGACAATAAGACTAGCCATGACCCGATGAGTCTTCATTGTCTAAGTGGAAATATCTGGAGAGTCCATCTGCATTGGAGTGGCTACTCCCAGGTCTATGTTCCACTGTATAGTCCATTCCCTGTAGGGATATGGACCACCTCAACAATTTAGGATTTTCACCTTTCATTTGTTTTAGCCAAAGTAGAGGTTTGTGGTCTGTCTGAACAATGAAGTGAGTGCCAAACAGGTATGGCCTCAACTTCTTCAGAGCCCAGACCACAGCAAAGGCCTCCCTCTCTATGGCAGACCAACGCTTTTCTCTAGGGGTCAACCTCCTACTAATAAAAGCAACAGGTTGATCCTGGCCCTCAGAATTAAGTTGTGATAGGACTGCCCCTACTCCTAATTCAGATGCATCAGTTTGGACATATAATTTTTTAGAGTAACAAGGGCTTTTCAGGACAGGTGCAGAGCACATGGCCTGCTTCAGCTCCTCAAAAGCTTTCTGACAGTTTGCTGTCCATAATACCTTTTTAGGCATTTTCTTGGATGTGAGGTCATTAAGAGGGGCTGCAATGGAGCCATAGTTCTTAATGAACCTCCTGTAATACCCAGTGAGGCCTAGGAAGGCTCTCACCTGAGTCTGAGTAGTAGGGGGAACCCAATCAATAATTGTTTGGATTTTCCCCTGAAGTGGTGCAATCTGTTCCCCACCAACAAGGTGTCCCAGATAAACCACCTTACCCTGCCCTATCTGGCACTTTGAAGCCTTGATAGTGAGGCCTGCCTTTTGCAGGGCCTCTAAAACGTTCCATAGGTGGACCAGGTGATCATCCCAGCTGGAGCTAAATACAGCTATATCGTCCAAATATGCTGCACTGAAAGCTTCCAGCCCTTGCAGGACTGTATTCACCAACCTCTGAAAAGTGGCAGGTGCATTTTTCAAACCAAAAGGCATTACAGTAAACTGGTAATGGCCTCCAATGGTTGAAAATGCAGTTTTAGGTTTAGCATCTTCTGACAATTTGATCTGCCAATTCCCTGCAGTCAAATCAAAAGTGCTTAGATACTTGGCAGATGCCAGTGTATCTATGAGCTCATCTGCCCTGGGTATAGGGTGAGCATCAGTTTTGGTTACCAGGTTGAGACCTCTATAGTCTGCACAAAACCGCATTTCCTTCTTTCCATCTTTGGAATGGGGTTTTGGTACAAGTACCACAGGAGAAGCCCATGGACTTTCAGAGTGCTCAACCACTCCTAGTTCTAACATTTTCTGGACCTCTTCCTTTATGCAGTCCCTGACATGGTCAGGCTGCCTATAGATCTTACTTTTGACAGGTAAACTGTCTCCAGTATCTATAGTGTGCTCACACCAAGAAGTGGTACCTGGCACAGTAGAGAAGAGTTCAGAAAACTGACCCAGGAGATTTATGCAATGGTCTTTCTGCTCAGCAGTAAGACAATCAGCCAAAACTACACCTTCCACAAGAGCATCTTGTTCTGTGGAAGAGAAGAGATCAGGTAGAGGATCACTGTCTTCTTCCTGTCCCTCATCAGTTGCCATGAGCAGGGTGAGATCAGCCCTGTCATAGTAGGGTTTCAGGCGGTTTACATGGAGTACCCTAAGGGGACTCCTTGCAGTGCCTAAGTCAACTAAATAGGTGACTTCACCCTTTTTCTCAACAATTGTGTGGGGACCACCCATTTATCTTGGAGTGCTCTTGGGGCCACAGGCTCCAAGACCCACACTTTCTGCCCTGGTTGGTACTGAACCAAAACAGCCTTCTGATCATGCCATTGCTTCTGGAGCTCTTGGCTGGCCTGAAGGTTTTTGCTGGCCTTTTTCATGTACTCAGCCATCCTTGATCTGAGGCCAAGTACATAATCCACAATATCCTGCTTAGGAGCTTTTAAAGGTTGTTCCCAACCCTCCTTTACAAGTGTGAGTGGACCCCTAACAGGGTGTCCAAAAAGAAGTTCAAAGGGGCTGAAGCCCACTCCTTTTTGGGGTACCTCCCTGTAGGCAAAAAGGAGGCATGGTAACAGGATATCCCATCTCCTGCGGAGTTTTTCAGGGAGACCCATAATCATGCCTTTGAGAGTTTTATTAAATCTCTCCACCAGTCCATTTGTTTGTGGATGATAGGGTGTTGTGAACTTGTAAGTTACACCACACTCCTTCCACATGGCCTTTAAGTATGCAGACATGAAATTGCTTCCCCTGTCTGATACTACTTCCTTTGGGAAGCCCACCCTGGAAAATATTCCCAGGAGGGCCTTTGCCACTGCAGGTGCTGTAGTGGTCCTTAAAGGAATAGCTTCAGGATATCTTGTGGCATGGTCCACTACCACCAAGATAAACCTATTGCCTGAAGCAGTAGGAGGGTCAAGGGGGCCAACTATGTCAACCCCTACCCTTTCAAAGGGAACCCCAACCACAGGCAGTGGGATAAGGGGTGCCTTTGGGGTGCCACCTGTCTTGCCACTGGCTTGACAGGTTTCACAGGACTTACAAAATTCTTTTGTGTCCTCAGACATCCTAGGCCATTGAAACAAGGGGACAAGCCTGTCCCAAGTTTTCATTTGTCCTAGATGCCCAGCTAGGGGAATGTCGTGGGCAAGAGTTAGGAGGAACTTTCTGTACTTCTGAGGAATCACTAATCTCCTGGCAGCTCCAGGTTTAGGATCCCTATGCTCAGTGAACAAGAGGTTGTCCTCCCAGTAAACTCTGTGAGAGTCACTGACATCCCCATTAGCCTGTTTGACAGCTTGCTGTCTTAGACCCTCTAATGTGGGACAGGTTTGCTGTGCCACACTCAGCTCCTCTCTGGCAGGCCCCCCTTTACCCAAAAGCTCAGCAGTGTCTGCTTCCAGCTCCTCTGGTGTAGGTTCTGCACAGGGAGGGAATTCTTCTTCCTCAGAAGTTGAATCCACTGTAGAGGGAGGGATAGTAGGAAGTGGTTTGCTTCTACTAGCCCTAGCTTTAGGGAGCACTTGGTCCATTGTTCCAGGATCCAAGCTTCCCTGTCCTTTTTGCTTTTTGGCCTGAGCCCTTGTCAAAGCAAAAATATGCCCTGGGATACCCAGCAATGCTGCATGGGCCTCCAACTCCACATCTGACCAAGCTGATGTCTCCAAATCATTTCCTAGTAGACAGTCTACAGGTAAATCTGTGGCTACCACAACTTTCTTTGGACCAGTAACCCCCCCCCCCAGTTGAGATTAACAACAGCCATGGGGTGGCTAAGTGTGTTGTTGTGAGCATCGGTTACTTGGTACTGGTGACCAAGTAGGTGTTGTTCAGGGTGGACCAGTTTCTCTATGACCATAGTCACACTGGCTCCAGTGTCCCTGTAGGCCTGAACCTCAACACCATTTATTAGGGGTAGCTACTTGTACTTATCCATATTAAGGGGACAAGCAACTAAGGTGGCTAAATCAATAGCCCCCTCAGAGACTAACACAGCCTCTGTGGCCTCCCTAACAAGGCCAACCCCAACTAAGTTACCAATAGTGAGCCCAGCTACTCCCTTGGATTGGCTATTAGTAGGTTTGCTCCCACCACCACTGCTATTAGTAGGGACACTAGGTGTAGCAGTAGGGGTTGTAGTGGTAGGAGGCTTGGTGCTTTTCTTTGGACAACTGGGATCTGTTGTCCAATGGCCTTTTATTTTATATAAATAGCACCATGGTTTATTTTCCTTGTTTTGATTAGAAGAGGATTTGGGCCCACCACCCCCACCAGAGTTTTTTTTTAGGCCTGATGAAGACTCATTTTTAGATTTGTCCCCACCCTTGTCAGACGACTTACCATCCTTCTTCTTGCCATCTTTGTCACCCCCTGTATGAACTTTTCTGTTCACCCTTGTTCTGACCCATTTGTCTGCCTTCTTTCCCAATTCTTGGGGAGAGGTCAGATCAGAGTCCACCAAGTACTGGTGCAACAAATCAGACACACAATTATTAAGAATATGCTCTCTCAGGATCAAGTTATACAGGCTGTCATAATCAGTAACTTTACTGCCATGTAACCACCCCTCCAAGGCCTTCACTGAATGGTCAATGAAATCAACCCAGTCTTGTGAAGACTCCTTTTTGGTCTCTCTGAACTTTATCCTGTATTGTTCAGTGGTTAAGCCATAACCATCCAGGAGTGCATTCTGAAGAACTTTGAAATCATTAGCTTCATTTTCTTTTACAGTAAGGAGCCTATCCCTACCTTTTCCACTAAATGATAGCCATAGGATAGCAGCCCACTGCCTTTGAGGGACATCCTGTACAACACAGGCCCTCTCAAGTGCAGCAAACCACTTGTTAATGTCATCCCCCTCCTTATAAGGGGGAACTATCTTGTGCAGATTCCTGGAATCATGCTCTTTTGCAGGATGTCTATGGGGAATACTGCTGCTGCCACCATGGGTTTCTAAACCCAGTTTCTGTCTCTCCTTCTCTACTTCTAAGGTCTGTCTCTCCAAATCCAGCTGTTGCTTCTTGAGCTTCAGTCTGGTTTGTTCCACTCTCAATCTATTGAGCTCCCTTTCTAACAATCTGTCATCAGGGTGGGTGGGAGGGACATGTCTTGAAACAGAAGTATGGTGAGAATGGACAGAAGGAGACCTGTCCCTTACAGAGGGCACCCTAACAGCTTGGCTAACAGAAACATCAGTACCACTGTGGTGAGAATACATGCTTTTGCTATGATGTGAGACAACACTATTTGTATGGTGTGGCTCTCCATCATTACCAACTATGCTAGACTGTCTAGTAATGGGCAGGCTTGGAAGTTTCTTTCCTGAATCTTTTCCTGGGGGAGTCCCTGGATCAGATTGGGAACCATTAACTACTTTTTCTACAGATGGGGCACTTCTAGCCTTATCCTGTTCTCTAAGCATGTTAAGTAACAGTTCCAAGGAAGGATTATTCCCTACACTCAAACCTCTCTCTACACAGCGACTCCTTGCCCCTTTCCAGCTAAGGTGGTCATATGCAAGTTTGGACAGATCAACATTTTGGCCTGTGCCAGACATTTTTAGAGAGAGTTAAAGTGATAGTAAAAGATAAAAAGTTTGTCAGAGCTTTTAGAAAGACAGAGAAAAAAACTTTTTAAACTTTTTACGACTTTTTAGAAAGTTTAGAAGTACTTTTCAGCACTTAGAAAAGAGTGAAAAGAGGAAATGCAAAACTTTTTGGCTGTGTGTATATACACTGAACTTGTTTTGTATATTTTTCTCTTATGAAAAGTACAATGACAAGAGTGGTAAGTAGTCTCAAAGCACTTATCCCACCGCTGCACAACCAATGTAGGAGACTGGACTGGCTTGTAGTGAGTACCAAGGGGTACTTGCACCTTGCACCAGGCCCAGTTATCCCTTATTAGTGTATAGGGTGTCTAGCAGCTTAGGCTGATAGATAATGGTAGCTTAGCAGAGCAGCTTAGGCTGAACTAGGAGACGTGTGAAGCTACTACAGTACCACAAGTGTCACTTGCACAATATCATAAGAAAACACAATACACAGTTATACTAAAAATAAAGGTACTTTATTTTTATGACAATATGCCAAAGTATCTTAGAGTGTACCCTCAGTGAGAGGATAGGAAATATACACAAGATATATATACATAATAGCAAAAATATGCAGTATAGTCTTAGAAAACAGTGCAAACAATGTATAGTTACAATAGGATGCAATGGGGACACATAGGGATAGGGGCAACACAAACCATATACTCCAAAAGTGGAATGCGAACCATGAATGGACCCCAAACCTATGTGACCTTGTAGAGGGTCGCTGGGACTATTAGAAAATAGTGAGAGTTAGAAAAATAACCCTCCCCAAGACCCTGAAAAGTGAGTGCAAAGTGCACTAAAGTTCCCCTAAGGACAAAGAAGTTGTGTTAGAGGAATAATGCAGGAAAGACACAAACCAACAATGCAACAATGATGGATTTCCAATCTAGGGTACCTGTGGAACAAGGGGACCAAGTCCAAAAGTCACAAGCAAGTCGGAGATGGGCATATGCCCAGGAAATGCCAGCTGTGGGTGCAAAGAAGCTTCTACTGGACAGAAGAAGCTGCAGTTTCTGCAAGAACGCAAAGGGCTAGAGACTTCCCCTTGGGAGGACGGATCCCTCTCGCCTTGTAGAGTCGTGCAAAAGTGTTTTCCCGCCGAAAGAACGCCAACAAGCCTTGCTAGCTGCAAATCGTGCAGTTAGCGTTTTTGGACGCTGCTGCGGCCCAGGAGGGACCAGAAGGTCGCAAATTGGACCAGGAGGTAGAAGGGACGTCGAGCAAGACAAGGAGCCCTCTTAGCAGCAGGTAGCACCCAGAGAAGTGCCAGAAATAGGCACTACGATGATGTGTGAAATGGTGCTCACCCGAAGTTACACAAAGGAGTCCCACGTCGCCGGAGACCAACTTAGAAAGTCGAGCAATGCAGGTTAGAGTGCCGTGGACCCAGGCTTGGCTGTGCACAAAGGATTTCCGCCGGGAGTGCACAGGGGCCGGAGTAGCTGCAAAAGTCGCTGTTCCCAGCAATGCAGTCTAGCGAGGTGAGGCAAGGACTTACCTCCACCAAACTTGGACTGAAGAGTCACTGGACTGTGGGGGTCACTTGGACAGAGTTGCTGGATTCGAGGGACCTCGCTCGTTGTGCTGAGAGGAGACCCAAGGGACCGGTAATGCAGCTTTTTGGTGCCTGCGGTTGCAGGGGGAAGATTTCGTCGACCCATGGGAGATTTCTTCGGAGCTTCTAGTGCAGAGAGGAGGCAGACTACCCCCACAGCATGCACCACCAGGAAAACAGTCGAGAAGGCGGCAGGATCAGCGTTACAGAGTTGCAGTAGTCGTCTTTGCTACTATGTTGCAGGTTTGCGGGCTTCCAGCGCGGTCAGCAGTCGATTCCTTGGCAGAAGGTGAAGAGAGAGATGCAGAGGAACTCAGATGAGCTCTTGCATTCGTTATCTAAAGTTTCCCCAGAGACAGAGACCCTAAATAGCCAGAAAAGAGGGTTTGGCTACTTAGGAGAGAGGATAGGCTAGCAACACCTGAAGGAGCCTATCAGAAGGAGTCTTTGACGTCACCTGGTGGCACTGGCCACTCAGAGCAGTCCAGTGTGCCAGCAGCACCTTTGTTTCCAAAATGGCAGAGGTCTGGAGCACACTGGAGGAGCTCTGGACACCTCCCAGGGGAGGTGCAGGTCAGGGGAGTGGTCACTCCCCTTTCCTTTGTCCAGTTTCGCGCAAGAGCAGGGCTAAGGGGTCCCCTGAACCGGTGTAGACTGGCTTATGCAGAATCGGGCACATCTGTGCCCAAGAAAGCATTTCCAGAGGCTGGGGGAGGCTACTCCTCCCCTGCCTTCACACCATTTTCCAAAGGGAGAGGGTGTAACACCCTCTCTCAGAGGATGTCCTTTGTTCTGCCATCCTGGGACAAGCCTGGCTTGACCCCAGGGGGGCAGAAACTTGTCTGAGGGGTTGGCAGCAGCAGCAGCTGCAGTGAAACCCCAGGAAAGGCAGTTTGGCAGTACCAGGGTCTGTGCTACAGACCACTGGGATCATGGGATTGTGCCAACTATGCCAGGATGGTATAGAGGGGGCAATTCCATGATCATAGACATGTTACATGGCCATATTCGGAGTTACTATTGTGAAGCTACATATAGGTAGTGACCTATATGTAGTGCACGCGTGTAATGGTGTCCCCGCACTCACAAAGTCCGGGGAATTGGCCCTGAACAATGTGGGGGCACTTTGGCTAGTGCCAGGGTGCCCTCACACTAAGTAACTTTGCACCTAACCGTTACCAGGTAAAGGTTAGACATATAGGTGACTTATAAGTTACTTAAGTGCAGTGTAAAATGGCTGTGAAATAACGTGGACGTTATTTCACTCAGGCTGCAGTGGCAGGCCTGTGTAAGAATTGTCAGAGCTCCCTATGGGTGGCAAAAGAAATGCTGCAGCCCATAGGGATCTCCTGGAACCCTAATACCCTGGGTACCTCAGTACCATATACTAGGGAATTATAAGGGTGTTCCAGTAAGCCAATGTAAATTGGTAAAAATAGTCACTAGCCTTGGAAAGAAATGAGAGAGCATAACCACTGAGGTTCTGATTATCAGAGCCTCAGTGAGACAGTTAGTCACTACACAGGTAACACATTCAGGCACACTTATGAGCACTGGGGCCCTGGTGAACAGGGTCCCAGTGACACATACAACTAAAACAACATATATACAGTGAAAAATGGGGGTAACATGCCAGGCAAGATGGTACTTTCCTACACCATGAATATCTCCACATGGGGTGAACAAGAACTTCCAGTATACTTGCCCAGATGAACTGATGACGTTGTTCTCTTAATTTGATTGATTACACCGATGTACAAGAAGGTGGGTTATTTAAACCGGTGTTTCCGCGTGCTGCATGCTTTGCCGGATTCTTGCATTTTGACATTGTGATATTACCCGAACTGGGAGGAACAAGAGGTACTTTGATAAGGCTCTGGTCATGTAGTATGTGGAAGCCTGACTGTGGTATCTGTGAATGCATACGATATGCTTAATTTTATCATGAGAAGCTTGTGCGTGCATCGTTGAAAAAATGGTTGGCATGTTCAAATTGGGTAGTCCACACGCTCCTCCCTTTGCCGTTTCTTACTCATCTTGTGATTTTCAATTGTTTAAACTGTGGAGGGAGAAGTAATAGTAGTATGATATATTGACCACATATGATGAGAATGCCTGGCTATGGCCTATGTGTTTAATTGCATCTTGGACACTGTGGAACTATGAAATGTTTATATATGTAAGCTAGGCAATCAGCGCGCTGTCCTCTCTGTTGGATTTTTTATTATGATATTGTATGAGTAACTGGACGGGTACCAACCGATATTTGCCAAATATAAAAAAAAAATTGACATTAATTTTTAAAATGAGGATCTCTTTGATTAAATAGGTGATATAACATTTTTCTTTCCTCACATTAGATACTTACTTTGAAGACATATGTGATGTCAGAACAACGATTAGATTAACCAAAGTTGAGGCCAATCATGTAGGTAGGCTTATGTAATTGTTTTTAGATATGAATTATAAATTGATAGGACTACATATATTTAATGGTGGTTTTTATTATATGGTTTCAGCAATAGATCTCAAATTAGTAATGGTCAATGAATCTTTATTATAAGAAGGGTGGGAACAATTGGTAATATTTAAAATGATATTTATGGGGGTTCTTGCACATCGCAAATAAAAAAAAAAATACATTTAAAAAAAAAGTTTATAAAAATATCGTTTTGTAGGAATAATTAATAGACATTTAAGTTTTTGCACAAAAAGTTTTGTGATAAATATAAAAAATATTTTATTCAATTTTTCTTTGTTGATGTTATAGTAATGTGTACATATGTTATGCGTACGTGGTTGTTTTTATGTGTATATTGTATATGTATCATTTGTAATGTGGTTTTTGTGTATTTTCAATATTTTGATATTAGTGTTTTTTCTCATAATCATAATGGTCCCTTTCCGGTTTCTTCACTTTTAAAGCATGGTATAAATTCATGTATTTGTTACAGTATTGTAAAAAAAAATTGTGTTTGTATATATGGTGCATTTGTTTGTATTTTGTATCTGTTTTATTGAATGTGTGTTATACGTGTAATATAACAGCCCTGAAGAAGTCCTATGTGAAAGGACAAAACGCGTTGGCTTTTGCTATTGTGAATTTGTTTATTTTCGAATAAGAGAAAGCAAAGGAAAAGGCAAGAAAAAAATGAATAAAGAGAAGATTTGCATACTATCTAATTGAAGGACTATATATTTTATATTTTTGATGGTGGTGCACTACCATTGTTTTAAATTGTAATCACCCTTACATGGCCTTGGCTAATAACACAAAGGGCCGGATAGAACTACACTGGTGCAATACCAATTGCATCCATACTGTCCTTGTGGCCCTCAGTGCACCCCATACTCACTGCCATGTGTGTGCGTAGTCAGAAATATGTCATAGCATGATGCATGTGTCGTCCAACATAATCTATTTATGGGGAAGTTAATGATACACTCAGCAGGAGATGCAACAGATCATCACAACTACTGCTGAGTACATGGACAGGCCCTTCTCATACATTTGTATGCCCACATTACAAACCTTCTCTCAGCAGCTGTTCTGAGTGCTGGAAAATGATACATAGGGAATTATCTTCTGAGTCAGTGGATGATACTTTGAGAACCCAACAATGTTTTGGGGTCCCGTTTCATGCATGTTGCATGCCGCAGGCCTCATTTGTATCTGCCCATGACCTAGTTACACTATGCATGCATCACAACACTTGGAGATGGTTGTGTAGGGTAAATTATACATCTGACCTGTATGTGCTTCCTTGCTGTACAATTGAAATGCAGACCTAACGTGGGGCATGGATTCCTCATATATGTCGCATAGGACATGTCCACATCCATTGAATGCAGCACTCAAACTTAACGGCAACTGGCATGCACATGCTAACCAAATGTGGTTGTGTGGCAATGGGAGGTGTCCCTACTGTTCCACCCATCTCTATTTCCAAATGGTCGAGCAGATCCTGCTCCCTTAACACCAGATTTGCCCGGTGGTGCTTGATTTGGTGGTCATCCTTTCCTGTTTTTTCCACCGCAGCCGCCTCACCTCTGTTGGGTAGCCAAGTATCACCCAGCCACCCAGTTGTAGCATGATGGGGAGGTAGTGTGCCACAAGCCAGATGAACTCCCCCAGCTCATCAGCAGACATCCGGCTCATCTTCCTTTTCCCAGACATTGCCAGTGGTGAATGGAGTTGACCCAAATAAAAAGAAATGAAACTTATTCGCTAAACCTACTCCAACTACCCAAACTACCACAACTACTAAACTACCCCAGACAAACAGCCGGTAATATAGAGATAATAACAGTACACTCCTTATACAAAATACAAGTTTTGAGACAATAACAATACAATATAACACAGGACACAGCACAATGTACACAACTAACAAAAGAAACACTCCATAAATCCACCAGCACCTAAAACACAAACCCTCACTCAGTCACAGAGAAACAGACTGTAAAGTGAAAGTGAAATTACACTCACTGTAGCATGTTTGCAGGCAGGGTGTCCTGGTACATCATTTCCTGGGGTTGTGCGTCACGTGTTTCAGTCATGCATCGTTTTTTTTTTTTTACACATGATGGTTTTGCATTGTATTTTCACACCATTAGTGTGTAAGTCGTATCCTGTCACCAATGCTGACAAAGAGACAAAAGAGCAGATTTATGGGTGCAGCGCCACTTTCCCTGTGCCCCTTAGCACCCCTACCGCCACCATGTGTGCGTCATATTTGAAATAAGGCGCACCATGACGCAAGGTTTGGGGCAACAGTGTCATTTTTTATGATGCTATTGATGTACTCTGCAGGGGTAGCGGCAAAATATTGGCGTTACTCCTGCAGAGTGCATAGGGGCCCACTCTAAAGAATGGAAGCCCCCTTTTAACGCCCGCTCATGAGCAGGCGTTAAAAGTGGCATAATAAATGGTGCAGGAAATCCTATAAATTTCCTTGCACCATTTTACCGGCTCCCCTAACGTGGGAATTCCCCCTTTTCATACATTATCCACGCGCAGGCACAATATAGCTCAACGAGTTACAGGGTGGCGCAATGCATGCATACGGCGCAGGGATTTTCGCCTCGCTGGGCCACAATAACGTCAAAATAAATTACGTTAATGAGGCGCAAGGTGGTGCTCGGGGCCTATAAATAGCCCCACAGTTCGTTCCCATGACTATGATAATCTTGATTGGGTGGGGAATAGTAGGGCAAAAAGAAATGCTTGTGTCCTCATCCATCCCAGTAGATTGCCTTCTTGGAAATAACCTGGAGCATTCACCCAGAGCTGAAGTAGAACTGAAGACCCATGCAGCAATGCTTCGGATCTCGGAATGGGCATGTGTCAAGACTAGGGCACTGAGCAAACTTTAGAAGGAAAAAGGAGAGCTGGATCCTGAAATAGTGCACCAGCCTCCCAAGAGAAAAGGCAAGAAGACTGGGGAACCAGCTTCACAACAGATCCTAGATCAGGAAGAGGATTAACCCTTCTTGGAGGGAACTGAGCATGCAGAGCTTGGAATGTACCACCCAGAGCTCTTGGGCCCAAAGGGACCATCCAGGGAAGATCTGTGCCAGGGGCAGAGGACCTGTCCCTCTCTTGAAGACCTGAGGCAGCAAGCTGCACAAGAAGAACTAGGAAATGTTAGTGGTACCCACAGTGTTTATTGAGTTGAGAGCAGATTCCTCAAACCTGATGCGACTAGGAGGGTGGTAGTGCCCCAGCAGCTCAGAGAATTTCACCTCACTCAAGCCCAAGACATTCCCCTAGCTGGGCATCTGAGCCAAAATAAAACTTGGAGTAGGCTAGTTAACCACCTTTATTGGCCAGGAATGTCACAAAATTGCTGTTCCTGCACTACCTGCCAAGCCAGTGGCAAATCAGGTACAAACTTAAAGGCCCCCTTAATGCCACTACCCGTGGTTGGGATACCCTTTGAAAGGGTAGGGGTTGAAATTGTTGGCCCCCTCGACCCTCAAGCAGCTTCAGGACACTGATAAATACTAGCGGTGGCGGATCATGCCATTAGATATCCTGAGGCTATACCCCTTAGAGCTACTACTGCTCCTGCAGTTGCAAAATACCTCCTGAGTATTTTCACCAGGGTAGGGCTCCATAAGGAGGTAGTATCAGACAGGAGTTCAAACTTCATGTCTGCATACTTGAGACATGCTTGAGACACATACTTGAGACACGTTTACCACCCAATACCATCCTCAAACAAATGGGATGGTTGAAAGATTTAATCAGACCTTAAAAGTCATGATTGGAGAGGTCCCTGAAAAACTCAGGAGGAGATGGGATGTCCTGCTCTTTGCCTAAAGGGAAGTGACACAAAAGGGAGTAGGTTTCCCTCTCTTTGAGCTTTTTCTTGGCCACCCTGTTAGGGGACCACTATTTCTTGTTAGGGAAGGGTGGGAGAAGCCTCTCAAAAAGCCCAGCCAAGATATTATGGACTATGTGCTTGGCCTCCATTCAAGAATGGCTGAGTACATGGAGAAAGCCAGGAAAAATATTCAGGCAAGCCAGGAGCTGCAAAAGCTCTAGTATGACCAGAAAGCTGCTATGGTTGAGTTCTGAACCAGGGTAGAAAGTTTAGGCGTTGGAACCTGTTGCTCCAATGGCCCTCCAAGACTATTGGTCTGGGCCCTGTCCCATACTTGAAAGAAAAAGGAAGGTCACTTATTAAGTTGAACAAGGCAGTTACACAAACCTCAAAATAATTATTCATGTCAACTACCTAAATCCCTTCTATGACAGAGCTGATGTGACCATGTTTATGGTTACAGATAAGGGGCAGGAGGATGAGAGTGAGCCTCTCCCTGATTTCCTCTCCAGTAATCCGCAAGGTGGTTCTGTTGATGGTATGGTCAGACATCCTCACAGAAAAACAGCAGGCTGATTGCAGGCAAGTCCTCAATCAGTATGCTGAGTTATTCTCCCGGACCCTTGGAAAGACAAACTGATGCACTCACGATATGGACACTAGAGACAGCTTGTCTGTCAAGAACAACATTCATAAAGACAGTCAGAGCATGTCAGGGATAGCATTCAGACAGAGGTTAAAACGATTCTGGATTTGTGTGCGACCTCTGCAAGACCCAGGACCTCCTACTCTTCAGAAAAAAACTGAAGACATGGCTGTTCGAACAGTGACCTCCTCCCTCCCCCCAGCACCTTGAGACCCTAACAGGTAAGTAGCGCGCTCTATACATTTTTTGATTGATTGATTGGGTGTCATTGAACCCTCTGAGAGTCTCTAGGCTAGCCCAGTAATTTTATTCCCCAAACCTGACTCCAAAGTAGAGAAAAACTGATGCACACCCAATCCTAAGAACTGATGAGTTCATAGACAGACCAGTGGCAGCCAAATATCTTTTGATTTGACATTTGGGCACTGGCAAATTGGTCTGACACCAGGAACAAAAGAGAGGTCAGCATTTTCTACTCCTAGTGTGCATTATCACTTGACTGTTATACCCTTTGGACTAAAGAATGCACCTGCCACCTTCCAGAGGTTGGTGAACCAAGTCATGGCTAGACTGGAATCGTTTAGGGCTGCTAATCTGGATGATCTATCTGTCTATAGTTCCACCTGGCAGGATCACCTGATTGACCTAGGGAAGAACCTTGAGGCTCTGCAGAAAGCAGGCCTCACTATCAAGGCCATACAGAGAGAGATAGGGCAGGGGAAAGTTGTTTACTTGGGCCACCTGGTTGGTTGAGGCCAAGTGCAACCCCTTCAGCCACAGCCCAGAAAAAGGTCAGGGCATTATTTGGCTTGACTGGGTACTATAGGAACTTTGTGAAGGATTATGGCACCATAGTTGTCCCCCCACAGAGCTAACGTGAGAGAAAATGTCCAAAAAGGTTAACTGGACAGTGAGTTGTCAAAGGACCTTTGGACACTCTGAAGAATACTATATGCTCTGCTCCAGTTCTACAGGCACCAGACTACTCCAGACAATTCATAGTCCAAACAGATGTGTCTAAAATGAGGATCGGAACGGTCCTTTCCCAGAAAAATGATGATGGACATGATCAGCCAGTTGCTTTTTTGAGCAAGAATCTACTCCCTAGGAAACAAAATTGGAGTGCCACAGAGAGGGAAGCCTTTGCTGTGATTTGGGCCCTGAAGAAGCTGAGGCCATACCTGTTTGGCTCTCACTTCCTAGTTCAGGCTGACAACAGGCCTTTCAGATGGCTACAACAGATGAAGGGTGAAAACCCCAAACTAGTTAGGCGGTCTATGTCCCTACAGGGAATGGATTTTCAAGTGGAACACAGCCCTGGGACTGTCCATGCCAATGCAAATGGCCTTTCCGGATTCTTCCATTTAGATGATGAAGACTCACTAGAGAAAAGATAGGCTCATCCTCTTTAATTTGGGGTGGGGAGTAGTGTGAGAATAGGACTTTTTTGACATGGTTAGCCCTCACTTTTTGCCTGGTATGTGATGTAGCCTTGAAGCTGTTAGTGCCCAGGGACCCTTCAAACCAGGTTCCCTGGGTCAGAGCTGTACACCTGGTTGCCCTGTGCCCTGAAACAAATAATCAGCTGTTCCTTATGGGCCCCCTACCCCTTGCAACCTTGACACTCCAAGGGGACCACCAGAATCCACCTTTAAACTTACCTGTGCAGTGATTTTCCAAGTAGTTCCCTGCAATGCCCCTGCACCAGCTCCAGAGACCTTTTCCCGCTGCTCCCGCCAGAACCGGGAGCTGCCTGAACTTCTTTAGCTGGCACAGTGTGCCCACCAATGACCTCGACCAACCTGCAAAAGAAGAGCTTGGTAAACCTACTGTGTGATTTTATATGCATTTTTAAAGGTCATCCACCATTGATTAATATGGTGCATAATTATGCACACAAAGGGGCATATTTATACTCCGTTTGCGTCGGAATTGCGTCGTTTTTTTTGACGCAATTCCGACGCAAAACTAACTCCATATTTATACTTTGGCGTTAGACGCGTCTAGTGCCAAAGTCCATGGAGTTAGCGTCATTTTTTAGCGTGGACACCTACTTTGCGTTAATTATATGCAAGGTAGGCGTTCCCGTCTAAAAATTCGTCTCCGAGGCATCAGCGTCGGATTTATACTCCCGGGCAAAATTCACGCCCGGGAGTGGGCGGGTCAAAAAAAATGACGTACGGCCACTTTTGCGCCGTTTTTTAGCACCTGCAAAAGGCAGGCGTTAAGGGACCTGTGGGCTCTGAAGGAGCCCAGAGGTGCCCTCCCATGCCCCCAGGGACACCCCCTGTCACCCTTGCCCACCCCAGGAAGACACCCAAGGCTGGAGGGACCCATCCCAGGGACATTAAGGTAAGTTCAGGTAAGTTTTTTTTTTTTTTGTTTTTTTTGTGGCATAGGGGGACCTGATTTGTGCCCCCCTACATGCCACTATGCCCAATGACCATGCCCAGGGGACAGAAGTCCTCTGGGCATGGCCATTGGGCAAGGGGGCATGACTCCTGTCTTTGCTAAGACAGGAGTCATTTCTATGGGGGTTGGGAGTGAAAAAGAAAATGGGGCAAATCGGGTTGAGGCGAAAAAATTGCCTCAACCTGACTTGCCCCATTTCTTGACGCCCAAGCCCCATATCCCCCTACGCCGGCGCTGCCTGGTGCACGTCGTTTTTTTAACGCACACCAGACGGTGCCGGCGGCTAATGCCAGCTAACGTCATTCAATAAATACGGCGCCCGCATGGCGCTTCAGAATGGCATTAGCCGGCGCTAATTTTTTGGACGCAAAACTGCGTTAGCGCAGTTTTGCGTCAAAAAGTATAAATATGGGCCAAAAAGACTATGGGGCATATTTAAGAGCCCCTAGCTCCATTCTAATGCCACATTAGTGTCACTTGTTTACGCTAATGTGGTGTCAGAAGGCCAAAAACGCGGTGCCATATTTACAAAGTGGCGTGTTGCATGCATTGAGCCACTTTCTAATCCTTTGAGCTACATTATGCGTGTGCAAGGCATAATGTATGCAAAGGGGGCATTCCCCCATCGGGGGCAAAATAATGGCACAAGGAAATCTAACAGATTTTTTGGCACTGTTCAGAGCAGCCATTAAAAGGAGACTTCCATTGCTTTCAATTGGTCTCTGGGTGCTTTGCAGGATTAGCGTCTGATTTTTTTACGCTAATCCTGCAAAGCACAGGGCTAGCGTCATAAATTCAGACCCTCGTTCCCTAACTACCGCCATGGTGCACTGTATTTTATATCTTTGCTCACCATGCCACCCCAGTTTGGATGCAGCCATATGCAAATCAATCTTGACCTGGCTCCCCATGGGAAAAGTCTGCTCAAACTACCCGGCCAGGTCCTCCTTGGATATGAAACAAGAGTCCTGGGATCGGTTTTGTGATATTGCCCTTCATCAGCCAGATTAGCTTGAATACAGTGGCACAGTGAGCAAGGGACTCATGCCTGGGGTACCCGGGTCTCTTAGGGTGACTTTAGCAACCGAAGAGGATGCTTGAAGGAGTGCTAAAACTTTTCAAACATACACTCCCAATCACAGATGTAGTAATAATATATCTTTCTTTTGTGCACCATGCCACCCAAGTTTGTACCCAGTCATATGCAAACCAGCCTTGACCCTGCGACCCATGGCAACAGTCCAGCATGAACTGCCAGGCCAGGTCCTCTCTACACCAAAAACAAGCACCTAGGGACCGGTTTCGGGGTATAACCCCACATCAGCCAGGTTAGCTTGAATCCAGTGGTACAGTAAGCAAGGGACTCACGTTTGGGTATACACCAGCCACTTAGAGAAGCTCTAGCAACACAAAAGGATGATGGAAGGAGTGCTGAAACTTTTCAAACACTCACCCCACTCACAGATCTGAGTTAAATTAATCTTCTTTTTGCTAACCATGCCACCCCAGATTGGATGCCATATGCAAATCAGTCTTGACACTGCTCTCCATGGGTACTGTACAGTCCAAACCAAACCGCCAGGCCATGCCCTCCATTGATTGGAAACAAGCATCCTGAGACCTGTTTCTGAACATCACCCCTCATCAGGAAGGTTAGTTTGAATCCAGTGGCACAGTGAGCAAGGGACTAATGTTTGGACATTCTCTGGAAACTTAGGGTGTATGTAGCAACAGAGAAAGATGATTTACAGAGAGGTGAAACTTTTCAAACACTCGCCACCAGTCACAGATCTGAGTTAAATAAATTTTTCTTTTGCTCACCATGCAGCTAGTTTGGATCCAGCCATATGCAAATCAATCTTGACCCTGCGCCCCATGGGAACAATCCAGCCAGAACTGTCAAGCCAAGTCCTCCCTGCACCAGAAACAAGCATCATGGGACCTGTTCCAGGATATTACCACTCATCAGCCAGGCTTGCTTGAATCCAATGGCACAGTGATCAAGGAACCCATGTCTGGGCATTCCCTGGGCACTTGGGGTGACTTTAGCCAGAAGAATGCTGGAAGGAGTGCTAACACTTTTGAAACATGTACTCCAAATCACAGATCTAGTAAAAATCCACCTTTCTTTTGTGCACCATGCTACCCCAGTTTGGACCCAGCCACATGAAAAACAGATCTTGACCTGCGCCCCATGGGAATAGTCCACCCTAAACTGCCAGAACAGGTCCTCCCTGCACCAGAAAGAAGCATCCTTGGACCAGTTTTAGGGGATCACCCCCTCATCAGCCAGACTAGCTTGAGTCCAGTGGCACAATGAGTAAAAATCCCCTGGTCACTTAGGGGGACTTTAGCAACAGAAAAGGATGATGGACGGAATGCTACATTTTATCAAACACTCACCCCTAGTCACAGAACTGGGTTAAATTCATCTTTCTTTTGCTCACCATGGCACCCCAGGTTGGACCTAGCCATAAGCAAATCAAATTTGACCCTGCTCCCCAAGGGAGCAATCCAGCTGGAACTGCCAGGCCAGCTCCTCCCTGGACCGGAAAAGTGCATCCAGGGATGGGTTTCAGGGTATCACCCCTCATCCCTCAGGCTCGCTTTTGCAACAAAAAAGGATGATGGCGAACTGTTGAAAGCTATCAAACACTCACACCAGTCACAGATCCGGGGTAAATCCATCTTTCTTTTGCTCACCGTGCCACTTCAGTTTGGACCTAGCCATATGCAACTCAGACCCAGATTTATACTTTTTGATGCAAAACTGCACAAACGCAGTTTTGGGTAAAAAAGTATAGCGCCAGTTTACGCCGTTCCAGAATGCCAGCCGGATGACAAATTTATGGAATGGCACAATCCAGCACAAAGGGTGGGCTAACATCATGAACAATGACGTTGGCCGGGTGGGGGTGACGGTATGGGAGAGTGGTGTTTTGCACCAAAAAATGAAGTTAGACTGGTTAGAGTAAAAAAAGATGACTCTTACCAGTATAGAGTCATTTCTTGACACAAAACCATCCATACCACATGACTCATGTCAGCAATATTGAACTGTCAGCAATATTGAATCCTGAGAATCCAGCTCTCTGGTTGACGTTCTTTGCCATTTGATTTATATCTTTATTGGAGAAATGTTTAATGAGACGTAATTTGCGAACAAATGTATACAATTCAATGCGAGTATTAACATAGTCCCATTGAGTATTGGGGCATAAGCTTAGTCCTAGATCAAGTATGCATAGCTGATTGTCTGTCAAGGTGCTATGAGAGATATTCACAACAGTATTCAAATGATTCAATTTGCTGACTGATGTAGGATTAAGTTCTAATTCGATTGTTGATTGCTTCTTCTTCTTGCCCCGCCTCGTCTTCCGCTTCCTTGGCCACGCCTGCGGTTTTGCCCAGGAGGTGGCGTGACCATTTGCATGAGGCGCATTTCCCCCTGAAAATCCAGTTTGTTTCATGGTATCTCGTCAGCAGAGGACTCTACTTCTGAACTATCGTCAGCAGATATATGTTGTACAGCACAATCAGCCCCACTTTTAGATATATCTTTGGTTCTTGCAGTATCGTATTTTCGAGCAAATGTATAGATTCTTCCATGTTCATAATCCATCTTATCTCTATTGAACTGGTTTGCTTTGCGTGATTTGATTTAGTCTTCCTTGTATTTAATTCGTTCTTCCATCTTAGCTAAATGATTAGAAATTTCTTGTTGATTGGGCATCTTTTCTAACTCTTTTGTGAGTTGTTCAATTTTGGTGATTTGCTCTTCCATTCGTCTCTTGGCTTGAGTGATTAGGGTTCCCATAAGTTTAGTTGAACAATCTGCTGTTTGCATTCTCCAATCCTCCAGTAGGTCTGGATCCATATCGCCTAAGGTGGGTAAAATTAAAATGCGTAGGCCTCTGGGTATCCTACCACTTTCAATGTATATAGTTAATGAGGTCATTTCCCACCATTTTTTAAGTTCAGAAATGCGTGCTTTTTCTAATTGGCTTATAATACTGGAGGTAGTTTGTATCTGAGCCCCCATGGGTCCACTACTAATTTTAGAATTATCAAATAACTCGGCTGCAGCTTGTTCCCACAGTTTTCTCCATTCAGCCATATTGTATAGAGCACGAAGTATCCGCAATATATAATCACTTTCAGATGTTCAGTTTATAGCCACTAACAGGAGGAACGAAAAATGCAGAATCAAAGGATACGGACAAAGTTCTATAAAGGACGCTGTGTAAGTATAAACCAATCCACAACTGAATACTGTGTAGCTTATTGATTGTTTATGATGGCAAAACAATCAACTTATGTTAGACAGGAAAGCCGTATATCAAACGGCAAAGATAATTCTTCTCTGCCATTAGTTTTTCATTTGTTGTCCGGGCCGTGTGCCAATTACTTGCATAAACGAAAAAACGCTATTTATGAAATAGCCTAACTGCTGGGAGGACCGTAAACATCACCCCGTGGGCGTTCTCCAAACCCCCGGGGAAAAGTAACAATCCTACTGTGTCAGTCCTGCTGCGTTTTCTTCCAATTACCGAAGGCACGGTGCTGCGTGAGAAACGATTTCCAAATTCCTCCAGTAAAACAACCACGCGCACTCAACCGGCGTGCCAGCCGTATCGCGTACCGGAGACCACGTTCAAAATAATTCTTCAACAGATGGACTGATGGCCATCAGACGGCTGCACCGATCCCATCGGATATATCCCAAAAATTCAATATGCTCGTATTCAGTTCAAAGATTTATTTGCTTCCACAGGTAACACAGAGTCCTGAAATGCAGTGTCTGTCAACGCGTTTCGGCAAAACGCCTTCTACTGGACAGTTTGGCTGCAGAGCCAACATCATTTATATGCGAATTCAAAGTCCTTCATTTCTTTCCATGACACCCTAGTGTGATATAAAACAGCAGCCATTTTAAAACATGCAACAATCATTATTTAAATATAACAGTTGATAAAGGAATCACCTACATTCATAAGACTATTGTTTTAAGAGTTTAGAATTAAAAGGTCATAAATAAGGTATACATATCACTTATGATGCCTAAACAAATGTTATTATTAATATACCATTCATTCAATCTGATGTATATATATATATATATATGTATATATTATATATAATAATATGATGGTCTGCTGACCTCACATGATGACCCCCAGTCATAGTGAGCTGCGCAATTTACAACCTACCTCATTAACATTCATGAGGGAGGTTGGCTTCCGCTCCACTACAATTCAGCATTTTGAAACCCGACCCATTAGTACATAGGTCCGTTCTTAAAATTCTTTACTCACTGAAAAATAAGTGGTCACAAATTGTGACCAGTATTTTGCAACAAATAAATAATACATCTTGCCACTAGTGATCTCTGCTGCATCTCTCTTTTGACTTAGGCAGTATAAATATTGGTATTTTTTCTGTAATGCTGCACTTACACGGATCAGATCGAAAGATTTGATTATTTCCCCAAGCTCCTTGAAATCTCTGGAGGGTTTGCCTACATGATATTGGAATACACTTCTGCATGGAAATCTACAGCGTGACATTGTTTGTGAGCCTGCCCAGAGAGGGACACCACAAGGGAAAATCTCTATTCCTCTCTCCTCATGCCATGGCTTTCATTGTATTCATGATGGATGTCATAAGATTTTTTTTTCAAACTGTACCTAAGGCCTTAGTTTTGCTAATTGTGCCAGATTGCTCGAAATGTGTTTCAATGATTTAACAGGCTGAACCCAATTGTACGTTTGGTACAGAGCAGACAGGATTAATTTAGGAAAATATGTAATGTATTTAGAAGTAAAAAGACAGTTAAAAGCTCAAAACAAAACACAATAAATACCCTGCAACCACATTTTACAAACCAAGACAAATTTGATGCGTAAAATGACACCACAAATCCAATGAGGAAACAAGAGATATGATTTTAAAAGATTTAATGCAAAAAGAGCAGAGAATTAGTAAAGTACCAATCAGTAGTCACTGGTAGTTCTTGACTGGGAATGAGGCATGATTACAGGTCAAATGTGAGGAGTGCGGGTCAACTTGGTCAAATATTTTACCTCCTGACTAAGGGTGGGCAGAGCTTGTGGAGTATCATTCCATTAAATTCTTTGGAGTTACATGAAATCGCTGCAAGATTCCATTTAGTTTCACGCAAAGGGGGAAATCAGCATGTCGTGTTGCTTTCACTGAGTTTTAGAGCTGGAAACTCACTCCCCATAGAAAAATCTGCACAAGCGTCAACACACAGCACAGAAGAAGGCATTGCCACTCGAATTGGTTATGCTTCCATTTGAGTACATTTTCTATCCAAGTAGCAGCTTTCTCACCACAAGAGGGTCGCGATCCCCTGCGTCAGGAAAACCTTGCTCGGTGCCTAGTGCCCAAAATTATACTAGGGGATACCTATTCTTGCTCTGCCACTTACTGTTGGTGAGCCAAATGTGATAATAAACTCCTCCATGCAGTGGTTAGTGGAATTTGGCTTGAACTCTGTGTAAGATGCGTAATGCGGTGAGGCCCAATTTCACCAACTCTCAGGGCAGAGCAGAAATTAGCACAGACTCCTACTCCTAACAGAGATTCAGAATTGGAATTAAAATCCTTTCACAGGGCAAGGTTGCAGTCTGCATCCCCCCAAATCCTCTCAAAATCACATAGCTGTTGGATTTGGTAGGAAATGATCAGAGTGGTGGAAATTCAAATTTTGCCACTGACAAAAGCCTCTCCTCAGACTGAACCTTTTCTCATTTTCTCTTGATCTCAATTTCTACCTTTGAACATAAGACCTGACAGTTTGGTTAACAGGTACTTTGTCACAAACATGACTGATATCTGGTCCACCTCATTGCAAATGCATTATGTCCTATTGCACTTGTAAAAATGCAGATGGGATATCCATCTATGTACTGGAGTACCCTGCTGCAAAACTCTAATTCAGTCTTATAGTCTTTTCCACAGAGCTCAAGATCCTCCAGTAGGGAAGTACTGGAGTAGTATTCCCACAAAGTCCTCTCAAATAGGCTACTGTATCTGCAAGGTCTTCCTGAATTTTCCAGAGGTCTTGGAGATACAAAATTGTTCTAATTTCCAACTTTTCTGAAATTCTGGAGTAGGCCTCAATTAAATTTAATTTATGCTCAAGGAATTGCAGTAATTTTGGTATTTCCACTTTCCTTATGTGAACTTACAGAAATTATGCAATTATGCCCGCTTGCATATTCAAGAGTAATTTGAGGCAAACTTTTTATAATAGGGGCACAGAAGCAATGAACTAAGAGAGAGCAACTCAGCAATGTTTTCTTAGTGCAAAATGCATCCAGGGGTCCATTTTGGACGTGTGCTAAGAAAATATGATAAATGCTTAATTATGCTCATCAAGTGATCATGCATAATTACCTGAACCTGTGTGAATTATGTGAAGTATGGACATCCCCGATCTGGAACAACTCTTCTTGATCACTTTAAAAACTCTTAGGACCTTATGGACAGCACTTAAGAGCCAGGGGGAAAGTACAGTCCTCCAGGTTCCATGCAGGTATCAAACAGCAAGTCCAATTTTCTTCTGTTCTTCTGCATGCCCTGGAAGCGTTCTGATGAACTGTGGCTGAGGTATCACATTTGTATGATTTACTAGCTAGTAGATGGGGGTTACTCTTGGGCAATCTCTAACCAATTAAGAAAAAAAGGCAAACCTTCCAACTTTTGCAGCACATCTGTTTTGCCTTACTGAAAACTATCTCACAGGGCACTATGCTAAGTAAAATCCAAGATGACACAACCTTTCTGTTCTTTCAGGTGAATTGTTTGTGAAAACCATGGGTGTTTTTAGGGATATGAACAGTGCTCTCTTCCTCAACCGCACCAAACTGGGGTTGGGACCTGCTTCCAATCCCACTGCGCTGGTGCCATGGAGAGCCCAAGAAACAAACGGCTTCTCTGCCCCAAGTCTCCCTCTACACTTAACTGTGAATGGGAATGCCTCCCTCGACTCCTTTCAAGTTGTAGAAGTTTCTAAACCCTTCCCAACTTTCTTTCCTGAGGTGATGTGTGTCAAACACATCACACTAAGGTCTTTCTCGGAAAAGACCTTAGCCATTATTTGTGCTCTGAGAGCAGTTTTTACACCTCGTTAAGATTGACTGACAGGGCCTATTACTAGTAGGCTAACTCTAATTACCCTACTGGAGGTTGAAGCAGACAAAGTCAACATTTTATATGCCATTTTTCCTAAATATTTATTCGAAACCTTTATTAAAAATATATTATTCAAACCATACTTCACCCCAAAATGTTATTAATGATCAAATATAGTGTTTGACTTATTCTAGTAGCTTGTCTATAAACCAGAACATTCTAACTTTGTTTTTTCTTACAGGACATATACAACCCTTCACAGTGAAAATAGCTTATAAGGATTGGTCTTGTAGTATAAGCTACATCTTCTTTGTAACTCTACAATGTGTGCTTTCCCACCCATGGGTAACAATAGTGAATGTGGCTCACTGTACTAGCGATGAATGTGAAAGATGTGAAAGACAAGTTACTGCAGACCCCCAAGATACTATTCAATGTGTAATTGATATAGAAGTATTTCTTTTGGGTTTCTAACAAGAAAACTTATTTCATTATTGACAGTAGCAAACACATACAAACTGTGCTAAGAAGAATGAACACTTTTTGGTTACAAGTATTTATTACTACAGGAATGATTTCTGTCTCAGTACATCTAAAACTACGCAGAATATTATAAAAACAGCAACAAACATTTTATCAATGACAAGAATATAATGAACGTTTCCAACATTGTTAAAATTTAATTTAAAATGTTATCTAGAACCTAGCACCCTAATGTCTACTTCTTTGTGCTATACTAAGTGAGCATGAAAGGCAGAGGAGATACACTGTACATGTTGTTGACCACAAAGGGCAGTCAAGCAGTCTTTCTCTGGGACCTGGCTTTATCAGCTCCAGGTTTCAGGTGAGATGTAGCATCTTGAAGCAGGTGACACCATCTCTGGCAAAATCTCAGGTGATAATCTGAATGATGGACTTCTCCTGACAAGTGATCAAGTGGCAGTCCATATGTACGAAGGGCCTCATTACGAGTTTGCAGTCCAAGGACTGCCAAACCTGAGGTGGTGGTGGCGATCCCTTAAGGCAGTGGTCTTCAAACTTTTTAAAGCCACGCCCCCTCAGTTGAAAAATAAAAATCATTGGGCCCCCCTCAGAATTTTTCACTATTATTTTAGAAAGATGTCAATGTTTAAATAGGTTTAAACCTATTTAAACATTGCAGTTAAGTACTGTTACCTTTTTAAAACTGCAATAACATGCTTCTGCTTAAAACAAAGGCATGTTATCTGTATAATATTTCTTTTGGCCAGAGTTTGGCACCCCCCCCTGGGATCACTTGAGGCCCCCCAAGGGGGGCCCGCCCCCAGTTTGAAGACCCCTGCCTTAAGGGGACACTGTTTTCACCACGCTGACTAGGGAAACATCGTAATATGATGTTTTCAGCAGTCATCCCAGTGGAAACATCGTACTTTGACGGGTGTGAGGCTGTTGGCTTGGTGATGGCCTCATCCCCGCAGATTTAGCAGTCCGACGATCAGACCACCAACTCATACTCAGTCCCTAAATCTTGTCAGAAATTGAATTTTCGGACATAAGTTTAGGAATGTCTGACAGAGATTATGTGCAACAAGGTATGCATCTCAGACGTCCCCTTATAAACGTATAAGGCAAAAGAACATCAATTCAGACTACATTATTTTGTTTATATGTCTGCTTGTGCTCTTGTTTGACCTTTACATGGTGAGTAGTAGATATTTCGCCCCAGACAAATGTTGCATTAGATGATGTATCAATGTAAATAATTGAAGAGCTTGACACTATCTCAGTTCCTAGAAAATTAAGGGCTGGAGACATCTGCATTTAAAGGCAGACATGACAATAATTCAGCATAAATCATGGAATATGACAACTTCCTTTCGCTTAAGTTAAGGAATATAGCGGTCTCCAAGAACCAAGATAGAATCCAATAGGGACATGACTAATCCATGCTCTCAAGTTATTGTCTACTGTTGTTTTGAATAAGACACATGTCTAAAACCTTTATATGTAGTATACTGTACTTATAGTATAATATAACATAATATAAAATCTGTTAGTGCATTCTAGATATAAAAAATTGTAGATATAAAACAAATGTGATAATATATAGTTCACATAGCAAATCCTGAATATTTGTAATTCCTGCATAGTTACAGTTTTATAACTAATACTCGTATACTTACCCATTTAGATCGTGTTCTGCATGTTGGAGAATAAGCATACCATGACAAAATGGACAGGCCGGATTAAAAATAAGTGGTCTAAAAAGTAATAGATTCCATTAAAGACCAGGAGATTTCTTTTCAGTTCTTAGTTTATACAGGCTTTGGGATACATAAAGTGGATGCTGGTTATGCTTAGTTACTGATTTGCTTGTTGAGTTCACTCCTCATCAGAGGTCGTGTTGACATCCTCAGGTGCACTATACAGGCAGCATGCATGTGATTTTTGCTAAATCCATACAGAGCATGTTCATAGTTAATAGTTGATGTGCTAGATGGATCAGCAAATAGTCTGCTGGTCTGAGGCACTTGATGTTGGTTATATTATGTTTTCTCCATGTTTACATTTTGTTGCTAAACACGTCTAGCGTCAAAATACTGGAGTTAGCACAATTTTTTGGATGTGTGCACCTACCTTTCGTCAGTTCGATGCAAGATAGGTGTTCCCATCTAAAAAATGGTGCTAACCCCATAGCGCCATATTTATCCTGCTGTGCTAAAATGATGCATGGGTGGGAGGAGGGGCTAAATAATGGTGCAAAGCTCCTTTGCACCATTATTTAACGCCTGGGTCAGACCAGGCGTTAGGGGACCTATGGACCCATTTTCATGGTCAAACCCAATGGAATGGGTCCACAGGTGCCCACCCCAAACCCCAGGAACACCCCCACCTACACCATAGGGACACCAGAGTATGGGGGACTCCATCCCAGGTAAGTAGGGTAAGTATAGGTAAGTATTTATAAAAAAATTAAGTACCAATGGGGTCCCTGACATGGGCCCCCCTGCATGGCACTGGGTGCAATGGACATGCCCAGGGGACCCTGGTCCTCTGTGCTGGCCACTGGGGTGTGGGGCATGACTCCTGTCAATTATAAGATAGGAGTCATGCGGTATGGATGGTTTTGCGTCAGGAAATTACGCTAGGCTGGTTAGAGGCATTTTTTTGCCTCTAATCAGCCTAGCATCATTTTTTGACGCAAAACCCCCTTCACCCCTACCGCTACCCCCACCAGGCTAACATCCTTTATTCTGATGGTAGACCAACCTGAGTGCCAGCTTGCGGTATTCCATTCATTTGGCACCTGGCTGGCGCTTTGGAATGACGCAAGCTGGCGCTATACTTTTTGCCGCAAAACTGCATTGTGCAGTTTTGCAGCAAAAAGTATTAATATGGGGGTTAGTGCTCCTTGAGATACACATAGCCAAGCATGTCCCATTGAGTTTACTAGAGTTTCCCTGCAACAATGTTTAGTTGAATATGGGTACCCCATATTGTTGATTTCCTTGGCAGAACTGGAGAGAGATGATAATACCACAGTCAATTATCAGGATTATGATCAGAAATCCTCCCAAAACGCCAGAGAATAGGAAAATAAAAATGACTGAATCAATCCAAAAACTGCTTTAAATCCAGTCACTAGACCAGATGCAATGTTTTTAAACAGATGCACAACACCAGTTGTTACGGACAAATTTAACATAATTTGCACGATGTCTGAAAATTGTGGTGGGTATTGTGTGTGTAACAGCCACTGAATTTCTGAAGCAGTCCTGGCTGTCTGCAGATTATAAACTTCAGCTACTGTGGTCAAAGGGTCTCCTTTTTGTAAGAGAACAGACAATAGTTTGGTCATGTGACTAATATGCATAGATGTCATTCTTAAACTAAATCTAGGGATGTTTCTAATAACATTTCTAGGTGGAGGATACAAGGTCCTTCCACAACACTGTATTGTTTCTGAAACCATTATCAGGTACTAATGGCCAAGTTCCAATCCACAGTAAATGGCATTTAAAAAATAAATAAGCAAGAACTGTTATTTAAGAGTTCTTGATATATGGGAATAAATGCAATGGGGAAATAGATAAGATGCAACTTTACCCTAGCATCAAAGCACTACACATTCTGTCCAACAATATGGTGTCACACAGAAGGGGATATCCAAGAGAATTTCAACAATTTGTGGTACTGATATGCAGATGGTCATCCCCCTCTTCATTTAAACAGATGTAGTTGAAAGAACATTTTCATGAATGGAACAGTTGTGAATTGTGCATGGTTTCATACCAACCTATAGATTATATATTTTTTTGACATTCATGAAAATTAAAGGTTGTTATGGATAAGGAAATAATGCCATGTTGTGACCAGGTAACAGGTGGTGTGTCACTGACTGTAAAAGTAAATAGTACATCTTCAACTTGTTCTATAATTTCACTAAAGTGTATGCGGATTCTTTGTTGGCCATTGTGTTTTGATTGAGAGTCTAGTTACATGATTAAAAAAAGACTGTTTAATTAAAGAGTTGCTAAGGTGCAAAACCTGATATAAGTGTTTTTAGTGTCAAATTGAGTTGTATGATTGTTCTTAACGGAGCATGCCCATGTTGTAACAATTTTATATCTCCTTTCATGAGATCTATGTCTCATGACAAAATGTGATTTAGTGAGTACACTCTTTTAGAAAACTTGTGCATTCCATCGTTGAGAACGTAAGAAACTATTAGCATATTTCCTTGATCTATTTACCGAATTCTCTCTGCAGCTTTCCTTTTCACAATATTAATTTAATTCATTATAGATAGCATATATTCCTGCAGCAAGGAATCCTTTATTTCTTTCAGGACATGCTCCCAGAAGAATGACAGAAAAATATATATTTCATCACTGAAAGAGAAGTGTTCTTTCACAGCTGAGATACTAGCATGTTCTAGCCATTGTGGGCATAAATTGCCTACTCTGTATGTGGTAAGCACTGCAGGTGTTTCTCTATTGTAAAATGGATTGGTACAATTCAGTTTGGGTCCAGGAATGTTGAAAAGGAAATACTGTATCATGTCTTCAAATTATAAGGCTATAATGCCAAACCTTCACCAGGAATTGCATTATTTTTTAGGTTCCATTCTGTATCATATCATTTATATTGGATTCAGATGTGTTTCATCCAGGAACTCATGGGGTTGGGAGTCAAAGGTCATTGCATTATTTCCTTTGCTCGGTGTTCGTTTGTAAGAAATTGGGTTGCTGGTTGAGGGGAGTAAAACCCTACTCAAGAAGAAACCAACATTTTTGTCTGTGTGAAGTCACAAGCAAACCCTGAATTATCCTGTGCTCAGTCCCCTGGTAGCTTGGCACAGAGCAGTCAGGCAGAACTTAGAGGCAATTCCCAAAGGATTTGTGCAACACTTTAAATAGTCACACAGTAAAACACACAACAAGGGATCCCAAACCAGACATATTTTAAGAATTAAAACAAGATAAAAATGACAAAACTCCAATCAGTAGAACTGGAGACATGCAATTGTAAAGATGTAAGTGAAAATAGTATGAAAAGCACAAAGCTCCAGCTGTAGATATTCTGTTGTGCTAGACAACTTCACAAGTTCAGGCTAACCACAATTTAGTGTGGGCTGGCTACAGAGTGTAGTGATGGTCTTCTTAGTTAGAATAAGGAAACATCGGCAGTAAGACCACAGTGAGAAAAATCAGTTTATTCCTAATACAGAGCCCCGGCTGCAGCACACGGGCCGGTTACATCCACTCCTCCGGTCTGCTCTCCACCAACCGTCTCCCAACTCCCCCGAACATTCCCTTCCTAACATTCCCCTGTTCTCTGGCTCGCGCGCCTAGCTAGCGCGAGCCCGACAACATGGGAAATACATTTCTTAACATTATAACATTAAAACAAAGATACAACACATCTTCCCCCTTACACAATTTTTTTAATTTTTATATATATATATATATATATCATATTCCATGAATAACACAACATCGTTACCATTCCAACAATACCCAACAATGTCTAATGACTAAAAGAAACCTATCATAAACTATTTAGTTTTACAAAGAATTTGGACTCAGTTGCATACATATTCACTAAACTTCCCCGGTCTTGTGATTTTCCTGCCACACCTACTAAACCTACTCATTACCCTTGTCATACCTCCTTCTCGAACATTTTGTTCCCTTCCTTCAGTTTCGCTATCATCTTGTATAGGAATTCCGTTGCCTCCACCCACCTGTGCTTCATTGGCATGTTGAACTGGAACCCCAAACTCACATTGTGAGGACATGTTGTTACTAGTTTCATCATCCACTAACCATTTGGTTTCAATCATACTCTTCTTTTCACCTCCTTTATATGGGGAAACCCTGCTTAAATGCCACACTTTCCCATCTTTGAGTAGCACTGCATTACACAACATTTTCACAACTTTCAAGGGCGGATAGAATTTACCCATTCCATACTTTTTGAAACCTGGGACTTTCACTTTAACCAAATCACCTATTTGTATATTCACAGCCTTGCATTTGTGTTTTACATCATAGTTTTCTTTTGAACTCGTCTGCGCCATTTTAATGTTGTTCCTAACACCTTCAACAGTCCAACCGCTCTTCTTACCATCTGTCATCCAACCAATGTTATCCTTCCATAATGGAACTCTACCCCTCATAATCTCGAAAGGACTGTGTCCTGTAGAATTACAAGGTGTGGTCCTGTATGACCAAACCGTTCTCCATACTTCTTTTTCCCAACATAGTTTTGCATTTTCTGCCAGCTGTATGCTGTTCTTCAACACTCTGTTAAAGCGCTCAACAGCAACGTTACCAGCCGGGTGATAGTTGGACGTAGTAATGTGTTTTATGCAACACCTCGATAAAAAAGTTTTGAATTTTTCAGAAATGAATTGCGGCCCATTGTCCGTAATTACAGCTTTGGGGAAACCTTCTCTTAGGAAAACCGTATCTAAAAAATTCACAATGGACCCAGAATCTACCTTGGTCATAATACTAATTTCTGGCCACTTAGAAAAATGATCATACATCACCACAATATATTTGCACTCCCCATCTGCATGTATAGGACCAGTAATATCTAGACCAATTTTTTCCCAAGGCATGTCAGGACACTTGATAGGAACTAGCGGTGGTCTAAATGTAGATAAAGCTTTCTCTGAATCATTGCACAGGAAACATTCTCTTACCTTTCTTTCCACAGCCACATCTATTCCTGGCCACCAATACAATTGTTTAATTTTGCTTTTCATTTTAGATATTCCTAGATGGCCATCATGGCACAAATCCAAAACCTTATCCCTAAGTACTTCAGGAGGTATAAATTTCCCATTGTGCATCAACTTGTTGCCCTCTACAGACAACTCATCCTTCACCTCCCAAAATCGCCTTACATTTTCATCCCAAAATTTTTTATGAGGCCACCCCTCACACCACATGGTTTGAACATTGTTTAAAACTAGATCTTCATCCACAGCTTTATTCCATTCATCTTCAGTAATACCCTGAACATGTTGTACAATATCAGCTACCCAACAATCTTCCAATTCCTTCACATCTTCATCAGTACTGGCAAGGTGCATCCTACTTAGGAAATCAGCAATTTTATTCTTGACCCCCGGTACATAACATACCTCATACTTGTAATCTAAAAGTCACATGGATAAACGGGCAATGTGTGGTGAAGCTTTGAACAAACCCTTAGTCGTTAAGACCTTGGTGAGTGGTTTATGGTCACTCCGCAAAATGACATTAGTGCCCCATACAAATGCTCGAAAGTGTTCCAACCCCCACACACATGCAAGAGCCTCCCTCTCAATGACAGAATATTTTGCTTCAGTATCAGTTATCGAGCGGGAGGCAAACGCAATTACACATTCCTTATTATTCTCATTCATCTGTGAGAGTACAGCTCCCAACCCCTTACTGCTAGCGTCCGTAGTAACAATGCTTTGCAGGTTTGGGTCAAATCCTTGTAGAGCAGGTGCCCGGATAATGTCTCTTTTAATTATTTCAAAAGCCGTTTCACACTCCTCAGACCACTTGAATACACACTTATCCTTTAGCAATTGCCTAATGGGAAAAGTTTTTTGAGAAAAATTATGGACAAACTTGGCATAATACTCCGCCAGGCCTAAAAATGCTCTAATTTCATCCTTGTTTGTAGGTGCAGGTGAATTTTTTATGGCCTGTACCAGACTAGCTTTAGGTTCAATGCCCTTACCACTTACTTCGTGTACCAAATATGTGACACTTCGCCTAGCTATTTAGCATTTACTATATTCTGCTGTAAGTCCATTATCTCCCAACACCTGGAGAACCATTCTAACTTTAGCATCATGATTATCTTTCGTATCTCCCATAATTAATATATCATCTTGAAAAAAAAATACATCACGCATCTTACTGAATAGTTTATACATCAGCCTTTGGAACATAGCAGCCGCAGATGCCAACCCAAATGGCACCCTAACAAATTGATAACACCCAAACAGTGTAATAAACGCAGTTAATCTACGGCTATCAGGATGCAAAGAAATCTGGTGATACGCAGAAGTAAGGTCGATTGTGGTAAACCATTCCTTACCTTTAGTTAGGGTTACCACCTCGCTGATCCTAGGTAATGGAAATTGGTCTACCAAAATATTTCTATTGAGGTCCCTAAGATCCACACACAATCTTAACCTGCCATTGAAACGTCTCGCTAAAACCAATGGCGAAATCCAATCAGATGATTCCACCTGCTCAATAATACCTGCTTGCAATAACTTGTCTACTTCTCCAGACACTTCGGGGGTCATTCTGACCCTGGCGGCCGGTGGCCGCCAGGGCCACCGACCACGGGAGCACCGCCAACAGGCTGGCGGTGCTCCCACGAGCATTCTGACCGCGGCGGTTCAGCCGCGGTCAGAAGCGGCAAGTCGGCGGGCTCCCGCCGACTTACCGCTGCTCGGGGGAATCCTTCATGGCGGCGGAGCGCGCTCTGCCGCCATGAGGATTCTGACAGCCCCTACCGCCATCCTGTTCATGGCGGGAAACCTGCCATGAACAGGATGGCGGTAGGGGGTGCCGCGGGGCCCCTGGGGGCCCCTGCCGTGCCCATGCCAATGGCATGGGCACGGCAGGGGCCCCCGTAAGAGGGCACCGCAAAGTATTTCAGTGTCTGCCTTGCAGACACTGAAATATGCGACGGGTGCAACTGCACCCGTCGCACCCCTGCAACTACGCCGGCTCAATTCTGAGCCGGCGTCCTCGTTGCAGGGGCATTTCCTCTGGGCCGGCGGGCGCTCTTTTGGAGAGCGCCCGCCGGCCCAGAGGAAATGTCTGAATGGCCACCGCGGTCTTTTGACCGCGGTGCGGTCATTTGGCGGCGGTACTATGGCGGACGGCCTCCGCCGTCCGCCATAGTCAGAATCACCCCCTTCGTCTCTAATACTTATGGGAATATTCCTGGCCTTGTGGATAACAGGTACAGTGTTATCCTTAAGTATGATTTTGTGTTGGAATTTTCTTAACATGCCTATAGTTCCCGAAAATACTTGTGGAAACAAATCTCTTATAGTTGCATCACTCATTTCACTACCATGTATTATGGAAACAGGTTCTGAGCTGTTTGGATCTAGAACCATTTCCAGTGCTCCCTGATCCCACCAGCCTAAAACTGAAGGTCCAGTCTTAGATACATACAATTTGCATTCTGCCCTACGATCTTTGAAAGAAAATAACAATTTCTTGTAACCTATAAACTGGATTGGCTCCCCAGTAAAACTTTTCGGAGAGATATCAGGACTGTCTAGAACCCCACCAATAACATGTTCAAATTTTTTTAACCAAACCAGTTCATTTACAATAGTATAAGGTGAACCAGAGTCAGCAGTAAAAGTGATGGTGACATCCCCAACAGAAATGTCGCATTTCGTTTTTTTCCGCTGGAAATCCAGTGTCGAAGATTCATGATCCTTTACATTGAGCACCCACATGTTCCTGTCATCACTGTCTGAGGAAGATGCTGAGTCCGTTGCACTCTCTAATAATTTTATCGCCGAATCTTTTTTCCTCCTGCAAACTTTAACAAAATGACCACTAATGTCGCAACCAGAACATTTCTGGTTCCTGGCAGGACAGCTTTTATCATTCGCATAATGACCCACTAAACCACATCTAAAACATGTAACATTCGTTTTAGTGAAATCTTTCTTGGTCTTCTTTTTATTTTTACTGGTGTAGTCTTTCTTTGAGAACCTGTTGGACCCAGACTTCATCTCCCTAACATTGTTTACACGATTGTCTGATCCAGATTTAGTGTCATCATTTTTTTTATTTCCCTGTAGAAGGGCTTTTGCACATCTTCCTGTCAGTTCTGCTTTTTTAACAACATCGATGACTTCTTGTAAAGACGATTCTCCTTTAGTCCATAAACAGTCCTGTATGTTTTGATTTGCTGCATGCATAACAATCTGGTCCCTTATAAGTTTGTTGTGCAAGACACCAAACCTACATGTCAAAGCTAAGTTCTTTAAGGCTGATACATATTCCTCAATGGTTTCTTCCTTCTGCTGCTTCCTATGGTAAAATTTGTAACAATCAATTCCTACGCAAACAGTAGGAGCATAGTATCTATCTAAATCTTCTAAAGCATGACAAAAAACATCTCCATGCTCTCTATGTTTCTTTTCAATTCTATTGTATGTTTTCAGACCAAGTGGTCCCAAACAATGTAATAACATTTTCTTCTTTTTTTCAGCAGAGAAATCATTCTCTTCATCACACGTTGAAATGTAATTTATAAAGTATTCCCGCCATTCTTGCCACTTTGTAGAAGTATCGCCAGATCCAGGAATGAAAGGTTGAGGTGGTGGTAAATTCAAGTTACTAGAAGCCATAAGTAGTTATGTTATTCCACGTAAAATTCACCACTTAGAACCAGTATGAATTCAATATGCGAAGGTTAACAGGTCTAGTTGTCAGAGTTCCTACACTGACATTGTAGCACAGCTTTTTTTTTTAAAACGCGCAGTATGCGAGCATAAGCCTCTAGTGTTGCAAAGCAAAGTGAAAGCTACGTTAGTTAGGCATTAGGTTGACAGTCTAGTTTCCCGACTGACATCAGCCGTGGTAGCAACAAAAAAAAATCTGCGCAGTGTGCGCGTCCCAAAAAAAAAAAGAAGTACTCACAAGGAATGTGAATGGCTTTGGGTCCGCAAAATCACAAATCCACAAACGGAGAAAAACGAGAACGCCTGAGAGCCGGATCCAGGAATGAAAGGTTGAGGTGGTGGTAAATTCAAGTTACTAGAAGCCATAAGTAGTTATGTTATTCCACGTAAAATTCACCACTTAGAACCAGTATGAATTCAATATGCGAAGGTTAACAGGTCTAGTTGTCAGAGACAACTCGTCTCTGCGCCAACTCGTCGCCAAATTTGTAGTCATGGTCTTCTTAGTTAGAATAAGGAAACATCGGCAGTAAGACCACAGTGAGAAAAATCAGTTTATTCCTAATACAGAGCCCTTGCTGCAGCACACGGGCCGGTTACATCCACTCCTCCGGTCCGCTCTCCACCAACCGTCTCCCAACTCCCCCGAACATTCCCTACCTAACATTCCCCTGTTCTCTGGCTCGCGCGCCTAGCTAGCGCGAGCCCGACAACATGGGAAATACATTTCTTAACATTATAACATTAAAACAAAGATGCAACACAGAGACCCAGTTTGACCCACTGAACAAGTGTATCTTAAATCCTGGTTGCAGAGCGTTGCAAGGTACTGCGTTGAGGATGTGTTGCACAGCTAAGGAGAAGCCTCAGTTTTGAGAAGCAGCGAAGCTGCAATGCAAGGTCCTGCATTATCATCAGGGATGGCATCGGCAAGGGCTTGCATTGAGAAGTCCGGCATCAAGGACATGTCATGCAGCCAAGGCAATGCATCATTTCCAAGGAGCTGCAGGGCTGCACTGTGAAAACCTTTATTTTTATTGAATCTACAGTCAATGAGGGATTTGTGGTGCAAGAACCTACGTCGAGGAGACTTCCCACATCGGTAGTTCCAATGCAGGCTACGAAACTGATGTTGAATCCTTGCACTGGGAGAATCCTCACAGCAGAGGCAATGCATAAATTTTTCTTAGGGTTCGTGTCAAAACAGAGGAGATGGGTTCACTTCAGCTAGATCGACAGCTGACTGGCAGAACCGCTTTCAGCCCACTTCAAAGGTTCCATGACTGGGTTCGCACCACTTGGATGGGTAGGACTCACAGACGGCAGAGTCTAGGTAGTGGGTTCAAAGTGATTGGAGCCTTCTGTCCCTGAGTCACTAGCCAGGAGGCCACCCAACTAGTCATTGGAGTAACTCTGGGGTCCCTGAGTCTCTAGTCAGGAGGTCATACAATCTAGCTCTTGGAGTCACTCTCGGGTCTTGGTTCAACAGAACTTTCATCCAGGCAAGAGTACAGCAGGGCAGCAGTCCTTCAAAGCAACAGTCAAGCAGAGTGGCAGTCCCTTCAGCAGCACTGCAGTCCTTATTTCTTCCAGAGTCCACAGGCCCAGGAGTGTATTGAGGAAATGGTGTCTGAAATCCAATATTTGAATGAATGAAAATTTTTATTGTACAGATAATAAAATCCAATACAATTGAACAAGAAGGAGAAGAGACAATCAAAACATGCAAGTACAATCAAAAGCTGAATTCATGCTAAAAACACACCGTGATTTGGACACACATAACATAATAAAAAAGAGACATTCCTGCCTAAAAGTATAAAACAATCCTGGAATATAAAAATAGAACTAGCCACCAAGCCCAGAACACAACATAATATATACAAAAACAAAATACATAAGGCGCAGGCTCTAAAGTGCGTAGTGCATAAAATAATGGTTACAATAAATACCAACGTATGCAGTTGAATCTACACAACCTAACCAATAACGGGCAGTATGGCAAGAGCGGGAAAAAAATTCCAATTATGCTCATCCATTGCTCGCAGTGGCACTGAATTTAGATTGGTCAATTTTGATAAATTTAGTCAATAAAATATTCAGCATTGAATTAGCTGGGTCCAGAGACTGGATGATAGCCTGTCGGCAGAAGCAAATTCCCAGTTTTTTCCATTTGCTCCGAAGCAGAAATCTACACTCCTTTAGTAAAGCTGGGAACAGACAAACCACATGATCAATAGTTTTGTCCTCATGCTACAGCCTCTGCATGTCACGCCTTCCCCCGGAGATAACTGCCATTGGGGTAGATGTTTAAAAAAAAAACAATCACCCATTGTTAAGGCCATAAAGGCCTTTTTTAACCAAAACCCATAAGAACAGGAAAGATAGCTAGAAGACGCATCTGGCTTAAAGTATTTATTTACTGACCAGGCATGGTTCTGTTGAGCAGGAAGGGAGTGATCTGAGTGATGCAAATACAGTTGAATTAACTTTTTTACTTCAAGTTTAAACAGGGAATGGGGGGGATTACTTGCCCAAAGATTGTCGGCACCCAGTTGGTGTTTGCATTCAACCAAAAAATGGGAGTAAGATCCCTTCGATTTTGACTCACTGATTTCTTGCCTCCAAGCGACCATCCGTGGCCCTACGCAGCTTATGACACAGCTTCAAAAAAGCACCTCCACCAACTGCCACCAGATCCAGAAGCCCAAATTCCAACCGTACCTGGGCGGGAGAAGCAAGGCACGGGACATTGAAGACTCTCTTGTAGATCCTATTGACCAGCCTATTTAATAGGCAAGAGCCTTTGCCCAACAAAATTTCTTGACAGTAGGCCAGTGAGGGGATAATCTTTGCTCTCATAACTTCCATTAGGGGAAGAAGGGTCAGCCCCTTTAAAACTTTGGATAATTTAGAGAAGGCCACCTGCAATGCCACGGGTTTGAGTTAAATCTCCTTCTTATGTTTAACAAAGCTGCCCCTGGAATCAAAGTGCACCCCTTAATATTTATAAGACTGGCCGGAAACAAGTTTACAGCTTTTATAATACCAACTAGAGTCCGAATGTTTTTTCCTTCTAAAGGAGACCACTTTTTCCTTCCAAATGAGATTAACTTCCAATTGATTCACTGAAGTATAAGATGCAAGTTGGTTAAGCAGCCGTTGAAGGCCAATCTTAGTGTAACTGAATAATGCAAGATCATCGGCGTAAAGCAGATGGCTGAGCCTAAGGTTACCAATCTTAGGGGAATGAGAACTGACAGCTTCAAGAGACGTTGACATGTCTGTGATGAACAGATTAAAAAAAAGGGGAGCAAGCACACAGCCCTGTTTCTCACCACCAATATCTAATATATCCAATATTTTCACTGGAGCCTTC
The DNA here is from genome assembly GCF_031143425.1 of Pleurodeles waltl. NCBI lineage: Eukaryota > Metazoa > Chordata > Amphibia > Caudata > Salamandridae > Pleurodeles > Pleurodeles waltl. The sequence goes on from NC_090440.1 coordinate 141,739,948, forward strand.
CTTTGAAGTGGGAGAAGCTTCTATGAAGAGCAAAGGTCTCCTGCTTTCACTGCCCAGCCTCCAGACTAACTACAGGGAGTATGCAGCCCTTTGTGTGGAGGCAGGATACACTTTATTTAGGTGTAAGTAGAATTGTGACCAGCTCTACCCTCCCTACCAGTGATGGCCCATCCAGGCACACCTAAACTCTCTATTCTGTATGGCTTTCCAGGAGCATCACACAAAACTCAACTGTCAGCTTCACCTCATCATGTGAGGCAGACCACAGGCACAAAATGGCCAAGGCAAGAAAGTACCAACTTTCTAAAAGTGCCATTTATAAAATTGTAATGTAAAATTCAACTTTACCTCCCCTATAAGAGAGACTTTTTCATTACAAATCCAAAGACACCAAACATGAACTGGTTACCTGTTCCCATTTGGAAGTATTTTTTTAGTTTTGAAAATCCTTTCACAACGAAAGCATTAAAATACATCCATATGTCTGTATACATCAAATTAGGGAAATTATACTGACATTAAAAACAATTCCCAACTCCCTCTCCCATCCCCCTTTGTTGATCTTGTCCTCTCCCATATGAGGATATGTCACAGTTTCTAGTGTTATCAGGGTGTCTCAAACAAATCCATTTCTGAATCCCCTCACAAGAGTGAAGGCCATACCCCGGTTGTTCCATCTGAGAGATTATGTCACTAAGGTGACCCCTTCTCCTGTTTGTTCGCCCGATTCCTGCACGGTCCACACCTGGTCTGACCACTGCCACATTCATGTACTGTCATCCATCACTCTGATTCCTTACCTTTCAGATTGATAACACAATATCTAGATTGCACACATGCTGATTCTCCAGAACCTCTGCTATTCTCTGTGGCATCCAGCAGGTCAGCCAACATCGCTGGCCAGATGATCTGCCATCTTTTCATCTGACCTCACATGTTTTAGTCGTACTTCCACTGCCACCATCCATTTTAACATATCCCAAAGCAAGTCAGAATATCATGGGGGGGCCGTCTCTAATCACTTTATGACCATGCAGCGTTTTGCAAGAAGGAGACCCAATAGGACGAATTTCCCGCTCAATTTCAAATTTTCCAGGATTATATCAAGCCTATCAAAACATTGTGTGGTGTGAGTTGCAGGTGCCATCCTGTAGCCACATTGAGGCTCTCCACAACCCTTGACCTGTACGGTGCCAAAGACGTGAAGTGCCTCACCACATGGACAAAGTTCTCTGCAGGGCTCTCACATCTGTTATACCTATCCAATTGGTGCCTGTAGATACAGTGCAAGGTTTTTGTTGTGATGTTTGCCTGGTGTAATTATACTGAATCAATTTAAATCAAGCATTAGAGCTAACTGTTTGTGTACCAGGATGGACCTTTTTCCATTGTTGGGCAGATAAGGGTTTCCCTGGGGCTTCCTATCATTTGCCGATTGTTTTGGTGTGATCGTAGGCATGTCTTCCCATAGGGCCCGGTACATATGCGAGATCAATCTACACCCTCCCGTAAGAGACAAAAGTGAGGGTTATGGTTCATCTGGGAAACAAGGATAAATCTCCTGGGCTGTTCCAGATAATTTCATATATTGTAATTATTGCCCCTTGTCTAGTGCAAAGGAATTGGATGCATTGTCCCAGGTAATAAATTGTTACCCGAACCATAAGTCTGAAAGCACATCACAGCATCCATCCTTTCATTTTTGTGGTGACATCACCTCTTCAATTTGTGAAAACATTTTAGGTCCGAGATTGGCATCTCTCCCATAAGGGGCACATTGCAACACACTTTTTAACCATAATTTCCCATATACACCATACTTGTTTAATTACATCAGGCGTATCTGGCGATACACCTTCCCCCCATAAGCAAAGTGGGGATCCCTTCAGCAACTGCTTTTCCCAGTTATCTTCTGGGTCCAGCCGGTGGATGGTGTGCTGCAGGTGTGTTGCTATATAGTAGAGTTCTATATGGGGGCCTTCTAATACCCTGTCCAAATTGAGCTCCAAAAGGTTTGGTCTGTATGAGCCAGTCTAATTCCTCAATACCGTACCCCCTCTGGCATCCATGGGTGGCCCACCAAAGGTCAAGCCTCAGCCACAGCATTGACCAATTGTCCCAAGGGAAAAATCTGCAATTTGTATACCTTAACTCTCAGCTTTGAGGCATCTCTGAACAGCCATAGAACATTCAGAAGTATAGAATCTGAGTATTCAGGCTGCTGCGGGTATACTAGGACATCATCTGCATATAACAATATCACATGGGTATCACCTAAATCCACCATGGTCTCAGTACAGTCTGCACCATCACCGACATTGGCTCCATGGCCAATATGAAAAGGGGTGTATACCCCTAGATAGTGGAAACTTGCTAGAGATCTTTCCCCCCTCCGTACCCTGTCTAACAGATCAGTGTATGGTAATTTGATCCAAGCTAAATAGCAAGGGCTTAGGTCCACCTTTTCCAGGACCTCCCAGAGGTATTCCCACTGTAGAGCACTGAATGCTTGCTCTGTGTCTGAAAAGGCCAGGGCCCAGTTGCCCTCCTCTTATTGTGTGGAATGATAGACATGTGACAAGCGATGTAAGTTACGCATAGTGCTCCTCCTCAGAATAAAGCTGCACTGGTCAGTGTGGACCAATGTGGAAAGATGTGGCAAAAAACCTGCTGCCAATATAAAGCTAAGGACTTGTACATCCACATTTAATAGCGAAATTGTCATTCAACATATCCTTCCCAGGTTTAGAAACCAGGACCACAAGGGCTTTGTGTATGGAGTCAGGCTGGCAGCTATGCCAAAGGGCCTCCCGGTAAAACCTCCATCAACTTCTCTACTACAGAGTCTGCATATTTTGGTAAAATTCAGCTGGGAAGCCATCACTTCCCGGTAATCGAGCGGTGTTCAGTTTTTTAATAGTGGTCAAGAACTCTTCTTGCCTGCAAGGCTTCTCCAGTGTGGCTCTGCCCACCACTGTTTAGTGCTGAAGGTCTAGCTCAGCCAGAAAGGCAAGTCCAAGATTATGGCCCTCATTATAACATTGGCGGTAACTGCCACCTACCGCCACGGCCACCAACATACTGCCGCCGTGGCTACCAGCAGTCCACACATATTATGACTGTCGACGGTATTCCGCCAAAAGGCTGGCGGAATACCACCAACGGTCATGGCGGCTGACAGTGGTAAGGTGGCGCTGCTGACAGCAGCACTGCCACGCCAGCAAAACACCGCCGACCATATCATGAGCAATGATACGGCCCGGCGGTGTTTTGCTGGTGGACGCTGCTGCTGACAGCAGCGCCGCATCCCGTCTCCTGCTGGTGGACCCCATGAAAGCAGGTAAGTCGGGTTTTCTGACAGGAGAGGGAGGTGGGGGGCATTGTGTGCGTGTGTGGGGGTATGTGTGTATGGTTTGGTATGCGTGCATGCCAGTGTGAGTCGCATTGAATGAGTGCGTGAATGACCGAATGTGAGTGTCCGTGTATGTTGTGTGTTGTGAATGCACGTGTGCAACAAAGTATGTTGGTGTGAGTTGCGGTGTGTGGGTATGTATGTGTGCATGCGTGGGTGGATGTGGGTATGCATGTGTGCATGTGTGTATATGGGTGCGTGTTAGTGTGTAAATGTGGGTGGCAGGAGAGGGACTCTGGGTAGGGGGAGGGGGGCGGGGACACCCCTATCAGTGCCAGGGAAGGGATTCCCTGGCACTGATAGTGCCTACCACCATGGTTTCAGTGGCTGTATGATTGGCACGAAAACCATGGCAGTAGGCCGGTTCGTAATCCCGAGGGTGGGATTGCGACAGACCAAAGTCTCCAGCCCAACGGATGTTACCACCCTATCGGTCGGTGTGTTAAAGTGGCTGTCTGTGTTGGCCGTTATCGGTAGGGTCATAATCCCACAGTTTTTTACCGCCGGCCTGTTGGCGGTATTACTGACGCTTTAACACCGACCGGCAGGGTCATAATGAGGGCCTATGTGTGTTCCCCCACATGTTGTGTATATTGTGCTAAAGTGTGGCCGGAAAATGCCATTCATGGCCACCTGAGAGTAGACCATGTTTCCAGAGTTACTCTGCAATGCCAGCATTGGTTCCCAATCCTGCTGCTGCTTTAGGAAATGGGCTAGCAGTGCTCCCTCCTGCCTTATCAACTTTAGCATGTATATCTTTAGTGGTGTGCCGTACATCTATGTTTCTACATCCTAAGCCAATCATCTAACAGATCTTTATGCATTTGTCTCAATTCCGTGAATTTGGACGGTTGGATTACGAGTTGTTTTTCTAATTCACCAAGGTGAGTCTCGTGATGGCCCAGGTCCTGCTTCAGTTTCTTCTGAATGCTGGAGGAGGTCTTTAGGCATATGCCCCTAAGGATCACCTTCATTGCTACCCAGTCAACGGCCCTACTGCCTGTACTTCCCTAGTTTTCAACAAAGTAGTGTGTTAGAACCTCTCCATTTTCCATTGCAAAGGGGCGGGTCTGTAAGGGCTTTGCCATTACGAACCAAAGCCTGATTGCTGTTTGTTTGTACCCTTTCTGCAAACCCATTACGACTGAATAGTAGTCTGAAAAGCAGTGGGCCAAATAGTACATGTCCTCCACATCCCTTGCCACAGTGCTTGACAACAAGTAGTAGTCCAGCAGCCATATGTACTGGTGGTGTGTGTATGACAGGAGTACATCCTAGTGTCATGGTCTCTATCTCCCCATATATCTATCAGTCCCAGACCCTGCATCATGCCCATTACTAACCAGTTGAGAACACAGTTATTATCCTCAACCAAAACAATATCAGCCATTAAGCCCAGTGTGGCAGCTGCCATGACCCCCCGGTAGTAGAGGCCACAATCAGTTTTAGGGGCATACACATTTATCAGGCACATCTTCCATCCATCAAGTGCACCATGCAGAATAGCATAGCGTCCCTTAGATTTACTATATGTCCTTTAAATTGAAAAGGGACCCCAGCTGCCACAATATCAAGGAGTGTCACGCATGTCCGGACAATAGGGTGGCATACTGTTGCACCCCCATCTCTTCTGGCAGCTAGGGATACATTCTCCCTACAAAAGCAATGGAAACGTGATAGTGTTTTAAATATGCATGCACTCTCTGGCATTAAAACAGTTGGCCCAGGTCTCTAACATTCCAGGGCAAGAATTTGAATACTTCAGTCATCTTTCTCAATCAATACCAGGTTAATCAGCGTCAGTGCCCTCCAGGGTGAGCTATCAGTCATCCATCTAACCAAACACCAGCTAGAGAGGTAGATTCCGTAAGAGAGCAGTGATTAATTCCCCCAACCAGGAAAACTCCCAATACATAATGTCCCTTCAACTTCTCCCACCCCTTGGACAGTAATGCAAACTCACTCTGTTCTAAACTAGGCAGAACTTAAACTGCATCTCCCACCCCAGGCCCATATGTGTGAGTTTCTTTAACTCAAATTTGTAACTCATGCACTTTGAGCTGCGCTAGAGGCTGAAGCACAACGGGTGATACAAGGAAATGCACTGAAGCAGCACGCAGCAATGCATATAGTCTCAATCTCAGTCTGAAGGGGTATACATACATAGGTAAACTGTAGTAAAGCACATAAATTGTCTACCTCCCTCCTGAAAGTAGTGTAAATCGCTGGACCTGGGAGTTCTTCCAGCCACGGGAGTCCCTCTGTTTTTTGTTTTTCTTTTTTCTTTCTCTCACCAAGACCCCCCTCCTGCTGTAGTACAGTACTTACAGTTCTGTGTATGTTCTTTAGGAGGGACCCACAATTGTGCTGTCACTTCCTGTGCCAGGGTCACTACTGCATGACTAAAGAGTCCCGGTACCCCTCTCAGCCTTGAGGGTGCCATCTATACATACCAGGTTTCTGTCCATGGTATCCGGGGAACCTCGATCCACATTTCGTTGTGTCTATTTTTTTAATCGGGTGGGTTGTCTCTGTGAAGTTTTGACCTCTCAATGTTTTTGTGAGAGCTCCCGGACATGCCCCCAGAGAGAATATTCAGGCAGTTGTCTTTTTCCTCCAAAGTTAAGTTTTCTGATAAACATCAAACTGTATCTCAAGTTGAGGGACTCCATTCACTTCTTTACCTCTAAAAAGATTTTCTCTGGTCCTGTATTTTTTGTATGTAGTCAGGGAATATTGAGATTGGTTGGCCTTCGGACTGAGGTGGGCTATACACACATATATGTTGTAAAATGGTATATCGGTCTCTTAAATTGAAAAGACGTGCTATAAGTGCACGCAGCAGAGGAGGCTGCGCCAGTTCGATTCTGAAAAATGTGGAAAGTCATTGAGGAAGCAAGGTGCCTGTGATCCAGTCCTCCAAAAACAGTTCAGCAGATTGTCCCTCTGCTCTCGCCAGGAATCCATCAAAAGGGACATTTTTTCTCCAAGATTTCCCTTCAACATCCTCTGTACATTCCTCCACCTGCATAGTAAGTTTCTGTAGGAATGAGATGGTTTCCTGCAGCTCAATCACTTTCCTTTGTATCGCCCCCACATTATCCTCAGTGACTGTGACTTGATCTGTCACTTTTCAGAAGTTCTTGCAAAGGAGAATAACATACATAAAATACATAGCTACTGAGTCAATCTTATTAACAGGAGCCATTAATGGCTGCCATCACATCTAACAGCAAAGTTGCCTGGTCCACGGTGGAGCATCTGTCGGCACAGCCTGAGTATAATTAATAATTTTGTTCAACTGGCTGAGCAGGGCCATTTTGTCTTTCATCATGATGTGAATTAGGTCTAAGAGGTCTAAGAGGTCTCCTGTCACCACTGCGCCTGTATGGCAGAACTTTAGTCGCCAGTCCTTTGTCTTGGGTGCTAGAACCCCGGATCTCACTCCCACTCTGGGTTGAACATCTCAAAGCACCTCCAGCAGCCCCCAGCCAGTGTGCTCCAAAATGGTCCCAGACACTACTTTTCAGTGCCCTCCTAACAAGGTGCGGGCACCCCAGTCAAGTCGTTGACTGAATCCCTTCCAACTTCCAGGTCTCAAAAGGCCATCAGGTTGCATTGGGTGGTGGAGAACTGATTATTCCCTCCCTCTATCTATCTGTACATACAAGTGATTACAGGAACTGAGAGCTCCAGCCAGGAGGAGAGTATATAGCCGGAGAGGATGAGGTGCCCTATTGTCTTGGGGGGGGTCAGCAGTTAGTCCCCCGCATGGTAGTCCATTCCACCCATGGAAGTGTCCAGGTATGAAAGACCCTTGTGCAGGCAGAACCCAAGCTACCCGTCCTGAAGAGCCACCTGTCAGAGATCCCTCATATCATGCAGGCACCACCATACAGGAGATGGACCAAACCTTCAAGGATCCTTGGTTTGTAGTTTATTTCTAGGTGCCCCCCGATGGACTCCTCCACCTTCAGACCCAGGATACCATTCTCAGCCTGCACGTGGCCAGCTCCTTGGTCGTGCTGGCATTTATCTGCCCATCTCCATTGCTATGCTCCTTGCGTGCATGCAGTCTAGATACATTGCTGTCCACTTGTCCCTCAGGGTCCACACCCGAAGCTCCCATGAAGGCTGCACTCTACCAGTTCATCCTATGGGCACAGGCCCTGTCTACCCAGAGGCCTACCCTCAGCATAGCAGTCCTGGGTCCATTGTCTTTGGGGGGCCAGGGCCACACACAAAGTCAGCACTCTTTGATGGACTCTGTGTGTCTCATGGCTGAGCCCGTTGATGTCCCTAGGGTCACACTCTCAGCTAGACCCCTTTATGCTTTCTCAGGATCAGGCCTGTTTTCTCCTCAGCCTGGTAGGGACTGCGCGGAGTCACCAGCACTGTGAGAAAGTAAAGGAGGGCGGAGATGGTTTCAAATCAAGGGCGAGGAATCAGAAATCCATTTTCAGCCAGAGGGAGCAACTATTTGACCAGCTTGGTTGGCCTTTACCCTCCCAATTTGGAAGTTAAGGGATTTTAAATGTAATAAGCTAAATTCAGTGTTATCCTATGGGTGAGGTAGGATTTGCAGTAGTAAAAAACAAATTTAAGAGTACATATTGTGAGTTATATGTATTAGAGCAATTTGTGGCCCTTCAAAGTCTGCAAGAATGTGATGCCGTCGGTTTTATCTGTGCTCAATTTGTATTGTTCTCTTTATTGAAACTGCACACACAGGTTGCAGTGGCAGGCCTGAAACCTATTTAAAGGGCTGTTTAAGTGGTTGGCGCATTAAGGACTGAAGGCCCACTAGTATCGTTTAACTTACAAGCCATGGGTACATGGGGCGAGATTTGGCATCTCCTAGCTTGAATTCTAGTGGCTAGGAGGACCTTGGACAAGATTTTCTAGCGCAGGTAGTCACGTGCATGTCGGAGAGCTGCTTCTCAGGTAGATTTGACATGTCCTCTTGCATACCGTGTGGTGCTGTTTGTGCTGGTTTGTCAATGTGGAACAGGTACCAGCACTAAATTGCAACACAAGCAGTGCAGTGTGTATATTTCTACCTGTTGGTGGTACTTTGTAGAATCTTGTAACATTTTTATGTAACTCTGCAGAATTTCTCAGAGTGAAATTTTGCCCATATTGCCCACTATTTATTAAGTCATAACTGTCAATTGGGTGCATGTTGAATATTGAGTTTGGTGTCTATTGAATTGCAATTAAGATACCATTTGAAGGTAATGTTGGATTTTAGTCACACTTCCTATAATAACACTTTTAGAAAGTTGGGATTTTAATGCCTGCAGCCTGATCCTGGGCCATATGACTAGGTGTAGCTGGTCTTTTTGTATCTCACGTAGACAGTGAGACAAAGGGAAGATAGGTGTTGGCAGGATGGGCACCTCTAAATTAACGAGGGGGAGGAGCTGTCACCTACCACACCTGCACAATGGAAAGGCTCTGTCTGAGCACTTTCACAAAGGGTATGCCATTAGTTTGTTGTGCCCTAGACAAGCTTGGACCGGGGAGGGAGTAAGGGGATGCCTGACACCTCAGGTACTGGAAACACCTAAAAGCTTCTCCTACTTAAAGTGGGCACCAGATATGGGACCTCAGACCCCAAGTCTTCACATCACCTCTGGACCTGTAGACTCTGCCAGGAAGAAGGACTGCCAAGCTATAAAGTTTGCCATGATGACCTGCTTTGCTGTCCAAGGACTGTTCTGATGCTGAAGGACTGCTGTTAATGCACCAGGGCTCTTCTGCTGAGAGCTGCCCTGCTGAAACCAGCCTACCTTTGTGTCCCAGGACTCCAAGATCTGCACCAGTAAATCAGCTGACCTTCTGTTCTCATGCCACAGGGACACAGGAACATGCATCCCGTTGACAGCTCTGCAAGCTTGATCTATCATAACACAGACAATCCAAACATAGTAGTTGTATGCCGTCCTTTACCACACAAGTGTCAATGCTCTGATTTTCTTTTTTGGCTCTACACCTCAAAAAATCCCCCACTGCTCACAAGCCTTGTACTGTTCAAAACAATGGAAATTGAGAGCGTTGCCAAAATAATCACTGGGGAATTGTGATAATATCCATTTTAAGAATAGAAAGACAGTTCAGTTACAGTAAAGTCCATCCAATGGGTCATTAACCATTAAATTCTTCCATTTGTCTATACACACATGAAAAGATATAGAGGTGACCCTTCAAACATTTTTATTATTCCTAAAATTGATAAATCCAGCCCAGCCAACATGTTCACCCTCCAACAAGGGCTTCGTCAGGGCTGTGAAACAAATATATACAAAAGGTATATTTAAAAACACATTAAGGGGGGTCATTACAACATTGGCGGTAAAAGCCGATTATCGCCGGGCAGAAGACCACCAATACACCGCCGCGACAGCGGAATTCCGCCACAGCTATTATAACCCACATTTCGGAATCCGCCGAAATTCAGACACCCACACAAGTCCGCCACACCAAAGGTCAGTGTTAAACTGGCAAAAACAAATCCTCCACCTCCACGGCAACAGAAACACACCCATGCTATTACGACCCACGAATCCACGCGGCGGTCTTTCAACCGCAGTATTCCATTGGCGGTACACACCGCCGCGCTCAAAATACACACACATCTCCAAAACACCACCACATTGGACAATTCCAAATACACACACCTGATAAACATACAAACAACACTCCCACACACCCAACACAATATAAAACACACACCCACATCACCCACAAACCCCTACAACCAATAATTAGTCACGAAGGCCAGAGAGACAGCACTGAATAGACAATCCCACCACACAGAGGCACACAACACCATTACCCACACCTCATCCACGCACAAAACACCACACACCACTACACATCACCACACACATCAACACTCACACCGCCCCACACATCACACACACCACCCCATGTCACGCCAAAGACACCCCCGCTTTTCCGAGGAGGAGCTCAAGGTCATGGTGGAGGAAATCGTACGGGTAGAGCCACAGCTATTTGGCTCACAGGTGCAGCACACATCCATAGCCAGGAAGATGGAGCTATGGCGCAGAATAGTCAACAGGGTCAACGCTGTGGTACAGCATCCAAGCTCTCCAGGCACAACATCGCGGTTCAGAGGACTGGCGGCGGACCCCCACCTCCTCCCCCACAACTAACAACATGGAAGGAGCAAGTCTTGACCATCATGCATCCTGAGGGCCTTGGAGGAGTCGGTGAAGGAATGGACACTGGTAAGTCAAATCTCAACTATCATGTCCCCCACCCCACCTGCATGCTATCACACCCCCCCCCACCCTCACCCCCTCCCCTATCACTCCAACTCCTCACTAATGTACTAATAACACAAACCACACATCCCAACAACAAGCCCTGCATGACACAACTAAGCATGGACACCCATCACGAAAGCATGGCCACTGCACATACCCATAACAACCCCCTAACCATCATCACACAAGCCCCCACACAGGAATGCTTGCACGGGGGTACACGCACAACCACCCATTGCACACCATGACACACACAATTGCAATAATCATGCTCTTATGCCCCTGCAGGATCACGAAGGACCGTCACCACACCGGAGGGTCCAGACAACTCCACTCCACCCACAGAAGAGGCCCACAGTGACTATAGCAGCTCTGCCCTACTGGAGCCTGATGACCAGCCCGGACCATCGTGGGCCTCAGGACAGTTGGTTCCCCTTGCACAGGCACAGCCCAACACTGACATTCCACCCTCTGGTAACACCAGCACAGCACCCACCCAGCGGGCCCATACCTCCATCCCTAGGACACGGCAATCAGCTGTGTGTCCTCCACTTCAGGGAACCCAGGATAACCCACCACCCCAACAACAACAGGGACCTGGGGGCAGTGGTAGTGGCCACACGGTCCAGGGGACGGAGGCACAGGAACACGGGGGAACTGGGAGGGCTGCTGTGCGACAGGGGGCAGACAGGCCAAGGGAACCCACTCTCCACGAGACCCTCTCCTCCATCATGGGAGCATACCACCACTCCCAGGAGACGATGGCGACGGTCCTGGTCAAGTTTCAGGAGACCCAGCGCCTGCAGGACGACCGGTATTTGGGGTTCAGGGAGGAGCTCAGGACCATCAGCTCCCCCTTGGGCACCATCGTAGGGGTGCTGAAGGACATACAGCAGACCATGAGGGACACCGTGGCACTCCAAGGGGCCCCTGACACTAGCATGGATGATGAACTGCCCACCACCTCCGCCGGCGCTAGTGGACAGGACGTGCCACAACAGGACCACCACACCAGCACCCCACCCCCTGCAGACGGACAACCACCACGCAAGCGGTCCCTGAGATCCAGGAACAGGACAGAGCAAGATGGCAAGACCCCCGCCAGGAAATGAGACCACCCTGATTGTCATCCCACTGTCCCACTTTGTTACCCTGTCCATACTGAAACTGCCCCAGCTCCACTTTCTATGCCCATATGGGCAGTGCACCTGTGAGACTAATAGACTGGACTCTGCCATGGACATTCCTCCACCATCACCTCTCACCATTTTACAACCCCCCTCCATTTTTGAGCACTTAAATAAACACCCTTGAACCACAAAACAATCTGGAGTCAGTCTATGATTTGGTAAAATGTATTATCAATGACAGTGTGAAAATGCGTTTCTAGTTGTAAAGGCAACATACTTATGTCACACATCACAAGTCCTTGAAGGATGCATGCAGATGACACACGTTGGTAACCACACCTGTGAAACCGTAATGGAAAGGAACAACTCAGTTACCAAATAATCCCATGAAATTACACACAGGATAGAGGAAAACGTGTGACAGTGAATGTAATGGTAAAAATGAAAATGTTCTCACCTGTGTGTCACTGGAAATATTGCTGTATGACTGACTCCCTATTGTCGTTGTCTTCTTCCTCAGCTTCCTCCTCATCACTGTCCACAGGCTCCACAGGCTCCACAGCTGCCAAAACGCCGTGATCTGGACCTTCCTCCTGCAGAAAAGGCACCTGGCGTTGCAAAGCAAGATTGTGAAGCATTGAGTAGGCGATGATGATCTGGCACACCTTCTTCGGTGAGTAGAATAGGGAACCACCTGTCATATGGAGGCACCTGAACCTGGCCTTAAGGAGGACGAAGGTGCGTTCAATCACCCTCCTAGTCCGCCCATGGGTCTCATTGTAGCGTTCCTCTGCCCTGGTCCTGCGATTCCTCACTGGGGTCAATAGCCAGGACAGGTTGGGGTAACCAGAGTCTCCTAATAGCCACACACGGTGCCTCTGGAGTTGACCCATCATATCAGGGATGCTGCTATTCCGCAGGATGTAGGTGTCATGCACTGAGCCAGGGAACATAGCATTAACCTGGGAGATGTACTGGACTGCCAAACATACCGTCTGTACATTCATCGAAAGATAACTCTTCCTGTTCCTGTACACCTGTTCACTCCTGTGGGGGGGGACCAGAGCTACATGGGTCCAATCAATAGCACCTATGATGTTGGGGATATGTCCAAGGGCATAGAAGTCACCTTTCACTGTAGCCAAATCTTCCACCTCAGGGAAAATGATGTATCTCCTTACGTGTTTCAGCAGGGCAGACAACACTCTGGACAGCACGTTGGAAAACATAGGCTGGGACATCCCTGATGCCATGGCCACTGTTGTCTGAAAAGAGCCACTTGCAAGGAAATGGAGGACTGACAGCACCTGCACTTCAGGGGGGATTCCAGTGGGATGGCGGATTGGTGACATCAGGTCTGGCTCCAACTGGGTACATAGTTCCTGGATAGTGGCACGGTCAAACCTGTAGGTGACGATTAAATGTCGCTCCTCCATTGTCAACAGGTCCACCAGCGGTCGGTACACCGGAGGATTCCGCCATCTTTTCAAATGTCCCAGCTGACGGAGCCTAGGAAGGACAACAGCGACCACCAAGTCAATTGTTTTCCAGGTATGTACCCACAGTTACACAGAAGACGACACCAAACACAAAACCCTTCCTGTATGTGTGTTGAGTGTAGGCCTAGCTATGTGTGACGCAGAAGTAAATGAAGCCATGTGGGCCCCTGAAATGGCGGCTGCCTGACCTCTAAACTGGGACAATGGGATTGTGGGGTAACTGCGTTGCCATTGCACACCGTTGCGGTAGGCGGTCGTAGACCGCGGCGCAATGCTGCATTGGTTAACATTGGACCCTATGGGTCCCAGGAGCCAATGAACAAGTGCGCCGGCGGTGATGATACGCACCACCGCGGACGTCACCGCCATTTTCTATCTGTTCAATCACTAGATACCTGATCTTCGACAGGAGAGGACCTACACTGCAAGTGCTGCTGTGACCTCGGTCTGGAAGTGACGATTGCTGCTGCGTCTGGGGAATCTGGGGGATTGTCCCCTTCACTGCTCAGGAGTTGGAGAAACTGGTAGACGGGGTCCTCCCCCAGTACACGCTACTCTACGGTCCTCCAGACCATCAGGTTAGTACACAGATAGCACGTTGTGTGGGCTAGGCCTGGGTGGAGAGGGCTGGTTGTAAAAGGGAAGGGGGCAGAGTTCAGGGAACATGAATGCATGTGAATGAATGTGCCACATGGCTAGGGTAGGGAGGGGGGCCACTCACATCGACCGTGCAGTTGGTAATGACTTTGCTTCTTCCCTTGTGCATGTCATGTAGGTCAGCGCCCACCAGAAGAAGGACATTTGGCGTGCCATCGCCAAGGACATCCGGATCCTGGGGGTCCACCAGAGACGGGGCACCCACTGCCGGAAAAGATGTGAGGACATTTGCCGCTGGATCAAGAAGACGGCGGAGGCTCAGCTGGGGATGGCCTCCCAATGTGGGAGGGGTGCCCGTCGCACCATGGCACCCCTGATGTTCCGGTTCCTGGCGGTGGCCTACCCTGAGTTGGATGGGCGCTTGAGGGCATCACAGCAGACACAAGGGGGTGAGTACTCTCTCATTCTGCGGACCTGGCGTGCAGTGGAGGGGTCTGGGTGGGGGAGTAGGCCTGTGGGTGTACCTAGGCCAGGCAGAAATACGTATTCTAGGCCCCTCCGTAATGCAGGCCATGTGTCACTCTACCCCACCGCAGTAGAGTGCCAAGTACAGGTACAGATGCCCCTGTGGCATCCATGTGTGCAGATGTCCATCATAGCCATGTAGGCCAGATCCCAGAAATTGCATCTGCAGAGGCCAGGAGCACGGCGTAGTGCAGGGGGCTGCTGTGTCTGTATTGTCCGCCAATGGTAGCGGTATGCCATACACTCAACCTGCCTTTCTTCTGTCTTCCCACCCCCCTTTTTGTGGTCTCCCTGTTCTTTTGTGCATCAGCATCATCAGGCGGAGGTACAGTGGCACCGGAGCACGAGGGAGCTGCATCCCACATGGTCATGGAGGGCCACACCACGGACTCAGAATGCACCAGTGGGACGGAGGGCGAGGGGATCTTCACGTCGGCCACTGGATCACCAACCAGCGACACGGACTCGTCCGCCGATGGGAGCTCCCTTATGGTGGCGGCACCATATGTGCGCCCCACTTCTACAGGTACAGCCGCCACCTCCCCTACCAGCACCACCCTCCCAGCAGCCCCTCAGCGTTCGCCCCGTGCCCGCTCACCCAGGAGGGTGGGCATCACCTTCGTCCCAGGCACCTCAGGCCCTGCCCCAGTCACCCCTGCTGCCCTCAGTGAGGAGGCCATTGACCTCCTCAGGTCACTCACTGTTGGGAAGTCTACCATTGTGAATGCCATCCAGGGTGTAGAAAGGGAGTTGCAACACGGTAATGCATTCCTGGAGGGCATTCATTCAGGTCAGGCTGTCCTTCAGCGAACCCTGCAATCTCTGGCCTCAGCACTGATGGCAGCCATTGTCCCTGTGTCTAGCCTCCCCCTCCAACCTCCTCCACCCAGACCCAATCCCCTGTACCCCAGCCCATCCCAAGCACACCTACAGACCAGCATGCACACACGTCAACACACAAGGGAAGCTCTGGCAACATAGGCACCACACAACCCACAGGCACACACACAAGCATCACCCACATGCAGACACAGCAACATCCACTGCCTCCACTGTGTCCCCCTCCTCGTCGTCTCCCTCCTCCCTCCCAGTGTCGTCTACACTCTCACCTGCATGCACTATATCTACTGGCAGCAGGACTCGCATCAGAACACCCAGCACCACACACCGTTCATCTGCACTCACCACCTCCACTCCCATTTACACGTCCCCTGTGTCCTCTCCCAGTGTGTCTGTGACGCCCCCTCCCAAAGTACACAAACGCGGGCACCCACACACCCAACATCCATCCACCTCACGACAGCCTCCAGTACCTGCACCTGCACCCAAAACACCTAAAGTGACAACTCCTACAACCACCTCCTCTTCCTCCACTCCCAGACCCCCTCCAACTACCCATCCCATTGTTCGTCGGAAACTGTCCCTCTGCAAAGTTGACCTTTTTGCCCCCAGCCCCCTCCAATTCATCAGTCCCGTCGTAGCACCTCAGCCAAAAAGCCTCCAGTACCAGTGGTGCGAGTTCAAGGTGTGTGGAGTGCACCGGCCACCAGGGCAGGCAATGTGACCCGGAGCCAAGGCACTGGCAGTCCACCCCCTGTAAAGGCTCAGCACCGTCGTCACTGGTCTGGAGACCACCGCCGGAGTCATTGCCCAGGAGGGCCCAAGTATCGTCACTGGTCAGGAGACCACTGCCGGAGTGATTGCCCAGGAGGGCCCAAGTATCGTCACTGGTCAGGAGACCACCGCCGGAGTCATTGCCCAGGAGGGCCCAAGTATCGTCACTGGTCAGGAGACCACCGCCGGAGTCAGTGCCCAGGAGGGCCCAAGTATCGTCACTGATCAGGAGACCACCGCCACTGCCGGAGTCAGTGCCCAGGAGGGCCCAAGTATCGTCACTGGTCAGGAGACCACCGTCACCGCCGGAGTCAGTGCCCAGGAGGGCCCCGGCTGCCACAGCCCCGTTGGTCAATGAGGGAACGTCATACCACACACCAATGCCCAGTCCAAAGAACGTCTTGCCACACACCAATGCCCAGTCCAGAACCGCCATGGCAAAGCACTGCTGAACAGTCCAGAACCGCCATGGCAAAGCACCGCTGAACAGTCCAGAACCGCCATGGCAAAGCACCGCTGAACAGTCCAGAGACCGCCATGGCAAAGCACCGCTGAACAGTCCAGAGACCGCCATGGCAAAGCACCGCTGAACAGTCCAGAGACCCCCATGGCAAAGCACCGCTGAACAGTCCAGAACCGCCATGGCAAAGCACTGCTGAACAGTCCAGAGACCGCCATGGCAAAGCACCGCTGAACAGTCCAGAACCACCATGGCAAAGCACCGCTGAACAGGGCATGCACCGGTGAAGAAGGAAAAGACCGCCACATCAAGCATCGTTATCCCATGTGCAGCTGGGACAGTGATGGGACAGGAACTGTCACGGGGAGACTTATCCAGTCTGGGCACCAGTCCCCCTCCAGAACCAGTGGAGGCTGTTATCTACCTGAGAAACTGTGGCTTTGCAATCCCCAGGATGGTACAGTGGGCAACACACCCACTGTAGAGACTTGAGAGACTGTGGCTTTGCATGCCCCAGGATGGTACAGTGGGCAAGCCACCCACTGTAGAGACTTGAGAGACTGTGGCTTTGCACTCCCCAGGATGGTACAGTGGGCAACCCACCCACTGTAGAGACTTGAGAGACTGTGGCTTTGAACTCCCCAGGATACATCAATGGGCATGGAGCCCCGTCATGGATCTGGCTTTGCAGTCATCTGGCTGAGGTGCCCCCCCTTCCCTTCCCTTCCCCCTGAGGTGCCTGTTGTATTTCGATCTGATGCCCCAGCAGTGTTCTCTCCGTTTGTGGTCAGGTATCTTTTGTGGCCCTCGCCCATGCATTTTTGGACTAGTGGTGCACGGACATTGAGATGTGCATATCTGCACTACTTCTCGTAATGTATATACTTTTGAATGATTTTATAATATATCTGTATATTTTTGAGACATGTATATTGAAACATTACAATGTTTGAACTGATTTTGTTTTGTCTTTGCATTCTTCCGGGGGGGTTGTTACTGTGATTTTTGTAAATGCATTGGTGTGTGTGTTGTAATATGCGAGGGTGAGGGTGGGGGTGGGGGTGTTGCGTGTGTGTCCCCTTAACTTTTGCCTCCCCTCTCCCCTATGTCATAGGTGCAGTACTCACCGTTGTCTTTGCCGGTGCCGGCGTTGCTCTTCGTAGATGAGTAGGAATACAAGGGCCGGTAGGATTTGTAATTCCGGCTCCATGGAGTCCTCCTTCCTCGTGGGATGTGTTCAGGTGAGCGTTTTCCCATTGCAGAAACTGTTTCCGCCGTGTTTTTATCCACGGTGAATCCGCCCCGGAAAAGGTGGCGGATTGGCGGGTTGTGATACTATGGGCGGTACATTGTCTTCCGCTTGTCTGTTGCCGGTGACCGCCGCGCTGCTTGTCTGTACCGCCGTGGCGGGCGGTGTGTTAAAGTGGCTGTCTTTGTTGGCGGTTTCCGCCAGGGTCATGATTCCCTTTTTTTGTCCGCCAGCCTGTTTGCAGTATTACAGCACCTTTAACACCGTCCGCCAGGGTTGTAATGACCACCTAAATACTTAAAAAGTAACAATGACATTTTAGTCTCCCTCTATTCCTGCCTATACATATCATATCATACAATCATTTTTGGATTATCAAACCATTTTAGAAGAATCCTCACTCATTGTGAATAAAAAAACTCTCAAAATTCAATGTGTTTCAGAATTAATTTCCTTCTGCCCCAGTCCTATATTCTCTGATAGAATAAGAAACTATCTAAGTATGATATACCTCATTTATTCATTCCCATTGGCATTTTATTCATCAAAATTACTTAATAAAACATGGATCTTTAATACCAGTATCACCATGTACGATATTCTGCTTGCACTGAGTTTTAGGTGGTTACTATATTGCAGATCATAGATAATAGTAGACACTAAAAAACTTCTGTTCAAATTGAAGGGAAAAATAGGGGACTATGAGCTTCAATTTCCAATTCTATGACCTGCCATCTTCTTCCCCAACAACCACCTCTTATTTAACCATTATCCCCAACCCATAGTTTGATTCACTTTTCAATAAAATATACTGCCATTGTGACACAACACAATGCCAACAACTGGTCCAGCACTCCGCAGGTCCTTGCAGCTCTGGTGCAGGAGCGCACAATGCCTTGGTAGCCCAACCCATTGCAATGCATCTCAATGTCAACAACCTGCCCAGTTTGAAGCAGTGTGATACATGTCGACCCAAACCCTCACAAGGCCTACTTGCTTCACCAGCACAGGCCCAGCACAATGCACTTCAACCTCAGCACAGTCGCATCACTAACCAGGTCTTCATAATCCCCTGCAGCTTTCTTGACGATGACACAAAACCTTGCATCGCAAGCTCCTTTTGATGTTCATTGACATCACTGCACACCCATCAAGTCACAGGACTTCACATCTGAAGCTCCATGTCAACACCTCCTTGACACTGGCCAGTGCAAATCAAAGCAAAGATCTGCAATCATTTTTCATCAATCCACAATCATGATTTAAGGCACTCTTGTTCTGCAGGCCTGACTGGGTCTCTGAAGATGGCTTGCACTCCATCGCAGTCGTCCTGAACTTGTTACACTGCCCCACTCCAGCGCGACAAGATAACCACAGTAAATACTTTGGGGGTGATTCTGACCGCGGCGGACGGCGGTCGCCGCCCGCCAAGCGGTTCCCGCCGAAAGACCGCTCCGCGGTCAAAAGACCGCGGCGGTCATTCTGGCTTTCCCACTGGGCTGGCGGGCGACCGCCGAAAGTCCGCCCGCCAGCCCAGCGGGAAACACCCTTCCCACGAGGACGGCGGCTCAGAATGGAGCCGGCGGAGTGGGAAGGTGCGACGGGTGCAGTTGCACCCGTCGCGAATTTCAGTGTCTGCAAAGCAGACACTGAAATTCTTCGTGGGGACCTCTTACGGGGGCCCCTGCAGTGCCCATGCCATTGGCATGGGCACTGCAGGGGCCCCCAGGGGCCCCGCGGCACCCCCTACCGCCATCCTGTTCCTGGCGGGAGACCCGCCAGGAACCGGATGGCGGTAGGGGGTGTCAGAATCCCCATGGCGGCGGAGCGCGCTCCGCCACCATGGAGGATTCTCAAGGGCAGCGGGAAGTCAGCGGTACACCGCCGACTTTCCGTTTCTGGCCGCGGCTGAACCGCCGCAGTCAGAATGCCCAGCGGTGCACCGCCAGCCTGTTGGCGGTGCTACCGCCGACCTCCGCCATGGCGGTAATTACCGCCAGGGTCAGAATGACCCCCTTTGTGCCTTTTGGTGCCATATTCACTGAAATCTTTAAAATGGCATGTATCAGTTCTACTGTTGGATTTTTGCCAAATTGTTTAGTATATTTTACTATATTTTTCCAAATTGGTCTGGGTATTTCTTCTGTGGGGTTTTCGTTTCAATACTGTTTGAAGTGCTGCATAAATACTTTAAACACTGTCTTTTAGTGAAGTATAACAGCTTTGTACCAAGCTACCAGGGGGTAACCACAGGTTAATCTGAGGTTTGCTTGTGACTTCCCCCTAACAAAGATTGTGATTACTGCTTGAGTAGGGTTTCACACCCCTCAAGTAGCAATACAATTTCCATCAATTTCCATCAGTATACCATTATTTTTATTAAATAAAAACACAATGCAGAAACATATAAATAATACTTTTAAAAAATAACAAAATTTAGTTTATATATTAAACCATTATATATATGTTTTTTTAAATATGAAGAACATAAATATTAAACACTTAATAAAATAGGAAACAATTTAGAAAATTACAATGAAAATAAAAATAAACAAAAATACATACTTCTAAATTAATTATTCTCAAAATGTCTGAAAACATTCTAGTGACATATATTAACTTAAATACAATCTTTTACAAAATAAAACTAATATTAAGAACAAACTGCATTCCATCAAAATTGCATCCATTGTGTAGGTAGGGTAGCAAAAAATATTGTCTCAAATACAGCCTAAACAAAAACTTGGGGACAGCTTACAACCTAGTGAACACCAGGGAAAGAACATAAATTGGGAAGCAGAGTCAGTCAGCCTGTCAACAATACTTTACTCGGCTGGCGTAGCCAAAAAATAACAACATCAGAACATACAGTTTCCATACAAATAAAATAAGTTGTAAAGTGATAAAACAAGAGAGACTAACAACTTGAGGCTAGCAGTTGGCCATAACCCTTATATCTTTTCTAATCCTAAGGAAGTGACATATATAACTAATTACTGCATGACAGACAAGTTCAGTATTCAGATACTGAAAGTGTTTAAGGCTCTGGGACTGATTTAAATCTTGGTGGAATCGGTCCAGCCACCATTTTTCCTTCAGATAATCTGTTCGCCGTCTAGGCGTTCTGCTCACTTTATTTAGATGCTGGCTGGCCAGTAGACGAAGATTCGTTGGCGAATCACTGTCACTGCCATAATTTTTCACCAGCTTTGACAGTGCCGCAGGTAAAAGTGGGAGGCGGCGGGACCACAGCCAGTTCTACCACTGTGCCAATCAAGATGTGCCTTCCCACCAAAGAAACTATAGCAGATAAACCCCCACAGCTCAGTAGGCGGATTGGAAGGAATATAAGCTCAAAACGTACCCTTTTTTCTTCTTTTCACTTCCCTTGCCGCTATGGATCGGATCGTACAAGTCCTGCCTTTGCTGCTGTTGATACTAGACCACAACAAAAATCAACCCCATTGTCACCAGAACCAAAGGTAAGTGACTATTGTACCTGTGACCATCGGAATTGTCTCTTTACATTAGCTCTGGACTAGTGCAGTTTTAAAAAATACTTGCAAGCAATAGTACAATGATGTCCAATGCGTATGTGTGTAATATAGTAATTGTAAAGATACACACCTATATATTTTGTTTACATTCACCAATCTGATCCAAGCTGCCTTCATGCTAATGGACACAAAAATTCACAATAATACCGAAATCAAAATGTGACCATACAGGTGTTTCACCATTTCCTCAAGCCACCAAATCAGCTAGATATGCATTACACATTTTTTGAACTACATAAATCTAATAAAATGTAGTAAGTGCACTACACAATACAACAAGTAGATTCACAAGAAATGTTCATTTAATGTCACCTTTCCCCATGTTATGTCAATCATTAAATTTTGTGTTTTTGTATGTGTAACACACTTGCATTCACAACTTACAAAAATATAAACATGTTTAATTTTGGTGTAAGTGACTATGATCAAGGCTTGCACCAAAATTAACATGTCTATTACAAATGTTCATCACTAATGTATGCACTATATAAACATGCAAAAAACAAAGCAAATTAAGTTCATGTTACTCACATCTACATAACTAGCATTGTCATTAATCAATAACTTTTAATTAAAAATAATGTCAGGACAGACCTTTTGAAAAGAAATTATATTTTATTAACAAATACAATTTTGTAACATGAAATATTGTCCAGAAAATAGGGAGGGATGCAGAAGTTGGGTTTCTGTCCCAGAACCTGCCTCCTAATGGCACTGCCAATGGACAGCCTTCTCAGTAAGGGGCACCTACTGGGCATAGCAGGCACTTCAATTATCTTTCTGGGGAGGGGTGAGTTTTGTTTTTTTAGGAGTACAGGACAGGTAAGCAGTAAAAGTGGGTGGAGGAGAAGAGGTAGAAGGGATGGGAGAGCATTCGTTTTGGCATCTACTGGGAAGAGCAGGCACTTCAATTATCTTTCTGGGGAGGGGTGAGTTTTGTTTTTTTTGAAGTACAGGACAGGTAAGCAGTAAAAGTGGGTGGAGGAGAAGAGGTAGAAGGGATGGGAGAGCATTAGTTTTGGGAGGTAGAGGGAGCTGGAGTGGGTGGTGTGTGTGTCTTTTTTGCAGGCACATGTGGGTCTGATATATGTGGTGTATCTTTTGTGTGTGTGTTTTTTGAAGGTGGGATGGTGTTTAGGTAACTGTATATGTTTGTGTTTGTATGTGTGCGCTTTTCTGAGAGTGTGTTGGGATGAGTGTGCGGTGATGTTGGCTGGTGTTTGTGGTGCATGTGTCTGTATGTGTTGTAGATGCATGTGTGTTTGGTATAAGTTTGGTTCTGTGTTTTTTTTTTTTAGGTATTTCGTATTCAGGTGATTGTGAGCATGTGGGTTTGGTGGATACTGTTTTGTGTGTAGGTGTATGTGTGACTGTGGGCATTTGGATGAGTGTGATGTCGAGGTGGATGTTGTAGTCGTTGTTGGTGTGGTTGTGGCTATTGTGGTACATGTGTCTGTGGCGGTGGGTGGTGTGCTTGTGGGTGTGGTGCTTGTGGTTGTGGTAGTGCTTGGGTGTCTGACATTGAGTGTGGTGGTTGTTGTAGTACCTGTGGGTGTGGTGTCAGCAGTGTGTATCTGTTGGATGTGTTTCTTGGTGTGTTTGTGTTTGTGTGAGGGTGTGGGTGTGCTGCTTTTATCTGTAGGACTGGGTGCATGCAAAGATGTTAGTGTGCTTGGGATTATGGTGGGAGGTGGGGTTTGGGATGAGGAAGGGAGCAGAGTAGGGGCACAAGGTTGGGCCTGTTGGGGGTTGCAATCAGTGCAGATGCTAGTTTTGCTAGTTTTGCTACTACGAATGACATTCAGGAATGCAACCATGTGCTGCATTTGGGAGCTAAGCCACTGGATGTCATTCATGATTGCTATCTGTCTTATAGAAATGCTGTGTAAGAGGTCAATAACCTCTTTACTGAGCGCATTGGGGGTATGGGGGTGTGCCTGCAGCAAAGGAGACCCAAGCCCACTTAGGGGGGAAGGTTTGGCCAACTGGGGGGAGCCAGAGGGAGGGTGGGGATGAGAACCTGGGTGACTGACAAGGATGCAGAAGGTACAGGTATTGTAGGGTCCATCACCACTAGGGACTGGTCGGTTGTGGAGGTCTCCAAAGTAGATGATGAGTTGGTGGCCTCCATGCCAATCCTCTCACCCTCCATGCCACTGTGTCCAACAGCTTCCAGTGTTTCTCCACCTGACACACAGTGGCCTGCTGCTTACCTGCCTTCCTGGTCATAGTCTCCTTCACCTGCTCCTGAAGATGCCGAAAAACCACACACAATATTTTTAATATATCTGTGAAAATCAAAATGATTACAAGTTTATTTAACAACACAGTTCCTAATTTCAAATTCTCACCTGCGTCAAGGTTGTAAACCATAAGTATACTTTACCATTACCGCATGCATGTAGTGAACATATTATGGACCCATTTGCTCAGTTTTGTAAATCACTATCTTTAGTCCCATTTCATTTTAGATAGTTTCTCTTTAAATGCTTCAAATTCCTCTTGGATGTGTTTAACACCTCTACATGGTGTAGATTGGTTGTATTGAATAGTGAACTTATGTCACAAAATAAATATCTAGCAAGAAACTTTTGTACCATGTACATAGTGCATCTGCAAAAGGTCCTTCCAATAGCTCCTTTGCTTTAACATTGAATAATCATCTGGATATAACAAAGGATACAAACATGTTGTTTTAGTTAAGTGTTACTCTGTCACCAACGTGTACACATCCCTGTCTGTTTTATGTAATAATGTTTGCCTACTAAATTCATCTTTGTTGAAACAGCTCAGTTTAAATGCACGTGTGTGAAGAAGTCAGGCTTCATGCAAATCTGTAATTGCTAACATTAACTGACCTGAATTTTGCAGTGAATACATATTTATTAAAGGTTTTAGTAAAATATTTTGCCATTTTTCTCATATTCCTAGTCAATTTGGATCCAATGGTTGATATTGTTTGGTCAGTATACCAACTCACCAAAGTGAAGCCAGAAAGATCCACTGTATCATAGGTGCATTGTATGCTATGTCACTTGTAATAGGGCCAACATAACCTCGCAATTGTAATGCAGCATCACACCTGACAGAATCATCAAGTCTGGCCTATTTGGTACAACTGATAGATAAAATCCAGGTACCTCTTTTTTCTTAGGTAGGCATGTGTCTTCTCAAAATAGTCCTTTGGTAGTGATAAGAAATCTATTGGCAACCTTTAACACAAATCAAAACACTTTACACATCATCATACACCTTGCACAAAATTTACACCTTCCAGAACTCTTCTTGTGCACTGGATGTGTGTCAACCTTTACGTTGATGCCATAAATTATTGCTGTAACAAAAAATTGTTAGCTAAAAATGGAAGCTCAAAAAATAACTTACCCCATTGATGCTGCTGTTGGTCTCTCAACTGCCCATTGAGGGCTGGATAGACTAACACAAGTATGCGGGCACTTAGGGGGTCAGAATGCGGTGCACACGCTTCCCACGTTGGGGGGACTGGCTGAGCTGGACTTTAGATGGCTTTCGGGTCCAGCATTGTAGGTCCTCTCGCCTCTTTCTGCTGAGAACTTAGGGGCCCTGTCACCTGTTTTGCCCAGCTTTGTGGTTCCAGAGGTCAGTAACAACTGAAAAAGTGGAACAGGTATTGATGGCTTCAGTGTTCGGAGGCAAGTGAGCTTTTTTGTAACACTGCGTACATGTACATGATGTATGTGATTGTCAACGGACACAGACACTGACATTGGCTTTCTTACATTGCTGTCATACACGTTAGCCTATGGCTGTGTCCGTCATGACGTTTTACACCCACTATGCAGGCAACTCCCACTGATAGCTGTCAGGTTGCAAATGGGCTAATGGCAAGGTCAGGCAACCGCCACTTTAAATGTGAACCAGTGTATTTTCAAATGTTAAGTACGTCACCACGACTCAAAATCATGGCTAGTTTGACTACACATGGGAAATGCATAGATTGCTGTTTTTTGATTAATTTAAAACATTGTAATGCAATGTGTCACTGTTTTTAAATGCACTAGTGATGCCATTTATTTTATATTTCTGTTGACCAAATTTAGGGGAAAAATGATGTGTAAATAATGCATTTAAATTGTATTATTTACACATTATTTTAAATAAATATCAGACATGTAAAAAGATAATTGTTTTTCTAAGTTACAAAAAAATGATGTGTACATATGTGTCACAAAAACCTATGGAATTTTACAAAGACATGAAATTAGTTTTGATTATCCAAATTTTGTTTGCCCATTTAAAGTGATATTTTTTCCTAACTGCAGACATATTAATCCAGGGAGAGGTAGAAGAAGACAGCCTCAAGTGTTTGGACCATTGCCTCTGCTCCTCCGCCAGATGATGCTTATGCACATAAGGACAGGATGACAAAACAAGAAAGAGGGGGAGCGAGACAAAGGATACACATGGTCAACGACTGCACCAACACCACTGTTGGCTTACACAGCACCCTCACACACAAGGAACAGGCCTACGCACTATGGATGGCATTACCAGTGAAATGGCTAGTCACCAAGTAATGAGGAGGGGCACACACGCCAACTGCAGCACACTTGGGACCCACGCAGCCTGCCCAGAAGTGACTACTAACAAGCTAGGTAAGCAGTATTTCCCATTCAAACCCTTAGCCACCAGAGGACCTACACTGCTATGTCTGGCCTGGACTAGGGGCAGCCAAGGCACACAACCACCACCCGGATACCACCCCACCAGCCGTAAGTTGTAATGATAGCCATTGTATTCAACCCCTTGTGGCTGCTGTGATGCCCTCAAGTGCCCATCCAGCTCTGGGTAGGCCCCCACCAGTATGCAGACCATCAGGGGGGTCAGGATCTGACGGGAACCCTTTCCTCGTTGTGAGGCCATACCTAGCTGAGCCACAGCATCCTTCTATGCCCAGCGTCTCAGGTCCTCCCACCGTTTGCGATAGTGGGTGCTCCACCTGCCAAAGCCCCCTAGTGTCCGCACGTCCTTAGCCATGGCACGGCATATTCCCTTCTTTTGGTGGGCGCTGACCTGCAGAGGCAATACAGACAGGAGAACACCATTAGACAAGCAATCCAGCCTGTCACATAAATGGCCCACCATACCCATTTGCATCAGCATTGGCACACACATAGCCCAGCGCACACCATGTACACCGCCAAGGGAAAATCCACCCCTCACTACATGATGCCTTCACCAACAACTCCATGCATTTAGGCCACATACATCATGCCCACAGTGTACTCACCTGTTGGTCTGGAGGCCCGTACAACAGTCGGTACTGGGGTAGGACCCCATCCACCAGTCGCTCCAACTCCTCAGAAGTGAAGGCTGGGGCCCTTTCCCCAGTCACACGGGCCATGGTAGGTTCCAGACACAGGTCACAGTAGCACATGCAGTGTATGTCCTCTCCTATGGAAGGTCAGGAAACAAGTGAGAAATCAGATAGAAAATGGCAGTCACGTCCGTGGCAGTGGACGCCGTCACCGCCAGCGTAGATCACCATTGGCCACTGTACCTCAAAGGGCCCAATATTAACCAATGATGAACTGCACGGCGGATCACGATCACCTACCGCCGTGGCGCACAACGTCAGCGACATTACCTTACTTCCACCGGTCCCTACACACAGGACAGGCGGTACCATTTCAGAGGGGGGGAATAGGCCTATTGATTATTGCTGCATCACTGGATACACATACTTCACTAAATGCACTGTCCCATAACATGTTTGCACATTGCAGACTTCTGGTTTTGCTCCATAGTTCAGTTTGTGACAGCCTCACTCACTCTTGTGTCCCTTAGATACCTACTGCTGCAGATGAATATTAGATGGAGACATACCCCCATGTACAGACCCCTGTTAGACTTAGCTACACTGGAGGACCGGCACATAGTACTCATCTATAGACTGGACAGGGCCACAATCACAGAGCTGTGTGCCCAATTGGAGCTTGACCTGATATCTGCTATCCGTCATCCCACTGGGATCCCCCCTCTTGAGCAAGTGCTATCAGTGCTCCATTTCCTGGCAACTGGTTCTTTCCAAGTGACAGTGGGACTGGCAGCAGGAATGTCACAGCCAATGTTCTCAATAGTGCTGGCAAGAGTCTTGTCCGCCCTGATAAAACACATGTGCAGCCATATGGCTTTCCCTCAAGTGGAAGAATTGGCCACTGTGAAGGCTGGATTCTATGCAATGGGACATATCCCCAATATAATAGGTGCAATTGGCGGAACACATATTGCATTTGTCCCCCCCGCCAGAATGAACAGGTGTTCAGGAATCGTAAAAGTTTCCACTTCAGGAATCTGCAGATGGTATGCTTGGCGGACCAGTACAACTCCCACGTCAATGCTAAGTATCCTGGGTCAGTGCATTATGCCTTTGTCCTGAGGAATAGCAGCAACCCAAATGCAATGTCCCAACTACAGAGACACAGGGTGTGGCTAATAGGTGAGCCCTGGTTCCCACCCAGTAAATGTTGGTGTATGCCTATGGTGTTGGCCATAAAAGATAGTGTGTGACTAAATGTTGTCCCTCAATATTTCCAGGTGACTCTGGTTACCCAAACCTATCATGGCTGCTGACCCCTGTGTGGAATGCCTAGACAAGGGTGGAAGAATATTATAATGAGGCACATGGGTGAACCAGAAGGATCATTGAAAGGACCTTTGGCTTCCTGAAAGCAAGGTTCAAGTGCCTCCATCTAACAGGTGGATCCCTGTGCTACTCACCCAAGAAGGTCTGCTTGACAGTAGTGGCATGCTGCATGTTGTACAACTATTTTGTACTTGGGCTCCAAACTCTAATGATTTCATCCACCATGACTGGCAATTCTCCCTTTGTAAAACAATAATTTCTCATCCCTGCCATTATGAGTAACTAACATTAACTGAAATAGTGGCCTACATGTTTATGGAAAAATTGAAAAATGAGACCATGGGAGTAATAAAATAAAATAACCTGACTTCTAATTGGCAAATTCAGCAGGAAAATGGAGTTTGGCAGTGGAATGGCAAAGGAACATGGTCTGAAATGGAATGTGTTTTATAGTGTGGTAGGTGGGTGTTTACAATTGTCCAATATACATCAAGTGTGTGCGTCTGGCATCCATTAAATGGCCACAGACATTGTACAATGTTGAGCGGTACGGACAAACTCCTGGCATCAGGAATCCACCACCAGAACAACACCAGAAGAACTGTGAAATATAAATATGCTTGGCGCAATCCCGCAGCCCTGATGGCGATGGAGTAGTAAATGGCTTATGTAGCAGACTCCACTTTGTTGCTGCAAGCAGAGGTTCAGCCCCCATACATTTAAGTACGGTAGCAGGAATTATGTCAGCTTGACAGAGTACTTAAAACAACTGTCATGGTGGGACGATGGAACTCCTGTCAAGATCTGAATCAGGCCCGCTGCCAGGCCAACATGGTGTTAAAAATTGAGTACAATCGGACGTAAAGTTTGAGATTGAGGAACAATATAAAATGTACAGGAAGCATAAGATGAATACAAGATTGCTGACTCACAAGGGACACAGGGCAGAGAAGAAAACCAACTGCCCTGTTGTTAAAAAGCAGTCAGGAAATAAGTTGTTTTCAGCCTAAAATGAGTTGGGTAAAATCTGTGCTCTTAGTTGGTGAGCCACACTAAATACAGTTAAACACTTTCAGATGAGTTAATATCTAAATAATAGCACACAGTATCCATGAACTGAGGCTTATTGACCCTCTTCGAATCACTATTGGTTTGAAAGAGGGAGTGTATGGGAGTCTTCGTACTACTTTTTATTTTACACGGAGAATGAAATAAATGTAGGATACCAAGATCTAGAAAGGTTTTTCTAATAAATGCTATCCAGGCAATAATGTTACCATTTTCTAGTTAAATACAATCTGCTAGAACTCGGTAGGAGGCTTTGGTGAAAGGGGAGCCCCAAATCTTTGCACACAGCAAAAAGGGTGCCATTTTTTCATCTTGTCCTCGCTATAAGCAAAGCCAACCTCAGCATGGTTAATGATATCGGCTGTACTTTTTGGGACAGCTAGCATTCTGGCAATAAATTATTTTCAGCGCTTTGAAGATGGCCACAGTCTACACACCCCCTAGACTCCAGTCACATTCGCACCCAAGCACAGATACGTTGGTCTGTAGAGGGAGATGAGTTCTTTGATCAGTTCTTGTTTAAGTTTCTTTTTTTTTAAATGACATTGGCTCCATTATCCCTTTTAAGCCCAATCTCAGCGAAAATCTTATCCCATTTAATATTAAAGTCCAGCATAATCCTAAAGTAATTAATTTTACTATCTTTAGTAATGGGGATCTCATCAATGGTAAACCTAAAGGAGTGGGTACCTCTCGAGTCAAAATTCATAATAAATGATTATGTCTGACCTTCAGCTTTAGATCTCTCATGAACTCATTAAAGGAGTCCAGCAGGATCTGGATCCTATTTTCTGTATGCAACAATTAAACAGCATTGTCAGCATAGAGGAGTGCGGGCACTAACCCATCACCTATCCTAGAAAGTTCCTTCTCTTTGCACTTTAGGACTTGATCAAGGGAATTAACGCAAAAGAGCAATAGGAAGGGAGTTAAAATGCACCCCTGTCTGCCCCCCTTATGAACCTTAAAAGGGGGCGTGCAATGTCCTTCAGAACCAAACCAGACTTGGGCTAAGGTGTCCCAGTGTAAGCGCTTAAGGAGTTCAATCATAGAAATTATCTATCCTGGCATTGCTCATTAGATCCCACAACTTGCCCTGTCCACAAGTTTGAACGCACTGGAAAGGTCCATAAAGGCTAGATGTAATGATCCTTCCTTAACCTTAATGTACTTCCCCGTGATCATGAGCAGGTTGGGGGATTGCCCCACCATGCCCACACTGAGCTGAAAGCTGAACTGAACTGCACTTCAGAGAGGAAACCAGTCTCTTCCGCCCAGTCTTCCAATTTCTGGAGAATCACCGACCACAGATTTTGGCAGAGGAGTCCTGTGACGAGATCAGGCAATAGCATGTTGGGTTTCCTCTGTTATCCTTCTTGAGGATTAGAATAATGATGGATTCCCTTCAGGAGCTCGGGATATCAGCTAGGAGAGCAGCACAAAACACATTTGTCAGCAGAGAATCCCAAAAGGATGTGCTACATTTAAAAACATCAATCAGAACCCCATCTGGACCCGGTGCTTTGTCATTAGAACTCTTTTGGATGGCCATTACAACATTGGTGACATCTATGGAAAGGGTGGAGGTGTTATTACCATTCCTAGGTGGGACAGGATTGTTATCTCTAGCTAAGGGAGGTCTAAAGAGACCTGAGACGGGAGGACTGGGAGCCTTGTCCTCAAAAATACTTGAAAAATGCAATAACCAGCCATCTGAAAATATGTAACAATCAATCTTCAAGGTGTTATCTTCTGAGAAGGAAGGATTGTTTATCAACTCCCAGAAGGCTTTGGAGTCCCTACATTTTACAGCTGCAGGTAAATCTTCCCATGACTTCTCATTGATTTCCCCATTCCTGGCATCAAGTGTCATCCTATAAACCCTCCTGGCTTGCCTAATGTCCTCAATGTTTTTGGGAAATGTCTTAGTTACCAACTTTAAGTTCTTAGCAGCAGCCAGATAGGCATGATTGAACAATCGATGGGCAGGAGGTTCAATGGAAGTTTTCATAATAATCATTGACTTGGACATATGTTTATAAAAGTTATTTAAACTACCCAAGCATAACTGTAGCTCGGCTGAGTCTGATAGAGAAAATCCATCACATTCTCATTCCTATCATTTACTAAGTACGCAAAGAACTTTCCTGGATCCAGGTTTTCATTTGATATGTACCCCTTATTTTTACTCTGCTGTAGGTCAATAGGGTGGGGATTGTTTTTTCAATGTCGGGACAATAAGTACAAATAGTGACTGGGTTATGGTCTGTAAGGTTAGAAGACAGACTAGATTGTTGATTCCATAACTAAAGGGGATAGATGTGAAGAAAAAAGAATTAGAAGGGGAGTCATATTTACCATTCTAACTCCAATTTAATAAACATTGAGGATCAGGTTTACTATTCCAATTCTAGCCTAACAGACATCTGGAAAATGCATACACTGGGTGTGTGTCTGATTTACTACTCTAACGCTATTAAACATCGGTGATATTGTGTCCATTGGAGGTTCTGATATAATATTGTAACTCTAATCTAACAAACATTGTGGAAAGTGCATTAATTGTGAATAAGATTTACAATTCTAAATCCAATCTAACAAACATTGGGGAAAGTGCATACATTGGAGGTGGGGACGGATATAATTTTTTAAGCACAATCTAAGCATAATGGTGATTTGCATATATTGATGCGGGTTCTGCTTAACTACTATAGCGTTTTAAAAAAGGTGATGGATGGAATGCATAAGTTCATCTCAGCCACTGGTATTTACTTGGGGCGGCATCTAGGCCTGTGTGAGGAGTTCCGCTCCACTGGCGGAGCTAACAGAGTTTTTGGAACACAACGCTCCGCTTGGGCTGCAGCGGGCACCAGAGCACAGAGTGAGGTAGCCACTATGGAGAGAGACTAGTCTCCATCGGACGACGAAGAGAGGAGGACTCTTGGGATGACCCAGGTAAGTCCTTGTCTCTTACTCTCTTTTGTCATTGTTTGAGTTCAGGCCAGGGCTGTATGCAGTGAAAATTGCTGTTTCAGGCCTCTTGTGCACCGGCCTGTCCGATGTGCATTGCACATGAGGCATGCCGGTGCACAACATGCCTGGCAACTTTTTCTGCCTATGGCCCTGCCCTGAACTCAGGCCATCACATAGGCAGCGAAAGAAAGCTACTACAATGTAATGAACAAGGGATAGGCCACTGTACAAGAGGCCTGAAACAGCAACTTTCACTGCCTACGGCCCTACTGAATGTGCCCAATATCAGAAGCGCTCAGCATGGTCAGGAACTCTGAGTGTCACAGGACTCCACCTCAGCAGAACTCCACGTTGTTTTTTTTCAACTCCGCAGAATACCGCAGAGATACGCTTACTCTACCCAGGCCTAGCGGCACCCCAATCCTTTATTATTTTTCACACTATGACACCTCACTTTTGACCTAGCTATATGCAAATCAGTCTTGACCCTGCTCCAATCAGAACAGTCGAGCCGGAACTGCCAAGCCAGATTGCAGTGAACCAGAACACAAGCAACCCAGGACCATTTCTCCTAGTTAAAAGAGAAACCAGCCGAGTACAGCTTGGTTCCATTGACACAGTGTGCATGACTTGACAGTTTGGGCTGGACTGTTCCCATGAAAAGCAGAGTTAAGACTGATTTACATATGGCTGGGTGAAAACTGAGGTGGCATGGTGAGCAAAAGAACAATGGGTTGGAGAGCTACCCAGACCTATTGCCTGTGGTTAGACATATTGCAAGCAACCTTCCATTACTTTTTCTGTGAGTTTCATGTACATGGGTCTTGTGCTTACAGTGGCACTAGAACCAAGCGGTACCCAGCTGATGAGCTCATAACTAGGGAGAAACCAGTCCTGGGTTGCCTGGGTTCCGGTTCAAGAAGGACCTGCCTTGGTCATTCAGGCTGGACTGTTCCCAGGAGGACCAGAGTAAAAAATGACTGGCATATGGTTTAGTTCCGACTGAGGTGTCATGGTGAGCAAAAGAATGATGGGTTGGAGTGCTACCCTGAGCAATTGCCAGTAGTTACAATTATTGCAAGTAGCCTCCCATAAACATTTGTGTGTGTTTTGTAACTATTCCAACTCCAACCTAGCAAACATTGAGTAAAGAGTTTACATTGGACATATGAATCACATATACTACTCCATCTCAAGTCTTAAGACAACAGTGAAAGTGTAAACAGTGTACAATATTGGGGGAGTCACATTTTAAATTTTAACCCCAGTGTAACAAACGTTGGTAAAAGTGCATGCATTGGGAAGGTCAGATTCAGTTCATACAAGTAATATAGGTACACATTTAAAGTAATTTAAAATATAAAAAATGACAAATTATAACAAATTATTAGATGACATTTCAAAAATGTACATGTGTATAAAATTTACATATAATTTAAGTATGCTACATCCTCAAAACTCCCACATAAAATACAAAACAAAAAAAAACAAATAAACTCCAATGGTAATTAATACAAAAAATAAGTTTATGTTTTTTATATTTTATGTATTAAACTTTCAAATGAATTGAAATGTACTATTATTTAACAAAACACAACCCACCCATTCCGACACTATACCTCTCAACCCACATTAATAAATTAAGATATAGAAATAAAAATGCCATTAAATGAAATGTATAGTTTATACATAAAATTAATAATTACTTTTTATATGATATCATTTTTTTACAAACTACCAAACCAATCCACCCATAAATCCCAGATCCACAAATATTAAAGTGAATACATTTAAAATTCCAAGATATACGAGCAAAAAATAACAATGTCAAATACTGCAAATTTAAAATATATAATAAATTCAAGAGCATAGCACATAATATGCTGTTTATTGTCATTATTGAATGCAGTGACACATAAGAGGTGAAGAGAGTGAGATATGATTCCCTCTACCCCACTTAACACTACTGATAAATTCCCTATTACACCCTTCACATTTCAATAGATAGACTAATCCATAGTAATTGTTCAATTGTATTTGATATAAGCAATCCAGGATTGCTAATATCAAGGATTACATTTGCTCAATAGGTAATTGGCACATTCAATCTGTGAAGGAGCAGTGCTTTTCTCCAGTCAAATTTGATGTACTGCAGTAGTAAACCATTTATAGTTATAAATGTACAACTATAGTATTATTTGATAACATTTATTTTCGTTGCAGTATAATTTCGTAAATGCCTGCCTGATTTGATACAGATTCATCAAATAGCACTGAAAGTTAGAACCAGACAAAACTTTATTGTCCCTTCATTAACTTTGCCCTGTCCTCCTATCATAAATTGGTGCAAAACTTGCCAAACCAATAGAAAATCAATCCTATTGTCAAAGTTTGGGGAAGTGGGTTCTTAGCTGAAGTGGATAGTCCTCTTCAAGTAATAATGGGACTATTCCTTGCTAGGTCCAGTTAGGCCTCAATAATTTAAACCTGAGCTCAACCCTTGGTAGCTGTAACACAGATCAGACAGGAATAACTTAGGAGATATGTGTAAAGCATTCATTAGTACCAAAACAGTTAACTAGTTGAAAATATAACACAATAAAATCTCACTCTAATTTATAAAAATAGAGTAAAATGTAATGAACTAATAGACACCAAATGGACAAATATAGGGATTTTTCAATGCTATAGATGTTTCCAGTTCTAAAAACGCTGGAAGCTCAAACTGCAGCTATCTAGTCCCACTAAACCAGGTAAAGTCAAACATTAATGCCATGTGCAACGGGGCACAGTGTAAATACAGCGACGAGGGCTGGTACTGTGGAGAGATTAATCGCCCTGTCGTTGCTTTTCTCACTGAAAACCCACCAAGTCCCACAGACTCTGCCAATGAATCCCATCCACTGCGACAGCACCATAGGAAAGAGTGGCTGATGGCGTACAGATTTGGTTGTGCCATACCACCAAGCAAAAAATAGTTGTCTGACCTCCACTTATGATTTGGCGAATTGGGATGGAAGGGGTGAAAACTCACTTTTTTTCCCAATTCTACTTCTGTTTCCGACTGGACACAACTGGTCAGGATCCTCTCTCATTTCTGCCATGTGACCCGAAGAAAACACAAAACCCCCATTGCTGGACACAAAGGTAGGCAACCCACAGTGGCTGTGTATGTGGGGGATATCACTGCACATGGGCACAGGACCACTGCAGACATTTAGATGTTACAGTTATTTTTTTCAATAACTGTAACATACATATGTCGGGAACACAGGGGGATAGACATAGGTCGGGACACACTGGTACATAACACATATTGAACACAAACACAACTATCATTATGGCATCAGTATTTATTGTCAAATGAATGCTGGCATCAAAATGACAGTACATTCACACATGTCAACTGTGCCGATGGGTGCACATTGCAAGGCGACATGCACTTCTCATGTTGTGCTTCAGTTGTGTGTGTGAGTCAGAATGTGTATATGTGTGTGTGATGTGATTGGCTGGGTGAAGTGGAGGGAGGTGCAGTGGGTGATGGGGTTGTGTCAGTATGTGTGCCACTTGCATATGGTGTGGATGTTGTTGTGTATGTTGTGTTGTGTATTATGTTGCTGCATGCAGAACTCAGGTGCATGTTAATGCTTAGTAATCGGTGTTGTTGTGTGTCACTAGTGTGTGTATGTTGTGTTATGGATCTATGTGTATGTGAGTTTGCAGCACGTAGTTGTTGTGTTGTGGTGTAATGGCAAGGGATAATGGTAGTATGTGCTGTGTTTTGTCATGTGTGAAGCAGGGGGATGCCTATGTGAAGGGTAGAGTGTGTGTGTGCATGACCTACCTCTTTTCCATGGCCACTGGCATTGTCCAATATCCACTGGATCTGGCGACATCCTCTCTCCGTCAGAAAACTGCCACCAGTAAACCGAATGTCCAACTGTAACATCTAAATATGGCTGGTGGGAATCTGCCTGCCTGGCGGCTAGGAAGAGCACTCCATAGTGGAGGGCTTCAGATCAGCCGCAATACATCTAAATACAGCGGGCAGAAGACTGCTGACTTGGCAGTCTTCGCAGTACCGCTGCCAAGGCCCTAAGTCTTTGAAATTGAGGTCAAAAAACCTTGGTGGGGCAAGGCAGCAGGCTGTGACTAAGATGGGTTCCACAAGGCCAGATAGCTGTTGGTTGGAGTCCCAATGAAGCTGTTTACTTTTGGCATGAAAATTCCAAGTAAGAGAGATTTGCAATTAATGGCAAAGGAATTTCCCTTGCTGGACTAATACTTTTGGTGCCTTCACCCTGTGAATATTTCTACCTTTGAACTTAGATACATTTCAAGGAGTTAGTATCCTTTCAGTAGGGCAAAGTAGCAAGTTGAGTCCAACTGGCAGTTTGACATTAGCTGTTGCAGCTTGGCAGCAGTCTGGTGGGTGTCTGTGGTTCTTGAACGAAAAGTAATTGAAAAAGTTTAAAGGCCCAGCTTTTAGGGTGAGTCAGGAGGTGTAAAAACTGACACTTTTCCAAGGGCTCTAGGACCTTAAGCACAGTACTTGGGGGTCATGACTCACTCCAGGGTCACAAGCACTGGCTGGGGAAAGCTCGGCTGGAACCGGTCTGGAAGGTTGGCATCTTGTAGCTTTAGTGTCCCTGTAGCTTGTAAGGAGGCTAACCAACTAGCCCTAAAAGTCCACTCTTCTGTCTTGGGTTTAGGTGGAAGCAGGACCAACTCTTGTAGTTTCTCTCCACAGGTTACAGTAGATTCAGTCCTCTTTCTGAAGTCTAAAGAGTTCAGCAGGAGCAGTCCTTCTGTCTGCCTTGGGCCCAGCAGTGTTCTGTGTAAGGTATCCAGTGCCTAGCACTAACTTGTAGGTGGAGGAAACTCTCTAATAGGGAAAAATTGCCCAGGGGCAATCCTGCTCACTTTGCAGTCATTTCTTGGGGGTTTGGTTCTAAACAATCCCACAGTTCCCTGTTCTGCCAAAATCCAACATGGAAGAAACGTTCCTACCTTAGATGGAGCATACCCTTAAATGTGTATCTAGGGAAATGAGAAGCAGCTTCTGCAAACCGATTCTGGATCAGGTTTCACCCTACTGGGATTGCTGCCCTTTTGGCTACTTGGATAAGGGCAAGGACAGGCCTAGTCATAAGTTACTTGTGACTGTGACAGGGAATGCCCCTTTGAAGCTTGCACAGTTGGTAAGCACATGCCCCACACTATTCTGTCAGGAGGAGGTCACCCCTTCTCCCAGCCAAGGCCCTTTTGTTACTTGCCCTGAAAGCATTCAGACCCTCCAGCCAGCTGCTGGGTGACAGTTTGGCATTAATTCCAAAAAGGCAACCAGAGGTTTTAGGCAGGTAAATGCCTCCATGCTAAAAGTGTCATTTTCAAAATAGCAATTTAAAATCTGACAACCATTAGATTGGATTTAAAATTCCTAATAAATTGAACCTTTAATCATGGTTCTAGCTAATACCCAAAAAGAAGTTATGCAATATAAAGTGTTATGGGGAAGCAAGCATTTCCACAGTGGAAAATCAACTTTGGAGATTGTTCACTGCCAAGACAGTTAAAACTCAAGCACACATGTCCTACATCTTAACTACTACTACTCACCCTGCCCTGCGGGTATTTATGGCTTACCTTAGGGATGAATTGTAGGCATTAAAAAGGAAATGAAGACCTCGCAAAAAGGGGCTATTTTGCAAGGTTGAATTTACAGTTTTGAAACTGCACACTCAGGCTACAGGGGCAGGCCTAAAGACATGCTTTGTACTGTCACTTTGGTGGTAACATAATAGACGCTGCAGTCTACTAGTGACATTTGACTTACAGGCTCTGGATACACTTGGTACTGTATACTATGGACTTATATCTAAGTTAAGTATGCTAATCAAAGAATAGCCAGTTCTACATGTTTTAGGTGCTAGATGGCAGGGCCCCAGTGTTTAATGTTGGTACATCAACAATAGCGGCCAGCAAATAGTCATGGCTGACCATGCAAAATGGGCATTGCCTTTACAAAAATAAACACTTTTTGGACCATCACTTTTAATTGTGCCCTGCTGTTGATGGATCCACATAATCCCAACAGAAGGCAAAAAAGATTCGGGCCCATATTTATACTTTTTGACGCTAAACTGCGCTAACGCAGTTTAGCGTCAAAAAATTTAGCGCCGTCTAACGCCATTCTGAAGCGCCATGCGGGCGCCGTATTTATGGAATGGCGTTAGCCGGCGCTAGCAGACCGGCGCTGCCTGGTGTGCGTGGAAAAAAACCACGTAGACCAGGCAGCGCCGGCGTAGGGGGAAAATGGCGTTAGGGCGTCTTAAAATGGGGCAAGTCAGGTTGAGGCAAAAAAATCGCCTCAACCCGATTTGCGCCATTTTTTTCGACGGCCAGACGCCATTTAAATGACTCCTGTCTTAGTAAAGACAGGAGTCATGCCCCCTTGCCCAATGGCCATGCCCAGGGGACTTATGTCCCCTGGGCATGGTCATTGGGCATAGTGGCATGTAGGGGGGCACAAATAAGGCCCCCCTATGCCACCCAAAAAAAAAAAAAAAATGTAAAAAATTATACTTACCTGAACTTACCTGAATGTCCCTGGGGTGGGTCCCTCCATCCTTGGGTGTCCTCCTGGGGTGGGCAGGGGTGGCAGGGGGGGTCCCTGGGGGCAGGGGAGGGCACCTGTGGGCTCATTTTGAGCCCACAGGCCCCTTAACGCCTACCCTGACCCAGGCGTTAAATAGTGGCGCAAATGCGGGGTTTCTTGACCCGCCACCTCCCGGGCGTGATTTTTGCCCGGGAGTATAAATACGACGCATTTGCGTCGCCGTCATTTTTTTAGACGGGAACGCCTTCCTTGCATCTCATTAACGCAAGGAAGGCGTTCACGCCAAAAAATGACGCTATTTGCCCATACTTTGGCGCTAGACGCATCTAACGCCAAAGTATAAATATGGCGTTAGTTTTGCGCCGAATTTGCGTCGAAAAAAACGACGCTAATTCGGCGCAAACGGAGTATAAATACGGGCCTCAGTATCTGCCAATTTTTGTAGAGTTAGATCAAAACATGCCAAAGTTATTACTAAATCAAAAATGTCTTGAACCTCTCTAATTCCTGTCACCACTAGACCTTCACAAAACCTAAAATATTTACACTGGTGTAACTTGTGAACGGCCTGCCACATTTGATGCAGATTCATCAACCAGCACCAAATTTTAAGTAAATTCACATTTTATTGACCATGGCCTTTTAGATATGGCACAAAACATTACAAACCAAAAAAAACCATAATGCTTTCAAGCTTTTGTCATATTTGTCCAGATTTAGCCAGCAGTAGCAAACTTCAGAAAAATTAAACTTTATTTTCTCCCTCCCCCACTTTTTAACTAGTCCTCATTCTTGTTGGACCTACACAAAGTTAAAATTGCTGAGAGCAATCTCAACAAATGAAGATTCTAAATATTAGTGGCCTGGTGTCTGGACTGATATTCATCGGATCAGACAAAATATGATTTCACTGGATCAGAATTGGTCAGGATCACTAAATAACTCCTAATTAGGAGTTTATCCCCCAAAAAGGAGAATAATGTGCAGATTTGGTTGGTTAGTACAATGAAATCTGCCTGCCTTGAAATTGATCGAGCATTTTTCACACAATAAGTTTTAGTAAGTGTGACCTACTGAAATTTGCCAAGTGATAACTTAGATAATGTGTGTTAGCTACAAAAGTCTGAATTGTGATATATGCATTAACAGAAATTACCATAAATACCATGATTAGGTAGCCACTTGTAATGAGGGTACAGTCATATCTGCCAAAATGTATGCATATTTGTCAAAAAGTGCCAATGAACAAGTGGTGTTTCAAGTGACAAGATGTACAAAATGTAGGAAAGTACCATCTTGCCTGCCATGTTACGCCCATTTTTACTGTATGTATGTATGTTTGTTTTTGCCTATGTGTCACTGGGATACTGCTAGTCAGGATCCCAGTGCTCATAAAGTATGCCCTGTAGGTGTTCCCTGTGTGGTACCTAACTGTATCACTGAGGCTCTGCTAACCAGAACCTGAGTGGTTATGCTCTCTCTGCTTTTAAAATTGTCACTGCAGGCTAGTGACTAATTTTACCAATTCTCATTGGCACACTGGAACACCCTTATAATTCCCTTGTATATGGTACCTAGGTACCCAGGGTATTGGGGTTCTAGGAGATCCCTATGGGCTGCAGCATTTCTTTTGCCACCCATAGGGAACTCGGACAATTCTTACACAGGACTGCCACTGCAGCCTGAGTGAAATAACGTCAAAGTTATTTCACAGCCATTTTACACTGCACTTAAGTAACTTATAAGTCACCTATATGCCTAACCCTCACTTGGTGAAGGTTAGGTGCAAAGTTACTTAGTGTGTGGCCACCCTGGCACTAGCCAAGGTGCCCCCACATTGTTCATGGCGAATTCCCCGGACTTTGTGAGTGCGGGGACACCATTACACCTGTGCACTACATATAGGTCACTACATATATGTAGTGTCACAATGGTAACTCCGAACATGGCCATGTAACATGTCTAGGATCATGAAATTGTCACCTCAATACCATTCTGGTATTGGGGGGACAATACCATGCATTCCCGGGTCTCCAGCAAAGAGCCCGGGTACTGCCAAACTAACTTTCCGGGGTCTCCACTGCAGCTACTGCTGCTGCCAACCCCTAAGACAGGTTTCTGCCCCCCTGGGGCCTGTGCAGCCTGGTCCCAGGAAGGCAGAACAAATGATTTCCTCTGAGAGAGGATGTTACACCCTCTCCCTTTATAAATAGGTGTGAAGGGCCTGGGAGGAGTAGCCTCTCCTGGCATCTGGAAATGCTTTGAAGGGCTCAGATGGTGCCCTCCTTGCATAAGCCACTCTACACCGGTTCAGGGATCCCCCCAGCCCTGCTATGGCGCGAAACTGGACAAAGGAAAGGGGAATGACCACTCCCCTGACCAGCACCTCCCAGGGGAGTTGCCCAGAGCTCCTCCAGTGTGTCCCAGACCTCTGCCATCTTGGATGCAGAGGTGTGAGGGCACAATGGACAGCTCTCAGTGGCCAGTGCAGCAGGTGACGTCAGAGACCCCTCCTGATAGGTGCTTACCTTTCTCAGTAGCCAATCCCCCTCTGTGGGCTATTTAGGGTTTCTCCTGTGGGTATCTCACCAGATAACGAATGCAAGAGCTTACCAGAGTTCCTCTGCACTTCCCTCTTTGACTTCTGCCAAGGATCGACCGCTGACTTCTCCAGGACGCCTGCATAACCGCAACAAAGTAGCAAGAAGACTACCAGCAACATTGTAGCCTGCCAGCTTTCTCGACTGTTTCCTGGTGGTTCCTGCTCTGAGGGCTGTCTGCCTTCACCCTGCACTGGAAGCCAAGAAGACATCTCCTGTGGGTTGCCGGAATCTTCCCCCTGCTAATGCAGGCACCAAACTTGTGCATCACCGGTCCTCTGGGTCCCCTCTCATCCTGACGAGCCTGGTCCCTGGAACACAGGAGCTGGGTCCAAGTGTCTTCGACAGTCCAGTGGCCCTTCTGTCCAAATTTAGTCGAGGTAAGTCCTTGCCTCCCCACGCCAGACAGTAATCCTGTGTACTGCGTGAACTGCAGCTGCTCGGGCTTCTGTGCACTTTTGCAAAACTTCCTTCATGCACAGCCTAGCCCAGGTCCCCAGCACTCCAACCTGCATTGCCCAACTCACTGAGTTGGACTCCAACGTCGTGGGACCCTCTTTTGTGACTCTGAGTTGACTGCTGTCCTCAGATCTTCTAAGTGCCTGTTCAGGTGCTTCTGCGGGTGCTGCCTGCTTCTGCGTGGGCTCTCTGTGTTGTTGAGTGCCCCCTCTGTCTCCTCCTCCAAGGGGAGACCTCCTGGTCCTTCCTGGGCTCTGGCAGCACCCAAAAACCTCATCTGCAATTCTCGCAGCTAGCAAGGCTTGTTTGCAGTCTTTCTGTGTGAAAACAACTCTGCATCCTCCAGCACGCCATGGGACATCTTCTGACCAAAGGAGAAGTTCCTGGCACCTTCCGGTGTTGCAGAATCTTCAGCTTCTTCCACCCAGAGGCAGCCCTTTTGCACCTTCATCCAGGGTTTAGTGTGCTCCTGCCCCCCCTGGACACTTGCGTGACTCTTGGACTTGGTCCCCTTCCTTTACAGGTCCTCAGGTCCAGGAATCCGTCTTCAGTGTTTTGCAGTCAGTTGCTGTCCTTGCAGAATCCCCTATCTCGACTTTACTGTCTTTCTGGGGTAGTAGGGTAAGTTTACTCCTACTTTTCAGGGTCTTGGGTGGGGTATCTTGGACACCCTTAGTGTTTTCTTACACTCCCAGCGTCCCTCTATACACTACACTAGGCCTGGGGTCCATTCGTGGTTCGCATTCCACTTTTGGAGTATATGGTTTGTGTTGCCCCTAGGCCTATTTCTCCCTATTGCATTCTATTTCTATTGTGTTCTACATTGTTTGCACTACTTTTTAAACTATTACTTACCTGATTTTGGTTTGTGTCTATATATTATGTGTATATTACCTACCTCCTAAGGGAGTATATCCTCTGAGATACTTTTGGCATGTTGTCACTAAAATAAAGTACCTTTATTTTAGTAACTCTGAGTATTGTGTTTTCTTATGATATAATGCTATATGATATAAGTGGTATAGTAGGAACTTTGCATGTCTTCTAGTTCAGCCTATGCTGCTCTGCTATAGCTACCTCTATCAGCCTAAGCTGCTGGAACACCTGTAATCTACTAATAAGGGATAACTGGACCTGGCACAAGGTGTAAGTACCACAAGGTACCCACTACAATCCAGGCCAGCCTCCTACACAAAAGTATTAACCTTTTCAATTCCACCCAACCCCTGTTTCAAACTGTAGTATCTCAAAAACTACTGAACACATTTACACCAAACCATCAAAAGCACACTTTCTGAGTAATGTTCTGCATTCATTTCAAGGTTTGTTGTAAATCTGTTCTGTGCATATGAATGTAAGCGCAAGCAAAATATGAATCATGAGCAAAAATGGAAAACCCATCTTTTTTGATTGCCTCTTAACTTTTATTCCCTACATAGAACTGCTTGTAATTTGGCATGACAGGCCTTTGTTGCGTATGCTAAGTGTGTTGCAAATTGTGGTGCGGCTGACCTATATCTATCTATCTATCTATCTATCTATCTATCTATCTATCTATCTATCTATCTATCTATCTATCTATCTATCTATCTATCTATCTATCTATCTATCTATCTATCTATAAATCTATTGTGCCTTGAAAATCTGCAATGGCTGAACTAAACTTGATAACCATATAGGGGATCAACTGCCCCTAATGTACGTGCTGTACATTAAAGGATATTGCAAATCACTGAGGTGTTCCGCAACCATTTAGAGGAATGAGGCCAAAGGCCAAGTTCCTTCATAGGATTATGAAACTTTGAAGTGAATTGCAATGTTCATATCATGTACGCCAGAAGGGACTTTGGGCCAGAGGAATCATTCTTTACAATAATGATTACCAAATTGCCTTTTTTTGCGTATCGCAATTAAGTAATAGCTATTGGAATGTATGAAACTCTAGGAGTTTCCCATAGCAATTCTCAAGAGCTCGTAAATGGACCTACCTCATTAATATGCATGAGGTAGGTCACAATTTATGACCCATTGCGAATGGTTACAATCACAGGAATGGTGGCCTGCTGGGCTCATAAAGCAATCTTTTTGTTTTTCAATGCAGCCCATTTTCCTTAAAGGAAAACTGGATGGGTTTAAAAAAGAAAAATGACAAGTTTTCTTTTCATTTTTTAAGAGTAGGCAGTGGTTCGTGGGACCACTGCCTGCTCCTAAAAAAATGTTTTGCATGCATTCACAAAGGGGAAGGGGTCCCGGTCTCTTGGGGACCCCTTCCCCTTTGTGTATAGGTTACCACCAATTTGAAAT
Organism: Pleurodeles waltl; assembly: GCF_031143425.1. Lineage (NCBI taxonomy): Eukaryota > Metazoa > Chordata > Amphibia > Caudata > Salamandridae > Pleurodeles > Pleurodeles waltl. Next base: position 141,783,931 of record NC_090440.1, read on the forward strand.
TGATGGTAACTGCAATTTTTTTGCGACCACATTCACGGTCACACAACAATCATACATACCTCTTCGATTTGGTGTCAGGAAGGGACGCCCTTGACATGCCCCTTCCTAATACCGAATCGGTATGTAGTCGCAAATTGGACGTGTTACATACCAAAAGCATTTGATACATCTGACCCTTTATCTCGTACAATAACATGGTCACACCATCCTTTTCCCACAAACGACTTAAAACATTGGTGCATAGTTCTTTCATGTGAAAAAGAGATCATGTTTGCTAACATGAGAAATAAAAATAAAACCTCCAGTGCAAAATTTAGCACATCAAAATCCTTCTAGAAATTTATTGCAAACAGATATTAGAACCCGTTCAATAGAAGTCCGTTTTTTTTTAATAAAGGTGCAGTAGCCCGGAATATTTAGAAAGACTCAGAAGCTTTTCTATAAAAAAAGAAACACAAAAGCAATGTTCTCTTTTTGTTGCTTTAAACAGGTGCTCCAGTTATGCTCTGTGACTTGACTTGCCTTTCACTTTGGCTGCTGGCTCTGGCAGCAGACATTCTGACGTCAGAACTCGACTCTAATAATTTATAACAGTTGAGTTCTGACATCTTTCCTTTATAATCAGTTATTGTGTCATTGGTCATTGACTGCAAATTAGAGATGTGCATTTATATAGGGATTACAGAATCCCATGTATTATACCAGAATAATAACTTCAGAATAGACTACGCTTTGAGTGGAAATTACCCTGGTGGACATTTTTGACCCTGTGTAAAACCACCGAGAGATAGCATGCCAATTAATACATCTGTAGATAAACCTTCAAAATGATACCTCTGCTGTCTTAACTTCACATGCAACATAAAAGCTTGTTTTCGTGCTGCGACCTGTAAGTAAACATCTTTAAGTCAGAATTTCACAGTGATATCAAGGACTCACACTGATTCCGCAGTATATGCTTTGATATTCCGAAAATGTCAAGCTCATGACTCACCGAGGCCACCGTCCCTAGAGAGGAGTCAATCATTTGCTGTAATACAGCGTGTTGGTGTTTGAAAATTGTAACACGGCTGTTTATTCAGCTTTACAGATTTGTCTGTGCTCTATCGGAAGGTCATTTCTTAACCTTGATCTGTTGCTGATAATGAAATGGCTGCCATATTCAAATCCCTCAATTGATTTAATTGTCGTGCCAGGATTTTACAATTGACAGACCAGTGGCTGAGCTGATTTTAGAAGGGGCATTGTGCCACAAAAACAAACTGCATTGCCTTTTGAGGCCTATTTCTGCAGATCAGGGGTCTATTTCAAAATATTGACTTTTTGGTGCCTATTTAAATACATGTTTTTTCCTTAACCTTTATCTCTGTGTGTCTGACATTCTCTGGCAATAAAGTGGCCCAGCAGTAGTCATGAACAAATGTCAATTGAGCATTTTGAACTGACGACCTCTGTGGCTTAAGACAGATGTTGGAAAACAGACTACTACGGTATTTCACTCAAGCCCACAGGGTACCAGAACTAGAGGCCCTGGGCTCAGAAGTAATACGGTAGACCATTGAGTGAGTGACCCCCCCCACTTCTTGAAAGAAATGATTACCTTTTTAAAGAAAATATCTCAGATGTGAGACTACACTTTACAGGTTAAGTTTATACTCACGTCTATCAGAACTTTAAAACTGCAGCTGCCATGTGTCAGATTTTGAGGTGATGTAAATGAACACCTTGAATGAAGCAATTCTACTGGTCGTTCTACAGCGTTCAGCTGCGTTGGTAACTTTCAAAGTGAACATTAAACTTTCCCTTAAAGCTGGTATTTTGCAAGTAATCAATAATTCTCACTTTTACAATATATAATTTAGTGAGCAGTAAAACATTAATATGCAACGTTCAGGCCTATTAAATGGCCTTACCAAGTCCATAATAGGTAGGTGCCGTATTTAGCCCGATTCACGAAACAATTTGTAAATCGGCAACGACTTACCTTTCCGTAAAATGCAAGGACTTACATATTTTTTTACCATTTACAATGCTATTCAAGAGCATGCCAATCGCAGTTTCCCAGATTAACTCTGGACGCAGTTATATAAATTTTTTAAAAATTGTATTTCCCACAGTGTACAAAGCCATAGTGCAGGGAACTTGAAACTAGGGACCGGCAACACTAGGAGGGCCTCAATTGATCCCTGGATGGCGTCAGGCTCTGGTCAAAAGAATCTTTATGCTGATAACAGGTTTTGGTTTAAACTATAAAAAATGAACAGCAGTAAACCCCTCTCTAATGGGCCAACATTGACATGTTTTGTCATCAATATCCGAGCTGGGAGTATGTAATAAAGGGACTGGATTTCACATACTCTTCAAAACCACCACCCCCACCACCCCCACACTTCTAAAAATCACACTGTGAATACATTTACACGTTAGTAAGGCCAGCCTGACCAAAGTAGTACGTTTAGCATAATATATTTGATTGCATTTTTAAAACGGTAACAGAATTTATAGACATATTTAAACATTGCCAATTTAATAGAATAATTGTGAAAAATTCGAAAGGGGCACAAAACTTTTTTCCCACATGGGGGGCACAGTACTACAAAGTTTGACGACTACTGCCATAGTGACTGTTCAATTGCACATTTTGGAGCCCGCCTGTTGCTTACCATTTGTTGGCTTCCCGTCAGTCTTCTTTACAGCCTCCTTAACTGGTCAAGTCAGACATAACAATTTCCGGTCACCTCTGTGGTGCAGTAACCTATCACAGATTAATTGAAGTTAATTCTGTGCCCGTCAGCTGCTCCCCATGTAATTGAGGCACCATTTCTTATCTACCCCCGCTGCCTGATCCTCCTTTATTTTATTTATTTCCAGTCTTAGAAGTGAGCGTTTTTGGAGTTGCACCCGCTCAATTAAATTTGCAGGCAAGCCTTGGCTTCAGTTTCCATTTGACTTTATTTTGCCTTTCCTGTGTTGCAGACAGATACTTGTCTTTTTTTACTATTGTGTTTTATCTGGACTTGGAATTTCAGTTTAAAAAAATATTTATCCACCTTTTTGACTACAGAAAAAACATTTGAGACTCGACATTTGTTCAAACTACTTTATGGTTTGTTGAAATTTCACCACTTGCTGATCAGAGATGGAGGCAGACTTTGCAAGTGCAAGCCACTCACTGCCGCAACAGAGGAGAGCCTCTCCTAGGACAGCAAGGTCCTGAATGCATTTTTTTTAATTTAAATATATTTTTATTGTTATATCACTCAACAAATAAACACAAAAGAAAGATACAGGTGATTATAATGCGGTACAAGGGATAATACACTCCACTTAATCCTTGGCGGCCACATTTACCATTTCCGGGCTGGTGCCCTCCACCCGACCGCCCACGCAAGCGCGGGATCCCCCGCGTAGGTGCGCGCCAGGCCAAAGAGGCAGGGCCCGAGCAAAGCGTTATTCTAATCCACCTTGTGAAATAATAATCTACGATCAAGGGGGTGCAAAAGGAAGAGCACAGTAAGAGGGTCGGGGGGCCTAGTGAGCGCACACGGGGAGGGGGAGGATAGGGTGGGGTATAGAGGTGAGAGGCCACAGACCCCCATTCATGTTCCAACAATCCCATCCCTGAGCGTTAGCTGTGCTGCCAGGCACGCTGTCTGGGGGCAAGCAGAGGCCCCCAGGGGGATCAAGTCCACAGGCGGTTGGTGGCGGGGGGAGTCCTCTGGCAGGCAAGAAAGTCCGAGGCCGCGGGTCCCTGGAGGGCATGTAATGCTATTGTATGCGCCCTCACTTAGTTAGTTTGTCTCTAGTGCTATCGCTGTGTGCCCCTTTCTTTTTTTTTTTTTTTTTTTAATTGCATGTTTATTTGCTGGTAGTGCATCCACTTGTGACAGTGTCGCATTGTGTATGTTGGTATACGACTTTGTAGTATTTGTAGTGAAGTCTGGTAATTTTTGAAGTGTTGGTTGTCACTTTCGCACGGGCGTTGTCGATTGGAAAAATATTCAGGGCGGTCACTCATCGTCTTTGCTTTCTATGGCTATTAAGAAGGAGTTCCAAGTATTTAGGCCTTTGACCAGGATCCCTTTGTCCAAGAGAAGCTGCAGCGTCTGTGCCTCGGCCTTGGCCCAGCGCAGCAGTTCAGCATGCCATTGATCAATGCCCGGAGCGACTGGAGCTTTCCAGTGCATGGCTATGAGGTGTCTGTACATCACCAGCGCTAAAGCTATGTATCTGAGTGTTTGTTTCCGGTTTTTGGGACATGGGCCTATTCCCAATAAGCATAATTCGGGTGTAGGGGACAGTGTAACGGCTGCCCATTCGGCCAGCAATGTTATTATGTTGTTCCATGCATTTCGGATTGGGGGCAGTCCCACGTCATATGGAAGAAGGTGGCCTCGGTGGTTGCGCATCTGGGGCACGTCTGCGACGATTGAGGGAACATGTGCGTTATGCGGTGGGGTGATAGGTATGTTTGGTGCAAGTAATTGAACTGGGTGTAACGGAAACGCGGTTTGCGTGATACCTCTTTTATCATTTTCATAGCCTGACTCCATGCGGGCTGTGATAGGGGTTCTGACAGCACGCGATCCCATCTATTTTTTGCTTGTTCTTGTCTATGTCCAAGGTGGGTGGTTAGGATTGTGTATGTTCTTGATACATTTATTGGGGCGACTATGCTTCCTAGCAAGTCATGCAGTGTGGGGGAGACATTTGGTTCGGAGTTTCCGCATTTCCAGCGAGAGCATAGTACCTGTCGCACTGCTCCGAATGCTATGAAACTACCTTGCCCCAGGTTGTATTTGTCAGATTGAGCCTCGAAAGTTAGGAGGTGTCCTTCATTGTATATGTCGCCGACTGTGCGTATGCCCTTGTCGTACCACCCTCCCAGGCCCACCTTGGTAGCTATATTGGTGAGTTTTGGGTTGGCTAGTAGAGGAATCCTGGGAGAGTACTGTGGCGTTTTATCACCAGTTAGAGCGTGGCGACCCCATATCCAGTGCGCGGTTTTCAATAAGATATTCTGCAGGTGTTTGGGGCACTCGCGATTCATGAGATAGTGCAATACTCCCATGTTTCCCAAAGCCAAGAGGATCGACTGTGATTCTGCGCTATCGGGGCATCCGAGCCAGGTGGATATCCATTGCAAGTGAGCGGCTGCATAATATAATTCGAATCTGGCTGCCCCTAATCCGCCCATTATTAGTGGCTGGTATATTTTAGATAATGCCACGCGCCGCCGGCCATTGCCCCATATTAGAGCTGTTAATAAGCTATTTAGAGGTTTGAATAAGGAGGCGGGTAAAGCCAGTGGGAGGGCCATAAAAAAGTACAACAGGTGGGGTAGAATTATCATCTTTGCTATGGCAACTCTGCCCAAAAGCGAGAGTGGAAGCGAGCACCAGAAAGGCAGGGAGCCTCTAATGGATCTGATTTCTTGCCTGAGGTTGCCGTCCCTGAGATCCCGTATGTCTTGGTATATGTTTATTCGCAGGTATTTAAAAGTGGTGTGGCACCACTTCAGGTCGCCCGGGTTAGAGGGCAACCTGTGTGCTTCGGGAACTGGGTGCATGGGAAATATACATGATTTTGACCAGTTCACCTTCAGTCCGGCCAGCGAGCCAAATTTACGCAGTAGTTTCAGTAAGTCTGGCAGGGATTCAGTGTGATCTCGGAGAAAAATTAGTGCATCGTCTGCGTATAGGGACACAATACGGTATGTATGATCATCGCGGACGCCCCACGATGGGGCCATCGCACGCAGACGAGCTGCCAGTGGTTCAATGGCAAGTGCAAATAGGAGTGGGGATAATGGGCATCTCTGTCTGGTTCCTCTTTCTATATTGAACGATTGAGAAATCGTGTCACCTGTTTTGACCTTCGCTGATGGGCTAGTGTAAAGCACCTTTACCCAGTCAATGTATGTCCGTCCGAAGCCCATGCAACTGAGTGTTTCCATCAGAAAAGGCCACCCTTGCGTGTCAAACGCTGTTTCTATGTCTAATGACACTGCTACTTGGTGATAGTCGCACTCTGGGGAATTTGCCATTAGGCGCAATAGATTCCGAATGTTGCTGAAGGTATTACGGCCAGGTATAAAGCCGGATTGATCTTGGTGGACCAATTCTGATATACATGAGGGTAAGCGATTGGCTAAGATTTTTCAGAGTAGTTTGCAGTCTGTATTCAATAACGATAGCGGCCTGTATGAGCGTACATCTAGTGGGTCGCGACCAGTTTTAGGCAGTACCGCTATCAGTGCCTCCCGGCATGTGTCGGGCAGCTGGCCACGTTTTAAGGCCTCAGATAGCATCGCAAGATATGGGGTTAATATTTGAGCCGGGAATGTGCTGTAATATTCAATAGGTAGGCCATCGCTACCGGGTGCCTTGCCTTGTGATAGTTGTTGTAGAGCCTGTTGTATTTCTGTGATATCTATCGGCCTATCTAGGTCCGCTACCTGCGTAGCAGTTAGGCAGTTTAAACTAATACCGTTGAAAAATTCACTTAATAGTGCTGCGGAGGGTGGGGGGGGAGCTTTGTAGAGTGTGCTCTAGTACTCCCTAAAGGCACTGTTGATATCTGCTTGGGTATTTACTATTAATCCTGTGTCGAGGCGGATGGCTACTATGGGGGAATTCTGGCGTTCATTGTGTGTGAGCCATGACAGTAGTTTGCCTGATCTATCCCCTTCCGCATGCACACGGGCCATGTAGTGACGATAATCAAAGAGCCCTAGCCGATTATCTACTTCGTTCAATTGCGATCGCATTCTAGTAAGCTCTGCCTGTGTGATTTTGCCCCTTGCGAAGTTGAACGCAGAGGAGTGAACTTCACTTTCTAGTTTGCGGAGCTCGCGTAATAGTGTTTGACATACTCCTACTGTCGCTGAAATGCATGATCCTCTTATGACTGCCTTGTGTGCGTCCCACTCGTTTGCTCTGGAGTTCGTTGTCCCATCATTTTGGGTGAAGTAAGAAGAAATGTGTGTGGCTATCTCTTTTTTAAATGGAGGGTCCTGTAGTAACTGGATTTGAAGGCGCCAAGTTAGGATACAAACGCGTGGTCTACCCCATCTGATGTGGACAATAAGTGCAGAATGATCCAAGATTACCCTGGCAGTATATTCTGCGCCTGTCATTCTATGTGTAAGGTCCTGTGAGGTGAAAATAAGATCTATGCGGGTGTGAAGGAGATCTACAGGGGAGTAATAGGAGTATTCCCGGTCCTGAGGGTGTAGGTGTCTCCATGAGTCTTTCAGGCGGCTGTCTGACATCCATAGTTGTAGCATTTGTGAGTTTTTAGTTATTGGGGCGGCCGCAATGGGGGGGATGCGATCTGTCCATGTCTGTTGTGAAACACAGTTCATGTCCCCGCCCCAGATGCAGGATGAGGGTATGTCGTTTGATAAATGAGAAATTGTTCTTTGTAGAAATTTGCCCTGTCCGACATTCGGGACATATAGCCCGTTAATCACTAACATCTCCCCATCCAAGTGGCCCGCTAATTGTATATATCTGCCATCTCTATCGGTTACACTGCGTTGTACCACATAGGGGACCCCTGGGGCTATCCAGATGAATACCCCTCTGGCGAAAGATGAATCTCCAGAACCATAGACCTGTCCCGCCCATCTCCTTTCTAGCTGAGGGATATCATCAGGGGTGATATGTGTTTCTTGGAGAATGGCTATGTGAATATGGTGTCGTTTTAGATTTGCATGTATTCTATTGCGCTTTTTTATTCCCGCCATTCCCTTCACATTCCAGGTTATTATATTGTATATTGGTTCCTTATTCATTGTGTTGGATTGAGTTTTGAAGCGCCATGTGTTGTGATCCCAGGATCCCAACCCCAGTTTCGTCTGCTAATCGGCGTCAGCCCGTTACGCCCGCCCCCCATCCACACCCCCGCGCACCCCGCACCTGCCCGCCAGCCACCCCAGCCCTGAAAGAGAAGGCTAATGCATAGATGGGATAGGGGGAGAGGAGAGAGAATAGATAACGAAAAAAAGGATATTTCGGGTAAAGCCCGGGTTCAAACAAAGTGGCACAACCGGTGCCTAAACTGCAGTCTGGGTGGTTAAGTTCCATATGAGTATAATTAGGGTGGTGGGGAAGGTGGATTGGTTGAGGCCGGGCGTCAGGTGGCCCACCTCCAGGATAGTTCTTTCCCTGTGTGCTCCTAGTTGTGGCCGCATCTTCCAGTAGTGGTCCGATGAGGTTCCAACGGGGCAGCAGTCAGCCAGTCCTCGTCCCGGGGCAGTTGCGAGCCTCCATGCGCGGCTATGGGGAGAGAGGGGCCCCGCACCCCTACACATAGCACCAGGAGAGGGCACTGCGGGTACGCGCTGTGGGACCCTAAAGTTCGTCCGCCGAGCGCGAAGTGAGGTCGGGGCCGACCAGAAGGGGGGAGAGGGTTGGACTGGATTCCCCTCCGGGAGAGCCGCTGTCGGTGATGTCTGCTTCACTCCTGGTGTCGGTTTGTGATCGGGTGAATGTGCTGGTTTCCCTTAGAATTTGCACATGATCAGCTTCCATTTGTGATTTTGTTGGGTGCGATGTTGCTTTGGCTTTTTTTTTCCTTCTGGCGCTGGGGGTGATCCATTCTTTGGTTGCTGCCTTTTCCTTGGGTGAGCTGGCCAGGCCCTTAGGGTGGATCCATGTCCATGCGTCCTCCGGTGTGGGAAACATGAGCGTTTTCTCATTGATGATTATACGCAAGCGGGCAGGGAACATAAGAGAGTAAGTGATACTATGTTCCCGCAGAAGTTGTTTAATCTTGATGTATGATGCTCTTTTACGTTGCACTTCCATCATGTAGTCCGGATAAGCAGATATATTGCTATTTTCCAAGCTGATTGGGTTAGAGGATCTGAAGTGTTGGAGGACTGAGTCTCTTTCTCTATGGTTTAGAAACCGGGCTATCAGAGGACGAGGTGGTGCTCCGGTCCGCGGGGGTCTGCCCGGGATTCTATGGGCTCTCTCTATCACTGAAGCTTTAGTGGCGTCTTGTGTTTTCATTATGTCTTTCAGACAGTTCTCTATGAAATCCTCAACTTTAGGTAGCTCCAAGTGTTCTGGGATGTCGATAAATCTGATGTTGTTGCGTCTTGAGCGACCTTCCGCTTCCTCGGCCCTACGTTGCAACTGTGCCAGTTCCGTTTCCATTTGTTGGATTTTGCTTTTCATGTCTGCCACCTCTGGTTGAACAGTTTTTAACGCCAATTCTGTGTTGTGCAATCTATCTGTTAGTTTGCGGTGGTCGGCGCGAAGCAGTGAGACTTCCAATGCCGCAGCATCAATTTTCCCTTCCAGCGAGGTTTTGGTCTCCATTATTGCTTGCATGATTTTGTCGAACTGTAGAGAGTGTATACGTAGAGTTTCGCTCAGATGGAGCATTGTTGCGGATTGCGTGTCAGAGTGACCTGCCAGAGGGGGGGGGATCCCCGTCTGTGAGGGCCCCCAATTTGGGGTGTTTCGGTTTAACCATTGCACCTCCCACACAGCGGGCTGGGACCGGGCTGCGCGAGGTCACCAGCGGGCCCAGACGGATCAGAACAGGGGGCCGGCATACGATAAATGGATGATTCGGGGGGGGCCAGAAGGTGTTACAGTGGCCGAGCTCTCATGAGGACTGCCCGGAGCTTGACTTTTGAGCGTCACTTCTTGTTGCTTGAGTTCTTATTGTTACTATGGGCCTTTCTTTTTCACCACAACCTGTTCAGCTACTGGTGTCACCACCAGCCCCGCCCCAGTGGCAGTAGTTTCTCCTTGTTGTGGTTTGTTGGATTATATCTTGCTTCAATTGTGACCTTGTTCGATCTTTCTAATATTTTATTGATTTTTGTATTTTATTTTTTTCCCCTTTTTTTTTTTTTTCCTTCTTTTAGGTTTTTCCTGAGTTTTCCTTTCTTTTTGTGTGGCTCTCCTCCTGGCCGCGGTACCAGGTCGCCGCACCCAGTGGATGTTCCTCCTGAGGGCTGTGGACAGGCCCGTTCAGATCTCCATTGTAGGGGTGGGGCGACCGCCACCAACAGGCCGCCACACCCGGTCCAGGCCCCAGCACGCACAGCACCCGTATCAGGAGGGGGCCCGGAAAGAAAGTCTGCGCAGTCCCTCCGCGGATGGAATGCCCCGGCGGGCCACCTGGGGCCCGGGCCCCCCGCAGGTGAGCGCGCACAATCCTTAGTTCCAGACGGGGAGCGGTCGGCTCCAGCAGGCCAGATCGCCCGGCCCAGGCCCGTGCACTCGGCGTCTGCTCCCGCAGAGGCCTGGGACCCGTTCGCTGTCCCCGCGCGGGGAGAGACACGCAGGTAGGTCGCTCAGGGCGCCACCCCCGACCGAAGGCCGTGCCCGCCTACCTCGTATTCCTTGGTCTGTAGGCCACCCAGCCAGGGTGTGGCTGGGCCGGGGATGCAGCGCCCGTGAGTCGCGCCCCAGGGAGACGACTCCCGGCACCGAAGCGTGGTTATTCAGGCATCTCAGCCCCAGCGCCTAGATAGAAACACGGGGAGGTCCGAGGGGGCCGCCCCGATGCTGCGTCGCCGCTGCTCCTTCCTCAGCTAGGGCAGCCGGTCCTCCGATCCGCAGCACCGACCGCGTCTCCCTCTGTTCTCTTCGGCGGGAAAACGCTGGACTGGCTCCCGCGACTCCAGAGTCCTCGAGGCTACCCCCAGGCAGGGGGGAGAAGACTCGTTACTAATTTGCACAACAGGGACCAGGATGATTGTGCAAAAGGTGGGCCATGAGCAGAGCTCTTTGTTCAAGCGTCCACTCCGGCCACCATCTTGGCCACGCCCCCAAGGTCCTGAATGCATTAAACAATGTGATGGTGTGATAGTATTTGTTTTGCTAGAGAATGAACATCGATTTTTTGAGACCTGTCACCTCCTCTCTCAAACATCACACTGAGAGATGGGGTATTGTAGTCTTGCTCATGCATGCAATTATTTCAAAGAAAAAAAGTATGTGATTTTGAAAAAATAAATACATTTGGGAGAATGCATGTCTCCTATTGACTCCTGTTGAAGCACAGGCAGTTTCACGCAGGAGACAGCTAAAATAAAGCAATTTTTAGCTTAAAAAAGCAGGAGTCTCCTGTCTAAGTTAAGTATACTGGTATGTACACTTTTGTGCTTCCGTTGAGCTTTTATACTAACATACCTGAAATCAATGATTTTTAGGTGAAAAGTGTAGGACTGGAATCAGTGTCAGAGGTGGTCATTCTACTCTAACAAACAGGGGTATTCACTAAATTTACAAAAGTTTGCCTGGGCAAGAGGTCGAAAACTAGAAACTTCCCAGTAAGTCCTTGATGCCTGGTCACTCCACTAAAAGAGTGACATCTAGAAAAAAGGAATGCAATTCTAGGTAATGAACCTAGGTTACATCTTCATTCATTTTAACATTATGCAGAGTAATTTTTTGGGTTTGGGCAGGCTTTGTTTCACACAGAGAGGGACACGTTGCACTGCTATATTAAAAGACTCTGAGTTGACTTAGAAGATGTAGAGAGGAGAACCATATGTAGAGAATAAGGAGCTTTGAAATTAGGACAAGAATGTTATCAATGCAATTTAGGGAATACGTTACATTTAAAATTGTGCCAAACGTTGAGACATGACAGTGATACATAAATGGTTTGAGCCCAATATGCTTCTAAGCCAAGTCTCTCACTATTCCAGTAACAATTCAAGATGGACATGAGGTGGGTATAAAAAAAAGCGAACTATAAAGATACCTAGAGTTTTTGACTGCCTACCAAGTAAGGGATGATCATTTTTTATTCCACAAACATTCTGCAATTCTTGCAAATGATGCAGTTACTACCCATAGCCATCAAAACTTTTCAGCTATACACCACTTCACTCTACAACATTTTCTTCCACTCTACTCTGACACTCTACACCACTCTATGACACCCTACTTCACTCAACCATACTCCACTCTGTGCCACTTCACTGTAGGGCACTATACTCCAAACTACCCCAGTCCACTCCACGGTACTCTACTCTGTGACAATCTAGGCCACTCTATGACACACCATGCCACTCTGGCACCTTTCTCCAGTCTAATCTATGCCACTCCATTCAGCAACAATTTACTCCACTCTATGGCCCTCAACTCTGTGACCCTCCTCTTTATGCCCCCACTCTACCCCCCTCTACAGTATACCACCACACTGTACAGCACTGCACTCTTCACTCTATGGCCCTCTATGCCGCTCTATTCCACCCTACAACACTTATACCACTTTAGTCCACTATATGCTATGCCATGTCACTCTGACACTTTACTCAAGTCTGAGCTATGCCATTCCACTGTAAACCACTTCAAAACACATTTTAGTCCACTCCCCTCTATGCCCCTCAACTCTGTGCCCCTCCACTCTGACAAATGGGAATTATGACCGTGGCGGAAACCGCCAACAAAGACAGTCACTTTAACACTCCGACCGCCACGGCAGTACAAACAAACAGCGCGGCGGTCACCGCCAACAGACAGGTAGAAGACAAAGTACCGCCCACAGTATCACAACCTACCAATCCGCCAACTTTTCGGGGGCTGATTCACCGCTGATAAAAACACGGCAGAAACAGCCATTTCAAAGGGAAAACGCTCACCTCTACACACTCCACGAGGAAGGAGGGCACCATGGAGCCTGAACTTCATATTCTTCCTGCACTAGTCTTCCTGCTCCAATACGACGATCATCAACGCCGGCGGCGAAGACAATGGTGAGTACTGCACCTACGACATAGGGGAGGGGGAGGCAAAAGACAGGGACACACACACGCAACACCCCCACCCCCATCCCGACCCTCACCCACTACAACACACACACCAATGCATATCCAAACATTACAGTAACAACCCCTAACCCCCCGGAAGAATGCAAAGACCAAAGGAAATGAGTGGAACCATTGTAATATATCAAAATACAGTAACCAAACATCTTCATATATATATATATACACATTCAACAAAATATACACCACGATTGGTAGTGCAGGTAATGCACAAGTCATTGTCCGTGGACCACTGGGCCCAAAATGCATGGGCGAGGCCCACACAAGATACCTGATCAAAACGGAGAGAACACTGCTGGGGCATCAGATACAAATACAACATGCACCTCAGGGGGAAGGGAAGGGGGGGCACCTCAGCCAGATGAGTGCACCACGCCAGATCCACGAGGGGGCTCCATGCCCATTGATGTATCCAGGGGAGTGCAAAGCCACAGTCTCTCAAGTCTCTACAGTGGGTGGTTTGCACACTGTACCATCCTGGGGAGTGCAAAGCCACAGTCTCTCAAGTCTCTACAGTGGGTGATTTGCCCACTGTACCATCCTGGGGAGTGCAAAGCCACAGTCTCTCAAGTCTCTACAGTGGGTGGTTTGCCCACTGTACCATCCTGGGGAGTGCAAAGCCACAGTCTCTCGAGTCTCTACAGTGGGTGGTTTGCCCACTGTACCATCCTGGGGAGTGCAAAGCCACAGTCTCTCAAGTCTGTGCAGTGGGTGATTTGCCCACTGTACCATCCTGCGGAGTGCAAAGCAAGAGTCTCTCAAGTCTCTACAGTGGGTGGTTGCCCACTGTACCATCCTGGGGAGTGCAAAGCCACAGATTCTCAAGTCTCTACAGTGGGTGGTTTGCCCACTGTTCCATCCTGGGGAGTGCAAAGCCACAGTCTCTCAAGTCTCTGCAGTGGGTGATTTGCCCACTGTACCATCCTGGGGAGTGCAAAGCCACAGTCTCTCAAGTCTCTACAGTGGCTGGTTTGCCCACTGTACCATCCTGGGGAGTGCAAAGCCACAGTCTCTCAAGTGGATGCCTTTCTCCACTGGTTCTGGAGGGGGCTTTGTGCACAGAGTGCTTCATCCTGTGCAGGACAGACTGAGTGGACGCATGTCTCCACTGGTTCTGGAGGGGGCTTTGTGCCCAGAGTGCTTCATCCTGTGCAGGACAGACGGAGTGGATGCATGTCTCCACTGGTTCTGGAGGGGGACTGGTGCCCAGAGTGCTTCATCCTGTGCAGGACAGACTGAGTGGATGCATGTCTCCACTGGTTCTGGAGGGGGACTGGTGGCCAGAGTGCTTCATCCTGTGCAGGACAGAGGTAGTGGATGCATGTCTCCACCGGTTCTGGAGGGGGCTTTGTGCCCAGAGTGCTTCATCCTGTGCAGGACAGACTGAGTGGATGCATGTCTCCACTGGTTCTGGAGGGGGCTTTGTGCCCATAGTGCTTCATCCTGTGCAGGACAGACTGAGTGGATGCACGTCTCCACTGGTTCTGGAGGGGAACTGGTGCCCAGAATGCTTCATCCTGTGGAGGACAGAGGTAGTGGATGCATGTCTCCACTGGTTCTGGAGGGGGCTTTGTGCCCAGAGTGCTTCATCCTGTGCAGAGAAGAGGTAGTGGATGCATGTGTCCACTGGTTCTGGAGGAAGCTTTGTGCCGAGAGTGCTTCATCCTGTGAAGGACAGACTGAGTGGATGCATGTCTCCACTGGTTCTGGAGGGGGACTGGTGCCCAGAGTGCATCACTCTCCCCGTGACGGTCCCAGTTGCGTCACTGCCCCAGACGCTCATGGGCTAGCGGTGCTTGAGTTGGCGGTCCTTGCCCTGTTCGGCGGTGCTTGAGTTTGCAGTTTCTGACCTGTTCAGCGGTGCTTGCCATGGCGGTCTTTGCCCTGTTCAGCGGTGCTTGCCCTGTTCAGCGTTGCTTGCCATGGCGGTCTTTGGTCCTGGGCAGCTGGGCTATGGCTGGCGGTGGCATCCTGGCCACTGGCGATCGGGCAGCCCTCCTGGGCACTGACTCTGGTGGTGGCCTCCTGGGCACTGACAATCGGGCTGCCCTCCTGGGCACCGACTCTGGCTGTGGCCTCCTGGCCAGTGACGATTGGGCTGGCGGTGGCCTCCTGGGCAGCGGGGATGATGGCTGTCTTCTCCGCCGTGCTGCTCCTCCCAGACTTTGGCGATTTCTTCTGCCTCTTCCCCACCTTGGGAGGAGTCACAGCTGAGTCGACACTCCCCCTGGGACCCTTGTGAGCGGCTTTGCTGGTTGGAGTCTTTCCCCTCTCCCGCCGGGCACTGTCCAACTTCTGGTGCTTCACGGGGGGACTGGCTGTGCTGTGGCTCCGTGTCACACTGACTGCCCTGGTGCCCGGTGCACTCCACATACCTCTAACAACAGGCACCACTGGTCCCGGAGATTTTTTGGCTGAGGTGCTAGTACGGGACCTATGAATTGGAGGGGGGGGGGAATAGGTCAAGCTTGGTCAGGAAAAGTTTCTTTACAACACTGGGATGGGTAGCTGGAGGGGGTCTGGGAGTGGAGGAAGAGGAGGTGGTTGTAGGAGGTGTAACTTTTGTGGCTTTGGGTGCAGGTGCATGCGCTGGAGGCTGTTGTGAGGTGGATGTATGTTGGGTGGGTGTGTGCCTGCGTTTGTGTACTTTGGGAGGGGGTGTCACAGACACACTGGGAGAGGACACAGGGGACGTGTAAATGGTAGTGGGGGTGGTGACTGCACGTGAGCGGGGTGTGGTGGTGGGTGTGCTGGTGCGGGACCTAGTGGCTGTAGTGGTAGTGCATGCAGCTGAGTGTAGACGAGATTGGGAGGGAGGAGGGAGACGACGAGAAGGGGGACACAGTGGAGGCAGTGGATGTTGCTGTGCCTGTATGTGTGTGATGCTTGAGTGAATGCCTGTGGGATGTGTGGTGCTAATGTTTGCCTGAGCTTCCCTTGTGTGGTGAGGTGTGTTCATGCTGGTCTGATGGTGTGCTTGGGATAGGCTGGGGTACAGGGGATTGGGTCTGGTTGGAGGAAGTTGGAGGGGGGAGGCTAGACACAGGGACAATGGCTGCCTTCAGTGCTGAGGCCAGAGTTTGAAGGGTTCGATGAAGAGCAGCCTGACCAGAATGAATGCCCTCCAGGAATGCATTTGAGTGTTGCAATTCCCTTTCTACACCCTGGATGGCATTCAAAATGGTAGACTGCCCAACAGTGAGGGACCTGAGGAGGTCAATGGCCTCCTCACTGAGGGCAGCAGAGGTGACAGGAGCTGAGGTGCCTGGGGCGAAGGTGATGGCCACCCTCCTGGGTGAGCGGGCACGGGGCGAAGGCTGAGGGGCTGCTGGGAGGGAGGTGCTGGTAGGGGGGGTGGTGGCTGTACCTGTAGAAGTGGGGGTCACAGATTTTGCCGCCACCACAAGGGAGCTCCCATCAGAGGACGAGTCTGTGTCGCTGGTTGCAGATCCTGTGACTGCCGTGAAGCTCCCCTCGCCCTCCGTCCCACTTGTGTATTCAGAGTCCGTGGTGTGGCCCTCCAAGGCCATGTGGGATGCAGCTCCCTCATGCTCCGGTGCCACTGTACCTCCGCCTGATGATGCTGATGCACACAAGAACAGGGAGACCACAAAAAGGGAGGGGACGACAGAAGAAAGACAGGTTGAGTGCATGGCTTACCGCTACCATTGGCGGACAATACAGACACAGCAGCCCCTTGCACTACGCCGCGCTGTTGGGCTCTACAGATGAAGTTCCTGGGATATGGCCTACATGGCTATGGTCGACATCTGCACACATAGATGACACAGGGGCATGTATACCTGTACTTGGCACTCTACAGAGGTGGGGTGGAGTGCCACATGGCCTGCATTACGGAGGGGCCTAGCCTACGGAACACGCTCTGGTCTAGGGGAACCCACAGCCCTCCTCCCCCACCCAGACACCTTCACTGCGCGCAAAGTCCACAGAATGGTGTTGTACTCACCACCTTGTGTCTGCTGTGATGCCCTCAAGCGCCCATCCAACTCAGGGTAGGCCACCGCCAGGATCTGGAACATCAGGGGGGTCATGGTGCGACGGGCACCCCGCCCACGTTGGGAGGCCATCCCCAGCTGAGCCTCCGCCGTCTTCTTGCTCCAGTGGCGAATGTCCTCCCATCTTTTACGGCAGTGGGTGCTCCGTCTGAGGTGGACCCCCAGGGTCCGGACGTCCTTGGCGATGGCACGCCAAATATCCTTCTTCTGGTGGGCGCTGACCTTAATGAAATGTACAGGGGAATAAGAGAAGTCATTAGCAACTGCACCGTCGAAGTGATTGGCCCACATCCCTACCCTTGCCATGTGGCACATGAATTCACAGTCCTTCATGCACGCAGAACTGTGCCCCCTTCATTCTTACAACCAGCCCTCTCCACTCAGACATAGCTCATACAACGTGCTCCCTGTGTACTTACCTGTTGGTCTGGAGGACCGTAGAGTAGCGTGTACTGGGGAGGACCCCGTCCACGAGCTTCTCCAACTCCTGTGCAGTGAAGGCAGGGGCCCTTTCCCCAGACGCACAAGCCATTGTCTCTTCCAGACCGAGGTCACAGCAGCACTTGCAGTGTAGGTCCTCTCCTGTTGAAGATCAGGTATTGAGTGATTGAACAGATAGAAAATGGCGGTCACGTCCGTGGCGGTGACGTCTGCGGCGGTGCGTACCATCACCGCCGGCGCACTTCGTCATTGGCTCCTTGGACCCATAGGGTCCAATGTTAACTAATGCAGCATTGTGCCGCAGTCTTCGACCGCCTACCGCAACGGTGTACAACGCCAGCGCACTTACCTCACATCCCATTGTCCCAGTTTAGAGGTCAGGCAGCCGCCATTTCAGGGGCCCACATGGCTTAATTTTTAAGTGCGTCACACATACCTAGGCCTAGACTCAACACACATACAGGCAACTTTTGGATTATGTTTTGTGTTCAGTGTAGACTGTGGGTACATACCTCTGAGTTGTTTGACTCTGTGCTCGCTGTTGTCCTTCCTAGGCACCGTCCGCTGGGACATGTGAATCGATGGCGGAATCCTCCGGTGTAGCGACCGCTGGTGGACCTGTTGACAATGGAGGAGCGACATTTAATCATCACCTACAGGTTTGACCGTGCCACAATCCAGGAACTGTGTACCCAGTTGGAGCCTGACCTGATGTCAGCAATCCACCATCCCACAGGAATCCCCCCTCAAGTGCAGGTGCTATCAGTCCTCCTTTTTCCTTGCAAGTGGGTCATTTCAAACAACAGTGGCCATGGCATCAGGGATGTCCCAGCCTATGTTTTCCAACGTGTTGTCCAGAGTGTTGTCTGCCCTGCTGAAACACATGCGGAGCTACATCGTTTTCCCTCAGGTGGAGGATTTGCCTACAGTGAAAGGTGACTTCTATGTCCTTGGACATATCCCTAACATCATAGGTGCCATTGATGGGACCCATGTAGCTCTGGTCCCCCCCCACAGGAGTGAACAGGTGTACAGGAACTGGAAGAGTTATCATTCGATGAATGTACAGATGGTATGTTTGGCAGACCAGTACATCTCCCAGGTATATGCTATGTTCCCTGGCTCAGTGCATGACGCCTACATCTTGCGGAATAGCAGCATCCCTTATGTGATGGGTCAACTCCAGAGGCACCGGGTGTGGCTATTAGGGGACTCTGGTTACCCCAACCTGTCATGGCTACTGACCCCAGTGAGGAATCCCAGGACCAGGGCAGAGGAAGGCTACAATGAGGCTCATGGGTGAACTAGGAGGGTGATCGAACGCACCTTCGGCCTCCTGAAGGCCACGTTCAGGTGCCTCCATATAACAGGTGGTTCCCTATTCTACTCACCAAGGAAGGTGTGCCAGATCATCGTGGCCTGCTGTATGCTTTACAATTTGGCTTTTCGACGACAGGTGCCTTTTCTGCAGGAGGATGGTCCAGATGACGGTGTTGTGGCAGCTGTGGAGCCTGTGGACAGTGATGTGGAGGAAGCAGAGGAAGAAGACATTGACAACAGGGACTCAGTTATCCAGCAATATTTCCAGTGACACACAGCTGAGAATACATTCCTGCCTACTACAAGTACTTTCACACTTCTACCTCTATCCAACGTGTGTCATCTGCTTAGATTCCTCATGGACTTGAGATGTGTGACATAGGTATGTTGACATTACATTTGAAAAAGCATTTTGTCACTGTCATTGCTAATATACATTTTCTAAATCACAGACTGACTCCAGGTTGTTTTGTGCTTCAAGGGTGTTTATTTCAGTGTTAAATATTGGAGGGGGGTTGTAAAATGGTGAGAGGTGATGGTGGAGGAATGTCCATGGCAGAGTCCAGTCTATTAGTCTCACAGGTGCATTGCTCATATGGGCATAGGAAGTGGAGCTGGGGCAGTTCCAATATGGACAGGGTTACAAAGTGGGACAGTAGGATGACAATCAGGGTGGTCTTATTTCTTGGCGGGGGTCTTGGCATCGTGCTCTGTCTTGTTCCTGGTTCTCAGGGACCGCTTGCGGGGTGGTTCTCTGTCTGCAGGGGGTGGGGTGCTGGTGTGGTGGTCCTGTGGCGGTGCCTGCTGTCCACTAGCGCCGGCGGAGGTGGTGGGCAGTTCACTGTCCAGGCTAGTGGCAGGGGCCCCTTGGAGTGCCACAGTGTCCCTCCTAGTGTTCAGTATCTCCTTCAGCACCCCTACGATGGTGCCCAGGGCGGTGCTGAGTTCCTCCCTGAAGCCCAAATACTGTTCCTCCTGCAGGCGCTGGGTCTCCTGAAACTTGGCCAGTACCGTTGCCATCGTCTCCTGTGAGTGGTGGTATGCTCCTATGATGGAGGAGAGGGCCTCGTGGAGAGTGGGTTCCCTAGGCCTGTCCGCCCCCTGTAGCACGGCAGCCCTCCCAGTTCCCCTCTGTTCCTGTGCCTCCATCCCCTGGACCGTGAGCCCACTACCACTGCCCCCAGGTCCCTGCTGTTGTTGGGGTGGTGGGTTATCCTGGGTTCCCTGTAGTGGTGGACACACAGCTGATTGACGTGTCCTGGGAGGGAGGTATTGGCCCGCTGGGTGGGTGCTGTGCTGGTGTTACCAGAGGGTGGAAGCTCTGTGGTGGGCTGTGCCTGTGTGAGGGGAACCAACTGTCCCGAGGCCGACGATGGTCCGGGCTAGTCATCTAGATCCAGGTAGACAGAGCTGCTGTCATCACTGTGGGCCTCTTCTGTGGATGGGGTGGAGATGTCTGGACCCTCCTGTCTGGTGACGTTGGGTAGTGGTCCTGCAGGGGTGGAAAGGCATGATTATTGCACCTGTGTGTTTCATGGTGTGCAATGGGTGGGTGACCATGTACCCCAGTGCTAGCATTCCTGTGTGTGGGCTTGTGTGATGATGGTTGAGGGGGGTGTTATGGGTATGTGCAGTGGGCATGCTTTAGTGATGGGTGTCCATGCTTTGTTTTTTGCATGCAGGGCTTGGTGCTGGGATGGGTGGTTTGTGATGTTGGTACATTTGTGAGGAGTTGGAGTGATAGGGGTGGGGGCGAGGGTGGGGGTATGTGATAGCATGCAGGTAGGGTGGGGGATATGATAGTTAAGATTTGACTTACCAGAGTCCATTCCTCCACCGACTCCTGCGAGGCCCTCAGGATGCAGAATAGTCAAGACCTGCTCCTCCCATGTTGTTAGTTGTGGGGGAGGAGATGGGGGCCCGCTGCCAGTCCGCTGTACCGCGATGTTGTCTGGAGACCACGGAACGCACCTTTCCCTGTAGGTCGTTCCACCTCTTCCTGATGTCGTCACAATTTCTTGGGTGCTGTCCCACTGCGTTGACCCTGTCGACTATTCTTCTCCATAGCTCCATCTTCCTAGCAATCGAGGTGTGCTGCACCTGTGAGCAAAATAGCTGTGGCTCTACCCGTATGATTTCCTCCACCATGACCCTGAGCTCCTCCTCAGAGAACCTGGGGTGTCTTTGCCGTGCCATGGGGTAGTGTAGGTGATGTGTGGGGTGGTGTATGTGGTGATAAGTGTGGTGATATGTAGTGGTGTGTGGTGTTTTGTGCGTGGAAGTAGTGTGGGTGATGGTGTTGAGTGTCTGTGGCTGCTAGTTTGTGGATGGTGGTGTCTCTCTCTGTGCTTCGTTCTCAATGTGGTGGTGTTTTGTATATGTGTGTGTATTTTGAGCGCGGCGGTGTGTACCGCCAATGGAATACCGCGGTTGAAAGACCACCGCGTGGATTCGTGGGTCGTGATAGCATGGGCGTATTTCTGTTGGCGTGACGGTGGAGGTTTTGTTTTTGCCAGTTTATCACTGACCTTTGGTGTGGCGTACTTATGTGGGTGTCTGAATTTTGTCGGATTTCAGGGTTGTGGGTCATAATAGCTGTGGCGGATTTCCGCAGCCACAGCGGTGTGTTGGTGGTCTTCTGCACAGCACTAAGTGGCTTTTACCGCCAATGTTGTAATGACCCCCTATATTCTTCTCCACTCTATGCCACTATCCAGGACTCCACTTTATGCCACTTCAGTTTTGGCCACTCCACTCCACTCCACTTTGCCACTCCACTCTATGCCACACCACTCTACTCAACTCCACTCCATGATACTCCTGTCCATGTCACACCACATCATATTCCACTCTTCACCACACTACTCCACTATACTACACTCCCCTCTATGGGTCCGATTCACAAAGGTAAACTTAAACATCTAAGTTTACGATTTTTGGCAATTCACAATGGACATTTACAAATAGTATCTTTACATCCACACTTGGGACAGAGATCTGCCCTGAGTGCAGACGTAAAGATGCTAATTGTAGATGCCCTTTATGAAGTCTCAAAAATCATGAACTTAGATGTTTGGTATACATTTAGACCAAAAGCCTAAGCTTATCTTTTTGAATCGGGCCCTATTTCACTACCTTTCAGCCATGCTGAACAGCAGCCACTCTGGTGTACAACATAGCGAAAACACACTTGCAAAGCCAAGACTTTTTGCCTTGCCCGAGCTTGTTTCCTTTTGTTTCTACATGAGGATATTTATCCTGTGAAGAAACACTTTTTGCTATAGTTCCATAAAATTTGAGTTATCTGTTTCTACTTCTCACATCGAATAGGGGAGAAAATAAGTGGAATAAATCTCTGTATGTTTCCGTGGTGGGAAAGGTATGACCATGAGCACACGTTTCTGGGCACTTATGAGCTTTGAAGGTGGGACACACATTCATACACCCACTGCCCACCACTTATGTGGGATTTACTTTTGAATAACATTGTGCACTTGTTGGTTAATAATCTGTCACAGTAACATTTTTGACGAGTGAAAGGTCACCTTTTGTGATTTATGCATTGCTTTATGACATGGACTAAATGTGTATACATGTAATAATAATTATATGCTCCTTATATAGCCTTTTTGCACTATGGTTATATATTTTTGTGTCTTAGAAATACCCACAATACTGGTGCCCATTGTATTGACTACGAAGAGACAGAAGCTAAGCAAATCCACCATTAATTGAACTTGTGGCCCTGACATCACTCAAAAAGTTCCCCTTTGGATGCATTAGCCCTCTGAACTATACTAAAGAGTATCACATTCAATTTGTTTATAACACTTTAACCACCCTTGCTTAAATCTGTTGATAATTACAAAATGGAATCAAATACAGATTAGATTTGTGTGTTTGTATTTAACTGTTGTATTTCTAATTTTATTTGCGGCTGCTACAACAGCCATTAGAATGTCTTGTTTAGGTAATAACTTTTACCATTTCTTTAATGCTTTCTTTTGCCTAGGGTTTACATGAAGGTGGGCAAAGGAATTGTGTTAATTTGCATCAACCACTCAATGAGAAAGCTGATTATTAGTTGGGATGTATGCTAACCCTCCACAAGTCACAACACCACTATTCTTGTCAGGTTGAGTGAATATTTCAGCAATTCACACATGAGCTCAGCCCCTGGTAACTATGGTACAGAACAGACTGGTTAAAACTAAGAAAATGTGTAAAGCAATTAGAAGTACCATACCAGTTGAAAACACAATGCAATAAAAATCTGGTTCCAATTTATAAAATAAAAAGATAATATTTGAAAAATGTAAGTGACATCAAAAATCCAATATGAAGAACAGGATAGGTTCTAGCCTGGCTATCTGTTTGCACTTAGCCAAGATGTAGGTCCAGT
This sequence comes from Pleurodeles waltl, assembly GCF_031143425.1. Classification (NCBI taxonomy): domain Eukaryota; kingdom Metazoa; phylum Chordata; class Amphibia; order Caudata; family Salamandridae; genus Pleurodeles; species Pleurodeles waltl. The sequence continues at coordinate 141,806,918 of NC_090440.1, forward strand.
GAAATGAGGGCCAGATACAGAAACCAGGCTTGTCCCAGTAGGAGGTTATAACTTCTGAATTAGTATGTGGAAAGGAAATCAAAAATCCTCTGTGGAGGGAATAGGCGACAAACGCTCCACAAGGCTAGATAGCTGTTGATTGAAGTCCCATTGAAGCCATTGACCTTTGGTGGGAAAACTCTGAGTGGAAGAAATAAAAAAATTGTACTCAAGGAAGATCTCTTGCCAGCCCGGTACTTTGGCACCATCGCCCAGTTGAGATCTCTATATTTGGATTTAGCCATTTTTTTGGAGCTCAAATTGCTCCAGCAGATCAGGGCTACAAGCGGTGCCAGACAGGGCTCCACAAGGCCAGATACCCTCTATGCGACGTCTCGCTGAAACATTTGCTGCTGTGAAAAAGCTCAGAGCGGGAACAACCTGAAACATTTATTCAGTGACAATGATCCTTTGTTGGATTAATTTGGAAGGTTTGGCCTGGTCCTCGGGGTTCTTTGGAGCCAAAAAGTTTCTAAGTCCAAGGTTTTGCAGGTTGGTATGTGGAGTACACTTTGATATAGCCAAGGGTCCCAGGGCCTCTCAAAAAACATTTGGGGGTCAATACTCACTCCAGCAGAAGCCACCAGCATAGTGCAGGTCAGTTCCAGTGTGAATTGGTCAGCTGGCCTCTTCACTAAAAGGACTTCTTGCAGCTTTGTGAGTCCCTGTAGCTTCAGAGGAGGTTAGCCAATGGACCCTTGGAGACCTCTTCTTTGTACTTAATACAACTATGAGCAGGTCTAGCCTTTCAGGTCTCCTAGCAGGTTCAGTCCTTCTTCTGTCTTCCAGAAGCCTATTGGTGTCCCCAGGGTTGCCACAGTTATGCCTATCCTGTGGTTAGCGGTGACCCCAACCGTCCCTGACTAATATGGATATGGCTCCCATGGATACCCAACTTTGCAGCAGTTCCTTGATGCCCTATGTAGGAAAATACCATCTTGCCTGGCATGTTACCCCCATATTTCACTGTATATATGTTGTTTTAGTTGTATGTGTCACTGGGACCCTGCCAGCCAGGGCCCCAGTGCTCATAAGTGTGCCCTGTATGTGTTACCTGTGTTATGACTAACTGTCTCACTGGGGCTCTGCTATCCAGAACCTCAGTGGTTATGCTCTCTCATTTCTTTCCAAATTGTCACTAACAGGCTAGTGACCAATTTCACCAATTTACATTGGCATACTGGAACACCCTTATAATTCCCTAGTATATGGTACTGAGGTTCCCAGGGTATTGGGGTTCCAGGAGATCCCTATGGGCTGCAGCATTTCTTTTGCCACCCATAGGGAGCTCTGACAATTCTTACACAGGCCTGCCCTTGCAGCCTGAGTGAAATAACGTCCACGTTCTTTCACAGCCATTTACCACTGCACTTAAGTAACTTATAAGTCACCTATATGTCTAACCTTTACATGGTAAAGGTTGGGTGCTAAGTTACTTAGTGTGTGGGCACCCTGGCACTAGCGAAGGTGCCCCCACATTGTTCAGGGCAAATTCCCCGGACTTTGTGAGTGCGGGGAAACCATTACACACGTGCACTATACATATGTCACTACATATGTATAGCGTCACAATGGTAACTCCGAACATGGCCATGTAACATGTCTAAGATCATGGAATTGTCACCCCAATGCCATTCTGGCATTGGGGAGACAATTCCATGATCCCCCGAGTCTCTAGCACAGACCCGGGTACTGCCAAACTACCTTTCCCGGGTTTCACTGCAGCTGCTGCTGCTGCCAACCCCTCAGACAGGTTTCTGCCCTCCTGGGGTCCAGCCAGGCTTGGCCCAGGAAGGCAGAACAAAGGACTTCCTCAGAGGGAGGGTGTTACACCCTCTCCCTTTGGAAAAAGGTGTTAGGGCTGGGGAGGAGTAGCCTCCCCCAGCCTCTGGAAATGCTTTCATAGGCACAGATGGTGCCCATTTCTGCATAAGCCAGTCTACACCGGTTCAGGGATCCCCCAGCCCTGCTCTGGCGTGAAACTGGACAAAGGAAAGGGGAGTGACCACTCCCCTGACCTGCACCTCCCCTGGGAGGTGCCCTGAGCTCCTACAGTGTGCTCCAGACCTCTGCCTTCTTGGAAACAGAGGTGCTGCTTGCACACTGGACTGCTCTGAGTGGCCAGTGCCAGCAGGTGATGTCAGAGACTCCTTCTGATAGGCTCCTCCAGGTATTGCTAGCCTATCCTCTCTCCTAAGTAGCCAAACCTCCTTTCCTGGCTATTTAGGGTCTCTGCTTTGGGGAATTCTTTAGATAACGAATGCAAGAGCTCATCAGAGTTCCTCTGCATCTCTCTCTTCACCTTCTGCCAAGGAATCGACCGCTGACTGCTCTGGAAGCCTGCAAAACTGCAACAAAGTAGCAAAGACGACTAGTGCGACCTTGTAACGCTGATCCGGCCGCCTTCTCGACTGTTTTCCTGGTGGTGCATGCTGTGGGGGTAGTATGCCTCCTCTCTGCACTAGAAGCTCCAAAGAAATCTCCCGTGGGTCGACGGAATCTTCCCCATGCAACCGCAGGCACCAAAAGACTGCATCACCGGTCCTCTGGGTCTCCTCTCAGCACGACGAGCGAGGTCCCTTGAACTCAGCAACTCTGTCCAAGTGACTCCCATAGTCCAGTGACTCTTCAGTCCACGTTTGGTGGAGGTAAGTCCTTGCCTCCCCACGCTAGACTGCATTGCTGGGTACCGCGTGATTTGCAGCTGCTTTGGCTCCTGTGCACTCTTCCAGGATTTCCTTTGTGCACAGCGAAGCCTGGGTCCCCGACACACTAACCTGCAGTGCACGACCTCCTGAGTTGTCCTCTGGCGTCGTGGGACCTTCCTTTGTGACTTTGGGTGAGCTCCGGTTCACTCCACTTCGTAGTGCCTGTTCCGGCACTTCTGTGGGGGCTGCTTGCTTCTGAGTAGGCTCTTTGTCTTGCTGGACGCCCCCTTTGTCTCCTCACGCAATTGGCGACATCCTGGTCCCTCCTGGGCCACAGCAGCATCCAAAAACCCTAACTGTGACCCTTGCAGCTAGCAAGGCTTGTTTGCGGTCTTTCTGCACTGAAACATGTCGGCAAGCTTCTTCACGACGTGCGACATCCACCCTCCAAAGGGGAAGTTTCTAGCCCTTGTCATTCTTGAAGAATCCACAGCTTCTACCATCCAGTGGCAGCTTCTTTGCACCCACAGCTAGCATTTCCTGGGCATCTGCCCACTCCCGACTTGATCGTGACTTTTGGAATTTGTCCCCTTGTTCCACAGGTACTCTCGTCAGGAAAGCCATCGTTGTTGCATGGCTGGTGTTGGTCTTCCTTGCAGAATTCCCCTATCACGACTTCTGTGCTCTCTGGGGAACTTAGGTGCACTTTGCACCCACTTTTCAGGGTCTTGGAGTGGGCTATTTTTCTAACCCTCACTGTTTTCTTACAGTCCCAGCGACCCTCTACAAGGTCATATAGGTTTGGGGTCCATTCGTGGTTCGCATTCCACTTCTAGAGTATATGGTTTGTGTTGCCCCTATCCCTATGTGCCCTCATTGCAATCTATTGTGACTGTACATTGCTTGCATTGCTTTCTATTGCTATTACTGCATATTTTTGGTATTGTGTACATATATCTTGTGTATATTTGCTATCCTCATACTGAGGGTACTCACTGAGATACTTTTGGCATATTGTCATAAAAATAAAGTACCTTTATTTTTAGTATATCTGTGTATTGTGTTTTCTTATGATATTGTGCATATGACACCAGTGGTATAGTAGGAGCTTCACACGTCTCCTAGTTCAGCCTAAGCTGCTCTGCTAAGCTACCTTTTCTATCAGCCTAAGCTGCTAGACACCCCTCTACACTAATAAGGGATACCTGGACCTGGTGCAAGGTGTAAGTACCCCTTGGTACTCACTACAAACCAGGCCAGCCTCCTGCACCCTACTGTAGCAGTCCCACAGTGCCCTTCTCTGCCCAAATCAAAGATGTTGAAACCATTCTCCTTCTGAGCATGGCCTGTTTGTCCACCATGGAGACCTGGCTAGGGAAATTAATACCCTCTCCTTTGGGATCACTTGAACCAATTCTGAGGGCAGCTCTTCTCCACTGGGATTGGTGCCTATCTGACTGGGGGAACGGATAATGACATTGTGGAGGTGTCATCTTGCATTAGCCTGTGACATTCCCAAAAGGCCTTTGTTCTCCTCTATAAGCAGTTTTCACTCCTCATTAAGAAGGCTTTTCAGTTCTGATGCACCACTTTTTCTAACATATGGGCCAGAGTCTCTATTTGGAAGTCAAAAATCTTTATTTGAATGAAGCAAGAGACTGTCGCCGAAGAGAGTTTCAGGAGGCCAAATCCCCCTTTGGTGAAGGACTGCTGAACAGGATTTGCTGCTGTGGAGAAGAATGTAGCAGGAGCTTAGGTGAATAGACAAATAGGTTGGGCCCGATCCTCCCTCGGTGTCAGATCAGTTTTTAGCTAAAAATGTAGCAAAATATTTTCTCTGCCCCAAGTTTTGGATTTTGGCTACCTGGGTACATTTAGTACTAGAACTAAGGATGTAGGACTGGATTGGCACCATGTGAAGGTTCAGAACTCACTCAGGCTGGTTCAGGTGTGGGTTCAAGATGGTGGAAGCTTTTTCTGCCCCTGAAGCTCCTGAACAAGAAACTAGCAAACTTGTCCTGGGAGTCACAATGGTAGTCCTGGATTCAGGTGACAAAGCAGGGCTCAAGCAGCAGGGCAGGACTCTGAGGGTTCAGGGCAGGTTCCAGGCAGCAGAGCAGTCCCACAAAGTGCAGCAACACTATCTTATGGAGTACACGACAGGCCACAGCAGCAGGCAGACCTATAGGAGTCTGAGAGCCCTTCTGCAGGTCCAGAGTGGGTCTGGTGGCTCCATTTATATTCCTGGTGCCTCCCTTGATGCAGGAGAACCGCAGCCCTGGATCCAAGCTGGCTGTATGAACAGTGAAGGGGTGACAAGTCCTTTATGTGTAGGCAGAGAACAACCTATTCAATTGCAAGTGGGGCTATGTCCAGCTCTGCCCCTCCATCCTGCCAGTTGATGGCCTATCCAAGATCACTTCTAGTGTGTGGCTGACTGGGAAGAATAAAAGTTCAACTATCAGTTACACCCAGTCAATCGATCAAGGAGCAGACTGTAGGCCCCAAATAGTTAGGGTAAGAACTTGACAACATTTGAAAAGTAGTATGCAGAAAAGTGATGGATGGAATGCTTGAATTAATCTCCAGCCATTTATAATTACCTTTGCACACCATTCCACCTCAGTTCAGACCCAGTCCAACTTAGGGCAACAAACTATAGAATACAAAAAGTGATGGATGGAATGCTAGAATTAATCTCAGCCAATGATAATTACTTGAACTGCATCCCAGTCCATCATTATTTTGCATACCTCAGTTTGGACCCAGCTATATGCAAATCAGTCTTGACCCTGGTCTAATTGGAACAGTCTAGCCTGAACTGCCTGGCCAGGTCCTCCGTGAACAGAAAGGGACACTTACGCCTAGTTACAGGCTCATCAGCAGGGTGTAGCTTCGTTCTAGTGACACAATGTGCACGGGACCTACATCTGGGCATACCCAACCCACTTATGGTGACAAGCTGTAGTATACATAAAAGTTATGGATGGAATCCTTGAAATAATCTCAGCCCCTGGTAAATATTCAGGCCTACATTCCAGTCCATCATTTTTTTGCACACCACCCTATGGGACAGATAGGCCTCACAGTAGTGAAAAATTATTGTAAGTGTTTTTCACTAAAAGTGTATATCCATTGTTTTAATTACAAAGCACCCTGTGGTATGGGCTGCCTAGGGCTTACCTTAGGGGTGATTCAAATGTAATGAAAGTGGATTTGAAGGCTTGGTAAAGGGGATATATTGCCAAGTCGAATCAGCAGTTCAAAACTGCATTCAGGCTGTAAAGCAGAGAAGGAACATGTTTTAAGAGGTTACTTAAGAGAGTGACACAATAAGTGCTGCTGACCCTCTAGTGGTATTTAATTTAAAGCCCCTGGATTTTTGGTATTCCACTTTACAAGGAACGTATAAGTAAATTAAATATGCCAAACAGGTGTATGATAATTTCACTATGTGTAAAGGAGAGAACACAAGCACTTTGTCACTACTTAGCAGTGGTAAAGTGACCAGAGCCCTAAAGCCAGCAAAAATGAATTTAGCACAAACAAAAGGGGTGAAGGCAAAATGTTTGGAGGATGACCTTACAGAGAATGTCAGGTCCAACACTGACCCTTTGAGTGAAGTGAAAGCCTCTGGGTGACAACAGGATTCAGAAGTTCTTGAGTGAATCTTCTTCCAACAGTCAGGAGTCTTCTTCTAGCAGGGCCTTCTTTTTTGGGTGGAGTGTTCCCAGATGTAGCCTGTAACTGATAAAATGCTATCACTCAGTCCTCACTAAGGGCCAGATGTAGCAAAATAACATTTTGCGACTTGCAAATTGCGAGTACTAGCGACTCGCAATTTGCAACTCGCAAAATGTTATGCAGAAAGGTGTCTCAGACACCTTCTGCGAGTCGGTATGGGGTCGCTAAGACCCACCTCATTAATATTAATGAGGTGGGTCGCAAATTGCGGCCCCATACCGAGTCTAGGCACTCGCAAACATGGAGGCCTGCTGTCGTCAGCAGACCTCCATGTTCGTGACTGCTTTCAATAAAGCTGTTTTTCTTTTTTTTTAAGTGTAGCCCGTTTTCCTTAAAGGAAAACGAGCTGCACTTAAAAAAAAAAAAAAAACCTTTAGTTTCGTTTTTTTTTCAGGGCGGGTAGTGGTCCCTTGGACCACTACCTACCCTGAAAAAATTATTTGTGGGTCCATTCACAAAGTGGAAGGGGTCCCATGGGGACCCCTTCCAATTTGCGAGTGGGTTACCATCCACTTGAAGTGGATGGTAACTGTGACACCATTTGCGACCGCATATGCGGTCGCAAATGGTATTGCATACCACTCAGAATCGCAAATAGGAAGGGAACACCCCTTCCTATTTGCGATTCTGAAATGCATATTGCGAGTCGGTCCCGACTCGCAATATGCATTTCTGCATAGCAAAGAGGCATTTGCGCCTCGCAAACGGCGATTTTCGCCGTTTGCGAGGCGCAAATCCTTTGCTACATCTGGCCCTATATTCTCATGGTCCTCCACTTCCTTTTGCATCAACTATTCTTTGTCTTACAGTAACATTACGAAAGAGCTTCTGTTTATATTTGGCAGAACCATTCAGCCACCATGCAGGACTCTCTTCAGTTCCTTGGCCACTCCCCTATTAATATGAGTTCTCTTCTTGTTTGACAATGTTCAAACTGGTTACTCCTCTCCCCGGAGTTCTTATAGGGTCCTCCTCATGAATAGGAGAAGTACCCTCCCTGACATCATCAAGTAAAAACAGATAGTGCAGTGCTGTCCTTTGTTCTGTCAATTGTTCCTGCCCACTTCCTGATAGCTAATACATGCTACATTGTCTGCAGTTAACACACCCATACTTTCTGGGCTCAGGGGCAGGCCATTGTCTTCTGAGACAGGGATGTTATGTCTCTCAGCCAAGAATGTGTGTTCCAGCTCTGGAGGTATGATGTGTGGCAGAACTGGTTTGAAACCAGTGCTGGTTCAGGCTGCCTAAAGTACGTTGTTATAAAATTACATTTCCAATCAAGTTATTAAAAATCTCATTTCACTATTTACTTAATTGTGCCACCCACTCAAGTAGAAATTTAACCATGTCTCAGCTCTATCATTTTAGCCTCTGTGTGCAGGTTTAAACTGTCACTTCGATCCTAGCAAAATAAACCAGTTGCCTGGCCAAAATCCTCCTTTTCAATACATGTAAGTCAGTCTTAGAGTAGGCCCTGGACAGCCGAGGGGAAACAGTAGGAAACTCTGCCATCCCTGCCATTAATGTAAGCCATCTCTCAGTACTATTTAACTTGGTTACGTAAGGTTCACCCCAGGACCCAGCCCCCTCTTCACATTTTGGAACAAGGGTTAGAGAACATTTTCCCAGTTTTGAAGGAACTAGTGAATTCATCTGTAACCAGTGGCTAGTTTACCCCACAATGGAAACATGCCACAGTGGCGCCTCTGCTAAAAAAGCCCAGTCTTGACCCATTATTTCTGGGAAACTACAGGCCAATCTCCCTATTGCTGGGAGTGTCTCAGCATGAAAAACTACACTTTTCTCTTCTTTTTGAATCCAACAAAATTCTCCATCCAACCCAAATGGGATTCAGAAGGCAGCATAGTAACAAAACAGCATTTTTAGCTGTCTGGGAAGAACTCAGTCTGCTCCTAGATCATGGAAGCTCTACTGCAGTCTTCTTTCTGCACCTCAGTGCTGCATTTGACACTTTAGACCATGTAGAGAATTGCAGACATGGAAATAAAGAGAACACATTAAAGTGGGTAACTTCTTTCCTTGAAGGCAGTACTTTTTTTAAAGTGCTAGATTAAACATGCTTCTCAAATACTTTCCCATTGAAGTGAGCAGTACCTCAGGTCTCACCTGTAAGCCGTACCATCTTCAATCTCTATAAGCGTCCCCTCAGTGAGATTGTACAAGCTTTTGGGTTGTCAATAATTTTGTATGTGGACAACACCAGAATAATCATGTTCATCTCAGAACATTGTTCTAATTACCAACAACTTGCATCCTGTTTAAAGGAGGGGGCTAAATGGATGGCAAGCTGTTGCCTCAAACTTATTAGGGACAAGAATGAGAACATGATACTGGGTAAGAGACTTAATAATCAGGCGCCAATTTCCTGGTCGGACTGCCTAGGAGAAACACCAGCCCCGAAATACCCCGAAATGGAATTTCAAGCCAAAAGCAAATAAGCAGGTTGCTATGGCATCCTTAGAATGTTCAGAAAAGTGCTTTATTTTCTTCCTTTCCTTTTCAGAAGGCTTACCATGAAGGCACTGGTAATCTCTTGTCTAGATTATGGGAACTATTTGCATTTTTGGATCCCCTGGCTACATAATAAAAAGGTTGTACATCCTACAAAATGCGGCAGATCACTTCCTTTTAAATGTCCTTAGGTATCAGTCAGTAAAAAGGGTGCCAGTAGATCTTCACTGGCTCCCGATTGAATAGTCGGTGCAGTTCAAGGCACTTGTATTGCTCATAGGCCCTAGTACTACAAAATCCATAAGCTTTTTAAATCTTATACCCCTGGAGGGGCTTTGAGCATGGGTGAAATCCCATTAAAGCTCTAAAGAGGAAATAGTCAAAGATGACTCAGTCAACATCCAGGACTAACCTTGGAACGTGGCATTGAAATGCCCTGCTACTGTTCTTGAGCTCATTATCTTGATTAAACCATGATTACGGAAAGGGACACAAACCTGTCAGTGCGAATATGGGTGAAAACCTGACGAAAACCAGCCCGCCTTCATAAGGTTCGACACTGCACTGGAAAATCAGAGAATCTCCACAGTATGGAACCCGAATGTTATGACAGCAGAAAGTGGGGCCACATCATCCACTTTTGTGGAAACAAGAGACCTAAAGCAGAGCCCATGGAAGTGAACTTCCTTTATCAAAGCATTTATTATACCCAGGTGATGGGTCCCACTTATATGTATACAGGTGAATCCCAAATGGCTTACAGCCTTGTTGGATTTGGCATCTGGTATTTCCCCAACAAACTATCTCAAGTAAATATGTCTATATTAAGTATCCTCATGGAGATCCGAGAACGCATCTCCTAGCTGTAGTTTACGTTCAAGGTCTACATGGTTCAGAAGCATGGGTTAATGTTGTGTTGCCAAACAGTTTACCTGGAGATGTCATTTTAGGCACTGATGATCCTCAGTTTCTTGCTCCCATTCTAGACACTATTAGTGACCATCAAACAGGGTTGAGTGAAGCACCTTTTTCACATGAAGAAATAGAGACACCCTCTGCTCTAAAAACTGTAGCATCCAAAAGAGAAAAAGGGAGAACTAAAGTGGAAGGGTTTGTACCAAAACACTTTAGTCATATAGTCATAAAGGACACATGGGAATTTCATAAAAAATGTAAGGCTGCCAAAGTGAACAACCCTAATCTTTAGTACACCTTGGCAGAGAGCTAAAGAAAGCAAGGGTCAAAAACTACAAGTATATCCATCTTTCATATTGAAAATAGGTTGTTATATCGAATTGGAAAAAAGGTAACTTCCCACAATTAGTAGTCCTTAATAGCTCCTGGATCGAATTTTTTTTCAGTTATTCCCACCTGATGGTAAGACATTTCATGCTGAAATAACATCCCAAGAAATTATGGCCCAATTCTATTGGCCGGAAATTATAACCCAAACAAAAAGGTATGTCAAGAGTGTGAAGTGTGAAAAGAAAAACCCCTATCACTCACTTGCTGTACCATTACAGGGAATGCCTATCACTGGAAAACCCTTTGTAAGGCTCAATCTAATTGGCCCGTTGGCTGCCTCCAGTAGAAGATCTGAATATGTATGAACCCTAGTCAACTATGCTATAAGATATCCAGAGGCTATTCCACTTAGGGAAACTAATACAAAAACTACAGTTTAGGTATTGATAGAATTTTTTATCTCAAATGGGGTTCCCAAAGGAAATCGTTACTGATCAACAAACCCATTTGTGTCTAAATTGATGGAAAAGATATGTAAACAATTTAAAGTCACACACCTCCACATCCCTGTCTACCACCCTCAAGCTGACAGGTTGGAAGAATTAAATGAGACCCTGAAACTGACCTTAAAATAGGCTCACTGGTGCACGCAAGAGCTGGGATCAGCTGTTGCCCCTGGCCCTCTTTGTAATCAGAAACCAAATACAAAGTAGGTTAGGCTGTTTGCCCTTTTGAATTGCTTTTTGGATGAAAACCTAGAACCCAGCAAGAAATAACTTAAGAAGCCTGTGAGAACAACCCCCAGGAAGACAAGAACATGTTAGACTATACAGTCCAAATAAAAGTTTGAAAGGGTAATCTCCGACAACTATTTGTAGTCACCTTGACTGGGTACAGCAAAAGCAAGCCTATTTGTACAACAAATAGAAGAGATAGAGGGAGATGAAGCTGGGACGTTGGGCCCTAGTGCTATTACCCACTATTGCTATTAGCTATGCTAATAACAAACTAAAACCTAAGTGGCAAGGTCCCTATCAAATTGTAGAGCGGATAGGGAAAGTCATGTATAAATTACAATTTAAAGGAAACTATACCCATATTTATCAGATTAATCTACTAAAACATGGCTCGGTCCACCCCCTACCCAGATTCAAATAGTAGAAAAAGGTCTACTTGAAGAAGGAACTCTCAAAGAATTAGAAGACATTCTAGCATTCAGACAAAAAGCGGAAATATATCAATGCAGCCTGTCTTTTTCTGGCATCTTCCCTAATCTCCTGGGTAAAACACATCTAATTCAATAGGTGTTCCAAACAGAGAAAGGGAAGATAATAAAACCTGAGTCCCAAAGAAAAGCAATAAACAAAGGGGTGGAACTGATATTAAAACTTGAAGTAACTGAACCATCCGCTAGTAAGTGGAATTCACCTATTGGTCTAATCCCTAAAATGGGCAGGTCCATTTGATCTTGCATTAATTTACGGGCCATCAATAAAATATCCAAATTTGATACTTATTTTATACTCTGTATAGATTAACTAACCCAAAAGTTGATATTATACCTACCTTTGATCTCTGAGAGGGTTACTGGCAAATCCACTACTAATGGTTCCATTTCACTGGTGTCCCTATCAGTTTACATGAGGCCCCACCTACTTTTCAAAGACTTATGAATCAACTGCTAGATAAACATAGAGATTTTTCCACAGCCTATTCAGATGCTATTGTTATCTTTAGTAAAAGCTGTGAAGTACATTTCAATCATTTAAAGCTGCAGAAATACATATCAATGCAAGTAAATCAAACCTTGGACATACTAGGGTTAAATATTTAGGATAACTGCTGGGGAACTGGCTTATGGAGCCATAACTGCCATTCTCTATTTCAAATCCAAAAAAGAAAAGAGAACCTTCCCAGGTCTACTGGATTATTATAGGAAGTTTATGTCTCGATACTCGAAAATATTAGCCCCTATAACAGAGCTCTTAAAGAAGACCTCCTTCAATAAATCCTTCCACACAGTTCCTAAGGCAACTAAAGAATAACATTGCTTAAATACCCCTCCTCCAATCCCCTACTGTCCACAAGACATTTATTCGGCAAACCAATCTCTCAGAAGTCAGCATTGGTGCTATACTCTCCCAACTTAATGGTGCTGAGAACCAAATGTCTATCCTCTTTATTAGTTGCAAACTATTTCCCAGGGAACTTACTATCCTATCATAAAAAAGGAATGCTTACCAATCAAGTGGAGTTCAACTTGGTACCACAGTGGTATGGATTCACCATGCTGCTGAACTACCAGCCAAATCATTTAACCTGATTAAATCAGGACTGCAGATCCTTAACTTTAACATAGGGCCACACCAACATGATTTAAAAGGGACTTTAAACAATTGGCTCATTTTTATGGAACGATCTAAGACCTTTTTGAAGCCATTAGATGGCAAATTAAAAAAGTGGTATTATTAACAACACACCAGGGCTACTTTACTTTAAATTGTGGAATTAAAATGTCTAATAAATGTGATATATTACTCACAAACCTCATCTGTACAGAAAGTTATTTATGGTACAACCACTGTTGTGGAGTTTAATTCATATCCTTCTCCTGGAGGGACCAAAACATTTTTCTGTTACATTATTCACTTACCCAGGTCCCAGGGTACTAGGTTGCCTCATTTTTTCAAAATAATAGCAATCAAGTGGGTCATTGAGAAAGTAAGGTACTAGCAGGAGGGTAGGTCACTTGTTCTTTACACTGACCATGCCCCTCTAACCTGGTTTAGTAGGAATAAAGGGAACAATGCCAGGGTGCTCCACTGGTTTCTCTCATTACAGCTTTTTCGGTTTGAGGTTCAGCATAGACAGGGTAAAAGTCAAGATAATGTTGACTTTCTTTCCCAATGACCTATTTTTTTTAAGTGGAAAAATCTGAGGGACTTGGTGTGTGCCATAGACTCAAAACTACCCAGGATAACTTACCTGAAATCCCTTTCTGGAACATCATCCCATCAGCATCTGAAATGAGAAAAATAATTAGCAAAAGAGAAAAAGAATAACAAGGAGTAATAGAGATAGAAGATAGATTTCTGTTCTCACAGTAAAAGTTGATAGGAAAATAAACAGAGGACAGACAGGCAGAAGAGGATGTAAGGCAAGGAAGATGGGAAAAGAACATGAACAGAGGAACACTGGAGACAGAAGAGGGAGCAGGGTAGGATGCAAAGGAGCACAGAAAAGTGGCGAGACATAAGAACAAAGATAAATGGAGCACCATTAGGCAATACTCACCTGAGGCCCCACTGATTCCATGGACACAGAAAGTAAATGCACACGCTGAAGAGCCTCCTATAGATGAATCCCCCTAGAGAAGCCCTCAGTCCCGCCATGTGCCTGGAAGAGCATGGCTTTCTCTGGAAAGTGAGCAGACATGAGGAGGATCCAAGGCAATAAAACAAACTAAGGAAGAAGATCATATTGTTTTTACCCTAAGACCTAAAGCGGGCGATGTGCAAAAAAATAAGAAAGGAAGGTAGCATGTAGGGCAGAATTCAAAGGCCTGGATGACATAGTGTTAAAAAGAGAAGGCTACTCTGAAATATAGACAGAGAGACGTCTACACCCACAAGGCTGGGAATCTTGCATTTTTTGTCAACAGAGTCCTTTGGATCAAGCCCAAACTGGGGATGTTTATTCTCTTTGTTTAATTAAAGAAAGAGTGACATTCACAAATGGATAATCCCAGCTAATACCTTGTGGGATATATTGATGAGAATGGAAAGAGCTAAGAAAACATCTCCTCAGAAAAGGGGAATGCTGCTGAGCTAGAAGCAAGGAGGAAAAGAAAACATAAGGGAGCAGAAGACCACAACATGTCACTTGGGATCACTTGGGACTCTGGATGGGAGCCAACACACTACAAGAGAGAAGGCGAGGGAGAGAAGAAGACAATACGTTCCAAAAAAAAAGAATAATGCACAATTCCTGTACCCTAAAAGTGGCACAAAGACATGGACATGAAGTACTTCCTTGGATTTTGTGGACTTTTGTGCTGTCCAACCTAAAAAAAATTGACTTAAAACAAAACAGAATTAGGAAATAGAACAGCATTGGAGTCAAAAATTTCTTTTTTTAACCCCTTCTGTGCCGCAGACGTAGTGGTTACGTCCTGCGGCACAGTGCTGCTGTGCCGAGGACGTAACCACTACGTCCTCGGCACACAGCCCAGAGGGAGCGCTCTCGCTCCCTCTGTGTGCTTCCCCCCACCCCCCAAAGTCAGGGATGGAAGGGGAAGCCATTCCCATTCCACCCCTGACCCCCCCCACCCCCCCATAATGACGTCAGCGCGCGATCGCGCGCTGACTTCATTATGGGGATTTCGCCGCACAGGAAGCCATTTGCTTCCTGTGCGGCGAACGGAGAAGAGGTGAGTTCCTCTTCCCGGTGGGTGGGGGGTTTGGGCTAAAGAGGCACCGGGGGAAAGGAAAGGCTTTTCCTTTCCCCCGGTGTCTCTTTGAGCATTCCTGCTGCCCGATCGCATTGCGATCGGGCAGCAGGAATGCCCACTAGACGCCAGGGATTTTCTTTTTTTTGTTTCACTTTCTTGTTTCTGTGTCGGGGAGCGGCCCCTTGAGCAAGGGTCGCTCCCCTTTGGGGGGCATGTGTGTTATGGCCATTTCTGCCCCCCTTGGGGGCAGATTGGCCTACTTTTTAGGCGGATCTGCCCCCAAGGGGGGCAGAAACCACTGGATCACCAGGGATTTTTATTTTCTGTGCATTTATGTTGGGGGGGGTGCCCCCTTGGGCAAGGGGCGCCCCCCCCAAGGGGGCAGAGAACTGTTGGCCTTTTCTGCCCCCCTTGGGCCTATTTTTTTTTTAGGTCCATCTGCCCCCAAGGGGGGCAGAAGCCACTTAGGCACCAGGGATTGTGTGTGTAGTGAATGGGGGGGGCGCCCCCTTGGGCAAGGGTCGCTCCCCTGTGGGGGGCATGTCCTTTAGGGCCATTTCTGCTCCCCTTGAGGGCAGATTGGCTACTTTTTAGCCAGATCTGCCCCCAAGGGGGGCAGAAAACACTAGATCACCAGGGTTTTTTATTTTTATGTGTATTTATGTGGGGGGCATGTCTTTTAGGGCCATTTCTGCCCCCCTTGAGGGCAGATCAGCCTATTATTTTTAGGCTGATCTGCCCCCAAGGGGGGCAGAAACCACTAGAACGCCAGGGATGTTTTTTTATGTGTTTATTTTTGTGGGGGGGCGTCCCCTTGGGCACGGGGCGCCCCCCCAAGGGGGGCATTGACCTGTTGGCCATTTCTGCCCCCCCTGGGGGCAGATGGGCCTTTTTTTCTAGACCCACCTGCCCCCAAGGGGGGCAGAAGCCACGTAGACACCAGGGATAGTGTGTGTGTGTGTGTGTGTGTTAGTGGATGGGGGGGGGGCTTGGGCAAGGGTCGCCCCCCACTTTGGGGGCACATGTACCCAGGCCATTTCTGCACCCCTTGGAGACAGATCAGCCTATTATTTTTAGGCTGATCTGCCCCCAAGGGGGGCAGAAACCACTAGAACGCCAGGGATTTTTTTTTATGTGTTTATTTTTGTGTGGGGGCGTCCCCTTGGGCACGGTGGCCCCCTCAAGGGGGGCATTGACCTGTTGGCCATTTCTGCCCCCCCTGGGGGCAGATGGGCCTATTTTTCTAGACCCACCTGCCCCCAAGGGGGGCAGAAGCCACGTAGACACCAGGGATAGTGTGTGTGTGTGTGTGTGTTAGTGGATGGGGGGGGCTTGGGCAAGGGTCGCCCCCCACTTTGGGGGCACATGTACCCAGGCCATTTCTGCACCCCTTGGAGACAGATCAGCCTATTATTTTTAGGCTGATCTGCCCCCAAGGGGGGCAGAAACCACTAGAACGCCAGGGATTTTTTTTTATGTGTTTATTTTTGTGTGGGGGCGTCCCCTTGGGCACGGGCGCCCCCCCAAGGGGGGCATTGACCTGTTGGCCATTTCTGACCCCCCTGGGGGCAGATGGGCCTATTTTTCTAGACCCACCTGCCCCCAAGGGGGGCAGAAGCCACGTAGACACCAGGGATAGTGTGTGTGTGTGTGTGTGTGTTAGTGGATGGGGGGGGGCTTGGGCAAGGGTCGCCCCCCACTTTGGGGGCACATGTACCCAGGCCATTTCTGCACCCCTTGGAGACAGATCAGCCTATTATTTTTAGGCTGATCTGCCCCCAAGGGGGGCAGAAACCACTAGAATGCCAGGGATTTTTTTTATTTGTTTATTTTTGTGGGGGGGCGTCCCCTTGGTCACGGGGCACCCCCCCAAGGGGGGCATTGACCTGTTGGCCATTTCTACACCCCCTGGGGGCAGATGGGCCTATTTTCTTAGGCCCACCTGCCCCCAAGGGGGCAGAAGCCACTTAGGCACCAGGGATAGTGTTGTGTGTGTTTTTTTTGTTTTTTTTTGTTTGAGGGCTGTCCCCTTTGGCAAGGGTCGCTCTCCATGGGGACACAGTACTAAAGGTATTTTTTGGCTTCCTTGGGGCAGACAGGCCTATTTTTTTAGTAGGCCCATCTGCCCCTATGGCAGAATCCACTAAGGCACCAATTTCTAAAATGTTTGATGGTGGGGTGTTTGTCAACTGAAGAAGTCTTTGCATTTGTGATAAAAAATGTTTTCCTCCTTTTTGTTCTAGTTCAAAGCTTTTGCTTTATTTGCTGTGGCTCCTTGCGGTTTTGGCGGTGGTTGACCTGCAGTTTGCACAGTTGCATGTTTTAGGTAAGTAAAAACAATTTACTCCAAAGGAGTATTGTTGCCATGCATGAATGACATGTTTGTAGGGGGTGTACTAAATGCAGGATTGTGTGTGAAATTGTCCTTAGGTTTGTGCACAATGATATTTGTTTTGTCTTATTTCTAATTTGCCTTTCTTTCTTTCTTTTTAGTGGGATATCATTGGTGATTGCTGTGTAGTTGCTGGTGAATCAAGCTTTTTCAGGCAAGTGAGCGATATAGTTTTTGAGTTTGTAACTCTTACTAACAAAGCTACACTTTGTTACTTGTCTTACACAGTGCTGGTTGTTGGTGGTGAATTTGTCCAGTTAATTTTAGCAGGAGAGATCATGGCTAGCCGCAGGATGACCGCTCAGCAGGTGGTTGGTATGCTTTTTGAGTCACAGTCTGATCATGACTATGAGACGGACTCTGCATCTGAGGCAGAGGAGGAAGTCAGAGATTCTGGCAGTGATGTTTCTGTTGGAGGGGAATCTTCTGATGATGAAGCCACACTCAGTGCAGATGAAGGTTCTGTTTTAGAGGAGGACATTGATGTGCCAATAGTGCAGCAACCTGGGGCTGAAAGGTTTCCCGTTAGAAGACCTGATGTCTGCGTTGCCCCAAACATGGAGCAGCCAGAGTTGCCTGCCTTTACTGGTCTCCCGGGGTGTAACGCCAATACAGAGAACTTTATGCCTATCAATTTCTTTGAGTTATTCATGGATGATGTGTTTTTGGAAGAGATTGTTGAGCAGACTAAATTGTATGCGGAGCAGCATTTGAGGGACAACGCTGCTAGACTTAGGCCACACTCTAGAGCTGCCCAGTGGATTCCCACAAATTTGGAGGAGATAAAAAAGTTTTTGGGTTTGACTTTTTTGATGGGGTTGATAAGGAAGCCGTCACTGGCTTCTTATTGGTCTACTAGTCCCTTGATGGCAACAGCTATATTTCCAGCTACCATGAGTCGTAATCGGTATTTGCTTCTTCTTAGGATGCTGCATTTTGTTGACAATGCATTAGCCTTGCCACGAGATCACCCAGATTCTGACCGTCTTTTTAAGATTAGGCCTGTCCTTGATCATTTTGTAGATCGGTTTTCGGAGGTCTATGTTCCAGGCAAAGAGATAAGTGTGGACGAGTCTTTGGTCCTCTTCAAGGGTCGTTTGGTTTTTAGGCAGTACATTCCTAGCAAAAGGGCACGATATGGAATTAAATTGTATATGCTGTCTGAAAGTAGGACAGGATATGTGTATAGTTTCCGTGTGTACACTGGTAGGGATTCCAATATTGACCCCCCTGGTTGTCCTCCCACTTTTGGAGTTACTGAGAAAATAGTGTGGGATCTTGGTAGACGACTGTTCAACAAAGGTCACCATTTGTATGTAGATAACTTCTACACTGGTGTGCAGTTGTTCAAGGAATTGTTTAGAGTGGACACAGTTGCTTGTGGCACAATCCGTTCTAACCGGAAAGGCTATCCAAGGGAGCTTGTCTGTAAAAAACTTGAGAGGGGACAGTGCTGTGCCTTGCGGAACGAGGAGCTGCTAGCTTTGAAATTTTCAGACAAGAGGGATGTCTACATGCTAAGTACCATCCATGATGAGAGTACTTCCCCTGTGACTGTTTGGGGCCAGGTTGCTGAAGTGCGCAAACCTGTGTGCATTTTAGATTATAATAAGCACATGGGAGGTGTAGATAGAGTTGACCAGAGGTTGGAACCTTATACTGCTATTCGTAAGTCTTATGTTTGGTATAAGAAGTTAGCACTTCACCTCTTCCACTTAGCAACCTTCAATGCTTTTATTGTGTTTAGGGATAGGTCTCCAGAATCAAAGATGACATTTGTGAAATTTCAGGAGTCAGTGATAGAGAGCCTTATTGTGGTGGAACAGGCCAGAGTTCCTAGAGAAGCAGTGGTGGAGGATGTGGCTAGATTGAAAGATCGCCACTTTGCTGAGCACATTCCTCCCACACCCAAAAAAGACTTTCCAGCTAAGAAATGTAGAGTGTGTTTTCGAAGAGGTATCCGGAGGGAGTCTCGAATGTACTGCCCAGATTGTCCTTCAAAGCCTGGGCTGTGTGTCGGTGCTTGTTTTAAGAATTACCACACCCAGAAGAATTTCTGGGAACAACCATGAGTGTAAACTCATGTCTGTTTTGTATTTTCATGTGTTTAGTTTCATGGTTAGCATTTCTGTCATGTTCTTAGTTAGAGCTTTTGTGTTTGTTGTTTTGTAATTCTTTCTACTTAGTTAGGGGTTCCTCTGTTTAAAAAAAATATATATATATGATGCCATTGTGTGTGGAGTGGGGCTTGGCTGAGACTGTACATATTGACTTGATGTTGGCTACTGCAACACACTGCCAGCCAAACACCAGTCCACACACTCCCATCAGCTGGTGTGATTGTTGTATCAGGCATGTGGGCGTATGTAAGTGATGGGCCCTTGAGTGGCGCTGTCTGTCGATGTGAGTGTTGTAATGTGCTGGGCCCGTGGCTGGCGGTGTGAATGGCCTTGTGTGTGTCATGTATGAAAGTTGTGTGAATGGACTGTAAAGCGGTTGGTGCCTTGTCGCGGCTTTACAGCTCACGAGCTGTGAGTCATTGGTTCAGTTTTTTGCCTTTCAGTTACTAACAGTGCTTTTCATTTTTGTGAAAGCTCTTGTTAGTAAAATTTGATCCACTGAACCATCACTCACCCTCGTGCCAAATCCAACCAGTATGTGTGGTAAAAATGACCAAACCTGCTCTGCTGTAATCAGGCGTCGCAGCACACCTATGACACGCTAGGTGCCTCAGGTGGGACCCCGATGATGAAGCATGCCACCAACTTGGTTGGTGGGTGAGGGGTCTTTTTCACATAACCTAAGTGTGTTTCTTTTCAAAATTTTAGTGTTTGGCACATCACGGACGTATGTGGGCACATCAAAACGATATATTACAAAACTACCTGTGTTTGGGGGGGGAGAGGGCACCTATGTTTTTGGTCCTGTGTGCGGCCTTCATCTAGTGAAGCCTACCAAACCCAGACATTTTTTAAAACTAGACACCCCAAGGAGTCCAGGGAGGAGTGGCTTGCGTGGATCCCCCAACATTTTCTTACCCAGACTCCTCTGTAAACCTCAAAATGTGCTTAAAAAAAGCATATTTTCCTGACTTTTCTTCGTACGATCACCACTCCAGCACAAAATTCCTACTCCCCAGTGTTCCCCTCAGTCTCCCAAATAAAATGACACCTCACATATGTGGGTCCCCAAAGCAGAGTCAGTCTAAAGATGTATAAAAGAATATGTCCTTATAAACTCGCAGTACTATCCCCTGTATCTCTACAAGTTTTGGGCCTTATTCTGTTGGAGGCAACTGGCCCACCCACACAACTGAGGTATCATTTTTATCGGGAGACTTGGGGGAACGCTGGGTGGAAGGAAATTTGTGGCTCCACTCAGATTCCAGAACTTTCTGTCACCGAAATGTGTGAAAAATGCGTTTTTTTAGCCAAAATTTGAGGTTTGGAAAGGATTCTGGGTAACAGAACCTGGTCAGAGCCCCTCAAGTCACCCCATCTTGGATTCCCCTAGGTCTCTAGTTTTCAGAAATGCACAGGTTTGGTAGGTTTCCCTAGGTGCTGGCTGAGCTACAGGCCAAAAACTACAGGTAGGCACTGTTTTCAATGAAAAAATGTGATGTGTCCACGCTGCGCTTTGGGGCGTTTCCTGTCGCGGGCGCTAGGCCTACCCACACAAGTGAGGTATCATTTTTATCGGGAGACGTGGGGGAACGCTGGGTGGAAGGAAATTTGTGGCCCCTCTCAGATTCCAGAACTTTCTGCCACAGAAATGTGAGGAACATGTGTTTTTTTAGCCAAATTTTGAGGTTTGCAAAGGATTCTGGGTAACAGAACCTGGTCCGAGCCACACAAATCACCCCATCTTGGATTCCCCTAGGTCTCTAGTTTTCAGAAATGCACAGGTTTGGTAGGTTTCCCTAGGTGGCGGCTGAGCTAGAGGCCAAAATCTACAGGTAGGCACTTTGCTAAGAACAGGTCTGTTTTCTGTGATGTGTCCACGTTGCGCTTTGGGGCGTTTCCTGTCGCGGGCGCTAGGCCTACCCACACAAGTGAGGTATAATTTTTATCGGGAGACGTGGGGGAACGCTGGGTGGAAGGAAATTTGTGGCTCCTCTCAGATTCCAGAACTTTCTGCCACAGAAATGTGAGGAACATGTGTTTTTTTTAGCCAATTTTTGAGCTTTGCAAAGGATTCTGGGTAACAGAACCTGGTCCGAGCCCCGCCAGTCACCCCTCCTTGGATTCCCCTAGGTCTCTAGTTTTCAGAAATGCACAGGTTTGGTAGGTTTCCCTAGGTGGCGGCTGAGCTAGAGGCCAAAATCTACAGGTAGGCACTTTGCTAAAAACAGGTCTGTTTTCTGTGATGTGTCCACGTTGCGCTTTGGGGCGTTTCCTGTCGCGGGCGCTAGGCCTACCCACACAAGTGAGGTATCATTTTTATCGGGAGACGTGGGGGAACGCTGGGTGGGAGGAAATTTGTGGCTCCTCTCAGATTCCAGAACTTTCTGCCACAGAAATGTGAGGAACATGTGTTTTTTTAGCCAATTTTTGAGCTTTGCAAAGGATTCTGGGTAACAGAACCTGGTCCGAGCCCCGCCAGTCACCCCTCCTTGGATTTCCCTAGGTCTCTAGTTTTCAGAAATGTACAGGTTTGGTAGGTTTCCCTAGGTGCCGGCTGAGCTAGAGGCCAAAAACTACAGGTAGGCACTGTTTTCAATGAAAAAATGTGATGTGTCCACGCTGCGCTTTGGGGCGTTTCCTGTCGCGGGCGCTAGGCCTACCCACACAAGTGAGGTATCATTTTTATCGGGAGACGTGGGGGAACGCTGGGTGGAAGGAAATTTGTGGCCCCTCTCAGATTCCAGAACTTTCTGCCACAGAAATGTGAGGAACATGTGTTTTTTTAGCCACATTTTGAGGTTTGCAAAGGATTCTGGGTAACAGAACCTGGTCCGAGCCACACAAATCACCCCATCTTGGATTCCCCTAGGTCTCTAGTTTTCAGAAATGCACAGGTTTGATAGGTTTCCCTAGGTGGCGGCTGAGCTAGAGGCCAAAATCTACAGGTAGGCACTTTGCTAAAAATAGGTCTGTTTTCTGTGATGTGTCCACGTTGCGCTTTGGGGCGTCTCCTGTCGCGGGCGCTAGGCCTACCCACACAAGTGAGGTATAATTTTTATCGGGAGACGTGGGGGAACACTGGGTGGAAGGAAATTTGTGGCTCCTCTCAGATTCCAGAACTTTCTGCCACAGAAATGTGAGGAACATGTGTTTTTTTTAGACAATTTTTGAGCTTTGCAAAGGATTCTGGGTAACAGAACCTGGTCCGAGCCCCGCCAGTCACCCCTCCCTGGATTCCCCTAGGTCTCTAGTTTTCAGAAATGCACAGGTTTGGTAGGTTTCCCTAGGTGGCAGCTAAGCTAGAGGCCAAAATCTACAGGTAGGCACTTTGCTAAAAACAGGTCTGTTTTCTGTGATGTGTCCACGTTGCGCTTTGGGGCGTTTCCTGTCGCGGGCGCTAGGCCTACCCACACAAGTGAGGTATCATTTTTATCGGGAGACGTGGGGGAACGCTGGGTGGAAGGAAATTTGTGGCTCCTCTCAGATTCCAGAACTTTCTGCCACAGAAATGTGAGGAACATGTGTTTTTTTAGCCAAATTTTGAGCTTTGCAAAGGATTCTGGGTAACAGAACCTGGTCCGAGCCCCGCCAGTCACCCCTCCTTGGATTCCCCTAGGTCTCTAGTTTTCAGAAATGTACAGGTTTGGTAGGTTTCCCTAGGTGCCGGCTGAGCTAGAGGCCAAAATCTACAGGTAGTCCCTTCGCAAAAAACACCTCTGTTTTCTTACAAAATTTTGGTGGTGTCCATGTTGCGCTTTGGGGCGTTTCCTGTCGCGGGCGCTAGGCCTACCCACGCAAGTGAGGTATCATTTTTATCGGGAGACTTGGGGGAACGCTGGGTGCACGGAAATTTGTGGCTCCTCCCAGATTCCAGCACTTTCTGCCACAGAAATGTGAGGAACATGTGTTTTTTTTAGCCAATTTTTGAGCTTTGCAAAGGATTCTGGGTAACAGAACCTGGTCCGAGCCCCGCCAGTCACACCTCCTTGGATTCCCCTAGGTCTCTAGTTTTCAGAAATGTACAGGTTTGGTAGGTTTCCCTAGGTGCCGGCTGAGCTAGAGGCCAAAAACTACAGGTAGGCACTGTTTTCAATGAAAAAATGTGATGTGTCCACGCTGCGCTTTGGGGCGTTTCCTGTCGCGGGCGCTAGGCCTACCCACACAAGTGAGGTATCATTTTTATCGGGAGACGTGGGGGAACGCTGGGTGGAAGGAAATTTGTGGCCCCTCTCAGATTCCAGAACTTTCTGCCACAGAAATGTGAGGAACATGTGTTTTTTTAGCCAAATTTTGAGCTTTGCAAAGGATTCTGGGTAACAGAACCTGGTCCGAGCCACACAAATCACCCCATCTTGGATTCCCCTAGGTCTCTAGTTTTCAGAAATGCACAGGTTTGGTAGGTTTCCCTAGGTGGCGGCTGAGCTAGAGGCCAAAATCTACAGGTAGGCACTTTGCTAAAAACAGGTCTGTTTTCTGTGATGTGTCCACGTTGCGCTTTGGGGCGTTTCCTGTCGCGGGCGCTAGGCCTACCCACACAAGTGAGGTATCATTTTTATCGGGAGACGTGGGGGAACGCTGGGTGGAAGGAAATTTGTGGCTCCTCTCAGATTCCAGAACTTTCTGCCACAGAAATGTGAGGAACATGTGTTTTTTTAGCCAATTTTTGAGCTTTGCAAAGGATTCTGGGTAACAGAACCTGGTCCGAGCCCCGCCAGTCACCCCTCCTTGGATTCCCCTAGGTCTCTAGTTTTCAGAAATGTACAGGTTTGGTAGGTTTCCCTAGGTGCCGGCTGAGCTAGAGGCCAAAAACTACAGGTAGGCACTGTTTTCAATGAAAAAATGTGATGTGCCCACGCTGCGCTTTGGGGCGTTTCCTGTCGCGGGCGCTAGGCCTACCCACACAAGTGAGGTATCATTTTTATCGGGAGACGTGGGGGAACGCTGGGTGGAAGGAAATTTGTGGCCCCTCTCAGATTCCAGAACTTTCTGCCACAGAAATGTGAGGAACATGTGTTTTTTTAGCCAAATTTTGAGGTTTGCAAAGGATTCTGGCTAACAGAACCTGGTCCGAGCCACACAAATCACCCCATCTTGGATTCCCCTAGGTCTCTAGTTTTCAGAAATGCACAGGTTTGGTAGGTTTCCCTAGGTGGCGGCTGAGCTAGAGGCCAAAATCTACAGGTAGGCACTTTGCTAAAAATAGGTCTGTTTTCTGTGATGTGTCCACGTTGCGCTTTGGGGCGTTTCCTGTCGCGGGCGCTAGGCCTACCCACACAAGTGAGGTATAATTTTTATCGGGAGACGTGGGGGAACGCTGGGTGGAAGGAAATTTGTGGCTCCTCTCAGATTCCAGAACTTTCTGCCACAGAAATGTGAGGAACATGTGTTTTTTTTAGACAATTTTTGAGTTTTGCAAAGGATTCTGGGTAACAGAACCTGGTCCGAGCCACACAAATCACCCCATCTTGGATTCCCCTAGGTCTCTAGTTTTCAGAAATGCACAGGTTTGGTAGGTTTCCCTAGGTGGCGGCTGAGCTAGAGGCCAAAATCTACAGGTAGGCACTTTGCTAAAAACAGGTCTGTTTTCTGTGATGTGTCCACGTTGCGCTTTGGGGCGTTTCCTGTCGCGGGCGCTAGGCCTACCCACGCAAGTGAGGTATCATTTTTATCGGGAGACTTGGGGGAACGCTGGGTGCAAGGAAATTTGTGGCTCCTCCCAGATTCCAGCACTTTCTGCCACAGAAATGTGAGGAACATGTGTTTTTTTTAGCCAATTTTTGAGCTTTGCAAAGGATTCTGGGTAACAGAACCTGGTCCGAGCCCCGCCAGTCACCCCTCCTTGGATTCCCCTAGGTCTCTAGTTTTCAGAAATGCACAGGTTTGGTAGGTTTCCCTAGGTGGCGGCTGAGCTAGAGGCCAAAATCTACAGGTAGGCACTTTGCTAAAAACAGGTCTGTTTTCTGTGATGTGTCCACGTTGCGCTTTGGGGCGTTTCCTGTCGCGGGCGCTAGGCCTACCCACACAAGTGAGGTATCATTTTTATCGGGAGACGTGGGGGAACGCTGGGTGGAAGGAAATTTGTGGCTCCTCTCAGATTCCAGAACTTTCTGCCACAGAAATGTGAGGAACATGTGTTTTTTTAGCCAATTTTTGAGCTTTACAAAGGATTCTGGGTAACAGAACCTGGTCCGAGCCCCGCCAGTCACCCCTCCTTGGATTTCCCTAGGTCTCTAGTTTTCAGAAATGTACAGGTTTGGTAGGTTTCCCTAGTTGCCGGCTGAGCTAGAGGCCAAAAACTACAGGTAGGCACTGTTTTCAATGAAAAAATGTGATGTGTCCACGCTGCGCTTTGGGGCGTTTCCTGTCGCGGGCGCTAGGCCTACCCACACAAGTGAGGTATCATTTTTATCGGGAGACGTGGGGGAACGCTGGGTGGAAGGAAATTTGTGGCCCCTCTCAGATTCCAGAACTTTCTGCCACAGAAATGTGAGGAACATGTGTTTTTTTAGCCAAATTTTGAGGTTTGCAAAGGATTCTGGGTAACAGAACCTGGTCCGAGCCACACAAATCACCCCATCTTGGATTCCCCTAGGTCTCTAGTTTTCAGAAATGCACAGGTTTGGTAGGTTTCCCTAGGTGGCGGCTGAGCTAGAGGCCAAAATCTACAGGTAGGCACTTTGCTAAAAATAGGTCTGTTTTCTGTGATGTGTCCACGTTGCGCTTTGGGGCGTTTCCTGTCGCGGGCGCTAGGCCTACCCACACAAGTGAGGTATAATTTTTATCGGGAGACGTGGGGGAACGCTGGGTGGAAGGAAATTTGTGGCTCCTCTCAGATTCCAGAACTTTCTGCCACAGAAATGTCAGGAACATGTGTTTTTTTTAGACAATTTTTGAGCTTTGCAAAGGATTCTGGGTAACAGAACCTGGTCCGAGCCCCGCCAGTCACCCCTCCCTGGATTCCCCTAGGTCTCTAGTTTTCAGAAATGCACAGGTTTGGTAGGTTTCCCTAGGTGGCGGCTGAGCTAGAGGCCAAAAGCTACAGGTAGGCACTTTGCTAAAAACAGGTCTGTTTTCTGTGATGTGTCCACGTTGCGCTTTGGGGCGTTTCCTGTCGCGGGCGCTAGGCCTACCCACACAAGTGAGGTATCATTTTTATCGGGAGACGTGGGGGAACGCTGGGTGGAAGGAAATTTGTGGCTCCTCTCAGATTCCAGAACTTTCTGCCACAGAAATGTGAGGAACATGTGTTTTTTTAGCCAAATTTTGAGCTTTGCAAAGGATTCTGGGTAACAGAACCTGATCCGAGCCCCGCCAGTCACCCCTCCTTGGATTCCCCTAGGTCTCTAGTTTTCAGAAATGTACAGGTTTGGTAGGTTTCCCTAGGTGCCGGCTGAGCTAGAGGCCAAAATCTACAGGTAGTCACTTCGCAAAAAACACCTCTGTTTTCTTCCAAAATTTTGGTGGTGTCCATGTTGCGCTTTGGGGCGTTTCCTGTCGCGGGCGCTAGGCCTACCCACGCAAGTGAGGTATCATTTTTATCGGGAGACGTGGGGGAACGCTGGGTGGAAGGAAATTTGTGGCCCCTCTCAGATTCCAGAACTTTCTGCCACAGAAATGTGAGGAACATGTGTTTTTTTAGCCAAATTTTGAGGTTTGCAAAGGATTCTGGGTAACAGAACCTGGTCCGAGCCACACAAATCACCCCATCTTGGATTCCCCTAGGTCTCTAGTTTTCAGAAATGCACAGGTTTGGTAGGTTTCCCTAGGTGGCGGCTGAGCTAGAGGCCAAAATCTACAGGTAGGCACTTTGCTAAAAATAGGTCTGTTTTCTGTGATGTGTCCACGTTGCGCTTTGGGGCGTTTCCTGTCGCGGGCGCTAGGCCTACCCACGCAAGTGAGGTATCATTTTTATCGGGAGACTTGGGGGAACGCTGGGTGGAAGGAAATTTGTGGCTCATCCCAGATTCCAGAACTTTCTGCCACAGAAATGTGAGGAACATGTGTTTTTTTAGCCAATTTTTGAGCTTTGCAAAGGATTCTGGGTAACAGAACCTGGTCCGAGCCCCGCCAGTCACCCCTCTTTGGATTCCCCTAGGTCTCTAGTTTTCAGAAATGCACAGGTTTGGTAGGTTTCCCTAGGTGCCGGCTGAGCTAGAGGCCAAAAACTACAGGTAGGCACTGTTTTCAATGAAAAAATGTGATGTGTCCACGCTGCGCTTTGGGGCGTTTCCTGTCGCGGGCGCTAGGCCTACCCACACAAGTGAGGTATCATTTTTATCGGGAGAC
Source organism: Pleurodeles waltl (assembly GCF_031143425.1). Classification (NCBI taxonomy): domain Eukaryota; kingdom Metazoa; phylum Chordata; class Amphibia; order Caudata; family Salamandridae; genus Pleurodeles; species Pleurodeles waltl. Next base: position 141,834,320 of record NC_090440.1, read on the forward strand.
GTGGGGGAACGCTGGGTGGAAGGAAATTTGTGGCCCCTCTCAGATTCCAGAACTTTCTGCCACAGAAATGTGAGGAACATGTGTTTTTTTAGCCAATTTTTGAGCTTTGCAAAGGATTCTGGGTAACAGAACCTGGTCCGAGCCCCGCCAGTCACCCCATCTTGGATTCCTCTAGGTCTCTAGTTTTCAGAAATGCACAGGTTTGGTAGGTTTCCCTAGGTGGCGGCTGAGCTAGAGGCCAAAATCTACAGGTAGGCACTTTGCTAAAAACAGGTCTGTTTTCTGTGATGTGTCCACGTTGCGCTTTGGGGCGTTTCCTGTCGCGGGCGCTAGGCCTACCCACACAAGTGAGGTATCATTTTTATCGGGAGACGTGGGGGAACGCTGGGTGGAAGGAAATTTGTGGCTCCTCTCAGATTCCAGAACTTTCTGCCACAGAAATGTGAGGAACATGTGTTTTTTTAGCCAAATTTTGAGCTTTGCAAAGGATTCTGGGTAACAGAACCTGGTCCGAGCCCCGCCAGTCACCCCTCCTTGGATTCCCCTAGGTCTCTAGTTTTCAGAAATGTACAGGTTTGGTAGGTTTCCCTAGGTGCCGGCTGAGCTAGAGGCCAAAATCTACAGGTAGTCACTTCGCAAAAAACACCTCTGTTTTCTTCCAAAATTTTGGTGGTGTCCATGTTGCGCTTTGGTGCGTTTCCTGTCGCGGGCGCTAGGCCTACCCACGCAAGTGAGGTATCATTTTTATCGGGACACTTGGGGGAACGCTGGGTGCAAGGAAATTTGTGGCTCCTCCTAGATTCCAGCACTTTCTGCCACAGAAATGTGAGGAACATGTGTTTTTTTTAGCCAATTTTTGAGCTTTGCAAAGGATTCTGGGTAACAGAACCTGGTCCGAGCCCCGCCAGTCACCCCTCCTTGGATTCCCCTAGGTGTCTAGTTTTCAGAAATGCACAGGTTTGGTAGGTTTCCCTAGGTGGCGGCTGAGCTAGAGGCCAAAATCTACAGGTAGGCACTTTGCTAAAAACAGGTCTGTTTTCTGTGATGTGTCCACGTTGCGCTTTGGGGCGTTTCCTGTCGCGGGCGCTAGGCCTACCCACACAAGTGAGGTATCATTTTTATCGGGAGACGTGGGGGAACGCTGGGTGGAAGGAAATTTGTGGCTCCTCTCAGATTCCAGAACTTTCTGCCACAGAAATGTGAGGAACATGTGTTTTTTTAGCCAAATTTTGAGCTTTGCAAAGGATTCTGGGTAACAGAACCTGGTCCGAGCCCCGCCAGTCACCCCTCCTTGGATTCCCCTAGGTCTCTAGTTTTCAGAAATGTACAGGTTTGGTAGGTTTCCCTAGGTGCCGGCTGAGCTAGAGGCCAAAATCTACATGTAGTCACTTCGCAAAAAACACCTCTGTTTTCTTCCAAAATTTTGGTGGTGTCCATGTTGCGCTTTGGGGCGTTTCCTGTCGCGGGCGCTAGGCCTACCCACGCAAGTGAGGTATCATTTTTATCGGGAGACTTGGGGGAACGCTGGGTGCAAGGAAATTTGTGGCTCCTCCCAGATTCCAGCACTTTCTGCCACAGAAATGTGAGGAACATGTGTTTTTTTTAGCCAATTTTTGAGCTTTGCAAAGGATTCTGGGTAACAGAACCTGGTCCGAGCCCCGCCAGTCACACCTCCTTGGATTCCCCTAGGTCTCTAGTTTTCAGAAATGTACAGGTTTGGTAGGTTTCCCTAGGTGCCGGCTGAGCTAGAGGCCAAAAACTACAGGTAGGCACTGTTTTCAATGAAAAAATGTGATGTGTCCACGCTGCGCTTTGGGGCGTTTCCTGTCGCGGGCGCTAGGCCTACCCACACAAGTGAGGTATCATTTTTATCGGGAGACGTGGGGGAACGCTGGGTGGAAGGAAATTTGTGGCCCCTCTCAGATTCCAGAACTTTCTGCCACAGAAATGTGAGGAACATGTGTTTTTTTAGCCAAATTTTGAGCTTTGCAAAGGATTCTGGGTAACAGAACCTGGTCCGAGCCACACAAATCACCCCATCTTGGATTCCCCTAGGTCTCTAGTTTTCAGAAATGCACAGGTTTGGTAGGTTTCCCTAGGTGGCGGCTGAGCTAGAGGCCAAAATCTACAGGTAGGCACTTTGCTAAAAACAGGTCTGTTTTCTGTGATGTGTCCACGTTGCGCTTTGGGGCGTTTCCTGTCGCGGGCGCTAGGCCTACCCACACAAGTGAGGTATCATTTTTATCGGGAGACGTGGGGGAACGCTGGGTGGAAGGAAATTTGTGGCTCCTCTCAGATTCCAGAACTTTCTGCCACAGAAATGTGAGGAACATGTGTTTTTTTAGCCAATTTTTGAGCTTTGCAAAGGATTCTGGGTAACAGAACCTGGTCCGAGCCCCGCCAGTCACCCCTCCTTGGATTCCCCTAGGTCTCTAGTTTTCAGAAATGTACAGGTTTGGTAGGTTTCCCTAGGTGCCGGCTGAGCTAGAGGCCAAAAACTACAGGTAGGCACTGTTTTCAATGAAAAAATGTGATGTGCCCACGCTGCGCTTTGGGGCGTTTCCTGTCGCGGGCGCTAGGCCTACCCACACAAGTGAGGTATCATTTTTATCGGGAGACGTGGGGGAACGCTGGGTGGAAGGAAATTTGTGGCCCCTCTCAGATTCCAGAACTTTCTGCCACAGAAATGTGAGGAACATGTGTTTTTTTAGCCAAATTTTGAGGTTTGCAAAGGATTCTGGGTAACAGAACCTGGTCCGAGCCACACAAATCACCCCATCTTGGATTCCCCTAGGTCTCTAGTTTTCAGAAATGCACAGGTTTGGTAGGTTTCCCTAGGTGGCGGCTGAGCTAGAGGCCAAAATCTACAGGTAGGCACTTTGCTAAAAATAGGTCTGTTTTCTGTGATGTGTCCACGTTGCGCTTTGGGGCGTTTCCTGTCGCGGGCGCTAGGCCTACCCACACAAGTGAGGTATAATTTTTATCGGGAGACGTGGGGGAACGCTGGGTGGAAGGAAATTTGTGGCTCCTCTCAGATTCCAGAACTTTCTGCCACAGAAATGTGAGGAACATGTGTTTTTTTTAGACAATTTTTGAGATTTGCAAAGGATTCTGGGTAACAGAACCTGGTCCGAGCCACACAAATCACCCCATCTTGGATTCCCCTAGGTCTCTAGTTTTCAGAAATGCACAGGTTTGGTAGGTTTCCCTAGGTGGCGGCTGAGCTAGAGGCCAAAATCTACAGGTAGGCACTTTGCTAAAAACAGGTCTGTTTTCTGTGATGTGTCCACGTTGCGCTTTGGGGCGTTTCCTGTCGCGGGCGCTAGGCCTACCCACGCAAGTGAGGTATCATTTTTATCGGGAGACTTGGGGAAACGCTGGGTGCAAGGAAATTTGTGGCTCCTCCCAGATTCCAGCACTTTCTGCCACAGAAATGTGAGGAACATGTGTTTTTTTTAGCCAATTTTTGAGCTTTGCAAAGGATTCTGGGTAACAGAACCTGGTCCGAGCCCCGCCAGTCACCCCTCCTTGGATTCCCCTAGGTCTCTAGTTTTCAGAAATGCACAGGTTTGGTAGGTTTCCCTAGGTGGCGGCTGAGCTAGAGGCCAAAATCTACAGGTAGGCACTTTGCTAAAAACAGGTCTGTTTTCTGTGATGTGTCCACGTTGCGCTTTGGGGCGTTTCCTGTCGCGGGCGCTAGGCCTACCCACACAAGTGAGGTATCATTTTTATCGGGAGACGTGGGGGAACGCTGGGTGGAAGGAAATTTGTGGCTCCTCTCAGATTCCAGAACTTTCTGCCACAGAAATGTGAGGAACATGTGTTTTTTTAGCCAATTTTTGAGCTTTACAAAGGATTCTGGGTAACAGAACCTGGTCCGAGCCCCGCCAGTCACCCCTCCTTGGATTTCCCTAGGTCTCTAGTTTTCAGAAATGTACAGGTTTGGTAGGTTTCCCTAGGTGCCGGCTGAGCTAGAGGCCAAAAACTACAGGTAGGCACTGTTTTCAATGAAAAAATGTGATGTGTCCACGCTGCGCTTTGGGGCGTTTCCTGTCGCGGGCGCTAGGCCTACCCACACAAGTGAGGTATCATTTTTATCGGGAGACGTGGGGGAACGCTGGGTGGAAGGAAATTTGTGGCCCCTCTCAGATTCCAGAACTTTCTGCCACAGAAATGTGAGGAACATGTGTTTTTTAGCCAAATTTTGAGGTTTGCAAAGGATTCTGGGTAACAGAACCTGGTCCGAGCCACACAAATCACCCCATCTTGGATTCCCCTAGGTCTCTAGTTTTCAGAAATGCACAGGTTTGGTAGGTTTCCCTAGGTGGCGGCTGAGCTAGAGGCCAAAATCTACAGGTAGGCACTTTGCTAAAAATAGGTCTGTTTTCTGTGATGTGTCCACGTTGCGCTTTGGGGCGTTTCCTGTCGCGGGCGCTAGGCCTACCCACACAAGTGAGGTATAATTTTTATCGGGAGACGTGGGGGAACGCTGGGTGGAAGGAAATTTGTGGCTCCTCTCAGATTCCAGAACTTTCTGCCACAGAAATGTGAGGAACATGTGTTTTTTTTAGCCAATTTTTGAGCTTTGCAAAGGATTCTGGGTAACAGAACCTGGTCCGAGCCCCGCCAGTCACCCCTCCCTGGATTCCCCTAGGTCTCTAGTTTTCAGAAATGCACAGGTTTGGTAGGTTTCCCTAGGTGGCGGCTAAGCTAGAGGCCAAAATCTACAGGTAGGCACTTTGCTAAAAACAGGTCTGTTTTCTGTGATGTGTCCACGTTGCGCTTTGGGGCGTTTCCTGTCGCGGGCGCTAGGCCTACCCACACAAGTGAGGTATCATTTTTATCGGGAGACGTGGGGGAACGCTGGGTGGAAGGAAATTTGTGGCTCCTCTCAGATTCCAGAACTTTCTGCCACAGAAATGTGAGGAACATGTGTTTTTTTAGCCAAATTTTGAGCTTTGCAAAGGATTCTGGGTAACAGAACCTGGTCCGAGCCCCGCCAGTCACCCCTCCTTGGATTCCCCTAGGTCTCTAGTTTTCAGAAATGTACAGGTTTGGTAGGTTTCCCTAGGTGCCGGCTGAGCTAGAGGCCAAAAACTACAGGTAGGCACTGTTTTCAATGAAAAAATGTGATGTGTCCACGCTGCGCTTTGGGGCGTTTCCTGTCGCGGGCGCTAGGCCTACCCACACAAGTGAGGTATCATTTTTATCGGGAGACGTGGGGGAACGCTGGGTGGAAGGAAATTTGTGGCCCCTCTCAGATTCCAGAACTTTCTGCCACAGAAATGTGAGGAACATGTGTTTTTTTAGCCAAATTTTGAGGTTTGCAAAGGATTCTGGGTAACAGAACCTGGTCCGAGCCACACAAATCACCCCATCTTGGATTCCCCTAGGTCTCTAGTTTTCAGAAATGCACAGGTTTGGTAGGTTTCCCTAGGTGGCGGCTGAGCTAGAGGCCAAAATCTACAGGTAGGCACTTTGCTAAAAATAGGTCTGTTTTCTGTGATGTGTCCACGTTGCGCTTTGGGGCGTTTCCTGTCGCGGGCGCTAGGCCTACCCACACAAGTGAGGTATAATTTTTATCGGGAGACGTGGGGGAACGCTGGGTGGAAGGAAATTTGTGGCTCCTCTCAGATTCCAGAACTTTCTGCCACAGAAATGTCAGGAACATGTGTTTTTTTTAGACAATTTTTGAGCTTTGCAAAGGATTCTGGGTAACAGAACCTGGTCCGAGCCCCGCCAGTCACCCCTCCCTGGATTCCCCTAGGTCTCTAGTTTTCAGAAATGCACAGGTTTGGTAGGTTTCCCTAGGTGGCGGCTGAGCTAGAGGCCAAAAGCTACAGGTAGGCACTTTGCTAAAAACAGGTCTGTTTTCTGTGATGTGTCCACGTTGCGCTTTGGGGCGTTTCCTGTCGCGGGCGCTAGGCCTACCCACACAAGTGAGGTATCATTTTTATCGGGAGACGTGGGGGAACGCTGGGTGGAAGGAAATTTGTGGCTCCTCTCAGATTCCAGAACTTTCTGCCACAGAAATGTGAGGAACATGTGTTTTTTTAGCCAAATTTTGAGCTTTGCAAAGGATTCTGGGTAACAGAACCTGATCCGAGCCCCGCCAGTCACCCCTCCTTGGATTCCCCTAGGTCTCTAGTTTTCAGAAATGTACAGGTTTGGTAGGTTTCCCTAGGTGCCGGCTGAGCTAGAGGCCAAAATCTACAGGTAGTCACTTCGCAAAAAACACCTCTGTTTTCTTCCAAAATTTTGGTGGTGTCCATGTTGCGCTTTGGGGCGTTTCCTGTCGCGGGCGCTAGGCCTACCCACGCAAGTGAGGTATCATTTTTATCGGGAGACGTGGGGGAACGCTGGGTGGAAGGAAATTTGTGGCCCCTCTCAGATTCCAGAACTTTCTGCCACAGAAATGTGAGGAACATGTGTTTTTTTAGCCAAATTTTGAGGTTTGCAAAGGATTCTGGGTAACAGAACCTGGTCCGAGCCACACAAATCACCCCATCTTGGATTCCCCTAGGTCTCTAGTTTTCAGAAATGCACAGGTTTGGTAGGTTTCCCTAGGTGGCGGCTGAGCTAGAGGCCAAAATCTACAGGTAGGCACTTTGCTAAAAATAGGTCTGTTTTCTGTGATGTGTCCACGTTGCGCTTTGGGGCGTTTCCTGTCGCGGGCGCTAGGCCTACCCACGCAAGTGAGGTATCATTTTTATCGGGAGACTTGGGGGAACGCTGGGTGGAAGGAAATTTGTGGCTCATCCCAGATTCCAGAACTTTCTGCCACAGAAATGTGAGGAACATGTGTTTTTTTAGCCAATTTTTGAGCTTTGCAAAGGATTCTGGGTAACAGAACCTGGTCCGAGCCCCGCCAGTCACCCCTCTTTGGATTCCCCTAGGTCTCTAGTTTTCAGAAATGCACAGGTTTGGTAGGTTTCCCTAGGTGCCGGCTGAGCTAGAGGCCAAAAACTACAGGTAGGCACTGTTTTCAATGAAAAAATGTGATGTGTCCACGCTGCGCTTTGGGGCGTTTCCTGTCGCGGGCGCTAGGCCTACCCACACAAGTGAGGTATCATTTTTATCGGGAGACGTGGGGGAACGCTGGGTGGAAGGAAATTTGTGGCCCCTCTCAGATTCCAGAACTTTCTGCCACAGAAATGTGAGGAACATGTGTTTTTTTAGCCAATTTTTGAGCTTTGCAAAGGATTCTGGGTAACAGAACCTGGTCCGAGCCCCGTCAGTCACCCCATCTTGGATTCCCCTAGGTCTCTAGTTTTCAGAAATGCACAGGTTTGGTAGGTTTCCCTAGGTGGCGGCTGAGCTAGAGGCCAAAATCTACAGGTAGGCACTTTGCTAAAAACAGGTCTGTTTTCTGTGATGTGTCCACGTTGCGCTTTGGGGCGTTTCCTGTCGCGGGCGCTAGGCCTACCCACACAAGTGAGGTATCATTTTTATCGGGAGACGTGGGGGAACGCTGGGTGGAAGGAAATTTGTGGCTCCTCTCAGATTCCAGAACTTTCTGCCACAGAAATGTGAGGAACATGTGTTTTTTTAGCCAAATTTTGAGCTTTGCAAAGGATTCTGGGTAACAGAACCTGGTCCGAGCCCCGCCAGTCACCCCTCCTTGGATTCCCCTAGGTCTCTAGTTTTCAGAAATGTACAGGTTTGGTAGGTTTCCCTAGGTGCCGGCTGAGCTAGAGGCCAAAATCTACAGGTAGTCACTTCGCAAAAAACACCTCTGTTTTCTTCCAAAATTTTGGAGGTGTCCATGTTGCGCTTTGGGGCGTTTCCTGTCGCGGGCGCTAGGCCTACCCACGCAAGTGAGGTATCATTTTTATCGGGAGACTTGGGGGAACGCTGGGTGCAAGGAAATTTGTGGCTCCTCCCAGATTCCAGCACTTTCTGCCACAGAAATGTGAGGAACATGTGTTTTTTTTAGCCAATTTTTGAGCTTTGCAAAGGATTCTGGGTAACAGAACCTGGTCCGAGCCCCGCCAGTCACATCTCCTTGGATTCCCCTACGTCTCTAGTTTTCAGAAATGTAGAGGTTTGGTAGGTTTCCCTAGGTGCCGGCTGAGCTAGAGGCCAAAAACTACAGGTAGGCACTGTTTTCAATGCAAAAATGTGATGTGTCCACGCTGCGCTTTGGGGCGTTTCCTGTCGCGGGCGCTAGGCCTACCCACACAAGTGAGGTATCATTTTTATCGGGAGACGTGGGGGAACGCTGGGTGGAAGGAAATTTGTGGCTCCTCTCAGATTCCAGAACTTTCTGCCACAGAAATGTGAGGAACATGTGTTTTTTTAGCCAATTTTTGAGCTTTGCAAAGGATTCTGGGTAACAGAACCTGGTCCGAGCCCCGCCAGTCACCCCTCCTTGGATTCCCCTAGGTCTCTAGTTTTCAGAAATGTACAGGTTTGGTAGGTTTCCCTAGGTGCCGGCTGAGCTAGAGGCCAAAAACTACAGGTAGGCACTGTTTTCAATGAAAAAATGTGATGTGTCCACGCTGCGCTTTGGGGCGTTTCCTGTCGCGGGCGCTAGGCCTACCCACACAAGTGAGGTATCATTTTTATCGGGAGACGTGGGGGAACGCTGGGTGGAAGGAAATTTGTGGCCCCTCTCAGATTCCAGAACTTTCTGCCACAGAAATGTGAGGAACATGTGTTTTTTTAGCAAAATTTTGAGGTTTACAAAGGATTCTGGGTAACAGAACCTGTTCCGAGCCACACAAATCACCCCATCTTGGATTCCCCTAGGTCTCTAGTTTTCAGAAATGCACAGGTTTGGTAGGTTTCCCTAGGTGGCGGCTGAGCTAGAGGCCAAAATCTACAGGTAGGCACTTTGCTAAAAATAGGTCTGTTTTCTGTGATGTGTCCACGTTGCGCTTTGGGGCGTTTCCTGTCGCGGGCGCTAGGCCTACCCACACAAGTGAGGTATAATTTTTATCGGGAGACGTGGGGGAACGCTGGGTGGAAGGAAATTTGTGGCTCCTTTCAGATTCCAGAACTTTCTGCCACAGAAATGTGAGGAACATGTGTTTTTTTTAGCCAATTTTTGAGCTTTGCAAAGGATTCTGGGTAACAGAACCTGGTCCGAGCCCCGCCAGTCACCCCTCCCTGGATTCCCCTAGGTCTCTAGTTTTCAGAAATGCACAGGTTTGGTAGGTTTCCCTAGGTGGCGGCTGAGCTAGAGGCCAAAATCTACAGGTAGGCACTTTGCTAAAAACAGGTCTGTTTTCTGTGATGTGTCCACGTTGCGCTTTGGGGCGTTTCCTGTCGCGGGCGCTAGGCCTACCCACACAAGTGAGGTATCATTTTTATCGGGAGACGTGGGGGAACGCTGGGTGGAAGGAAATTTGTGGCTCCTCTCAGATTCCAGAACTTTCTGCCACAGAAATGTGAGGAACATGTGTTTTTTTAGCCAAATTTTGAGCTTTGCAAAGGATTCTGGGTAACAGAACCTGGTCCGAGCCCCGCCAGTCACCCCTCCTTGGATTCCCCTAGGTCTCTAGTTTTCAGAAATGTACAGGTTTGGTAGGTTTCCCTAGGTGCCGGCTGAGCTAGAGGCCAAAATCTACAGGTAGTCACTTCGCAAAAAACACCTCTGTTTTCTTCCAAAATTTTGGTGGTGTCCATGTTGCGCTTTGGGGCGTTTCCTGTCGCGGGCGCTAGGCCTACCCACGCAAGTGAGGTATCATTTTTATCGGGAGACTTGGGGGAACGCTGGGTGCAAGGAAATTTGTGGCTCCTCCCAGATTCCAGCACTTTCTGCCACAGAAATGTGAAGAACATGTGTTTTTTTTAGCCAATTTTTGAGCTTTGCAAAGGATTCTGGGTAACAGAACCTGGTCCGAGCCCCGCCAGTCACCCCTCCTTGGATTCCCCTAGGTCTCTAGTTTTCAGAAAAGCACAGATTTGGTAGGTTTCCCTAGGTGGCGGCTGAGCTAGAGGCCAAAATCTACAGGTAGGCACTTTGCTAAAAACAGGTCTGTTTTCTGTGATGTGTCCACGTTGCGCTTTGGGGCGTTTCCTGTCGCGGGCGCTAGGCCTACCCACACAAGTGAGGTATCATTTTTATCGGGACACGTGGGGGAACGCTGGGTGGAAGGAAATTTGTGGCTCCTCTCAGATTCCAGAACTTTCTGCCACAGAAATGTGAGGAACATGTGTTTTTTTAGCCAATTTTTGAGCTTTGCAAAGGATTCTGGGTAACAGAACCTGGTCCGAGCCCCGCCAGTCACCCCTCCTTGGATTCCCCTAGGTCTCTAGTTTTCAGAAATGTACAGGTTTGGTAGGTTTCCCTAGGTGCCGGCTGAGCTAGAGGCCAAAAACTACAGGTAGGCACTGTTTTCAATGAAAAAATGTGATGTGTCCACGCTGCGCTTTGGGGCGTTTCCTGTGGCGGGCGCTAGGCCTACACACACAAGTGAGGTATCATTTTTATCGGGAGACGTGGGGGAACGCTGGGTGGAAGGAAATTTGTGGCCCCTCTCAGATTCCAGAACTTTCTGCCACAGAAATGTGAGGAACATGTGTTTTTTTAGCCAAATTTTGAGCTTTGCAAAGGATTCTGGGTAACAGAACCTGGTCCGAGCCACACAAATCACCCCATCTTGGATTCCCCTAGGTCTCTAGTTTTCAGAAATGCACAGGTTTGGTAGGTTTCCCTAGGTGGCGGCTGAGCTAGAGGCCAAAATCTACAGGTAGGCACTTTGCTAAAAACAGGTCTGTTTTCTGTGATGTGTCCACGTTGCGCTTTGGGGCGTTTCCTGTCGCGGGCGCTAGGCCTACCCACACAAGTGAGGTATCATTTTTATCGGGAGACATGGGGGAACGCTGGGTGGAAGGAAATTTGTGGCTCCTCTCAGATTCCAGAACTTTCTGCCACAGAAATGTGAGGAACATGTGTTTTTTTAGTCAATTTTTGAGCTTTGCAAAGGATTCTGGGTAACAGAACCTGGTCCGAACCCCGCCAGTCACCCCTCCTTGGATTCCCCTAGGTCTCTAGTTTTCAGAAATGTACAGGTTTGGTATGTTTCCCTAGGTGCCGGCTGAGCTAGAGACCAAAAACTACAGGTAGGCACTGTTTTCAATGAAAAAATGTGATGTGTCCACGCTGCGCTTTGGGGCGTTTCCTGTCGCGGGCGCTAGGCCTACCCACACAAGTGAGGTATCATTTTTATCGGGAGACGTGGGGGAACGCTGGGTGGAAGGAAATTTGTGGCCCCTCTCAGATTCCAGAACTTTCTGCCACAGAAATGTGAGGAACATGTGTTTTTTTAGCCAAATTTTGAGGTTTGCAAAGGATTCTGGGTAACAGAACCTGGTCTGAGCCACACAAATCACCCCATCTTGGATTCCCCTAGGTCTCTAGTTTTCAGAAATGCACAGGTTTGGTAGGTTTCCCTAGGTGGCGGCTGAGCTAGAGGCCAAAATCTACAGGTAGGCACTTTGCTAAAAATAGGTCTGTTTTCTGTGATGTGTCCACGTTGCGCTTTGGGGCGTTTCCTGTCGCGGGCGCTAGGCCTACCCACACAAGTGAGGTATAATTTTTATCGGGAGACGTGGGGGAACGCTGGGTGGAAGGAAATTTGTGGCTCCTCTCAGATTCCAGAACTTTCTGCCACAGAAATGTGAGGAACATGGGTTTTTTTTAGACAATTTTTGAGCTTTGCAAAGGATTCTGGGTAACAGAACCTGGTCCGAGCCCCGCCAGTCACCCCTCCCTGGATTCCCCTAGGTCTCTAGTTTTCAGAAATGCACAGGTTTGGTAGGTTTCCCTAGGTGGTGGCTGAGCTAGAGGCCAAAATCTACAGGTAGGCACTTTGCTAAAATCAGGTCTGTTTTCTGTGATGTGTCCACGTTGCGCTTTGGGGCGTTTCCTGTCGCGGGCGCTAGGCCTACCCACACAAGTGAGGTATCATTTTTATCGGGAGACGTGGGGGAACGCTGGGTGGAAGGAAATTTGTGGCTCCTCTCAGATTCCAGAACTTTCTGCCACAGAAATGTGAGGAACATGTGTTTTTTTAGCCAAATTTTGAGCTTTGCAAAGGATTCTGGGTAACAGAACCTGGTCCGAGCCCCGCCAGTCACCCCTCCTTGGATTCCCCTAGGTCTCTAGTTTTCAGAAATGTACAGGTTTGGTAGGTTTCCCTAGGTGCCGGCTGAGCTAGAGGCCAAAATCTACAGGTAGTCACTTCGCAAAAAACACCTCTGTTTTCTTCCAAAATTTTGGTGGTGTCCATGTTGCGCTTTGGGGCGTTTCCTGTCGCGGGCGCTAGGCCTACCCACGCAAGTGAGGTATCATTTTTATCGGGAGACTTGGGGGAACGCTGGGTGCAAGGAAATTTGTGACTCCTCCCAGATTCCAGCACTTTCTGCCACAGAAATGTGAGGAACATGTGTTTTTTTTAGCCAATTTTTGAGCTTTGCAAAGGATTCTGGGTAACAGAACCTGGTCCGAGCCCCGCCAGTCACCCCTCCTTGGATTCCCCTAGGTCTCTAGTTTTCAGAAATGCACAGGTTTGGTAGGTTTCCTTAGGTGGCGGCTGAGCTAGAGGCCAAAATCTACAGGTAGGCACTTTGCTAAAAACAGGTCTGTTTTCTGTGATGTGTCCACGTTGCGCTTTGGGGCGTTTCCTGTCGCGGGCGCTAGGCCTACCCACACAAGTGAGGTATCATTTTTATCGGGACACGTGGGGGAACGCTGGGTGGAAGGAAATTTGTGGCTCCTCTCAGATTCCAGAACTTTCTGCCACAGAAATGTGAGGAACATGTGTTTTTTTAGCCAATTTTTGAGCTTTGCAAAGGATTCTGGGTAATAGGACCTGGTCGGAGCCCCGCCAGTCACCCCTCCTTGGATTCCCCTAGGTCTCTAGTTTTCAGAAATGTACAGGTTTGGTAGGTTTCCCTAGGTGCCGGCTGAGCTAGAGGCCAAAAACTACAGGTAGGCACTGTTTTCAATGAAAAAATGTGATGTGTCCACGCTGCGCTTTGGGGCGTTTCCTGTCGCGGGCGCTAGGCCTACCCACACAAGTGAGGTATCATTTTTATCGGGAGACGTGGGGGAACGCTGGGTGGAAGGAAATTTGTGGCCCCTCTCAGATTCCAGAACTTTCTGCCACAGAAATGTGAGGAACATGTATTTTTTTAGCCAAATTTTGAGGTTTGCAAAGGATTCTGGGTAACAGAACCTGGTCCGAGCCACACAAATCACCCCATCTTGGATTCCCCTAGGTCTCTAGTTTTCAGAAATGCACAGGTTTGGTAGGTTTCCCTAGGTGGCGGCTGAGCTAGAGGCCAAAATCTACAGGTAGGCACTTTGCTAAAAATAGGTCTGTTTTCTGTGATGTGTCCACGTTGCGCTTTGGGGCGTTTCCTGTCGCGGGCGCTAGGCCTACCCACGCAAGTGAGGTATCATTTTTATCGGGAGACTTGGGGGAACGCTGGGTGGAAGGAAATTTGTGGCTCATCCCAGATTCCAGAACTTTCTGCCACAGAAATGTGAGGAACATGTGTTTTTTTAGCCAATTTTTGAGCTTTGCAAAGGATTCTGGGTAACAGAACCTGGTCCGAGCCCCGCCAGTCACCCCTCCTTGGATTCCCCTAGGTCTCTAGTTTTCAGAAATGCACAGGTTTGGTAGGTTTCCCTAGGTGGCGGCTGAGCTAGAGGCCAAAATCTACAGGTAGGCACTTTGCTAAAAACAGTTCTGTTTTCTGTGATGTGTCCACGTTGCGCTTTGGGGCGTTTCCTGTCGCGGGCGCTAGGCCTACCCACACAAGTGAGGTATCATTTTTATCGGGAGACATGGGGGAACGCTGGGTGGAAGGAAATTTGTGGCTCCTCTCAGATTCCAGAACTTTCTGCCACAGAAATGTGAGGAACATGTGTTTTTTTAGCCAAATTTTGAGGTTTGCAAAGGATTCTGGGTAACAGAACCTGGTCCGAGCCACACAAATCACCCCATCTTGGATTCCCCTAGGTCTCTAGTTTTCAGAAATGCACAGGTTTGGTACGTTCCCCTAGGTGGCGGCTGAGCTAGAGGCCAAAATCTACAGGTAGGCACTTTGCTAAAAACAGGTCTGTTTTCTGTGATGTGTCCACATTGCGCTTGGGGTGTTTCCTGTCGCGGGTGCTAGGCCTACCCACACAAGTGAGGTATCATTTTTATCGGGAGACGTGGGGGAACGCTGGGTGGAAGGAAATTTGTGGCTCCTCTCAGATTCCAGAACTTTCTGCCACAGAAATATGAGGAACATGTGTTTTTTTAGCCAAATTTTGAGGTTTGCAAAGGATTCTGGGTAACAGAACCTGGTCCGAGCCACACAAATCACCCCATCTTGGATTCCCCTAGGTCTCTAGTTTTCAGAAATGCACAGGTTTGGTAGGTTTCCCTAGGTGGCGGCTGAGCTAGAGGCCAAAATCTACAGTTAGGCACTTTGCTAAAAACAGGTCTGTTTTCTGTGATGTGTCCACATTGCGCTTTGGGGTGTTTCCTGTCGCGGGCGCTAGGCCTACCCACACAAGTGAGGTATCATTTTTATCGGGAGACATGGGGGAACGCTGGGTGGAAGGAAATTTGTGGCTCCTCTCAGATTCCAGAACTTTCTGCCACAGAAATGTGAGGAACATGTGTTTTTTTAGCCAAATTTTGAGGTTTGCAAAGGATTCTGGGTAACAGAACCTGGTCCGAGCCACACAAATCACCCCATCTTGGATTCCCCTAGGTCTCTAGTTTTCAGAAATGCACAGGTTTGGTACGTTCCCCTAGGTGGCGGCTGAGCTAGAGGCCAAAATCTACAGGTAGGCACTTTGCTAAAAACAGGTCTGTTTTCTGTGATGTGTCCACATTGCGCTTGGGGTGTTTCCTGTCGCGGGTGCTAGGCCTACCCACACAAGTGAGGTATCATTTTTATCGGGAGACGTGGGGGAACGCTGGGTGGAAGGAAATTTGTGGCTCCTCTCAGATTCCAGAACTTTCTGCCACAGAAATATGAGGAACATGTGTTTTTTTAGCCAAATTTTGAGGTTTGCAAAGGATTCTGGGTAACAGAACCTGGTCCGAGCCACACAAATCACCCCATCTTGGATTCCCCTAGGTCTCTAGTTTTCAGAAATGCACAGGTTTGGTAGGTTTCCCTAGGTGGCGGCTGAGCTAGAGGCCAAAATCTACAGGTAGGCACTTTGCTCAAAACAGGTCTGTTTTCTGTGATGTGTCCACATTGCGCTTTGGGGTGTTTCCTGTCGCGGGCGCTAGGCCTACCCACACAAGTGAGGTATCATTTTTATCGGGAGACGTGGGGGAACGCTGGGTGGAAGGAAATTTGTGGCTCCTCTCAGATTCCAGAACTTTCTGCCACAGAAATGTGAGGAACATGTGTTTTTTTAGCCAAATTTTGAGGTTTGCAAAGGATTCTGGGTAACAGAACCTGGTCCGAGCCACACAAATCACCCCATCTTGGATTCCCCTAGGTCTCTAGTTTTCAGAAATGCACAGGTTTGGTAGGTTTCCCTAGGTGGCGGCTGAGCTAGAGGCCAAAATCTACAGGTAGGAACTTTGCTAAAAACAGTTCTGTTTTCTGTGATGTGTCCACGTTGCGCTTTGGGGCGTTTCCTTTCGCGGGCGCTAGGCCTACCCACACAAGTGAGGTATCATTTTTATCGGGAGACGTGGGGGAACGCTGGGTGGAAGGAAATTTGTGGCTCCTCTCAGATTCCAGAACTTTCTGCCACAGAAATGTGAGGAACATGTGTTTTTTTAGCCAAATTTTGAGGTTTGCAAAGGATTCTGGGTAACAGAACCTGGTCCGAGCCACACAAATCACCCCATCTTGGATTCCCCTAGGTCTCTAGTTTTCAGAAATGCACAGGTTTGGTAGGTTCCCCTAGGTGGCGGCTGAGCTAGAGGCCAAAATCTACAGGTAGGCACTTTGATAAAAACAGGTCTGTTTTCTGTGATGTGTCCACATTGCTCTTTGGGGTGTTTCCTGTCGCGGGCGCTAGGCCTACCCACACAAGTGAGGTATCATTTTTATCGGGAGACGTGGGGGAACGCTGGGTGGAAGGAAATTTGTGGCTCCTCTCAGATTCCAGAACTTTCTGCCACAGAAATATGAGGAACATGTGTTTTTTTAGCCAAATTTTGAGGTTTGCAAAGGATTCTGGGTAACAGAACCTGGTCCGAGCCACACAAATCACCCCATCTTGGATTCCCCTAGGTCTCTAGTTTTCAGAAATGCACAGGTTTGGTAGGTTTCCCTAGGTGGCGGCTGAGCTAGAGGCCAAAATCTACAGGTAGGCACTTTGCTAAAAACAGGTCTGTTTTCTGTGATGTGTCCACATTGCGCTTTGGGGTGTTTCCTGTCGCGGGCGCTAGGCCTACCCACACAAGTGAGGTATCATTTTTATCGGGAGACGTGGGGGAACGCTGGGTGGAAGGAAATTTGTGGCTCCTCTCAGATTCCAGAACTTTCTGCCACAGAAATGTGAGGAACATGTGTTTTTTTAGCCACATTTTGAGGTTTGCAAAGGATTCTGGGTAACAGAACCTGGTCCGAGCCACACAAATCACCCCATCTTGGATTCCCCTAGGTCTCTAGTTTTCAGAAATGCACAGGTTTGGTAGGTTTCCCTAGGTGGCGGCTGAGCTAGAGGCCAAAATCTACAGGTAGGCACTTTGCTAAAAACAGGTCTGTTTTCTGTGATGTGTCCACGTTGCGCTTTGGGGCGTTTCCTGTCGCGGGCGCTAGGCCTACCCACACAAGTGAGGTATCATTTTTATCGGGAGACTTGGGGGAACATAGAATAGCAAAACAAGTGTTATTGCCCTTTGTCTTTCTCTACATTTTTCCCTTCCAAATGTAAGACAGTGTGTAAAAAAGACGTCTATTTGAGAAATGCCCTGTAATTCACATGCTAGTATGGGCACCCCGGAATTCAGAGATGTGCAAATAACCACTTCTTCTCAACACCTTATCTTGTGCCCATTTTGGAAATACAAAGGTTTTCTTGATAGCTATTTTTTACTCTTTATATTTCAGCAAATGAATTGCTGTATACCCGGCATAGAATGAAAACCCACTGCAGGGTGCAGGTCATTTATTGGCTCTGGGTACCTAGAGTTCTTGATGAACCTACAAGCCCTATATATCCCCGCAACCAGAAGAGTCCAGCAGACGTAACGGTATATTGCTTTCGAAAATCTGACATTGCAGGAAAAAGTTACAGAGTAAAACTTAGAGAAAAATTGATGTTTTTTTCACCTCAATTTCAATATTTTTCTTTTTCAGTTGTTATTTTCTGTAGGAAACCCTTGTAGGATCTACACAAATTACCCCTTGCTGAATTCAGAATTTTGTCTACTTTTCAGAAATGTTGCGGTGTATGGGATCCAGCGTTGGTTTCATGCCCATTTCTGTCACTGACTGGAAGGAGGCTGAAAGCACAAAAAATCGTAAAAATGGGGTATGTCCCAGTAAAATGCCAAAATTGGGTTGAAAAATTGGGTTTTCTGATTCAAGTCTGCCTGTTCCTGAAAGCTGGGAAGCTGGTGATTTTATCACCGCAAACCCTTTGTTGATGCCCTTTTCAGGGAAAAAACCACAAGCCTTCTTCTGCAGCCCATTTTTCCAATTTTTAAAAAAAAAATGAAATTTTCACTGTTTTTTGGCTAATTTCTTGGCCTCCTTCTGGGGAACCCACAAAGTCTGGGTACCTCTAGAATCCCTAGGATGTTGGAAAAAAAGGACGCAAATTTGGCGTGGGTAGCTTACGTGAACAAAAAGTTATGAGGGCCTAAGTGCGAACTGCTCCAAATAGCCAAAAAAAGGCTCGGCACAGGAGGGGGAAAAGGCCTGGCAGCGAAGGGGTTAAATAAAACATGTTTTATTGAAATTTTTTATGTAAACAAAGACAATAGTGTGGTTTGCCAACAGTTTAAAACAGATTTAGTGCATTATTAACAAACCCAGTTCTAATGAAGCATTTCTCAGTAGCCCCAACACATCCATGGGTGTACAACATTCTAAGTTAAAGCCTTGTAGTTCCTTGATCACTAGCGAAGGGTTCAGTCCATTGCCTGGAGATCTCATGGTTTGGTGCACAATATCAGGCCTTTCTAACAAGCAGGGGACATGGGAGTCCCTAACAGAGACAGCAAAATCCAGCTCACCATTAGGGAAGTCAGGCACCTGAGTAGAGAGCCAAGATGCAAGGAGCAGTAAAAACAAAATTTAAAAAACTAATCAAATATTAAACAAAAACCTTGTTTGGGGAAAAGCAGCTGTTCCAGGGAGGTGGGGGGGGGGGGTGTTTCAACAGCAATAGTGTTCTATCCAAGCCCTTGGAGAGCACTTCTCAGCAGAGCCAGAGGTCAGCAAGACAGCAGAGCAAAAGCAAGCCAGGAGTCCTTTACAGCAAAGCAGTCCAGGTGAGTCCTTTGGGTAGCCAGGCAGCTTCTCTTGGCAGGTTGCAGGTTCTGGTTCAGAGATTCTTTCCTAGGAGATATCTTGTCAAGAGCAGTATGCGATCTATTGGCGATAAAAATGCAAAAACCCAGCACTCTCAAAACAACGTAATTTATGCATTGTGCTGATATGTTGTGGTTTAACCTTATGCATTGCAGAGTTCAATCCTGAAAACTTATTTTGAATATGCTTACAAATACTGTTCCTTTGCAATGTATTGCTGCAGGTTTTCAGAGTGTGTTAGGGTGTGGCCCCTTTCCAGGGCCTTCCAGAGACTTTCCCTGCAACATGCCTGGGCGTGGCTCTGGGCTGGGCCAAGACTCTATAAAAGAGAGCCATTCCAACTCCCAGTGCTCACTATTCAGAGGTACCGGGGCAGAGCAGCAGCTTCTTCCTGAGCTCCTGTCCCGGCAGCCTATTTGGATCTTCCAGTCTCCTGCCCTTCATCCTTCATTGGTGATCATTGTTCCAGGCGGTAAGATGGTGGTTGGACTGTTCAGACACCGTTATTTAGAATTTTCATATTCTTGGTTTAATTCTCAAATGAGTAACAGATTACTTGCGCGCTACCATTTCTTGACATTTATATGGTAGTTTACAAATAGGCAAGACGCGCAATTTGTTTCATAAAGGTTTGACTTTGTTATTCATTGCGTGCTACCATTTCTTGACATTGGCATGGTGGCTTAAGAATCGGCAAGACGTGCAATTCGTTTTGTGGTGTTTAAACATTGTTGTCCATTGCGTGCTACTATTTCTTGACATTTACATGATGTTTTACGAATTGGCAAGACGTGCAACTCGTTTCATGAGGATTTAACTTTGTTGTTCATTGCGCGCTACCATTTCTTGACATTTACATGGTGGCTTAAGAATCGTCAAAAGAAGCGCGATTCATTTCATTGTACTTTGATCTTGTTATTTATTGTGAGCTATTATTTCTTGACATTTACATCGCGTTTTACGAATCGGCAAGACACGCGATTATATTAATGATGATTTGACTTTGATATTCATTGCGTGCTACCATTTCTTGGTATTTTACATGGTGACACTCGAATCGGCAAGACGCACGATTCTCTCCTCGAGTTTATTTCATGTTGTTTATTGTATGCCACTATTCTAAGATATTTATTATGTAATATTCGAGTTGACAAGTTATGTGATTTGTTTCCTGAATCCTTATTGTGTTATTCATGGTGCACAATCCTTTTATGGTGTTTACTATATATATATATATATATGTATGCAATTTGTGTTGAAACATTTTAAGAGTACACAGAAGGCCAGAGTTTCTAGATGCAATATTGTATGGTCCTAGTATACATTCTCAAAACAGGATTTATATGACTGGTTTAAAATGTAGTCAGAATGTTTTTTCTGATTCTCATGTAAAGGAAATTACTTGAATAAGAAAGTTTTCATTTAATTCATCTTGATTCCCTTACAGGTATACGGCCATCTTGAAACTTAGTCATTTTAAACTTAACTCTTTAATGTTCATGTTTTCAGAGTGACTAGGCTTAGAATCATAGGGGGTCATTCTGACCCTGGCGGTCGGTGACCGCCAGGGTCACCGACCACGGGAGCACCGCCAACAGGCTGGCGGTGCTCCGTCGAGCATTCTGACCGCGGCGGTTCAGCCGCGGTCAGAAACGGAAAGTCGGCGGTCTCCCGCCGACTTTTCGCTGCTCGGGAGAATCCTCCATGGCGGCGGAGCGCGCTCAGCCGCCATGGGGATTCTGACACCCCCTACCGCCATCCTGTTCCTGGCGGGTCTTCCGCCAGGAACAGGATGGCGGTAGGGGGTGCCGCGGGGCCCCTGGGGGCCCCTGCAGTGCCCATGACCATGGCATGGGCACTGCAGGGGCCCCCGTAAGAGGGCCCCACTGTGTATTTCAGTGTCTGCAATGCAGACACTGAAATACGCGACGGGTGCAAACAGCACCCGTCGCACATACCCATTCCGCCGGCTCCATTCGGAGCCGGCTTCCTCGTGGGGAGGGGTTTCCCGCTGGGCTGGCGGGCGGCCTCCTGGCGGTTGCCCGCCAGCCCAGCGGGAAAGCCTGAATGGCCTCCGCGGTCTTTCGACCGCGGAGCGGCCATATGGCGGTTCCCGCCAGGCGGGCGGCGACCGCCGCCCGCCGGCCTCGGAATCAGGCCCATAGTCTAGTATTGATTTCAGGAGATATAATTTTCATATCGTGTGTTCTAACCTTTTTCTTACTACAGGTCTCCTTCCCAGCTGTTCCCTTCCTAATCCCCTCTTCCACTCTTGAACTCTCTCAGTCTCTGTGATTTATCTATCAGAGTCTTGGAGCTGTTCAGTGGTGGACGTGTTGGGAACGTGCACAGACCCCGAGGATCTGGTGACTCTGACGGAATAGTGAGCCCACTAATTATTATCCTCATGGCTTGTGTATGTTCTCAGCATGGCCACGCTAGACGAGTTAGTCAAGGCTATCACCCAGCTCCAAGCAGAGGTGGTATCAACCAAAGAATTGACAACTAGCTTAGCAGATAGAGTGAGTCAGTTGCAAGATAAGGTAGAGAAAAAGGAACAAAGTCCCACAGGTGTGTCTTGGCCAGGTACTTCTTCTCAGGCTTCTGGAAGTAATCCGATTTCCCTAAATGTTCCTTCTGCAATTCCTTTAACTCCCCCAGAACGTTTCTCAGGTGACCCTTTGAAAGCACAATCTTTCCTGATTCAAGTGGAACTACACTTCACCTGCAGACCAAATACTTTCCCAGATGCCCAGTCCAAAGTAGCTTTCTTGTTATCATATCTGTCTGGGAATGCAGCTACTTTGGCAATTCCTCTTGTGCGTAAAAATAGTCCCTTGTTGTGCAACTGGAGAAATTTTGTTCGTGAATTTGAGAGAGTTTTTGATCGTGGAACTGTAACACACTCAGCAGATCGTGAATTATTAGATTTATGCCAAGGGAATCAAGACCTAGTGTCGTATTTAGCCAACTTTAACCGGCTGGTTGCCGAGACATCCTGGCCTGAAGAAAAACAATTGGTCTTGTTTTACAAGGGACTCAAAGAGGAACTAAAAGATATCTTAGCGCAAATCGACCCACAACCTACAGACTGTCAAGAATTAATAAATCTTGTCTTGAGACTTGATCATCGTTTTGCAGAATGTAAAGGAACGTGCAAAAAGATTGAAAAATATTCATGGTGCGTTCATGATAACAGAGACTCAAGAACTCCGAAAGAAAGAACGCCGGAACCGATGGAAATTGGAACCATCAGAGGACCTTTGACCAAAGATGAAAAGGGACCTACGCAGAAAAAATGGATAATGTCTTTATTGTGGGCAAAAAGGTAATTTTGCCAAAGATTGTCCAATCAAACCAAAGAACAAGCAAGGCCCAGTTCAGAAGGTCGCAGCCAAAGCACCAGTCGAGTTGGAAAACTAAAACACCCAAGATGCAGAGAAAGCTTGCTCTTGGGTGTCACCGTGGACCCTTCACAATCTAGACATCTTAAATTGGAAATAAGAGTTCAGGTCAAGAAAAAGATCTATTTAAAAAAAGCTCTAGTCGATTCTGGGGCTACTGGGAACTTTGTTGATGTCCAATTGGTTCGTGCATTGGGGATCCCATGTATTGAAAAGAAGACCCCAGAAATCATCCAGGCAGTCAATGGAAAATTCTTGACTGGAGGTCCGGTAACTCTTCAGACTATCCCCTTGTCGATGATTTGTTAAGATAAGAATCAAAGAAAGAAACATAAAGAGAAAATCATCCTTGACATGATCCATGCTCCCCAATATGGGATTATCCTCGGCTAGCCATGGTTAACTCATTATAATCCGGAGATCAATTGGGCAGAACGAAAAATCATGTTCTCATCTGCGCTATGTAACGAACAATGGGGGTCATTCTAAGTCTGGCGGGCGGCGGAGGCCGCCCGCCAGACTTCCCCCTCCGAAATACCG
The DNA here is from genome assembly GCF_031143425.1 of Pleurodeles waltl. Classification (NCBI taxonomy): domain Eukaryota; kingdom Metazoa; phylum Chordata; class Amphibia; order Caudata; family Salamandridae; genus Pleurodeles; species Pleurodeles waltl. The sequence goes on from NC_090440.1 coordinate 141,856,726, forward strand.
CTCCGCGGTCGAAAGACCGCGGAGGGTATTCTAAGTTTTTCCCTGGGCTGGCGGGCGGTCGCCAAAAGACCGCCCGCCAGCCCAGGGAAAAACTCCCTTCCCACGAGGATGCCGGCTCGTAATCGAGCCGGCGGTGTGGGAAGGTGCAACGGGTGCTGTTGCACCCGTCGCGTATTTCACTGTCTGCCAAGCAGACAGTGAAATACTTGTAGGGGCCCTCTTACGGGGGCCCCTGCAGTGCCCATGCCAGTGGCATGGGCACTGCAGGGGCCCCCAGGGGCCCCGCGACCCCCCCTACCACCATCCGGTTCCCGGCGGGCGGACTGCCGGGAACTGGATGGCGGTAGGGGGGGTCGGAATCCCCTCGGCGGCGCAGCTAGCTGCGCCGCCTTGGAGGATTCAATAGGGCAGCGGTACACTGGCGGGAGACCGCCAGTGTTGCCGGTCTGACCGCGGCTTTACTGCCGCGGTCAGAATGCCCTGCGGGGCACCGCCGGCCTGTCGGCGGTGCTCCCGCCGACTCTGGCAGACCGCCGGGGTCAGAATGACCCCCAATGTCTCCAAAAGATTCAAGTACCAAAAGTTTGCAACTCTTACATAGCTACTGCTACTGCGGAGAAAGAAATTCAGCTGCCCAAACAGTATTCATCTTACAAAGATGTATTTGATGAGAAAGGAGCAGAGACTTTACCTCCTCATAGATCTTATGACTGTCAAACTGATCTAGCCCCAGGTGAGATACTTCCCAACTGTCGTGTATATGCCCTGTCAGACCATGAAAATCAACATTTACGAAAATACCTAGATACATTTTTGGAGAATGGCTTCTTTCACCCCTCTAAGTCTCCTGCAGCTTCGCCTTTGTTTTTTGTTACAAAGCTAATGGAGAACTTCGAACTTGCATTGACTATAGGGGTTTGAACAAAGTCACCATCAAGAATAAATATCCTTTACCCCTAATTCCGGTCTTATTGGAACAAGTAAAGAGAGCAAAAATCTACACGAAGCTTGACCTTCGAGGTGCTTATCATTTGGTCAGAATGAGAGAGGGTGACGAATGGAAAACAGCGTTCAAGACAAGATATGGCCTTTTTGAATACACTGTCATGCCTTTTGGTCTGTGTAATGCTCCAGCAGCATTTCAATTTTTCTTGAATGACGTTCTTAGAGAGTACCTCAACATATTTGCCATAGTCTACATCGATGACATTTTGATCTACTCACACAATGAAAACGAACATGTCCAACATGTCAAGAAAATTCTTGCAGCCCTTCGAAAACACCATTTATATTGCAAACTAACCAAGTGTGAGTTTCATGTTACCACAGTTGAGTTTTTTGGGGTTATTCTTACCCCTCAAGGTATGGTGATGGCAGAAAAGAAAGTAAAAACCGTATCTGATTGGCCCACCCCAAAGACTGTTCGTGATGTACAATGTTTCCTGGGGTTTGCAAATTTTTACCGGAGGTTCATAAATCATTTCTCCCAGACAGTGGCTCCAATCACTAAGCTACTAAGAAAGAAAGAAAAGTTTGTATGGTCCCCAGAAGCTGATCAAGCCTTCTCGACTTTAAAGGAAGCTTTCTCCACTGCCCCAGTCTTGACTCATCCTGATGCGAATAAACCTTTCATAGTGGAAGCTGATGCTTCAGATGTAGCAATAGGAGCCGTCTTATCACAACGAAATAATGACACTGGTCAACTTCATCCTGTAGCTTATTTGTCTCGGAAGTTGAACGAGATTGCTGGTGATTTGTGATGCCTTTAAAGAATGGAGACATAATTTGTTGGGTGCCAAATACACTGTCACAGTATATACTGATCATCGTAATCTTCAATTCATGAGTTCCGCCAGACTTTTGACCCCTTCGGCAATTACGCTGGATGCTTTATTTTGCCGAATTTGATTTTGTAGTAACCTTCCCGCCTGGTAAAGATAATCGCATGGCTGACGCCTTGTCCCGTTAAGAGTCTACCACGTTGTCTGCATTTCAAGCCTCCAGAGCTATCATTGCTCCTGACAAGGTTCTATGTATCATAAAAACTGAAGATTTCTTTAAAGAAATTTGCAACTCCTTCACTGTTGAAAAATGGCAAACATGGGCCCAAGCAGATCCCAAAAGGTCAACCAAGCAAGGTTTACCCTTTCATGACACTTGTTTGTTCGTACCCACTACCAAACTTCGCAAGATAGTGTTTTATTGGTTGCATGTTATACCTACGGCAGGTCACCCAGGTACTCCCAAAACTCTTGAACTGATCCAACGCTATTTTTGGTAGCCTACCCTAAGAAAAGATATAAAAGCAATGGTAAACAACTATGAAGTTTGTGCTCGCATTAAAACAAGTCATTCAAAACCAAAAGGATTGTTACATCCACTTCCAACCCCAAGTCGTCCATGGGAGCACATTTCTTTAGACTTTATTACCGGTCTGCCAGTGGTTCAACAGCATTCAGTAATTCTGGTGGTAGTAGATAGTCTCACGAAATATGGACATTTCATCGCCTGTAAAAAATTGCCCACTTCTAGTGAAATGGCAATTATTTTACTGAACAGAGTGGTTCGTTATCATGGACTGCCAAAGGTTATCCTCTCCGATCGGGGGTCACAATTTTCTTCCAATTTCTGGAAGGCATGGTGTAAAACACTCCAAGTGACATCTACGCTTTCTACTAGTCACCATCCTCAAACAGATGGTCAAACGAAGAGACTAAATCAGACTGTGAAACAATACCTACATGCCTATGCTGAAAAGGCACTTCATTCTTGGACATCTATGCTCTGGTTAGCTGAGTTAGCTTACAATAACTCATTCCACACTTCTATTGGCGTTACACCCTGTTTTGGTTTATTTGGCTATCATCCTGACACCTTGCCCATCACAATTCCTCAAGAAAGTTCTCTTACTCCAGCTGTGTCAGAAACCATTCAGCATTTACATCAAACCCAGAAACTGATTCAACAGCATTTAGAAAAAGCCAAACAAAAATATAAAATGCATTATGACAAGAAACATTGTGAGGGACCGCAAGATCAACCAGGTGACAAAGTGTGGCTTTCCATAAAACATATAGACTTCAAGAAGAAGCACATGTTTAACCCCAAATTCATAGGTCCTTATACTGTCCTTCAGCAAATCAATCCGGTGACCTAAAAACTACAATTGCCCAGATCCTTACAGATTCATCCAGTGTTCCACACTTCCCTCTTGAAAAAGGCAGTCCAAAAGGTCCACCCTCATCCAGCTCCTGTTCTAGTACAAAGGGAAGAAGAATACGAAGTCAAGAAAGTGTTGGATTCTAAACTGAGAGGGCGTAATCTATGCTACTTAATCTCATGGAAAGGTTATGGTCCTGAAAGTAACTCATGGGTTTCCGCATCTGATGTTCATGCTCCAGTACTTGTGAGATACTTTCATAGTCTTAATCCAAGCAAACCAGGCCCTAGAGCGCGTCTGGAAGAGGGGAGTACTGTCAATACCAGAGCAGTACACGCTCTATTGGTGACAAAAATGCAAAAACCCAGCACTCTCAAAACAACGTAATTTATGCATTGTGCTGATATGTTGTGGTTTAACCTTTTGCATTGCAGAGTTCAATCCTGAAAACTTATTTTTAATATGCTTACAAATACTGTTCCTTTGCAATGTATTGCTGCAGGTTTTCAGAGTGTGTTAGGATGTGGCCCATTTTGAGGGCCTTCCAGAGACTTTCCCTGCAACATGCCTGGGCGTGGTTCTGGGCTGGGCCAAGACTCTATGAAAGAGAGCCAGCCCAACTCCCAGTGCTCACTATTCAGAGGTCCCGGTGCAGATCAGCAGCTTCTTCCTGAGCTCCTGTCCCAGCGGCCTTTTAGGATCTTCCAGTCTTCTGCCCTTCATCCTTCATTGGTGATCATTGTTCCAGGCGGTTGGACTGTTCAGACACCATTATTGAGAATTTTCATATTCTTGGTTTAATTCTCAAATGAGTAAAAGATTACTTGCGCGCTACCATTTAGTAGTGTACCAATGGTAGTTTACAAATAGGCAAGCTGCACGATTTGTTTCAGAAAGGTTTGACTTTGTTATTCATTGTGTGCTACCATTTCTTGACATTGGCATGGTGGCTTAAGAATCGGCAAGACGCGCAATTTGTTTTATGGTGTTTAAACATTGTTGTCCATTGCGCGCTTCTATTTCTTGACATTTACATGATGTTTTACGAATTGGCAAGATGCACAACTCGTTTCATGAGGATTTAACTTTGTTGTTCATTGCGCACTACCATTTCTTGACATTTACATGGTGGCTTAAGAATCGGCAAAAGAAGCGCGATTCATTTAATTGTACTTTGATCTTGTTATTTATTGTGAGCTGTTATTTCTTGACATTTACATCGTGTTTTATGAATCGGCAAGACGCGCGATTCGTTTAATGATGATTTGACTTTGATATTCATTGTGTGCTACCATTTCTTGGTATCTTACATGGTGACACTCAAATCGGCAAGACGCACGATTCTCTCCTCGAGTTTATTTCATGTTGCTTATTGTATGCCACTATTCTAAGATATTTATCATGTAATATTCGAGTTGACAAGTTATGTGGTTTGTTTCCTGAATCCATATTGTGTTATTCATGGTGCACAATCCTTTTATGGTGTTTACTATATATAAACATATATATATATATATATATATATATATATATATATATATATATATATTTATATGTATCTGCAATATGCACAATTTGTTTTGAAACATTTTAAGAGTACACAGAAAGCCAGAGTTTCTAGATGGAATATTGTATGGTCCTAGTATACATTCTCAAAACAGGATTTATATGACTGGTTTAAAATTTAGTCAGAATGTTTTTTCTGATTCTCATGTAAAGGAAAGTACTTGAATAAGAAAGTTTTCATTTAATTCATCTTGATTCCCTTACTGGTATCCGGCCATCTTGAAACTTAGTCATTTTAAACTTAACTCTTAGATTGTTCATGTTTTCAGAGTGACAAGGCTTAGAATCATAGTCTAGTATTGATTTCAGGAGATATAATTTCATATTGTGTGTTCTAACCTTTTTCTTACTACAGGTCTCCTTCCCAGCTGTTCCCTTCCTAATCCCCTCTTCCCCTCTTGAACTCTCTCAGTATCTGTGATTTATCTATCAGAGTCTTGGAGCTGTTCAGTGGTGGACGTGTTGGGAAAGTGCACAGACCCCGAGGATCTGGTGACTCTGATTTAAAAAGAGGTAGCATTAACTTTAGCTAGAGAAACATTTGAACTTCAAGTTGCAAGGATGTCTAGCGAAATGAAATGAACTCTTATCTACAAACCTTCCATTACATTTCAGTGAATTAGTAAAACGCATCTTAAATGCTTCCAATACTGCCAGCATAGCACCTTTCTTTTAAATCATAGGCACTGACTTGGTCAGTACCTTCCAGCATTTTTGGGGAATTATACTGGTTTTTATCCATTCGTTATTTTCCAATATTTTTGGAGGCATTCCCCTGAGGTAATTCCTCACCTGCGGCACTGTGGTCCTATTTTTGTTACTCCACAAAGGATTTGCCTGCCCAAAGCCTGCTAATGCTGGATCTGCCAACAATCCAGCAGTGCCGTAAGAGCATGATCCAGTAGCTTGGAGCCCCGTTACTCCAGGAACTAGACTTTGACTGGTCACTGTCATTCCAAGTGGCCTGGATTTACCGGTGTTCAACCCATGTTCCACTGACTGTGGCGTCCCTTTAAATGTGCTCCAGATATCTGCCTTGCTCTGCAATCACCAGTTCCTATGGACATATTGGTTGATAAGTCCAGTAAAGACTCGTTTCTGAAGTTGTCCAATGAACTTGCGCTTTCTTCAAGATGCTTGGTATGAGTTTCTTCCTACCAGGAAGACAGGTGCATCGGCACCAGGATTACTCACTTCAGATTTACATAACACAGAGGCAGCACAACCGGCCATTTCCTTAGCATAGACTGATAATGAGGATCATGTCTGTCTTCTTGAGCTACTAAATGGGGTTGTTTAGCAATCGTCTGCAGAGATGGAATCTGTCCTGGATTCACTAACCATTGACTTTGTGGAAGAGATCTTGGGTGCCGGCCCCCTTTGTAAATAGTTCTTATATTTTTATATATTACGCTTTTATTATTACATTGAGTTTGCTTGGCTTATAAATTTATTTTTTAATTTGTTTGTGTATTAGATTCCTGTCCTATCCATGGGGGAGTGTCATGAGGCCTGTGTATGGATTCACTATAAATTTGCCAAATTTTTAGCACTCTAGAAACCGAAATGCCTTTGCCTTGCATTGTTGTACTTGTACAGTTTTTCATTCGTGGCATTCTTTTGAAACATCATGTATTTTCACTTGCTGTGCAGACACTTTCCTGGAATTCTGTCTGTACATTCTCCGACTGCTCAGGGGGCACAACATGTGCCAAGTGTTGTTTTCTGTCCGTTCAGCAATCATTCTCAGGCGTCTATAGACATAACATAGTAGCTCCTAATGGTATCAAGCTAACATTATAAATTAGGTCATGTTGTGTGTTTTTTTAGAGAGGCAGATTCCAGCAGAGCTGACACGTTTGGGGAACAGATGCCCTTCGGGCATGCAGCCTGTGTAAACTGGGTTTACACTTCCCAACAAGGACCACTTGACTACACACACCAGTCCCAGAGGCCATAAATAATAATAATAATAATAAGCCTTCCTGCACATACAATTACCACAAGACTTGCATTATGGTGAACACTATTTGTGTTATGCAGTTTTCTAACTGCTATTCTGATTTTATAATTATTGCCACTATTGTAATTGCTTCTAATTTGCTTATTAATATGTTAGTTGCAATAAATCATTTGTGTACTTTCATTGTCTTTTTTACTGATGCTATGGATATGTATGACTGAGATAATGTATGAAAAAGACTGACTTGTCTTCCACTGTTCCGTGGAGAGGGGGCTAGAATGTTGTGCCACAATTACTTGTCACTCTGTAAGGTTAGGAGGGCACGTAAGGCACTGTATTTTGGTATGACAGTTCTGATTTGGTAGAAGAGGTGCAACCCTTGCAGTCTGACATTCTGTTGTCCCAGGGTTAAGTTCTGCAAAAGCTGACTCACTGCAACACCTTCTGAGGTTAGATCTTATATGCATTATTTTTGCTTTAACTATGTTTATCTTTGTCTCAAGAGCCACCCTTGAGCATGCAATAGCTGAGGGGTGAGAGGCAAGGTTTTTAGAATCTTAAGTTCCATTTTATATTGTATAGTTTTGTTGGTCTGGGTGGATGTTCCCTATTTGTCTCACACCGTCATGTCTTTCCAGGCTTGCTCTCATTGTCTACACCTACAGCATGTAAGATCCGGCTAAACTCTATACACGTCCCAGTTTTGAAAGGCTTCCCACTTCAGGCTATGTCCCTGTGTGATGCTTCAGATTGCTGATGATTTTTTGATGGATCAACCATTTTTCGAAGGTGACATCTATTATTTCAATGGGTGCCTAGGGGTCATATGTGACCTACAAGCATGTCATTTTTGCTCTCATCTGCAATCTTCTATAGCCAGGGGGACTTCTCCTACCCTGTAGCATCAGACTCCATAGAGCTTTCACAAGTAGGTCATGCATGTTGTCATTGGCCTAGAGCTGGTTTGTTCTACCAAACCTTCAATGTTTGTTAGGCTACTGGGTCAGCCCCATTTCAGCAGTGCAGGACTATACATTCTTTCCTTACAGCCTCTTCAGCACCCAGCCAGGGGTCTTGTATCCCTCCCAGTTCAGGAGCCCAGCTGACCCCACTGTTCCACGTGCTCACATCCCTCTATGGCTTCCTCAACTATTTTCACTGTCTTGGCTCACTGAGGTGCTTCTTTTTCTCTCCAAATGTGCCTTTTATTCTGTAGTAAAAGCCTAAAGTGGAAGGGGGAATCAGGGATTTGTGTAAGGTATTTGAGTAATGTATTAATAACAAAGGAGTTAAGCAAGAGGGGGCTAGACATTTGTAAAGAAAACAGAAGAAAAGTGGGGAGGGGAGTAAGGTTTTTGAAAAAGAGTACAAACCAGGTTTCTCCAACAAGTAGCTTGTGAACTCCTAGTAGCTCTCCACCTACCTACAAATAGATCCCCCATGTGCACACCAGCCTACTAAACTATACATTTTTGCTTGGTGTAATTAATATATGTACATTAACATTGAGAAATATGTATTGGAGATGAAAATAAGATGAAAGTATTTTCAGAACTCATAAACCCATGTTTAGAGTGTAAACTAGTTTAATTTGTCAAATGTATTTAAAGCTGATATTTAAGTGAAAAATCATGTGGCATTGGGGAAGACGTACTTTAATATAATGACATTGATGCCAGGGGTGCTGCAGCTATTGCTATTATGTATTACACACGTATAGGTATTGCACGATGATAAAGCCATTTCTACTGACAACTGTGCTGATGAACTAAGCTAATCAGTGCAGGGAGTCTTGCATATTGTGATCACTAACGTAATTCCTTCTGGTGTAGTTATTTTCACAACATTATTAATATTAGTAACTCAGAATGATTTTCATTGAGCTTAAGTCACTCCTATCATAGAACAGGTTGGAGACCTCTCATATAGAGGAAGTGGGAGTAAGGATTTTTTTTAAAAAGGAAGTAAACATTGGTTCGAAAAAAATGTTTCACCATTGTGTTAAAGTTGTTTTCAATCCAAAGCACATACAACTCTCTTGCCATATTAGTTCTCACCTAGTCGATGCCAGCAGAGCGCAGTTGTTTGCTGTAGATTTCTCAGTGATCTTCTGGCAACCACTGGTTACTCAGTCATGTCTCACTTGTCATCTAAAAAATTCTGAATCCTGCGTGGAGTCAACTTGGCACCCATATTCAGATAGGGTAAGGGCAATTCATCACCTTCTTCTGTAGCTTCTACTGCACCCCAGGAGGTCAAAAGCCTGCCTCCATTGCAACGAATATTCGCTGTTATTCCAATCAAATGGCTGTGTCTCGGGTACAATTCAGGTCATAATTTTGTTACGATATTTTGAGGGATGGTGGGGCCTAGGGGATTTTACAACCTACCATCTTGCTTGCCACACCTGTCCTAGAATTTTAGTTGACATATGTATTGTTTCTTCTTTCCTGAGCCTAATGTTTATAGCACTTCTATTCTTGTTCCTTAACATTCTCCACATTTTCCCTATATGACAAACCTGGGACAGAGTATAATGTAATTTACCTAGAAGCACTTTTTGTATGAGCACTTTATGTAAACCTTTGCTTGAATATATATAGTGATTGTGAAGGCATTGAGGCTAATAGTAGGATAGTATGGGTTGTGTATGCATTTGCAGCGAACCAGAGAGATCATATGACAATGTGATGACGATTCCACTATATAGAGAAAGGGAAAGCTAGGCGAGAGTTCTGCGTACCAATAATTCTGCTTATTATAGCCTTGGAGACCTTTAGTAAATGCATATTAGATGAGTTACTGTCCTGGCTAGAGAAGAAATAAATTCTTTCATTAGTGCAAATTAGTTCTCAATAATATATCTTCATAGTAAACAAGAGGATATTTTGCAACTGAAAGGTATGCCTGTTTACCCTTTTTTTATTGGCTATAGTCAGGAATTTTACACCATTTACAAGAACGTTCTGTGGAAGAAGCTGGAAGATATGCAGATTGGTGCATGTTAAGAACCATACTGTTTGTGCTGTGGAATGGGGGGATGTGATGTAGTACACATCCTGGGGTCCTGCCTGGCACTCAGCACCTACAGGTCTGAAGTATGGGCCATACTTTGTCGCTCAGAAATGATTCGACTGGTACCCAAATCCTGGTTGGCCCTCCTCCATGAAATGGCTGTCCCTATGAAACAATGGGAGGCGACAGGTCTAGACACTGCCAGACTCTTTATTTTACCCTACTGGAGGAAACCATTGGTGTCTACTGGCACTGTCTGACTCCTCGAACTGGATTAAGCTGCGGAATGAGAACAAATCATGTATATGAGGAATGATCAAATGAATGCATTCTCCCAAATCTGGGAACCATTTCTCTGACCAACAGCCACACAGGTGCAGCCAATGGGGGCTCTCCCAACTGCTTTATTATTACACACAGTCCTAGGTCAAAGACTTGAAGGATCCATGGCTCCTGCTCCTTGTTACACTGGTGAGCGACATTTACTGACTCATGCAGCAATGCTTATAACTAGCTCACATGCCTCAGACTTGATGCCCTACACCACAGGAGAAAGCCCCAACTGGTTCTTAACCTGTCCACGTGCCCCATGCAAGAACAGTTTACTCCTGCTACTGATTGTGACTCTCTGGATTGAATGTATGCTGCTTTGTAATATTCTACTGCTCCGCATGCACATATTTTCCTGCTCAGTGTGCTATATGATTGGTGCTTGGTGCCACTGAAATTATGCTGTATAGCATTAACTAATTGTTGCTAAAAAAAAAAAGAACCAGCATCATGAAGGTATACAGCCATATAACATGGCAAGTTAAAGAGGGTTTGATAGTCCTAAGAAGGAGGTCAAGAATGTAAAAAAGGAAGGAAAGAGGGTGTGCATTTCCCCCCATGCATTTCAAATGTTCCAATCATGCTTACTTAGGTTGAGGTCTGTGGGGGATGTACATATTATTCTCCCTTCAAGAACAAATGACCCACAAAGGGTGAAAGAATACTAGGTCAGAATTCCATGATTTCTTGCACAAACCTATCAATGCCAAACAAAAATAGACCCCACCCTGGCTCCAAGCTTACTGAAGTGATAATGCATGGTCTTTAAGCACTTTGGTGGTCATTCTGACCTCGGCGGTAAAAGGCGCCTACCGCCGGTCAGAAATCCTCCATAATCCCGCCGCGGTCGTGGAAACCCGCCACGGTCATTCTGACCCGCAGAAGGCAAACCTCCGAAAATCCGACCGCCACAACAGACCGCCAGACCAGCGGTCGGCGGAAAAGTGGAGGTGACAAAACCTCCACCGTCACGCCAACAGAAATACGCCCATGCCATTACGACCCACGAATCCACGCGGCGGTCATTCAAACGCCGTATTCCATTGGCGGGACACACCGCCGCTGTCAGAATACACACAAACGAACAAAACTCAGCCACATTGGACGATTTGAATCCCACACACCTGATACACATACACACACCACTCCCACACACACAATACAATATAAAACACACACCCACATCACCCACAAACCCCTACGCTAAAAAATTCGTAAAGAAGGCAAGATCGAGACACCAGCATCCAAAAAATAACAGCCACAGCCACTCAACACCATCACCCACACACTATCCACACACAAATCAACACACACCACCACACTCAACTCACTTAAATACACATACTCCACCCCACACATCATACACACCACCCCATGGCACCCCAAAGACAACCCCGCTTCACAGACAAAGAACTCAGGGTCATGGTGGAGGAAATCGTTCGGGTAGAGCCCCAGCTGTTCGGCACACAGATACAATACACCAGCATTGCCCGGAGGACGGAGCTATGGCAGAGGATTGTCGACAGGGTGAACGCAGTGGGACAGCACCCCAGAAATCGGGAAGACATCAGGAAGCGATGGAACGACCTACGGGGGAAGGTGCGTTCCATGGTATCCAGGCACAACATCGCCGTGCAGAAGACTGGCGGAGGACCCCCACCTCAACCCCCACAATTCACATCATGGGAGGAGGAAGTCTTGAACATCCTGCATCCTGACGGCCTCGCAGGAGTCGGCGGAGGAATGGATACTGGTAAGTTGAAGCTTCAATACTGCTTCCCCCCCACCTGCATGCCAAATCAGACCCCAACCCTCACCCCCATCCTCGAACCCCACCCTCACCCCCACCCCCATCCTCACCCCCACCCTCACCCCCACCACCATCCTCACCCCCACCACCATCCTCACCCCCACCCCCAGCACACCTATTCCCCGCCAATGTCTCACCATCACAACCCACACATCCCAAAACCTAGGCCTGCATGCGTCCACTAAGCATGGACACCCATCACCAAAGCATGCCCAATGCATATACACATCCCCCCCACAAGCCACCCTCACCAAAGCCCCCACACACGAATGCCAGCACTTGGGGACACAGGAACCCATAGATACACCCATATGCCACTCATTGAAACTATAACCATACCTCTATACCCCTGCAGGACCCGACCGTCAACACACCGCGGCGGAGGGGCCAGAATTCTCCACACCCCCCACCCAAGAGGCCGTCAGCGATGACAGCAGCTCTGTCGACCTGGACACCGATGACCAGCCCGGACCATCGGGGACCTCTGGACAGTCGGTTCCCCTCACACAGGCCCAGGCCACTACAGACCCTAACCCCTCTGGGAACACCAGCACAGCTCCCACCCAGCGGGCCCATGCCTCTGTCTCCAGGGCGCGTCAATCTGCGGTGTGTCTACCACTACAGGGCACCCAGGATAACCCACCACCCCAACAACAACAGGGACCTGGGGGCAGTGGTAGTGGGCACACCGGCCAGGGGGCAGAGGCCCAGGGAAACAGGGGAACTCGGAGGGCAGCTGTGCGACAGGGGGGGGAGGAGAGGCCCAGGGAACCCACTCTCCACGAGGTCCTCACCACCATCATGGGAGCATACAACCGCTCCCAGGAGACGATGGCGACGGTACTGGCCCGGTTCCAGGAGATCCAGGCACTGCAGGAGGAACACTATCGGGGGTACAGGGAGGACATCAGAGCCATCAACACCACACTGGTTACCATGGTAGGGCTGCTGCAGGACCTCGTAAACACCAGGGCGGACACTGAACAACACCCAAGGGCCCCTGCCACTAGCCTGGACCAAGAACAGCCAACCACCTCCGCCGGCGCTAGTGGACAGGAGGCCCCCGCACAGCAGCAGCCCACCAGACCCCCACCTCCTGCAGGAGAAGAACCACCCCGCAAGAGGGCCCTGAGATCTCGCAAGAAGACAGAGTAGGATGTCAAGACCCCCGCCAGCAATGGATACCACCTGATGTCATCCCACTGTCCCACATTGTCACCCTGTCCATCCTTGAACTGCCCATGCTCCATCTCTCCACAGGCCTCTGGACAATGCACCTGTGTGACTGTTACTCTGGACTCTGCCATGGACATTCCTTCACCATAGCCCCCACCCACTTGAAACCACCCATCCCATTTTGAGCACTTAAATAAACACCTATTTTGCACCAAAATATCAGGAGTCTGGCTGTGATTTCAATAGATTGTAATTGACATTACAGTGCAAATATGTCCTTGTACATGGTGAAGTCAACAAACAGCTGCCACAAAGCTGTAGTCCATGGGGAAACGAAGCACAGGACTCGTAGTGGGGACCCCAGATCTGAAATAGGGAGGGAAAAGCCAAAACTCAGTCATCATACACTGGGGCAAATAGACAGGCAGCAGAGATGCTGGAGAGTAGTTAGCATTTACTAAATTATCTTTGAAATGTTACCTGTGTCCTATTGGAAGTACTGTTCAATGATTCTGTCCCTGTTGTCTGTTTCAGCCCCGTCGTCTTCCTCCTCGTCACTCTCCTCAGGTTCCACCGCTGCCACAACACCACCGTCTCGACCATCCTCCTGCAGGAAAGGCAGCTGGCGACGCAAAGCCAGGTTGTGAAGCATGCAGCAGGCCACGATGATGTGACACACCTTCTTAGGTGAGTACATTAGGGATCCACCTGTCATATGCAGGCAGCGAAACCTGGCCTTTAGGAGGCCAAAGGTGCGTTCGATCACCCTCCTAGTACGCCCATGGGCCTCATTGTACCGTTCCTCTGCCCTGGTCCGGGGATTCCTTACTGGGGTCAGTAGCCACGACAGGTTGGGGTACCCAGAGTCCCCCACTAGCCATACACGGTGTCTCTGTAGCTGTTCCATCACGTAAGGGACGCTGCTATTCCTGAGGATGTAGGCGTCATGCACTGACCCAGGGAATTTGGCATTTACATGCGAGATGTACTGGTCAGCCAAACACACCACCTGGATGTTCATTGAATGGTAACTCTTTCTGTTCCTGTACACCTGCTCCCTGTCTCTTGGGGGAACCAAAGCCACATGGGTCCCATCAATGGCACCAATTACGTTGGGAATATGTCCAAGGGCGTAGAAATCACCCTTCACTGTAGCCAATTCGCCCCCCTCAGGGAAAATGATGTAGCTCCTCACGGATTTCATCAGGGCAGACAACACTCTGGATAGCACCTTCGAAAACATGGGCTGAGACATCCCAGAAGCAATTCCCACGGTTGCCTGAAATGACCCACTTGCCAAGAAATGGAGTACTGACATGACCTGCACCAGAGGGGGAATCCCTGTGGGTTGGCGGATGGGGGACATCAGGTCGGGCTCCAGCTGGGCACACAGTTCATGGATAGTGGCACGGTTAAGACGGTAGGTCAGGATAATGTGGCGTTCTTCCATTGTCGACAGGTCCACCAGCGGTCGGTACACGGGAGGATTCATCCGTCTCCTCGCCCAACCCAGCGGACGGTGCCTAGGAAGGACAACATGGAGCACACAGTCAAGCAACCCACAGGTACGTACTCACAGCTAGCACAGTAAACGCTTCTCTATGCAGTGAATGGCGTGTCTGAGTGGCTATGCAAGGCCTAGGCCTGTGTGACGCAGTTGAAATTGAGCCATGTGGGCCCTGGAAATGGCGGCTGCCTGACCTGTGAAGTGTGACAATGGGATGTGAGGTCAATGCGCTGGCGTGGCACACCGCGGCGGGCGGCGGGCCAAGACCGCGGCGCCAAGCCGCATTGGTTAACATTGAAGCCTATGGGTTTCAGGAGCCAATGGCGAAGGGCGCCGGCGGTGGCGGGACGCACCGCCGCGGTACGCACCGCCGCGGACGTGACCGCCATTTTCTATCTACTTATCCACTTGCGACTTGAACTTTCACAGGAGAGGACCTATACTGCAAGTGTTGCTGTGACCTCGGTCTGGAAGGGACAATGGCTGCTGCACCTGGGGACAGGGCCCCTGCCTTCACTGGAGAGGAGTTGGAGAAACTTGTGGATGGGGTCCTCCCCCAGTATGCGCTACTCTACGGTCCTCCAGACCAACAAGTGAGTTTAATTCTATCTGGATTTGGGGCCGCTGGCTTGGGGGCCTGGCGGGGGGACTGGCGGGGGGCCTGGCGGGGATGGGGGGCATGTTGGGCCTGGCGGGGGGCCTGGCGGGGATGGGGGGCATGTTGGGCATGGCGGGGGGCCTGGCGGGGATGGGGGGCATGTTGGGCATGGCGGGGGGCCTGGCGGGGATGGGGGGCATGTTGGGTCTGGCGGGGGGGCCTGGCGGGGATGGGGGGCATGTTGGGTCTGGCGGGGGGCCTGGCGGGGATGGGGGGCATGTTGGGTCTGGCGGGGGGCATGGCGGGGGGCCTGGCGGGGATGGGGGGCATGTTGGGCATGGCGGGGGGCCTGGCGGGGATGGGGGGCATGTTGGGTCTGGCGGGGGGGCCTGGCGGGGATGGGGGGCATGTTGGGTCTGGCGGGGGGGCCTGGCGGTGGGCCTGGCGGGGATGGGGGGCATGTTGGGCCTGGCGGGGGGGCCTGGCGGGGGGCCTGGCGGGGATGGGGGGCATGTTGGGCCTGGCGGGGGGCCTGGCGGGGATGGGGGGCGTTGGGCCACTGGCAAGGAAAATGCTGAGAAACTTGAACGTGGTATTTCTCCCTCCCTGTACGTGTCACATAGGTCCGCGCCCATGAGAAGATCGGGATTTGGCGTGCCATCGCCAAGGAAGTCCGGACCCTGGGGGTCCACCATCGACGGGGCACCCACTGCCGCAAGAGGTGGGAGGACATCCGCCGCGGGACCAAGAAGACCGCCGAGTCTCTGCTGGGGATGGCCTCCCAACGTAGGCGGGGTGCCTGCCGTCAACTGAGCCCCCTGATGTTCCGGATCCTGGCGGTGGCCTACCCTGATTTGGATGGGCGCGTGAGGGCAGCACAGCAGACACAAGGGGGTGAGTCCAAGCATTATCTACTCTGTTGTCGCGCAGTGGAGGTGTCTGGGTGGGGGAGGAGGGCTGTGGGTCCCCCTAGGCCAGGGCGATATCTGTAGGCTGGGCACCCCCGTAAGCCCCTGTGTCCCCAGCCACCACCCTCAGTAGTGTGCCAGTACAGCCATCCCTGGGCCGTGTCATCCATGGGTGCAGTTGTCAACTCTAGGCGTGTAGGGCATGTTCCACGGAATGCGTAGCGGACCCCAAGTGCGCAACTTAGTGCAGGGGGCATCTGTGTCTGTCATGTCCGCTAACTGTACAGGAGATCCATGTAATCAATATCCCTTTATTTCTCTCTCCCCCCCCCTTTTTGTTTGTCTTTCTGTGCTTGTGTGCATCAGCATCATCAGGCGGAGGAGAAGTGGCATCGGGGCAGGAGGGAGCTGCAACTCACATGGCCCAGGAGGGCCATGCCACAGAGTCAGACTGGACCAGTGAGACGGAGGGCGAGGGGAGCTCCAGGACGGGGACGACTGGACCCTGCAGCGACACGGACACGTCCTCGGAAGGGGGCTCCCTTGCGGGGGTGGCACCATCCGTGCCCCCCGCCATTACAGGTACAGCCACCACCCAGCGCACCATCTCCGCCCTCCCAGCAGCCCCTCAGCGTTCGCCCCGTGCCCGCTCTGCCAGGAAGCCGGGCATCTCCTTCGCCCCAGGCACCTCAGGCCCTGCCCCTGTTACCCCCGCTGCCCTCAGTGAGGAGGTCATTGACCTCCTCCGAACGCTCATTGTTGGGCAGACTACCCTTTTGAATGCCATCCAGGGGGTGGAGAGGGAGGTTCATCGCAGCAATGCGTACCTGGAGGGCATTCATTCGGGTCAGGCTGCCCATCAGCGATCGTTCCAGGCTCTGGCCTCAGCACTGACGGCAGCCATTGTCCCTGTCTCCTGCCTGCCTCTACTAACTCCCTCCTCCCAGTCTCCTGTTCCTCTGCCTGTCCCACCCACACCATCAGACCAGCCTGCACACACCTCAACACCCAAGAGAAGCTCATCCAAACATAAGCACCACAGATCACGCAGACATTCACACACGCAACATTCCGATGCAGACATGCCAACAGTCACTACCAACTCTGTGACCCCCACCTCCTCGTCTCCCTCCTCCCTCCCTGTGACGTCTACACTCACACCTCCATTCACCTCACCATCAGCCAGTGTTTCCATCACCAGCACACCCTCCACTCCAGTCCGCACACGTGCAGTCACCACCCCCACTGCCATTTACACGTCCCCTGTGTCCTCTCCCACTGTGTCTGTCACCCCCTCTTCCACACCACACAAACGCAGCCACCCACCCACCCAACAGCCATCCACCTCACGACAGCCTATCCCTCCTGCACCTGCACCCAAAGACAGCAAACGTGACTCACCTACAACCACATCCTCTCCCTCCACTCCCATTCCCACTGTACCTACCACTCTCCATTGTCCCAAGAAGCTCTTCCTCTCCACTACTAACTTCTTTCCTGACCCTGAGCCCCCCCCTCCTTCTCGTCGGGGTAAGAAGAGCACCTCAGCCACCACCAGCCCTGCAGCCCCCTTGACAAGGGTGCAGGGGTATTGGAGCCCGCCAGCCCGCATGTCTGGATCTTCGCCCAGCAGCAAGGGGACAGCCAGCCCACCCCCTGGGAAGAGGAGCAGAAGGCGGAAGGGGCGCCGCAGGAGCCCGCCTTCTACATCCCCCCCGGACACCACCCAGAGACAGTCACCAGCCACAGCTCCAAAGGGAGGAAGGGGCCACAGGCCCACGACTAAGGAGGGCAAGGGCAGCAAGTCGGAGAGGTCAGGCAGCAGGCCTGCTGCCCAGGAGGAGCCCACAACCCCCATAGCCGCTGCCCCGGGAGGACCCAGCCCAGCTGGCCAGGAGGGCCCCACCACCCACAGCCCAGGTGGGCAGTGAAGGAGCACCATCCCCGCTGCCCAGGAGGGCACCACCAGGCAATTAGCAGTTGGCCATAGACCGGCCGCCGTCTCACGCCCCGCTCCGCTGGGCCCCGCCGTCTCAAGAACCGCTGAACTGGGCCCCGCCGTCTCAAGAACCGCTGAACTGGGCCCCGCCGTCTCAAGAACCGCTGAACTGGGCCCCGCCGTCTCAAGAACCGCTGAACTGGGCCCCGCCGTCTCAAGAACCGCTGAACTGGGCCCTTCAGGGCAAGAACCGCTCCGCTGGGCCCCGCCGTCTCAAGAACCGCTGAACTGGGCCCCGCCGTCTCAAGAACCGCTGAACTGGGCCCCGCCGTCTCAAGAGCAGCTGAACTGGGCCCCGCCGTCTCAAGAACCGCTGAACTGGGCCCCGCCGTCTCAAGAACCGCTGAACTGGGCCCTTCAGGGCAAGAACCGCTCTGCTGGGCCCCGCCGTCTCAAGAACCGCTGAACTGGGCCCCGCCGTCTCAAGAACCGCTGAACTGGGCCCTTCAGGGCAAGAACCGCTCCGCTGGGCCCCGCCGTCTCAAGAACCGCTGAACTGGGCCCCGCCGTCTCAAGAACCGCTGAACTGGGCCCCGCCGTCTCAAGAACCGCTGAACTGGGCCCCGCCGTCTCAAGAACCGCTGAACTGGGCCCTTCAGGGCAAGAACCGCTCCGCTGGGCCCCGCCGTCTCAAGAACCGCTGAACTGGGCCCCGCCGTCTCAAGAACCGCTGAACTGGGCCCTTCAGGGCAAGAACCGCTCCGCTGGGCCCCGCCGTCTCAAGAACCGCTGAACTGGGCCCCGCCGTCTCAAGAACCGCTGAACTGGGCCCCGCCGTCTCAAGAACCGCTGAACTGGGCCCCGCCGTCTCAAGAACCGCTGAACTGGGCCCCGCCGTCTCAAGAACCGCTGAACTGGGCCCTTCAGGGCAAGAACCGCTCCGCTGGGCCCCGCCGTCTCAAGAACCGCTGAACTGGGCCCTTCAGGGCAAGAACCGCTCCGCTGGGCCCCGCCGTCTCAAGAACCGCTGAACTGGGCCCCGCCGTCTCAAGAACCGCTGAACTGGGCCCCGCCGTCTCAAGAACCGCTGAACTGGGCCCTTCAGGGCAAGAACCGCTCCGCTGGGCCCCGCCGTCTCAAGAACCGCTGAACTGGGCCCCGCCGTCTCAAGAACCGCTGAACTGGGCCCTTCAGGGCAAGAACCGCTCCGCTGGGCCCCGCCGTCTCAAGAACCGCTGAACTGGGCCCCGCCGTCTCAAGAACCGCTGAACTGGGCCCGCCGTCTCAAGAACCGCTGAACTGGGCCCCGCAGTCTCAAGAACCGCTGAACTGGGCCCTTCAGGGCAAGAACCGCTCCGCTGGGCCCCGCCGTCTCAAGAACCGCTGAACTGGGCCCTTCAGGGCAAGAACCGCTGGCCCTTTGGCAGATGTGGCAGGGCAGGATCTATCTCGGGCAGGGCTGCAGGATGTCCTCTGGCCAACTTGCCTCCTCCAGTGGCAGTGGGGTCTGTTATGGACTGTATGGACTGTGGCTTTGCTCTCCCCAGGATGGCCCAGTGGGCAGGCCACCCACTGTATGGACTGTATGGACTGTGGCTTTGCTCTCCCCAGGATGGCCCAGTGGGCAGGCCACCCACTGTATGGACTGTATGGACTGTGGCTTTGCACTCCCCAGGAAGGCCCAGTGGGCAGGCCACCCACTGTATGGACTGTATGGACTGTGGCTTTGCTCTCCCCAGGATGGCCCAGTGGGCAGGCCACCCACTGTATGGACTGTATGGACTGTGGCTTTGCTCTCCCCAGGATGGGCCAGTGGTCATGGAGTCCCCTCGTGGATCTGGCGTCGTGTACTCAAGTGGCTGAGGTGCCCCCCCTTCCCTTCCCCCTGAGGTGCCTGTCCTATTTTCTTTCAGATGCCCCTGCAGTGTTCTCTCCGTGGAGTTCTTGTCGTGGGACTGGGCCTTGCCCCTTTGCACAGGACCCCTGTGATCCACGGACAGTGGTTGGACTACATTTAGTAGCTGTATATATTTTGTACATAGTTTATTTATTTATTTGGATTACTGGTGTACATATTTCAATATATCTGCCCGTTTATGATCTCTTCTTTTGGTCTTTGCATTATTTCGGAGGGGGGTGGTTTGTGGGTTGTGACAGTGATCTGTGGGAATGCATTGATGTGTGTGTTGTAGTGGGTGTGGGTGGGTGGGTGTGTGCCGGTAATCTTTTCCCTCCCCTGTGTCGTAG
Organism: Pleurodeles waltl; assembly: GCF_031143425.1. Classification (NCBI taxonomy): domain Eukaryota; kingdom Metazoa; phylum Chordata; class Amphibia; order Caudata; family Salamandridae; genus Pleurodeles; species Pleurodeles waltl. The sequence goes on from NC_090440.1 coordinate 141,876,945, forward strand.
GTGCAGTACTCACCGATGTCTTCCGCGCCGCCGGGCGTGCTCCTGGTAGATGAGCAGGAATAGGAGTGCGGGGATGACCTGCAACTCTGGCTCCATACTGCCGGAATCTCGCGTGGAGTGCGTAGAGGTGAGCGTTTTCCCGTTCGTAGTCTGTTTCCGCCATGTTCTTATCGGCGGTGCTCCCGCCCCGGAAAAGGTGGCAGATTGGTGGGTCGTAATAGGGTGGGCGGTACTTTGTCTGCCGCCGGGCTGTTGGCGGGAACCGCCGCGCTGTTTGTTTGTACCGCCGTGGCGGTCGGAGTGTTAAGTTGGCGGGCTGTGTTGGCGGTTCCCGCCAGGGTCAGAATTGCATATTTTAGACCGCCGGCCTGTTGGCGGCTTGGCCGCCGCTTTATCACCGACCGCCAGGGTCAGAATGAGGGCCTTTGTGTGGAAACAGGACATAGACTATTCAGATGTAAGTGAGGTTGAGCCCAGGTTCTACCTCCAGTCCTTCCAGTGATGGCCTATCCAGTCACACCTAAGCTCCTACTGATTGTGGCTAACTAGGAGGAATACCCAAAGCTCAACCAAGTCATGTGACCAGAACCAGACTGCAGGCTTTGAATACCTAAAGCAAGAAAATGCCAACTTTCTAAAAGTGGCATTTTCAGGATTGTAATTTAAAATCTGAATTCACTATAAGTTAGGACTTTAAATCAGGATTTCAAAGACACCAAACATGAACTGTCATCTCTTCCTGTTTTTAAATTACACTTATAACATGTAATAAGGCAGCTTTAAAGTTATCCAGTGGGAGGGATATGCCTTGCAATAGTGAAAAACAAATTTCAAGAGCTTTTCACTACCAGAACATGTAAAACTTAAAAGTACAAGTCCTACCTTTTAAATACACTGCACCCTGACTTCTCAGCTGAGTAGGGCCTACCCTATGGATGACATATGTATACAAAGGAAAGTTTTGGGCCCAGGCAAAAGATGTATTTTGCCAGGTTGAAATGGCAGTTTAAACTGCACTCACAGGTCCTGTAAGGGTAGGCCTTGGACATGTTTAAAGAGCTCCTTAAGTGGGTGGTAGAATCAGTACCACAGACCCACTAGTAGCATTTACATGGCCATATGTAGTGCACTTTACTAGGGCCTTATGAGCAAAGTAAAAATGCCAATTGGGTATAAACCAGAGAACACATGCACTTTAGCAATAGTTAGCAGGGGTAAGGTGTAGAGTACTAAGGCTAGCAAAAACTAATTCAGCAAAAAGTAGGAGGAGCAAGGCAAATGTTTGGAATGACACTGAGGAGAGGGCCAGGTCTAACTCCAAGGATTTTAAAGTTAGAAGAAATTTGTTTTGCATTGGGCAACAGGACTCAATGTAAATCAGTCTATAAAAAAGAAAATAGGCAAATAAGAAAGAGAGAAAAGGCCTAACTTGCTCAGATAAAATATATAGTTGACCAAGAAAGGTAATTTTCTCTCCAGATCGACAGACCCACCCATACATGTAACTTTGGCTATCAATAGCAGAAAGAATATAGTTCATGGCACAAAGAAAAAATACCTACAAAGAAAGCAGGATGTATAAACAAACATGCCAGTGTGTAAGGATTGATCCTTAAAATCATGGCAGAAAATGATCACTCCTAATTGGCCTATTTGACATTATAGTGGGTCCATGGTATTGGTGCAGGAAAGTACACCTAGGCATGAAATATTAAATCATACCATTGGCCTGTAGCACATATTGTACCATCCATTAGGGACATATGATTTTAGAACTACATGTGGAGGCTGACTGCTGTAGCCTTCACACCTGCAAGTTAACCTGGCAAAATAACACTTTTTTGACAGAAAAGATACACCACCCATAGGTAGGGCTTACAGATCACAAAGCAGTATTTAAAATCATGCAAGAATTTCATGTTGTCATGTTCTTACAGTGACTACCCCCAAAAGCTATTTCCACTCCAGTTGATCCTATGAAGAAAACTAAAATGCAATTAAATCCGTGTGTTTGCTAACCTTGGTTTGGAATTAGCTACAGAAATGCTGCAACACCTGTTTTCAACAATAATTAAATATCCACTTTAATGTTCAAGTTGTATGTTTGATAAATATACTGGAAAAGTATGTTTTAAAAAGTTAAATTTTGCCTACTTGAAGTTCCAATTATCATTAGCCTGCCAGCTCCTGATCCTGTCAGTGGCTTTCCATTAATGACGTGTATAAACTGATCCCAATGCAGAACCAATGGCATATACCTTTTGAAAAGAAAACCTAAACATGAGGAATGTGACTCATCTTCTCTCAGAAACAGCTGAGGGAATGGGTTCAGGAACATAATTAACTTGAAAAGGAGGAAAGTGAGGCTTGCAAAAAGAACAGTTGATGGACAGAATGTAGAGCAAATCAAACATTCACCCCCAGTCACAGATCTGGGTTTAATCCATCAGTTGTTTTGCTCACCATGGCATTCCAGTTTTGACCCAGCCATATGCAAATCAGTCTTGACCCTGTTCCCCATGGGAACAGTCCAGCTCGAACTGCCAGACAAGGTCCTCCCTGGACCAGAAACAAGCATCCTGGGACCGGTTTCAGAGTATCACCCCTCTTCAGCCAGGCTAGCTTGAATCTGGTGGCATAGTGAGCACGGGACCCATGTCTGGCCATACCCTTCTCACTTGGGTTGATAAATACAAAAAGAACAGTTGATGGATGGAATGTAGAGCAAATCAAACATTCACCCCCAGTCACAGATCTGGGTTTAATCCATCAGTTGTTTTGCTTACCATGCCATTTCAGTTTGGGCCCAGCAATATGCAAATCAGTCTTGACCCTGTTTCCCATGGAAACAGTCTAGCCCAAACTGCCAGACAAGGTCCTCCCTGGACCAGAAACAAGCATCCTGGGACCGGTTTCAGGGTATCACCCCTCTTCAGCCAGGCTAGTTTGAATCTGGTTGCATAGTGAGCTCGGGACCCATGTCTGGGCATACCCTGAAGGTGAGGTTTGGTCATTCACAGCTGTAAAGTGAGACCTGGGGAAGAGGGGATTCTTATCCCAATATTAAATGTATCTTTTTTGGTACCAGCCCAATCGGAAGGGGAGCTGGTCCCTGAATCAGTTTAGTGAGGTTGAGTAGAAAGGAACTCCTTATTTCGTAGACATACCGCTACAAGTGCCACTAGCCTTTTCCAAGAGCAGGAGGGTTTAGGCACACTGGAGTTGACTTAGAATTACACTGTGGGGTGTACTGAAAAAGTGTGAGGCTTATTTCTTGGGGACATTTTCTCATTGGTTAGGAAGTAGCCAGGAGTCACCCACCCTGTACTGTTGAAGAGTGAGTTGGTGGGCCCCCTTTTGGTTCTGCAGGGACACAAAAGACAAAAGTTTTCCCTGTTCTGAAGAAGGCCAGTTCTTGAGAGAGCCCTAACTGGAGAGAGACCTGTTGTATGGAAGCCTGCAGTGTGAGCCTGGTGCAGTAATAGAGACCAAGACATATGGTAAAAAATATTGATAAACGGTTGTTGTTTTATCAAGATCCAGACCTTCAGGAGAGAGGGCTAAGTTTACCCCATGATGGGTGCTTCCTTGACAGGCAGGACCAGGTTCCAGGTTTGTTCTCATTGGAGATTTTTTCAATGAAGCAAAATGCTGTAGCAAAACATCATGTTAATGGAATGTAACCTTGTGAACTCTGTCTATCTGCTGCTCCCCCTTTGCCCCATTGGAACTTTTCAGAACCTGAGAAGTGACTAAGCGCCTATCTTTTTATATGGCATCTTTACTCTGTCCATAGAGGAGAACATTACGTCTATGTAAGAAATTGGGTTATTGGTTGAGAGGGGTGAAATCCCTACACAGTGTTAAATAATAATCCGAGATGTATTTGCCTCAGACTTTATTTCTGCGTATTCCATTAATATTGCCATGTGCTCGACAAAGCTGACTCTTCATTTAAAACTGTGTAAGTTGACTTCCCTGTGAACTCAGTTTTTGTCTAAAACCATTTCCTTCTCTGGGCCTCTCCACTTATCTAACCAAGCTGACTTTCAGGATACCGAGCCACAGCTGTATCCTTCTTATCATTGTGCACGAACAGAACTGTACCTCTTCCCACCGCATTCCAGGGGCCTCCTGCAAGGGATATCCTCGTAAATTATCAAACCAACTGTGATAAGACTGACATTTGACAAATGAACTGTCACTTTGCCGTGTATTAGCAGGATACTCCCGAGACAGTGGGAGTACAAGCAGGAAAGACTAATCAAATGTATGTACGTCAGCAGGATGCTCTCGGGTTAAAAGGAGAACTGTTTGAAGCTTTTGTGTTCGCCAGATATGGAGGGGTGGCTTCCTGGCTGAAGGGGGGCAGCTTAACTATATAAGATTGTACGCTGCAGAATGAAGCAGCCAGCCTCTGTAGGAAAGTCATTCAGACTGTCCTGGGACACTGTGCTCAGCTCGAGCTATTATCTGTTTTGCTAATAAAACTTTTCTCTTCCTCATCAGTCGTGACTCCGCCTGTTGTGTTCTTTGCTGGTAAGAGACCCTGAAGGCCTAGGGTGTCCCCTCCACCGCTGGGAGAGGTGAGCCTGCCTTTCCCGGTTCTTCAGTTGGCGCCCGAACAGGGACTCCATCAGTGGCACCCGCCGTCTACTCGGAAGGAGGAGGAGGTTCACTGCAGGACTACCAAAGGGGGCGCCCCACAACTGATTTGGGAAGTATCTTTTTCCTCGTGGACCTGCGGTACTCCAGCGGTGCTCCCCCCTCTTTGTCTCAACGGGCGCCGGCGGCTCTGCCCTGACTGGAGTTCCTGACATAGCTGGCCCTGAGTTCGGAGTCCTGACTGAGGAGGAAGACAAGAATAAGGTAAGGACAGGGTTAACCCCTGTCTTTTCTGTGTCTGTCTGGTAGGTGTTATTCGATCTTTGCAAAGACCGAAGTCAGTGGATGTTTTGTAAAATAATTAACTGTCATAATATATAGATTGCATATTTGCTTCCGTTGTTTCTGTTTTCCATCCACTGATACTAAGTTACAACTGTCTGTTTAAAATAATGCCGGCATTCAGTAAATTAAGGAAATGGTGCTGTTTTTGTTGTCAAGCGGACTCCCGCTTGGAGGAGTCTTGTCCGGCTCCTCCAATTGGAACTCCTTGCCATGAAATGTATGTAAAACACGGGGTGGGAAGTATAATATGGACTGACATATGGCGTAAAAAGACTAGGCATAGTGCTGAATTACAGTGGCCACTGCATGGGACTTTTGATGAACTGAAAATTGATTTTTTAGAAGAAAGATTATTTGCAACCAAAAGTAGGCCTGGTATGTTTGATTCACTCAGGTTATGGCAGAAAGAGGGTAGACAAAAACGAATTAAAGCAGCAAAGGATGCTAAGAGACATAATGCAAAATCAGATGCTGAGAAACCCCAAGAATATGACCGGCAGAATGCAGAGCAGGGATGGGCCCAGATAGATAGAAGACACCAGTTAGATACAGACAGGATATATGTGGTTCAACAAACACCTGAAAAAAAGAAAAGAGACTCCGAAAAGGATCCTCTCATGCAAGATGTCCTAGACTGCCCCCCTGTTTATACCCCGACAATATATCCAGCTTTACCCCCAATTGCTCAGATGCCCCAGCCATTAGGTTCACCAGTGAATGCAGTAACATTTGCCCACCCACCACAATCTGAACACCAGAGACCCCCAGCATCAGCTCCAGTGACCCCCAGGTCAGACCCCCCAAGCACTTCAGCCCCCTTGCTACAAATAAAAGACGAGAGCTCAGACGATGATGGCCTCACAATATCACCTCCCCCAGGACGTCCACGACGCAATAAACTGACAGAAGAAAGGAAAATTAACACAATGTTGCATAAATATATCTTAACACAGCCAAGCCTGGAGACTATTTGGCAGAATTTTGCTCAGTTCCAAGCAGTACAACAGGCAGACATGATACAACGTATGTGTGAGATACTAATGGAAAAATGGGACGAAAATTTAGATAGCAATCCCCCCTTGCAGGTACTCAGAATAAAACAGGAGGTAGCCACAGGCTATCATCAGGGAAAGGACCTTAAGGACTACCTCCGTCAGCTGTTAAGTTATAGGAAGAACTATCACCACAAGAGGGATAAAGAAACAGGTTCAGCCAGTCCTTCACGTATTCCTTCCACTCACACAACACAGCACCCCTTAAGGGAAGTCCCACCCAGCTACGTTCCAGCCACAGGAGAGGGTGCCGCGGTAGTGCCCGCTCACTGGAAACAACAATTTGTGTACCAGCAATGGGATAGAACAGAGGTCCTAGCGCTAAAAGCCCACTTGCCTGACCCACGCAAGAATCCTGCCGGCTTCTATAAAGAATTTTCCCAAATAATAAGTCCACAAATATTGACTCTCATGGACATTAAAATGTTGTTTGGTACCCTTGTACCACAGGATATCTGGAAGACTATCATACAGAAAGACTATCCTGTTGAGCTAGGCGGTACCTGGGATCAACTGGACCACGAGGACAAAGACAGGAAGCCTGGTGACAAGCCGGGAGCCTTAATAGTAGCTCTCCCTGACAGACTTCTTACGCTTATACAGAAGTCCTTGCCCCCGCGATTAGTAGACTGGGATAGAATAGATACATGTAAACAAAAGAAAGATGAACACATAGCTGACTTTTTCTCTCGGTTTGAAAGGGCATACACTGACTTTAGTGGACAAGACACCTCTACCGAAGGTGGTATGCGGCTGTTTGTAGATAAATTTGTAAATTGCATATCACCTGAGGTGGCCTCAAAAATTCGGTTGACTGAGAGTACCTGGTCGACAAGCACTCCCATTGAGATACTTAATATGGCCCAATATTACGAGAATAGGGTTCATGAAGAGAAGGACAGAAAAGACAAACAAACAAAAGAGTTAAAAACTAAAATTCTAGTACAGCAGGCGTACCCCCAGAATAGGTCAATTCCCCGTGGACCTCAGTATCAAAATAATGGTCCCAACAGTTATCAGCCCCGCTATTCCCTGAGCTACAATCAGTGTGCCTATTGTAAAGAGGAAGGTCATTGGAAAAATGATTGCCCAAATAAAAACGGGTTTGCGCCCCAGACAAGAGGTAGAGGAGCGCCCCGTGGAGCACCCCGAGGTAGAGGACGGGGAGGTCCCCCACAGCAGGGACCTAATAGAGCCCATCAACAGCAAAATATAGCAGCCGCTGAAAATTACTTTGACAATAGTTCTGCCCAACGCCAGTATTATAATGATAATTATGATCCGGAAGAAGGTCAGGGCTTCTATTCCTGCTAGGACAGCTTAGGACAAGGGAGGATAGGACCCGTCCCAATCCCAGTTAAACAGAATGGCCCACATGTAGAAGTACAACTAGATGGTACTTCTAAGAATTTTTTAATTGACACTGGAGCCACTAAGAGTTCTGTTATGAAGGATGCGGTCCCTGGGGTCCCTTTGTCCAGCAATACTAACGTGTCTGTAGGATTCTCAGGCGTCCCAGTGATTAACCCCGTATCCAAGCCACTGGAACTCACAATTGGTCCCTACACTGTTGATTCTCCTCTAATACTTACCTCTGGTTGTAGTGAAAATTTGCTAGGTCTCGATTTACTGAAAAGATTACACGCCACTATATATTGTTCCCCTGATGGCGTGTACGTCACCATGGGTCCTCACGTGACACCCACCCAGTTCATAGCGTTACCACTCCCGCCTGAGCTAGAGATGCTCCCCGCTACACTTTGGGCTTCAAACAATGAAGATGTGGGCTGCCTTGATATCCCCCCTTTCTCCATCAAGTTAAAAGAGCATGCACTACTTCCCCGTCTGCCACAGTACAAGTTACCACATCACACTGAACAGGCCCTCAAGGACATTATATTGCAGCTGATTGATAAAGGGGTTGTTGAAGAGACCAGAGGTAATACATGTAACAGCCCCATACTCCCAGTACTCAAAAAGTCCGCTGATTCTTCCCATCAGCCCGGCCTACGCTTTGTGCTTGACCTTCGAGCAGTTAATAAAGTAGTGGAGCCTCAATTCCCTGTTGTACCTGACATTACCACCCTCTTAACAATGATACCCTCCACTGCTACCTGGTTCTCTGTAATTGATCTCAAGAATGCATTCTTTAGCATACCCATTCACCCGGACAGCAGACACATTTTTGGATTCTCCCTGGGCGGTCGCAGTTTCCGGTTCTGTCGTGCACCTCAGGGGTACACGGAATCACCCAGTGTTTTTAGCCAGGTGCTCAAGGGACAGTTGGATTCCTTTCAATTCCCCGCTGGTTCCGCCCTGGTACAATATGTTGATGATCTCCATATTGCTTCTGACTCCCAAGAAAATTGCGAAAAAGACACAGTTGCACTTCTCACTCATCTATCCCAACACCATCACAAAGTATCCCTCACTAAATTACAGTATTGTCAACAGCAGGTTACCTATCTTGGTCACCTGCTGTCGAAGGAGGGACGTACACTTACCCCGGCCCGGGTACAAGCCATACGCAATATACCTGTCCCCACAACACAGAGGGAGGTCAGGGGATTCATTGGCATCACATCTTTTTGCCGCCAATGGATACCTAATTTTTTTCTCCTTATCAAGCCTTTCTTAGCACTCACCCACAAAGACTGCCCGGACACCGTTGTCTGGAATACTGAATGCCAGTCCAGCTTTGAAGATTTGAAGGACGCTCTCTGTTCAGCCCCTGTGTTAGGCACGCCTGACTATCATAAGCCCGTTACATTGTTTGTAAGTGAACATAACGGTTGCTCTCTCTCAGTCCTGACACAAGAACATGGTGGCAAACAGCGACCATGTGCTTATTTTTCAGCCCTTCTGGATCCTGTTGCCAGGGCTCTTCCAAGCTGCCTACGGGCTGTAGCTGCAGCCGCAGTAGCAGTGCGCCAATCAGCTGGAATAGTTATGGATACTTCATTATTATTGTTGGTCCCACATGCCGTTGATGCCCTACTTAACAAAACTAAGACACAACACCTTACAAATGCCCGCCTGACCAGTTATGAGTTAACACTTCTTGCCAGTCACATCACCATCAAAAGATGCACTACCTTGAATCCCGCAACGTTATTACCCCTGACTGAAAGCTCTGAAGATACACATACTGATATACATGACTGCATTATCAGGACAGAGGAGGAAACGAAAGGAAGGGTAGATCTGCAAGACACGCCTCTAAGTAACCCCCAAGGCACCTTGTACATTGATGGTTCATGTCTCAAATTACCTGATGGCACCACATCAGCTGCATATGCTATCACAACACTAACGGCAGTAGTTGAAGCACGTCGGATACCACATAATTCAGCACAAGCGGCTGAGTTAGTGGCACTGATTAGAGCCTGTGAAATAAGCACAGATTTAGATGTCAATATCTACACTGACAGTCAATACGCGTTTGGAGTGGCACACAATTTTGGCAGATTGTGGGCGGAAAGAGGCTTTCTCACATCACACGGCACCCACATACAACATGGGGGGTTAATACACAGACTGCTCTCCGTTCTAGCCCTGCCACGGACCATGGCCATTTTGAAATGCAGCGCACACAGAAAGATCACTGATCACGTAGGGAAAGGGAACGCCTTTGCAGATCAGGTAGCGAAGGAAACAGCACGTCAGACGAAAAACAAGATGTATGTAGCGGGACCAGCCAGATGGGTCCCAGATAACGGGATGTTTGAGGACACGGTAGAGAGTGTGAAAAGCATACAGGCAGAAGCGACGGAAGTTGAATTGGCATCATGGAAGGAGACACACGTGAGGTTTAATGAAGAAACAGGGTGTTGGACAGACTTGTCAGAAGCCCAGAGATGGATGCTTCCTGATGGGTATGTCCTTCCTGTAGTGACAATGGCTCATGGTCCAGCACACATCAGTCCAGCAGGGATATGCAAACTTCTTGCCCCTGTCTGGTACAACAAAAACATTCCAAAGGCAGCTGAGAAGTTGGTTAAACACTGTATGATTTGCATGCAACACAATCCTGGCAAGGGCATTAAAGTACCTCCCGGCCATTTTGCGCCCCCTGATTATCCATTTGAAGCTATACAGATGGATTACATCGAAATGGAAAGATGTAACAATTTGAAGTATGTATTGGTGGTCGTCTGCATGTTTAGCAAATGGGTAGAAGCCTATCCTACAAGGGACAACACAGCCCTTACAACTGCTAAGGTACTCTTGAAAGAGTTCTTTCCCCGGTTTGGAATGCCTCGAATTGCATGGTCAGACAATGGCAGCCATTTTACAGGTCAGGTGATGAAAAAGGTGTGTGAAGGATTGGGAATTAGACAGAAATTCCATGCTGCCAACCATCCACAAGCTGCAGGACTAGTTGAGAAATATAATGGTTCACTCAAATTGAAGTTACCCAAAATATGTGCTGACAAAGGCATATCGTGGCCTGATGCTCTCCCCCTGGCCCTGTTGTCACTTCGGGCTACACCACATTCCAAGTCAGGTCTCTCGCCATATGAAGTGGTCATGGGGAGACCGGCTAATGTGTGGGGAGTTCCAAGGCCAAAGAAATACTCAGATTTACCATACCCTGTATTGATGGATTACCTCAATGAACTCACTAACTCTTTACGTCTCATTCATCAGCAGGTGAAGGATATTCTGCCACCATTACCTCTTACTCCAGGCCACTGTATCGAGCCAGGTGACTGGGTCCTCACCAAGAATTTCCAGCGCAAAAAGAGTCTCGAGCCCCGGTGGAAAGGCCCCCGCCAAGTACTCCTTGCTACCAGGACTGCTGTGAAAGTCGAGGGAGCAAAGAATTGGATCCACGCTTCACACTGCAAAAGGGTACCTTTGCCCTTACCATACGATCAGTGGGTGAAAGAGGGTCAAGGTGACGACGAATGCGAGAAAGTACCCACTTTTGTTCCTTTCAGTGACGCGCAGATAGAGTGGACAGCCACCCAGGAGGAGAGTGATTCGGTCCTTCGGGGAGCGACACCTGAAGGTGTTCCAGTTGTTCCCTTGTTTCCGGATCAGACTGAGCCTGGTTCTGCGAGATATGACCTCCGCAAACGTCACCAACATTGAATAGATGATTCATCGTTTACCTGTTGCATCCAGCCAAACATTCGCTGCAGGGCTGTGATTTTGTCCGGTGTGGCGGACCAGAGAGTGTCAATAGGACTGCTGGAATCACCCACCGGTGGAGCAACCACCAGTCACGGGCAGCACCTAGGGGAGGCTGAGTGGCACGCAGGTACTGAATAACTAAATTTGATATTGATCACTGCCAGTGAGAAGAGCAGACTTGAGAAAGGAAAAGGACTATGTATTCAGATTACGAGAAGAGCGTACAGAGACAGAAACTGAGAAAAATTAAACATTTTAAAAAATTGTTTGGTCCACGTACAACGTGTCTGGCGATAATTGTAGTGCTTCTTGTCATATTAGCGTGCATTGGCTGGACCATCCACACTGCTACAGAGAAAAGACAGCCTCCTACGCCAACGTCTGCGCCCATGCATACACATGTATCTCTACCACCTGAGATACATGCCAGGAGACAAGAATATGACAATAATACGTTCATCCAGATGCTACATCAACATCAACTTGTTACAAACTTGACAGACTGTTGGGTTTGTGGTCATTTTCCTCACACGGCTGCTCATGCATTTCAGTTTCCAGTCTTTCCTGTAACGGCTGCCTACACTTGTTCCTTAATGTCCAATGTTTCAATACAGACCCCCCTACCCGGTTCTAGGCCTGTGAGACGACCCGGTATCATAACGAACAACACACTCTTTGAAGACTTTATCCTTCAGTTTCAAGCCAAGATACACATCGCGTGCAATTGTACAGATTCTCCAACAATGCGTAGGATCATGACCTTGCCCCGCTATCCACTCATGGAATATACATTTGGTCCGGTCTCCATGAAACCAAAAACAATATCTATCAGACCTCGGCAGGCCCCGCTCTGTATCTGCGGACAAGGACGCATACCTGTCGGAGTCAGTGTCTGTAATGCGACCATCACGTACAACACCTCCACCCCTTACCTCAATGCACCTACAGGACTATACTTTGTATGTGGGAGTAAGGCCTACACCTGGCTGCCACCTGGTTGGAGTGGCATTTGCTATATTGCCTTCCTTCTCCCACCAACGTTCAACAAGCCACCTACGTATCATCGACAAAAAAGAGATACTGTAGACCAAACAGACACTTCCGCACAGCTGTTCATGGATATAACAAAAGGACTGCTACCCTTTTGGGGGCCCTCGGTGAACAGTCTGCAAATACGACGACTAACGCGAGTCTTGGAGGCTACGATAAATGAAACAGCTGGAGCACTTGCCAATAACACCGCAGAACTCCAAGCTACCAGGATGGTAGCTCTTCAGAACAGAATGGTGCTTGACGTCATACTAGCAGATAGGGGTGGAGCTTGTCGCATCATAGGGGCCAGCTGCTGCGTTTACATACCAGATAATTCACCCTCAGTATTTGCAGCCATTTCAAGATTACATAAAATAGCATCGGTTATACATGAGGACAACGGTACGCCTTGGTCTTGGACTTCAGGTCTGTGGCAGGTGTTGGTCTCCTGGGGTTGGAAGGTTTTGATATTCCTGGCTATCATAGCTGCCACATTCTTCACATGCTGTCTATGCGTACAATGTGGTCCTGCATTGTGTGGGGTCTGTGCTTCGATGTTAACACCCAAACCCACCAATATCAAAGAGCATACTGAGCGACTAATGCTTCAACAACAAATTGATGAGCTTCTAAAGATAGAAGTGAACTGAACAGAAATTTGCCTCGCAATGGCAAAAGGAGGGATTGTTAAATAATAATCCGAGATGTATTTGCCTCAGACTTTATTTCTGCGTATTCCATTAATATTGCCATGTGCTCGACAAAGCTGACTCTTCATTTAAAACTGTGTAAGTTGACTTCCCTGTGAACTCAGTTTTTGTCTAAAACCATTTCCTTCTCTGGGCCTCTCCACTTATCTAACCAAGCTGACTTTCAGGATACCGAGCCACAGCTGTATCCTTCTTATCATTGTGCACGAACAGAACTGTACCTCTTCCCACCGCATTCCAGGGGCCTCCTGCAAGGGATATCCTCGTAAATTATCAAACCAACTGTGATAAGACTGACATTTGACAAATGAACTGTCACTTTGCCGTGTATTAGCAGGATACTCCCGAGACAGTGGGAGTACAAGCAGGAAAGACTAATCAAATGTATGTACGTCAGCAGGATGCTCTCGGGTTAAAAGGAGAACTGTTTGAAGCTTTTGTGTTCGCCAGATATGGAGGGGTGGCTTCCTGGCTGAAGGGGGGCAGCTTAACTATATAAGATTGTACGCTGCAGAATGAAGCAGCCAGCCTCCGTAGGAAAGTCATTCAGACTGTCCTGGGACACTGTGCTCAGCTCGAGCTATTATCTGTTTTGCTAATAAAACTTTTCTCTTCCTCATCAGTCGTGACTCCGCCTGTTGTGTTCTTTGCTGGTAAGAGACCCTGAAGGCCTAGGGTGTCCCCTCCACCGCTGGGAGAGGTGAGCCTGCCTTTCCCGGTTCTTCAACAGGCAACAACCACACTCCTTACATGGGTTAAACACAAAGACACTGCATTAACCTGTGCTTAACTCTTGGGTACCTTATCATAAAGCATTCAGGTTTAAATTAGAGGCAATGTGTAAATTACTCATATAGCACACAAAAAGTAATGAAGTAAAAACCCAAAACAAGGAAAAAACTAAAACTGCAGAGGAAGAGACTGCAAGGAACAGGCAGAGCTTTGTATATGGTTGCCACATGAAGATCCAGTTGGGTGTTACTCACACAGGAGATCAGACAACTGACACTTGGAATACCTCAGGGTACCCTAGGATCAAGGTAAGCAGGTCCAGTCCACCTTTTCAGACAGCAAGGCAGTCATCAGCAGTAGGGAAGTGCTTTTTCTGTAATACCCACAGATGCAGGAGTGTTCTGATACGTGGCTCTTGAGGGCCAATATTTATACCTAGTGCCAGACCTTATATTACTCCTGCATCTAGTTTTGCTCCTTCCCCTCTCAAGGCTACAAACTGTCTGGTGTGCCAAAATACAGGGCAGGACTGGTGTTAGGTTTGTTTGTGTGTGTGTAAGAAGCAAAACCCTTTAAAGCAGTGGTTCCTAACCTGTGGGACACACAGGGTTCCGCAAAGCCTCCTCACAGGGTTTGCAACTGCTTAGAAAATTAAATAAGATAAACAGATTAGGTCCCCAGCTTTCAGTACTGACTCAGTGATGGGTCCCCAGATTTAAATAAGGATTCAGTGGGGGTCCCCGGGATCCAGTAACGATACAGTGGGGGTCCACAGAAGTCAAAAGGTTGGGAACCATTGTTTAAAGTGTAAGTGAGGCTGGATACAGCTCCTCCAAGTCATCCTGCCACGTTGGCTCATCCTGTCCAAACCTAATCCTCCTTTGCCTGATTGTCTGGAAGCAATACACAAACCTCAACAGCAGTACTGTTCACAGTAGTGTGACCCAGGACACTGGCAGAAGCCACGAATGGTTAGGACTAAAAAATACAAACTTTCTAAAAGTGCACAAATATGGATGGACCTAATCCCAGATCTCTGACTGGGGTGAATGTTTTATACTGTTCTGCATTGCATCCATCCTCTGTTCTTTTTGCAATTGTCATCCTAAGTGCACCGGGTATGCCCAGACATGGGTCCCGGACTCACTGTGCCACTGGATTCACTCTAGCTAGATTGATGAGGGATGATATCCCCATGCTTGATACCAGTCCAGGGAGGACCTGGCCTGTCAATTTGGGCTGGACTGTTCCCATCAAGAGCACGGTCAAGACTGATTTGCATATGGCTGGGTCTAAACTGTGGTGGCACAGTGGGTACAAAAATCATGGATTTAGGTCCACATCGTTGACTGACAGTGAATGTTTGACATTGTTCAGCATTTCATCCATCATATGTTCTTTTTGCATGTTTAACTTTCTAAAAGTGCCATTTTAAGAATTGGGATTTAAAATCTGACTTTACCATTAAAGTGAATTTTAAATTACAATTAATCTGAGGGCAGACAGCACATCTTAATCTTCTCCCACTTTAAAGTTATCGCTTATTAAAAGTAATAGGGTAACCCAGTGTTAGTCAATAGGAGAGATATACCTTACAACAGTGCCAGGCTGTCAAAGTGATTTTTCCAATGGCAGATTCAGAGGGGTCACTGCTGCCGGAAAACGGACAGTCTGCTTGACTCATGATAGAGCAGGCAGAAGGGTTTTGCGGGCACGGTACCCTGTTAACATATCTTTAAATCAGGCCATAAACTGAAGGTAAAACATGGGACTGGGATGAGGAGGCAAGGTTGTCCCAAAAGCTAGGAAATTCTTCTATGTCCTGCTTAGAACGTTTGATCCCAAAACGGAAGGCTTCAGCAGGAGCTTGACAATGATTTACCTGACATTTGTTTCATCATCCTGTAACAAGTAACAAAGCCTCAAGGTAAAAACTTTCACCAGTGTGACCTTTTGGCCTTACCCAGCCTGGGGTAACTTGAAATCATGCATTTATCCGAGTCGATCGCAAACATTTAATTTGCGCGTTCTGAATTCTTGGCACTTTAGCATTAAACATTCCTTTTCTCTGGTTCCCATTACCTAATTTTAATCATTTGAATGTCCATTTGCTTTTTACATTTTAGTTGAATTTCCTAAATTGGCTTGAGTGTTTACTGTGTTGTATTCCTATTCTGTATTTTGTTTGGTACTACGTATACTGAATACACAATTCTATAGGAGTGTGTTATGCCCTAACCAGAAAATGTTTATTAAGTCTGTCGAATGCACAGCTCCCACATTAATAACGCAGTTCCTGACAATATAAGGTCGAACTGACTCAATGAAATTGCTTTGAAAATAGGAGAATAACGTATCATTTACATCGAAATAAAAGCCATATCTAGCCATGGAGTGTGGAACAATTGCCACCTTACCCGTGACATTTAAAAACCATAATTCTGCCAACCCATAAGAGTGCCAATTCCAGTGTCTTTCACCTGGCCAATTCAGGGCTGATTTTTTTATTTGCCCCGGTATTATACTTTTAGTCAGGAGTCTCAAATGTGCAAACTCTAAAAACGGAATGCAACCAGGCATTATGGGCCAGATGTACTTAATCATTCTCAATATTATATTACATTTCTTAATACATTAACAAAGTAATATATATGTGATTGATTAATATAACTGTAAAAAGGCCACGTTTGGTGCAGATAATCAGGCGAAGCAACGCAACAAAAAACATACCTTTGTAAATGCCCACAGGCGCAGTGCTAAATAGCTTTGGTTCACGCGAGTATATTCACAAACCTTAGTAAAGGTGGGAATGTGTTGTTTTATTGTTATCAAATACTTTTTTGAATTACGATAATTTTATGTGATACATCAGCCCTCGCGAGAACTAAACTGCAGGTACTTTTACAGCACTTAAGAAAGGAACAGTAAGTAATACTTGATGAGTAAGTAGCTGGTTTATGAAGTTAGATAAGTCTCATTACGTTGGAGTGGTAGGTGGATCTGTGCCCTGCATAGTCTTCAATGAAACTGATAGTGCTGCACTCATTGCTTGAGCAAACAGGTTCTAGAACGGTTGTATGGGGGATCAAAACTTTTTACTTCAAAATAACCATTATTATAATTTCAAGGCACACTATTCCACTTTTTTACCACTGTTATGAAAACACGAAAAAGTATACGTTACTGAATCTGACATGCCCGTTTTAATTAAATTCGAAAATAAAATATTTCCCTACGTCAGGGAAGTGAAAAAACTTCAGACAAACCCAGAAGCTTCTACGAGCCTTAAACAGAAATATCTACTTGTATTCCATTGCTGTATGTATATTGCGGAAGGGTTCCCTCCTTGGACATTGTTTGACATAAATTACTGCAAATCCCTGAAGTGATTTTTCAAAGAACATCTCATAGCCTATTTACTGCTACCAATTAAGATTTCTAGTAGGCTGTCAGATCCCTTCAAAAAGAAAGAAAACATTGCATCCCACTGTTTACACCATCCTTGGAGTGCCATCAAACAAGACCTGCTATCACTTCCTTGTGGTCTACAAGAGCATGTGTGATAGTTTTAAATGATTACTCAATGAATTGCTGCTCTTCTAGTACAATATTTATTTATATTTTATACCTGAATAAATTATTTAGGCGTAGTACTTTGATCACAGGAAACTGCCAGCTAGTTAGAGTGCTTCCGTGAACATTATAGGTCGTAATTCACCTAATTGATTTTTGAGCCCCCGATTAGAAAGCTGTTTGTATTCGAAATGGTTTATGAATGGACAAGATAGGTGTTTCCAGTAAAGAGCAGCCTAGTGCTGTATTTTAGGACATAAAGTATATGTGTGGCTTTCCTGATGGGTTGTACAGGTCACTCTCTGAGTTATATATAGATTGAGCTAATAGAGTGAGAGGACTGGTGTGGCCAACTCCCCCCACCAAACCCAAGCTGCACTCTGGACCCATGAAAGGCTTAAAAGCTCACCACATACCTTTCTACAGCAGCAAGTGTAAGTCAGACATGGCCATTTTGAGAGTTCTTTGGCACGGCCTGTATATTATCTATATGATCCCATGATGTGTGTGCGTTTTACTTTTTTCCTTTTCTTTAAAATTAAATTAATTTCCCTAACTATAACAAGAGCGCAGAACAGACACATAATGCGTCTATGTAGATGGGTTGCATGATTAGCACAATTCAAATTGCGCACATCAAAAAGCAATCTCGTAGGTGATGTTGTCTCAGTAAGGACAGACTTATCTATTTGCAGCCAAATCCGAAATGGCCGGTCTCCAAAGTCTTCCGTATGTTATTACAGTGGGTGGATTTTCTTGGAAGGCAAAGAAATGGGGTCATATGATTTCACATGTAAAGGTTTAGCGTTCTGGGACCTGTGAATCTAGGGGGCAAGCAGGCACCTCAGGTACTGGGGGGGTTGTGGGGTTGGGCTTAGGTTTGGGACGGGGATCCTTAGGGTTTAGCGGGTGCTTTGGTTGAGGGTTGGGAACTCTTAGAAGGGGGCCAACTTCTTGGCAGGGAGGGGCATGGGAACTTGCAGGGGAGGTCTTGGATGTGGAAAGGCTGGACTTGGGGAGGGACACTGATCGCTTAGGGGCATCAGGGGGGGAAGAGGAGTAGGGAAAACTCAAAGAGGAAATGCGCCTTACTCATTTCATGGCAAACGGTTTGTTAGTGGAAGGATAGGTAGTGCTTGTAAGAGATGTGTTGGTGGATGTTTTGGGTGCATGTGTGAGTGAGGTATGCTTGTGGGTGGTGGGTGTCTGTTGGGTGGGTGAGTGTGGGCGTTTATGCGTCTTGGGGGGAGGGGTGGTCGAGGTGAAGGGAGATGCTGTGGTGGATGGTTCACTGTTGGGGTGGTGACTGCAGGCATATTGGATGTGCTACATGTAGGTGTGTCTGTCATGGTGGTGGGCTGCGGATGTGGTGACTGGGATGGATGTCTGAGGATCTACTATTGTGCTGACTGTAGGTAGGATAGGAGTTGTGGCTGGATCGGTGAATGTGGGTGTAGTGTCTGCAGGTATGTCAGCTGTAGTGTCTGAGGCGCTGGGGCGGTGGGGTGATGTGCAGGAAGTGACTGTTGCTGTGTCTGCAGGTGGGTGCTGTTTATGTGCATGCCAGTGGTGGGTCTTGTGATGCTTGTGTTTGTATGAGCTACCTTTAGATGTTGAGGTGGATGCAATCTGGTCTGTCTGTGTGCTTTAGCTGCGTTTGGGAAGAGGGGTTTGGGTTTTGGAAGAGGTAGAAGGGGGACAGAAGACAAAAGGTGACTGGCAGCCATCAGTGTGGAGGTCAGAGCCTGAAAGGATCTCTGTAGACCTGCCAGTGCACCTTGAATGCCCTCCTGGAACACATCACTCTGCTGGACTTGAGTTGTCGGTCCCTGGATGGCATTCACGATGATCAACTGACCCACAGAGATCGACCTCAGGAGGTCAATAGCCTCCTTACTGAGGGAAACAGGGCTGACTGGGGCAGGGGGAGAGGTGCCTGCATTAAAGGAGATGCCTACCCTCTTGGGTGAGCGGGCACAGACAACTGGGTAGGGAGCTACAGGGAAGGGGGAGTAGAAAAGGGAGTTGTGGACAAAGATGGTGCTAGGTGGTCCCAGAAGGGTCCACCAGGGAGTGTCCACTGGAGGACGATTCTGGAGATGATGATGATGTTCCAGTCTCCCCCATGGCACTCATCTCGCCCTCCGGGCCACTGGGTCCCTCGCTGTTGGTGGTATCAGCACTCCGGGTCCCATGGCTGGCCGGCAGCTTCCCCACTCACCCATGCCCCTTCTCCTTCAAATGCTGGTACTGATGCACACAAATAGAGAGAGAGGAAGGGAGGGAGAGAAAGAGAGATAGAGAGCGAGGATCATAACATTCTTCACATACACACATAACAACATACCCAACTGTAGGTAGATATCTTCTGGCCAGGGAATTCTGTATGGAATACCACAATCCTACTTCATGTCACAACATGTCACTGCTACCCACCCCTTCATGTCTTATCTATCACTGTTATCATGATCCATGTGAGGTACTACAACTGGACCCTTCCATCTATTCACATGTAAGCCTATGAAAGCATGCACATCATGCCTTTGCTAAAGGTGAACAACCATCCAGGTCATATATCCCCTATCACCATAAGGAACAGCACCTGACAAATAACACCATATCATGCATGTTCACATTCAACTCCTGACATCTCCATGTCCATAAGGAATGTACCATGCTGGTCAAGACCACTGTATTGTCTAACTACACAGCTCCTGTCATTGCTACCACATGCTTAGCTGAACCCTCTGTACATATCTTACACTATGGATTCAATCCACGATGAAGAAGCAGGGTGTGGCAGTCCCAATCAGGTGTCATCTAAATCTTGCAATCTGGAGACCAGCTATAGCACTACAAGTAACTAATCCTGGAAGCCTAGTTGCAATCTCCATACACAGATACTCCACATCACGCCATACATGCATGTGCGGCAATAGTGGCCATCCTAGCACACATTATACATCCACTGAAAATCACAGAGAACACTGTAACCACAACTAAACATAGGACGGACTATTATCTACTAGGCCAACTCATATTCCACCTGACATGAATATACAGAGCCACCACATGTCAACATGATTAAACCCACATCACTGATACCATTCCCGACATGTGAATACTACTACCATAGGTCCAAACAACACACATATCCCACTGACGACACATGTACACATGATGCACACACGTGGACCCACTTGACTGCCATTGCACTTACAACATATGCCATAACGACAACACCTGTATGATAAATAGTACCACAGCCAAACAATGACATCTCGTAGTAAGAAGTGATTCCATAGCATGTCCTCTCCAACCTGTCCACATCAGCTAGGCAAAGGGCAACAAGGACTGTCCCACTCCACAAGGTCTGACCCCAAGTAACCATTGTGTACCATATGATGCACTAGTACTGGTGGGACATTGGCAAATATTACACGGACATTGTACTTTGTCTATGAGTAGGACTGCCTAATCACTTACCTCCACTGAAACAAAGCCATTGGGACACTAGTGATTAGATTATATTTCAATGGCCTGGAACTGCATGGCAGGCCACATGTACATGATAAAACACCCATATTGGATGTCCTTCAGTTACAACCTTCACATACCCCACACAACAGGGCACCACCACTAACCCATATGTAATGTTCACATCTGCCCATACCTGTTGAGTGAATGAGAAGCCAGACTCACATTGAGACAAAACCTAACTAGGCCCTGTCCCACACATGTTTGGCACACTGTAGTAACTACAGATGACATACATAGATGGGAGTGGGCTGACACCATAGAGCTACATACTCATATATTTGGATATACTGACCAGCATATACTAGACAGGTAGGATGAAACAGCAGCCTTCAGACATATATACACCTAGGTGAAGTGACACACGTGGCACTGGTCAGTGTACATCTCCACATGCAGACATGGATATACCTTGATACACCTGACCTAAGTGTACATATGCTTTAGCCTAGGGCCAAATCTCCATCTCTTTGTCAGGCAAATTGAGTGCAGTGTATTCCCAGTTGTCTACATACATGGAGCACCTACTACAGTGTCAGTGTCTTTCCTCCATTGTCTACAGGTCCACCAGCGTCTGTACACCGGAGGATGCCGCCATCTCCTCACATGTCCCAGCGGACGGTGCCTATGATGTACAACAGCGAGCACAGAGTTAACCAACTCAGAGGTACGTACCCACAGCTTACACAGAACACGAATCATAATCCGAAATTTGGCCTGTATGAGTGTTGAGGCAAGGCCTAGGTATGAGTGACGCAGTTAAAAATTAAGCCATATGGGCCCCTGAAATGGCGGCTGCCTGACCTGTAAAGTGGGACAATGGGATGTGAGGTAACTGCGCTGGCGTTGTACACCGTCGCGGTAGGTGGTCGAAGACCGCGGCGCAATTCTGCATTGGTTAACATTGGACCTTATGGGTCCCAGGAGCAAATGACGATGTACGCCGGCGGTGACGGTACGCACTGACATGGACGTGACCGCCATTTTCTATCTGTTCAATCACTCGATACCTGATCTTCGACAGGAGTGGACCTACACTGCAAGTGCTGCTGTGACCTCGGTCCGGAAGAGACAATAGCTTGTGCATCTGGGGAAAGGGCCCCTGCCTTCACATCGGAGGAGTTGGAGAAACTTGTGGATGGGGTCCTCCCCAAGTACACGCTACTCTACGGTCCTCCAGACAAACAGGTGAGTACACTGGGAGCATACTGTATGGTCTATGCCTGTGTGGAGTGGGGTGGATGAATGATGGGGGGGAGATTGAGGTGTGCATGAAACGACAGTGAGTGCATGTACCACTTGGCAAGGGTAGGGATGGGGGTGAATGACTGTGATTGTGCAGTTGGTAATAACTGTTATTTTTCCCCTGTACAATTCCTGTAGGTCGGCGCCCACAAGAAGAAGGATGTTTGGCATGCCATCGCCAAGGATGCCCGGACCCTGGGGGTCTATCACAGACGGAGCACCCACTGTCGTAAGAGATGGGAGGACATTCTCCGCTGGAGCAAGAAGACGGCGGAGGCCCAGCTGGGGATGCCCTCCCAACGTGGGAGGGGTGCCCGTCGCACCATGACCCCCCTGATGTTCAGGATCCTGGCGGTGGCGTACCCGGAGTTGGATGGGCTCTTGAGGGCATCACAGCAGCCACAAGGGGAGGAGTACACTCACATTGAGCTGATTCAGCACGCAGTCGAGGTGTCTGGGTGGGGTAGGTGGGCTGTGGGTTTCCCTAGGCCAGGACGAGTGTGCTGGTTAGGACCCCTTGTTCTGGCAGACCCTGTGGCACCCCACCCCATCTGTGTACAGTGCCAAGTACACCTAGTCAGGCTCCTGTGACTTCCATGTGTGCAGATGTCGGCCATAGCCTTGTAGGCCATGTCCCAGGGATTGAACAGTGGACCCAAGTGCGTGGCGTAGTGTAGGGAGATTCTGTGTCTGTCGTGTCCGCCAACGGTAGCGGTAATGCATGCACTCAACATGTCTTTCTTCAGTCATCCCCCCCCTTTTAGTGGTCTCCTTGTTCTTGTGTGCATTAGCATCCTCAGGCGGAGGAGCAGTGGCACCGGAGCAGGAGGGAGCTGCATCCCACATGGCCCTGGAGGGCGAGACTACAGACTCGGAATTCATCAGTTGGACAGAGGGCAAGGGGAGCTCCACGGTGGGGACAGGAGCTGACACCAGTGATACGGACTCGTCCTCTGATGGGAGCTCCCTTGTGGTGGCGGACACATCTGTGCCCCCTGCATCTACAGGTACAGCCGCCACCCCCCCCACCAGCACTGCCCTCCCAGCAGCCCCTCAGCCTTTGCCCTGTGCCCGCTCACCCAGGAGGGTGGGCATCACCTTTGCCCCAGGCACATCAGGCCCTGCCTCAGTCACCCCTGCTGCCCTCAGTGAGGAGGCCATTGACCTCCTCAGGTCCCTCACTGTTGGGCAGTCTACCATTTTGAATGCCATCCAGGGTGTAGAGAGGCAGTTGCAACAAACCAATGCATTCCTGGAGGGCATTCATTCTGGTCAGGCGGCCCTTCAGCGAGCTTTTCAGACTCTGGCCTCAGCACTGATGGCAGCCATTGTCCCTGTCTGTAGCCTCCAACCTCCAACTTCCTCCACCCAGACCCAATCCCCTGTACCTCAGCCTATCCCAAGCACACCATCAGACCAGCATGCACACACTTCAATACACAAGGGAAGCTCAGGCAAACATAAGCACCACACATCCCACAGGCACTCACGCAAGCATCACACACATGCAGACACACCAACATCTACTGCCTCCACTGTGTCCCCCTCCTCCTCGTCTCTCTCCTCTCTCCCAGTCGCGTCTAAACTCACACCTGCATGCACTACATCTACAGCCACTACTTCCATCAGCAGCACACACACCACCACACCCCGCTCACATGCAGTCACCACCCCCACTACCATCCACACGTCCCCTGTGTCCTCTCCCAGTGTGTCTGTGACGCCACCTCCTAAGATACACAAACGCAGCCACACACCCATCCAACAGCCATCCACCTCACGACAGCCTACAGTGCATGCACCTTCACCCAAAGTCAACAAACGAACACCTCCTACAACCACAACCTCTTCCTCCACTCTCAAACCCCCTCCAGCCACCTGTCCCAGTGTTCACAAGAAACTTTTCCTGTCCACCCTTGACCTCTTTCCCTCACCTCCCCCACCCCGTCAGTTTCCTAGGGCCCGACTCTCCAGGTCCCAACCTAGCACCTCAGCCACAACATCTCCGGGACCAGTGGTGCCTGTAGTCACCGGAATCTGGAGTGCACCGGGCAGCAGGACAGCCAGTGTGGCACGGAGCCACAGCACGGACAGTCCCCCACCTGTCAAGCATCAAAAGTTGGCCAGTGCCTGGGGGAAGACTCCAGCCACCAAAGCTGCTCCCAGGGGTACAGGTGGGAGTGTGGAGTCAGCTGCGACACCTTCCAAGGTGGGGAAGGGGCACAAGAAACTCAGCAAGTCTGGGAAGAGCAGCACGGCGGAGAAGACCGCCATCATCCTCACTGCCCAGGAGGCCACCGCCATCATCCCCGCTGCCCAGCAGGCCACCGCCATCATCCCCGCCGCCCAGAAGGCCACCGCCAGCACCAGCCCAGCTGCCCAGGACAGGACCGCCAGCACCAGCCCAGCTACCCAGGACAGGACCGTCAGCATCAGTCCCACTGGGCCATAAAGGACCACCAGCACCAGCCCAGCTGGGCCATAAAGGACCGCCAGCACCAGCCCCGCTGGGCCAGACAGGACCGCCAGCAGCTGAGTCAATGCCAAGGACCCTGCCTCCACAAGCACCGCTAAACAGGACACTGCCGCCACAAGCACCGCTGAACAGGACACTGCCGCCACAAGCACCGCTGAACAGGACACTGCCGCCACAACCACCACTGAACAGGACGCTGCAGCCACAAGCACCGCTGAACAAGACGCTGCCGCCACAAGCACCACTGCCAAGGACACCGCCGCCACAAGCACCGCTGAACAGGACACTGCCGCCACATGCACCGCTGCCAAGGACACCGCCGCAACAAGCACCGCTGGCCCATGAGCACCAAGGGCACTGACGCTACTGAGTCCGTCACGTGCAGGATGAAACACTCTGGGCACAAATCCCCCTCCAGAACCAGTGGAGAGATACATCCACTACCTCAGTCCTTGGCAGGATGAAGCACTCTGGGCAAAAGGCCCCCTCCAAAACCAGTGGAGTAAGACATCCACTACCTCAGTCCTTGGCAGGATGAAGCACTCTGGACACAAGGCCCCCTCCAGAACCAGTGGAGATTCACATCCACTACCTCAGTCCTTGGCAGGATGAAGCACTCTGGGCACAAGGCCCCCTCCAGAACCAGAGGAGATTCACATCCACTACCTCAGTCCTTGGCAGGATGAAGCACTCTGGGAACAAGGCCCCCTCCAGAACCAGTAGAGTAAGGCATCCATTACCTCAGTCCTTGGCAGGATGAAGCACTCTGGGCACAAGGCCCCCTCCAGAACCAGTGGAGACTGTTATTCACTTAGGAGACTGTGGCTTTGCACTCTCCAGGATTGAACAGTGGGCAACCCACCCATTGTAGAGACTTGAGAGACTGCGGCTTTGCACTCCCCAGGATGGAACAGTGGTCAACCCACCCACTGTAGAGACTTGAGAGACTGTGGCTTTGCACTCCCCAGGATGGAACAGTGGGCAACCCACCCACTGTAGAGACTTGAGAGACTGTGGGTTTGCACTCCCCAAGATGGAACAGTGGGCAACCCACCCACTGTAGAGACTTGAGAGACTGTGGCTTTGCACTCCCCAGGATGGAACAGTGGGCAACCCACCCACTGTAGAGACTTGAGATACTGTGGCTTTGCACTCCCCAGGATTGAACAGTGGGCATGTGGCCCCCTTGTGAATTTGGTGTTGTGCACTCAACCGGCTGAGGTGCCCCCCCTGTCCCTTCCCCCTGAGATGCCTGTTTTATTGCTATCTGATGCCCCTGCAGTGTTTTCTCCGTCATGTTCGGGGATTGAGTGTGGGCCTTGCCCATGCTGTGTGGGCCCAGTGTTCCACGGACTTCAATGGAGCACTACCTGGACTACTATTCTTGGTGTATATATTTGTTTATAGTATATATATATTTTTGCGTACTGGATTTTAATATATTACAATTGTTACACTCATTTCCTTTTGTCTTTGCATTCTTCCGGAGGGTTTGGGGGGTGTAACTGTAATGTATCATGCTGTATTTGTGTGTGTGTTGTAGTAGGTGGGGGTGTTGCGTGTCCCTGTTTTTTCCCTCCTCCCTCCCCTGTGTCGTAGGTGCAGTACTCACCGTTTTCTTCGCCGCTGGTGTTCGTGCTCCTGGTAGAGGAGCAAAAAGATAAGGCTGGCAGGATCTGGAGCTCGGGTTCCATGCCGTCCGGATTCCTCGGGGGGGGTGTAGAGGTGAGCGTTTTCAATTCGAAGTCCTGTTTCCACCGTGTTTTTGTTCGCGGTGAATCCGCCCTGGAAAAGGTGTCGGATTGGTAGGTTGTGATACTGTGGGCGGTACATTGTCCGCCGCCTGTCTGTTGGCGGGGACCGCCACGGCCGTGATTCCATTTTTTTTTTCGCCACCCTGTTGGCGGTCTTACCGCTGCTTTAACACCGACCGCCAGGGTTGTAATGACCACCATAATTTATAATCGAGTGAACATTTGGGCTCCTGAAGGAAAGATTCTGATGTCTGGCCCTATCTGGAGGAACCCTCCTCTACTCCCCCCAAAAGGTATGCCAAATAATCGTTACCTGCTGCATGCTCCACAATATAACCCTGAGACGTCAGATACCATTGATGGCAGATGAGAGGGAGGCAACTGGACCTGTGGTTGGAGATGGTGATATGGCAAGTAATAAAGAGGCTGAGGAAGAAGGAGCCAGTGACTCCAGGGCAGATCTCATCCATCAGTACTTCAACTGACATACAGGTATGTGAAGTGGAGCATATGATGTGTTGAATGAGCACAACTTGTAGTAGATGGCTGCCTTTACACCTCCCTTCTAGCCTCATCAGTGGTGGTATAATGTGCTCAAATGCCTGTGTGTATTTTGTGGATGCAGACTGATAGTAAAGTGTACAGTACAATATGTTCAGTTATTTTGTGTATAGTTACATCAGATCCTGACATACTGTAATGGTCCAATTAGTATCGAAGTATATTTCTTGCTTTCTCCTATCCTCTTTTCCTTGTACTCACTGATGTAGCCATGTGCTATTTGGCTCTACAACCTATAATTGAGGTATTTATTGTCAATAGGCACTGGTAACTGCTGACAGACAAGAGAGTAGAACCAGCCAGGTAGCTGATACTATGCATGTAGGTACAGTGTGCTGTGCCTTGTTAGTACTTCCTTCATACAAATGGGGTTGTGACTACTTCAACCCTTCCAAGTACCAGTGCTGTTGGGGGAATGTGCAATGGTGTGTTATGTGTCAGTTGTAGTAAATGGCCCATTTGTGCTGTTAACATCATGCCCTGTGGCTTCTCAATGGGTGGGGTACCTAGGGATGACATCGGGACCTAGTTGTGTTTGTATACTGACATTGCTGTCCATGTTGCAGGTCACTGTATACTGACAAAGGTGAATGGCAACCCTACAGTTATGGGACCTATTTTAGTGTATGGTTCCAGTACTGTGTTCCTCAGTGATGTTCTTTGTGTGTTCCTTGGGAAAGTGCATATGTAGCTATGGTATGGAAATGTGAAGCTACTGAACCTGGTGATGTATAGTTCCTATCAGGGTGACCCTGCTTGGTAGGTAGTCTACCATGATCATGACTTTTATTACATGCAAGTGTGCTTAGAATGCCACCATGCCTTCCATCCTGATGGTACTCTCTGTAATGCTCTATTTGTAGATTGGAACACTGACTATACCTGGATGTCACTCTGGATTTCACATTCACATCTGGCCTGTGACATTTCTCTAGCATTGTGTATCCTACCGAGGGTGCCTCCCACTTATGTCCATTACACTGGCTGTTCGATGCAGGGGGGCATGCCAAGACCACAGTTAGCAAGCATGAAAATTGTTGATATTGTATTAAAGACACATATACAGTATCTGTGTTCAATGGTGATTTATTGTGCATATCATAATAGTCATAGTCAAAATAAAGGTGCGTAGATTAACAAAAAGGTCACGAGTGAGGTCATGATAGGTGGAATCATCCGGGTAGCTGCTACAGCAGTTGGTCCAGTGTTCATGGGAAAATGTAGTAATGACTCAGTACAATCAACAGGGTGTATCAGAGGCACTCAAGGGAAACAAATCAGGTGAGGTTCACTTCCTGGCAGTGGGTTTGATGTTGGCATCTGATCCAGCCAGATGTCTTGATGGATGTTCACGTTTGTGGGGGGGCTTCTTCAGCTACAGAGGAAGGGGTGTCTTAAGCCTGTGATTCCCCTGGCAGGGCCACCATTCCACTAGCTACCACAGATGTAGATGGGCCAGATGATAGGGTGCAAGTTGTAGGGGCCTGATACTGTCTGGAGAGACCAATGAGGGTGGTGTTGTTGTCTCTCAGCACCCCTGCAATGGAAGCCATGTGGGCATTTTAGGCCTGCCACTGCTGCATGACTTCCAGGTGGTATTCCCTCTGCAGGCTTTGATTTTCCCCCAGCATGGTAATTATTTGGCCCGTCCTGTCCTGGGAAGATGGGTATGCTCCCAAGACTTGGGGGTTGGTTTCCTTAGGTAAGTGGAGCCCCTTTGAGGCCCTATCCTCTGGCCCACAGTTTCCCTCCCATGCACCCTACCCCCAGGTGCCCGTGCCCCTGGCACGGTGTGCCCATTCCCAATGTTAGCAGGACCATCATTATCTGGAGTGTCAAGGTTAGACTCAGATCCCTGTACTGTGGGGTAATTGCTTGGCTGTGATGTGGCTGGCCCAAAGGTGGGAGGGGTTCATTTCGACAGGGTGAGGCTGGGACTTGATAACTGACTAGGTTTCCCAGATGGGCCAGGTTGGTTGTCACTGTCCAGACATCCTAGTGTGTTGTCCACATTGGTGCCATCATCCTGAGGGGGACTGGCAGTCTCTGGGATCCTCTCCATGGTGACTATGGCAGGGTTACCTGTGGAGGAAGTCAGAAACAGAGTCCAGGTTAGATTGTGTGTTGGGTTACAGCTTTGTGAGATACAGACAGTGGCTTAACTTGATTCCCTGCAATGACTTTGACAGCTTCTGCATAACCTACCTTTGTTGTACATTCTACTCAGAAACCTGGTTTCCATTGTCCATTTTTGCAGCTGTTGTACAAGTTTGGTACAGTATGTGCTGCAGATGGGTTCTGGATTAGTCTATTTGACATGACTGTTCAGGCTTGCTGGATGTCGCACATGATAGCTGCACAATGCACAATGGGGTCCTAGTGGGCACACAGTATGTGAGTATGCAAAGGCAATAGTTCAGTATCTGGATGTTGTGCATGTGCATCGACTCTGCCATGTTACTTTCCAACCCAAGTGAGTCTATTTCTGGGCTTGGATACTGGATCTGTGGCCATTTGGAATGGTCACTTAGCTGTAGTTGTATTTTGCTTTGGTTGCTATTGTGAGTGTGCCATTGCATTGCTGTCATTGTCATTTCTTGGTCCTCACTAGTACAATCTAGATGTTGTAGCTAGTACTTATTTGTACATGCATTACATGTGATGTGTTGAGCACATTCCAGGTTTTCACAATGATGAGTTAGTACATTCTGGGAGTTGTAGTGATATGATTGGCCAGTAGTTTACATGGCATTGGCAAGGGCTGTGAGGGCAGCTGGGGTGAGTGGGGGTGTGGCATGCAAGAGAGGGGCACTAAGTGAATAGGTCGGAGAGATAGTAAGACATTTAGTTAATTGGGGAGTATTTGGGTTGTGAAGAAGCATGCAGGACAAAACAATTGTGTAACATGACTGTTGTGGGTACTTACCAGACTCCAGTCCCCTAGGTATTCCAGTCAGGCCCTCAGGATGCAGTATGTCCAAGACCTTCTCCTCCCAAGATGTGAAGTGTGGGGGCCCACCATCAGTCTTCTGCACAGCGATTTAGTGGCGTGATGCCATGGAACGCACCTTCCTCCATAGATCTTTCCACCTCTTTCTGATGTCCTCCCTTGTTCGTTGATGGCTTCCCAATTAATTAACCCTGTTGACTGTCCTTTGCCACATCTCCATTTTCCTGGCAATAGATGTTTGATGAACCTGTGTGCTAAACAGTCTTGGCTCTACTTTGACAATTTCATCCACCATGACCCTCAACTCTTCGTCAGTAAATCGCAGATGTTTTTGGGAGGACATGGTAGTGGTTGTGTAGACGGTGTGTGGGGGTGTTGTGAGTGTTGGGGTGCAGTGTTGTGTACTTGGTGAGGTGTGGGTGCTGCGTTGCGAGGGTGAGATGGTTGCCGCTGTTTGATTGTGCTAGTGAGGTGTGTATTGTGTTGGTTGTGCAGTTGTGTGGTGTGAGATGAATGTGATGTGTATGTGTGCTTATTGTGTAAAGGTGCTTTCTCTCAAATATTTCCTGCTCTCGGTGTATGTGAATTGTGTTTTTGTTGCAAAGGATTGTGGATGTGTAGGGGTGTGTTATATAGTGCAGTGAGTAGGTGTCAGGTGTGTGGCTGTGTGTCAGGTGTGGGGTATTCAAACTATGTAATGTTGTGTTATATTCTGACAGTAGTGAGTTTTGACTGTGGCCGCTCATACTGCCATGAAAGTGCTGCTATGGTGATTTGTTGGTCGTTATCTGGTTGGTGGAATTTTGTAGGGCTAGCGGTGCTGGTGGTGGGACTGCCTGTTTCCTGTCCTCCAATGTTGTGACGGTGTCGTATTTTTGGCAGTTTTTTGACGGTCTTCAGAGTATGACTCTTAATACGGCAGTCAGATTTTGGTGGCCGCCACTGCAGCGGTCTTCCAAAAAGACCAACAAAGTCGTAATGAGGCCCTAAGTGTGCTATCTACCTTGGTAAATCTACATGTAAGTAAATCCCCACATGTACATTTCCACTTTTCAGTAACTTTACTACATTTTACCAAGTACAAAGTAACTTAAAAATGTAGATGTACATGAA
Source organism: Pleurodeles waltl (assembly GCF_031143425.1). Lineage (NCBI taxonomy): Eukaryota > Metazoa > Chordata > Amphibia > Caudata > Salamandridae > Pleurodeles > Pleurodeles waltl. The sequence goes on from NC_090440.1 coordinate 141,907,769, forward strand.
TTCACCCCCTGAATTAGGGGGTGGAATCAGTGTAACATCAATTCCTGCCTTAATGTTGCTGCTAGTAGTGACATTTTGATTGTATTTGACTTTCGATACTCTTGACGGAAATAAAAATAAAAATGTTTTTGAAAAATGTGTGTGTTAAATTTTAGTGTTGAGTTATGTTATATATTTAGTTTAAATGTTGAATATGTTTCAAATGTTAATACATGATAAACAACATCTTAAATTATATTTTTATCACATTTAAAAAAGGTTCAATTAATTTTAAATTATCTTATAAGGATTTGATAAAAATGAAACCAGCAAAATTAAAATGTTTACATGTATTTAATATGTATTAAATGTTACTAAAAGTTATGCATGAAATTACCTTAATTTAATGTATTATTTCTTTAAAAATGAAAGTCACTACAAATTATATTTTATACTACCATTTTTCATTAATGTATAAAATGTTGAAAAATTAAAATGAATTAATATTAATGTTATGTCTTATGACATTTCATTTCAAGTCCCTACTGTCCTTATATTCTTTAGAAAGGTGTTGTAGTACCTGTGAGTGATCATGAGTTGTACTGGGCTTCCTGGCGCTCTGAGCTAGAGTACATCTATGACTGTATTGAGTTATTTTTGGCTGTAGTAACTTCAGAAGTACAGCTTGAGAATAGGAAGAGTCTTACTGTTTTGTGGGTGGGTGCATGTTGCTTTCTAATCCCTTTCTCAGCCCTTCTTTAACCCTTCCTAACTTCTACATATTCCTTTCTCATTTAGAGATAAAGAATTCCAATTTTGAAGCCTCTCCGTCTGTCCAATCTCACATTTACTATTAAAACATATACCAATGTGCACAGAGGTGTACACAGTTGGTACATGGGAGAGAGAAGAAGCAGATGCCTCCACATGTAGGTTTGTCAAATAGATAATACATAAGTAATACTATTGCAGTACTACTAAACTTAGAAGTACCAAATGTAGTTTGTTAGTAGGCATTAGAGAGTATGAGACATGGACATAAATTGAAATTACATTGTTTCTATAGAAAGATAGAGATCGCTCTCAATAATGAATGACAAAGTACTAAAGATATTCATTTTGCCTTTAGATATCTACTATGTCCAGTAGATGTCAGTTCTCAGCAGAATGATGAGTTAGAATAGAGATGGCAGAGATTCAGTGCCCCAGTTTTCTCTCCTATCTCATTCTCCTTTCCCTGGGTCTACCACCAATATATTGCTACTGCATTTATTGGCTGTGAAAATGGAGAAGTGTGGAAGCATATATCTCTCCTCCCCACCCGGGCCCATAATTCAAGGTTGAGCAAGATCCAAGTATTGTCCCTCTCTTAAAGGTCTTAAATAGTACTCTTGTCTTTTCAACTTGGAACTCTGGATTCTTGAGGTCTACAGTGAGCTAGGGCCAAAGCCCATTGTGCTCTTCTTACATGGCATACTTTTGCCTCCTCAGTGCAGCCCTACTACTAGTGCTCACACTGTCAGGGTAGTAGGATGGGACTGATGCCTCCCATAAAGGTGCAAGTTACTAAAAATAAGTCAGATAAGTCATCTCTATGTTTTTGCTCTTCTAGGCTGCCAGATGCTGCAGATCATATGTCTCTGTTGTACCATTGGTTCAATCTCATGTTCTTTTAATCCACCGAAAATATAATCTCAATGTCATTTGTCCTGAAGCATTCAAAGTACTAATCAAATTGGAGGTACCTATTTGTTTTTATTTATTTGTTTTACTTTTGAGATGAACAACATGGCATTTCTAACCCAACTGTGTTGCTTTAAAAAGATGTATACTTTAGAAAAGATTGTTTCATCCCTGGTTCAAACTTCTTTTGAGAGAAACAGTTTCACCTCTCACCTGTTGAAAGTGTTCTTGGAAGACATCTATCCACATACAGGGGTTATACATCCCTAAGAAGGTGTGACTTATTAAGCTCTGCCTGGATATTTTAACTTACATAGATCAGGTCAATATTGATGTGTTTAAACAGGTTAATCTTGGAGACGATGCTGCCTAGCACAACTTTCCAATGCAATACTGACACTAAAATGTTTCTTCGAAGTGATTTGACTTTGGACATCAAATCACACTAAAAAATATTTTCCCACTAATCACAGATACTAAATCATTATGGTATGAAAGCAGGTGTGAGTGTGCGGAACACATTTTTGGATGAGTGCTTAGGGTGGCCAAACCTTTAAGACACTATGGCCCTCATTCTGACCCTGGCGGTCGGTGATAATGCGGCGGCCAAGCCGCCAACAGGCCGGCGGTCCAAAATATGCAATTCTGACCCTGGCGGGAACCGCCAACACAGCCCGCCGCATTAACACTCCGCCCGCCACGGCGGAACAAACAAACAGCGCGGCGGTCCCCGCCAACAGCCAGGCGGCAGACAATGTACCGCCCACCCTATCACGACCCACCAATCCGCCACCTTTTCCGGGGCGGGAGCACCGCCGTTAAAAACACGGCGGAAACAGACTACGAACGGGAAAACGCTCACCTCTACGCACTCCACGCGAGATTCCGGCAGTATGGAACCCGAGTTGCAGGTCATCCCCGCACTCCTATACCTGCTCCTGTACCAGGAGCACGCCCGGCGGCGCGGAAGACATCGGTGAGTACTGCACCTACGACACAGGGGAGGGAAAAGATTACCGGCACACACCCACCCACCCACACCCACTACAACACACACATCAATGCATTCCCACAGATCACTGTCACAACCCACAAACCCCCCCCCTCCGAAATAATGCAAAGACCAAAAGAAGAGACCATAAACGGGCAGATATATTGAAATATGGACACCAGTAATCCCAATAAATAAATAAACTATGTACAAAATATATACAGCTACTAAATGTAGTCCAACCACTGTCCGTGGACCACAGGGGTCCTGTGCAAAGGGGCAAGGCCCAGTCCCACGACAAGAACTCCACGGAGAGAACACTGCAGGGGCATCAGAAAGAAAATAGGACAGGCACCTCAGGGGGAAGGGAAGGGGGGGCACCTCAGCCACTTGAGTACACGACGCAAGATCCACGAGGGGACTCCATGACCACTGGCCCATCCTGGGGAGAGCAAAGCCACAGTCCATACAGTCCATACAGTGGGTGGCCTGCCCACTGGGCCATCCTGGGGAGTGCAAAGCCACAGTCCATACAGTCCATACAGTGGGTGGCCTGCCCACTGGGCCATCCTGGGGAGTGCAAAGCCACAGTCCATACAGTCCATACAGTGGGTGGCCTGCCCACTGGGCCATCCTGGGGAGTGCAAAGCCACAGTCCATACAGTCCATACAGTGGGTGGCCTGCCCACTGGGCCATCCTGGGGAGAGCAAAGCCACAGTCCATACAGTCCATACAGTGGGTGGCCTGCCCACTGGGCCATCCTGGGGAGAGCAAAGCCACAGTCCATACAGTCCATACAGTGGGTGGCCTGCCCACTGGGCCATCCTGGGGAGAGCAAAGCCACAGTCCAAACAGTCCATAACAGACTCCACTGCCACTGGAGGAGGCATGTTGGCCAGAGGACATCCTGCAGCCCTGCCCGAGACAGATCCTGCCCTGCCACGTCTGCCAAAGGGCCAGCGGTTCTTGCCTGGAAGGGCCCAGTTCAGCGCTTCTTGCCTTGAAGGGCCCAGTTCAGCGCTTCTTGCCTTGAAGGGCCCAGTTCAGCGCTTCTTGCCTTGAAGGGCCCAGTTCAGCGGGTCTTGCCTTGAAGGGCCCAGTTCAGCGGTTCTTGCCTTGAAGGGCCCAGTTCAGCCAGTCTTGCCTTGAAGGGCCCAGTTCAGCGGTTCTTGAGACGGCGGTCCCCAGCGGAGCGGTGCTGGAGACGGCGGGGCCCAGTTCAGCGGTTCTTGAGACGGCTGGGCCCAGTTCAGCGGTTCTTGAGACGGCGGGGCCCAGTTCAGCGGTGCTTGAGACGGCGGGGCCCAGTTCAGCGGTGCTTGAGACGGCGGGGCCCAGTTCAGCGGTTCTTGAGACGGCGGGGCCCAGTTCAGCGGTTCTTGAGACGGCGGGGCCCCGTTCAGCGGTGCTTGAGACGGCGGGGCCCAGTTCAGCGGTGCTTGAAACGGCGGGGCCCAGTTCAGCGGTTCTTGAGACGGCGGGGCCCAGTTCAGCGGTGCTGGAGACGGCGGGGCCCAGTTCAGCGGTGCTTGAGACGGCGGGGCCCAGTTCAGCGGTTCTTGAGACGGCGGGGCCCAGTTCAGCGGTTCTTGAGACGGCGGGGCCCAGTTCAGCGGTTCTTGAGACGGCGGGGCCCAGTTCAGCGGTGCTTGAGACGGCGGGGCCCAGTTCAGCGGTGCTTGAGACGGCGGGGCCCAGTTCAGCGGTTCTTGAGACGGCGGGGCCCAGTTCAGCGGTGCTGGAGACGGCGGGGCCCAGTTCAGCGGTGCTTGAGACGGCGGGGCCCAGTTCAGCGGTTCTTGAGACGGCGGGGCCCAGTTCAGCGGTTCTTGAGACGGCGGGGCCCAGTTCAGCGGTTCTTGAGACGGCGGGGCCCAGTTCAGCGGTTCTTGAGACGGCGGGGCCCAGTTCAGCGGTGCTGGAGACGGCGGGGCCCAGTTCAGCGGTTCTTGAGACGGCGGCCGGTCTATGGCCAACTGCTCATTGCCTGGTGGTGCCCTCCTGGGCAGCGGGGATGGTGCTCCTTCAATGCCCACCTGGGCTGTGGGTGGTGGGGCCCTCCTGGCCAGCTGGGCTGGGTCCTCCCTGGCCAGCGGCTATGGGGGTGGTGGGCTCCTCCTGGGCAGCAGGCCTGCAGCCTGACCTCTCCGACTTGCTGCCCTTGCCCTCCTTAGTCGGGAGTCTGTGGCCCTTTCCTCCCTTTGGAGCTGTGGCTGGTGACTGTGTCTGGGTGGTGTCCGGGGGGATGTAGAAACCGGGCTCCTGCGGCGCCCCTTCCGCCTTCTGCTCCTCTTCCCAGGGGGTGGGCTGGCTGTCCCCTTGCTGCTGGGCGAAGATCCAGACATGCGGGCTGGTGGGCTCCAATACCCCTGCACCCTTGTCAAGGGGGCTGCAGGGCTGGTGGTGGCTGAGGTGCTCTTCTTACCCCGACGAGAAGGAGGGGGGGCTCAGGGTCAGGAAAGAAGTTAGCAGTGGCGAGGAAGAGTTTCTTGGGACAATGGAGAGTGGTAGGTACAGTGGGAATGGGAGTGGAGGGAGAGGATGTGGTTGTAGGTGAGTCACGTTTGCTGTCTTTGGGTGCAGGTGCAGGAGGGATAGGCTGTCGTGAGGTGGATGGCTGTTGGGTGGGTGGGTGGCTGCGTTTGTGTGGTGTGGAAGAGGGGGTGACAGACACAGTGGGAGAGGACACAGGGGACGTGTAAATGGCAGTGGGGGTGGTGACTGCACGTGTGCGGACTGGACTGGAGGGTGTGCTGGTGATGGAAACACTGGCTGATGGTGAGGTGAATGGAGGTGTGAGTGTAGACGTCACAGGGAGGGAGGAGGGAGACGAAGAGGTGGGGGTCACAGAGGTGGTAGTGACTGTTGGCATGTCTGCATCGGAATGTTGCGTGTGTGAATGTCTGCGTGATCTGTGGTGCTTATGTTTGGATGAGCTTCTCTTGGGTGTTGAGGTGTGTGCAGGCTGGTCTGATGGTGTGGGTGGGACAGGCAGAGGAACAGGAGACTGGGAGGAGGGAGTTAGTAGAGGGAGGCAGGAGACAGGGACAATGGCTGCCGTCAGTGCTGAGGCCAGAGCCTGGAACGATCGCTGATGGGCAGCCTGACCCGAATGAATGCCCTCCAGGTACGCATTGCTGCGATGAACCTCCCTCTCCACCCCCTGGATGGCATTCAAAAGGGTAGTCTGCCCAACAATGAGCGTTCGGAGGAGGTCAATGACCTCCTCACTGAGGGCAGCGGGGGTAACAGGGGCAGGGCCTGAGGTGCCTGGGGCGAAGGAGATGCCCGGCTTCCTGGCAGAGCGGGCACGGGGCGAACGCTGAGGGGCTGCTGGGAGGGCGGTGATGGTGCGCTGGGTGGCGGCTGTACCTATAATGGCGGGGGGCACGGATGGTGCCACCCCCGCAAGGGAGCTCCCTTCCGAGGACGTGACCGTGTCGCTGCAGGGTCCAGTCGTCCCCGTTGTGGAGCTCCCCTCGCCCTCCGTCTCACTGGTCCAGTCAGACTCTGTGGCATGGCCCTCCTGGGCCATGTGAGATGCAGCTCCCTCCTGCCCCGATGCCACTTCTCCTCCGCCTGATGATGCTGATGCACACAAGCACAGAAAGACAAACAAAAAGGGGGGGGGAGAGAGAAATAAAGGGATATTGAGTACATGGATCTCCGGTACAGTTAGCGGACATGACAGACACAGATGCCCCCTGCACTAAGTTGCGCACTTGGGGTCCGCTACGCATTCCGTGGAACATGCCCTATACGCCTAGAGTTGACAACTGCACCCATGGATGACACGGACCAGGGATGGCTGCACTGACACACTACTGAGGGTGTTGGCTGGGGACACAGGGGCTTACGGGGGTGCCCAGCCTACAGATATCGCCCTGGCCTAGGGGGACCCACAGCCCTCCTCCCCCACCCAGACACCTCCACTGCGCGACAACAGAGTAGATAATGCTTGGACTCACCCCCTTGTGTCTGCTGTGCTGCCCTCACGCGCCCATCCAAATCAGGGTAGGCCACCGCCAGGATCCGGAACATCAGGGGGGTCAGTTGACGACAGGCACCCCGCCTACGTTGGGAGGCCATCCCCAGCAGAGACTCAGCGGTCTTCTTGGTCCCGCGGCGGATGTCCTCCCACCTCTTGCGGCAGTGGGTGCCCCGTCGATGGTGGACCCCCAGGGTCCGGACTTCCTTGGCGATGGCACGCCAAATCCCGATCTTCTCATGGGCGCGGACCTATGTGACACGTACAGGGAGGGAGAAATACCACGTTCAAGTTTGTCTGCATTTTCGTTGCCAGTGGGCCAACGCCCCCCATCCCCGCCAGGCCCCCCGCCAGGCCCCCCGCCAGCCCCAACATGCCCCCCATCCCCGCCAGGCCCCCCGCCAGGCCCCCCGCCAGCCCCAACATGCCCCCCATCCCCGCCAGGCCCCCCACCAGCCCCAACATGCCCCCCATCCCCGCCAGGCCCCCCGCCAGGCCCCCCGCCAGCCCCAACATGCCCCCCATCCCCGCCAGGCCCCCCGCCAGCCCCAACATGCCCCCCATCCCCGCCAGGCCCCCCGCCAGGCCCCCCGCCAGCCCCAACATGCCCCCCATCCCCGCCAGGCCCCCAAGCCAGCCATTGGCCCCAAATCCAGATTGAATTAAACTCACTTGTTGGTCTGGAGGACCGTAGAGTAGCGCATACTGGGGGAGGACCCCATCCACAAGTTTCTCCAGCTCCTCTCCAGTGAAGGCAGGGGCCCTTTCCCCAGGCGCAGCAGCCATTGTCCCTTCCAGACCGAGGTCACAGCAACACTTGCAGTATAGGTCCTCTCCTGTGAAAGTTCAAGTCGCAAGTGGATAAGTAGATAGAAAATGGCGGTCACGTCCGCGGCGGTGCGTACCGCGGCGGTGCGTCCCGCCACCGCCGGCGCCCTTCGCCATTGGCTCCTGAAACCCATAGGCTTCAATGTTAACCAATGCGGCTTCGCGCCGCGGTCTTCGCCCGCTGCCCGCCGCGGTGTGCCACGCCAGCGCATTGACCTCACATCCCATTGTCACACTTCACAGGTCAGGCAGCCGTCATTTCGAGGGTCCACATGGCTCAATTTCAACTGCGTCACACAGGCCTAGGCCTTGCATAGCCACTCAGACACGCCATTCACTGCATAGAGAATCGTTTACTGTGCTAGCTGTGAGTACGTACCTGTGGGTTGCTTGACTGTGTGCTCCATGTTGTCCTTCCTAGGCACCGTCCGCTGGGTTTGGCGAGGAGACGGATGAATCCTCCCGTGTACCGACCGCTGGTGGACCTGTCGACAATGGAAGAACGCCACATTATCCTGACCTACCGTCTTAACCGTGCCACTATACATGAACTGTGTGCCCAGCTGGAGCCCGACCTGATGTCCCCCATCCGCCAACCCACAGGGATTCCCCCTCTGGTGCAGGTCCTGTCAGTACTCCATTTCTTGGCAAGTGGGTCATTTCAGACAACAGTGGGAATTGCTTCTGGGATGTCTCAGCCCATGTTTTCGAAGGTGTTATCCAGAGTGTTGTCTGCCCTGATGAAATACGTGAGGAGCTACATCATTTTCCCTGAGGTGGGCGAATTGGCTGCAGTGAAGGGTGATTTCTATGCCCTTGGACATATTCCCAACGTCATTGGTGCCATTGATGGGACCCATGTGGCTTTGGTTCCCCCAAGAGACAGGGAGCAGGTGTACAGGAACAGAAAAAGTTACCATTCCATGAACATCCAGGTGGTGTGTTTGGCTGACCAGTACATCTCGCATGTAAATGCCAAATTCCCAGGGTCAGTGCATGACGCCTACATCCTGAGGAATAGCAGCATCCCTTACGTGATGGAACAGCTAGAGAGACACCGTGTATGGCTATTGGGGGACTCTGGGTACCCCAACCTGTCGTGGCTACTGACCCCAATAAGGAATCCCCGGACCAGGGCAGAGGAACGGTACAATGAGGCCCATGGGCGTACTAGGAGGGTGATCGAACGCACCTTTGGCCTCCTAAAGGCCAGGTTTAGGTGCCTGCATATGACAGGTGGATCCCTAATGTACTCACCTAAGAAGGTGTGTCACATCATCGTGGCCTGCTGCATGCTTCACAACCTGGCTTTGCGCCTCCAGGTGCCTTTCCTGCAGGAGGATGGTCGAGACGGTGGTGTTGTGGCAGCGGTGGAACCTGTGGAGAGTGACGAGGAGGAAGACGACGGGGCTGAAACAGACAACAGGGACAGAATCATTGAACAGTACTTCCAATAGGACACAGGTAACAATTCAAAGATAATTTAGTAAATCTGAACTACTCTCCTGCATCTCTGCTGCCTGTCTATTTGCCCCAGTGTATGATGACTGAGTTGTGGCTTTTCCCTCCCTATTTCAGATCTGGGGTCCCCACTACGAGTCCTGTGCTTCGTTTCCCCATGGACTACAGCTTTGTGGCAGCTGTTTGTTGACTTCACTATGTACAAGGACATATTTGCACTGTCATGTCAATTACAATATTTTGAAATCACAGCCAGACTCCAGATAGTTTTGTGCAAAATAGGTGTTTATTTAAGTGCTCAAAATGGGATGGGTGGTTTCAAGTGGGTGGGGGCTATGGTGAAGGAATGTCCATGGCAGAGTCCAGAGTAACAGTCACACAGGTGCATTGTCCAGAGGCCTGTGGAGAGATGGAGCATGGGCAGTTCAAGGATGGACAGGGTGACAATGTGGGACAGTGGGATGACATCAGGTGGTATCCTTTGCTGGCGGGGGTCTTGACATCCTACTCTGTCTTCTTGCGAGATCTCAGGGCCCTCTTGCGGGGTGGTTCTTCTCCTGCAGGAGGTGGGGGTCTGGTGGGCTGCTGCTGTGCGGGGGCCTCCTGTCCACTAGCGCCGGCGGAGGTGGTTGGCTGTTCTTGGTCCAGGCTAGTGGCAGGGGCCCTTTGGTGTTGTTGAGTGTCCGTCCTGGTGTTGATGAGGTCCTGCAGCAGCCCTACCATGGTAACCAGGGTGGAGGTGAGGGCTCTGATGTCCTCCCTGTACCCCCGATAGTGTTCCTCCTGCAGTACCTGGATCTCCTGGAACCGGGCCAGTACCGTCGCCATCGTCTCCTGGGAGCGGTTGTATGCTCCCATGATGGTGGTGAGGGCCTCGTGGAGAGTGGGTTCCCTGGGCCCGTCCCCCCCCTGTCGCACAGCTGCCCTCCGAGTTGCCCTGTTTCCCTGGGCCTCTGCCCTCTGGCCGGTGTGCCCACTACCACTGCCCCCAGGTCCCTGTTGTTGTTGGGGTGGTGGGTTATCCTGGGTGCCCTGTAGTGGTAGACACACCGCAGATTGACGCGCCCTGGAGACAGAGGCATGGGCCCGCTGGGTGGGAGCTGTGCTGGTGTTCCCAGAGGGGTTTGGGTCTGTAGTGGCCTGGGCCTGTGTGAGGGGAACCGACTGTCCAGAGGTCCCCGATGGTCCGGGCTGGTCATCGGTGTCCAGGTCGACAGAGCTGCTGTCATCGATGACGGCCTCTTGGGTGGGGGGTGTGGAGAATTCTGGGCCCTCCGCGGCGGTGTGTTGACGGTCGGGTCCTGCAGGGGTATAGAGGTATGGTTATAGTTTCAATGTGTGGCATATGGGTATATCTGTGGGTTCCCGTGTCCCCAAGTGCTGGCATTCGTGTGTGGGGGCTTTGGTGAGGGTGGCTTGTGGGGGGGATGTGTATATGCATTGGGCATGCTTTGGTGATGGGTGTTCATGCTTAGTGGACGCATGCAGGCCTAGGTTTCTGGATGTGTGGGTTGTGATGGTGAGACATTGGCAGGGAATAGGTGTGCTGGGGGTGGGGGTGAGGATGGTGGTGGGGGTGAGGATGGTGGTGGGGGTGAGGGTGGGGGTGAGGATGGGGGTGGGGGTGAGGGTGGGGTTCGAGGATGGGGGTGAGGGTTGGGGTATGATTTGGCATGCAGGTGGGGGGGAAGCAGTAGTGAAGCTTCAACTTACCAGTATCCATTCCTCCGCCGACTCCTGCGAGGCCGTCAGGATGCAGGATGTTCAAGACTTCCTCCTCCCATGTTGTAAATTGTGGGGGTTGAGGTGGGGGTCCTCCGCCAGTCTTCTGCACGGCGATGTTGTGCCTGGATACCATGGAACGCACCTTCCCCCGTAGGTCGTTCCATCGCTTCCTGATGTCTTCCCGATTTCTGGGGTGCTGTCCCACAGCGTTGACCCTGTCGACAATCCTCTGCCATAGCTCCGTCCTCCGGGCAATGCTGGTGTATTGGATCTGTGTGCCGAACAGCTGGGGCTCTACCCGAACGATTTCCTCCACCATGACCCTGAGTTCTTCGTCTGAGAAGCGGGGGTGTCTTTGGGGTGCCATGGGGTGGTGTGTATGATGTGTGGGGTGGAGTATGTGTAGTTAAGTGTGTTGAGTGTGCTGGTGTGTGTTGTTTTGTGTGTGGATATTGTGTGGGTGATGGTGTTGAGTGGCTGTGGCTGCTAGTTTGTGGATGGTGGTGTCTCGCTCTGGCCTTCTTTCAGAATTTTTGGTCGTAGGGGTTTGTGGGTGATGTGGGTGTGTGTTTTATATTGTATTGTGTGTGGGAGTGGTGTGTGTATGTGTATCAGGTGTGTGAAATTCAAATCGGCCAATGTGGCTGAGTTTTGTTCGTTTGTGTGTATTCTGACCGCGGCGGTGTGTCCCGCCAATGGAATACCGCGTTTGAAAGACCGCCGCGTGGATTCGTGGGTCGTAATGGCATGGGCGTATTTCTGTTGGCGTGACGGTGGAGGTTTTGTCACCTCCACTTTTCCGCCGACCGCTGGTCTGGCGGTCTGTTGTGGCTGTCGGATTTTCGGAGGTTTGCCTGCTGCGGGTCAGAATGACCGTGGCGGGTTTCCGCGACCGCGGCGGGATTATGGAGGATTTCTGACCGGCGGTAGGCGCCTTTTACCGCCGAGGTCAGAATGACCACCTATTTCCTCTTTAGAAAAATGCATTCCTCCCAACAGACACTTCATAAGGTGTTTGGAACAATGGAGAAGCATGACATTCATTGGAGGAAAATTGCAAGATATTTCTTCATGTTCAGAACTTGTACAACTATGTCTAGCAAGAGTTCCAGAAATGGGGCAAGCCAGCATCCTGACTTGGCAAATAGGGCTGAATCACAAAACAGCTCTATGAGAAATTGCTCATACCAACAATTCAGAAACATAGAGTAAACTTTAATGAGCAAAGAGACATTAAAAAAAAATTAAATATAGGGAACCTGAGAGTCAGTTTATTTTGAGGCAAAATTAAATGGGAGAAAGTCAATCAAAATAGTGGATGACTAGGATCTAGGTGCAATTTCTGGCCGATTGTGATGGAACAAGGATTGCCTACATCGAGTGGATGGCACCGGTCAAAGTTTTTACCTTGGGACTAAGTCTACTTTTAAGAGCTCAATGTCGTGCAGTGGGACAAGGACAAAATCACCAGCTGAAGCTCGTGAGGGTTTCTTAAAGTGATTGATTTTGGTGCCAAAAGCTTTGAGAAAGACAAAGGCTCCCATTATGACCCTGGCGGTGAGTGATAAAGTGTTGGTAATACTGCCAAAAGGCTGTCAGTAAGTGCCGTTAAATTATGAACATGGCGGTGATAACTCCTATACACAGCCAATGTACCACACCAACCGCCAGGGTGGAAACAACACCACGGCGGTAGCCGCCAACAGCCAGGCGGAAGACAAAGTAGCGCCCAGCACACTGCCACCTTTTCTGCGCCATCAAAAGCCCGGTGGAAACACATCTGAGACACAGGGAAGAACAACACCACCATGGAACCCGAACTGCAAGTTTTCCCGATGATCTTCTACATTATGCTCCACCTGGAACACCAACGCCGATGAAGACGATGACGGTGAGTGCAGCCGCCTAGCACACAAGGGAGGGAGGGAGGAAAACTAGAGTGACATACACACGCACAACACACACCATTCACACACACCATATACACAACCAGCTGAACACGAAAAACAATTTGCCCCAATACACGGCAGAATAATGCAAGGACAACAGGAATGGACGATTGTAATCAAATCAACATCTACAAAACTTAATCGATTTGTCAATGAAACCGATATGTACACATGTCCACAAAGGGACAATGCTCAGCCCAATGTTCAAAGGGCGCCCATGGCACAGTCCAAGGCCCAACTTGGATCCTGACTTCATCCCGATAGTACTCTGCAGGGGCATCAGTTTGTAAATGGGTAGGCACCTTGGTGAGGGGGGCACAAACCCACTGGCTCTGGATGGGGCTCCATGCCCATTGCTCTCTCCTGGGGAGTGCAGGCAAGTGACTTTCCCACTGGTTCTGGATAGGGCAACTTGCCCTTTGCTCTATCCTGGGGAGTGCAAGGCCACAGTCTCTCAGGTGGGTGACTTTCCCACTGGTTCTGGATGGGGCAACCTGCCCATTGCTCTGTCCTGGGGAGTGCAAGGCCACGGTCTCTCAGGTGGGTGACTTTCCCACTGGTTCTAGATGGGGCAACTTGCCTATTGCTCTGTCCTGGGAAGTGCAAGGCTGCAGTCTTCCATGTGGGTGACTTTTCCACTGGTTCCTTGAGGGGGGACTTGCCCATAGCTCTGTCCTGGGGAGTGCAAAGCCACAGTCTCTCAGGTGGGTGACATTCCCACTGGTTCAGGATGGGGCACAACTGTTTGGCTGAGGTGCTGGGCTGGGTCTTTGGTACTCTGCTCATACGGGCAGGACCGGAGCGAGGGAGGGGGAAGTGGTCAAGATGGGCAAGGAAAAGCTTTTTAGGGACGGTGGGGCAGGAGGAGTGATGGTAGTGGAGGTAGAGGGAGTGGTTGTAGGAGGTGTATGTCTGCTGGATTTGGGTGTAGGTGCATTAGCTGTATGCTGATGTTAGGTGGATGGCTGTTGGGTGTGTGAGTGCTTGGGTTTGTGTCCTTTAGAAGTAGGGACAGACAGGGTGGGAGAGGACAGAGAGGACGCATGCATGACTGTTGTGGAGGTGTCTGCTAGTAAGGTGTGTGAGCTGCTTGGTGTGGTGATGCTGGTAGTGGATGATGATGTATTGAATGCAGGTGTGAGTGTGGACGTGACTGAGAGAGGAGGAGGAGAAGGAGGAGGAGGGGGATACAGTGGAGGAAGTGGATGTTGTCGTGTCTGCAACTGTATGGTGTTTGCATTAGTGCTTGTGTGATGACTTCTGGTGCTTGTGTTTGCCTGTGCCACTCTTCTGTGTTGTCTTGTGTGCATGCTCATTTGTATGTGTGCCGGGGATGGGTTGGGGTTGAGGAGAATGGGACTGGGAAGTGGTAGTTGGAGGGGGGACGGTAGAAACAGTGACAGCAGCAGGCTCCAGACCGGCGGGCTGTCTCAACACAAGAGGCCTGAAACAGGAGTGTATTCTGCCTACGGCCATACCACCCTGTGGTGGCTGTACCTGCAGCTGGGGTGGTCACAGAGGTGTCAGCCACCACCAGGGAACTCGCAACGGAGGAGGTATCTGAGTCTGTGTTGTCTCCTCCAGTCTCCGCCATGGTGCTCCCCTTGCCCTCCGTCCCACTGGTTCCCTCAGCATCAGTGGACTCTGCCTCCTGGGTCCTGTGGGATGCAGCTCCCTCTGTCACTGGTGCCCTGCTCCTCCGCCAGATGATGCTAATGCACACAAGGACAGGATGACAAAACAAGAAAGGGGGAAAGAGAGACAAAGGATACACTAAGTCAATGACTGCACCAACACTACTATTGGCATACACATCACCGTTACACACAGGGAACAGGCTAAAGCACTATACATTGCACTACCTGTGATATGGCTAGTCACTACACCAACTGCAGCACTACTTGGACCCACGATGCCCTGGCTGAAATGGACTGCTAACAAGCTAGGTTACCTGTATTTGCCAAACACTTATTACCCTTCAGATGACCCACGCTGCAAAGTCTGGCCTGGCCTTAGGGGCACCCACTAACACACATCCACCACCCGGATACCACCCCACCAACCAAAATATGTAATGATACCCCCTGTACTCTCCCCCTTGTGGCTGCTGTGATTCCCTCAAGTGCCCATCCAGCTCAGGGTAGGCCACCGCCAGTATGTTGGCCTCCGGGGGGGTAACGGACCAACGGGCACCCCTTCCTCATTGGGAGACCATCCCCAGCTGAGCCTCCGTGGTCTTCCGTGCCCAGCGTCTCAGGTCCTCCCTCCGTTTCCGACAGTGGGTGCTCCGTCTGCCATAGACCCCCAGGGTCCGCCTGTCCTTGACGATGGCATGCCATATTCCCTTCTTTTGATGGGCGCTGACCTGCAGAGGCAATACAGACAGGAGAACACATTAAACAAACAGTCCAACCTGTCACAGTAATGGCCCACCATACCCGTTTCCATCACCTTTGGCACACACATAGCCCAGCACACACCATGTACACTGCCACAAGACATTCCTCCCACCCCCCAGCTCCCTTACACGATGCTTGCACACACATCTCCATGCATCCTTCCCACATGCATCGTGCCCAAAGTGTACTCACCTGTTGGTCTGGAGGTCCATCTAGCTGTCAGTACTGGGTTAGGACCCCATCCACCTGTCGCTCCACCTCCTCCGAAGTGGAGGCTGGGGCCCTTTCCCCGGTCACACAGGCTATGGTAGATTCCAGACACAGGTCACAACAGCAGTGTAGGTGTTCTCCTATTGAAGGTCAGGAAACAAGTGAAGAATCAGATAGAAAATGTCAGTCACGTCCGCGGTGGTGTACACCGTCACCCCCAGCGTAGATCCCCTTTAGCCACTGTACTCCATAGAGACCCATATTATCCAATGAGAAATTGCACAGCTGTGCAAGACTGCCTTCCGCCACGACGCCCAACATTGGCGGAATTGCCTCACTTACACCTGTCCCTACATACAGGACAGGCGGTCGCCATTTCAGGTGGGGGAACAGTCATATCATCAATTACTGCATCACTGATTAGATTGCTGCATACTTCCCCATTAACACTGTCCCACAATATAAGTGCACCATGTTGACTGCAGTTGTGGTTTTGTTGTTCCAATTGTGACAGCCTACTCACTCTTGTATCCCTTAGATACCTACCACTGCGGATGAATAGGAGATGGAGACATACCCCCATGTACAGACCCCTGGTGGACTTTACTACACTGGAGGACAGGCACATTATCCTCACCTAAGGACTGGACAGGGCCACAATCACAGAGCTGCGTACCCAATTGGAGCCTGAACTGTTCTCATCTATTCTTCATCCTACAGGGATCCCACCTCTTGTGCAAGTGCTATCAGTGCTCCATTTCCTGGCAACAGGTTCTTTTTAAGTGACAGTGGGCTTGACAGGGAGAATGTCACAGCCAGTGTTCTCAATCGTGCTGGCAAGAGTGTTGTCTGCCCTGGTAAAACAAATGTGAAGCTACATTGCTTTCCCCCAGGTGGGATATTTGGCCACTGTGAAGGCCGGATTCTATGCAATGGGACATATCCCCAATATTATTGGGGTGATTGACGGAACACATATTGCGTTTGTCCCCCCACCAGAATCAACAGGTGTACAGGAATCATAATAGTTTCCACTCACTGAATGTGCAGATGGTGTGCCTAGTAGACCAGTTCATCTCCCACGTCAATGCTAAGTATCATGGGTCAGTGTATGATGGCTTTGTTCTAAGGAATAACAGCATACTACATGTGATGGCCCAACTACAGAGGCACAGGGTGTGGCTAATAGGTGAGCCTTGGTCCCCACCCACTTAGTGTATGCCTCTGGTGTTAATCCCATAGGACTGTGCATGGCTAACTGTTGTCCCTCAAAACTTGCAGGTGACTCTGGCTACCCAAAGCTATCATGGCTGCTATCCCCTGTGAGGAATGCCAGGTCAGGGGCAGAGGTACTTTATAATGAGGCACATGGGTGAACCAGACGGATCATCGAAAGGACCTTTGGACTCCTGAAGGCCAGGTTCAGGTGCCTCCATCTGACAGGTGGATCCCTGTGCTATTCACCAAAGAAGGTCTTTCAAATAGTAGTGGCATGTGGCATGTTGCACAACCTGGCCCTCAGATGCCATGTACCCTTTCTGCAGGAGGAAGAGATAGGAGATGCCCCTGTGACAGCAGTAGACCCTGATGACAGTGAGGATGAAGAGGATGAGGATGAGAACAACAGATCATCAGTTATCCATCAGTACTTTAAATTACACACAGGTGAGACAGTGCAACTTCACATTTTTATGACTATTGGTGTATTCTGTGTGGCTTTGACATGATGGCATTAACTTCCTTTTACCTCTACTTACTGTCACCTATGGTTTGTCATTTTACAGATGTTGGTGATATAACAACTGTGTACTGATGTGCTGACTACAGCCAGCTACAGGTCATTATTTCTATGCTCTCACAGTGTACACTTCATTTGCAATGGATGTGAATCCTGTGATGTGATTCTGAAGTCCAGAGTTAGGGCCTGATTATAACCTTGGCGGACGGCGGAGGCCGTCCGCCAAGGTTCCGCCGCCAAATGACCGCACTGCGGTCACAAGACCGCGGCGGCCATTCTAACATTTCCTCTGGGCCGGCGGGCGCTCTCCAAAAGAGCGCCCGCCGGCCCAGAGGAAATGCCCCTGCAACGAGGACGCCGGCTCAGAATTGAGCCGGCGTAGTTGCAGGGGTGCGACGGGTGCAGTTTGCACCCGTCGCGTATTTCAGTGTCTGCATGGCAGACACTGAAATACTTTGCGGGGCCCTCTTACGGGGGCCCCGCGGCACCCCCTACCGCCATCCTGTTCATGGCGGGTTTCCCGCCATGAACAGGATGGCGGTAGGGGCTGTCAGAATCCTCATGGCGGCGGAGCGCGCTCCGCCGCCATGAAGGATTCCCCCGAGCAGCGGTAAGTCGGCGGGAGCCCGCCGACTTGCCGCTTCTGACCGCGGCTGAACCGCCGCGGTCAGAATGCTCGTGGGAGCACCGCCAGCCTGTTGGCGGTGCTCCCGTGGTCGGTGGCCCTGGCGGCCACCGGCCGCCAGGGTCAGAATGACCCCCTTACTGTCATCACTGGGGGCACCTTATGTTGGGCTACTGGATATTCATGGCACCTCCTCTCCACTGACATTGGCTGGCATACATATGGGGATGTAAGTTATGTATTATGCTTCATGTTTATGACACAATGTACATTCCTCGCTTCCCCTCTTTCGTTGGTGTTGCCCTGCCACCTTTGATTGTATATGGTGATGCATTGTGTGATTGTTAGTTTCCCTATGCTGTGCATGCTTTGGTGATGGGTGTCCATGCAGGGCTGGGAGGGCTGTCCATGCATGGGTATCGCATACAGGGCATGGCATCGGTGCTAATCATATGTGTAGGTGCAGTATGTGGGAAGGAGTGGAGTGATGGGAGTGAGAGTGAGGGGATGTGATGGCATGCAGGTATGGGGAGTGATAAGTGGAAAATGTTGACTTACCAGTGTCCAGTCCAGCTACTCCAGTGAGTCCCTCAGAATGCAGTATTGCCAAGACTTGCTCCTCCCTTGCGGTGAGCTGGGGGAAGAGGTGGGGGTCCACTGCTAGTCCTCTGTATGGCGAGGTGGCTTCTTGCTGCTATGGAATGCACCTTCCGCCATAGGTCATTCCACCTCTCCTGATGTTGTCTCTTGTTCTTGGGTGCTGTCCCACAGCGTTAACCCTGTCCACGCTTCTCCACCATAGCTCCATCTTCCTTGCATTGCACATCTGCTGTACCTGTGCTCCAAAGAACAGTGGCTATACCCTGACAATTTCCTTTACCATGACCCTCAACTCCTCATCAGTGAAACAGGGGTGTCTTTGTGGGGACATGGGTGTTGTGTGGTGTGTGTTAGTGAGAGTGTGTTGAGTAATGTGGTGGGGTGTGTGATGTTGGGTGCATGAGGGATGTATGGGTAGTAGTGGTGTGTGTGTCTAGTTGTTTCACTGGTCTTGAAACAACCAATGGTGGCAATGATTAGTGACACCTCCTCTCCACTGACATTGGCTGGCATACCTATGGGGATGTCATTTATGTATTATGCTTCATGTTTATGACATATTGTACATCCCTTGCTTCCCCTCTATCATTGGTGTTGCCCTGCCACCTTTGATTGTATATGGTGATGCATTGTGTGATTGTTAGTTTCCCTATGCTGTGCATGCTTTGGTGATGGATGTCCATGCAGGGCTGGGAGGGCTGTCCATGCATTGGTATCACATACAGGGCCTGGTATTGGTGTTAGTCAGATGTGTAGGTGCAGTGTGTGGGATGGAGTGGAGTGATGGGAGTGAGGGTGAGGGGATGTGATGGCATGCAGGTATGGGGAGTGATAAGTGGAAAATGTTGACTTACCAGTGTCCAGTCCTCCAGCTACTCCAGTGAGTACCTCAGGATGCAGTATTGCCAAGACTTGCTCCTCCCTTGCGGTGAGCTGGGGGAAGAGGTGGGGGTCCACCACTAGTCCTCTGTATGGCGAGCTGGTTTCTTGCTGCTATGGAATGTACATTCCACCATAGGTCATTCCACCTCTTCCCGATGTCGTCCCTTGTTCTTGGGAGCGGTCCTACAGCATTAACCTGTCCACGATTCTCCATCATAGCTCCATCTTCCTTGCAATGCATATCTGCTGTACCTGTGCTCCAAAGAGCTGTGGCTCTACCCTGAAAATATCCTCCACCATGACCCTAACTTCTCATCAGTGAAACGGGGTGTCTTTGTGGGGACATGGGTGTTGTGTGGTGTGTGTTGGTGAGAATGTGTTGAGTAATGTGGTGGGGTGTGTGATGTGGGGTGCGTGAGGGATGTATGGGTAGTTGTGGTGTGTGTGTCTAGTTGTCGCAGTTGTCTTGGTGTCAGGATGGTGGCAATGATTAGTATACGTAAAGGGTTGTGTGTAATGTGGGTGGGTGTTTTATAGTGCTGTGGGTGTGTGGGTGTGGTGTGTGTATGAGTGACAGGTGTGTGTCTTTAGTATTGGCCAGTGTGGTGTTGTTTTGTATAGGGTGTCCATTCTGAGCGCGGTGGTATGTACCGTCAATGGTTTACCACCGTTGAATGTCAGCTGTGGTGGTTCATGGGTCATAATGTGGTGGGCATTGTTCTGTTGGCGTAACAGTATGGCTATTGGGACGGCCACTTTTTCACTGACCTTTGGTCTGGTGGATTTGTGTATGTGGCTGGAATCTGTCGGATTAGTGTGTTTGTGTTATAATTTGGCGAATGGCTATTCACCACTGCAGTGGTATGTTGGGGGCCGTCAGAATGGCGGTAAGCAGCATTTACTGTCAATGTCATAATGAGGGTCAAAATCTAGATTTCATATCTGATGGGATAGATTTGCCACCTCAAGGTTTCACTTTCAAACATAGTCAATGTTTTTGGTTCTCAAAATGTACCAGAGGGGCAAGGCCAGAAGCTGTATCCAGGCAGAGTTTCACAAGGCAGATGTATTTATTGTGAGGTCCAGCTGAACACAGCTGTCATAGCTAAAAGGTCCAAGAAGACTGAAACTGGGAACTGGGGTGTGCTTCCTTGAGAACACCTCAGGACCTCATTCAAGTCTTCTGACAGTGAAAACATTAACTAGCTTCTACTTAGTTCCACCTGGTCACTGCTGCATGTGTCTAGTCACAAAGGCCCTAAATATTACATTGGCGGTACTTACTGCCTACTGCTGCGGTGATGGCTGCCAACATACCGCCACCGAGGCTACCACCTGTCCGCCATATTATGAGCACTGCCTGACTTCTGCCACAATAAGGGCGGTAATCCGGCAATGCTCATGGTGGTGGACGGTGGTAAGTTGGCGCTGTTCCCACCAGCACCGCCACGCCACACAAGTTGAACGCCTCCAGCCTCATTATGTCCAGTGATATGGCCTGGCAGTGTTCTGATGGTGGGGCACTGCTGGCAGTAGGAGCACCCCTTCCCATTCCCTGCTTGAAGACCTCCTTGACCAAGGTAAGTCGGGCTTCTGAGAGGGGAGGGGGATGGGGGTGTTTTGTGTGAGTGTCTGAGTGTGTGCATGAATGTCTGAGTGTGTGTGTGAATGCCTCTGTGTGTGTTTTGTTGTATGCATGGGTGTATGCGTGTGGGTGAATGCCTGTAAGAATGGTGAAGTGAGTGCATGTCTGCATGTCAGTGTGATTGTGTGTTAGAATGTATGTGAGTATGTCTGGAAGTTTGCATGAATGAATGTGTGTATGTCAGTGGGTGTCTGTGTGCATGTATGCGGGGAGGGTGTGTGTGGTGTGAGGGGTGCTGTGACTGTAGCAGGGGTGGGGGAGGGGGGTGATGTGTACCTGTATGGCTGTGGGGGGTGGGGTCAGTTGTGTGGTGTGTGCGTGTATGCGGGGGTGAGTGAATGGATCGGAGGGGGTGGGGATGAGTCTGGATGGATGGGGTGGGGAGCATCAGGTGAGTGTTGGGGTGGAGGAGCCACCTACAGGTGACAGGGAAGGAATTTCCTGGCACCGGTAGGGCCTACCGCCACCAAAACCATGGTTGTAGACCGGCTCATAATGCCATGGGCAGCACTATGTCGGCCGCCGGGCTGGAGATAGATATCTTCGGCCAGGTATGTAATACTGTCATGGCGATATGAGTGGAGAAGTGGCGGGTTGGGAGATGAGGGATGATATCCTGAAACTGGTCCCAGGATGCTTGTTTCGGTCTAGGAAGGACCTGGCTAGGCATTTCAGGATGGACTGTTCACATGGGGAGCACGGCCAAGACTGATTTTCATAAGGTTGGGTTCAGACTGGGGTGGTGGGCAAAAAAACAATGGACTAAACCCAGATCTTTGTGACTGGGTGTGAATGTTTGCATTGTTCAGCATTCCATCCATCATCTGATCTTTTCATTTTTGTCACCCCAAGTGGGATGGTTATGCCCAGACGTGGGTCCCATACTCCCTGCACCACTGGATTCAAGCTAACCTAGCTGATGAGGGGTCATACCTTAAAATATGACCCAGAATACTTGTTTCAGGTCCAGGGAGGACTTTGCTTGGCAGTTCGGGACTCAGGCTGGGTCCGGGCGTGGGTTTAAGATATTGGGAACTTTTTGTGTCCCAGTGGCTTTGATCAGGAGGCCAGAAAGTAGCCTTAGAGTCACCCTGGTTGTCCTGGGTTCAAATGAAGATGAAAGGCTCAACAGCATGGCTGTCCTCTGAGGGTTCAAAGTAGGCTCCAGGCAGCACAGCAGTGCTTCCAGATACAGCAAAGCTGTCTTACAGAGTGCACATCAGGTCACAGCATCAGACAGTCCTCTGAGAGTCCTTCCCCAGGTTCATAACATGAACTGTATAGTGGGTCTGAGGGTCCACATTTTATACCTGGTGTCATTCCTCTGGAAGGTGGGAAAAGCTTCTTGAAAGTATATTTGAAGTCCATGAAATTTCCTGACTCCCCTGCCTTGGCTCCCAACTGGCTGCAGTAACAATGTGGAGGTGATAGGTCCTTTGAGTGAAGGCAGAGCACAGCCTATTCATTTGCAAGTGGGCAGTACTCTGCTCTGTCTCCCCTTTCTGCAGGCAGATGGGCCATTCAGGCATACTTAATTCACCTACTTGGGGGCGGATGGGAGGGGGGTGCTGCCTTGGAGCAATTCACAAAGTCCAACAGTCAGTTACACCTAGTCATGTGACCCAAGACAGGGGGTGCCACAAAAAGGCTAAGGGCAGGCAAATTCCAACATTCAAAAATTGCTATTTTCAAAAGTGCAATTAAAAATCCAACTTTACAATTAAAGAGGAATTTTCAAAATAATTTCATAGATACCAAACAGGAAATAGCTATCAAGTCCCAATCAAAAGTTAGCACTTGTTAAATGTAATAAGACAACACAACATTATCTCATTGGATAGGTAGGTCTCACAGTAGTAAAAATTCAGTTTAGGACCTTTTCACTGCCAGGGCATGTAACACTTAAAAGTAAAGGTCCAACCTTTTTATTACAATGTACCCTGCCCTATGGGCTGTGTTGACCTACCTTAGGGGTGACATATGCAATAAAAGGGAAGTTCAAGAATTGTCATAGGGTTATATTGCCAAGCTGAATTGGCAGTTTAAAACAGCATTCAGGCTGAAGTAGCAGGCCTGGTACATGCTTTAAGGTGGTACTTAAGTGGATGGCACAATACGTGATGCAGGCACACTAGCAGCATTCCATTTACAGGCCCTGGGTCCATGGTACAACACTCTAAATATTTCAATCAGGTGTAACCAATTAAACCATGTTTAGAGGAGGGTGCTCAAGCTCTTTAGCACAGGTTAGCTCCGGTAAAGTGCTCAGAGTCCTAAGGCCAACAAAAATAAATTTCAGCACAAAAAATGGAGGTAAGTAGGCAAAAGGTTTGGTGGTAACCTTGCATAGAGGGCCAGGTCCAACACGCGAGAAGGTGCCTCTGAATTTTGTCCATGTCCATAGATACAGAACCATGGGTTTTTTTCAGTATATTAAATTGTGCCTCACCCAATATTTTTTGGGGAGACAATGGGATAATTGTAAATGCCTCCAGTATTGGCAGGTTGGCAACCCAAACGTTTGGGTTAGTGTTTGAAATGTGTCAATTTGGAACCATATCCCTTTATCCCACCACACTAACCAGGCTGTCCTCTTCCCATCTATCAAAAGTCTTCTGTTTCATCATATGGGTGCTTTTGAGTATAGTTAAGTATTTGTCTCAAGCATCCTATGAGCTCTTTTCCAAGCATATAGAGAAGAATGCATTATAGGGTTATTGACAATTTTGGTGTTACCATGGCCAATGTGGAACACTGTTGTGTCTCCATTCTAACTTAGAGTATGGTTTTCTATTAGTGTACATGCAGGGGTCTCTCTTTTTATCTTAATCATACAGTTGGGACTAATTGATTGGCTAACTACTAGGATTCCATGTGCACAAGAAGTTGCCTCTCAGTTCTCATGTTAGCATGTAGTTTTTAGTTCAATGGCCTAGGTTTATTACACCTATATAAAAGCCTTTAGATTACTTTCAACCATCTGCAGCAATGCCTGTGGTAGTTTCAATGGTTGCTGACAAAATACATAATTGAATCTGGGGCGATGTTCATTTTTTATAACCTGTATTCTGCCTCAATTGGATATTTGCAGTTTAGGCCATTTTAAGAAGATAGCTTTTACCTTAAGAACCAGAAGCATTATATGCTCATTATAAGGCCCCCTTTAACATAAATGCCTATGTATTTCAGATTGACTAAGTCCACTAGAAGGGCCATGTCCCTGCAGATGCTTTCATTGTGCATTCAGTCAAGGGTAGAGCTTTATATTTAGGTCAAACACCTTGAGAACAGGCCAATTAGGAATATTAAATCTCGAATAGATGCCCCACTGGTGACAAAAGGGTCATTAGGATATCATCTACTTAGTAAAATGTTTTGTGTTCCCCAGCCACTGTGTCTGTTCTCTTGCCCTGGCCATTGCTACATATAGCAGTGGCCAGTGCTTTTAAAACTATTAGAAACAATAATAGTGAAAGTGTGCATCTCTTTCTGGTACACCTGTGAATAATGAAAGAAGGGGATGTGAAGGTGCCTCAATTTACAGAGACACTGGGAATGCAATTTAGAAGTTTGACCTTGTTAATAAATAATGCACCAAGCCCCATTATTTCCATTATGCTAATAGGTATGTCCATTCTATCAGAGATTACCTCAGCTTTTCATCCCTGTCTTCCTTGACCTGCCAATGTAGGTGGCAAAGGTCCTCAAATGTCAAACAAGCAGCCCTGAACAAAGTCTACTTGACTTGGGTTTATCAGTTTAGAACTACTTTTTTAGAGCATCTTGGCAAACTTTTGGCCAGGATCATCATATCGGCATTAATCAATGACATTTCTCTGTAATTAGCACACCTGAAAGGGTCTCTGCCTTTCTCATTGATTAATGAGCATCTGTCCCTGTTGTATTCTTCTGGTTCAAGGACATACAGAAACTGCTTAATTTGCTCCTGAATTTGGAGCCTCTGAATTATGAGGGTCATTCTGACCCTGGCGGGTGGCGGGAGCCGCCCGCCTGGCGGGAACCGCCAAATGACCGCTCCGCGGTCAGAAGACCGCGGAGGCCATTCTGGCTTTCCCGCTGGGCCGGTGGGCGACCGCCAAAAGAGCGCCCGCCGGCCCAGCGGGAAAGGCCCTGCAACAATGAAGCCGGCTCCGAATGGAGCCGGCGGAGTTTCAGGGGTGCGACGGGTGCAGTTGCACCCGTCGCGATTTTCACTGTCTGCTAAGCAGACAGTGAAAATCATGGTGGGGCCCTGTTAGGGGGCCCCTGCACTGCCCATGCCAGTGGCATGGGCAGTGCAGGGGCCCCCAGGGGCCCCACGACACCCGTTCCCGCCATCCTGTTCCTGGCGGTAAAAACTGCCAGAAACAGGATGGCGGGAAGGGGGTCGGAATCTCCATGGCGGCGCTGCTTGCAGCGCCGCCATTGAGATTCAGCCCATGCAGGGGAAATCCGCCGGGAAACCGCCGGATTCCCTTTTCTGACTGCGGCTTTACCGCCGCGGTCAGAATGGGCAGGGAAGCACCGCCAACCTGTTGGCAGTGCTTCCGTGGTCCCCGGCCCTGGCGGTCTTGGACCGCCAGGGTCGGAATGACCCCCTATGTGTTTTGCAGTAAGTTGTACATTCTCACGCAAATTAGTTTGGGGAGTCTCTAATTGCTTGTATTATCCTATCTCCATAGGCTATCATGGAATCGTAATAAGGCAGACAGTATATCCATCATGTTTTTGATAGAGTAACCCCATCCACAAACTCTAACTGAAATCCTTGGCCTAATGGTTAGTTTAATGCAATGTTCCAATCTTCATTGATCAGAACCTTTAATTTCCCAACCTTAAAGAGAAGCCTGGACCATTGGGTCAAAATATATAGAGCCAATTATCATGGTTATGTACTGTGGCATATACAGGGCCATCTATCATGGTTTTTGTCAGAAATTCCAATTTAGAAAATACACAATATAGCCCTGATGCTTATATTCTCACTAGGAATTATTTATGCAGCAAAATTACTACTCTCTTTTCCTATGTTCAATGGATTTGAAGGATTGCCATCATTTACCACATTTTTCAATATGTCAGATGTGTTGCTGATAAGGTGATTTGCCTAAAGGAGGGCTATGGTGCGATTTTAGAAAAGAGAGTATCTTCTTTCCCTTAGTAAAATGTGTCATTCAGTTGACATTAATCAATATTACATTTAGGTATTTAGCTGTCATTATCACAAAGGTAGATCTAAGTAAATACAGTAAGGTTGTAAGTGAATATATATTTGCTGACACCTCACATAGAGCTTAATGGAAGAGTTACATATCCTAGATTAAATGTCTCCTCTCTATATATTTGGGCCAGTAAGACTTTGGGCCTTATTACGACCTTGACGGAGGGGTTTCCTTCATCACAAATGTAACGGATATCCCGTCTGCAGTATTATGATCTCCATAGGATATAATGGGATCATACTACCACAGAGGGGATCTCTGTCACATTTGTGATGGAAGAAACCCGTCTGTCAAGGTAGTAATAAGGCCCTTAATGTATACATGTTTTGGGAAATCTCTAATGTCCAACAACCAGAAGCAATAGAAAAGTTAAGATCACATTTTCACTGAAACATTGGTTCGCGTCTTTTAAGATCTGTACAAATATGCTTCGCAATAGAAGGGACCAAGCTGATCTAGAAGTGTATCCCTGCCGGGATAACATATCAAAATGAGTAGCTAAGGATAGGCATAGATTAGGAAAGCAACAGGTAGTCTCTCCTGTGAAGTACCCTGTGAAATTTACTTCAGCTGAGTCTGGTGAGCATACATTAGGGGCACCATGGGCCTAAAGCCTATAGAGCCCTTCTTCCAATTGTCTCCCTCTCCAAATGGTTCATGTTCCTCCCTTTACATAATGCTAAAATACCAACCAATTATGCAGTCTTTTCAAGCTGGTGGAGGCTATACTTCACCAATGCCCTCCAATAACTCCAGGCATTATTAAACTGTCCATCTCACTATAAGTAAATGGACCAAACCAAGTGTTCCACAACCCTGATATCATTTGTCTGTCTATATATGTGTTACCTACTTTGTACATGACTATCAGTGTCAACAAGTAGTGAGGGAACACTCTTAAGAGAAAAGTTGCCTTAAGGGGTCCATGAAGCAAGAAGCATTGAAAAGCCACACATCCAACATTACATATAATCATCAGCCTATTCAAACAAAAATACATTACCCCTACATCAATCTGCATCAAGCCTAGTCCTAAGTGGGCATTGGACGAGGATCCAAGATCTCGGCCGGTAGATCCGGCTGATTCGGACCAGTTTTCCAGCCTGCCCCAGTTGTTTACGGCTGCCACGGCGGCTCTCGCTGCTCGCCCGCGCATGCTGCGTGGCATGATTGCAGGCAGTTTTGGAGCAGTGGCCGTGTTTTCCGGGCAGTATGCGGCACGACTGTTGGAAGGGTGGTGCACGGCAAGGTGCACGGCAAATGGCTCCGTGCACTGCTTAGCTCGGCTTGCGGCTGCCTGAGCCACGCTGGGGCAGTCGCTGCCCTGCTTGTTGTTTACGGGTTGCTGTACCCGCACCGGAGGCATGGCTCTGTGTAGCTGGCTCTTAATGGTGCCTAAATCTTTAAAGACTCCCAGGACGCTACGGGGGAAACCCAGCCTGGAGGCCACTGCGGCGAGGAGAGAGAAAAAACAGCTTGCTCCCCCTCTGAAGGATCGAACTGGCACTCAAGGAAAAGGAGCACAGCAAGGTGCGCCGGCGTTGGAAAAGTCACTGGGGAATACTGCACAGGTCTCTGCAATGTTTAAACAAATAGGGAAGATAAAACGGACCCCCCCCCAAAAAAAGAACTATGTAATGATCGAGCTGGCCCCTTGGAGGACAACGGCGACCAGACACTTTCTACCGGAAAGGTCACCAGAGGGTCGGAGAGTCTGGATGAGACAGGGATGACTCTAAAAATTGGTGGTAGGGAGGGGGGTCCCTCGTGGGAGTTTGATATGACAAACTCCCGGCTGCTGAGGGAGGGGAACACTGAGCTGAGAGAGACCAGTAGCGGTGCAGGGGCCTGTAGCTTAACTCAAAATGAGACACTACAAGAGATCAAGGATGTGCAAACCCCCCAGCATTTGAATTTAAAGCATTGAGCTCCAGTTATAGGGGGAAGGAGGATAAGCTATTGGGGGCAAAGGGTGATTTTGGACAAGCAGACACCGCAGAGTTTTTTTCCCTATCTGACCAGTCAAAGGACTCAGATGAAGAGATCCCAATAACAGATATTGATTCAGAATGCAGCTTTCCGGACAGTATTTGGGGGTCGAACAAACTGACTTGCAGAAGGAAATCAATTGAACGGCTTAGTACTGGGGGTAACCCGGGGATAATGCCTAGGGGGTGCAGCCAAACGATCAAGAAGGTGTAGGTGAACTTCAGTGGGACCATACGGCCACCCAGCAGGCATTTTCAAAGATTGACAGTTTTAATGATACCCCAACAGGATCTATAATGGGGCTCTCGGAACAGGCCGGGGCCCCGTCGCTGGAACCTATTTACCGTATTATGGTACATAACCATGAACAAGCTCAGAAGGAGAGCAGGAAGGCCAAAATTGCAAACAGACAACTGCAGTCTTTTATTAAAAGAGTGGTAAAGTCCTGTCAGGATATAAGTACCCGTATTCCCTCAATGGAGACTTATACTGAGGTGCTGGAGATCGAGGTTAAGGCTACAGTAACACAAATGGCCATGCAGAGACAGCAGATCTTGGATATGCAGTGGAAACTAGAGGATGCAGCGAACCACCAGCGGCGGAACAGTCTCCGGATTTTGGGCATAGCAGAGGGCCTGGAGGGGCAAGACACCAAGGCCTACATAGTGTTGTTATTTAAGAAAGCTTTCCCAGATCTTCTTGAATGGAATTGGGAAACAGAGATTCAGAGAACACATTGATTTCCAATGTTTAAAAAAAAACAAATATCTGATATCAGTGGAGTGGAACTTTCCAAGGGCCATTATTATATACTTTGGTAACTTCTTGCTGCGGCAGGTAGTGTTTGAAAAAACCTGACCCAATTTAAAGACAAATGTAGAGGGAGTATCTTTTTTTTCAAGGCCAGACTTTGCACATGCCACGGTAGAGAGACGGTGGCGGTTTAGACAGTTGATTGCACCTTTTCAGGAGGCAGGGGCGGAAGCGTATCTTCTAAGCCCCGCTCGGTTAAAAATCATCTACAAATCAACAACGCAGACTTTTGTATCTGAAATTAAAGCAGGGGAATATTTGTAGCAATTAAGAAGCAGCAACAGTGGTGGAAATTAAATTGATCTATGGGTCTGGGTGATTAGGGTGATTAGGGGAGGGGGGTTTGAAAGTTTACTATGGAACAATGTTTTTGGTCTAAAGGGAGGCCCCGCTCAATTTTGCTGCTTTTTTGTGTTGTTTTTCTTTTTTCTTCTACTTTGACTGCTGCTAGGGATAGGTGGGAACTGTAGTGGTGGAGAAGATTTTTGATTATGTTAGTTGTATTAGCGGGCTGGGCTGGCGGGTGGGTGCCTTCCATCTTACAGGCCTAGTGGCCTGGCGATCCTATTTGCATGGTTATGAGTGGGATGGTGGGATAGTGAGGGGAGGGTTGGTTTTGAGGGGGGGGGGTTGGGACCGATCAGGGAAGGGGGGAGGTGGTATAAAGGGACACAGAGGGGAAAGGATGGCAATAATGTGAAGGATTTCTTTAACGCAGAATTTGAAAAGATCATGTGGCTGGCCCAGGCAGGGTATGAGAGAAGATGGGTAAAATATGGGTCAGGAAAGTAAAATGCGTATAGCTACAGTGAATGTCTGTGGACTCAACAATGGTACAAAATGCCAGCTGGAAAGGGAAGCCTTCATGGCCTTCAAGGCCGATATTATTTGCATGTAGGAGACACATATTGCAGACGTGCAGAGGCATTTGATGAATTTCCTGGATAGAAGCTAGTGGCACATACAAGACAGAACACTACTACCAGAGGGTTGGCCGTACTTACACAAATTATGTCCCTAGTGGTTGTAAAACAGTTTATGGATAAACCGGGTCGGGTGGTTCTGCTGGAATGTTTTGCTAGAGGGTCCAAGTTCACAATTTGCTCAATTTACAGATCAAATGTGGATGATCCGGAAATTCTGGACTTAGTTAACATGGTTCTCATATCTTGGGCAACCCCGGTTGTAATATGTGGGGACTTTTGGATGATGAAACCCCCATTCAAGAGCAAATGACATCCCAGGGTAGAAAAACCAAAGTTTTTTTGGCACTCCGGACATTAGTATTAAATTATGGGCTCATTTATGTTTGGCAGAGGTGCAGGCAGCTAGAACCAGGCCATACCTTTTTTCTTTTCCACATCAAAAGTCAGTCAGGCTGGATTATTTTTTTGTGTCAGCATCTCTGCAAAAGGGGTTAAGGATTGAGAGATATCCCAGAATTATATTGGATCATAATCTGTTGGTTTTGGTGGTGGATCTAGGGAAGGAAGGGCCACAAGTTAAGTCTTGGTCTTTCGATAGAGCACTACTAGCAGACCCAGTGTATGTACAACAAATAAAATTCTGGATCCCAGAGTTTTTTTAGATAAATCGGGGTTCTGCCCCTAGCCATATAGTATGGGATACATTTAAAGCTGCTGTTAGAGGAGAAACGCTGAGGTAAGCAGTGAGAAAAGAGAGATTGTGCATTGAACAATTAAAGCTAATACAGATAAAGCTGACCGCAGCTGACCAACGACTGGGGGAGGTGATGCGGAGTAAGGGAGAGACTTCACATATTTTACATGAAATGACCACTACAAAAGCAGAGGCCGTAAAGATCTATATGGAAACGGCAGCTGCTAATTTTCTGGCATATCGGCAGGAATGCTATGAATATAGCGAGAACGTTGGTAAGCAGTTGGCCTTAAAAATAAGGCAGAAGCTAACTCATGTCAGCATTAGTACACTTGAGAATGAAGAAGGGCAATTAGTTAGCAGTGGCCCTGAAATTCTAGAAGTATTTAGACGTTTTTATCAAAAACTATACTCACAAGAATGGCAACTCCAGGAGGAGGAGATACTCTTAGATATGGGGAATATTCAGCTGGGACAGCTGCAGAGGGGAGATAAGAATGAGCTGGAAGCCCCTCTGGGAGCCAAGGAAATTGGCCTAGCAATCAGTGCTCTGGCAAGTGGCAAAGCAACCGGGAAAGATCAGATTCCCCTTGAGTTCTATAAAACCTTTTTTCTAGAATTACGGAGGGGACTACTCAGTTTATTTCTTGAAATACAGTCAGGGTCCCCTCAATTGACCTCATGGGCAGACAAGGAACCGCATCTACCGGGCTCATATTGCCCGATTTCTTTAATTAACAGTGGCACCAAAATTTATGCTAAGGTACTGGCTAGTTGATGAAGCTCATTGATTTCTAATCTTGTCTCTCCGTGGCAGCAAGTGTTTTTTACTGGAAAAGGCACAGCGATCATATCAGATGTGTTATCAGACTGTTGGATGCCAGGGCTGTGGCTAAGCTCCCAATGGCAGTTATACTGCTTGACGCAGAAAAAGCATTTGACCGGGTACATTGGCCCTTCCTATGGACAATTCTGCGTAAAAACAATGCCAGCCCTGGGTTTATTAAGGTTATTCAGCAGATTTATCATAACCCTACCACCACTATGCAAATAGCAGGGTTAAAATCAGCTCCCATTATTATTCAGAGAGGTACACGGCAGGGCTGTCCGTGTTCACCTTTGCTGTTTGCCCAATATATCGACCCTTTGATAAGAAAACTGCTTAGCAATAAGCTGATCAGCCCAGTGGAATTGATAGGGGGTAGCACAAAAATACTCACCTATGCAGATGATATTGCAGTCATTATAACTGACCCCGTGACTGCTTTAAAGGAAATAGAATATGAGGCTGCACGGTTTGGAATGGTGTCCGGTGATTTACTGAATAAAACTAAATGTCAAATATTAGCTAATGGCTGGACAGTCTTTAAGGATGAGCACAAAAAGACTCAGGTTCAATATCTAGGA
Source organism: Pleurodeles waltl (assembly GCF_031143425.1). Lineage (NCBI taxonomy): Eukaryota > Metazoa > Chordata > Amphibia > Caudata > Salamandridae > Pleurodeles > Pleurodeles waltl. The sequence goes on from NC_090440.1 coordinate 141,939,524, forward strand.
GTCAAGCTGATGGCTAACCTTGATGAGATAGTAGAAATAAACCTGGCCCCGGTTTTAACAAAGGCCAAGAAGGACCTGTACTGTATCAATAATTTGCATTTCTCGCTGATGGGACGCTGTAATGTGATTAAAATGAATTTTCTATCTAAAGTGCTCTGCTTTTTTAGAACTATACCATTAGAAATTGGGCAGGAATGGTGTAAACAAATGGAAGGGCTGACTAGTAATTTTATAAGGTCTTACACTAAAGCACGCAAGGCTTTTTGCTTTTTAACACTTTCAAGGGAGATAGGGGGATGGGCGCACCCTAACTTCAAATTATATTATCTGGAGGCTGTATTACAATATGAACAGACACTATAGTTTATGGATGGAACCATGCAAGATACTCTTCCCTCAATCTATACACTAATTTTGGGTAAGGAGGCAGATGCAGTCTTCCTTCAAATTTTAGAACCTAGCTACTACAAGAAGGTTAAATTCAAAACGATCAGATCTGCTTTTAAGGTATGGGCGCAGGTTAAAAGTGAAAGTGTGGGACTTTTTTTTTGAGGGAGGTCATATAAAGACATTTGAGGATTTAAATGCAGAGTTTATCTTAGACAGCAGAGACTTTTTTAAGTTTTTGCAGATTAGGAATTTGTTATTAACTACCTTTAAACACAACCCATGCGGGGGTAGGATCAAGCTGATGGAGGCTGTGGGTAAATCCATAGGCTGTACTGTTAGGAACTTGTACCCGCTCCTTCTAGATTTAGTACAGGATGATGTGGCACTGCTTGTTAAGAAATGGGAAATGCGGGTAGGCGCTAATGAGTCTGCAGTTTTTGAATCCATAGATATGGCTCAGAATGTTTTATTGTTGGCCGGCCCACAAGCCCAGCATTACATGGTTTTGTATAATTTATATTATACACCGGCCAAGATTGCCAGCTGGGGAAAAAGAGTGGGTAACACCTGTCTGCGATGTGGAAGCTTGGAGGCAGATCTTTGCCATATGTTTATTAATTGCGGGACATTGTCAAGGCTTATTAATGAAATATCTGAATTTTGGAAGAAAGTTCTGAAACAGAATATTAATTTAACACCTCAACTAGTGCTGTTGGGGGTTGATGAGTCTGTCTGTAAGAACCAATCAAGATATTTGTTGTCCTTGGCAATGTCTGTACCACGTGGATGTGTTGCGTCTGTTGGCGGGAATCTGACCCTCCGTCTTGGAATCAATGGATTACGTAGCTCTTATCTGCATATCATCTAGAATACTGTTTATATAGTATAAAGGGTGCCGCATCTAGGAAAAAAGGCTCCAAAATTTGAGCACCATTGTGCTCATGGCTTCAGGGCCCTGAGAGTGGGCTGATTAAAAAAACAGGCTACTAATGAATTTTCACACTCTTTTCACATGAATATTTTTCTACTCTGTGTATAAAAAATGTTAATAACTGATATTTGAGATTTATGTATTGATCATGATGCCTTTTCTGTGATAACATTTTATACTGCTGTGTCCAATAAAAAAAAAAAAGTCTAGTCCTAAGTACCTGAGAGTGATCATCTTTGCAAAGGTCCCAATTATATCGACATACCAGCTATCTATGAGTACAAGCAGTAGTTATATCTTGAGGAGTGAACTTGATTTGACCCAAATCAATGGCTTGTGATGTAGAAATAATCTCATTCATTATCACTTCAGCAGACCCATAGGTTTCTATTAAAGTTTTCAGGTTGTTTGGTCCTTCCATTTAGCATAATCAACATTAATTCGGGGGTCTAGCAGCGAGTATCTGATGTCAACTTTGCATAGGTGTGGTCTGAGGGACAAGAACTTTTGCTTTTTCGCAATTGTATCTTGTGAGTAATTTGCTGAAATGCATATTCATTCATTATTGAAAGTGTAAGGGCCATATTTCTTTGCTTCTATGATGATATGATGCACTAGTCGGTTGTGAAGGAGGCAGACCTAAATCTGGTTAGGACTCAAAGGACTCGAAGGTTCAGTTCTGTTTCTTGACTTAGCTCTATGTTGTCTCTGTAGTTCAGAGTGGGGAGGGGTCAAATGTAATCTTTAACACATTCTGAAAGAACACCCCATGAAAGGTCTTCATGTCTTCCTTTTCAAATTTTAAGTTTCATGTCTTCATGTCTTCTAAATCTATGTTTTTTTGTTCATAGCCCACATTTCCAATCTCTATCACATGACGGCATTGAGGCTGTTTTCTACTTCTAGTATTCTAGTTTCAGACGGAAAAAAGTCTCAGTTGAAATTTAGTCACTTCATTGCTTAAGAAATGCATTTCCAACATTGTTTGATTAACTACTGTTGGAAATGGCCCTTTCTGTAGGGTCATCCCCAGACATTTTCCCTTTCTCCTCCTCTTTTTCTGACCCGGTTTCTGTTGGCTTTATGACTCTGCACACTATTTCAATGCTGACCAGTGCTAAAGTGCATATGCCCTGTGCCTCAAACATGGTAACACTTGCTTCTCCATGATTGACATATTTGTCCCTAATAATGTGCATTATGTGTGGTCAGGGCCTGTAAGCCAAATGCTACTAGTGGGCTGACAGCATTGGTTGTGCCACCCACTATGGTATCCTTTCAAACATATCCATACCCTGTGTGTGCAGTTTAAACTGCTGTGTCGACCTGCAAGTGTACCCACTTGTCGGACCAAAACCTTCTTTTTTATTACGTGTAAGACAACCCTAAGGTAGGCCCTGGTAAGGCCCAAGGGCAGGGTGCAGTGTATTTCAAAAGTTGGACATGTACTTTTAAGTTTAACATAGTTCAGGTACTGAAATACTCTTGAATTCGTTTTTTTACTATTGCAAGGACTACCTCTTCCTTAGGCTAGTATGGGAATTGCCATAAAACATATTTTAAGAGTAATTTCCACTTGGGAAAAGATAGAAAATTTGAGTTTGGTGTCTTTGGACTCACAATTTAAAAACACATATTTTGGTAAATGTGGTTTGTAATGTGCAGGTCTTTTAGCAAGTTGCAATTTTCTTACTTTGTTCATCTGTGCCTTAGCCTGCCCTCAATCCACGTCTGGTCTGTGTAAGGTCTGTGTAAGGTTAGATGACAGCTATCTTTTGTGCATTCCATCCAGACAGCCATAGATACAGGACACTCAACTGCCCCTGAATTCCATCTGCATACTGATGGTTCTTCCTGGGCAATGGCCAGGCCTGAGCCCACACAAGGGACTGATAATCCCCACAGACTTCCTGGGAGACAGGACTGGGCTTAAAGGGAACTAGAGCACTTCAAAACCACTCGTTGAAGTCTCCACTACTTCAAAGGGACATTTGGGTATAAGTACTGGGCACAATATACTCCGAACCCTTCTGGACTGATGACATTCTAGAAGAAGAAGGATGGTGGGGCTGTCAGTAGAGACTGCCACTTTGCTTTTTGATCTGCTGTGTTGGCCTGCTGCCTGCTACTTCTTGCCTGTGAGGAGAGGACTGGATATAACTCTCCACATCCTGCAATCTAAAGTTTCTGACTGAGCTTGCCTCCTGTTTCTGAAGTCTCTACAATATCAAAGACTTCACCTGTACCTTGGCTCCTTTGCTGTGAGCCATACTCTGCCAACTGGTACCAAATCCAGTCCTGGGCCCATGGAAGTGAATGTGGTGCTGCAACACAAGAACTGGTGCAACCGTCACCTGCTCATGGATTGGAACAGATGCATCCCACTGCAGAAATTCCGCTTTTGCCGCTTCCTGCACTGAAGCAGCAGACACTGCTTGCCGACTGTGTGACATCTCAACTACAACTTACAACGCAGCTCGGCTCGGATGATGTAGCATTGATGCATCGTAACCAGTACTCATCGCCTCTGGACGGAGACACATCACCAACGTTGCCTAATCAGGAATTGACACATCGCTTGCAAGTGCAACGCATCCCCTCCTTGTATCAACGCATCGCAACAAGCCAACTAAGGTACTGTCAGCGGTTCTGTTGTTGTAATTTAGCAGTGATTAGATTAAGCATTAGCAGAAGACATCTTGTATTTAGTAACTATTGTGAACATTTTGCGGAATCCATTTTATATTCATGGCAGCCATTTTCTCTGCTACATGCTGCCATATGCTCACCATGTGCTCTGTCCTACCTTTCTGTTAACTGCTCTTGAAATCTGCCTAGTGACAAGTTATATTTAGCATCTCTTACTTTCGCACATGCTCAGTAAGGTCTGCAGCTGTTAGTCCTTGGAAACTGTTAGCTCCTCCTGCCTGTCGACTGTGCATTTTCCACATGACCTTACATGTACACAAGTCTTGTTTCCATAATTGTACCATCTCCTTTTAGCCCCTGTGTGGGTATAAAAGGACCATGCTCTCTCAGTTCAGTGTGCTACTTCAGACATTACCCAAGGGTGCTGTATGAACTGTAGTACTACCTCATGAGGTTAATAAACTTTTGTCTTTTATTCCAGTTTCTGTGCCAACTTCTTCCTACATGGTCTGAGGACTTTGTGCAGAGAAAGGTGAACCCCTTGCACTAGTAGGCCTTGCTGAGGCTTACTTCAACACTGTGTGACTCCTGTATCCAGCCTGCGCTCCATTGCAGTCGGACTGACCTTTTGGTTTTGCCCAGTCCAGCGCGACCAAATAGCCCCGGGTGGGAGCTATTGTCTACTAAGCACTGCATTTTGATTTAATCTTTCAAAATTCATAACTTGACTTGGGTATGTTGGATTTTTGTTGTTTGGTCTTGTTTAACTCAGATAAAATATTGACTATTTTTCTAAACTGGTGCTGAGTCCTTTTGTGGAACACATGATCTGGTTCTGTCCTTTTTTTATGGTTTACCTTCAGTGTTGGGACAAAGTCTGAGAAACAAATCAGGGCTCCTCCATGGTGCTCATTTGAATAATAATGGAAAGCCAACAACTGAGCCCCCCTTCAGCACTTTCTGCCAGGCCCCCTATTAATAGTTCTAAAGCAAAAATTATGTAGTTCCAGTGTTCCTTATTTTCATTTTGCAAGGATCCAGTGGAAACCTTTCATTCAGATTCCATACAAAGAGTATTCCTTTCCTGACCCAAAATGGCCACCGTATTCAGACCTCTCTCACCAGCTACACTATTCCGTGTGCAGCCAGTGTTTGTATTTCCTAGTCGATTTTTCCAGAGCGCTTCCCAAAGACCTTCCTCTGCATCTCCATTCACCTTCTCTCCCACTCCTCCTCTTAGATACTTACATTCTTTGGTCTGTTTGGGGGAATAGTACTGAGGTATACTGGAGACCATGAAGGTAAGTGACACCAAGATTCCCAACCTGCATATCAAAGATCTAGAACTGAGGCAAATTCACCAGACTTAATGGGATCTGTGTCTGTTCCTTGCTGTTGGTTCAAGCAGACACAACTTGCAATGACTGGAGGTACTAGTCATGCACCGCAATCTTCTCCAAACCTTGTTACAATGGCACTCGGGGTGTCCATTGGTGACATTTCTAGAAATGCAATATCTGTACAAGCCCTAGTAGTCATAGACCTGATTTTACCAGGGAGCTCCATCAAGACGTATACATCATCTTTGAATCAGGCTCCTCCTCACATTCTCGCCCTCTGTAGATATCACAAACTCACTGGAGAATTTCAGATATTCTCAAACTTCAAAACAAAATAAGAAAGATTAAACTCTCTCTCTCATGCTCTCTCTCCACTGACAAGTCGTAGGTATTCACTGATGCCATAACCTATAATGCTACCAATTATCCTCCTGGGATGTTGTTGGAAAATGGGTTATTGGTAAGGGCAGGTAGGTACCTACACTTAGCAATAGGCCACTGACCTCCACCTAGGTCCAGTTAGGTCTCAGTAAATTAAACCCAGCTCAACCCTTGGTAGCTTGGTAACGAGTGACAAGGCTTAACTTAGGAGACAGAGTGTAAAGCATTAAAATATCACAAAATAGTAATGAAATAAAACACAGGAAACAGTTTAAAAATCTAAAACCAATTTATAAAAATAGATTATATTTTTATCTTTAAAATGATACAAAAACGAATAACATCAGAAAAGGGCAACCGGAGATATGAATTTTTAAAGAATTATTGTTTTCTAGCGCCTAGAAACAAAAAGCGCCAATCTGGTCGCACCTCGACCGGGGCAAAGTCAAAGTTTAAGGCCGACCGCAATGGAGCCCTCCTCGGATACGCTGGCTGGGAGGTCTCGGTCAACTTTCTACGTTCGGACTTAGGCCCTCATTCCGACCCTGGCGGTTTCAAACCGCCAGGGTGGAGGGCAGAGGAAGCACCGCCAACAGGCTGGCGGTGCTTCCCGGGCTATTCTGACCGCAGCGGTAAAGCCGCGGTCAGAAAAGGGGAACCGGCGGTTTCCTGCCGGTTTTCCCCTGGCCCAGGGAATCCTCCATGCCATGGGGATTCCGACCCCCTTCCCGCCAGCCTGTTCCTGGCGGTTTACACCGCCAGGAAGAGGCTGGCGGGAACGGGTGTCGTGGGGCCCCCTAACAGGGCCCCACAAAGATTTTCACTGTCTGCGTAGCAGACAGTGAAAATCGCGACGGGTGCCACTGCACCCGTCGCACCCCTGCAAATCCGCCAGCTCCATTCGGAGCCGGCTTCCTCTTTGCAGGGGCTTTCCCGCTGGGCCGGCGGGCGATCTTTTGGAGATCGCCCGCCGGCCCAGCGGGAAAGTTGAAATGACCCCCGCGGTCATTTGACCGCGGTGCGGTCTTTGGGCGGTTTCTGCCCGGTGGGCGGCGCCCGCCGCCCGCCGGGGTCGGAATGACCCCCTTAGTCTCTATTTTGGAGATTTTCTTCACCGGGACGAAAGTGTAAATCAGGCCGGGTCGCGGTTGAGGCAAGCCAGCTAGAGTTGCTGCGACGGGTCGGTCCCTTTATGGAGCTTTTTTTCAAACTTCTCCAAACTTTTGGGTCTTCTCCCAGATGTTCTTTTAAGGTTCTTTTGGGGTCCACAGCTCACCCCAAGGCTCCAGAAGTTCTGAGATGATCCTTGGGGGTGTGGACTACAACTCCCAGAATGCACCTGGCACAAACTTCTTTTTGGCCACTGGACAGTGGTCAGCTGGTTGATTTCTTCAAGAGTTGGTGCAGGGGACTCTGGTTAGCAATTTATCACCTGTAGCAAATAGGAAGTCCCTCCTTGAACCAGCTGAAGCCAGGTAAAGTCCTTCTTGTGGTGAAGCCCAAGTGTGCCGCTGGTGCAGTCCTTCAGAGTTCAGGGTCCAGGTGCAGGCCAGGGGTCCAGCAGGGCAGTCCTTCTTCTCCTTTGGTTCTTCCTTGTTGGAATCTGATGGGGATCTGAGGTGTGGGTGCAGGTCTGCCAGTTTTATCCTTGCTCCTGGGTGAAAAACAGGGGGGTCCTGGTTCCCCAATCAGGTGCAGGGTCCTTCCCCCTGTGATGACCACTTCCTGGGAAGTGTGGCAAACATCAGTCCCAGGAGGCAACATTCCTCAAAAATCCATCATGGCTGAAAAGGATTTTTGGAGGTTGCATCTGGCTGAGCTCACCCACTGGTGTGGCTAAAAATCATAAACACACCCCTCTCCTGCCCTCTCCTAATCTAATCAAGGGGGCACCTAGTTGTCTGGGGTTGCAGGATGTGGGGGTGTTGCTGAGTTACTCCAAATGTCCTTCTCTGCCTTTGAAGACCAGTTTGGCAGCCCTCCCCCTTCCTGCCTCACCATCTGCTGAGGGAAGATCCCCCCCCACAGGCGCATCTCTTTGTGTGAAGCCAGGCCACTTCACACCTCATCAAAGCAGCCTGGCCAGGCTGCCAGAGGCTGGTCAATCAGAGCACTGCAGAAACAACAATACAGGGCTGAAGTTGGCAACTTTTCAGGTAAAGTTTAAAACTCTTTACCTGAACAAGTTAAATTAAATCCCACAACTGGAAGTTGTGGGATTTGTTATAACAATTAATTTGAGACCAAACTCTTCGTATCTGTCTCTTAAGGGAACTTTTAAAATTAAAATAAAGTCTCCTCATTCTAGCCTATGAAGGCCATTCACTACAATGATGGAAAAACTAATTTGGTTGTTTTACCTCACCAGGGCTTATAAAACTATTTTTATAAGGCCCCTGCTTATAGTTACATGGCACTCAGCCCTGGGGGCACATAGTGCACACCTTAGGTGTGACCTATATGTAAAAATAAGGTGGTTTAAGACTTTGGAACTACTTTTAATTCCAAAGTCGAATTTGTATATAACTTTAATTTAAAAGCAACCAGCAAGGCAGGCCTGCCTTTAAAATGACACTGGGCACCTCAGCAGTGCGTGCGCTACCTATGCTGTGATCCCTAAACCTACATGCCCTACCATATACTAGGGACTTATAGGTAGGTTGACTTGGCCAATTATAATTAGCCTAATTTGCATATTGATTTTACACAGAGCACAGGCCCTGTGAGTGGTTAGCAGTACCCAGGGCACCATCAGAGTCAGGAAAACACCAGCAAAAAGGTGGAGGGCCTTTGCAATCAGCCCTGTTTTCTCACAGATGTATCATAGTTAGAATTGGCACACCTCGTTACAAATCAAAAGCTGTCCTGCAATGACTCAGGTGATATTCCATCCAAATTGGGGAAAGGTATCAGTAAGTTCATCAACCCATACCTAACAAATTTGATCAACACCTCATTTTTTAATCTTCGGATGTTCATTCACAGTGACCTGAAAATTGGACAAATCACTCCTCTACTCTAAAAGGTAGCAGTGGATCTTGAAGATGTGAACAACCTACCACTGAAACAAATCTTCTTTTCATATTCAAATTCCTGGAAGCAATTAAATAATTTTATCATAGACAATGATCTCCTTCATGAGTTTCAATCGAGCTGTAGATCACGATTCAAGCACTGAAATTATGAAGCTGCAAATAGCACAAATAATGCGCTTCATACCTTAAATTATGGTGAATCCTGTCTACTCATTGACAGTGAAGCATGCAACACTCGAAAACAGGAAATCTCAGATAGTATTCAGATTGTTTTAATCGTATTTGACTAACTGTTCCCAGCACACAAGACTGACTAACTCCCTTTGAGACCCTCACCAATAAGTTCCTGAAGGATCATTACTTTCTTCTGTATTATCTTCAGATTGAACTTGCAATCCCTCATATCCCTCCTGAAACAGTCAGACATTTATTTTGAACTCTGTACTTATTAAACTTAGCTTTACCTTAAGGTCACCTCATCTGATGATATTGTCAATTTGGCCAACACGCTTGGCTCTCCCATCCTAGATATCATATCAGGAGCACACAGTGAACCCTCATGAAGTCTAAGCCCCTCCTTATCTATTACCTGAATTGCTCCACACTGATGTAAACCTGGCAAGATTGGGTAAACTACTGGATTGCAAGCTTTCAATGAACAAAATCACTAAACCTGAATTTGCATGACCATATCAATAATTGATCACACTACCAAACCAGGCTCCTAAGAGGAATTCATTTGTTTATTCCAGCAGAGGACTTTAAAACAGGGGTGGAAGTACCAGTTCTCTCTGTGCTAGATTACTACATCTCCCTTTTTGGTTCCCTAAAAAAATCATCTTGCTCTGTTAAATGCAGCCTTCCATACCACTGCCTGTCTTGTATCAGGTACCAAATAATTTGACCATATTATTCCAATTCTAGTCAGGTTCAAGTGGTTTCCCATATATATCAGAAGCAAATCTATTCACAAAGAAGGTCTTAAATATGTTTTCTCCTTCTTGGGTGGTTCTGAGGCACTGGTTCTCAAGTGCAGGCTCTATTCATTGAGTCACTGGCTTTCCATAAAGCAAGAACTCTAACTCTATCTCTTCAGGAGTTTTCTCAGAATATGTATCTCCAAACTCCCTCCTCATAACACTTTCAAGAGAGATCTTAAAATCCTGCTCTTTCAATGCCACTTTCAATAAAGAGTCTATGCAATGACCATTTTCGTTAATGGATGTTTTATAATTTCACTGGCAGAATTAGTCCAATGTTACTGTAAATTTGCTTTGTCAATGTGAATCTAGACTTGCTGTTAGACCGCCATGGTATCACACGTCTTCGAACTCATACCCTAACTCAAAATAGAAGCCTTGGAGATCAGAAAGCGCAATGATCTGAATTTTAATAATTCATAGTTGTCTTAATTATTTGTTATACACATTTAATTCTAAGCTCAGTACCAGCATGTGCATTTAGCACCTTGTGAAGCACTCTTATTTTCAAGCAGGTCTGTGTGGTGCTATAATATGCTGCAAACAATTGGCAGTTCCCTGAGTGGATTTTATTTTCCAATACCCTTGCGTGCTGCTCAGCTGCAACACACAGGACACCTCTCACCTTGCACCCAAACAATCACATCTCTCACCCTGACCACAGACACACACCACACCCTCAACTCACATGGTTACAGCATTTACCCAGCACTAACACAGGTAAACCATTCACCCACTACTCACAAGGGCACACCTCTCCACAGCACTTATATGGACATCGTCTTCTTCCTGCACTCACATAGACACATCGCTCACCCTGCAGTTTAGAAAGCAGTTGTGACTAGTATTAAATGCAACACCGATTTACCTCAATCAATTAATGTTACATACACTTGCCTCAGATGCAGCAATGTGATGCTCACAAACTGTGATGCAATTGCCAAAAGAAGAAAATATCAATATAAATGATTTATTTTTATAGTGCTTTTAAACTTTGATCAGCTGAAAATGCAGTGCAGACTTCAATGATTTGGTAATTTTGTGATGTGCAAAAAACAATCACAAAATCAGCACTTTTGTAAAAATCCTGCAATCATTGCAAAAGTGGCAACTAAAAATATCTTTTAAAAAATAGATTGACCATTTTTTATTGGCTCTGCACTGCAGTTGGGTCAATGAAAGGAGGCTGAGTAATAGGTCAATAAACAGCAGAGTTGTTTATGTCCTTTGCCACCTACCAGGTAACACCACTTATCATCCAAATGTGCTACACAGGACCTGCTTCTGTGCAAACTGACTGTGGGTCAATAAGTGAGTGTCTTAGACCGGGATCTGTAGGTATGTGCAGGAGCTGGTCACTTTGCATTAATTTCTTTGTGCCCTCCTCCTCATCGTAACAGCCTGCCTCCTCTGAAGCCTGCTCCACCAGGATTTCACTCCTTCTCCTGTCACCTGCTACTGCTTACCCACATGCGCTTTAGTGATGAAGGTATGTGAATCTCTGGAGGCATAAAATAACGTAAATATGTATTTACTGTCTAGGCAAGACAGTAGCAGACATCAGGTCAGCACAGCAGGGAAGCAGTTCCTTCAGAGCAACAGTCCAGAAGAGTGGCAGTCCTTTCAGCAACACAGCAGTCCTTCTCACCGACCGAGTATCCTCAAGTCCAGAAGTGTAATGAAGAGTTGGTGTTTGAGGTCCAGTATTTAAACCAAGTTATGCCTTTGAAGTGGGGAGAAGCTTCTAGTGGCAGGCCTTTGAAATGCACAGGAGCCCTACCTTCCTGGCTCCAAAACTAACTAGAGGGGGTATGCAGTCCTTTGTGTGGAGACAGGACAAAGCCTATTAAAGTCTAAGCAGGGCAGGGCCCAGCTCCTCCCTCGCATCCTGCAAGTGATGGCCCACTCAGTCACATCTATTCTCCTCATTGTGTGTAGCTGTTTGGGAGGAATACCCAAAACAGTCACCCACACCCAGTCATGCGACATATAGAACCAGAATACAGGTGAGTCGCAAAACCTGATGTACAACAGTGTCAATGACACCGTTTGCGATTTGCACAGGGGGTCCCAAATGACCTACCTCATGAATATTCATGAGGTAGGTCACAATTTATGACCCCATTGGGAATGGCCGCCCTCACAGGGATGGTGGCCTGCTGTAGCCTGTGTCTGTGACTGCTTTTCAATTAAGCAGGTTTTTTTTTTAATGCAGCCCATTTTCCTTAAAGGAAAACGAGATGCATTTCAAATTTCGAAAACAAAAATTAAAACGTTTTCTTTTCATTTTTTTAGAGCAGGCATGGGGACCCCTTCCCGTTTGCAAATGGGTTTGAAACTCGTGCTAACTGAGATTGTTTTGCAACTGCATTCCCGGGCACAAAACAATCATACATGGGAGTGCGACTCGCAATTAGGAAGGGAACACCACTTCCTAAATGCCACTCGCAAACCCTTTTTGCGATTAGGTAAATAGATCACTGAATCGCTAAAATGGGTCTGTACATCCCAAATTGCATTTCGCACATCGCAAATTGCCTGATTCGCTGTTTGCGACGTGCAAAATGCTTTGTATATGTGGCCCTAAATGGCTAAGGTACAAAAATACCAACTTCCTACAAATGCATTTTCAAAATTGTAATTTAAAGTCCGACTTCACCATAAGTTGTGATTTTAACTTCCAGTTGCAGAGACATCAGACATGAATGGGATACCTGCTCCCATTTGGAAACTAAACTTATAAAATGTAATATGATAGCTCCAATGTTATCCAATAAGAGAAGTAGGCCTTGCAGTAGTAAAAAATGAATGTAATAGTGTTGGACCTGGCCCTTTTACAGGGTCATTCCCCAGACTTTTTGCTTTTTTGCCTCCTTATTTTTCTGACCTTTGTTGGCTGAAGTTTTGACTCTGAGCACTTTTTCACTGCTAACCAGTGTTAAAGTGCATGTGCTCTCCCTTATAAAATTGGCAAGATTGGATTATACCTAATTGGCATATTTAATTTACTTATAAGTCCCTTGTAGAGTGGTATCCCTATACCCAGGGCCTGTAAATTAAATGCTACTAGTGGGCCTGCTGCGCTGCTTGCGCCACCCACTGAAGTAGCCTGTCAAACCTATCTAAGGCCTGCTAGCTCAGAGCCTGTGTGCACAGTTTTCTGCGACAGGGAGCTGGCATCTAAATTTAATTGCCAGGCCCAGAACTCCCTTTTTACTACATGTAAGTCACCCCTAAGGTACGCCCTAGCTAGCCCTTTGGGCAGGGTGCCATGTATGTAGAAGGCAGGACATGTGCCATGTTGCGTGGCCTGTCCTGGTAGTGACAAACAGCCTACCTTGGTGTCTCACTGCTGTGAGTGCTGCCTCCTCATAGGATTGCATTGGAAATGCCCTGCCTTTTATGTAAGGGGTATTGTCTGATTTATGAGGGGTAGCGTAGGCATGTTTGGTATGGTTGTGCTAGTGGTGAGAAATGGTGCTTACTGGTGTAGGTGTATTTGTTATTACTATCACAGAAATGCCACTTCTAGAAAGTGCACATTTATCTGTGCTTATGACTTTGGGGTTTTGCAGCTTGTCTCCACTCCACTTGTGGGCAGACTGACAGTTGGGGCTTTGTTCATACTTCTCAGACAGCCTGAACACAGGGAGGGTGGAGGTGTCACAGAGGTGCATCTACATATTGTAAAGCCTTCCTGGGCTGAGAGAAGGGAGAGGCGGGGCACACCTGCATTTGTAAACGCTGTGCCCTGGCCTCACACAATAGGGTCGTAAACCCCCCACTGGTGTTTGGAGCCTGTGCTGAAAGGAGAGAGGGGGCACTCCCAGAATCAGTAACTGGCTGGAACCTCCTCTCCCTACCATTGTAAAACACACTGTAAACCCAGTATAAGTACAGGGGAATTTTCCCCACAATTTGAACATTCTTGGAACTTGAAACTGGACACAGAACGCTGATGAATGGACTCACCAGGAAACCACCTTGGACTGCTGCTGCTGTGCTGACCTGTGACCTGCCTTGTCACTAGGAGGAACTGCCACCATCTGTACCCCTTGTGCTGGCCTGTAGCTGGGCCCCCCAGCCCTGTGCTTCTTCTTGCCTTGCTGTTCCCAGGGGCAGGGTGCTGTGGCCCCTGACCCCTGCAATGATCCCTTCAGCATAATTCTTAGCGCTGAGAGAGCGTCACTTTTGATGGCTAGGTGCACTTCCAGGCACCTTCTTTGTCTGCAGGAATCACCGCCGCAGACCGGGCTTGTGGAAGTGCCCTTGCGCTTTGTAAGCGCTCTCTTTTGCCCGGATCACCGCCGCAGCCCGGGGAAGTTATTTTGTTAAAGCACGAGTAGCGCGGTTACTGGTGCCCCCAGCCTTTTTGTTTTTATCTGGAGCAAGTGTGCTCCTATTGGTGCTGCCAGGGCAAGGACCACTCCATGAAGCACCCCCGGGGCACTGGCAGGCCCTGCCTTGGGCCAGGACATCATCGGGAGTCCGAGGGAGAGGAGGACGCCTCTCCCTTGCCTGTGGGAGGCCCGGAGGACTCTCATGTGTTTGGCAGCCAGGCGGTAGCCTCACCGGAAGCTCGGCTGTATCGCCGACTTCTTTTCTGGCCCCCTCGTGGGCCAGTGGCCTTTTCCGGAGGTCTTCCCCCTGTGTGAGGGTCGGCGGAGGCCCGGGGAGAACCCAGGAGTTCGCGGGTCCCTGGAGGGGCCCGTTTTCAAACCGGAGGGGGTGCGTGGCGTCCCCTCCTTCCTCAAAGGATTTCCCTGACTCGGCCCCCCTCGTGAGGGCCGGTGGAGGCCTAGGGAGGTCCCCAGTAGTCTTGGTCCCCAGAGGGGCCCGTTAACGGGATAGAGGAGGTGTGTTCCACCCTCTTCTCCTCCAAAGGAAATCCGAGGCCCCCGTTTTACTCATAGGAGCGCCGGGGTCCCCACTGTTCACCTTCTAGGCACTGGAAGTGCCTTTATCCAACCAGGTACTCTTTAAAGGACCAATATAGTTGCAATCCAAAGTTCTTTTTACTGAATTTTATTGATTCATATATTACCTACCTGTGTTTGATATTTTTACATATGTGCTGATGTTTCTTTTATGGGCATGTCTCGCTGATATGTATTTGTATGGCTTGTGAGAAATTCTCTAATTTTCCTTTTATGGGTATTTAGGAATTGTTCATGACAAGTGCATATAATTCTTATTGTAATTTCTGACTACTGCTTATGTTGCAGAATCCTGAGTACTTAAGTGTTCTAACGTAACAACTGTGTATTCTTGCAGAGTATTAGTAACTTGTGTAACATTCTGACAACTGCTAAGGTAGCAGGGTATTACGTGTAATGTTGGTCTAATTATGTTTTGTGCAATACAGATTATTTTTACATAGCTCAGGGTCGTATTTACTTTGTGGTGTAAATTTTGCGTCACATGTGTTGTGCAAACGTTTTACACATTGGCTCTGGGATAGGCCTGACTGCTCGTGCCAAGCTACCAAGGGGGTGAGCAGGGGTTATCTTAGAAGTGTAACGCCCTTGCCCTGACTAGAGTGGGTGGGTTCTGCCTGGCTGAGGTGCATACCCTAGCCAACCAGAAACCCCATTTCTAACAAATAGTTTTTCGCAATCATGACATGTAACACGTAAAAAGTACATGTCCTATATTTTAAATACATTGTATCCTGCTCTCTGTGCTGTCCATGACCCACACTAGGGGTGACTTACATGTACTAAAAAGAAGGTTTGGGGAGGGTGTGTGGCTAAGATGGCAGCCGAGATGGACGCTTACAGAAAACCTCCACTTCAGGTATCAACATCATCCTGCTGCATCTTATCCATCCAGTCAATCCACTGCGGTCTATGCTTCCCACCTGAACGGGATGAAAAATTGGGACTGGCTTGGTGGCGTGGCCTAACCCATTCTACTGCAGTTGCATCCAGAGGTGCACTCAGCACAAGATACCCTTACCGGCCAATGCAACATACCAAGCCTCCTTCTATGAATATCTCCTGATCTGCTTGCCCGAAACTGTTGCTTCTGATGCAGCTGACATCACCCAGTAAGGAGCTGATAGGAGAGCAGGAGCTGAACCTGTACACAGATGGCCCAGTGCCTTGCAACATGGTAGTGTCCTGTACTTAATACTCATAGTAAGCACAGAACCAGTGAGTGGGGGCTTAGATGGGTTAGCAGCAGCATTAACTAGACACTCTGACATTATTACAGCCTGGTAGACCGCTGATCCACCTGACTTCCCCTGGCTGGGGAAGTCTTTATCCTGCAATGCTCGCAAGCTGCGCTTCATGTCAGCTTCCGGTGCCCACAACTGACTAACACTGGAAAATACCCGCACACTCCAACTTGATGCAGCTCCCCCTTCCTCAATACCCAGACAAGTTGATACTTGCACACATTGAGGGGGAGCATGCTCTCCTACACTTCCATTTTTGGAGGGGACATTAGGATGGAGACTACCTTTACTTGCTGCACAGAACCATCCCCACTCTAATAAGGGCTCACATCTTCAACTGCCAGAGAGGCCCTCCTAACAATTGAATACTGGCACTGCATGGTGTGGTAGAAACCTCTGAATGCCCATCTCCCTGCCTTGGAATAACACGATACTGAGGTACATACCTGCAAGGAAATCACTCCAATCACTGACCCATGATGTCACAGTAACCACTGGACGCAAAGTTTCTCTGCTGCCTCAAAGTGCTTCTAAAATCCTTAAAAGAGGGATTGTCCCACTCCCCACTGATGACTGCTATACAACATCACAGCCAACCATCTCAGATAGTGGGCATCTTTGGGGCGCCAACACCCCCCACCCTCTCAACACTCATACTGGTGACACATGTAATTATCTGCACTTCCTGCCATGATATTCGGAGCACATCACAACATGATGTTGAAACCTAAGACCACAAAGCCTTCCCTGCAGGAAAGTCCATACTCGTCACTCTCCTTGCTCCTTACAGACAGTAGCTCAGGGGCCCTGAACCAACTGGAAGCAGCTCTCCACATGCATTCCACTCAATTATAGTGGGTACAGCTGGCTCTCCTTGAAACTAAGGTGGTCATTACAACCCTGGCAGACGGTGTTAAAGCAGCGGAAATACCGCAAACAGTCCGGAGGACAAAAAAAGAAAATTATGACCCTGGCGGAACCCGCCAACAAAGACAGCCACTTTAACACTTTGCCCGCCACGGCGGTACAGACAAGCAGCGCGGCGGTCACCGCCAACAGACAGGTGGAAGACAATGTACCGCCCACACTATTACAACCCTCCAATCCACCACCTTTTCCGGGGCAGATTCAAAGTGGATAAAAACACGGCGGAAACAGCTTTTGCTATGGGAAAACGCTCACCTGAACATATCCCACGAGGAACAATGACTCCATGGAGCCGGAACTCCAAATACACCCTGCCCTTGTGTTTCTGCTCTTCTACGACCAACAGCTACGTAGGCGCAGCAGACAATGGTGAGTACTGCACCTATGACATGGGGGAGGGGTGAGGCAAAAGTTAGGGGGACACACACCAAACACCCCCACCCCCACCCTTGCATATTACAACATACACACCAATGCATTCCCAAAAAATCACAGTAACAACCCACAATCCCCCCGGAAGAATGAATACACAAAGCGAAAATCGGTCAAACAATGTAATGTGCCAATATACTACATGCCATACAAAAATATACAGCTATATATTTGAAAATCAGTCATGATTATATACAAGGCGAGAAGTAGTGCAGATATGTACATAACAATGTCCGTGCACCATCAGTCCAAAAATACATGGGCGAGGCCCTGCCCTTGTGTTTCTGCTCTTCTACGACCAACAGCTACGTAGGCGCCGCAGACAATGGTGAGTACTGCACCTACGACATGGGGGAGGGGGGAGGCAAAAGTTAGGGGGACAAACACCAAACACCCCCACCCCCACCCTTGCATATTACAACATACACACCAATGCATTCCCAAAAAATCACAGAAACAACCCACAATCCCCCCGGAAGAATGAATACACAAAGCGAAAATCGGTCAAACAATGTAATGTGCCAATATACATGCCATACAAAAATATACAGCTATATATTTGAAAATCAGTCATGATTATATACAAGGCGAGAAGTAGTGCAGATATGTACATAACAATGTCCGTGCACCATCAGTCCAAAAATACATGGGCGAGGCCCACAAACGATACCTGACCACAATCGGAGAGAACACTGCCGGGGCATCAGATAGAAATTCTACAGGCACCTCAGGGGGAAGGGAAGGGGGGGCACCTCAGCCAGATGACTGCAAAGCCAGATCCACGACGGGGCTCCATGCCCATTCATGCCCTCCTGGGGAGTGCAAAGCCACAGTCTCTCAAGTCTCTACAGTGGGTGGTTTGCCCACAGTGCCATCCTGGGGAGTGCAAAGCCACAGTCTCACAAGTCTATACAGTGGGTGGTTTGCCCACTGCTTTATCCTGGGGAGTGCAAAGCCACAGTCTCTCAAGTCTCTACAGTGGGTGGTTTGCCCACTGTGCCATCCTGGGCAGTGCAAAGCCACAGTCAATCAATCAATCATAACATTTATAAAGCGCACTATGTACCCATCAGGGTTTCGAGGCGCTGGGGGGGGGGGAAAGGAGAGGTGCTGCTAGCGTTCGTAGAGCCAAGTCTTGAGGAGTCTCCTGAAGGTGATGAGGTCCTGGGTCTGACGTAGCGAGGTAGGGAGAGAGTTCCAGGTCTTGGCGGCGAGGAAGGAGAAGGATCTGCCGCCAGAGGTCTTGCACTGGATTCGGGGGACGATGGCGAGGGCGAGGTGGGCAGAGCGGAGTTGACGTGTGGGGACGTAGAAGCTGAGTCTGTTGTTGAGGTAGGTGGGCCCGGTGTCGTGTAGAGCCCTGTGAGCGTGGGTGAGGAGATTGAAGGTGATCCTTTTTTCCACGGGCAGCCAGTGGAGGTCCTTCAGGTGCGGGGAGATGTGGCATCGGCGGGGTATGTCGAGGATCAGGCGGGCGGATGCGTTCTGGATGCGCTGGAGTCATTTGATGTCTTTTGTTGGGATGCCTGTGTAGAGTGCGTTGCCGTAGTCAAGTCTGCTAATGACGAGGGCTTGGGTTACCGTCTTTCTGGTTCCTGTTGGAATCCACTTGAAGATTCTACGGAGCATTCGGAGGGTGATGAAACAGGAAGAGGAGACGGCGTTGACCTGTTTGGACATGGTGAGAGCGGAGTCGAGGATGAATCCGAGGTTTCTTGCGTGGTTGGCTGGGGTGGGTGGTGGTCCGAGGGCAGTGGGCCACCAGGAGTCGTTCCAGGCCGAGGGGGTGCGTCCGAGGATGAGGACTTCCGTCTTGTCGGAGTTGAGCTTCAATCGGCTGTTGTTCATCCACTCGGCGATGGCTTTTAGTCCCTCGTGGAGGTTGGTTTTGGCGGTGAGAGGGTCTTTGGTCAGGGAGAGGACGAGCTGGGTGTCGTCGGCGTAGGAGATGATGCTGAGGTTGTGTTGATGGGCCACTTTTGCGAGGGGGGCCATGTAGACGTTGAACAACGTTGGGCTGAGAGAGGAGGCTTGGGGGACGCCGCAGATGAGGTTGGTGGCTTTGGAGCGGAAAGGGGAGAGCCGGACTCTCTGGGTTCTGTCGGAGAGGAAGGATGAGATCCAGTTGAGGGCTTTGTCTTGGATGCCGGCTTCGTGGAGGCGGGTCAGTAGGGTGCAGTGGCAGACTGTGTCGAAAGCGGCTGATAGGTCGAGGAGGATGAGGGCTGAAGTTTCGCCGTTGTCCATTTGTTGTCTGATGTCATCAGTGGCTGCGAGGAGTGCGGTCTCGGTGCTGTGGTTTCGTCTGAATCCAGATTGGGAGGGGTCTAGGATGGAGTTGTCTTCTAGGTAGTGGGCGAGCTGGGTGTTGACGATCTTCTCGATGACTTTCGCTGGGAAAGGGAGGGGAGAGATCGGTCGGAAGTTTTTGAGATCGTTGGGGTCAGCCTTGGGTTTCTTGAGGAGGGGTTGGATTTCTGCGTGCTTCCAGCTGTTCGGAAAGGTGGCTGTGTTGAAGGAGAGGTTGATGATCTTGCGGAGTTTGGGGGCGATGGTGGTGTTGGCTTTGTTGAAAACGTGATGTGGGCATGGGTCCATGGGAGAGCCTGAGTGGATGGAATTCATGGTTGTTAGGGTTTCGGCGTCGTCCACTTGAGTCCAGGTGGTGAGGTGGCGGTCGTGGGCGGAGTCGTCAGGGGTGGGGTCTGGCGGAGGTGCGGTGTTGAAGCTGTCGTGGATGGCTGCGATTTTCTGGTGGAAGAAGGTGGAGAGGTCGTCGCAGAGTTTCTGGGAGGGTGGGACGTCGTTGATGTTGGCGTTCGGGTTGGAGAGTTCCTTCACGATGCTGAAGAGTTCTTTGCAATCGTGGGCGTTGTTGTTGAGGCGTTCAGTGAAGTGAAGCTTGGCGAGTCGGATCCGTTGGTGGTGATCACGGTTGGCGACTTTGAGGGTGGCGAGGTTGTCGGGTGTGCGCTCGAGGATCCATTTCTTCTTGAGCTTCTGGCAGGTGCGTTTGGAGGTGGTCAGTTCTTCCGTGAACCAGGCTGGTTTTTTCTTTCCTTGGTTGATGGTGTGTTTCATGAGTGGAGCTAAGGTGTTGGCGCAGTCGAGGATCCATTGATGGAGGTTGGTGGCGGCGGCGCTCGGGTCGGAGGAGTCGAGTGGAGGGTTTTTGGCGAGGGAGCTGGTTAGTTGGTCTTCAGTGACTTTTCTCCAGCGGCGGTGAGGCGGTAGAGGGATGCGGTGGTGTTCGGTGTTTCTCTTGAAGGAAAAGTGGACGCAGTGATGGTCGGTCCAGTGGAGTTCGGAGGTGTGGCTGAAGGAGATGTGGTTGCTTGAGGTAAAGAGGGGGCCAAGCGTGTGACCGGCGATGTGGGTGGGAGTGTTGACCAGTTGGCGGAGTCCAAAGTTGAGGAGGTTGGTGGTCAGCGAAACGGTGTTGGCGTCGTTGTTGTTTTCCAGGTGGAAGTTTAGGTCTCCCAGGAGGATGTAGTCTGGAGATGCGAGGGTGTGGGTGCTTACGAGGTCGGAGATGGTGTCGCTGAAGGATGCTCTTGGTCCTGGAGGGCGGTATATGAGGGTTCCTCTGAGGGTCGTGTTGGGGTCCGTGTGGATCTGGAAGTGGAGGTGTTCGGCTGTCGTGAGAGCGTCGTCCGTGTGGGTGTGAATCTTGAGGGTAGACTTGTGGGTGATGGCTATTCCTCCGCCAACTCCGTTGGTTCGATCTCTTCTGGTGATCTTGTATCCGTCCGGTATGGCGATGGCGATGTCAGGGGCCGAAGAGTCGTTCCACCAGGTTTCGGTCAGGAAGGCCACGTCTGGGGCGGTGGTGTCGAGCAAGTCCCAGAGTTCGATGGCGTGTTTTCATGCGGAGCGTGTGTTGAGGAGGATGCAGTGCAGGTGGTTTGTGCTGATTGCTGCTGGCTTCGTTGTTCTGTTGCAGGAGAAGTTGCAGGTGCGGCAGGAGAAAGGTCCTTTGGTGTGCTTCGGGGTGGCCAGGAAGCACTCTGTGGAGGGGCCAGGGTTGAGTGCGCGGAGTTCGTTGGTAGAGTATCGGAGGCAGGGGTTGCGGGGGTCGTGAGGACCAGGGGGGGGTGGCGCTGAGCGCGGTCCAGGCGCGGACGGGCGCAGACGGGCTTACCTCTGGCGCACCCGCTGCGCGGACGCGCAGCACCAGCCATTAAGAAGGGAGGGGGGAGGGGGGAGGGAGGAGCAGCTGGGAGGCGGGAGGCGGGAGGCGGGAGGGAGCGGCGAATGGGGGCGCGAGGGGGGCGGGGCCGCAGGGAGGCAGCGGCTGGGAGCGGAGAGCGAGGGGGAGCGCACAAGGGGCGAAAACACGCAATAACAAGGCCAAAAAGTCGGGCACAAATACAACAACAGTTAAACTTTGAAACCAGTCACAGAAATACACCAAAGGCACAGTATACAATCGGGGGAAAACAGCAATCAGAGGGGCACAACGGGGGCAGATGCGCAGGAGACGAGGCGCTTGAGACCAGTAAAAGCGCATTTACTGGACGGCGTCAAGTGGCACAATCAGAAGGGGCACGTCGGGGGCAGAAGCGCAAGAGGCAAGGCGCTGAAAAACAGAAAAACACTTACAGGACGGCGGAATACACGGCACACGGGTCAAGAGAAGCCTCGAACACGCTAGCAGCAGCGTGGGCGGGGGTCAGAGGCAGGAGACAGCAGGTTGGCGCTGCGGTCGTGGGGGGCGAGCTCCGGACCTAAAAACAGGTCAGAGGTCGCTCACTCGCGACGCGCAGCGCCAGCCATTAAGAAGGGAGGGGGGAGGGAGGATCAGCTGGGAGGCGGGAGGTGGGAGGGAGCGGCGAATGGGGGCGCGAGGGGGGCGGGCCGCAGGGAGGCAGCGGCTGGTCGCAGAGAGCGAGGGGGAGCGCACAAGGGGCGAAAACACGCAATACGAAGGCCAAAAAGTCGGGCACAAATATAACAACAGTTAAACTTTGAAACCAGTCACAGAAATACACTAAAGGCACAGTATACAATCGGGGAAAACAGCAATCAGAGGGGCACAACGGGGGCAGATGCGCAGGAGGCGAGGCGCTTGAGACCAGTAAAAGCGCACTTACTGGACGGCGCAAAGTGGCACAATCAGAAGGGGCACGTCGGGGGCAGAAGCGCAAGAGGCAAGGCGCTGAAAAACAGAAAACCACTTACAGGACGGCGGAATACACGGCACACGGGTCAAGAGAAGCCTCGAACACGCTAGCAGCAGCGTGGGCGGGGGTCAGAGGCAGGAGACAGCAGGTTGGTGCTGCGGTCGTGGGGGGCAAGTTCCGGACCTAAAAACAGGTCAGAGGTCGCTCACTCGCGACGCGCAGCGCCAGCCATTAAAAAGGGAGGGGGGAGGGAGGAGCAGCTGGGAGGCGGGAGGGAGCGGCGAATGGGGGCGCGAGGGGGGCGGGCCGCAGGGAGGCAGCGGCTGGGAGCGGAGAGCGAGGGGGAGCGCACAAGGGGCGAAAACACGCAATAACAAGGCCAAAAAGTCGGGCACAAATATAACAACAGTTAAACTTTGAAACCAGTCACAGAAATACACTAAAGGCACAGTATACAATCGGGGAAAACAGCAATCAGAGGGGCACAACGGGGGCAGATGCGCAGGAGGCGAGGCGCTTGAGACCAGTAAAAGCGCACTTACTGGACGGCGCAAAGTGGCACAATCAGAAGGGGCACGTCGGGGGCAGAAGCGCAAGAGGCAAGGCGCTGAAAAACAGAAAACCACTTACAGGACGGCGGAATACACGGCACACGGGTCAAGAGAAGCCTCGAACACGCTAGCAGCAGCGTGGGCGGGGGTCAGAGGCAGGAGACAGCAGGTTGGTGCTGCGGTCGTGGGGGGCGAGCTCTGGACCTAAAAACAGGTCAGAGGTCTCTCAAGTCTCTACAGTGGGTGGTTTGCCCACTGTGCCATCCTGGGGAGTGCAAAGCCACAGTCTCTCAAGTCTATACAGTGGGTGGTTTGCCCACTGCTTTATCCTGGGGAGTGCAAAGCCACAGTCTCTACAGTGGGTGGTTTGCCCACTGTGCCATCCTGGGGAGTGCAAAGCCACAGTCTCTCAAGTCTATACAGTGGGTGGTTTGCCCACTGTGCCATCCTGGGGAGTGCAAAGCCACAGTCTCTCAAGTTGCTGCAGGTCTCTACTGGTACTGGGGGGGACTGGTGCCCAGACTGGATGAGTATCCCCGTGAAAGGTCGTGTCCTGTCACTGTCCCAGCTGCACATGGGATAAGGATGCCTGATGTGGGGGGCCATTCATTCCTACCCGGTGCATTGCCCTGTTCAGCGGTGCTTTGCCATGGCGGTCTGTGCCCTGTTCAGCGGTGCATTGACATGGTGGTCTTTGCCCTGTTCAGCGGTACTTTGCCATGGCGGTCTGTGCCCTGTTCAGCGGTGCTTTGACATGGCGGTCTGTGCCCTGTTCAGCGGTGCTTTGCCATGGCGGTTCAGGACAGTTCAGCGGTGCTTTGACATGGCAGTTCAGGACAGTTCAGCGGTGCTTTGCCATGGCGGTTCTGATAAGGACATTGGTGTGTGGCATGATGTTTCATCATTGCCCAGCGGGGCTGTGGCAGCCGCAGCCCTCCAGGGCACTGACTCCGGTGGTGGCGGTGGTCTCCTGACCAGTGACAATAGTGGGGCTCTCCTGGGCACTGACTCCGGCGGTGGTGGTGGTTTCCTGACCAGTGACGATACATGGGCCCTCCTGGGCTGTGACTCTGGCGGTGGTCTCCTGACCAGTGGCGATACTTGGGCCCTCCTGGCCTGTGACTCTGGCGGTGGTCTCCTGACCAGTGACAATACTTGGGCCCTCCTTGCCTGTGACTCTGGCGGTGGTCTCCTGACCAGTGACGATAGTGGGGCCCTCCTGGGCAGTGACTCCGGCGGTGGCGGTGGTCTCCGGACCAGTGACGATACTTGGGCCCTCCTGGGCACTGACTCCGGCAGTGGCGGTGGTCTCCGGACCAGTGACGATACCTGGGCCCTCCTGGGCTGTGACTCTGTCGGTGGTCTCTGGACCAGTGACGATAGTGGGGCCCTCCTGGGCTGTGACTCTGGCGGTGGTCTCCTGACCAGTGACGATACTTGGGCCCTCCTGGCCTGTGACTCTGGTGGTGGTCTCCTGACCAGTGACGATAGTGGGGCCCTCCTGGGCTGTGACTCTGGCGGGGGTCTCCTGACCAGTGACGATAGTGGGGCCCTCCTGGGCTGTGACTCTGGCGGGGGTCTCCGGACCAGTGACGATAGTGGGGCCCTCCTGGGCTGTGACTCTGGCGGTGGTCTCCGGACCAGTGACGATAGTGGGGCCCTCCTGGGCTGTGGCTCTGGCGGTGGTCTCTGGACCAGTAACGACGGTGCTGGCGGTTGTGTCTCGACCGCCGGAAATGATGGCGCACTTCTCCGCCGTGACACACACAACAGGCTGGGCAGACTTCCTCTGGCCCTTCCCCACCTTTGGTGCAGTCACAGCTGACTCTCCAATCCCCTTGGAACCCATGTCAGTTGTTTTCCCACCTGGAGTCTTAACAAGGTCCCGTCGGCCACTCTCCAATTTTATTGCCTTTACAGGGGGTGGGCTGCCTGTGCCTTGGCTCCGGGTCCTACTGCCTGCCCTGGTGGCCGGTGCACTCCAAAAACCTTGAACAGGCACCACTGGTATTGGAGGCTTTTTGGCTGAGGCGCTACAACGGGACTGATGAATTGGAGGGGGTGGGGGCAAAAAGGTCAACTTTACAGAGGGACAGTTTCTGACGAACACTGGGATGGGTAGCTGGAGGGGGTCTGGGAGTGGAGGAAGAGGAGGTGGTTGTCAGAGGTGTTACTTTAGGTGTTTTGGGTGCAGGTGCAGGTAATGGAGGCTGTCGTGAGGTGGATGGATGTTGGGTGAGTGATTGCCGGTGTTTGTGTACTTTAGGAGGGGGCGTCACAGACACACTGGGAGAGGACACAGGGGACGTGTAAATGGCAGTGGAGGCAGTGAGTGCAGGTGAGCGGGTGTGGTGCTGGGTGTACTGGTGCGAGTCCTAGTGGCTGTAGATGTAGTGCATGCAGGTGAGAGTGTAGACGACACTGGGAGGGAGGAGGGAGAACAGGAGGAGGGGGACACAGTGGAGGCAGTGGATGTTGTTGTGTCTGTATGTGGGTGAGGCTTGCCTGAGTGCTTGTGGTGTGTGTGATGCCTATGTTTGCTTGAGCTATTTGGGTGTGTTGACTTGTGTGCATGCTGGTCTGTAGGTGTGCTTGGGATGGGCTGGGGTACAGGAGATTGGGTCTGGGTGGAGGAAGTTGGAGGGGGGAGGCTAGGCACAGGGACAATTGCTGCCATCAGTGCTGAGGCCAAAGATTGCAGGGTTCGCTGAAGGACAGCCTGACCAGAATGAATGCCCTCCAGGAATGCATTACAGTGTTGCAACTCTTGTTCTACACCCTGGATGGCATTCAAAATGGTAGACTGCCCAACAGTGAGTGACCTGAGGAGGTCAATGGCCTCCTCACTGAGGGCAGCAGGGGTGACTGGGGCAGGGCCTGAGGTGCCTGGGGCGAAGGTGATGCCCACCCTCCTGGGTGAGCGGGCACGGGCGAAGGCTGAAGGGCTGCAGGGAGGGCGGTGCTGGTAGGGGAGGTGGCGGCTGTACCTGTAGAGGTGGGGGGCACAGATGGTGCCGCCACCACAAGGGAGCTCCCATCGTCAAACGAGTCCGTGTCGCTGCTTGGTGATCCAGTGGCTGACGTGAAGCTCCCCTCGCCCTCCGTCCCACTGGTGCATTCAGAGTCTGTGGTGTGGCCCTCCATGGCCATGTGGGATGCAGCTCCCTCGTGCTCCGGTGCCACTGTACCTCCTCCTCTTGATGCTGATGTACAAAAGGACAGGGAGAGCAGACAAAGGGGGGGAGACAGAAGAAAGAGGGTTTTAGTGCATGGCATACCGCTACCGTTGGCGGACAAGATGCCCGCTGCATTACGCCATGCTCCTGCCCTCTACACATGCAATTTCTGGGATATGGCCTATATGGCAATGGTGGACATCGGCGCACATGGATGCCACAGGGGCAACTATACCTCGACTTGGCACTCTGCTGAGGTGGGGTAGAGTGCCACATGGGCTACATTACGGAGGGGCCTTGCCTACCTAACTCGCCCTGGCCTACGGACACCCACAGCCCATCTCCCCCACCCAGACACCGCCACTGCACGCAAAGTCTGCAGAATGAGGTTGTACTCACCCCCTTGTGTCTGCTGTGATGCCCTCAAGTGCCCATCCAACTCCGGGTAGGCCACCGCCAGGATCTGGAACATCAGGGGGGTCATGGTGCGACGGGCACCCCTCCCACGTTGGGAGGCCATCCCCAGCTGAGCCTCCGCTGTCTTCTTGCTGCAGCGGCGAATGTCCTCCCATCTCTTACAGCAGTGGGTGCCCCGTCTCTGGTGGGCCCCCAGGGTCCGGACCTCCTTGGCGATGGCACGCCAAATGTCCCTCTTCTGGTGGGCACTGACCTACATGACATGCACAAGGAAAGAGGAACAGTCATTACCAACTGTACCGTCGTTGTGAGTGGCCCCCTCCCTACTCTGGCCATGTGGCCCGTTCATTCCCATGCATTAATGTTCTATGGACTCTGCCCTCTTCCCTCTTACAACCAGCCCTCTCCACCCAGGCCTAGCCCATACAACGTGCTCCCTGTGTACTAACCTGTTGGTCTGGAGGACCGTAGAGTAGCGTGTACTGGGGGAGGACCCCGTCTACCAGTTTCTCCAACTCCTGTGCAGTGAAGGCAGGGGCCCTTTCCCCAGACGCAGCAGCCATTGTTGCTTCCAGACCGAGGTCACAGCAGCACTTGCAGTGTAGGTCCTCTCCTGTCGAAGGTCAGGTATGTAGTGATTGAACAGATAGAAAATGGCGGTGACGTCCGCAGCGGTGACGTCCGCGGCGGTGCGCATCATCACTGCCGGCGCACCTGTTCATTGGCTCCTGGGACCAATAGGGTCCAATGTTAACCAATGCAGCATTGCGCCGCGTTCTATGACCGCCTACCGTGACGGTGTGTAACGCCAGCGCAGTTACCACACAATCCCATTGTCCCAGTTTAGACGTCAGGCAGCCGACATTTCAGGGGCCCACATGGCTTCATTTCATACTGCGTCACACATAGCTAGGCCTACTCTCAACACACATACAGGAAGGGTTATGTGAATGCTGTAGTCTTATGTGTGACTGTGGGTACATACCTGGGGACCATTGACTGGTTCTTCGCTGTTGTCCTTCG
The DNA here is from genome assembly GCF_031143425.1 of Pleurodeles waltl. Classification (NCBI taxonomy): domain Eukaryota; kingdom Metazoa; phylum Chordata; class Amphibia; order Caudata; family Salamandridae; genus Pleurodeles; species Pleurodeles waltl. Next base: position 141,967,060 of record NC_090440.1, read on the forward strand.
TAGGCACCGTCTGCTGGGACATATGAGAAGATGGCGGAATCCTCCGGTGTACTGACCGCTGGTGGACCTGTTGACAATGGAAGAGCGACATGTCATCGTAACCTACCGGTTTGACCGTGCCACAATCCAGGAACTATGTACCCAGTTGGAGCCAGACCTGATGTCACCAATCCGCCATCCGACTGGAATCCCCCCTGACGTGCAGGTGCTGCCAGTGCTCCATTTCCTTGCAAGTGGGTCATTTCAGACAACAGTGGCCATGGCATCAGGGATGTCCCAGCCTATGTTTTCCAACGTCTTGTCCAGAGTGTTGGCTGCCCTGCTGAAACACGTAAGGAGATACATCATTTTCCCTGAGGTGGAGGATTTGCCTACAGTGAAAGGTGACTTCTATGCACTTGGACATATCCCCAACATCATAGGTGCTATTGATGGGACCCATGTAGCTCTGGCCCCCCCCCACAGGAGTGAACAGGTGTACAGGAACAGGAAGAGTTATCATTCCATGAATGTACAGATGGTATGTTTGGCAGACCAGTACATCTCGCAGGTAAATGCTATGTTCCCTGGCTCAGTGCATGACGCCTACATCCTGCGGAATAGCAGCATCCCTGATATGATGGGTCAACTCCAGAGGCACCGTGTATGGCTTTTGGGGGACTCTGGTTACCCCAACCTTTCGTGGCTACTGACCCAAGTGAGGAATCCCAGGACCAGGGCAGAGGAACACTACAATGAGGCCCTTGGGCGGACTAGGAGGGTGATCGAACGCACCTTCGGCCTCCTGAAGGCCAGGTTCAGGTGCCTCCATATGACAGGTGGATCCCTATTCTACTCACCAAAGAAGGTGTGCGACATCATCATCGCCTGCTCCATGCTCCATAATTTGGCATTGCGACGCCAGGTGCCTTTTCTGCAGGAGGATGATCCAGATGACGGTGTTGTAGCAGCTGTGGAGCCTGTGGAGCCTGTGGACAGTGATGAGGATGAAGCTGATGAAGAAGACAACGAAAACAGGGAGTCAGTCATACAGCAATATTTTCAGTGAGACACAGGTGAGAACATTTTCATTTTTAGCATTACATTAACTTTCACACGTCTACCTCTATCCTGTTTTTCGATTTAAGTCAACATTTGGTAACTGAGTTGTACCCTTCCATTACGGTTTCACAGGTGTGGTTACCTACGTGTCAACTGCTTGCATCCTTCAAGGGCTTGTGATGTGTGACATAGGTATGTTAGCTTTAGAATGGTACACCCATTATGACACTGTCATTGATAATACATTTTTACTAAATCACAGACTGACTCCAGATTGTTTTGTGTTTCAAGGGTGTTAATTGAAGTGCTCAGATATGGGAGGGGGTTGTAAAATGAGGATGGGTGATGGTGGAGGAATGTCCATGGCAGAGTCCAGTCTAATAGTCTTACAGGTGCACTGCCCAGCTGGGCATAGGAAGAGGAGCTGGGGCAGTTAAAGTATGGACAGGTTAACAAAGTAGGACAGTGGAAGGACAATCAGGGTGGTGTCATTTCCTGGCGGGGGTCTTGCCATCCTGCTCTGTCCTGTTCCTGGATCTCAGGGACCGCCTGCGTGGTGGTTGTCCGTCTGCAGGGGGTGGGGTGCTGGTGTGTTGGTCATGTGGCGGGGCGTCCTGTCCACTAGCGCCGGCAGAGGTGGTGGGCATTTAATCGTCCTGGCTAGTGTCAGGGGCCCCTTGGAGTGCCACGGTGTCCCTCAAGGTCTGCTGTATGTCCTTCAGCACCCCAACGATGGTGCCCAGGGCGGAGCTGATGGTCCTGAGCTCCTCCCTGAACCCCAAATACAGTTGGTCCTGCAGGCGCAGGGTCTCCTGCAACTTGTCCAGAACCGTCACCATCGTCTCCTGGGAGTGGTGGTATGCTCCCATGATGGAGGATAGGGCCTCGTGCAGAGTGGGTTCCCTTGGCCTGTCCGCCCCCTGTCGCACAGCAGCCCTCCCAGTTCCCCTGTGTTCCTGTGCCTCCGTCCCCTGGACCGTGTGCCCACTACCACTGCCCCCAAGTCCCTGTTGTTGTTGGGGTGGTGGGTTAGCCTGGGTGCCCTGTAGTGGTGGACACACCGCTGATTGACCTGTCCTGGGTAGGGAGGTTTGGGCCCGCTGGGTGGGTGCTGTGCTGGTGTTACCAGAGGGTGGAAGGTCGGTGTTGGGCTGTGCCTGTGCAAGGGGAACCGACTGTCCCGAGGCCCACGATGGTCCGGGCTGGTCATCAGGATCCAGTAGGGCAGAGCTGCTCTCGTCACTGTGGGCCTCTTCTGGGGGTGGAGTGGTGTTGTCTGGACCCTCTGGTGTGGTGATGGTCCTTCGGGTTCCTGCAGGGGCATAAGAGCATGATTATTGCATGTGTGTGTGTAATGGTGTGCAATGGGTGGGTGTTTGTGTACCCCAGTGCATGCATTCCTGTGTGAGAGTTTGTGTGATGATGGTTGGGGGGGTGTACTGGGTATGTGCAGTGGGCATGCTTTAGTGAGGGGTGTCCATGCTTAGTTGTGTCACGCAGGGCTTGCTGTTGGGATGGGTGGTTTGTGTCATGGGTAGATTAGTGAGGAGTTGTAGTGATAGGGGACGGGGGTGAGGGAGGGGGTGTGTGATAGCATGCAGGTAGGGTGGGGGATATGATAGTTAAGATTTGACTTACCAGTGTCCCATCCTCCACCGACTCCTGCGAGGCCCTCAGGATGCAAGATGGTCAAGACTTGCTCCTCCCATGTTGTTAGTTGTGGGGGAGGAGGTGAGGGTCCGCCGCCAGTCCGCTGTACCGCGATGTTGTGCCTGGAGACCGTTGAATGCACCTTCCCCGTAGGTCGTTCCACCTCCTCCTGATGTCTTCCCGATTTCTTGGGTGCTGTCCCACGGCGTTCACCCTGTCCACTATTCTGCGCCATAACTCCATCTTCCTGGCTATTGATGTGTGCTGTACCTGTGAGCCAAATAGCTGTGGCTCTACCCGGACGATTTCCTCCACCATGACCCTGAGCTCCTCCTCGGAGAAGCGGGGGTGTCTTTGGCGTGCCATGGGGTGGTGTGGGTGATGTGTGGGGTGGTGTATGTGGTGGTGAGTGTGGTGAGTGTAGTGGTGTGTGGTGTTTTGTGCGTGGATGTTGTGTGGGTGATGGTGTTGTGTGCCTCTGTGTAGTGGGGTTGTCTATTCTGTGCTCTCTCTCTGCCCACTTCGTGTCTACTTTTTGGTCGTAGGGGTTTGTGGGTGATGTGGGTGTGTGTTTTATATTTTGTTTGGTGTGTGGGAGTGTTGTTTGTATGTGTGTGTATTTGGAATTTTCCAATGTGGCAGTGTTTTGTAGATGTGTGTGTATTTTGAGCGTGGCGGTGTGTACCGCCAACGGAATACCGCGGTTGAAAGACCGCCGCGTGGATTCGTGGGTCGTAATAGCATGGGCGTGTTTCTGTTGCCGAGGAGGTGGAGGATTTGTTTCCACCAGTTTATCACTGACCTTTGGTGTGGCGGTGTTGTGTGGGTGTCTGAATTTTGGCGGATTCCAAGATGTGTGTCATAATTGCTGTGGCGGAATGCCGCCGCCGCAGCGGTGTATTGGCGGTCTTCTGCACGGCGGTAAGCGCCTTTTACCGCCAATGTTGTAATGACCCCCTAAATGTCATTGGAAACGAAGATCAATACGGTCTCTCAGAACGTTAGCCTCCTCTGTGCTGACCACTGGAAACTGACTGAAAGAGTGTCTGATACCTTGCTGACACAACACAATCAATCAAAGGCCAAACCTACCAAATCCAAGCAGCAGAGGAGAGAGCCAAGGTATTGCAAGGAGCCTCCCAATACACCACAAAATTGTGAGAGAGACCCTTCTCGGATTCTGGCTCAGACCCAGGGAGCTCCTGTATATCATCAGCAGACATAGCTAAAGGCCTAGATATCACCCCTCACACAGTTGATGATCTTTGAGTATTGGCCACTGAACCTTTCACAATTGTTTCTTGCAGCTAATGACCTTCTGCATCATTGGTGCACAGCTTCCTGTTATTTGATGGGTTCTACATAGTCACATCACATTGTTGAAGATGTACCTACTACTTGCCGTATTCACCCCCCATTTTGGTACATGAGGAGTGGGGGATGTGTAGACTAGGACTCCGTGTGAGTAGGTTGTTATAGCTCTTCCAACATGGACTGGATGTGGAACCATTCATTAGGGGTTCAAGCTATGAGGCAAGGCACCCACTGACCTACCACGCCCCACCAAGAGATGTCCACATGGACATATTTTACCCCAAGTGTGGTTCCTATTAAATAAGTTGTGGGTTTGGGGTGGGAAAGGAAGTCTTCTCTGCTGGTGGAGTTTGTGGTATTCCTCCCCTCTGCACTCTGTGCAAAGTTCTAAAAACTCTGCAAAGCTGAGCAGAGTTTTTTCTCTTAGGCAGCTTGCCAATGTTATGTGAGATTTCCGAACGCAGGCGTTTGTGGCAGGCCACTACTTCTCATGTTGAGAAGGCTGCCACTTACGTTAAGGAAGCTGCAGCTCAAGAAGGAAATCCACTCGAGTGGTAGAAAGAAGGTAGGACCCTCTGGCGGTCAAGGTGATGCCATTTGAGCTGATTTTACAACATGGAAGACACTCCTGGTGCTTAAATATCAGTGCGACAAGCACCACTTACCCAAACTCCACTGCTTTGCGGAACTCCGCATAGCACAACAGAGTTTTTTCAGCACTTCACTGAGTTCCATGTAGCAGAACTCCACAAACTACCTCCAGGCCTAGTTTTGGGTATTTGGGTGAAGACTTGTATGTCACCTGCCTTGGTGAGTTTTGAGTAGTATTACTATGTTTGTTAATTTCAGTTTGTTTATGCAGAACATTAATGTCTGGATGGAGAGAGGGAAGAAGTATTCACCACAGGCAGATACTTGTCTTGCATGCATGCATGCATACAAAATGTAAATGTTGAATATTGTCATGGTTGTGTCACCTGGAAGGGGAACTCACTTTCTGCTACAATGAGGGCACACCCTGATGACATCCAACACTACACGGTGCTGACATGGAATGTGCATGGCATGGAAACACCAACTAAGTGCTATCATAATCAAATGCATCTTAAGCGCCACCACATGCATTTAGTTATCTTAAAGGGTCCCACCTCATGGAAACAAAGCTCCAGAAACTCAAATCCAAATGGTATGGTCAGGGATATGGCACATCCTCATCGGCGTTTGGAGGAGTGTTAATATGGATAGCACCGGGGGTCCCTCATGTCATGAAATGCTATAGCTTTGACATTCTGGGTTGATATGTTGTGCTAGAATGACTTTTGGATGGGACAGCCTTGACAATGATAGGAGGTTTATGCACGCAATTCAGAATCAGGGAGACTTCCTCAATACGCTCACACCTGCACTTTTTTATGACGTGATGGCCCTCTGCCTGTAGGGAGGAGGGCTTTATTTGTGTTTTAGATTAAAACCTTGACTGGTCTGTGCCCTCACTGCGTGGAGCACCAAGTAGACAAGCATGCCATAATTTTTGTTCCTGGATCACAAATGGGTGGGCTCCATGACTTATGGTGTATCACCCATCCTTTAGACCACAAATACTCCTTCTATTCCCTGGTCCATGACCTCTATACGAGGATCGATTTGGTACTGGGATCCACCTACCAGGAACATCACTGGAGAAGGAGCTACGGCCCTTAGAGAGGCATTTGTGAACTGGCTGACTGAGCTTGATCACCTCCGAGATCTAAGAAAGGCATATAAGTAGAAATGTGTTTAAGTAGACATGACTATAAATATCACCTGACTAGATTACACGCTGAAGGCAACCATGCGGGGAGACATCAGCACCTCTCAATTGGAGCTATTAAATAGGATGACGCCTCCCTGGCCACCATACTAATCACCATTAATGACACCTTTCTCTACTATTAACACACAATGTACACCGCAAATCTGGCTTCCACCCCTGAGCAGATGGAGGCAGTTCTGGGGGTTCTCCCTCTGACCCAACTCTCCCAATTAAAGACAGCTCACCTTGACAAGCTCATTTAACTCAAAGAATTATGAACAACCGTTGCTCAGATAGCCTGGAACAAAATGCCGGGGACGGATGGACTTCCAATTGGGTATTACTCCACATACTCAGCGCTCCTCATTCAGGCCTTGTTGGAAGTGTTCAATGAGGTGCCAGCTCATGGTCAGCTCCCAGACTCGCAGCATGAGGCATTAATAGAAGGCCTACCAAAACCGAGACATGATCTACTGGATGCACGCTCATACAGGCCACTACCTCTCCTTTACCCTAACTGTAAAATGCTAGGTAGGATCCTCACTAACAGATTCCTTCCCTTGGTCAGGGTTCTAGTCCATGCAGACCACCCTGGGTTTATCATGGATTGCACTACTTTTCTTAACATCAGATGTCTTCTGCAAATTGTCCACAATACTCCACAGACCACATACGACCAGGTTTCAGAGTCCTTGATCCTCTTAGCTGGGAGTTTCTGCTGGCTTTGACCCAGAATTCCTGAAGTGGTTTTGCACTTTATACTCCAACCTGGTGGGCAGAGTAAAAACAAGACAACTGATAGACAGCACTTTTCCGATCTCCAGCGGTACAAGGCAGGGCTGTCCACTCTTGCAGTTACTCTTTTCAATTGCGATGGAGCCTCTTGCTTGCTGCCCGTTCCTGCATGCTCGGTGTTGGGGGGTCCAAGAACTGGACACTCATCATATTGTGTCACTTGACATTGATGACGTACTAATATACTTATGTAATAGCATGACTTTCCTAAAGGATTTGACGACTCTCCTGGACACCTTAGGAGACATCTCAGGCCTTTGGAAGAAGTGGTCAAAGTCCTGCTTGTTTCCCCTTGCCCAGATCCTGGTACCTTTTAGGGCTGCTCTTTCGAACCATCACCTGCAATGGTGCCATGATCCCTTTAAGTATTTTGGCATATAAAGCTACTCTGTGGATGCCCTTAAAGATGCCAACCTGGGCTGCGCTATTTGCACTATCCATGGAATGCTCCCTTTCAGATTCTCCCTGCCACTCTCCCCATTGGGGCGAGTGGAGCTAGCTAAGATGTTGATACTTTCAATGTTGTTGTACGTCTTTGCCGCACTGCCAATAGTGATTCCCAGGAGCTTCTTTTGGGAGCTGAATGGCTTTTTATTGGACCTGATGTGGGGGAGAGACTGACTTCACGTAGCCCAACTTCTACAGGGATGTATAGGCACACCCAACTTCAGGCTTTTCTATGCTGCAGCACAACTACAGTGGTCTCTATGCTGGCTTGGTGTCTCCCAGTGCGGAAAGGGAGATAGTACATGATCAAGACTCGGCATGATCAGATTATACACTTGGCTGTCAGACCGCATATGCACTCCACTTAAAGGAACTCATTTGATGATGATGGCCTGAGCGTTTTAGTGCCAATTTGTACAGGGCAAGTCCTCCATCCCCCAAAGCCTCCAGTGATCCCCATAACCCAGGTATCGGGCAAACCTACTTTGTTTGCAAGCCACGACTTGACCCCTTGGATAGAGGCACAGATGGTGATGGTAGGGGTGTTTTTTCAATAAAGGATCTTTTATGACCTATGTGGACATTATGGACACCATTTCCTTGGCTCAGGGCATTTGTTAACATATCATGCCATCCATCAATTGCTACAAGACACTTGGGGTGCTAGCGATGCAGAACCATTGCAATCGGCCATCCCACACACACTCTGCTATCAGGCATTGGCAAGAAGTGGGCCATTTTGATGTTATATGAAGCCTTAACCATGGGTGCCAATGCAGTCATGGAAGGAGCGCTCAACAGATGGAATGCAGATGAAATGCAGTCCTCCAATTAATCCTGAAAAGAGGAACAAGAGCTCTTTAACAGGTGAAAGAGTTCTCCCACATTAGAAGATTCCACTTCACCCAGTTCAAGTACATACACCAGGCATACCTATCCCCCAGCGCTTTTCTGTATCTGTACCTGAATGACCAATCCGGTTGAGGCAGGGTTCTACCACATGGTGTGGAGCTCCTGAGAATTTGGCCTAGAGCCAAATGGGACAAATATCTCTACAGGTTTATTTACCTTATTTTGTTTAAAAGGCTGATAGCAATTGCAGAAGGCTGGCACGTTTGTAGATGGGTACCTATGGTACTTACACCTTTTACCAGATCCAGTTATCCCTGATTATTGAAATGTAGGCAGTGTCTAGAAGCCAGGCTCTCTAAAGGTAGCTGTAGCTGAGCAGCCAAGTCTTAACTAGGAGACATGCAAAGCTCATGCAAAACCACTGTAGTCACACAGTACTCATACACGTGAAAGAAAACACTCAGGCCCTCCTTACAATATTGGTGGTATTGACCGCCTTCCGCCACGGTGACAGCCGCCAACATACCGCCACCATGGCTACCAGCCGGCAACGCGTATTATGACCGCTGATGGTATTCCGGCAGAAATCTGCTAGATCGCTGCCGGTCATGGCGGCAGACAGCAGTAAGGCGGCGCTGCTAACAGCAGCACCGCCACGCCATCAAAACACTGCCGACCGTATAATGAGCAATGATACAGCCTGGCGGTGTTTTGCTGGTGGACGCTGCTGCTGACAGCAGCGCCACGGACCGTCTCCAGCCGGAGGACCCCCTGCAAACAGGTACGTCGGGTTCTCCGACCAGAGGGGGGATGGGGGTGTTGTGTGTATGTGTGTGGAGGGTGTATATTTTGGGATGCGTGCATCTGGGTGTGAGTCACGTTGGATGCATGCGTGAATGAGTGATTGTTAGTGTTGTGTGTTGTGGATGCATGTGTGTGACAAGGTATATTGGTGTGTGTTGTGGTGTGTGGGTATGTATGTGTGCATGCGTGGGTGGAGGTGGGTATGCGTGTGTACATGTGTGTATGTGGGTGCATGTGTGGGTGTGTATTTGTGCGGGGGCAGGAGCAGGTGGGGAAGGGTGGGGGAGGACTCTGGGGAGAGGTTGGGTGGTGGCTTTCAGACCCCTATCAGTGCCAGGTAAGGAATTCCCTGGCACTGACAGTGCCTACAACCATGGTTTTCGTGGCAGTACAAAAACCACGAAAACCAAGGTGGTAGGCCGGGTCGTAATCCCGAGGGTGGGAATGTGACGGCCGCCGGGCTGGAGACAAAATCACATTTTTTGTATTGCCAGCCTGTTGGCGGTATTACCGCTGCTTTAACTCCGACTGCCAGGGTTGTAATGAGGGCCTCAGTGTTATAAAAATAAAGGTACTTTATTTTGGTGACGCAATTGCCAAAAATACCATAGAGACTAAACTCCCTTACGAGGTAAGTAATACACAAATTATTTACACAAGAGTGCAAAAACAGGTGTAAAAACAATTAGAAAACAGTGCAAATAATGAAAATCACAATAGTTAGAAATGGGCCTAGGGGGAACACAAACCAGATACTAAGATAGTGGAAAGTGAATGTTGGTTTCCCACCTAGGCAAGGTAGTGGGTCTCTGGGAGACCTAGAAAACACCAAAGGTAAATACTAGAGCCCACCCAAGAGGCCAGGAAAGTAGGAGTAATGTACAAGAACTTTCCTGGAACACACAGAAACATCAGAAAGAAGATTATGCAAGAACCTCAAGAGACTGTAAGACATCAACAGTGGATTCCTGGACCTGAAGACTTGTGAAGAAGGGGACCAAGTCCAAGAAGCACAGAAGAGACCCGGGAGAGAAGGAGCCCCTGCTAAAGGAGCCCCTGCTAACTTCGATGAAGGTTCAAAAGAAGAACCACTGGTGAAGAACTACAGTACTACTGCACCGCAGAAGACGGATGAGGGCCCCTGGTTGGTGCAGATGTAGTCCCACGCCGGATCAAAGATTGCAGTCTGATTTGCATCAGTGGAGTTGGCACATGCAAAGCTCACGGTTAGCGGAAAATGCCTCTGCCCGGGACCAGGAGGGACCTGGTAGATTCTACCCAGGAGGGGGATTCAGAGGGAGCTCTCAACAACTCACAGAGCCCACAGAAGACCAGGCAGCGCATACAGCAGTACCACTACACTGGGACAAAGAAAGTGCAAATGGAGGGCGATGCAGCACTACAACAAAGGACGATGTGCATCCCAGGATAGAGTGCTGGGGGCTGGAGCTGCACAGTGGACAAAGAACTTTGTGGAAAGATGCCAACAAGCCTTGGCAACTACAAAACATGCAGTGTAAGGGGGCACTGTCTTGCGTGGCAAGGCAAGCTCTTACCTCAACCAAAGCTGGCCAGTAGGATGTCAGGACCGTCAGAACCACTTCAGTCCACCACCCATGATGCAGGATCTACCCAACTTGTCAGGAGAGAGGACCCACGCTACCAGACGTCAATGCAGTGAGGTGCCTGCTGAAGCAGGAGAGTGAGTCCTTCACTCCAAGGGAGATTCCTTCACTCTTGTGGTGCAGGCTGAAGACAGGCTATCCTCTGAGGATGTACAACTGAGAAACAGTTGCTGGAAGGAGCTGAAGATACAATGCTGCAGAAGTCGTCTTTGCTTCATTGTTGCAGTTTGTAGAGTTCCTGAAGGGTCCAGATGCAGTTTCTTCAGTGAGAAGGTGAAGTAGAGGATGCAGAGGATTCCTGCTGGAGTCTTGCAATCCGGATCTGAAGAACCACCCAAAAGAGAGACCCTAAATAGCCCTGCAAAGGAAATTGGTCAGCTAAAGAGGTAAGCACCTATCAGGGGATGGCTCTGATGCCACCTGCTGGCACTGGCCACTCAGATGCTTCCAGGGTTCCCTGCCAACTTGGAACCCAAGATTACAAAACCCAGGGACCCTGTGGAAGAGCTCTGAGCACCACCCCTGGGTTGGTGATGGACAGAGGAGTGGGCACTTCCCTTTCCTTTGTCCATTTTTGCATCAGTGCAGAGACTGGGCTTCCCTGAACTGGTGTAGACTGAATTATGCAAGGAGGGAACCAAAGGCTACCCCTCCCAAGTCTGTAACACCTATTTCCAAAGGGAGAGGGTAGAACACCCCTCTTCCAAAGAAAATCCTTTGGTCTGCCTCGCTGGGCTTGAAATGCTCGAGTAACAGGGGGCAGAAACCTGTCTGAGAGGTGGCAGCAGCTGGGGCAGCCTGGAAAACCTCAGAAGGCTGCAATGGAAATACTGGGGGTCCTCTAAGGAGCCCCCCGAGTGCATGGAATCATACTGACAATACTTGCAAAAGCCTTGGGGTATGATTCCAACATGTTTGATACCAAACATGCCTATGCTTGGAGTTACCGTTATGTAGCTGGGCACGCATAAAATGGCACCTCACACTCACAAAGTCCAGGGAAATAGTTGTGGAGGTCATGGGGGCACCTCTGCTAGTTCAACGGTGCCCCCACACAGGTACTCTGTACCCTGCCCTCAGGGCTGGAGGGCCTGCTATAAGGGTGACTTATAAGTGACCTGGTGCAGTGCATATGGCAGTGAAAGGGTGCATGAACCTTTTCACATTGGCTGCAATGGGAGTCCTGCAGAAGCCTTTGCATGGGCTCCCTATGGGTGGCAAAAAAAATGTTGCAGCCCATAGGTATCCCCTGAAACCCCAATGCCCTGGGTATCTAGGCACCATATACTAGGGACTTATATGTATGACAATTTTTGGTGAAATACTTGGTTACCAGTTTGCAACAATATTTAGAGGAGACAGAGCATAATCAATGGGGTCCTGGTTAGCAGAATCCCAGTAAACACAGTCAAGCACACTGACATCAGTCTGAAAATGGGAGTAACCATGGCAAAAAGAGGGTACTTTCCTACAGCAATGCAATGGAAGGCACCCACGATGCCAGATACCACCAAATGGCTTCAAATGGTACTACAGTGAGCAAAGGATGGGGCATGTGTATTGTGCTCCCTGTAGGACAAGCGGCTTCTGTGTACGGGGAGTGAGAGCTGGACTTTGAGGCCAAAAATGACTTTAACCCACCATGGAGCGTTTATTCGATAATGTAGAGATACCACCCTCCCAGTTACACAAACATGCATTACCATTTACAATGACTGAACTGCGATGGGTTAGGGGTTCCCCCTCACAACCATGGCTGTGCACCCCTCACTGTTGTAGTTATTGCACCCCCTATGTTCTGAATAAGCGACTCACCCACACCCCCACAAACAAATAATTCTGACACTTTCAATTCTCATTTTGTTAATCTGGAAATTTGCCTAATTTGAATGTACATGTTAGACCATGAATATCACACTAACATCTGTGAAATGTATGTGTAATTCTACTTTGAATTGTGAAGTATGTTTGAGCAATCCACCAACATCTGGAGATGCCTTTCTCTCGGTTTCCCTCTCCTTCCTTTTTCTTACCTCCTTGACTCTGCAGTTATTATTGTGGATGTAAAATAATAAAAAACTGCGTTGCAAAAAAAAAGGAAAGGTTTGGGCCGGGCAAAAGGTTTACTTTTCCAGGTTGAAATGGCAGTTCAAAACTGCACACACACACAGGATAAAATGGCAGGCCTGGAATATCTTTGAAGTGCTACTTAATTGGGTAGCAATATGAGTGCTGCAGACCCACTACTAGCATTTAATTTATAGGACCTGGGCACAGGCAGTGCCTCTTTAATAAGGACTTACAAGTATCTTAAGTGTGCCATTTTGGTATAAGACCATCTAACATGGTTATGGAGAGAACACAAGTGCTCTAACATTGGTAGCAGTGGTAAAGTGTGCAGTGTCCAAGAGGCAACAAAAATTAATTCTGCAAAAAACAGCAAGAGTGAAGGCAAAACGTTTGGAGATGACCCTGCAGAAAGTACTAAGTCCAGCAGCATTACTCTTGTAAAGGGAAGTTTGGGCCAAATTCTACCAATCACTGCATGGTTGAATTTGTCCCACAAGCCTCCAGAAATGTGAGCGCAACTAGATTCGACTTCCCCTAGTGCTATTTTCTATTACTTGGGGGTCTCAAGCAGTTGGGGCCAGAGGGCTACTTCTTGGGTTGATTTTGTACTTGAGCTTCAGATAAAGAATTCAAATGGCCATGAGGTATTGTGCACCCTATGGTGGAACTCTGGGGAATCTCACAGAGTTTTTGTGTAACGCTCTGGAGATCCACCCACCCCTGAAACAACTAGCAACACAGGGCCTAATTGATAAACTGCACTTTGCAGCATTTTATGTTGTACTAGAGTAATTCTATAAAACCTACTACAAAGTTCTATTGACAAACTACAATTTTGTAGAACCTTACCTGTGTAACTTACACTTTTGTAGTACCAATGCACCTGGTTCACAAAGGTAGGATTACACTTTTATGTAGGTGTACCATTTTTTTGCTTTTTTGCTTTCACAAACTCTAACGTAATAGTAGGTTTATGACTGTGGAGACTATTTTTTTATGTATAGAATTCTCTGCATGAGTGCAGAATGTCCACATTAGTAAACTTAAGGGCTGATTTAGAGTTTGGCAGAGGGGATGACTCCATCACAAACGTGACAGATATCCCGTTGGTCGTATTACAATCCCATTATAGCCACTGGAGATTGTTATACGGTGGACAGGATATCCGTCATGTTTGTGATGGACTAGCCTGTGTGCCAAACTCTAAATCAGGCCCTTAGTGTTAAACTGGCATTAAGGAGAGGGCCAGTGTCATTCAAGCACTGCAGGAGAGTTGCCCCGCACCGCTGCTCAATTGCTGGGAGATGCTGGACAGAGACTCTGGACAATCTGATGGAGACACAGTTGTCTCTGGGTTAGATATTGATGGGTGCCCCCTCCTGGCTGTCACCTCTATGACCACAGACAAGGTTATGTAAAGACCAGGGCACCTTGATGGACCCATGTGGCTCAACAAGGCATATAGTGGGCTTCTCAATCTGGAAAAGACTGCCGTGGAGCAACCAATGAATTCACCAGTGTGGCTTTGACCTGGCTGGGCGACATTTGCTGTACAGTTCTAGTAGCTGGTAATGTGTGTTACAGTTTTGAGTGAATGTTGGCCTTCTCGTGCATTGAGGTGATGGGTTGTTATAAACTTGCAGCAAGAGGTGGCAGGAGGGAAAGGGAGAAAGAAAGATGTGGCGTACAGTACAAAAGTTTGGTACACAGGGTGCAAGGTGTTTGCTGGAGGACTTCCAGGTAACTCCACGAGATGTCCCTAACTGAGTCTTTGGGCCACATGTAGAAAGTCTTTTGGGCCTTGCAAACAGTGAAAATCGCTGTTTGCGAGGTGCAAAAGCCACATTGCGATGCCCATTCCAATTTTGTGAGTCGGTAACCTGGTTACCGACTCGCAAAATGGGACTGTGAGTCGCAAATAGGAAGGGGTGTTCCCCTTTGTATTTGCGAGTCGCAGCATGATGTGGGATTGCTTTGTGACCACGAAAGCGGACGTAAAGCAATCGCAGTTACCACCAGTGTCACACTGGTGGTAACCCATTCGCAAAAGGGAAGGGGTCCCCAAATAGGGCCTCATTATGACCCTGGCAGCCGGCAGTAAGCTGGCGGTAACAAAGCCAACAGGCTGGCGGTTTTCCGCCATCTATTATGACTGTGGTGCATTAGCCACGTCCAACATTCATAATCCCCAGGGCAGGACCACGGCGGTAAACAATGCCATGGAAAGGCTGGCGGTAAGGGGAACTGAGGGTGCCCCTGGGGGCCCCCATGCACAGCCCCATCATGCATTTCACTGCCCGAATTTCAGGCAGTGAAATGAGTGACGGGTGCTGCTGCACCCGCTGCACATCAACATTGCCGCTGGCTCTATTACGAGCCGGCTGCAATGTTGATGTGAGTTTTCCGCTGGGCCAGCGGACGGAAGCACTGTTATCATCCGCAGGCCCAGTGGAAAAGTCATAATAGGGAGCCAGATATACCGCCAGCAATGGCACTATACTGGCTCCCCCACAGCTTCAGCGGTCTTTTTAAAAGACCGCCAAAGTTGTAATGAGGGCCTCAATGTGCTAAAATATTAAGAGTGAACATTGGGTATCAAGAAAACCTTTGTATTTCCAAAATGGGCACAAGATAAGGTGTTGAGAAGCAGTGGTTATATGAACATCTCTGAATTCTGGGGTACCCATACTAACATGTGAATTACAGGGCATTTATCAAATAGACGTCTCTTTTACACACTGTTTTACATGTGGAAATAACAAATGTAGAGAAAGACAAGGGCCAATAACACTTGTTTTGCTAATCTATGTTCCCCCCCAAGTCTCACTATAAAAATGGTACCTCGCTTGCATGGGTAGGCCTAATGCTCGCGACAGGAAACACAAAATGGACACATGACATTTTTACATTGAAATCTGACGTGTTTTTTGCAAAGTGCCTAGCTGTAGATTTTGGCCTCTAGCTCAGCCGGCACCTAGGGAAACCTACCAAAACTGTACATTTTTGAAAACTAGATATGTAGGGGGATCTGAGTTGAGATGACTTGTGGGGTTCTCACCAGGTTCTGTTACCCAGAATCCTTGGCAAAGCTCAAAATGTTGCCAAAAAACACTTTTTCCTCACATTTCGGTGACAGAAAGTTCAGGAATCTGACAGAAGCCACAAATTTCCTTCCACCCAGCATTCCCGCAAGTCTCCTGATAAAAATGGTACCTCATCTGTGTAGGTAGGCCTAGCACCCGTGACATGAAATGCCCCAAAACACAACATAGACACATCACAGTTTCCCAAAGAAAACAGAGCTGTTTCTTGCAAAGTGCCTAGCTGTGGATTTTGGCATCTAGCTCAGCCGGCACCTAGGGAAACCTACCAAACCTGCACATTTTTTAAAACTAGACACCTAGGAGAATCCAAGATGGGGTGACGTGTGGGGCTCTCACCAAGTTCTGTTACCCAGAATCCTTTGCAAACCTCACAATTTGGCCAAAAAACACATTTTCCTCTAATTTCAGTGACAGAAAGTTCTAGAATCTGAGAGGACCCACAAATTTCCTTCCACCCAGCGTTCCCCTAGGTCTCCTGATAAAAATGGTACCTCACTTGTATGTGTAGGCCTAGTGCCCACAACAGGAAATGCCCCAAAAAACAACTTGGACACATCACATTTTCCCACAGAAAACAGAGCTGTTTTTTATAAAGTGCCTAGACGTGGATTTTGGTCTATAGCTCAGCCAGCACCTAGGGAAACCTACCAAATCTGCACATTTTTGAAAACTAGACACCTAGGAGAATCCAAAATGGGGTGACTTGTGCGGCTGTCACCAAGTTTTGTTACACAGAATCCTTTGCAAACCTCGCAATTTGGCCAAAAAACACCTTTTCCTCTCATTTCGGTGACAGAAAGTTCTAGAATCTGAGAGAAGCCACAAATGTCCTTCCACCCAGCGTTCCCCTAGGTCTCCCGATAAAAATGGTACCTCACTTGTGTGGGTAGGCCTAGCGCCTGCAACATGAAAAGCCCCAAAACACAACATGGACAAATCACATTTTCCCAAAGAAAACAGAGCTGTTTTTTACAAAGTGCCGAGATGTGGATTTTGGCCTCTTGCTCAGCCAGCACTTAGGGAAACCTACCAAACCTGCACATTTTTTAAAACAAGACACTTGGGAAATTCAAGATGGGGTGACTTGTGGTGCTCTCACAAGGTTCTGTTATCCAGAATCCTTTGCACACTTCAAACTTTGGCCAGAAAAACACTTTTTCTTCACATTTCGGTGACAGAAAGTTCTATAATCTGAGATGAGCCACAAAGCTGAGGGAGGCCTGGGAGGTGTGACTTGCATGGATCCCCCAATGTTTTCTTACCCAGAATGCTCAGCAAACCTCAAATTTAAGAAATCAAAAAATCTACAAAATCTATTTTTCCCACATTTCTGTGCGGGATCACCACACCGGGACATATTTCTTACCACCCAACGTTCCCCGCAGTCTCCAGGTAAAAATTATACCTCACTTCTGTAGGTGGCTGTGACAGGGAAGAGCCAACAACATGTCCAAATTGAGGGGGGACCAAAGTGGGTCCAAAAGGGCAATTTAAAAAAAACATTTTTAGGCTGACAAGTGCAGCATAATGTTTATCGGTATAGATGAGACAATGCTGGGTGGTAGGAATTTTGTGGATTCTTACAGATTCCAGAAGGCTCCATCACAAAAATGTGATAGTGATAGTGCATACAAATACATATTAGTCGCTGTTGATTCATGCTCCAGATTTGTATAGTTGTGGCCACAATGCTTGGCTGACTCTCGGACTGTTATTAAAGATTTGCGAGCCTTTATCAGTACATATGCAGTTGCGGCGTTCCATTCGGACCAGGGCCCTGCTTTTGCCTCAAGGGCATTCAGGGACACCATGGCTTCGTTGGGGGTCCAACTGCAGTATTCGTCTCCATTTCATCCCGAGGGAAATAGTGTTGTGGATCGATTAAACTGCAATTTAAAGCAATCCTTAACAGCCAGAGTCTTAGGTACAGGTCGTACTTGGCTTAATCACCTGTATAGAGTTCACAGAGCACTAAATAACATGCCTAGAAGGTCTCTGGGGGGTCGTACTTCATATGAGTGCCTGTTCGGAACTCAAATGTTTGTTCTGGATCTTGATGGTCCTGGTGTGGAGGCAGCAGAAACACCTTTTGACATAAATGAACGTGTCACTGTCTTACAGGAATTACAACAGTTCCGTGATGATAATTCTGCCAAAAGTGCAGCCTCCACAGGAATTAAGGATGTGCCAGTAACATCTACCGGCTGGATTCCCAGAGTTGGGGATCTTATATGTGAAAAAGTCGCAGTGAAAAAGGAACTTGGCCCTTCTTATTGAGCACCAGTCCCTGTACTAGGGATACACAATACCAGAACTGTTATTCTACCATTGTTTGCAGGTGCCAAAGAAAATCATTTTGTTTCAATTGGCAATGTCAAATTATACCATGTGGCCGATCCTGCACAGCCGACCAAGAGGAACATCCAGTAGTTCCCGAATCCCCATCACTACTCGTGAAGAAGTTCCACTACAAGTTGTTTATACCAACACTGATACCTCTCCGAGCTTGGGGAGGGTGGAAGATGATCTTGCATTAGCTCCACTAACACCAACTAACTAAGAAACATTTGACCAAGTCAACTCGACTACATTCCAAACAGATGGTGCTGTCTATAGTATGCCACCACAGGAAACACCAACTCCACCACTGACAACGGCTACGCCATTTGCACGAACTGCCTCTGGTTATTTGGCCAACTTCAACGATGATTTCTCAGACTCATTCGCCTCTTCGACAGCTGACTTGTCAAGCGCACGTAAGCTAACAAACTGGCTTAAAGAAATGTATTTCATTTTTCCATGAAACTATTTATGGCTTTCTCTGACTGTCATAGCATCTCTAGTCTGGATTGGTTTTGTTATTACCTTTTTCTTATTGATACGTGGTCATTTTCTTCGTGAAAGATCAACAGTTGAACAGGTGGTGGAAGTTTTGAAACCACATTTTTTGTCACACAAAGTCCGAAGAGATTTATCGTTTGTGAACATTTCCACAGTGCCAATTCCTGATGGGATTGTTTGGGCCCAAGTAATGTTTGATATATATGGTCCCACGGAAATTATTCAAATACCGTATGTGTTCAAATTACCAATGAATGATATAGTAATACCAGGCATTGTATCTAATAATTGGGACGTGAAAACAGTTGATTCTACGATGACAGAACTGCAATATTAAACTATCTTTGAAAACGAAGATGTTTACCAATTCAAAGAAAATTATGGTGATATGTTTTGCTATAATTATTATGGGCACCACTTCATACATAGAGCGAGCAGTCCCAAAATGATCTTTAATTACACGCAAAGGGAACATTGTCCAACTCCACCGAGGGGAGTTCTAAAACATATTCTGAAAGGTTTGCATATTTTTCTGGGCAGAATCAAAAGAATGCTGAGTCGTATTACTTTAAGGTACCACCTACTAAGGGTATACATATGTTATTGACTGATATGAAATTTATATATTCAGTATCCTTTGTTTCCTGGTTATCAATAGAAGGCTATGAATATTGGTCTAAATCATTTGATCTGAAAAGTGTCTGGGGAACAAAAAATTGGCAAATTAAGGGAAAAGAAACATTGTTTAGAGCATGTCTTATTCCTGTTCAGATGATCTTCTTAAATGAAACCATGCAACAAACGAGTTGTTTAGGTATACCTGGCCCTGCAAAATTTGACAAATGCCAAAAATACACGAATGCAACTAAAGATGAGCTCAATGAGTGGGTCCAGAATGGTATGTTTAATGCTTCACTGACATGTCCAGGCAGGTGGTTATTGTGGCCAATAGATACAAACGGGTGTCATCAACGTTTCATTAACTCCTCGGGGGGTTTAGGAATAGTAGGCCGGACCCTTGCTATATATCGCCAGAACATGCAGATATCATTACAACATATAGGGGGTCATTCTGACCCTGTCGGTCCAAGACCGCCAGGGCCACGAATGACGGAAGCACCGGCAACAGGCTGGCGGTGCTTCCAAGCCCATTCTGACCGCGGCGGTAAAGCCGCGGTCAGAAAACCGGTGCAGGCGGTTTCCCGCCGTTTTTGCCCTGGCTGGGCAAATCCGCCAGGGCAGCGCTGCAAGCAGTGCTGCCCTGGGGATTCTGACCCCCTTACCTCCAGCGTGTTTCTGGCAGTTTTCACCGCCAGGAAGAGGCTGGCGGTAAGGGGTGTCCTGTGGCCCCTGGGGGCCCCTGCACTGCCCATGCCACTGGCATGTGCAGTGCAGGGGCCCCCTAACAGGGCCCCATGAAGCTTTTCACTGTCTGCCTAGCAGACAGTGAAAAGCGCGACGGGTGCAACTGCGCAACATCCTCACTAAACGCGGTTAAAGAACACCTCAATCTCTTGTCTAACACCACTGACTTACAAGATTTCTTGTCAGGCCCCAGAACACCACGTAGGAAACGTTTCTTATATGCAATATACAATGAAATATGGAAACTTTCCCAATAAAATGCTGCTGAGCGGTTAAGGCAAATAGATCAGGAAAATCTAAAAAAGGCATTAGCTGTTGTGGATAATGGGATTAACACTTGGTCTGACCGGATGTATACACTTAAAAACATTGTCTCTTTTGTTATAGACATTACAGTATACAATCTGATACATCTGCTTTATACCATGGACAGAGTCAGACCAGGTCCATTATGCAATTGGGTTGGACGCTTCAAACATTGAAGGTGGGTCGCATTCCATGGCAGCACGTCAGTGCAAGGGAGATATTTTCTTCTTTTAATCTAACGCGACAACAACAACTAATGGCTAAGAAAGAAATGACTTATGTCATGCTTAACATCGAGAAATTAGAAAAGTTGCCTTTTACCGTGGCCAAAATACCATCGGCAGAGTGGTTAATACATGGGGTTATTAATCTGCCTATTTCAATACTACAATGCACCTCCTGTTTGAAATACATTCCGGTAGGCAGATATGAAAAGCTGAGAGATAGTTTCATCCATGAAGTGTTGGATCTTCCCTTCTCGTACAAATGTTTCAATGGCATGAAAGAGGTCTTTCTTAGCGGTAGTGAATGCAAGACTTTTGTCAGCCATTCGATGATTTGTAAACAGCTGTCCTTGCATGGGGCGTGTAACGCCTCGGCTGCAAACTTGGCCTGTTATCTAAAGGGAGTTCCAGTCCCCTTGATTAGACCCACGTTCCAGGTGCTTTCAAACGGCAGCTACGTCCTTCTCAATAGTGAAGACTATTGTGGCATGCGATTCGGAATAGTTTCCGTTGTTTCGGTCTCTAAAGTCCTTACATGCTGCGGGAACGTATTGTTTCGCCCCAATGAATTCAAGGAGGTAGTTGATAATTGTCCTTACATTGCTACTTCAAACGTGAATTTTGACAAGTTAAGTAGACTCAAGGCTTTATTGTTTCAAAAGCATGTGGCCCTTACATCTGCGCGCAAGACCTACACAGTGGCAAGGTGGCAAGGTCATCAGCAGAAATACAGTCCCTGTTAAATACTAACTTTCCGAGACACTTTGGTGAACTCGTGGGACTAATATTTTATGCGTCCAGCACAACTGAAATACCACATTTTTTCAAAGCTGTTGGTTCTGGTTTTGTTCACACCTTCTCCTCCATATTCGGTTTGATACCTTTAGCTATCTACTAAATTTTTGGTAGTATTTTGGGGGGATTTCCGATAACTTTGGCTTTATTAGCCAGCATCCTGCTGTTGCTGTTGTTTATGCGCAATGGCGACAAGGACAAATGACGGCGCTTCAATCAGCGCTGCTGTGTTGTGAACGTATGATGCAGCATTTTGGAGCAGCACTCCTGGAGAATGGAGTTTGACTGGTCTTTGTCATTCAGACCTATTTTGTATTGTGCCTTTGGTGCTCTTTTGAACATGCACTGGAAGTTTGTCTTTCACAGCAGTGCCCCACCAGCGATGGATGCTGATTTGTTGATGTTCTCGCTGAGGGTTCATTACCAGACGTGCGCACTGAGGCTGCATTTGCTACGTAAAGCTAATTATGAGTTACCCTTCCAGGAGGAAGTTGACATCAACTCATCAATGGGCACTCCATGGGATGCCGCCTTGGTTGATACTGGGGCTATGGAACACGCTTGCTCCTCGATCATTTTTGGCGCAGAATTTGCTGTTCTGTCATCAGCCGAAGTGGAAGATCTCCTACTTTCCATGACTCGTACTTAATTTCAAACTTTTCTAAATTGACATTTCCATTGAATTCGGTTATAAGCCACATGCTTATGTTTTAAATTGCCAAGTAGTGAGCTTGTGTGTCTTTTTAACTTGTCAACATTAAGTAGGGTTTTATATATATCTTGGGTTGAGAAATTTTAGTTTTGGCTTGAACCACTTTCTACCGACAAGGGGAGGGTGTTGTGTAGCCATTTCAGTTATAGCTCAATGCACGTTAGTTTAATACATTAGGCCACTGTGCACCTTGGCCTAGATATATTTTATTCAGCTTTGCATTGTTATTGTTACAATAACCATTTTTACGGTCTTGTTTTCATTTCTTCTATCTGTTTTGCTTAGCCCAGCACTGTGTTCTCAAACAACACATTCTTGATCACTCTGTGCTTCAGTAAAGGCTACAGTTTGGTACATTGCCGGTGAACGTGGTAGAAGTTTAGTCTCCAACATTCGTAGAAAATACACATCCTTACGTAGGGACATTTTCTTAGAACATCAGCTGTGTTATTATAAAAACACTTCCTAGTCCCATTACACGTCAAGAGGGAGATTCCAGCCAGGGAACCACAACTGTACGCTGAATGCTTCACTGCAGATGCTAACGCAGACTACAGGCCTTTGCTCAGGTATGAGGGTTGATGTCCTCCCGGGGGAGCCTGAAAGGCAGGATTAGAGCTTAACATGCCGTGCTCAAAATATGATTTGGATAGAAAATAGTCCATCGATTCTAGTGGCAATATGATAGCATTATTCTGATGCTTTACTCTCATCGTCATCATTTTAATATTGTTGTGTTGTGTAGTTCTGGTTATTGCAGCTCACTCTTTGCTATCTAAAATGCAGTTGTTTTATTAAACCAATCTTTAAAACTTATACTGCTTTTACTGTCATTTATATATGAGACCAAATTGTGAATAGGAGAACCGGGTGCGACCTGAGTGACCATGACTTCCCTGAGAAGTATGATATGTAATGCGCTCGGCTGCCCAATCATCTCTACCTTTCGGGAGAGATGAGGCACTGCTAGTTAGCTGGAGCAAAACCCAGATTCGGAGCAACAGGTGTCACCCACTGTGGGTCAGACTCAGTCTCCCACACTGTGGATGATCTTGCTGTTCAAACTCCAGTAGTCTCATTAGAATAATGAGAGCCTACGCGACAAGGGGTCGCAAAAAAATAAAACTCCATGGTGTCTAGTGGTTTCTGCCCTCTTTGGGGGCAGATTGGCCTAACAAAAATAGGCCGATCTGCCCCCAAGGGGGGTAGAAATGGCTAATTACAATTTGACCCCCAGGGGAGCGACCCTTGCCTAAGGGGTCGGTTCCCATATGTAAAAAACAAAAGCAAACCTAAACAAAAATATAAATCTGGTGTCTAGGAGTTTCTTCCCTTCCTGGGGGCAGAGTAGCCTAATTATAATAGGCTGATCTTGAGAAGGCCTAAAAATATTTTGCCCCCTGGGGAGCGGGCTTTGCCGAAAGGTCTTTCCTTTCCTTTTATGCCTCTGCCCGACCCCTCCGCCCGAGCGGGAGAGAAATGCTCAGCATTTCTCTTCCGCATCCTTCCAGCGCGATGGGAGGTGACATCTGCTGAGGTCATCAAGCGATTGTGTGCTGATGTCATCAGACCTCACTGGGTGGGTCGGGGTGAAAGGGGAAGCAATTCCCCTTCCAGCCCTGCCCTGGGGGGTGGCCCTCAGCGGGAGCACTGGCGTTTCCCCCGAAGGACGGTACCAGGACGTAATGGTTACACCCGTGGCACCTCAGCGCCGCAGCCACAGACATAACCATTACGTCCATGACGGGGAAGGGGTTAAAGACCCAGGGGGACCCTATGGGAGACATGGGGAGATAGGCAAAAATTTAACAAATATAAAAAAAATTGGTGGGGATGTAGGCAAAAATCTTTCTTTTTATTACATATAAGTCACCCCTTAGTTACCCTTATACCCTAGTTACCCCAAAGGGCAGGGTCCAATAAAGGTTGGGCATGTGCTTTTTAAGTTTAACATGTCCAGATTGTGAAACTATTTTTCTTTCACCATTGCAAAGCATATCTCTCCACAGAATAGCATTGGGATTGCCTTAAAACATCTTTTAAGTATAACTTCCCAATGGGCCGAGACAGAAATATGGAGTTTGGTGTCCCTAGACTCACAATTTAAAATCACAACTTATGGTGAAATTATAAGTTTGAAAATAGCACTTTTAGAAAGTTGGCATTTTCTTAATTTAACCATCCTGTGCCTCTGCCTGTCCCTGAATACACGTCTGATGTATTTGACAGCTGGTCTTTGTGCATTCCCACAGAACAGATACACATAAAATTAGCTTGGGTGTGTTGTTAGCATATTGATGGCCTATCACCTAGCTGATGGGTCTTCCTGTACTAGATGGGAGAGAGGAGCTGACACTTTCATTTGAATAGGGCTCTGCCTCACCTCACACAAAGGGCTGCATACCCCTTGTGTAGTGTCTGAAGCCCGGGAGAGCATGGAAGGGAGCCTGGGAACTTCAAAGGAATGTCTGGAAGTTTTCCCAACCTTCTAGAACCTGGGCACCAAAGTATAAAAGCTGAACACCCAAACATCACCAAATTAGCTCACTTCAGGATTCTGTGGAGACTGTCACTACGAGGAGCAGTGATGCCAGGAGGGACTGCCACTGGACCATTTGCTGGGCTGGCATGCTACATAATGTCTACTGTGCTGCCAGGAGGGACTGACGCTCAGCTTCTGCTCTGCTGTGCTGGCCTGCTGCACCTTAAGAAAAGTGCACCAGATTCTGAACTTGGCACACGGCAACACATAATTGAATAACACCTGCATTTAAAAGCACTTGTGTAACTAATAAAAATATCTTCTGATTTACTTAACGAGTTTTTTGTTGTTTTGGTCTTGTTTTACTCAGATAAATATTCCCTAATTTTCAAATCCAGTGTTGAGTCTTTTTGTGGTGTCTTTACACTGTGTTACTGTACTGCAGTGTTGCACAAATATTTTACACATTGTCACTTAAGTTAAGCCTGACTGTTCCATGCCAAGCTACTAGGGGTTAGGCACAGGTTCATTTAGGGAGTGTAAATTACCACCCTGACTAGGACTGTGGTCCCTACATGGACAGGACACATACCTCTGCCAAGTAGAGACCCCATTTCTAACAGTGATGTTCACATTATTTCTGTGCTGCTCATGCTACGTTTTTTCCCTGCACAGAGTGTGAAAGCTTTTCTCGTCCCAAACTATACAGTATAACATAGGATGAATTAATTGGATAAATATTACAATAGTGAATAATAGTGAATAAGAACGATGCACCTGCGGAAATAAGCAAGCACTGTTTCTGTTACCTGCCACTGTACATTCTGAAGGACAGTCTAGATGTTTCATTCAGTGTCTCTGTGAACTTGGTGTAACACATCTCAGGGTATCCTTCTTTGCCACGCATGCTCCTTGGTGAGAACTGAGAATATGGGACATATTTATACTCCATTTGCACCAAAGTTGTGTCATTTTTTATACAAATTTGGTGCAAAGCTAACTCCATATTTATATTTTGACGTTAGACACGTGGAGTTTGCACCAATTTTTAGATGTGCGAATCTACCTTGCATCAATGAGATGCAAGGTAGGCATTCCCATCTAAAAAATGGTTCTATCCCCATAGCCTCATATTTATCCACCAATGCTAAAATGATGCATGGGTGGGAGGAGGGGCTAAATAATGGTGAAAAGCTTTCTTTGCACCAATATTTAATGCCTAGGTCAGATCAGGCGTTAGGGGACCTGTGAACCAATTTCCATGTTTAAACACCATGGAATGGGTCCACAGGTGCCCTCTTCACGCCCTAGGAACACCCCCACTCACACTAGAGGGACATGGGAAGATGGGGGACCCCATCCCAGGTAACTAGGGTAAGTAGAGGCCCCAACTTGGGGCCCCCTGCATGGCACAAGATGCAATGACCATGCCCAGGGGACACTGGTCCCCTGTGCTGGCCATTGGGGTGGTGGGCATGACTCCTGTCTTTTCTTTGACAGGAGTCATGGGGTATGGATGGTTTTGCGTCAGAAAATTATGCTAGGCTGGTTAGAGGCATTTTTTTTGCCTCTAAGCAGCCTAACATCATTTTTTGGTGCAAAACCCCCTTCTCCCTTACCGCCATCCCCACGCTAGCCTGCTAATCTTTTTGATGCAAAAGTGCATTTGTGCAGTTTTGCATCAAAAAGTATAAATATGACCCCATGTTTCTTTTGCTGGTTTCCAGGAAGAGCGACATGTACTGCTGTATACAAGGAAAGAAGCATTATACAGAAATATTAAGAATTAAGACTAACATTCTCATTGAGGGAGGGGTGCAACGCAGGCCCCTGTGGCCCCTGCTGCACAGTCGAGTCCCCAACCCTTCAGGGGCACTGTCACTCTTCAAGGGGGACCCTTCAATCCCAAGGTCAACAAATATTTATGAGATTTTGAAGAATAAGGGGTCCTTTATTACATTCTACAGGGCGTCCCAGTCATTTCACATTATGCCACTGCACTGAGTTGTAAAACTAATAGTGGACCTTGTTTCTGGTGGGGCTCATGCTGATGAAAGCATGCAATATTTTCACATCACAGCTGAATACAGCAGAGTATTCACTGGGTTCTCAGATACCAACAGCTGAGACAGTAGAGGAATTGTGCCCTTCACCATCTGTACCCACTTACTTGGACATTTCCTGCATTTCACCATCTTAGTTGAGAAGAAATTCTTCTCAACCTCTAACATTACAGCATTTAGAAAAGGGTTCTATGGTGCCGTGTCATTACTTCTGAATGCAGCCGTCATGTCGTGCTGTTCTTATCCTTTAGGAAAGGTCCAAAATTCCCTTCCTGATTGATTGCCCTATAAAGGAAATTTTATGTGTGGTAACTCAAGTTAAGGGGTATGGACCATAAACCCCTTCAGAGGAAAAGAGTTCAAAACGTGTGAAGGATGAGAACCCACCTAGATGAGTCTCATCTAGGTGGGTTCTCATCCTTCACACGTTTTGTAGTCATGTCGTGCTGTGTAGGGGCCAATAACAGTGCAACGCCAATTCAATTTTGTGTCAACCACACATCCACTCAATTTAAATAAGGAAAATCTGCATATGGGCAAGGCCCAGTCCTTTCTCTCAATGATGCTTGTTACAGCTCTTTTTCTGTTGATCGCATTAGGGCACGAGACTGATACATGTTCCGTCAGACATAAAACGAAGTAGGCAGTGCAGCCTCATCCATGAAGCGTGACTAAATAAACAGAAGGGCAAAGAGAGTATGTCTATTCAGTGATAATAAAATCGTAGGTATTGTGCTTTGAGTGCCGATGCAAAAGCAGAACACTAAAGATGCCAATTGCACTGGCTTTGTCCCCATCCTATAACTATTAGAGATGGGTAATGTTAAGTTGAGATCAGAAGATCACATTTGCTAAAATGCTGTCTTTTTAAACAACATAACAATTTCCCTACAGTTTCTCATGCAGGGCCTTGTCTTGCAGACACGGAGTAGGGGTAATAGCAGACCTCAGAAAAATCTCTTGAAAATGGAAATAATGTCCTCCTTCGGTAATTATTTACACAATCGTACACTTTTATGGAGCTAGTCTATGGAATTCTAGCCCAACTCAACACGTTCAGTGTTTAATTTGAAATAGGTCCTTTATCATTATGGGGCGTTTGAGGAGGTAATTAAACCAGTGCAATTTGGAAATAGAGGGTGTCAAATATTTATGACGCACGGCATTTCCATTTTTAGACTTTTGTTGCAGAATTCCTTGGAGGATCTATGCAAATTGGAAAGAAAAAAAGGTAAATTAAGCCCATTTAAAACTACATTCATGAAGGTGACAATTATTAACATTTTCGTCATGTGTCTAATGAGCATGTTATATTTGCTGAACAGAATTACAGAAGACAAAAAGTTAAATGTTCCTGTAATATTTATAGGAAAAATGCCATCAGTATAAAATGGACTTAAATCTTGTACATTAATTATTAAAGATTTCTCTACTATTCCGAATACGTTTTTTTAATGGAATGAAATCTCCTCGACTGCAGTAACGTCATTGCTCTCTATTTATAGCTGGCTTTTCTCGGCCATGGAAGTGCCTTTTCATGTCCGTATCAAAGCTATTTTTTTTCCTTTGTAGAAAGACCTGTAATCTCAAATGAAAGTAAGCCTTTATTAAGTTAAGGAAAGGAAAGAACTGCGATCACCTACTGGTTTTGTTAGTATGCCTCGGTTTTAAAATACTCATTAAAACAAAGTATATTTTTTAGTAAGCAAATTCAAGGTACGATTTTATATTTTACCTCGTATGATTGAAATAAAAAAGTATGTGTCAGAGAACATAATTTTTGCCTTTTGATTTTGTCTGAGCCTCTTTCCCCTCGGGTTAAGCCCAATAGGCAGGTGCAAGGTCAGGAATATTGAATAAAATGTGACGCAAATGTTTCATTCACTATGTCCTATAAATGGAATCTTTATGTCACAAATTCTATTTTGCACTCAGCGTTTGAAAGACGGCATGTTAAATCACATAGATTTACCCATAAGCGTTCTGGTTAGTGGATTTTCATATGTGTACACATATCAATTATAGCAAGTGTACCCAGTCTCTCCACATTTAATTTTAGACAGATCTCCGGATGGGAAATGGGCTTTGTCCCTCCTCCAAAACATGAAGAATCCATGAATAGCTATCATCTTTCTAGAGTTTTAGAGCCATGTTAATGGGTCCCTCTATGATAAATTATTACACATTGGGACTCGTTTTAGGCCAATTAATCTTTTGACCCTGTTGAGAGACACCTTAGGACGAGATAGCTAATCAGCATGTCAATCAATACATCAATAATGTCATCAATATTTATCACAACAATACATTTCACTTTAGTCAAAGTCATTAATTCAACTCAAGACACCACCATGACCTTGTAGTCATGAATAACCACACCAATTAAGTATGAGTTTTAGTGATATTTATTCCCTATTTGATTACAATACTACTAGCAGATTTATTAATCTCAAAACCAAGAAACACAATAGCATAGTCACGATATGGCAACTCTGATAAGATTTCATCAAAGCAAGGATCACAAACATTAGTATATAGCACGGCGTGAACATAAACTATCATTAGCAAAGTACATCATCGCGTTGTTCAACAAAGCATAGATTCAGTCATTTGTCCATTTGCGTCAGTGTTAGGGAACCCCTCACCTAATCTCTAATTAGCATTGGCATGTTGGGCTTCATGCAAAACAATTTCGTAACACCAATTTTGAAAACATCCAAATATGGTCTCTGTCAAAAGCAAATCAGTTGGTACCTAGAAAGCAAAGCAAACAGTCAATTACAATTTCATTGTCATATAGTTACCCTCCAAGGTTTAGGTCAGCACTCAGGCTCTGTTTTCGTCCTCAGGACATCAATTGATTCGCCATGAGTCAGGAACTCAGCTCACGGGTAAGTAAGGGGCACTTCCCTCATAAGGAGGCAAAGTGGAAATGGGCAATCTAAGGACAAGTATGGTTCTAGATAAGTCAGCCAGTCACTAATAAAAGTGACAAAGTTTCTGGATCATAAAACATAGCATCAGCATCTCCCCTTCTCCTAGTCTCCTACTCCCTAATTCTAATTCACTTCCTGGTGACAGGAGTTTTTATCCCCTTTTCGTTGTACATTCCCCTAAAATCTGGTTGGACAAAGGTTGCACCCCACAATCTCTAACCAATCAAAAAACACACTATGGGGGTCATTCCGACCCCGGCGGTCAAGGACCGCGGGGGCCGGGGTTGTCGGGAGCACCGCCAACAGGCTGGTCGTGCCCCGCAGGGCATTCTGACCGCAGCGGTTTGGCCGCGGTCAGAACAGGAAAACCGGCGGTGTCCCGCCGGTTTTCCGATGCCCTGAGGAATCCCCCATGGCGGCGCAGCTTGCTGCGCCGCCATGGGGGATTCCGACCCCCTCACCACCATCCGGAACAGGATGGCGGTGAGGGGTGTCGTGGGGCCCCTGGGGGCCAATGGCATGGGCACTGCATGGGCCCCCGTAAGCGGGCCCCACATAGAATTTCAGTGTCTGCATTGCAGACACTGAAAGTCGCGACGGGTGCAACTGCACCCGTCGCACCCTTCCCACTACGCCGGCTCCATTCGGAGGCGGCGTCCTCGTGGGAAGGGGTTTCCCGCTGGGCTGGCGGGCGGCCTTCTGGCGGTCGCCCGCCAGCCCAGCGGGAAACACAGAATGGCCGCCGTGGTCTTTTGACCGCGGTGCGGTCATTCGGCGGTTCCCGCCAGGCGGGCGGCTCCCGCCGCCCGCCGGGGTCTGAATGACCCCCTATGTCATTAAATCTTTCACCCCGCATTAGTTCTCAGGCAGTTTAATGGTCCATATGATTGACGTCTTCAGAGGTAGAATGTCCGGTATGGTTTCATCCTTTTGTAATTCTTTGCGCATCTTCAGTCAGTAGCTCCATTGTCTGTACCGGTTTGGTCGACCTTGTATTTAACATTAGTCTACACTGTTGAATTTAGCTAGTACATTTCTACAAGCAATATGAATTTTCATGAGAACGGATCTACTATAGTTACATTCAGCTTCTAGTTTGAAGAAAACAAGAGTTCATGTCCTTTAGCAAGTCAGCACATTGCACGTTAGGAAAAATACATTTAATATGAGAGCCAGGCAGATAGGCTTCGCTCATGCTAACTTAAGGCCTACAAGATTTATTAGCAAAACTTTAATAACATAATCATTAATAATTAGTATAAAACTATTTAAATGCAATAATTCATAAACATTAGTCATTCTCATTAGTCCACGTATACATTGGCGACCACTCCCTGTGGTCACATTTCAAGTGCACGTTTTTAGGAAAACATGTTAATACAGTTTTATATGCGGCATTAATATACATGAATTCATAAATATTTCATGTTAATATGAATTATATAAGCTACGCTCTCTCAGTCCCTCCTCTGATGACCCTAGTCATCACATAAACCTTTTCCTTTCAACCTTTCACTTTCAATTTTTCACCTTGCGCATAATACGCATTTCAACATCTTGCCCTTTGTGTAAACTTTCCCAAATTTCATTGAACATTTTCTCCCTTTAACTTTCTTCATTTCTTTTGCTTCGTTTTGTCCAATTTCTTCTGATTCTTTCATTAATTTTGCATGCTCCCCATAAACCCAATAAACAGATCAAGACAATTAATAGGCCCCCTAATTTTTTGCAAGTACCCCGTTCCAAATATTGGTAAACCAGCTCCCTACTCTGGCAATTCCCTTTCCAACTTTCTCCCAAACTCCCGGTTCCTTCAGCTCCTTTAAATCTGCACTATCTCTTGTTAGGTTAGTAAGCATAACCCTAATCTTTTTGCTATTATCAGAAATGAATGAGCAACAATGATACCGCCGTACTTTGCTAAAAGAGTATCCAAAGCAAGCCGATTTTGAGGAGTCATAGCTCTCTCCGCAGCAAGTTCAGTATCCATCAGGAGTATAGCCCCTGTAAAATTTGTCAGCATGTCATCCACAATAGTAGACAACTTTTGAATCTTTATGAAGTTTAAGATAACCCCTACTGAAGAAATTATGGCTCCAAATATGTCTCCAACGAAAGCAGCCGCTGTCTCTCATTTTTGTCTAGCATGTTGTCATTCAGACATTTTAGGTATTTGCTTTAAGTCATCAATCTGGTAAATCTTTGGGAAAACTATTCCCAAATACCATGTCCCATACCATCCCTTAGGGAGACGGTAATAAGCATTAAGTCCACATATGTAATAGATACCAGGGATCGCTGGATCCTGTCCATTTAACATGAATGTCCACTTACTCTGAAACAAAAACACATGCCTGCATTCACTCGTTCCCACAAATAAAGTGTCATGATCAGATTTTCGGCCTATATATACAAAGCCTTCCTACATGTAATGCATCTATAGCTAATTTGCCTTGCGTCTTTATTGCGGTGTAAGCATAATCATTTGCATATGTGCGTTTCTCTAATCCCTTTTCTAACCTCTCTTTCAGTGCCTTGCGTCTATCATCAGTGTGATTTAAAAAGCTTTTCTCCACAGGTGTTAGTAGACAGGTCAAATTATTGCGATGCGCATAAGCTGTCCCAAATGTTAGTGTTGGCTCAAAGAAACCTCTAACTAATTTTATACTATGCTCCTTAGCTAATTTGTTCAGAAACTCAATCACTGGCACAAAAGAAAACACTACATCTAGGTTTGAATAAAAATATTGCACATGTTCCTGGTCATAGAATCTCGTTAGTAGCAAACTACAGCTTATCCCGTAGGTTAGTGGCAGGCTATGGTAAGTGACCCCTTCTTGTACTGATGAAGGAATCTTTGTGCACACATAACAGTTTCTGGCATCCATGGTAGCAACATACTAGTTTAGCAAACAATAGAAGACATTAGTAGAAAGTTCTCCTTTTGAATTAGTTCCCTCATGCAAGTGTTTTGTATCTTGCTCAAACTTTTCCCACGGTGCTAGTGTAGCAGTCTCAGGTTTTGAAGCATTGTTAGTCACTTTCTTATCCAACCATGGCATTCCCACAATCACACCTATGATTATTATTGCACACACAATACCTAAGATAACACTTAACCAACCACACACTTTACCCTTTTTACTACTACCCCTGGTGTAAGCCATGATCTGTAAAGAATCAGATAGCAGAATAACTCAAAAACAATCAATCAACTTGAGGACGATTTAAAGCTCTCTCTCTTTTTTTTTTTTCTCAATGCAAAGTATCTCTTTCTCTCTGCGTGTATTTACAGCGTTTCACTCACCCCAGGACCCTTTTGTCAAATTAGGTTAGCAGCTTGTCATAATCGGTTTTCCAAAGTCAAATCAGGTTATCCGTGTCACAGCCCATAATTTATAAGTCTCTTTTCTCAGCTTTTCAGCTTTCAATTTCAATTTCTCTATTTAACACAGTCTCTCTCTCTGTTTGAATTCAGGTACCGTAGTATTGGCCTGGTACCTCTCGATCAAAACAGAACGCTAAGAATTCTTGTTGCCATTCAGATGTCGTTGCAAATGCCCTTTCAGGACCTGTGTACCTTCTGTTCGCGACTCTTTCTTTTCAGCCTGCGTTCACTTTGCAACTCTCCTTCACTGAGATCCTCCCTTCTGGTTGCAACTTGTTTCTTTGGCCAGTTATCGTCTTTATGCGTTTTCTTCCTGCTTGGTTCTTCAGCATGTTGAACATCACCCTCCTCTTGTGCTATGGTGTTTTCTTTTGACGGACCTGCAAGTGCCTCAGGAGGAGTCAGTGTGCATTGACCCCCCTAGTCTTCAGGTTCTGTAACGGGCTCAAGTTCTAACCCGTATCCGTCTACTTCTGGGAGAACTTCTCCTTGACTTAGTTCTCCTGCTGCCTTTACTGAGATAGGCTCATTGTTGCCTCTCTCGAACTTGTTTACTGCTTGAGGGACTAAGCCGTCCTCAGTGGGCTCTCCTTCAGTCTCAGTTCCCCTTTGAATATTCTCCGGCACCTGAGACTTCCTTCTCTGGAATTGCTGAATCGGAAATTTCAAGTTCCTCATCAGTCAGACATGTTACCTTCTTCGTGTGACTGGCATGTATCCAGCTTGGAACGCCTGCACATTTCACAGCAGTGGTCGTTGTCAGTATTACTTGATATGGCCCCTTCCAGCGCGGCCCCAAACACGACTTCCTTACGTGTTTCTTGACAACCACCAAGTCATTGGCTTGCAGGGTGTGACCTGGATCACTGATCGGTGGCAATGTGTTAGCCTCCACTTGGTGAGAAAAAGAGCAGACCACATCAGCCAGACCCTTGCAGTAGTCCAACACCTTTTCATCCGTGATATTCACAAGAGCATTTGCAGGTACTGCGGGCAACCTCATAGCTCTACCCATGAGTATCTCATGGGGGGATAGTCCTGTCTTCTTATCAGGTGTGTTTCTCATTGACATCAGCACTAAGGGCAATGCATCTGGCCATTTCATATTGGTAGCTGTGCACATTTTTGCCATTCTCGACTTCAAGGTACCATTCATCTATTCCACTAGTTCTGATGCTTCGGGGTGGTAGCTACAATGCAGCTTCTGTTCAATGTCTAATGCAGCACACAAGAGCTTAATCACCTCATTGTCGAAGTATCTGCCCCTATCTAATTCTAAAGAGACCGGAAATCCGAACCATAGTATTACCTCTCTAAGCAACAGCTTTGCTACCGTGAGACTGTCATTTCTACGTGTAGGGTATGCTTCAATCCAGTGACTGAAAATTCACACAATCACCAACACGTATATCAAGCCTCCACACACAGGCATCTCAATAAAATCCATTTGCATCTTGCTAAATGGACCTCCAGCTCTCCCTATGTGGCTTAAAGTCACCACAGTCCCTTTTCCCGCATTCATCTGTTGGCAGATGATGCACCTGTGACAGGTAACTTCTGCAGCTTGTCTGAATTTCGGATTGAACCAATCAATTTTAAATAATCTGATCATTGCGTCTCTCCCAAGATGTGCCTGCCCATGGTAAAGCCTTGCAAACTGTGACAAAAGACTATTTGGCAAAAACAACTTCCCCTCTTCTGAGACCCACAAGTCATCAGCCCTCTGTACGCATTGCATTCTCTGCCAAGAGCGTTTATCCTCTCTGCTAGCACAGCCCTGCAGTGGTTTTAGCTTGTCTAATGTATCAACCACCCTTAATGCAAAATTCAAACATGTTTCATTTTCAGTTTCAGGTTGTAGTTCCCACTGTTCCTTGAATGATATACAGTTCAATGCACAAAACCTTGCGACTTGATCTGCATAACCGTTTCCCATTGACACAAAGTCTTGTGACTTGACATGAACATTGCATGTCGCCACGGCAATTTCAAGAGGTAACTGAATCGCATGCAACAAGTCCTTAATCTGTTCGGCATTTTTCACTGGTGAGCCAGAAGAGGTCATGAAACCCCTCTGTGACCATAATTGGCCAAAATCATGTACAATGCCAAATCTATATCTGCTGTCAGTATAGATAGTGACTTTCAGGTTTACAGCTGCGTGGCATGCCTTAGTAAGGGCAATTAATTCAGCCACTTGTGCGGAATACACTCTTTCAAGCCAGGAAGCTTCTAGAATACGGGTGATTGTACACACGGCATAACCAGCTCTCAGAATTCCGACTGAGTCTCTTAAACATGATCCATCAACAAATTTAATGTAATCATTTTCTTCCAGCTGTGTATCCTTAATGTCAGGTCTGGGTTTGGTGCTTAGTTCTGTTACCTCAAGGCAATCATGCTCCACTTCCTCTGTATTACTAATCTCAGCATTTTCAATAGGAAGTAGAGTTGCCGGGTTCAATATTGTACATCTCTTCAAAGAAACATTTGGAGACCCCAGTATAATAGTCTCATATCTCGTTAACCTATCATTTGTCATATGTTGAGTCTTGGTTCGGGTTAACAGAATTTCAACTGAGTGTGGAACCATTACTGTCAAGGGATGTCCCATCACTATGCCTTCACACTGTGTGAGGCTCTGACCAACTGCTGCAACTGCGCGCAAACAACCCGGTAAGGCTGCTACGACTGGGTACAAAGTAGCTGAAAAATATGCTACTGGGCGGTTTGTACCTCCATGGACCTGTGTTAAGACAGACAAAGAACAAGCATCACGTTCATGACAAAACAGTAGAAAAGGCTTTGTATAATCAGGCATACCCAAAGCTGGCAACCTGCACATGCACTCTCTCAATTCCATGAATGCCTCAAGCTCTTCCTCGGACAAGATTATGGTACACGGGTCATCCTTAACTTCCTTGCCTGTTAGTTTTATCAATGGTTTAGACATAATCCAGAAGTTGGGGATACATTGGCGACAGTAGCCCGAACATCCTGACATCTATCTTTGTTGTCAGTGGATTTATCTGCAGTATGGCTGTCACCCTTTCTTTTGATATTCTCCTAGACCCTTTCTCAATCAAATGCCCTAAGTACTTTACCTCTTTCTGACAGTACTACAGCTTCTTTGGGGACACTTTGGGGGTCATTCCAACCCTGGCGGTCGGTGATAAAGCGGCGGCCAACCCGCCAACAGGCAGGCGGTCCAAAAAATGCAATTCTGACCCTGGCGGGAACCGCCAACACATACCGCCACTTTAACACTCCGACCGCAACGGCGGGACCGACAAACAGCGCGGCGGTCACCGCCAACAGGCAGGCGGCAGACAATGCCGCCCACCCTATCACAACTCACCAATCCGCCACCTTTTCCGGGGCGGGAGCCCCGCCGATAAAAACACGGCGGAAACAGACCACGAACGGGAAAACGCTCACCTCCACACACTCCACGAGGAATCTGGACACCATGGAACCCGAATTAAACATACTACCAGCTCTTGTCTACCTGCTCATCTACCATGAGTACGAACGCCGGCGCAGACGACAACGGTGAGTACTGCACCTACGACACAGGGGAGGGGGGAGGAGGAAAGGTTACGTGCACACACATACGCGATACACCCACCCCCCCCAACCCACCCCCCCAATACCTACACACCAATGCAGAGCAACAAGTCAGAGTGACACCCCCCAAACCCCCGGAAGAATGCAAAGACATAATTAAAATGAAGTTACAAATTTATGTATAAAATAGGTTCATTGAAGTCATGGTAAATATGCCATATGAAATATACAAAAGAAATAATGAACATAGTGCAAAGTATAAACATAGTCAATCAGTCCTGCACAGTCCGTTAAATATCCATAGTCCGTGGGCCAATGTGTACAAACACATGGGCAAAGCCCACACAGGAGACCGGATACCATTGGAGAGAACACTGCAGGGGCATCAGATGATAAAACAACAGGCACCTCAGGGGGAAGTGAAAGGAGGGCACCTCAGCCACATGAGTCCACGACGCCAGATCCACGAGGGGCCTCCATGCCCACTGTACCATCCTGGGGAGTGCAAAGCCACAGTCCATCAGATGGATAACCGACTCCACTGGTATTGGAGGAGGCATGGTGCCCAGAGTGCTTCGTGAACACCTGCTCGACACAGAACCGGCACTGTCAATGGACCAGCGGTGCTTGAGACGGCGGTGCCCAGCGGAGCGGTGCTTGAGACGGCGGTGCCCAGCGGAGCGGTGCTTGAGATGAAGGGCCCAGCGGAGCGGTGCTTGAGATGAAGGGCCCAGCGGAGCGGTGCTTGAGATGAAGGGCCCAGCGGAGCGGTGCTTGACAGGAAGGGCCCAGCGGAGCGGTGCTTGAGATGAAGGGCCCAGCGGAGCGGTGATTGAGATGAAGGGCCCAGCGGAGCGGTGCTTGAGATGAAGGGCCCAGCGGAGCGGTGCTTGACAGGAAGGGCCCAGCAGAGCGGTGCTTGAGATGAAGGGCCCAGCGGAGCGGTGCTTGAGATGAAGGGCCCAGCTTAGTGGTGCTTGAGATGAAGGGCCCAACGGAGCGGTGCTTGAGATGAAGGGCCCAGCGGAGCGGTGCTTGACAGGAAGGGACCAGTGGAGCGGTGCTTGAGATGAAGGGCCCAGCGGAGCGGTGCTTGAGATGATGGGCCCAGCGGAGCAGTGCTTGACAGGAAGGGACCAGCGGAGCGGTGCTTGACAGGAAGGGACCAGCGGAGCGGTGCTTGAAATGAAGGGCCCAGCGGAGCGGTGCTTGAGATGAAGGGCCCAGCGGAGCGGTGCTTGAGATGAAGGGCCCAGCGGAGCGGTGCTTGAGATGAAGGGCCCAGCGGAGCGGTGCTTGACAGGAAGGGCCCAGCGGAGCAGTGCTTGAGATGAAGGGCCCAGCGGAGCGGTGCTTGAGATGAAGGGCCCAGCGGAGCGGTGCTTGAGATGAAGGGCCCAGCGGAGCTGTGCTTGACAGGAAGGGCCCAGCGGAGCGGTGCTTGAGATGAAGGGCCCAGCGGAGCGGTGCTTGACAGGAAGGGCCCAGCGGAGCGGTGCTTGAGATGAAGGGCCCAGCGGAGCGGTGCTTGAGATGAAGGGCCCAGCGGAGCGGTGCTTGAGATGAAGGGCCCAGCGGAGCGGTGCTTGACAGGAAGGGCCCAGCGGAGCGGTGCTCTTCACGGCGGGGCCCTGTTCAGCGGTGCTCTTCACAGCGAGGCCCTGTTCAGCGGTGCTCTTCACGGCGGGGCCCTGTTCAGCTGTGCTCTTCACGGCGGGGCCCTGTTCAGCGGTGCCTGTCTTGGCGGGGCCCTGTTCAGCGGTGCTCTTCACGGCGGGGCCCTGTTCAGCGGTGCCTGTCTTGGCGGGGCCCTGTTCAGCGGTGCTCTTCACGGCGGGGCCCTGTTCAGCGGTGCTCTTCACCGCGGGGCCCTGTTCAGCGGTGCTCTTCATGGCGGGGCCCTGTTCAGCGGTGCCTGTCTTGGCGGGGCCCTGTTCAGCGGTGCTCTTCACGGCGGGGCCCTGTTCAGCGGTGCTCTTCACGGCGGGGCCCTGTTCAGCGGTGCCTGTCTTGGCAGGGCCCTGTTCAGCGGTGCTCTTCACGGCGGGGCCCTGTTCAGCGGTGCTCTTCACGGCGGGGCCCTGTTCAGTGGTGCTCTTCACGGCGGGGCCCTGTTCAGCGGTGCTCTTCACGGCGGGGCCCTGTTCAGCGGTGCCTGTCTTGGCGGGGCCCTGTTCAGCGGTGCTCTTCACGGCGGGGCCCTGTTCAGCGGTGCTCTTCACGGCGGGGCCCTGTTCAGTGGTGCTCTTCACGGTGGGACCCTGTTCAGCGGTGCTCTTCACGGCGGGGCCCTGTTCAGAGGTGCCTGTCTTGGCGGGGCCCTGTTCAGCGGTGCTTGTCCTGTCTTTCAAGGGACCCAGACCTGGCCAAGACTCCCCGCTTAGTCACCCTCCGACCTTGCGGTAGCGGGGCCCTCCTGTGATGGAGTCTTGGGCCCGTGGGTGTTGTCCGTCACACCCGGTATGGGGCTGGTGGGGCCCTCCTGGTGCTCTCGCCTTCTGCATGTCTTCTCCGCCCTGCTGCCCTTGCCCTCCTTCGCTGCAGCTCTCTGGCCCTTGCCTCCCTTAGATGATGTGGCAGGTGACGGGGCAAGGCCACTCTCCTTGGTGGCAGCCGTCTCAGGCTTTTCGCGCTGGCCCTTAATTTTTCTTGTCCTCTTCCCAGAGGGTGGGCTGGCTGTCCCCTTGCTGCTGGCCGATGTTCCTGCCCTAGGAGCTGGTGGACTCCAATAGCCCTGCACTATGGTGATACTAGATGCAGGGCTGGTGGTGGCTGAGGTGCTCTTTGGACTCTTACCAGATGGAGGGGGTGGGTCAGGTGATGCAAAGAGGTTAGTTTTGGAGAGGAAAAGTTTTTTAGGAGCAATGGGAAGGGTAGGTGCAGTGGGTATGGGAGTGGAGGAAGAGGATGTGGTTGTAGGAGAGTCAAGTGTGCTGTCTTTGGGTGCAGGTGCTTGGGCTGGAGGCTGTCGTGAGGTGGATGGCTGTTGGGTGAGTGGGTGGCTGCGTTTGTGTGGTTTGGAAGAGGGGGTGACAGACACAGTGGGAGAGGACACAGGGGACGTGTAAATGGCAGTTGGGGTGGTGACTGCACGTGTGTTGAATGTAATGGAGGGTGTGCTGGTGATGGAAGTACTGGCTGATGGTGGTGTGCATGCAGGTGTGAGTGGAGACGTCACAGGGAGGGAGGAGGGAGACGAGGAGGAGGGGGACACATAGGTGGTAGTGACTGTTGGCATGTCTGCATCTGGATGTTGTTTGTCTGAATGCTTGTGGGATCTGTGGTGCTTATGTCTGGATGAGCTGCCCTTGGGTGTTGAGGTGTGTGCAGGCTGGTCTGATGGTGTGGATGGGATAGGCAGAGGAACAGGAGACTGGGACTGGGTGGAGGGAGTTAGAAGAGGGAGGCTGGAGACAGGGACAATGGCTGCCGTCAGTGCTGAGGCCAGAGCGTTGAACGATCGCTGATGGGCAGCCTGACCCGAATGAATGCCCTCCAGGTATGCATTGCTCCGATGCACCTCCCTTTCTACACCCTGGATGGCATTCAAAAGGGTAGACTGCCCAACAATGATGGTCTGGAGGAGGTCAATGACCTCCTCACTGAGGGCAGCAGGGGTAACTGGGGCAGGGCCTGAGGTGCCTGGGGCGAAGGAGATGCCCACCTTCCTGGGTGAGCGGGCACGGAGCGAAGGCTGAGGGGCTGCTGGGAGGGCGGGGCTGGTGCGCTGGGTGGCGGCTGTACCTGTTGTGGCGGTGGGCACGGATTTTGCCGCCACCGCAAGGGAGCTCCCTTCCGAGGACGTGTCGGTGTCGCTGACGTCTTCACGGGTCCCCGTTGTGGAGCTCCCCTCGCCCTCCGTCTCACTGGTGAACTCTGAGTCAGTTGCATGGCCCTCCAGGGCCATGTGAGATGCAGCTCCCTCGTGCGCCGATGCCACTTCTCCTCCGCCTGATGATGCTAATGCACACATGCACAGGAAGAAAAAGAAAATGGGTGGGGGGGAGAAATGAAGACAGGTTGAGTGCATGCATTGGCAACACCGTTGGCGGAGAGGACAGACACAGAAGCCCCCTGCACTAAGCTGCGCAATCGGGGTACACTACTCAGTTCTTGTGACTAGGCCTACAGGTCTATGGACGACAAATGCACACATGGGTGATGCAGGACCATGGATAGCTGTACTTGGCACCCTACAGAGGTGGGGGGCGGGGGCACAGGGCCATGCCTAATGGAGGGGACTAGCCTACAGAAAGCGCCCTGGCCTTGAGTTACCCACAGCCCTCCTCCCCAACCCAGACACCTCAACTGCGCGCAAAGATAGCAGAATGTGCTGATACTCACCCCCTTGTGTCTGCTGTGATGTCCTCACGTGCCCATCCAAATCGGGGTAGGCCACCGCCAGAATCCGGGACATCAGGGGGGTCAATTGGCAGCTGGCACCCCTCCTACGTTGGGAGGCCATCCCCATCAGAGACTCAGCGGTCTTTCTGGTCCCGCGGCGGATGTCCTCCCACCTCTTTCAGCAGCGGGTGCCCCGTCTGTTGTGGACCCCCAGGGCCCGGACGTCCTTGGCGATGGCACGCCAAATGTCGATCTTCTGATGGGCGCTGACCTATGTGACATGTACAGTGTGGTAAAGGAAATTGCATCAGTTTTCTGCCTGGTCAATGTGAGTGGCCCCCCCCTCCCCAACCTTGCCATGTGGCACATGCTCTCATCTTTCGTGCGTTGCACTCCTCATTCGCTCCCCTCCCCACCATCTTACATACACCCCACTCAACACAGGCATAGCCCATTCAACGTGCACCCTGTGTACTAACCTGTTGGTCTGGAGGACCGTAGAGTAGCGCATACTGGGGGAGGACCCCATCAACAAGTTTCTCCAATTCTACGGCAAGGAAGGCAGGGGCCCTTTCCCCAGTCGCAGCAGCCATTGTATCTCCCAGACCGAGGTCACAGCAGCACTTGCAGTATAGGTCCTCTCCTGTGGATGATCAGGTCTCGAGTGATTAATCAGATAGAAAATGGCGGTCACTCCCGCGGCGGTGCGTACCGCGGCTGTGCGTACCGCGCCCGCCGGCGCACATCGTCATTGGCTCCTGAGACCCATAGGGTTCAATGTTAACCAATGCTGCTTTGCGCCGCGGTCTTCGACCGCCTACCGCCACGGTGTGCCACGCCAGCGCAGTGACCTCACATCCCACTGTCACACTTCACAGGTCAGGCAGCCGCCATTTCAAGGGCCCACATGGCATGATTTCTACTGCGTCACACAGCCCTAGGCCTTGCATAGCCACTCATACAAGCCGTTCCATGCATAGCGATTCGTGTACTGTGCAAGCTGTGTGAACTAACCTGTGGGTTGCTTGACACTGTGCTCCATGTTGTCCTTCCTAGGCACCGTCCGCTGGGACTTGCGAGGAGAAGGATGAATCCTCCCGTGTACCGACCGCTGGTGGACCTGTCGACAATGGAAGAACGACATATCATACTAACATACCGGCTTGACAGAGCAACTATACATGAACTATGTGCCCAACTGGAGCCAGACCTGATGTCCCCCATCCGCCAACCCACGGGGATTCCCCCTCTGGTGCAGGTTCTGTCAGTACTCCATTTTTTGGCAAGTGGGTCTTTTCAGACAACAGTGGCCATATCATCTGGGCTGTCTCAGCCTATGTTTTCTAAGGTTTTGTCCAGAGTGTTGTCTGCCCTGATGAAATACATGCGGAGCTACATTATTTTCCCTGAGGTGGGCGAATTGGCTACAGTGAAGGGTGATTTCTATGCCCTTGGACATATCCCCAACATCATTGGGACCCATGTGGCTTTGGTTCCTCCCAAAGACAGTGAGCAGGTGTACAGAAACAGAAAAAGTTATCATTCGATGAATGTCCAGGTGGTCTGTTTGGCTGACCAGTACATCTCCCATGTAAATGCCAAGTTCCCTGGGTCAGTGCATGACGCATATGTCATGCGAAATAGCAGCATCCCTTATGTGATGGAACAGCTACAGAGACACTGTGTGTGGTTATTGGGTGACTCTGGTTACCCCAACCTCTCCTGGGTATTGACCCCAGTGAGGAATCCCAGGACCAGGGCAGAGGAACGGTACAATGAGGCCCATGGGCGAACTAGGAGGATCATAGAAAGGACCTTCGGCCTCCTGAAAGGCAGGTTTAGGTGCCTACATATGACTGGTGGATCCCTAATGTACTCACCAAAGAAGGTGTGCCAGATCATCGTGGCCTGCTGTATGCTTCACAATCTTGCTTTGCGACGCCAGGTGCCTTTTCTGCAGGAGGATGGTCCAGATGGTGGTGGTGTTGCAGCTGTGGAGCCTGTGGAGAGTGAAGAGGAGGAAGACGACGGGGACGACACGGACAACAGGGATACAGTCATACAACAATACTTTCAGTAGCACACAGGTAAGAAACAGCCACCCCAATTTACATTTACTTAAGGCCTCCTGCGTCTCTACTGTCTGTGTTTCCCCCCAGTTCCTTTTAAGTTAATTGTGGCTTTCCCTTCCCTTTTCAGAGCTGTATGACCGACTGCGTGACTACTGTTTTGTTTGCCCATGGACTAAAGCTTATTGACATTGGTATGTTGTCATCACAATGTTACTGAACATAATTGCACCGTTATGTGTAATACATTTGTGAAAAATAGAAGCAGACTCCTGTTATTTTAAGTGCAATGAGTGATTTATTTCAAGTGCTACATATAGGTAAATGATTGGGAAGCGGGGATGGGTGGGGGTGGAGTAATGTCCATGGCAGAGTCCAGTTCTCAGTCGCACAGGTGCATTGTCCATATGCCTGTGGAAGGATGGAGCAGGGGCAATTCAAGGTTGGACAGGGTGACTATGTGGGACAGTGGGATGACATCAGGGGGTATCATATGCTGGCGGGGGTCTTGCAATCCTACTCTGTCTTTTTGTGAGATCTCAGGTTCCGCTTGCGGGGTGGTTCTTCTACAGCAGGAGGTGGGGTTCTGGTGGACTGTTGTTGTGTGGGGGCCTCTTGTCCACTAGCTCCGGCGGATGTTGTAGCCTGTTCCTGGTCCTGGCTAGTGACAGGGGCCCTTTGTGGTGCCACATGGTCCCGCAATGTGGTGACTATCTGGTTAAGGGCCAGGACGATGGTCCCCATTGCGGAACCGATGTTCCTCAGTTCCTCTCTGAACCCCATGTACCGTTCCTCCTGCTGTGCCTGGATCTCCTGGAACCTGGCCAGTACCGTCGCCATCGTCTCCTGGGAGTGGTGGTATGCTCCCATGATGGTGGAGAGGGCCTCTTGGAGAGTGGGTTCCCTGGGCCTGTCCCCCCCCTGTCGCACAGCAGCCCTCCCAGTTCCCCTGTGTTCCTGGGCCTCTGTCCCCTGGACGGTGTGCCCACTACCACTGCCCCCAGGTCCCTGTGGTTGTTGGGGTGGTGGGTCAACCTGGGTACCCTGTAGTGGCGGACACACCACTGATTGACGTGTCCTGGAGACAGAGGCATGGGCCCGCTGGGTGGGAGCTGTGCTGGTGTTCCCAGAGGGGGTTGGGTCTGGTGTAGCCTGTGGCTGTCTGTGGGGAACCGACTGTCCAGAGGTCCCCGATGGGCCAGGCTGGTCGTCTGGCTCCAGGGAGACAGAGCTGCTGTCATCGCTGGGGGCCTCATCTGGGGGTGGGATGGACATCTCTGGACCCTCCATGGCGGTGTGGTGGCGTTCGGGTCCTGCAGGGGTATT
This sequence comes from Pleurodeles waltl, assembly GCF_031143425.1. Classification (NCBI taxonomy): domain Eukaryota; kingdom Metazoa; phylum Chordata; class Amphibia; order Caudata; family Salamandridae; genus Pleurodeles; species Pleurodeles waltl. The sequence continues at coordinate 142,010,972 of NC_090440.1, forward strand.
AAGGTATGGTTATAGCTTCTGTGTGTGGCATTTCGTGTGATGGGTGGGTGTCCGTGTACCCAAGTGCAGGCATTCCCTTGTGGGGGCTTTTGTGAGGGTGGCTTGTGGGGGTGATGTGTGTGTGCAGTGGGCATGCTTTGGTGATGGGTGTCTATGCTTTGTGCTCGCATGCAGGGCTTGGTGTTTGGATGGGTGGGTTGTGATGGTGAGCCTTTTGCAAGGAGTTGGTGTGATGGGGGTGGGGGTGAGGGTGGGGGTATTTGCTGGCATGCAGGTGGGGTGGGGGTGGGAAGTAGTAGTTAAGATTTGACTTACCAGAGTCCATTCCTCCAGATACTTCTGCGAGGCCCTCAGGATGCAGGATGTGCAAGACTTCCTCCTCCCATGCTGTAAATTCTGGGGGAGTAGGTGGGGGTCCGCCGCCAGTCTTCTGCACCGCAATGTTGTGCCTTGATACCATGGAACGCACCTTCCCCCGTAGGTCGTTCCATCGCTTCCTGATGTCATCCCGATTGCGTGGATGCTGTCCCACCGCGTTGACCCTGTCCACTATCCTTTGCCAGAGCTCCATCTTCCTAGCTATTGTGGTGTGCTGCACCTGTGCCCCGAATAGCTGGGGCTCTACACGTACTATTTCCTCCACCATGACCCGGAGTTCTGCGTCAGAGAACCTGGGTGTCTTTGGGGTGCCATGGGGTGGTGTGGATGAGGTGAGGGGTGGTGTATGTGTTGTGGAGTGTAATATGTGTGGTGGTGTATGGTGTTTTGTGCGTGGTAATTGTGTGGGTGATGTGATTTGCCTCGGTGTGATGGTCTACTCTAAGCAGTGCTGTCTCTCTCTGTCCTTGATTCGCAATTGTTGTCGTAGGGGTTTGTGGGTGATGTGGGTGTGTGTTTTATTCTGTATTGGGTGTGTGGGAGTGGTGTGTATATGTATCTCAGGTGTGTGTGTTTCAAATTGTGCAATGTGGGGATGTTTTGTAAAGGTGTGTGTATTTCGACCGCAGCGGTGTGGACCGCCAATAGAATACCGCAGATGAAAGACCGCCGCGTGGATTCGTGGGTCGTAATGGCATGGGCGTATTTCTGTTGGTGTGACGGTGGAGGTTTGGTCATCGCCATTTTTTCGCTGACCTTTGGTGTGGCGGACTTTTGTTGGTGTCGGGTTTTTGGCGGTTTGCCAGTTGCGGGTCAGAATGACCGTGGCGGTTTACCGGGACCGCGCCGGTGTTATGGCGGGCTTCTGACCGTCGGTAAGCGCCTTTTACCGCCGAGGTCAGAATGACCCCCTTTATGTCCATTCTTTCCCAAATGGTTCAGTAAGGCAATTGTGTCATACCTGCAGTCGTCTTTTGTTCTGGACGCAATCAGCAAATCATCAATGTACTGCACCAGAGCCAAACTGAAAGGCAGTTCTAATGACTCCAAGTCCTTCTTCAATATCTGATTAAAGATGGATGGTGACTCTGAAAACCCTTGAGGAATTCTGCGCCAACTGTACACCTTGTCCAGGAATTTGAAACTGAAAAGAAATTGGCTGTCCTCATGAAGAGGCACTGAGAAGAACGCTTGTGACAGGTCCACAACCGTGAACCACTCTGCATCACACGGAACCTGAAACATGACTACTGCTGGATTTGGCACTATGGGGCAACATTTCACCACAATATTGTTTATTTTCCTCAAATCCTGCACAATTCGAACTTTCCCACAAGGCTTTTTCAGACCCATTTTTGGTGAATTACACGGGCTGCTGAATACCTTCTTCAGAACTCCCTGCTTTACAAAGTCTGCAATTATTTGTGACACCTGGATGAGGACATCTTGTGCCATGTGGTACTGTTGCACCTGAGGAAACACTGCGTTCAGCTTAACCTGTACTTTAACCGGTTCTACTCCTTTTATCAGTCCCACCTCCTTTCCTGTCAAGTCCTACACATTCTCTGTCACTGTTCCCTGCAATTCAGCTGGTAAGTCTGACACTGTAAGCGTCAGGAATAAGGTTATCAAAGGGTAATCCTCATTTACGGTCTCTGTCTTCAACTCTGAAAACTGCCCATCATCCCCCTCATCATCACTGTTTGTCTGCACCTCAATTCCTTCATTAGAACAGGTAATCAAACACTTCATCTTGCACAGTAAATCTCTTCACAGTAGGGACACAGGACTAGAATCACAGACTACAAACTTATGCAGTCCCTGGAAGCTTCCAATCTCAACCTGAACCGGGTCTGTAATTGGGTTTGTCAAATACTGATTTGCTACTCCTCCACTCTTATGGTACGCCCGGAAAGTGGCAGTTTTGGGAACCTTTGCACTTCTGACTGTAGTGCATGTAGCTCCTGTATCAACCAGGAAGGAAACCTTGTGAACAATCACCTTTCCCTCTACATAGGGTCCCCTCTGATCTACTTCTAGAGTCGCTGCAAGCCTGCACTCCTCACTATTGGAACTGTCATCCGACCATTCATCATTCAATCCATCCTCACCACACAATGGGAATTGCTGCACTGTGTTATTTTGACTCATCATTTGGCCTGTGACCTGCTGAGGAAGCATCACCTGTTGCTGTCCCATTGGAGCTAATGGTAGTTGCATTTGCTGCCTAGGTACCATCGGAACCTGCTGTTGTACATGCTGCATTTGTGCTGGTTGGACACGCTGCATTTGTATTTGCTGCATGGGCTGTAACCCCTGCATCTGAACAATGTTATTCTGGAAGTTCTGATTTTGACCTCTTGATTTTTGACCCCTCATATTTTGAAATGTACCGACATTAGTGCTTTGTTGAATGACACCATCATGCACCACATTTGGGCATTCCTGCTTCCAATGCCCCACGCCCCCGCACGCGTGACATGGTGGCATTTTCATTCCCTGTGCATCATTTTGAACCACCACAGTATTTAAGTCGGGACCGCGATTCACAAAACCTTGAACTCGGCCTCTCGGCTGTGCCTGAAACATGCCATTCCCTTGCGGTTGCTTCTGTACCATCTGTTGGATTCCATTCCCCTGCATACCTGCTTGTGCTGCCTTAATCTGCATCACCATCACTTTCTCCTTCAACTTTCTCTGCTTCAGTTCAATCTCGTCACTGCAATATTTCACATACTGTAACACCTCATCAATCGGCTTTGCTTGCCAACAGATCAAATGATTCTTAATCATCTGGCTAACCTCTGGTCTTAACCCTTCAACAAATCTGAACACAAAATGATTCATGTCTTTCGGCTCAATAGTCTCAGTGCCACTGTAATGCTTGAACGCTTTCAACATCTCTCATAGTAAGCATGAATAGACTCTTTAACCTCCTGTGAGGTTCGATCGATTTTCTACCAATCAGTCACCTTTGGCGACACTTTCTGCTTCAAAAACTCAATCACTTTATGAAAGTACTTCATCACCTCCTCGGATGGTGCTCCAGTCACTTTATCCCTTGCCGGCTTCTGTGTCGGCCAGTCCACACCCCTTTTGCACTCAAGCCATGAGTCGGGTGGCACAATAATCTCAAACAGGGTATTCAAGTCTTCCCAGAGACATTTTGCAAGCTTCACAAACCCATCTGTCTGCTGGTACCATTCTATCGGCTTCTCCCTCAACCTGGGATAATCATTTGTAAATGACAGAGGCGGTCATTCTGACCTTGGCGGACGGCGGAGGCCGTCCGCCAAGGTACCGCCGTCAGAACACCGCACCGCGGTCAAAAGACCGCGGCGGTGATTCTGAGATTTGCCCTGGGCTGGCGGGCGGCCGCCAAAAGACCGCCCGCCAGCCCAGGGCAAATCAACCTTCCCACTAGGATGCCGGCTCAGAATTGAGCCGGCGGAGTGGGAAGGTGCGACGGGTGCAGTTGCACCCGTCGCGTATTTCAGTGTCTGCTAGGCAGACACTGAAATACTTTGTGGGGCCCTCTTACGGGGGCCCCTGCCGTGCCCATGCCAGTGGCATGGGCACGGCAGGGGCCCCCAGGGGCCCCGCGGCACCCCCTACCGCCATCCTGTTCCTGGCGGGAGAACCGCCAGGAACAGGATGGCGGTAGGGGGTGTCAGAATCCCCATGGCGGCGGAGCGCGCTCCGCCGCCATGGAGGATTCTGACGGGCAGCGGAAAGTCGGCGGTACACCGCCGGCTTTCCGCTTCTGGCCGCGGCTGTACCGCCGCGGTCAGAATGCCCGGCGGAGCACCGCCGGCCTTTTGGCGGTGCTACCGCCAACCTCCGCCATGGCGGTAATTACCGCCGGGGTCAGAATGACCCCCAGAATGTCTCCCCTAGACCATGGTACATGGACTAGAACCCCTCCAGCTGTTTCTCTCATCGGTAACATCTTTACTGTCCCAGTGTTGGGTGAGGCTTTAGTCTGACTTGATTCCGGACTCTCACTTTTCTCCTTTCTTTGCCCATCTGCCTTCCCACTTCTCTAATGGTCCCCAGCTCTGTGCACTGTGCAGTATTTCCTTAAGCTGCGCTATCATTCTGGCAAACCTCATGTGCTCAAAATCCTTAGTGTCAAAGTCTAGTCTGTAGCATCTTTTCAAATGTTCAGTATTCTCAGTGTATATATTTAATTTGTCTGCCAACTTCGCTAACCTCTGATGTACCTTACCCACTTCTTTAGTGATTTTGGGACAAAGATATCTCAATTCTGCTTCTGTGTATGACTCCAATCTGTTTACCCCCATTGTTCCTTCCACTAGTTCTGCGGCTTCTACTCCCAGTCTCACAAAATTTAGGTATTATTCCCTTTCTGGCTTCTCTGCAGTTATCGCAGTATTTTGTGAAGCATAGGTCTTTTCTAACCACTCATTTAATTGTTGCACCAAAAAACCTTGCAGTGAAATATTCCCTGCATGCATCATTGGCGACTGTGACGAGTTTGTACTTATTGTCTGTGTGGTCAACACACCTAACCCTGCTTGTCTCATGGCATCTAAAGGGGTTTCACTCGGACTAAGGTCTAACAAGGACCTGGGTCCTTTAGCTGATTGCTCTCTTGGTGCCATCAATAGGGGAGTTCCTTTGGACCCTCCTCTTATTGCCTCTTGGGTCATCACTCCCTGATCACACATACCAGGCTTACCCTGCGCATACAAAGGTACCGGGGGACCAACTGTAATTGGTAGTGATATGGCAGCTGGTGTCTGACCTGGTCCCAAACTCCGTGGAGCGGTAACTCCCAGAGTTTGACTCACTGAAACTGGTGTAGTTACAAACAGAGGTCCTGCTGCTGGACTGTAACCCAGAATCAGCTGTTTCTGCGGTTGGGGGCGCAACTGCGGAGTTGGCTCAATCTGCACTAACTTTGATTTTGTATATATCGGATCGGGTGGCACCATCAAACTTGTAGTAGTTTCTAGTACTGGGACGTCTGGATAAATCCTCTTTATCGGCGGCGGAGGTTGCAACTGTATCTGCATGTCTGGTGCAGTGGGTACACTGACACCATTCTGTATCAAAACCGTATCACTAGTCTGCACTGTATTTGTAACTTCTTTATCCTGCGTGTGGTTCCCAGGACCCGCACTAGTGCTCGGGGCATTGTCATCTATTGTATATGGTGGCGGGCGATCATGCAATAACTGGTTAAGAAACTCTTCATCGTCTGAATCATCTTCATCTATCCAAGACCTCTTAGTCTCTTTAGGCTTATTAGAGTCCTTATCTGTCTTACAAGTAGCTTTCTTTCCCTGTGTTTCGTCCTCCTGTGTTATTGCTGGAAACAATTTGAGTCCGTCAACTACTCCCCTTCTCCACATTTTACTCTCATTGTCCCATCTAGCTTAGGCTAAAGTCTTTTCTGCCCTCTTCATTCTTCGCTCATATTTCTGCTGTCTTTGTCGTATAGCCATTAAATCCCAGACTGCTAATGCCTCATACTGAGCTGGCCTCAGAGGTGGCTTTTGTACATTCAACATCCACCTTAAATTCTCTAAAGTTCTAGTATTGAACGTTCCGTGTTCCGGAAACGCCAAACATCCCTCCTCTGTTAATTTGCACCACTGTTTCATCCATAGGCAAGGTGCGACTCCCTTTTCCTCCATTACTATATAAGCTGGAGTACCTTCCGGTGGTGTCGGCTCCCCTTCACTCGCTATAATGTATGCGTCTCCTTTCAGATCGCTCCTAAAAGCTTTAAGAAAATTCAGTTTTGCGTCTTTTACTTTTTTTTTAAATCTAATCAGGAAGTGACTTTAATTCCCAGGACACTCTTCACCCACCTTTCTCAACCTATTGCCTCTCACGGACGGCTGCCAATCCGTGCGCGACCCCTCTCGGCAACTGACCTATCCCAGCGCGGCACTACTGATGTCACACACACACTGCAGCTGACAAAGTCTTGTGGCCTGTCCTCCTCACACTGGATTCACACCAAACTAATGCAATATATTGCGAGCACCTTTAACAATAACAACAACTCAAATTTGTCAGTTTACTACAGGAAGGGTAACACATTTGCTTCAGAACTTTACAGAGATTTCACTTGAAGCCTTGGCCACTACTCTCTCCTTCTCAGTTCCTGCATACGCAAGCAGAATTCAACCCGCAAATCCTACTCTCGACTTGTCAATGGTTTGTTCTAGTGCACTATAGAACTTGCCAAATCTCCATCTAAGGTTTCACTCCCCACAATTTAACTCAAACTCGACTTGTCAACCACGCCCGATTGACCTTTTAAACCGCACAAATTACAACAAAACCCAAGTGTCTCCTACACTTGCCAATATACTCTGGAGTCTTAAACCGCGACGGGTCCGTACATTACCAACCAACCACGTGGATAATTTTTTAGCACAAAGCACCACACTCACATGAAGTACGCCGACTTCCCTGCGCTCATACTGCAGAGTACGCCCACACCTATTAAAACAACATTACCTGGCCTAAACACACACAACTTCACAAGTCACCTGCAAAATGCACAAGCTGAGCAAGTGCAAATTTGATACCGCACATACTAAAACGCCGAGAACATTCCCAACTCACTTAGGCAGGCTCCGAGATCCCGGGAAAGTCATGGGCAATTTAGAAACGCATCATACCTCCAATTTGCATTATCTCAGAAAAACAGTCTAAACAATAATTCTCCGTCCTAGGGCCCCAAAGGGCCTAAACCGTCCTCTGCTACCAGAACTGTTAACGCGTCCCTCTATGATAAATTATTACAGATTGGGACTCGTTTTAGACCAAGCACATACTAAAACGCCGAGAACATTCCCAACTCACTTAGGCAGGCTCCGAGATCCCGGGAAAGTCATGGGCAATTTAGAAACGCATCATACCTCCAATTTGCATTATCTCAGAAAAACAGTCTAAACAATAATTCTCCGTCCTAGGGCCCCAAAGGGCCTAAACCGTCCTCTGCTACCAGAACTGTTAACGCGTCCCTCTATGATAAATTATTACAGATTGGGACTCGTTTTAGACCAATGAATCTTTTGACCCTGTTGAGCGACATCTTAGGACGAGATAGCTAATCAACAAGTCAATCAATACATCAATAATGTCATCAATATTTATCACAACAATACATTTCACTTTAGTCAAAGTCATGAATCCAACTCAAGACATCACCATGACCTTGTAGTCATGAATAACTACACCAGTTGAGTATGAGTTTTAGTGATATTTATTCCCTATTTGATTACAATACAACTAGCAGATTTATTAATCTCAAAACCAAGAAACACAATAGCATAGTCACGATATGGCAACTCTGATAAGATTTCATCAAAGCAAGGATCACAAACATTAGAATATAGCACGGTGTGAACATAAACTATCATTAGCAAAGTATATCATTGCATTGTTCAACAAAGCATAGATTCAGTCATTTGTCCATTTGCATCAGTTTTAGGGAACCCCTCACCTAACCTCTAATTAGCATTGGCATTTTGGGCTTCATGCAAAACAATTTCATAACACCAATTTTGAAAACATCTAACTATGGTCTCTGTCAAAAGCAAAGCAGTTGGTACCTAGAAAGAAAAGCAAACAGACAATTACAATTTCATTGTCATATAGTTACCCTCCAAGGTTTGGGTCAGCACTCAGGCTCTGTTTTCGTCCTCAGGACATCAGTTGATTCGCCATCAGTCAGGAACTCAGCTCACGGGTAAGTAAGAGGCACTTCCCTCATAAGGAGGCAAAGTGGAAATGGGCAATCTAAGGACAAGTATGGTTCTAGATAAGTCAGCCAGTCACTAATAAAAGTGACAAAGTTTCTGGATCATAAAATATAGCATCAGCATCGCCCCCTCTCCTAGTGTTCTACTCCCTAATTCTAATTTACTTCCTGGTGACAGGGGTTTTTATCCCCTTTTCGTTGTACATTCCCCTAAAATCTGGTTGAACAAAGGTTGCACCCCACAATCTCTAACCAATCAAAAAACACACTATGTCATTAAATCTTTCACCCCGCATTAGTTCTCAGGCAGTTTAATGGTCCATATGATTGACGTCTTCAGAGGTAGAATGTCCGGTATGGTTTCATCCTTTTGTAATTCTTTGTGCATCTTCGGTCAGTAGCTCCATTGTCTGTACCGGTTTGGTCGACCTTGTATTTAACATTAGTCTACACTGTTGCATTTAGCTAGTACATTTCTACAAGCAATATGAATTTTCATGAGCACGGATCTACTATAGTTACATTCAGCTTCTAGTTTGAAGAAAACAAGAGTTCATGTGTTTTAGCAAGTCAGCACATTGCACGTTAGGAAAAATACATTTAATATGAGAGCCAGACAGCTAGGCTTGGGCTCATGCTAACTTAAGGCCTACAAGATTTATTAGCAAAACTTTAATAACATAATCATTAATAAGTAGTATAAAACTATTTAAATGCAATAATTCATAAACATTAGTCATTCTCATTAGTCCACGTATACATTGGCGGCCACTCCCCGTGGTCACTTTCAAGTGCATGTTTTTAGGAAAACATGTTAATACAGTTTTATATGCGGCATTATTATACATTAAATCATAAATATTTAATGTTAATATGGATTATATAAGCTACGCTCTCTCTCAGCCACATATTGGAGTCAGTTCATAAACTTAACTCTATTGGTGGAGAACTACACACACTTATAAGTATGTCTAGTACTGTGTTCTCTTATATGCTTGGAAGCTTTTTTCACAAAAAAATAAAATATATTTAGTAGTAGATGTGCGTGTCTCCACCCTCACAATCATGCAAATGAGATGGTGGTGACATGTACGCCCCCAAAATATGGCGCAAATATTACTAAAAGAAGAATACCAGTCATACCTTCGGTGTAACTGTGAGTACCTCACCCAGGCCAGCAACCTGCCCTTGACTTCAAATGTCACATTTAGGGACTATATTAACACGTGAACAACGCCACACACACCAGGTCATTTTTACACATTGTAGAACATAAATACTAGGCCTCGGTGAAATTCGTATATTTTCCTTCGTGGAAAGTACTCAAAATGCCCAACAATATAAACACAATTATGCATTATTACGCAAAAGGCCAGCTTCAGAATATGACACTTTGTTATCATCAAAAGCGTCCAATCAATAATGTGGCACTCAGACATGGCATGAACAGTTACTCGTGTTCAGTTTGTTCGTGATCTTCTGGTGCTCCTGCAATGGGATATTTACCGGAATGAATTATCAGTTACGCAAAGGCATAATTTCTAGGATTTCGAGTAATAACCGTAATATGAAATGCTGGAAATTTTGCGAGATTACACCGTTGAAAATGAAATTTCCCCTGGGCCTAAAAAATGAAGGCGACTGCATGCGCCGTGTCCTTTTCCCCTTGTGCTGCATGATGTCATGGAGCCACGGCCCTGCAACAGCCTACAAGATGCAGACCCTTCTACTCAAGAAGAAGAGAAACTCTACAAACAGAAAGACTACACTGAGGAGGAATCAGACACTGTGGTCAACTTTCTAAATTACCACTAAATGAAACAACATGCTCTGCCTCCTCACAAACATAGTGGAGTGTAGAAGCAGGTCATGTGCCAGGATGCCACCACAGTGTAAATATCAATGTATTAGGGGAAGAGAAACCCACAGATTATTGATAGTAAGGAAATGTGGCAGGATGTAAGGAGGTGGCCGAAAGGTAAGATCGTGAGGATAAATTCAGTACCTTGAGGCCAACACAGATCACACCCCCTCTATTCCCATTGGATTGTTTATTCTGTTCACCAGGCATGCTGCCCAGCTTCATGGCCTGACTGTTCAGGCAAGTCACATCAGACCATGTACGATGCTCCATTTTATACTATACTTAATCCACGCAATATGCTATATTATCCATATATTTGACATGTTTTGAAAGCCACAGCCTGCCAAATAAAGCAGATGACAGTGGAAACCTACCAGGAAAGCAAGAATTACAAACCTTAACACGTCTACTATCCACCAATCCAGACCACAAGTGTGGTACTGTGCACGCAGCAACTAAAACACCTCATCGCTATAACCTAGAGTTTTTACCCCCAAATTATTTGGGAGTTTAAGCTAAAAGCCAGGGAATCCTCTCGGAGAATCTGTCATCTGCAGGTAATAATGCAGAACCATGGCTTGAACCCAAAAATCAGGACACACAAGTATTAGTATTTAATGATGTGCTAACCTCCTACAAATAACATGATTAAGAAACTGTAGCTAAAATTATTAGCAACACAGCAAATAAGATGGATAAATGAGTGAATGTTAAATACACCACAATCTTATGTCATCGCACATCCCAAAGCCATTAGTCTGAACATTAAAATTAGTTGACGTAAAGATTGGCATATGCCCCTGCGTGTGAAGCTGCAGACCTGTGTTTTAGCATCCCTCTAGCAACTGGTCCATCTGCTTTGCCCCACCCTAGCATCAGTGTCTTTTTGTAATGTTTTCGAATATGGTGTGGCCTGTGGGGCGAGGAAGTTTTGCTTGTGTTGGTTGCCTGGATTTGTCACACAGGCTGGTAAACAATGTCTGCGTTCAGATTTTAGGAAGTACACAGAATCTGCCCTTGTTTATCCTTGTAGTTCTTCCTGATTTCTTTGCAAAGGCACTTATACTTATAAAACAGACCCCTAGCTATCATGAAAAGTAAAATGCTAGAGAGAGTGGTCAATTCCTTCCTATGATTTGTTAATGTAAACAACAACAAAAAATATTTGACAACTAAAATGATAGAGGACTCAGTCATGAAAAAAGAAAAAAAGAACATGCTCAGAGATTTATGCCCCCGCCTAAGCCTAATTTTTCATTTGTTTCTACTTCTAAAGATTCCCAGAAGTGCCAGGAATGGTGAGCAAGGATCATGTTCCCTGCTCACTTCTCTGAATGTCTTGTGAATTTTTTAAAAAGGCTCCTATTCACCATATACAGTTTTATCCATAGTGGAGTACCCGTTCTATACACAGGGTTAATGGACCCTCCTGTGTAGATGTTTTTTTCCTTCCACAGGGAAGGGAAAACATACTTTATGCAGAGAAGCCTTCTCCTAAATACCCACCAAATCTGAGGGTGATCGGTTCCATTTTCCATCCAGGAAGGGGAATTACCTCAAGATAAGTAAATCTCTGACCAATCCCAGAACGGAAAGTGGATAGAGCGTAGTTTTTGAATGCCCGTAAATGTGCATTCCCAAATTTCCGAAGGAAACTATGCCTTGAAATGCCCATTTCCTACACCCTGAGTGTAAATGACGGCGGACAGATTTCTCTATACGTTTGAACAGTCATCTCTTCTATTTGCTAAAGTTCTGGCACGCACCTCAGTGTATTCAGCATGCAAAGAATGCCAGTGATAACGTACAGCAAGGTATGTGTATTATGCAACATTATCTATCAAAACCCTTGACACACATCACCAGCCTGGTAAGTCTCACACAAATGCATATCCCAAAATCAGTAAAACGTACGACTTACATTTTCTGTGCCACCACTATTACTACATCAAATTAGCATGTTCATAGTCTATGTATGTACACTCTAGAATTAATATCATTGCTAAATCCTCCCTCTCCCCGATACGCTTACACATTGTGTCTCTGTCCCCACAGGCCTCATAGGCACGTGTCACTACCTCTACTGCTGTTCTCTTGACTGCAGAGATTGAAACAGGACTTGTTAATGGATGTGCTGAGAAGAAATATACAACCAAACAGAAGTTCATCAAACAGAAACAAAAGAAAACCACGTTTTTGTCATCCTTTTGGATTTGCGTCAATATATCTAGTGTTTAGTACCGCAACACTGTACCTACACCTATGATTTGTGTACCACGGCTTTCATGAGCCACTAGGCTGGACAACAATTGTATTGCAAATGTTGCAGTAATAATATCAAAGACGCCATACAAGATCTCATCAATGATATAATATGTGGAGTAATTCGCTGTGCATAGCGAAGGCCTGAGTTATAGTTACCTTTGGGCATGGGGGTTGGTCACAAGGCCTGGCCTGCAACCAGGCCTTGCAGCTAAGCTCTTATACCCACCCAACCCCACATCACGCACATCCCTTGGCCTTGGGCTGCGCAGGTTGGCCACACAGGACCTGTCTCTGTGAGTGGGTGCGTGTGTGTTTAAGTGGGTCTGAAAATAGGTTGTGAGTCTGAGTGGGTGCCTGAGCATCTCAACTGGTGTGTGAATGGATGCATGAGTCTCTGAGTGCATGTATGAGTGAATGAATTAGTGTATGAATGAGTCTGTGGTTTTTCTTTCATATTTTTCCACATTTGTGAATAATTCACAAAAATCTGTGAATTTTCAGGAATATCGTGCATGGTGATGCAGAATTATTTTAAACCCATACTTTGCCTCTAAAACATACCTATATCACACACCAAGGGTCAGGGTACCTTCACATTGATCTCTTATGCCACTTTGGATTTTCAACCTTTGGGGGCAGTGTCCTGTGAAACAAAATGGCAGCCGCATCTTTCTATTCATGTTGCGGTCAGCCAGTTGCATACACTGCACCCTGCCCATGGGGCTACCTAGGTCCTACCTTAGGGGTGCTTTACATGTACAAAAAGGGGAAGGTTTAAAACTTCCCACACAGACACTGCAGAGGCAGGTCTCAGCCATGTTTCAAAGGCTACTAATGTGAGTGACACAATCAATGCTGCAGGCCCACTAGTAGCATTTGATTTGCAGGCCCTGGGCACCTCTAGTGCACTTTACTAGGGAATTACAAGTAAACCAAATATGCCAATCCGGGATAAACCAATCACCAATACAGTTTATACAGACAGCATATGCACGTTAGTACTGGTTAGCAGTGGTAAAGTGCCCAGAGTCCTAAAGCCAACAAAGAATGGTCAGAAAAATTAGGAGGAAGGAGCCAAAATGTTTGGGGATGACCCTGCAAAAAGGTCCAGGTCCAACACAGAGTTTTAATGTGTCTTCCCTGCACGCAAATATGCATGCAGGTAAGACAAATAAAAACATTGACCCAGCAAGCGTGGAGCTGCTATTAAAAGCACACCCCATAGTCCGAGATCGCCCATAAAGGGCAAACAAATCCAAGTTTAAAAAAATGTATATGGCCTAATGGTTAAGGTCTCAGACAGTCATACTGCAAGTTGAGGGTTCTACTCCCAGTTTATCCTTGACCATTTCCCTCCTTTAGTTTCTTAAATGAAGGAATTATAGTTAACTTAGAGCACAAGTTTCATTTACTTGATCTAACTCTAACAGGTGAATTTCTATGGTTTTGTATGTTTAAAATGTGAGCCTAACTATAACGTCCCTGTAACCTTTTTTTCATATATTTATATATTAGGGTTCAGGGTGGGTATGGGTTTGTGGGTGGCAAGGTACATTTTAGTATTTAGGCTGGGTGCAGGTTTTGGAATGGCAAGGGAATTTTTAAGGTGGAGGGTGGACATGGGTTTGTGTGTGGCAAGGTTAACTTTGGTATTTAGGGTGGGTACAGGTTTTGGGATGGCAAGGGAACTTTTAAGGTTGAGGATGGGTATAGATTTTTGGGTGTCTAGGATATTTTTAGGATTTAGGGTGGGTATAGGTTTGGGATGGCAAGGTTATTTTTAGGGTTGAGGGTGGGTATGGGTTTTGGATTGTAAGGGAATTGTGAAGGTTTGGAGAGGGTATGGGTTTTTGGGTGGCAAGGGTAATTTTAGGATTTAGGCTGGGAGTAGGTTTTTGGGTGGCCAGGGTAATTTTAGGGTTTAGGGTGGGTGTGAGTTTAGGGGATGTTAGAACATAGAACATTTTTAGAGTTTAGGGTGGGTATGTTTTTTGGGTGGCAAGGGTATTTTTAGGGTGGGTATTTGGATGTCAAAGGAATTGTAAAGGTTTAGAGAGGGTATGGGTTTTTGGGTGGCAAGTGTAATTTTAGGGTTTAGGGAGAGAATGGGTTTTTGGTTTCAAGGGCATTTTTAGGGTGGGTATGGGTCTAGGGTAAGAGTATTTTTAGGGTTTAGGTTGGGTATGGTATGGTTTTTCGGATAGGGAGGGTATTTTTAGGGGTTTTAGGGTTTAGGGTGGGTATGTGTTTTTGGGTGACAATGGTAATTTTAGGATTTATGGAGGGTTATTGGTTTTTGGGTGGCAAGGGTAGCTTTATGGTTTATGGTGGGTATGGGTTTTTGGGTTGTAAGGGTATTTTTAAGGTTTAGGGTATGCCTTCAATGGGGCAACCTATCTCACCACAACACAGTGATTTAAAACTTGCCCTTTGTCAATTGCACTACCGCTGCCAGCTAAGCACTAGCCTGCTGCATCATAACAGTTCTCAGCTCTTTTCGCGTGCCATGATAGTATGCTTAATTTGCTAAACCAATCTCACACACAGCAGTGTTACTACTGTAGCTATGATCCATGTTACATCATCATTAACTTCTAAACCCCTATTAAAAAAATACCTGCTCTTTTTTCATCTTTTTGTTTGTAAAACTGCGTTCATAGGAGTAATTAACAATTTCACATTTTCTACCAGCTCTCAATCATAGTTGTAGGACATACAAAGCTTTAGAGCTTGTTATCTACGTGGCAATCTTTATGCATGTTTCATCATTTATAAAACATAGGGGGTTATTACAACCTCAGCGGTCTTTTTTGAAGACCGCCGAGGTACCGCCGTGTGGAAGACCGCCAGTGGTGGCGGTTTGCCGCTTGGCCTATTATGACCGTTGGCAGCTCTCCGTCCTTTTACCGACGGTGAGCCGCCAACAGCCATACTGGCGGGAGACGGGGAAGTGGAGGTTGGTCCACCTCCACCCCCACGCCAACAGAACACCACCCAGCGAATCACGTCCTGTGATTCGCCGTGGCGGTGTTCTGTTGGCGGTGTGGTGTCGGCGGAGCTGCCCCCATGGCTCCCGTCCCCTCCCGGAGGATCGACGAAACAGGTAAGTCGATCGTCCGTTAGGGGAGGGGGGTGGGGGTGTTGTGTGTTGTGTGGGTGCATGGGGGTGTGCGTCTGTGTATATAGAGGGGGTGTGTGAGTGTGTGTATGCTTGCGGGGTGTTGTGTGTATGGGAATGAGTGCGTGTATGTCTGTGGGTATGTCTGTATGGATGTGTGCGTGTATGTCTGAATGTGGGTGTGCGTGTCTGAGTGTGTGTGTGGATGTTGGCATGTATGTCAGCGTGTGTGCGTGTAAGGGTGTAGGTGGTGCCTGCGTGCATGTCATGTGGGTATGGGTTATGTGCTGTTGGGGTTCGGGGTGGGGAGGGGGGCCCTGCCACCTTTTGGGGGTGGCAGGGGTGGTGGGGGTGTAGGGGAGGGAGTTGGGGTTGGGGTGGGAGGTGGGGGAGACCCCTATCAGTGCCAGGGAAGGAATTCCCTGGTACTGATAGTGCTTACGCCGTGGATTTCATGGTGGTTCAAACCGCTGGAAATCCACTGCGGTAAGCCGGGTCCAAATACCGCCGGCAGTATAGTGACAGGCGGAACGGAAAACCGGCGGATGACCATGGCGGTAACCGCCATGGTCATAATTCCCCAAAGTAAGACCGCCAGCCTGTTGGCGTTCTTACCGCCGGTTTAACACCGACCGCCAGGGTTGTAATGACCCCCATAATGATGTGAATAGACTCATACATTGTAAAAAAATGCGTAAAGTTTTTAATACCTAGTTAGACGATATCTAAAGCATGTTCAGAAAAGTACAAAGTACCTGACTTAATAATACCAGAAACATGTGCAAAGTGCCAATATACTTAATAGTTCTCAAAACAAGCAATTAAAGTGTTTAAGGGTTTTTAATGTGACAAGATACAATGCTTCGTATTGAAATCCAATGAGGCAACAAAATTACATCCTATTGCACATCATGTTTAACAGATTGGCAACCTGTAAGTTAGATAAATAGGAAACCCACCAACTTATTTGAAGAGGTACATGACATAATCCAATGCAACATTACAATTATTAAAATGCTTATTTCAGTAGCTAAAGTGCTATGTGCTTAAGTTCTGCAGTTGTGGCTTAAGGTGTTATTGTGCATATTGTTCAAACTAACAGTGTTCAATAGATTGGATTGTATGTATCACATTGTTTGATCTCCCAATCACGAACTTAATATAAGATTACAATACCAGGATAACAGGAGGTCAGGTGTAATGTATCACAGGTAATTTAAAAAGTAAAGTGCTTGTGTTAAAGTTCTTCAGATGTTAATCCACTTATGGTCTCCCACAGTTTGGTACCTCAATATTGCACATATTGAAATATTTGTAAACTGTAATTCATTAATCAGAGCAGACTGAAATAGCTAAAATGCTATGTGCTAAAGTGTAAAGAAGCCACCGTTTACATTCTCTGACCTCTATTCTCTCTTACAGTTTGGGCTACCAGTGTGATGCTTATCAAAAGATCATGTTCCTTTAATTCAACAAGTTCTCACAGATAGCCAATTCCTCTACTGCAAGGTCGTGGTGGAAATCTACCAATGAAAGTGCTGTATGAAGAGGTGCAAATTGCCTCATAAAAATTGGGGTGGACAATGTGGTCTGCTCCACTGGCACAGCTGACAGAGTTTTTTGCGCTCCGCTTGGAATGCAGAATCCGACTAAAAACTCTTCTAGCTCCGCAAGCGGAGCGGAGCTCACTGCATGTGCACTGCAGCCCATTTATGGGTCACACAGAGCAAGCATGGCACAAGAGCAGTATGGCACATAACTGGTACTGCAGTATGCACTCACCCGACATTGGCGGAGCTTCTCGCCGGCAGCTCTGGACTCCTGGTCTCCCTCTGACGGTGACCGCCAGCATCAGTACTGGTGCAGAGGGCAGAGGGAGGTAGAGAGCCAGGCCGCTGACAACAGGGTAAGTCCTAATTTTTTTCTTTGAAAATAATGTACACACTGGTGCACAGGATGCCTGAAATGGCAGTTTTTCCTGCCTACGGCCCTAGTCTGTCCCATGTGCACTGACTGTACACGGGGCAGGCTGGTGCACAAGAAGCCTGAAAATGGCAGCTTTCGCTGCCGCCTGCTGCCTGCCCTGGCCTGTATGTGCCCAATCTCAGAAGGGTTAACTGGGGCTGGCCCTGCTTAGATCTTTTGAAATCAGGCACATTCAGGCCAAGGCAGGCGGTACTCCGCCACTCACGAAACTCTGCGGCTTTCCATAGAATTGTTTACCAACTCCATGTAGTTCCAAGTAGAGCTCTGTGAGCTCCGTCCACCCCTAATAAAAATATCTAAAACAAAGCTTATTCAGTAATCAACAAACCATTATCACAGCAGTCAAGGACAAAATCAAAATATGTTTCCTTTAATTCCTGAAGTGAAAACATGACGGGATCAATATTACATAATATATAGAATTATAACTACCTGTTAATTTTTTGTATGCCTTCGCCATTACAACAGAAATGTAAGTATTTTATAAGTAAGAATAAACCCATTACACACATAGGGTTTATACTTACCTGTAAAGTACTTACCTTTTTGTGGTAAAGGTATTTCTGGTAAAGGCATTCTCGTTGTAAAATAGTGTGTTGTAAAGATCCTCGGTGCAAAGTCTCTGTCATGGTTCCAGTGTTGTTGTAAAGGCATTCATTCTAAATGCTTTTGTGATTCGATCATATATCCAAAGGTTTGGGGTGACCCTTCAGAGAGGGCCATTTTTCAACACTCTGTATCAGGACTCTTACCTTCTACTTTCGTGATCACATCTGCAGTGACCTTAATGATTTCGGCTTACAGACCAATATTTTAGGAGAATGGTCAATGTATTCACTTTGACGTTCTGTAATTGAATTTAAACTAGATACTATGGGTCTCATGGGAGGGTGTTCTTATGAGCCTTCGGTAGCCCATAAATACCTGGTACAGTACAGGCTACATTCCAAAAGAACACATACTCTTATTTACAAATCTCCCTTAGCTTTATCTCAAATTATTCTGATTTCCTTCTTAAGACTATCCAGTCCACTCCAAACTAACCCTAACTCAGTGTCCCTCAGCATATACTAACTTTTAAATATGTAGATCATAATTATCTGTTTCCCTAATCATGATACCTCAGTCTTTATCAATTGGTTTAATAGCTAACTGGCCATCCTCACTGAGATGTTTAAGAGCCAGTCTCTGTTCTTTTGATTAATTATTGGCTAAAAGCCTAGAAGAATTTGAAAACAATTTCTCAACCTCTTTTTCAACCATAAATTCCAAACATTCAACCCACTTTACCCACTTGTGCAAGAGAAGAAGTAAATGTAGAATTCAATTTTAATCTTTATCTATTATTACTTACTCTTGTTTTTTCAGTAAAGAATCTATTCAATCAGTTTTTGTTTTTATAAAATCTATACCCTTTGCTCTAGTTCATATCTATTCACTGAATACAATTTAATCTCTTCTCCAACACACTTATTTCACCACTGGTTAAAACCTTAGATAGGGGCTTTGTCTAATGGCCCTGTTTGTACCACTTCCTCTGGCTCCTGGTTAAGGCTGAAACCCACCTCTTCCCCTTGTTTGATGTGTCTTCCCACCTCCTCTCCTTCTGCTCTCTAAAAAGATAGTGAATGGGAACCATTATCAGAAATAGAAGGGTGAATCTCAGTGGTGTCTCTTCTGTATTCTCTTTCATCCTCAGGGCCAGTAACATATTGTATTGCCTATAGTCATCTGGTATCATCAAGCGCACAGGCAGTGGAGTGCATTCACTATTTTAACATGAAGGAAAATGATGAAAAATGGCATGGGAGTGGACTGACATGAACTGAGATCCTGCTTCAAATCTACAGCCAAGTGACCTCTAGCATCTCTTCCTCACCAAATAATGTTATCTTCTTAGAAAGACATTGTGTTACTGGTTGACTGGGGTGTGAGCCTTGGACAAGCAGCAACCACATTCCTAGTCAGGTTCAGGGAAAAAGGAAACCCAAAATTAACCTGTACTCAACCCCCTAGGTAGCCACTACCAGGGCATGTATAACTTAAAAGTACATATCCTACTTTTTAAATACATTGAACCCTGGGCTGAGGGCTGTCCAGGGCCTAATCTGCTAACTTATAAGTCTGCCAGTTCTTTACCCACCTTGTGGTTGCATTCTTCATCATGGCGCTACTTCTCCCTTGTGTGGGAGTGTTTTATTACGTGTGAGATCACTTGTATAATACAAAGCTCTGAATTATACTTCAGCTTCTTGTGTGAGGTGAAACAGCAACACTACCTTCAAGTGACCTTTATTATAATGAAGGAGATAAATAAGGGAGTGAGATTGTTTAGAAGTATCTACTGACTGATAGGGTTACCAACTTTCTCCAAGAAAAACAATACTTGTCTGTGGTTGTTTTGGGGTTCTAAAAGGGCCAGAAGCTGATACATGGATAGTATGTTGAGTCTCCTGGATTCTTCTTTAACAAACCAACTCAGTATCTCTTTGACTAAAGAGCATTAAAATTATTTTAACTCACTTTCCCCTTGTGTTTCTTATTTCATGTTTACATTTCAAAGAGAAAGAATACTGGATTTAAATTAATTTCAAGATTTATAAACCTGTGATGCCATGGAAATAACCAGCGATCCACAGTGAGGTACTGGTTTGGTGGCAATCCTACTGACTGACCAAGCTACTTCATTTGGGTCCCTAGTTGCTAAAATTAAAATTCCTAGTTAATGGCTTTTTGCAGAAGGCCCCTCACTCTTTTTGACCCCAGTTCTGACTGATGCTGGTGTTTTCTGACTCCATCTGTGCCCTGGTCCTTGCTAACCAGGCCCAGGACTGTGATCCGATTAAAAAGATACATGCAAATTAGGCATAATCATAATTGGCTCTGACAAATTGCCTGTAAGTCCCTAGTATATGGTAGGGCATGTAGGTTTAGAGACCCCAGTGGTGTTAGGGCACCCATGGAGCACTGCTGTGGTACCTGGTGTTATTCTTTTAAAGGCAGGCCTGCCTTTCTGGCTGCTTTTAAAATAAAATTTGCCCAAATTCGACAGAATTAAAAGTACTACCAAAGCCTTAAACTACCTTATTTTTGCATACGTCACCCCTAAAGTCTACCCTACTTGCCCCAAGGGTTAGGTGCAGGGTACATATAAGAAGGGACATTTGTCGTAGTTGGACTCCTGCTTTAGACAAGACTGCTGGTTTGGGGATGACAGCATTTTTGTTTGTGGGTGACTAGGTCAATCCTACAAGTCACAACTGTCGGCCTAACTCATCCCACTCATAAGCATTACCTCACCCAAAACCCAAACAGTAAAAGGTGATTTGTGGCAGCCTTTACACATGGACTCAAGAGTGCGACATCTCACGGGAGTCGTTTTAAAATGCAGATTACCTTTTTCTCAAATGAGCAACATTCACACAGGCAATGAAGGAGATGCAATAAAGTTTTCATTAGGTTTTAATAACAAGACTGCAATCTACTGTAAATTGCATGGGCTGCAATGATTAGGATAATGAGCAATGCAATACACAGAATTGTAAAAACGAAAGTTAGTAAAAACAAAGACTGCCACCATTTTGCAATAACATGAGATGTGAAATAGGTGTGAAATAGACCCTTAAACTCTAGCATGATGACCCTTATCTCTAACCTATAGAGAGTTAAGTGTGTTAAACATAATCTGCCAGTGCCATGTCCATGAAAAGAGCCCCCAACCCTTGTTACCTTGGAATGAGGGCTCTAGATCAGACTCTATGGGGACACGAAGGCTGGGTCTTCATCAATACGACTTGTAGCATAGACAGCATTGATGGCATTTTGTAGGAATCCCTCTGATATGCCTCTCTGTGTGAGATGTATTTATACAGATCTTGTAGGACCCCTGATGCAGGTGTTTTCCCAAACAATAGATAAGAAGGCATGCTTGGGGCGGCAATTCTAGAAACAATTCCTTGAAAAGGTACATTATGTTACTGCCATACTTAAATGGGAAAGTACATGATGTGAATTCCTACGTATTTCACTTATCTTTGACGCTGATCATGACGACTTCACAGAGTAACATGAAATTAAATAATCTTCCTAACTATAAACAGCAGCCATTCTGGAAGAAATAAATAAATGCGCTAAAACAGAGCAGGCGAAGTAGGTCAAAAGTCAAAAGGTGACGGGGGCACAGGCCTGCAATCCGGAAGGCTAAGCTAACTCCTGATTCCCAATAAAACCAAATAGGATCCACTACAATTAAAAATATATTTTATGAGCCCTAGTGAGGGAAAAACTGCCAATTTTGTTTGTCCCTATTGTAGTGCATTAGCTCCTTAGGCCCACATTGAAAGTATTTATTTTAAAATAATAAAGTCTTATTTCTGATTGAAAAGAGCTAAATATGTCATGTAAGATATCAAATTAATAGAATAAATACAACAACTTGCCAATGATAGATTTATTACAATTGTTACAGGGAAAGAGTTTTAGAACTGTTTCTGAAAGTTACCTAAAATCAACCCTGTAGTAGCCTCACATGATTGATTTGCCTCTGGCAGGCTGAGCCAAGTTACCTTAATGATGCGTGAAGTGGCCTGGGATGAGATAAAGCAAGCATCTGGTGGGAGGAGAACTGCAAGAGCAGATGGCAGAGAAAGAACGGGATTGGGTGGTCGAACTGGTTTTCCAAGATGGAAAAGACACTTGGACAGAAACCAGACCTCCCTCAGTTCCTGAACCACCAACCAGATGGGAGCACCTGTAACTGAATTACCAGAGGGGTTGTAAGGGGTGTGTTAGGGAAATGTAGCCACACCAGTGGGTGGGCTTAGCCAGATCTAACCTTCCAGGAGAAATTAGCTCCATTTTGGATTTTTATGAACTGGTGCTTTCGGGGATTGATTTTTGCTACACTTCGCAGGAAGTGGTCTCCTCAGAGGGTGGCACCCTGCACCCCATTGGTCAGGGGTGCCTCCCTGCTTGCCCACTGAGGAGCATGGATAAATATGGAAGAGATGCCAAGCAACTTAGATCCCTGCTGGAAAAAAGACTGAAGAAGAAGGACTGCTCTGCTGAAACCCCGGTCTGCACCTGTTAGGGTTTGTACACAGCAAAGAGCATGTCCCCTCTCACTGCACTAGTGGGTTCTGTAATAGCTCCCTTCTAAACTTACTATTGAAAGCCTTTCTTGTTATCTCACCTTCCCCCCCCCAGGCTTCTGTGTATGTTGTTTAATGTGCTGTTTTGTTTACACATTGGGCCTTGCTTTTACCAAGGCTTCTTTAAAACACTCCTCCCTAAGCCATGTGTTAATCCAACTCATTTGCATAATAACTGAAACTCTGCACACCTTTCAAGAACATGTGCAGCATGTGAGGACCACACCCAGCTCTTCAAACCACACCCAGCTCTGCACACCTTCCAAGAACATGTGCAGCATGTGAGGACCACACCCAGCCCTTCAAACCACACCCAGCTCTTCAAACCACACCCAGCCCTGTCTATAAAAGGCATCCCTCGAGCCTCACCCAGTGCTTGTGCTCGTCTACCTCCCGCTTACCTGAGAACAGATCCCTCGGCGCTGGCACTCCTGCTCTTTACAGACTTTCTTTGACTTCAATGGGCGCAGCTGCTGGCTCTTCCTTCTTCAGGTTTCCGGTTCCTCCTTGCCTCAGCCTCTCTCCTACGAGTAACCTGCAAAAGAGAAAGAAGACAAGGTTAGACTGATCAGTATCTCTTGCCAGCAACAAGTAAGTGCAAAACGTTTTATTACCTGAGGGAGCTTTGACGGCAATTTCTGGATTCGTGTATAGACAGTTTGAGGCGAAGTGCCTTCCACGAGCATTGTGATTCAGGCTCTTTGTTGCAGGAGTATTTTGCGGAACTTTGTGAAGCGGACATTGTTTTTTTTTTTATGGAACTTTTGGGAATCGAACAGTGGAAACCATTGACAACAAGGCAAACAGTAAATCAAGGACTTGCACAAATTACATGCTGTATTTTGATGTAAAAGTACAGTATTTGTTTTATAAAAGATTCTGGAAATATGGAAAAAGTGAGTCTGCTATTGGGAATTTAGGCTTTAGTTATATTATGATGAATGTTTGATATTGGTAATTCTGATAACGGTATTTGTTTAATGTTTTAGAAGCTTTACAGTAATAGAAAACACATCCCAGAGCAGTAACACATTCCAAACCTGGAAACTAGAGACCAGGATCCAAGAGGTACTTTTAAAAGAGAATTTCTAATAAATAAAGGGATAGTCAGGAACCCATTTAGGAATAGGTTGCACTTATCTGTTCTTTGTTTATGTTTCATTAGGCACCAGTTTCTACAGAAGTCAGAAAGGGCCGCAGATTTGTGCAGCACTTCAACAGTGGAAACGCAAGAACGGTGTTGTCTCTCTTTTTTATTTTATCCACTTCCCCCCTTCCCTTGAGCTTC
This sequence comes from Pleurodeles waltl, assembly GCF_031143425.1. NCBI lineage: Eukaryota > Metazoa > Chordata > Amphibia > Caudata > Salamandridae > Pleurodeles > Pleurodeles waltl. Next base: position 142,034,768 of record NC_090440.1, read on the forward strand.
TGTTCTTAGTGCACTGTTTTAAAAACTAGTGTGCTGGAACAAGCAGTTTCAGGGTGGGGTCGGATTGTCTTCAACCTCCATCAGAACTGAACAAGAACTCAGGTGAGCTGGGCTTTGACAGAAGCACAAGCCTTAAAAAATTTCAGTTCTGGTGGACGATGAATACCGGGGAAGAAATAGAGGGCATTGACGTCACGGAAATGGCGCAGGCCCTAAATGAGGACTTGGCTCATAATGAATCAGTGTCTGGCATCTTGCAACATATGCAAGAGGAAATAGAGAGATTAAAGATGGAGAATACCTCTTTAAAACAGGATTTAAGCAGGTATAAATTTAGGGGATCTCAGTGGAACACAGCTTCTACGCCTTTGTTTAAAACCTCCTCAGAGACAGGGGCGCCATCAAAACATACAACTTTGCCTTCCCCAGTTGAGGTTACTGTTAATGTTCCTAATGTTGTGCCCTTAGCAGCACCTGAACGTTTTCATGGAGATAGTAACAAATTCCATGTTTTTATCAATCAATGTCAATTACACTTCATTTGTAAGCCACAACAGTTCCCTCCTGATGATACGAAAGTGGCATTTGTCTTGTCTTATTTGGGTGGCACAGCAGCCAATTGGTCAATTCCTTTCGTGGATAGAGATGATCCCATCCTCCATAATTGGAATCAATTTAAACGTACCATGACCAGCCTTTTTGCAAAACACACTTTCATGCAGGCAAGTGATAATGACCTATCTCACTAGTTTTAATCGTTTACTCACCGAGACACAGTGGCCAGAAGAAAAGCGTGTCTCCCTTTTTTATAAAGGCTTGAGAGACGAGTTAAAAGACGCGCTGGCTCATATCATTGATTTGCCAAAAGACTATTCGGACTTTGTAGATTTAGTTGTGAAATTAGAACATAGACTAGGAGAAAGAAAGGGAGATAAATACAAACTGGAATCACGGTTAACTTTTATTAGACACGAGAAGAAAGACACAGATAATAAACTCCCTGAACCAGAGCCTATGCAAATAGGGACACTCAGAGGTCCACTCACATCAGAGGAAAAAGAAAGAAGGAGAAAATTTCAATTATGTTTATATTGTGGCAGGGCAGGTCACTTTGCCAGAGAATGTCCAGTAAAGCCTAAAACTCCACGAAAGGGTGCTGTTTCCTCCACCTCCTCAACTGAATCGGGAAACGATTAAGCTCGACAAGGGGAGAGGTTACTTGTTCGAGAAAACATTTTAATCAAACCTCTAATGCTGTAGCCTTCAGGGTACCGCACATACCTAGACATTTCATAATTCAGGTCGTTTTAATTGTTACTACCCAAGTGAGGCATTCTCTCCCTGTCCTACTGGACTCAGGCGCGACAGGAAATTTTGTGGATAATAAGTTAGCTGAAATCTTAGGACTTCCTATGTGCCTAAAGCCTTGTCCAGAAGCAGTATGTGCAGTGGATGGGTCAGAATTGACCTCTGGATTAATCACAAAACAAACAAGTCCACTTGTTATGGTCTGTCAGAACGGGCACACAGAGGTGATTAGCTTTGATCTGATAGATACTCCTAATTTTGGTTTGATTCTCGGGGTACCCTGGTTAACAACTCATAACCCAAAAATTGATTGGGTGAATAGAACTGTTACTTTGGATTCCTCTTTCTGTAGAACCAATTGCTATCAAGAAGCAGGTACAGAACAGAGCACAGTATTACACTGTGCTAGTGTTACACAAGATGAACCAAGTCTCCCTCCTGAATATTCGGACTTTAAAGACGTCTTTGATCCAGTAAAGGCTAGTGTGCTGCCCCCACATCGGTCTTATGACTGCCGTATAGATCTTATCCCAGGGGCCCCTTTACCTAATAACAGAGTATATGCTTTGACTGACGAAGAAACCAAATACTTAAGAACCTACCTAGATGACCTACTACAGTCTGGGTTCATCCGTCATTCCACATCTCCGGTGTCATCTCCACTCTTTTTTATCCCGAAGCCGGATAAATCCCTGTGCGGGTGTATCGATTATAGAGGACTAAATAAGGCTACAATAAAGAATAAATATCCTCTTCCTCTAATACCTGTGTTGTTGGATCAATTAAGACATTCTACTGTATACACTAAACTAGATCTGCGGGGAGCTTACCACCTGGTCCGAGTAAAAGAGGGGGATGAGTGGAAGACAGCTTTCAAGACAAAGTTTGGTTTATTTGAGTACACAGTAATGCCCTTTGGGTTATGTAATGCCCCTGCGGCCTTTCAGTTCTTTATAAATGAGGTCCTACACGAATTCCTGGACGTTTGTGTCATAGTATACATAGACGACATCCTCATTTACTCTAAGAACTCAGAAGAACATACCCAACATGTTCGTGCAGTATTATCAAAGTTAAAAGAAAATCATCTTTTTGCTAAGTTAGAAAAGTGTACTTTTAATGTCAACAAGGTGGACTTTTTAGGATACTGCCTGTCACCTCAAGGAATAACTATGGATGTAAAGAAAACCAGTGCTATTGCTGATTGGCCAGAACCATCCTCTGTAAAAGATATTCAGAAATTTCTGGGTTTCGCCAATTTTTATAGGAGGTTTATTGCACATTTTGCAGACATTGCGGCCCCAATAACTACCTTGTTGCGGAAAGGGCAACGATTTCTTTGGACTGATGAGGCGGCACACGCCTTTCAACTCCTAAAACAAAAGTTCACTTCAGCCCCAATTCTGAAACATCCTGATCCTGACTTGCCCTTTTTTGTTGAAGCGGATGCTTCACAAGTAGATTTAGGAGGAGTTCTCTCTCAACGAGATGCAGTAGATGGCCAGTTACATCCTATAGCCTTCTATTCCAAAAAATTATTGCCAGCTGAACAAAATTACACTGTGGCTGAAAGGGAACTACTAGCTATCAAAGTAGCCTTTTCAGAATGGAGGCACCATTTAATGGGAGCCAAGTACCCAGTTACAATCTTTTCTGACCATAAGAACCTACAGTTTTTTGGATCACTTAAAGCACTAACACCACGTCAGATGCGCTGGTTAATTTTTTTAATCACATTTGACTTTGTTATAACCTATAGACCAGGTGCACAACAAATTCAATCTGATGTGTTATCTAGATACGGACATACCTCAGACATGAAACAAGATAAAGTAGGAGAACCCATTATTCCTCCCCAAACGTTGTTGGCACCAGTACAACAGAAGGATTTCATCACAGATCTATATAATGCACACATGCAAATAGCCCCTCAGGATTGGTTAAAGGATTCCCATAACACAATACAACGAGGTTTATTGTATCACGACAACATGCTGTTAGTGCCCACCTCTGAATTACAAACACAGGTGATAATTTGGCATCACGCCTCACCGTTGGCAGGTCATCCTGGTTGGGTAAAAACCCTGGAAAATGTGCAAAAACACTTTTGGTGGGACACTATAAGAAAGGACATTAAGCAATTTGTCACTACCTGTCCAATTTGTGCAAGACATAAATCTTCTCATAAGGCTCCTGACGGCTTGTTAATACCAATGCCAACACCCAAACAACCTTGGCACACTGTGAGCGTAGACTTTATTGTAGGTTTACCACCTGTAAAATCCTTCACAACAGTGTTGGTTATAGCGGATTTTTTATCTAAAATGGCACATTTTGTACCATTACGGAAATTACCCACGGCGGCAGAATTTGCCGATATTTTTATAAGGGAAATTGTGCGTTTACATGGTTTGCCAAGCAAAGTGGTGTCAGACCGAGGGAGCCAGTTCAACTCCAGATTTTGGAAAAAATTATGTGAAAAACTGAAAATAGATGTGGCCTTATCTACTGCTTTCCACCCAGAGACAGATGGACAGACTGAACGACTGAACCAAACCTTACTTCAAACGCTACGTTGTTTATTGGCTGATTATTCTAGTGAATGGTTGGAAGCTCTTCCTGTAGCAGAGTTTGTTTATAATAATACTGAGCATTCAGCTCTACTTTGCTCACCATTCTATTTCTTGCAGGGGTATCATCCAAGAGCTATACCCATTTTGTTAGAAGATTCCCTGTTGCCTACAGTAACGGATAGACTAACGAGGTTAGGTGACATACAAGACAAAGCCAGGAAACATTTATTAAAGTACAAGGAAAGCATGAAAAGACAAGCAGACAAACACAGGTCTGAGGCCCCAATGTATAAAATTGGTGACAAGGTATGGCTCTCCACAAAGAACCTAAACATAGAGGGATCCCGAAAGCTGCAACCACGTTTCATTGGACCCTTTAGTATAACTGCCATAGTAAACCCGGTAACAGTAAAATTAGATTTACCAAAAGAATATCCAGTACATACTACATTCCATGTGTCCTTGCTTAAGCCGTACAACTCAAAAACCCGACCTGAACCACCACCTCCACCCATACCAATTAAGGGAAATCTGGAATATGAAGTGAAAAGCATAAAAGACTCAAAAAGAATTAGTGGACTTCTGTTTTATTTAGTAGAATGGAAAGGATATGATGAATCTGAGAATTCATGGGAACCAGCATCATATGTACATGCCCCACAGCTGATTAGACGGTTTTATTTAAAAAATCCAGGTAAACCCCGTCCTGTAGGAGGGCCTTTGAGGGGGCAACTGTTAGGGTTTGACACAGCAAAGAGCATGTCCCCTCTCACTGCACTAGTGGGTTCTGTAATAGCTCCCTTCTAAACTTACTATTGAAAGCCTTTCTTGTTATCTCACCTTCCCCCCCCCCAGGCTTCTGTGTATGTTGTTTAATGTGCTGTTTTGTTTACACATTAGGCCTTGCTTTTACCAAGGCTTCTTTAAAACACTCCTCCCTAAGCCATGTGTTAATCCAACTCATTTGCATAATAACTGAAACTCTGCACACCTTTCAAGAACATGTGCAGCATGTGAGGACCACACCCAGCTCTTCAAACCACACCCAGCTCTGCACACCTTCCAAGAACATGTGCAGCATGTGAGGACCACACCCAGCCCTTCAAACCACACCCAGCTCTTCAAACCACACCCAGCCCTGTCTATAAAAGGCATCCCTCGAGCCTCACCCAGTGCTTGTGCTCGTCTACCTCCCGCTTACCTGAGAACAGATCCCTCGGCGCTGGCACTCCTGCTCTTTACAGACTTTCTTTGACTTCAATGGGCGCAGCTGCTGGCTCTTCCTTCTTCCGGTTTCCGGTTCCTCCTTGCCTCAGCCTCTCTCCTACGAGTAACCTGCAAAAGAGAAAGAAGACAAGGTTAGACTGATCAGTATCTCTTGCCAGCAACAAGTAAGTGCAAAACTTTTTATTACCTGAGGGAGCTTTGACGGCAATTTCTGGATTTGTGTATAGACAGTTTGAGGCGAAGTGCCTTCCACGAGCATTGTGATTCAGGCTCTTTGTTGCAGGAGTATTTTGCGAAACTTTGTGAAGCGGACATTGTTTTTTTTTTTCATGGAACTTTTGGGAATCGAACAGTGGAAACCATTGACAGCAAGGCAAACAGTAAATCATGACTTGCACAAATTACATGCTGTATTTTGATGTAAAAGTACAGTATTTGTTTTATAAAAGATTCTGGAAATATGGGACAAGTGAGTCTGCTATTGGGAATTTAGGCTTTAGTTATATTATGATGAATGTTTGATATTGGTAATTCTGATAACGGTATTTGTTTAATGTTTTAGAAGCTTTACAGTAATAGAAAACACATCCCAGAGCAGTAACACATTCCAAACCTGGAAACTAGAGACCAGGATCCAAGAGGTACTTTTAGAAGAGAATTTCTAATAAATAAAGGGATAGTCAGGAACCCATTTAGGAATAGGTTGCACTTATCTGTTCTTTGTTTATGTTTCATTAGGCACCAGTTTCTACAGAAGTCAGAAAGGGCCGCAGATTTGTGCAGCACTTCAACAGTGGAAACGCAAGAACGGTGTTGTCTCTCTTTTTTATTTTATCCACTTCCCCCCTTCCCTTGAGCTTCTGTTCTTAGTGCACTGTTTTAAAAACTAGTGTGCTGGAACAAGCAGTTTCAGGGTGGGGTCGGATTGTCTTCAACCTCCATCAGAACTGACCAAGAACTCAGGTGAGCTGGGCTTTGACAGCACCTTAAGGACTGCACCAGCTGCACACTCTGGGTTTCATCACAAAAGGACTTTGCCTTACTTCTGAAGAGCCAGGAGTAGACTCCCTATAAACAACAGGTACACAAGTGATGCCAAGAATACACTGCATCATGTCCCTCAAGAACAGCTCAGCTGACCGGTGTCAAGTGGCCTTTTGAGGATTCTGACCAGGTGCATTTTAGGAATTGTAGTCCCAAATCCCAAGGAGCAACTCCAAGCTTTCGGAATCTTAGTCCAAGTTTGTGTACACTGCAAGACACAAAAAAAGACTTTTGGAAGAAGATACAGAAGTTTGGAGAAGTTGGGAGCAACTTTGTAAATGCTCTATAAGGTGACTGACCCGTCGACAAGAGTCAAGACGATGACGTTGCATCGCAAGTCGGCCTGAAGAGAAGCCTAACTTGACGAGGCTGCTTCTCAGACTGGTAGGCTACCTCATAAACAAACGATGCAGCAGGTCCCGAAGCTTCTCTGAGCAGTGATCCCAGTGGCAGAAACAAGACAACTCAAGCATCAACAGCTATGGACACAGGGCGCTTACAGTTTTTGTGCTTTAGAGGGGGATGGTTGTATCCACTGGAGAGAGCCACTAATTTTGCAGCTCCCTGATGATGCCAGTAATTAAAAAAGGGGGCCACCATCATGAGTCTTCTTGCTCTCACTCAAAAGGGACGTGCACCATCTAGTGGCCACCTGAATAAATGCACAATCACACCTTCTTAATGACTGATATTCTTGATCAGCAAAGTGGCTACTTTGACATGCATCCTTAGGTTTGTTTGTTGTAACCTGAATAGAAAATGCAGGTACCTCTAATGGCCATGCCTTAAACACCTGCCATCACTAATGCATCAGTCATAAAATCTGTGTCCCATGCATGCACAGGACATAGTCACCGCACCAATTCTTGCTTTCTGAAATGATCTCTGACTGTCCCCAAACATCACTGCCTTCAGCACCACAAATAAATAAGGCAACAATCATGTTAGAAACATTAATGGTGGATTTAAAAGGTATCCAAACATCCGTAGTGTGATGAAAGCCTCTATTGCACACTGTTAGACCTGGCAACCCCCTACCAAAGATCTCAAAGCCATAGATAAGGGACTTGTGCAGTACAAACTGAAAATACAAAACTCAGAAAAACACATCACAGAACTAGAGCACATAGTCTACAGTTTTCTGGACATGAGGATGAACTTGGGAATCGCAGGAAGAAAGGTATTGGTTTAGAGGATTGTAGTGGGAGAGATAATGTCTGTATTTTCAGCCTCCCAGAAGAAAAAAAAGTAGTTGACATGATAATATCTTTGACAGATCTTCTCCCTCGTTAACAGGACAGAACCTTCTTGTACCACTTATGTTCCATAGAACACACAGACTCAAACCCAGGCACAATGTGGTTGAAACATCCCAGAGACCTGTGATAGTTAGCTTACTGAGACATCAACAAGCTTAACATTTATAGAACACTTCAAAAACAAAATGGATTACTTATTCACAAATGACCACAATGTTGCAGTGGTAGCATAATATTCTAATGAAATCAACCTGACCAGGAGAATCTTAAAACTTCATCTTCAAGTAAGATTGCTGAATATGAAATATGATCTCTTTGAACCAGAGCAAATGATCATTAGACTGGCTGGTAAAACTAGAGAATTTTCAGATCCGGAAAAACATGAGTAACATATTCCGGACCTAGAAGAAAATACTGTGGACACTTGTGTTACATCGTTGGGTATGTCTCCTACTTCTTCGGGCAACAAATGCCATCTCACCAATCTCTGACAAGAAACACAAAATATGATCCATCCTAAACATAAAGGTCACAAGACCGAGCAACAGTCAACACCATTCAGTTGCCACAGGGATAAACCAGAATCCCCACTGAAAACAGATCATGATAACAGATGGCTAATTAAATATTTCCCCAGCATCGACATCAATAATGCATGAGTAACTCTTGTTGTATTAGGGAAAAACTTTTATATTTTTTACATTCCCTTCCATATGCTGCAGAGCTCTGCGAGGAATTATAGCTTGTAAGGTTAAAGACTTTTGAACAGTAACATTACTTTCCATTTTCTGATCAAAACCTACACACGCATACATCCTCAAATGATTCTTGAAGTTTAGTTTACCTTGACCTCTGTGTATCTTACATCACTGTTAGGGTATTCTGCATACACACAACAACCAACATACACAGAGGTGTCAGAGCAATTCTCAATTCCACCACTCTCAAAGTTTTGAGTCCGCACAAGGCATAGTGATGATGTCTGCCACTCATTGTCGATTTGGTCCTTCAACATTAATGGCCTGTCAACACTAATTAAACGTAGAAAGGTTTGGAGTTCCTTACCACCCAAAGACAGACAGTGCTGTTACAGGTGACTAACCTTTCTTTCCCAAAATTGTGGAGCTTAAATAGAGACTGGGTGGGAAAAGTTATATACCCTGCCTATGATTGTCCACCAACCCAACATACTGGAGAACATGTTATGGAATACAGCAAGAGAGGCATAATCTCATAAACACTAGAAATCAAGGATACTTAAAACATGGACTGACACAGAAGGCAGGTTACTTTGTCAGGAACTTTCCATACAAAAATATATCCAGGTGGTTGGTTCAGTGTATGCTACCAACAAGCACATGAGTAATTTTCTCTCAAAAATCAGTAGAGTATGCATAGATCTGGGTGAAGCACAAACAGTCATTGGTGGAGACCGGAATGCCTTCATTGAGCAATTAAGGATAGATAAGAAAGACTTGACTTTAGCAACTATCAAGAGTGGTATATACTCAAAGATCTAAATAAGCAATATTCTGCTTCCCAAGACAATGAGGTGCAACCTGAAAGTGCCAGGATTGTAGGACCACACAACAATTACCCTATCCTTAGATTTTCAGATCATCATTCCAAAAATCTGGAAGCGATAGTCTCAAGCGCAAGGCTATTTAGACATCAAAACTGACTTGATACTTTCATCACAGAAACTCTGTGCAACAGAGAAAGCCATGATGAAAAGGGATGATGAAAGGGAGTTGAAGAAACATAACCAAAGTGAAATGCTGGAGCAAGAAATCATAACTCAAAAGTGGTCACATAGGTTGGCACCCACAGATAACAAACTATGCTCATTAATTAGGAAAACAAATAAACACTCAGTATATCAATGGCACAGAAAGCTTTGCTTAGGATCCGCTGTAAACACTATGAAACAAAAAGATGGTAATTGTCCATACAAACTTCTAATGGGGAGTTATTGACAATTCCATTGGAAATCAATAAAGAATTTGCCGGATTCCACACCTCGCATAACACTGATAACAACAACATGAGGGAATCCTTTTTGGCAAACATACAATCCAAAGGCTGATGGCTACCCTGAAGAAACACTTAAACATCATGTAACACCCAGTGAGAAATCAATAGCTATCAAGGGAGTACCATAAGCGAAAAGACAGTTTCCTGATCAACTTTAATAAGATTACAGACAAAACATCTCTCCCATTTTTAACTAAAGCTATCACAGAAGCCACATAAACTGGGAAATTTTGTACAGAGGTAAGCAAGGCATAGATCTTACTTATTATCAAGTTGGGAATAGACCAAATCCAATACATAAACTACAGGCTGATGTCACTTTTGCGACAAAGCAAAAACAACAAGTGATGGACGGAATGCTGAACATTGTCTAACATTCACCCCCAGTACAGTGATCTGGGCCTAAATCCATCGTTTTTTTGCTGCCCATGCTATTCCAGTTTGGGCCCAGCCATATGCAAATCAGTCTTGACCCTGTTCCCCATGGGAACAGTCCAGCCCGAACTGCTAGGACGGGTCTTCCCTGGACTGTAAACAAGCATCCTGGGACCGGTTTCGGGGTTTCACCCCTCATCAGCCAGGCTAGCTTGAATCCAGTGGCATGGGAAGCACGGGACCCACGTCTGGGCATACCCTGCCCAGACGTGGGTCCCTTGCTCACTGATTTGCATATGGCTGGGTCCAAACTGGGGTGGCATGGTGAGCAAAAGAACGATGGATTAAACACCGATCTATGACTTGGGGTGAGTGTTTGCATTGTTCAGCACTCCGTCCATCATCCTTTTGTGTTGCTAAAGTTGCCCTAAGTGGGAAGGGTATGCCCAGACGTGGGTCGCTTGCTCACTGTACCACTGGATTCAAGCTAGCCTGGCTGATGAAGGGTGAAACCCTGAAACCGGCCCCAGGATGCTTGTTTCCAGTCCAGTGAGGACCTGGCTTGGCAGTTCGGGCTGGACTGTTCCCATGAGGAACAGGGTCAAGACTGATTTGCATATGGCTGGGTCCAAACTGGGGTGGCATGGTGAGCAAAAGAACAATGGATTAAACCCAGATCTGGAGGTGAGTGTTTGCATTGTTCAGCACTCCGTCCATCATCCTTTTGTGTTGCTAAAGTTGCTCTAAGTGGGAAGGGTATGCCCAGACATGGGTCCTTTGCTCACTGTGCCACTGGATTCAAGCTAGCCTAGCTGATGGAGGGTGAAACCCTGAAACCTGTCCCAGGATGCTTGTTTCCGGTCCAGTGAGGACCTGGCTTGGCAGTTCGGGCTGGACTGTTCTCATAAGGAACAGGGTCAAGACTGATTTGCATATGGCTGGGTCCAAACTGGGGTGGCATGGTGAGCAAAAAAACAATGGATTAAACCTAGATCTGTGACTGGGGGTGAGTGTTTGCATTGTTCAGCACTCCGTCCATCATCCTTTTGTGTTGCTGATGTCACTTTTGAACTGGGGTCTAAAATACTGGCAATTGTGATTGTTAATATGCTTAAGAAGGTGATCTTGAGACTCATCCATAAAATTATTTTTTTTTGTCAGGTAGGACCTCAGAAAAACATCTTCAAACTCAAACTTACCTTCTGTGGAAAGTGAGAACGTAGGCCTCCTAAAATGTGACCCTATCCCTCAAGAAAGCTTTTGAGGAAGTTGAGTAGGTTAACTGTTTTGGGCGATGTCCCGCTTAGACTTTGGTCCCAAATTCATGAAGGTGGTGCATATTCATTATTAATGATTGTCAGGGCAAGTTAATTTCAATGGCTTCATTTCTGGCAAAATAGAGGTAGGGGAACTGATTGCCCTGGAATCCCTGGCAATAGAAATGCTACCATAGATAGAATACTAACTCCAGCTGGGGAGCAGAAATTCATGTTATATGCAGATTATGTATCACATACTCTTTCCAAACCAAACAAATCCCTCTATTGAAATTGTTAGAAAGGGGGTCTTTGGTTGATAGTCAGGTTACCCCCTGTCCAAGCAAGGACCCTCACTCTAGTCAGGATAAAAGAGAATCACCTTAGTTTTTTCAGCCGCAGATCGGAGTCACGTCAATCTTTTCCCCGAACGGTGCTCTGTGCGTGGATTTTCTTGTCTTTAGGCTGCCAGCTTCTCCTTTCAGGGTCCCAGGAACTGGATGGGCACCACAGGGCAGAATAGGAGTCTCTCCAGAGACTCCAGGTACTGGCAGAGAGAAGACTTTGCTGTCCCTGAGACTTCAAACAACAGGAGGCAAGCTCTAGATCAAGCCCTTGGAGATTTCTTCTCAAGATGGAAGGCACACAAAGTCCAGTCTTTGCCCTCTCACTCTGGCAGAAGCAGCAACTGCAGGATAGCTCCACAAAGCACAGTCACAGCTCTTCTTCCTCAGCTATTCAGGTCTTCTCCAGGCAGAGGTTCCTCTTGGTTCCAGAAGTGTTTCTAAAGTCTGTGGTTCTGGGTGCCCTTCTTATACCCAATTTCTCCCTTGAAGTAGGCCTACTTCAAAGTAAAGTCTCTTTCGAATGTGAAATCCTGGCTTGCCCAGACCAGGCCCCAGACACTCACCAGGGGCTTGGAGACTGCATTGTGTGAGGGCAGGCACAGCCCTTTCAGGCGTGAGTGACCACCCCTCCACTCCCTCCTAGCGCAGATGGCTCATCAGGATATGCAGGTTACACCCCAGCTCCTTTTGTGTCACTGTCTAGTGTGAGGTGCAACCAGCCCAACTGTCAAACTGACCCAGACAGGGAATCCACAAACAGGCAGAGAATCAGAAAGAGAGTCACAGAAATGGTATAAGCAAAAAAATGCTCACTTTCTAAAAATGGCATTTTCAAACACACAATCTTAAAATCAACTTTACTAAAAGATGTATTTTTAAATTGTGAGCTCAGAGACCCCACACTCCACATGTCCATCCGCTCCCGAAGGAAATCTACACTTTAATCAGATTTAAAGGTAGCCCCCATGTTAACCTATGAGAGGGACAGGCCTTGCAACAGTGAAAAACGAATTTAGCAATATTTCACTGTCAGGACATATAAAACACATTACTATATGTCCTACCTTAACCATACACTGCACCCTGCCCTTGGGGCTACCTATGGCCTACCTTAGGGGTGTCTGACATGTAAGAAAAGGGAAGGTTTAGACTTGCAAGTGGGTATACTTGCCAAGTCGAATTTACAGTTAAAACTGCACACAGAGACACTGCAGTGGCAGGTCTGAGACATGATTACAGAGCTACTTATGTGGGTGGCACAACCAGTGCTGCAGGCCCACTAGTAGCATTTGATTTACAGGCCCTGGCACCTCTAGTGCACTTTACTAGGGACTTACTAGTAAATCAAATATGCCAATCATGGATAAATCAATCACATACAATTTTACACAGAGAGCATATGCACTTTAGCACTGGTTAGTAGTGGTAAAGTGCTCAGAGTTCAAAAGCCAACAGCAATAGGTCAGAAAAAATAGGAGGCAGGAGGCAAAAAGACTGGGGATGACCCTGCATAAGCAAAAAAAAGTCCAACAGAAATCATTACAAAATTCTAGTTCTTCACATAATACAAGATCAGTTGGCCTAAAAAAGTGAAGCCATGCCAATGACCAAGAACAGAACTTCCAAAGCACTACTTGGACTTCCTTCAAATAGGTGCCACATAGGTTGAAGTGCTTAGGAGTACTAGTCAGTGGTGAATTTCTACACATGGTACAAGACAATGGTTTGGCGCTTATTACCTAAACACAACAAGATTTTAACAAATGGAAAGGCTTCCAATTCTCTCTATGGGGTAGGGCTCAAACTATTAAAATGACAGAGGCTCAACACTTCAACTACGTATTTGGCATGCTCCCTCTCTGAACCCCACAGGAAACCCTAAGGTCAACTGATGATTAAAATCAATAAATACATATGGGATGATGGTAAAACTTGGAAAGAAATGCCAAAGCTTTAGGCAGACACCACATTTTGAAGTCCTGAAGCACCAACTGCATCTTGAGCATGCAAAGACTCAATTTTCTCTTTTTTTACATAATCATTGACATGTCTGCCTTTGAAGAAGATGTTTTCTGGCCTTACATTTCCAAGAACCCATGAAAGTATCAAGTCATTCAGACAAAGACATTGCTAAGACAACTGATGTGCTGACGAAGACCTTGATAAGACACCTGATATGACATCAGTCTGGAACAAGTGCCTAGTTATTACTAGCGCAGGTCACATAAAAATAACTACATGAACAGTATAGTCTGAATTGACATATTTTTACCTTATTTATTTATAGGAATGATCCTAAGTCTAGTATATTGATGCACATAGGTTATATCAGACATTCCTGAGGTTATGTCAGAAATTCCAATCTCAGATAAGATATAGTATAAAAGGCCTGCCAGTTGACTACTTGTCACGAGAGGTCCTTCGTCACAAGTTAGCACCAGAAGATGTCCAGTCTACGGTGATGCTGCTGCATTCTATTTTTCACTAAAAGCTGATACCAAGGCATCTGCAGGAGGAGAGAAGTTGATGCCGATTTGTGTTTTTCATTTGAGAGAACAAATGTTTCCAACTACTGAGAACCTCAGTGTTTTGCTATAAACAGATATGCAGTGCATTGAGTCTCTCTAAGAAACTTTAGATGTAAGTTGTGCTACTCCATGCTCTCATAGTAAAGCACACAGAAGTAGGTTTTTGGAGTGTTAGATTGCTAGATTAAATTTAAACCGTGCTAGAAATGTTTGTTTTATCCATGTTGTTCGCATCATGCATAATTGCTGTTTTAATAATATTTTGTTTGGTTATTATAGATGTGCTAATCAACAGGATGAAACTGTTGAAATAACCAATTTGAAGCATAAAGTGTCTTATTTTTAGTGCATTTCGTGTGTGGGATATTGTAAATAACAAAACTGGGTTATCCAAATTATAACGGTGCAGTTCATCTATGTATTGAATGCGGCTAAAAACAGCCAGCTTCTTCACATTCAGGTGCATTGAACTAAGATCACTTGTGACACCTGTGGGTGTTAAGGCACATCTTGTAGAGCTAAGCCAGAGCTTCAAAAAATAAATCATTATTACAATTGGCCTATCATTTCCAAGAAGACCTAGAAACCCCAGACTGGGTTCTTATAGAACGATCCTCCAGGGAGCAGCGGAAGTTATGCAAATCACTTGCAAGCAACTCAAAGGAATTAATCAAACTCCCAAGCCAATACTCAAGCTTCAATGAAGGGTTTCCCAGTGTTACAAACAGAATATGGTCTTTCTGACCATCACTGGTGCAGATACCTACATCTGAGAAGTTGTAGTCAGAAAAACTTGGAGAAGCTTCAATTTCACCATCGACTATTTATCAAACTGAGGAGCATACAGAAAACTTATATTAAGCACTTACACCCAGTTCATTGATTAAATACACTCATGGAAAAACAAAGGCATTTTTGTAATTTCTGGTACAAGGATGAATTGTCAAATCTTCGTGAACCCATAGCAGATGATACGAGAGACACATTTGAAGTTAACTCCTTTCACTAGCCCCCTTACAGTCTTCAACAAGCAAATATAGTTACGATTTCAAACTTTTGTCAATTTGGTAAGACAGGAGACATCATACACATGCTTTGGTTCATGCTGGGCATTGCTGAATACTAGAGGAAGCTCAAGTTAAACTGGACTTAACAATATTGCACAATATGGCTACCACAGCCAACACAAATGCTCATGAATGGAGTTGGCTGTCTTCTTCACTGGCAACTATCAAGGTATATATATATATGCAAAAACCAAAGGAGAACTCAGGAAAGTTCCCAATTTTAGGTGGAGAGCTGCTCTAGTAGGGAGCACCCTGCAACACCAGCGACACTCTAGATTTGCTCACCTCAAATGTCTGCTTATCTAGCAAAGTTTTTAAGCATAGGATCAGCACAGTGCTATCGTCACTGAGCTAGATAGTGACAAAGGCCCTCATTCTGACCCTGGCGGTTCTCTACCGCCAGGGCCAACGGGGGCGGGAGCACCGCCGACAGGCCGGCGGTGCTCCCTTGGTCATTCTGACCGCGGCGCTTTGGGCGCGGTCAGAACGGGAAACCCAGCGGTCTCCCGCCGGTTTTCCACTGACCTTAGAATCCTCCAAGGCGGCGCAGCTCGCTGCGCCGCCGAGGGGATTCTGACCCCCCCTACCGCCATCCTGTTCATGGCGGGAAAGCCGCCATGAACAGGATGGCGGTAGGGGGGGGTCGCGGGGCCCCTGGGGGCCCCTGCCGTGCCCATGCCAATGGCATGGGCACGGCAGGGGCCCCCGTAAGAGGGCCCCGCAAAGTATTTCAGTGTCTGCCTTGCAGACACTGAAATACGCGACGGGTGCCACTGCACCCGTCGCACCTTCCCACTCCGCCGGCTCGATTACGAGCCGGCATCCTCGTGGGAAGGGAGTTTTTCCCTGGGCTGGCGGGCGGTCTTTTGGAGACCGCCCGCCAGCCCAGGGAAAAACTCATAATACCCTCCGCGGTCTTCTGACCGCGGAGCGGTATAATGGAGGGCGGGATCCTGGCGGGCGGCCTCCGCCGCCCGCCAGGGTCATAATGAGGCCCAAAGTCTTTTGCCATTAGCACAGCAAAATCTTCAAGCATAGGATTAACACAGTGTCATCCTTGCCGAGCTGTAAAATGAAAAAAAACATTTACCACTCCAGGCACAGTCTTACAGCTTTGGACTGGTCAAATACCGTCCAAGCCAACCTGGAATGAGTAAAGCAACTCCTGACACGTGTTTCGCTCTCATTAGAGCTCTTCAGAGGGGTATAGCTTTGTCCAGACACAAGGGAGCACCCAGTATAAGTCAAACCAAGGCCCTTTCAGGGTTAGAGTGACACATAAATTATGCAAAAACCAAAGGAGAACTATGGGAAGTTCCCAATTTTAGGTGGAGAGCCGCTCTAGTAAGGAGCACCCTGCAACACCAGCGACACTCTAGGTTTGCTCACCTCAAATGTCTGCTTAACTAGCAAAGTTCTTAAGCATAGGATCAGCACAGTGCTATCCTCGCCGAGCTAGATAGTGACAAAGGGCCAGATGTATCAAAAAAAATTGCACTCGCAAACGGCAAAATCGGCCGTTTGCTAGTGCAAAATAGTGGTCTGCAATGCATCAAAGGCATTCGCAGACCACAAACTAGAAATCACAAAAATTGCGATTTTTTGCCTTGCGACCTGGATTTTGCGAATCGCAATTTGCGATTCGCAAAATCCAGGTCGCAAGGCAATTCTGCGAAAAATCGCAAATTGCGATTTTTCGCAGAATGGTATTTTGCACATGCAAAATAACATGGTCTGCAACCAGGTTGTAACCTGGTGCAAAAATTAAAAATGCAGTAAAACTGCATTTTTAAATGTAACGTGTAAAGCACACATGCCCTTTTGGCATGTGTGTACTTTACATGTTAAAAAAAATAATAATTGGGGTGCAGGAGAGGGGGCCTTAGGCCCACAGCACCCTGCCCTTTTGCATTTCCAAAATTGCGATTTCTGGCTCAGAAATTGCAATTTTGGAACTGCAAAAACTTTGCAGCTATGGGCTAACAGGCCCATATTTGTGAATGGGGCCAGTATCGCAATTTGCGATTTGGTAATTGCATTTGCGATTTTTAAGAAATCGCTATTACTGATTCGCAAATGTGATCAATGGCCCTTTGCGAGTCGGTAATAGTGATTTCTTAAAAGTCGCAATTACCGAACCGCAATGGGTCAGAATCATACATCTGGCCCAAAATTTTTTGCCATTTGCACAAAAAAATCTTTAAGCATAGGATTGACATAGTGTCATCCTCGCCGAGCTGTAAAATGACAAAAGCCATTTACCACTCCAGGCACAGTATTACAGCTTTGGACTGGTCAAATACCATCCAAGCCAACCTGGAATGAGTAAAGCAACCCCTGACACGTGTTTTGCTCTCATTAGAGCTCTTCAGAGGAGTATAGCTTTGTCCAGACACAAGGGAGCACCCAGTATAAGTAAAACCAAGGCCCTTTCAGGGTTAGAGTGACGCATAAATTATGCAAAAACCAAAGGAGAACTCTGGGAAGTTCCCAATTTTAGGTGGAGAGCCGCTCTAGTAAGGAGCACCCTGCAACACCAGCTACACTCTAGATTTGCTCACCCTCAAATGTCTTCTTATCTAGCAAAGTTTTTAAGCATAGGATCAGCACAGTGCTATCCTCGCCGAGCTAGATAGTGATATATTATACATTGTCAAAGATTTACTATGGATATTTTAAATCACTGATCCATCACTACCCCTAAGCACCATCCATTCCTGACCCCTTTAATAAACCTAAGCACCGTCCATCCCTATCCCCTAAAAACCATCACCATGCCCTTTCTAACTCTAAACTTCACTCACCCCAAATCCTAAAAACCCTTCACCAACCCAAACAACAACCATCCCTGACACCTAAAGTCCACTCATCTGTGAACCCCGAAAGCCCTTTCTACCCCAAAACTCAACCCAACCCTAAAACCTAAAGGCCCTCACTACCCCTAAACTCTACCCATTCCTGAACCATGAGAAACCCTTCGCACATCTACACCTCACCCATCCCCGAACCCTTAAACCCCTCAACACCTCTAAATGCCACCAACCGCTGAACCCTAATAAAAACGCTTCCCTCACTGACACACTGTCAATCCCTGACCCCCAAAACCCCTTACCACCACAAAACACAACACATCCCTAAACCCTAAAAAACATTTCTATACCTAAACTCCATCCATCCTCAGACCCTTAAAAGCCCTTCCCACCCTAAACTCCACCAGTATGCGTATGTGCAAACATTGGCAACCATCCTAAAATGGTTAAAAACATTTTTAGGATGGACACCTACAGATAATGCTGAGGACAGTGAAATATTAGCGAAGGATGGCAGGGGGCAAAATGACATTGGGTGGGGATAAGAAAAGGTCCCCTGATTAAAAAATAGGTGCATGAGCTAAAAGACAGGGGGAAGGGAGAGGAGAGAGAAAAAGAGGGAGACCAAATTGTCCTCTCATGTACTGCATGGCAAGGTTTTATGTCAACTGCAAAATAATTTATCAACCAACCAAATTCTAATAGAGTCTTACGTCCTCAGTACAAGTTTGTCAGTCAAACCACTACACCACCAAACACACAGAGAGGATGCCATCACCATGGCGGTGGCATCCCCTGCCCTATTACAATGTTGTCAGTGAAGTCGCCATGGGAAGGCTGGCGATGAGAGGAGTTGTATGAGTTCAACGCCGTCCTGGCTGAGTACAACTCTGATTGCCGTCATGCCATCAGGAACCATGTTCTCAGCAGGGATGGCAGTACCCTGGTGGATCCACCTGCCAGGGTAGTAGTTGGACAGTCGAACCACCCAGAGTGCAGCTGTCAACGCGAGTGTAGCGGTACTCAGACTGCCACACTCATAATGAGGCCCTTAATATTTGGATTCATACTCTTTCTACAATATTTATCTAGAGCTGATGTTGCAAGCTGTCTTTTGTGCCAAAGAGGCACAGATGCCCAACAGCAACTAGTTACGTGAGCAGCTTTCAATAACTATTTCATGCGTAGCAATGTCTAGATTTTCTAATGTACATACAATAGCAGGCTTGTATCTTACTTGTAAACTCAGAGGACTGAAACTGGCATTTAAATGATTCACTGCATAGCTCAGTATTTACAGGTTTCTTTTTCTTTTTTTTCTAGAACCTCTGTGCTAGGCTGGCGACTAGCCACGTTTGTGTAAGGAGTGCCATGAAGCAAAGATAAGAATGAATTAACACTGTAGCAAAATAAAAAACAATATATGCTTGAAAATGAAGTATAGTTGAGAAAATACAGGTTTTTATTAGCATGCTGTCTTCATTGTTTCGTAATGCTATGTGTGTGCAGAGTGACAATGCTAAAAACCTTGTGTTCCAATCTCACTAACATTGCTTTATGTAGTAGAATATGTGTGGCAAAGAACTTTGTATACACTGTTGAGGTCCAGGTTCAAACACTAATGGCATAGCTTAGCAGGTTATTACAACAGTGTTGTTTAAATCACATAGCATCTGTGTCGTTTTTCATTAAGCTAGTTGAGTAGATCAAAAGGTCTGTTTCATAGCTATAAACCACAAATAACTAAAGAGGGTTGTTTGCCAGTTAGATCATAATAATAACAAATCTACTAAAAGTTGTTTCTCTATAGTCTACAATAATCCTCAACATGCATACCAGAGATAATTTCAAAGTGCTTAAAGTCATGTCAGCAAACCATGCATTCTCTGTCAGCCAATCACTTTCTCTTTGTACCATAATTGCATAGTATATTCCTTTCAAAACAGAGCACATGGCAATGTGTCTTCAATTGAGGTGATAACTGATTGAAATTTTCGACCTGATCTTAGTCAAGGGACAGTGCCTGCGTTGCTCAGACTGAAGAATCATTGCCCCTCTGGCCTCCTGCTACAGACCCACAATCAGTATTGGCCTCATTAGGATGATACAAAGCTTCAGCAACTGCCAGCATCTTGACCATGACTAGCACATTGTTGGCATACTAAATTGCTGACTGATAGCAGGCCTTATATATTATTTTACCATTATTATTGATTCTTGTAAAAAATTGGGCATTTGATGGAATGGAATGAAACCTTACTCAATCAAGGACCACAATCCTTGTCAGGGTGAACCACCAAACCCTCTAAATTAACCTGCGTTTAACCCTCTGGTAGCTTGGCACAAAAGCAAGAAAATAAATGCTAACTTTGTTACCCTAAGTGGGAAGGTTATGCTCAGACGTGGGTCCCAAATTTACTGCACCACTGGCTTCAAGTTAGCCTGGCTGATGAAAATTGATACCCTGATACTTGTCACAGACTGCTTGTTTCTGGTCCAGGGAGGACCTGGCTTGGCAGCTCGGGCTGGACTGTCCCCATGGAGAACAGGGTCAAGACTAATTTGCATATGGCTGGCTCCAGACTGGGGTGGTGTGGTGGGCAAAAAATGATGGATTAAACCACGATCCTTGTGACTGGAAGATGAATGGTTGCATTGTTCAGCATTCTGTCCATCACCTGTTCTTTTTTTCTTTCTCATCCTAAGTGGCAAGGGTATGTCCAGATGTTGGTCCCATGTTCACAACACTGGATTCCAGCTAGTGTGGCTGATGAAGGGTAATACTCTGAAATCTGTTCCAGAAGACTTGTTTCCAGTCCAGGGAGTACCTGGCAAGACAGTTCATGCTGGACTGTTCCCATAAGGAAGAAGGTCAAGAATGTTTTGAATATGGTTAGGCTCAAACCGGGGTGGCATGTTGGGCAAAAAACAGTGGATTAAACCCAGAGATTTGTGACTGGGGGTGAATGTTAGTGTTATTCAGCATTCAGTCCATGATCTGCTCTTTTTGCTTTTGTCCCCCTGAGTGTGAAGTTTATTCCCAGATCTGGGTCTCTGCTCACTGCACCACTAGATTCAAGCTAGCCTGGCTGAAGAGATCCCAGGATGTTTGCTCTGGTCCAGGGAGGACCTTGCTTGGCAGTTTGGGCTGAACTGTTTCCATGAGTAACAGGGTCAAGATTGATTTGTAAATGGCTGGGTCTAAACTGAGGTGGTGGACAAAAAAAACAAAGGGTTAAACGCAGATCTTTGTGACTGTGGGTGAATGCTTGCATTGTTCAGCATTCCGGCCATCATCTGTTCTTATAACTTTCTAAAAGAGGCATTTTCAGAATTGTGATTTAAAATCCGACTTACCATTAAAGCGGATTCTAAATTAAAATTCAATTGAGTCCACAAATGACATTCTCATCTGTCCCTAATCAAACGTTAGTACTTATTCAATGCAATAAGGTGCCCCAATGCTTTCTGATGGTGTAGGAGGCCTGCCTGGATTGTAGTGGGTACCTATGCTACTTACACCTTATACCAGGTCCAGTTATCCCTTATTATTGTAGTGTAGGCAGTGTCTAGAAGCTAGGCTCTCTAGAGGTAGCTGTGGATGAGCAGCCAAGGCTTATCTAGGAGACATGCAAAGCTCATGCAATACCACTGTAATCACACAGTACTCACACACTTGAAAGAAAATACTTTATTTTGGTGACACAGATACCAAAAATGCCATAGAGACTATGCTGCCTTAGGAGCTAAGTGGTACACCAAGTATATACAATAGTATGCAGAAATAGGCATAAAAACAGTTAGAAAACAGTGCAATTAGTGAAAATCACAATAGTTAGAAATAGGCCTGGGGGGCACAAACCATATACCAAGAAAGTGGAATGCGAAAGTCAATCTCCCAGCTAGGCAAGTGTAGTGTATAGAGGGGAGCTGGGAGTACTTGAAAACCAGAAAGGTAAGTACTAGAACCCCACCCAGTGCCCAGGAAAGCAGGTGTAAAACACAGTAACTTTCCCAGAACACACACAGAAACAAAAATAAGGATTATGCAAGAACCAGAAGAGTCTGCAAGACACCAACAGTAGATACATGGACCTGTGGACTTGTGGAAGAAAGGGACCAAGTCCAAGAAGCACACAAGAGTCCAGGAGCACCAGGAGCCCCTGCTAACCCGGATGAAGGTGCAAAAGAAGAACCACTGATTAGGAAGAACAGTCAGTATTGCACCCAAGAAGATGGAGTTGGGTTCCTGGTTGGTGCAAGTGATGTCCCACGCTGGATGGAGGATTGCAGTCTGGTTTGCATCACTGGAGTCTGCCAACAAGCCGTGGCACACACACAGCTCGTGGTTAGCCAAAAATGGCACTGCCCAGGACCAGGAATTGCCAGGTGGACTCTACCCAGGAGGGGGGAGTCAAAGGGGGCTCTGAGAAACTCAGAGAGCCCACAGAAGAACAGGGATCTTGCACAGGGGTCCCATAGCACGGGGACAAGAAAGGTGCAAAAGAGGCCCACGCAGCACAATAACAAAGAATCCTACGCCACCGGAGAGCCACTCAGGAAGCTGTGCATCGCAGGATAGCGTGCTGGGGGTCAGAGCTGCAAGATGCATTAAGAACTTTGTGAAATCCTTGGCAACTGCAACACATGTGGTGCAAGGGGGTACTGTCTTGCGTGGGGAGGCAAGCTCTTACTTCCACCAAAGTTGGACAGTTGGACGTGAGGACCGTCAGGACCACTTCAGTCCACCATTGTGATGCAGGATTCATCCAGCTCAGCAAGAGAGGGCATCCACGCAGCCAATCGTCGTTGCAGTAGGTGCCTGATGAAGCAGGAGAGTGACTCCTTCACCCCAAGGGAGATTCCTTTACTCTTCTGGCGCAGGCTGACCAGGAAACAGTTGCATTTGCTTGCAGGAGCTGAGGATACAATGTTGCAGAAGGTCTCTTGTTTCTTTGTTGCAGTTTGTAGTGTTCCTGGAGGGTCAAGATGCAGTTTCTACAGTGAGAAGTTGAAGTGGAGGATGCAGATAATTCGTGCTGGAGTCTTGCAATCCGAATCTGACGAACCACCCGAAGGAGAGGCTCTAGATAGCCCTGAAAGGAGAATTGGTCACCTAACCAGTTATGCACCTATCAGGGGAGGGCTCTGATCTTGAATCCAAGATGGCAAAACCCAAGCACCCTCAGGAGGAGCTCTGAGCTCCACACCTGGGGTGGTGATGGACAGGGGAGAGGTCACTCCCCTTTCCTTTGTCCAGTTTGATGCCAGAGCAGGGACTGGGGGTTCCTGAACTGGTGTACACTGGTTTAAGCAAGAAGAGCACCAAATGGGCCCTTCAAAAAATTTCCAGTGGCTTGGGGAGGCTACCCCTTCCAAGCCTGTAACACCTATATCCAAAGGTAGTAGGTGTAACACCCCTCTCTGAAAGGAAATCCTTTGTTCTGCATTCCTGGGCTTGACCTTTTTGAACAACAGGAGAGAAGAAATTTGTCTGTGAAGTGGCAGCCGCCTGAGCTGCCTGGAAAACCTCAGAAGGCTGGAATGGCACTACTGGGGTTCCTCTAAGGAGCCCCCAGAGTGCATGGAATCATACAACCAATGCTTGCAAAAGCATGGAGGTATGATTCCCACATATTTGATACCAAACATGCTTATGTTCGGAGTTACAATTATGGAGCTGGACATAGGTAGTGACCTATGTTCAGTAAACACGTATAATGGCATTCCCACACTCACAAGGTCCAGGAAAATGGTCCTAGAGTCTGTGAGGGCACCTATGCTAGAGCAGGGGTGCTCTCACACACAGGTACTTTGCACCCTGTCCTCAGGGATGGAGGGCCTGTCATAGGGGTGACTTATAAGTGACCATGGTGCAGTGTAAATGGCAGTGAAAGGGTGCTTGCAGCCTTTCATGTAGGCTGCAATGGCAGTCCTGCAGAAGCTTTTGCATGGGCTCCCTATGGGTGGTAAAATATATGCTGCAGCCCATAGCGATCCCCTGGAACCCCAATGCCCTGGGTACCTTAGTACCATATACTAGGGAATTATAAGGGGGCATCAATATGCCAATTGTGGGTGAAATGCTGGGTTAACAGTATGTAACAACTAAATGTAAGGGAGAGAGCATAACGTAAGGGAGAGAGCATAACTACTGGGGTCCTGATTAGCAGGATCCCAGTAGACACAGTCAAACACACTGACAAACAGGCTAAAAGTGGGGGTAACCAAGCTAGAAAGAGGCTACTTTCCTACACATGGGAGAGATAGGCCTTGAAGTAGTGAAAAACACATTTAGGAGGTTTTTTAAATAATATCATACAGTGTACGCTGCCCTATGGGCTATTTAGGGAACACCTTAGGGGCGATGTATTTGTTTTAAAAAGGAAGGTTTAGGCCTGGGGAAAGGATTATTCTGTCAGGCTCAAACTGGCAGTTTTAAATCTGCACTACAGGCCTGAGACATATTTTTAATTGGGTGGCACAATGAGGGCTGCATGCCAACTGGCAGCATTTAATCTACAGGTTTCTGGGCCCATGTACTAGGGATTTATGAGTAAAATAAATATGCCAGTTTGGCGGAAGCCAATAGGACCATGTTTAGGAAGAGTGGACAAGTCCTTTAGCAATGGTCTGGTTAGCAGTGGTAAAGTGCACAGAACCCTAATGCTAACACAAATACAATTTAAAAAACAGGAGGGGTGAAGGCATAACGTTTGGAGGAAGAGCACACCTATGATGTCAAGTCTAACAACTCATCATCTAAAAAGTCTGAATCTGAACAAATAAATTTGGTGTATGTAGAAAATCTAAGAAATAGGGAAGTATTTGGCAAAGTTCAAGTGGAATCATTGCATACTTCGAAATATATGCAACACAGTGCTTCGAAAACTGAAGTATACAGATGCCAGATTACAGGTTATTATTAGCCATTAATAAATGGCAAGAATGCCTCGCAAGAATATAGACTAGTGACACCTGAAGCCCAATCAAATGAAGAAAAGAAAGATAGAAGTAAACCAGTTGCATATACTTTACAATCCCAATCACCTTCAGGGCAAATATTACCAAATGATAGTGATACAAATCTATGGTTGTTGGATCAAACGTCCTCTACTATCTCAGATGTATTTTAACTCTACTTTAAATACTTAATATTGCGCATCTTATGCCCTCTTCAATAATAAATACTGAAAAAAATAGATTGGAAATGTATTCGCCTCACTCAGACGTTTCACACTTCATTTAAATAAAGGTTTGTCAGCGAAAAAAAATGCAGACAATTCTACCCCCTAGAGTCAGAGCACTGTCACATATAGATCAAATAATAACAGAAGACCTGCCATTTGCCAAAATGACAGCTTCTATTCAGATTACTTTGGGGAAAATGATAAAATATTGTCAATTCAGTTAAAAATACAAGATCGTGATTTTTCTGTTCCTACTGCACTCAAAATTTCAGAGAAAAATATTGGCTGATGCATTCTTCTAAAAGGCTTCTATAATGGACACTACAGGAGCTACTGTCATCAAGAATAACCGGATACTGCAACACACTAGCTAAGTGAATGAGTTACTAGTTATAGAAAGTGAAAACCCACAGTACAAGTAATTTCCTTATCTTCCAATTTATATGAAGATTACCAGGTTTTGCCTAATCTTCCCATTCAAAATAATTATTGTGTTGAACACGATGAATATTTTATTTAATGATCTGGTAAAGGATAGCAGAGCAGCATTATATGTTGTGCTGTGAAACAAATCTCAAATATTTCTTGCTTCTTCATCTATTCCGACTCTGCGCTGTCTCTGATGTCCTCTGATGAAAAGTTATCTTCCTCAGAAAGTTATGAGTAAAAGATAAAAAAATCTAAGATTTCATAATGAAGATTTTGTACAAGGTGAACACCGAATAAGAGTTACAATTTGACTCAAACCAATAATTATAAGTATCTTGAATGATGTGATGGATGGCAAAGGAGGTCCCTTAATGCATTTTAATTCGCTGAAACCAAAAAATGCATCCTTTTTGTTTGCCTCTCAAACACTGTTAAAAATATCAAAACGGCCTACTTTTGAAACAATCTTGAAATTAGTCAGCACAAAATTAATTCCAACCCTGCCTTATAGTACAGAGGCATTTTCAAGGAGATTTGGGGGCAGAGCCACTTTTCTTGTGCCCCTTTGCACCCACTAACATCACCATGAGCGCGCTATATTTAGAATACGGCGCACCATGGTGGTAGTTAGGGGACTAGCGTAATCATTTTTACTGTAATCCTGCAAAGCCCATTGAGGCGCATTGTAATCAATGGTGTGCTTCTTTTTAACACCTGCTCTGAGCAGGCATTTAAAGTAAAAAAAAAAAATGGCGCAAATAAATATCTTAGATTTCTTTGCGCCATTTTTCCTCCCCCCTCAATGGGGAATGCGCCCTTTGCATACATTATACCTAGCACAGGCATAATGTATGCAAAGGTTTACAAAGTGGCATAAGGCATGCAGTGCACCACTTTGTAAATATGGCGCTGAGATTTTAGCCTCGCTGGTCCACACTAGCGTAAAAACAATTACGCTAATGTGGCGCAAGGAGGTAGAAGGGGTTCATTTTTACCAAGGTGCAGAGAAACACCTTCAGGTGTTTGCTTCAGCTGATGCACTATACATCACCGACCAAGATTAGGTCAGAATTCAAGCTAAAGAGCATACTTAAGAAACGTGGTGCTGCCCCCAGTGCAGCTCCACTTGTCTTGCGCCCCTTAGCGCCCCACTACTGACACCATATGTGCAGCATATTTAAAATACAGCCCACTATGGCGAAGGGTAAGGGGCAATAGCGTCAACATTTTTCACACTATTGATGTACTGTTCAGGGTTAGCACCAAAATTGTGGCCCTAACCTTGAACAGTACATAGGGGCTCATCGTAACCAATGGTGTGCCCCTTTTAACACCTGCTCTGAGCAGGCATTAAAAGTAGCAGCAAGAAATGGATCAGTGGAATCTCTTAGATTCCACTGCACCATTTTCGCGGTCCCCCTAAGGGGGAAATGCCCCCTTTGCATACCTTATGCATGACGCATGCATAATGTGGTGCAAAGGGTTACAAAGTGGCTCAATGCATGCATTATGCCATTTTGAAAATATGATGCAGTGATTTTTTGAGACTATCACCACATAAGGGCCCAAAAAATTATGCTAATGTGCTGCTAGTTCTTCTTAACCCCTTCGCAGCCAAAGACGTAACCGTTACATCCTCAGACCGTCCATGAGCCTCGACCCCACACCCCCAGGGCAGGGATGGAAGGGGAATCGCTTCCCCTTCCACCCCTGCCCCCCCCATGATGTCTGATCAGAGGTCACCTCCCATTGCGCTGAAGCTAAGCTTTCAGCGCGACCCGGAAGAGTGGGGGCAGGTAGAGGCATGAAAGGAAAGGCCTTTCCTTTCCTTTCCTTTCCTTTCCTTTCATGTCTCTGTAAGCATTTCTGCAGCCCCATCATGAAGCGATTGGGCTGCAGAAATGCCCACTAGACACCAGGGAGTTAAAAAAAAATATTTATACACAAGGGGAGCATCCCCTTGAGCAAGGGTCGCACCCCAGGGGGCCAAATTTATTTTAGGCCATTTCTGCTCCACTTGTGGGCAGACCGGCCTATTGTAATTAGGCCAATCTGCTCCCAGTGGGGGCAGAAACCACTAGGTACCAGGGATTTTCTTTTTTTTCTTTTTTTTTTTTTACAGATGGGGAGCGACCCCTTAGGCAAGGGTCACTCCTCAGGGGGTAATTTCATATTAGGCCATTTCTGCCCTTCTTTGGGGCAGAGTGGCCCATTTTGCTTAGGCCAATATGCCCCCAAGCGGGACAGAAACCACTAGACCGCAGATTTTTTGTTTTTACGCCAATGTCATGCTAGGGGAGCGACCCCTTAGACAAGGGTCGCTCCCCTGGGGGGCAAATTTTTTTTAGGCCATTTCTGCCCCTTTGGAGGCAGATTGGC
Organism: Pleurodeles waltl; assembly: GCF_031143425.1. Classification (NCBI taxonomy): domain Eukaryota; kingdom Metazoa; phylum Chordata; class Amphibia; order Caudata; family Salamandridae; genus Pleurodeles; species Pleurodeles waltl. The sequence continues at coordinate 142,062,594 of NC_090440.1, forward strand.
CTACTTTTCTTAGGCCAATCTGCTCCCAATGGAAGCAGAAACCACTAGGCACCAGGGATTTTTATCTTTTTATTTTTTTTACTGGTGGGTGCAACCCTTTAGGCATGGATCGCTCCCCTGGGGGGCACATTTATTTGAGGCCATTTCTGCCCCCCTTGGGGGGTGGTCGTCCATTTCTATTAGGCCAATCTGCCCCCAGGAGGGCAGAAACCACTTAAGCACCAGAGTTTGGTGTGTGTGTGTTTTATTTGGGGGGCAGCCCCTTGGGCAAGAGTCACTCCCCATGGGGGCACATTTCTGTTGACTATTTCTGCCCCCCCCCCGGGTGCAGATCAGTCTATTTTTTAAGGCTCATCTGCCCCCAAGGGGGTAAAAAAGCCCACCAGAGACCAGGGAAAAGAGGGTGGGGGTATGGCCATAACCCCACCCCAAATACATGGGGACAAAGTTGTTCTGCCAACCCATGGGCAGATGGGTGCAATTATCCCCGATCCACACCCCGGGGGGGGGGTAGAAAGCCTACTAGATGCCAGGGAATAAAATAAAAAAAATAGTGGGGTGGTGGCTACCAAACAGTATGGTCATGGTTATGTCCCCACTCCAACTGAAGGGGGTATCACTCTTTCAGCCCTCCCCGCACACTAAAAGATCTTATCCCAACAGCAGACAAGAGGACATCTGATTATTTTGGGTTTTGGTTTTAGATTTGGGCCATGAGAGCTTGGCTAATTCTCAAAATCGTCCCTCTTGGAATGGTGAGGACTGCACTTTTTGGACTTTGGGACGCTGCCATGTAGGAAAATCTATGAGACCTAGACACATCTGAAAACTAATTATCTGGTTGAGTCCAGGGTAGTGTGCTTCCCATGCACCCAGCACCATTTTCGTACCCAAAATGCCCTGCAAACCTCCAACTTTGCTGGAAATCACACATTTTTGTGATGGAACCTTCTGTTATTTGCAGGAATCCACAAAATTCCTACCACCCAGCATTGTTGCATCTATACAGATAAAAATTCTGCCCCACTTGTCAGCCTAAAAATGTATTTTTCAAACTTCCCTTTTGGACCCGCTTTGGTCCCCCCTCATTTTTTACATGTTTTTGGCTCTTCCCTGTCACAGGCACTTGGCCCACCTACACAAATGAGGTATGTTTTTTACAGGGAGACTGAGGGGAACGTTGGGTGCTAGGAAATTTGTGCCAGTGCAGTGATCCCACACAGAAATGTGGGAAAAATTAAGGGGCATATTTATACTCCGTTTGCGCCGAATTAGCGTCGTTTTTTTCAACGCAAATTCGGCGCAAAACTAATTTATACTTTGGCGTTAGACGCGTCTAGCGCCAAAGTATGGGCAAATAGCGTCATTTTTTTGCGTGAACGCCTTCCTTGCGTTAATGAGATGCAAGGAAGGCGTTCCCGTCTAAAAATATGACGGCGACGCAAATGCGTCGTATTTATACTCCCGGGCAAAAATCACGCCCGGGAGTGGTCGGGTCAAAAAACCCCGCATTTGCGCCACTTTTTAACGCCTGGGTCAGGGTAGGCGGTAAGGGGCCTGTGGGCTCAAAATGAGCCCACAGGTGCCCTCCCCTGCCCCCAGGGACCCCCCCTGCCACCCTTGCCCACCCCAGGAGGACACCCAAGGATGGAGGGACCCATCCCAGGGACATTCAGGTAAGTTCAGGTAAGTATACATTTTTTTTTTTTTTTTTTTGGGTGGCATAGGGGGGCCTTATTTGTGCCCCCCTACATGCCACTATGCCCAATGACCATGCCCAGGGGACATAAGTCCCCTGGGCATGGCCATTGGGCAAGGGGGCATGACTCCTGTCTTTACTAAGACAGGAGTCATGTAAATGGCGTCTGGGCGTCGTTAAAAATGGCGCAAATCGGGTTAAGACGATTTTTTAGCGTCAACCTGACTTGCGCCATTTTTAAGACGCCCTAATGCCATTTTTCCCTACTCCGGCGCTGCCTGGTGTACGTGGTTTTTTTCCACGCACACCAGGCAGCGCCGGTCTGCTTGCGCCGGCTAACGCCATTCAATAAATACGGCGCCCGCATGGTGCTTCAGAATGGCGTTAGCCGGCGCAAAATTTTTTGACGCTAAACTGCGTTAGCGCAGTTTAGCGTCAAAAAGTATAAATAAGGGGCCTAGATTTTTTAGATAAATTTGAGGTTTTCTGAGGATTCTGGGTACAAAAACACTGGGGGATCCACAGAAGTCACACGTCCCTGGAATCCCTCAGATGTCTATTTTTCAGAAATATTTGGGTTTGGTAGGTTCCCCAGATGGCTGCTGAGCCCAGGACCAAAAACGCAGGTGCTCTCCAGTGCAAAAACATGTAGTTTTGTATTTGATCATTTTGATGTGTCCACATAGTGTTTTGGGGCATTTCTTGTCGTGGGCACTAGACCTACCCAGTGAGGTACCATTTTTATAGGAAGACCTGGTGATATGCTGGGTTGAAGGAAATTTGTGGCTCTCCTCACATTCCAGAACTTTGCAGCACCTAAATGTTTTTTATTTTTTTTGCCAAATTCTGAGGTTTGCAAAGGATTCCTGGTAACAGAACCTGGTGAGAGCATGACAAGTCACACCATCCTGGGTTCCCCTAGGTGTCTAGTTTAAAAAAATTTAGCGCCGGAATTGCGTCGTTTTTTTTTACGCAAATCCGACGCAAAGCTAACTCCATATTTATACTTTGGCGTTAGACCCATCTAGCGCCAAAGATCTTGGAGTTTGCGTCATTTTTTAGCGTGGACACCTACCTTGCGTTAATGAGATGCAAGGTAGGCGTTCCCGTCTAAAAAATGACTCCAAGGCATGTGCGCCTTATTTAAACTCCTGTGCAAAAATGACGCACGGGAGAGGGCGGGTAAAAAAAAATGACGTCCAGCTGCTTCTGCGTCATTTTTTAATGCCTGGTCAGGGCAGGCGTTAAGGGACCTGTGGGCTCGGAAGGAGCCCAGAGGTGCCCTCCCATGCCCCCAGGGACACCCCCTGCCACTCTTGCCCACCCCAGGAGGACGCCCAAGGATGGAGGGACCCATCCCAGGGAACTTAAGGTAAGTTCAGGTAAGTATTTTTATTTTTATTTTTTTGTGGCATAGGGGGGCCTGATTTGTGCCCCCCTACATGCCACTATGCCCAATGACCATGCCCAGGGGACATAAGTCCCCTGGGCATGGCCATTGGGCAAGGGGGCATGACTCCTGTCTGTGCTAAGACAGGAGTCATTTCAATGGGGGTTGGGAGTAAAAAAAAATGGCGCAAATCGGGTTGAGGCCAATATTTTGCCTCAGACCTGACTTGCCCCATTTTTTGACGCCCAACCTCCATTTTCCCCTACGCCGACGCTGCCTGGTGTGGGTAATTTATTTTGACGCACAACAGTCAGCTGCGCCGGCTAACGTCATTCCATAAATAAGGCGCCCGCATGGCGCTTTGCAATGGCGTTAGCCGGCGTTAAAATTTTTGACGCACAACTGCGTTGGCGCAGTTGTGCGTCAAAAAGTATAAATATGGCCCTTATAATTTTGCTATGTTTCCCTAGGTGTGGCTGAGTTAGAGGCCAAATCCACAGCTAGGCAAGTTGCAAAAAACAGGTCAGTTTTCTTTGCTAAAATGTGATGTGTCCACGTTGTATTTTGGGTCATTTCCTGTCGCGGACACTAGGCCTACCCACACAAGTGAGGTACATTTTTTATCAGGAGACTAGAGGGAATGCTGGGTGGAAGGAAATTTGTGGCTCCTCTTAGATTCCAGAACTTTCTATCACCAAAATGTGAGGAAAAAGTGTGTTTTTGCCAAATTTTGAGGTTTGCAAAGGATTCTGGGTAACAGAATCTGATGAGCGCCCCACAAGTCACCCCATTCTGAATTACCCTAGGTGGCTAGTTTTTAAAAATGTCTAGGTTTGCTAAGTTTCCCTAGGTGCCGCGTGAGCTAGAGGCCAAAACCCACAGCTAGGCACTTTCCATAAATCAGGCCCGTTTTCTTTGGGAAAATGTGATGTGTCCACGTTGCGTTTTGGGACATTTCCGGTCTCAGGCACTAGGCCTACCCACACTGAATAAAGGAGTGAGGGGCAGATTTATGGAAAGTGGCAGTGCACCGAATGCAGCTACACTTTCTCTCCACACCTTAGCACCTCCCTACCACCACAATGTGTGCGCCGTATTTAAAATACGGTGTACCATGGCGCAGAGTCGGGGGCAATTGAGTGATTTCTCATGCCGCTATTGATGAACTCTGCAGGAGTAGCACCAAAATATTGGTGCTACTCCTGCAGAGTACATAGGGCCCCATTCTAAAGAATGGAAGTCTCCTTTTAACTCCTGCTCTTGAGTAGGCATTAAAAGTACTGTGAAAAATGGCGCAAGGAAATCTCATAGATTTCCTTATGCCATTTTTCCGGCTCCCCTAACGGGAGAACTCCCCCTTTGCATACATTACGCCTGGCACAGGTATAATGTAGCACAAAGGGTTACAGAGTGCTGCAATGCATTCATTGCGCCACCCTGTAAATACGGCGCAGGGATATCCACCTTGTCGGGCCACATTAATGTAAAAAATAATCATGTTAATGTGGCGCAATGTGGCGGTAGGGCATTATAAATATGCTCCTAAATGTGGTCACTGCGGTCAGGTTGTTAGTGGAGGGTTGTTTGTCATCTTTCTCTGATCTCCATTTACAAATAAATTCTTTAGCGACATTCTTTAGTTGATAACTCTTCCTATCCTTACGTTATAATGTAATCCAAAGCACAGTTATCTCATTACTGTCTGAAGAGTGAATACTGTGGGGGTCATTCTGACCCTGGCGGTCACTGACTGCCAGGGCCAACGACCGCGGAAGCACCGCCAACAGGCTGGCGGTGCTTCCTGGGCCATTCTGACCGCGGCGGTAAAGCCGCGGTCAGAAAAGGGGAACCGGCGGTTTACCCCTGGCCCAGGGAATCCTATGGGGATTCCGACCCCCTTCCCACCATCCTTTTCCTGGCGGTTTTTACAGCCAGGAACAGGATGGCGGGAACGGGTGTCGTGGGGCCCCTGGGCGCCCCTGCACTGCCCATGCCACTGGCATGGGCAGTGCAGGGGCGCACAGGGGCCCCACAAAGATTTTCAGTGTCTGCTTTGCAGACACTGAAAATCGTGACGGGTGCCACTGCACCCGTCGCACCCCTGCAAATCCGCCGGCTCCATTCGGAGCCTGCTTCCTCTTTGCAGGGGCTTTCCCGCTGGGCCGGCGGGCAATCTTTTGGAGATCGCCCGCCGGCCCAGCGGGAAAGTCAGAATGACCGCCACGGTCATTTGACCGCGGTGCAGTCTTTTGGCGGTCTCCGCCCGGCGGGCGGTGCCCGCCGCCCGCCGGGGTTGGAATGACCCCGTGTCTTGAACCTGCATATACTCAGTGCACTGTTTGCACAGACCTCTTGGTTGCTCATCACTCAATTCCGTTCCTCTGCCCTGACTAAGGACAGTTTGTAGCACACATCACTTCTAAACCTCATATAATTTCTACAATAATGACACTGGAAGACTGGGCATTGGCACATCTTTTGATTTATGCCATTGTATTATAAATTTTAACCTTCTAATTATGTTTCAGTTAGGAAAGTCAATTGGCTTTTGAAATATTTGCCCTCATTCTCTATTTGGATTCGACTCAGAACTTTACTCTGCAAAGAGCATAGGGCCACATGAACGTACCTTTTTTCTCGTCGCAAAAGGCTCACAGAATCGGGCCGTTTGCAATGAGAAAAAAGTATTTTGGTATGTACAGACCCATTTTTGTAATTTAGTAATCTATTTACCGAATTGCAAAAAGGATTTGCGAGTCGCAATTAGGAAGGGGCGTTCCCTTCCTAATTGCGGATCGCAGTCCGATGTATGATTGGTGCTAACCCATTTGCAAAAGGGAAGGGGTCCCCATGAGACCCCTTCCCCTTTGTGAATGCATGCAGAAACATGCAAAAACATTTTTTCAGAGCAGGCAGTGGTCCCACTTTTAATTGTTGTTTTCGAAATGCATTCCTTTTTCCCTTAAGGAAAACGGGCTGCATTTAAAAAAAAAAAAAATGCTTTATGTAAAAGCAGTCACAGACATGGTGGTCTGCTGACCCCAGTAGGCCACCATCCCTGTGAGTGCCGCCATTCCCAATGGGGTCACAAATTGCGACCTACCTCATGAATATTCATGAGGTAGGTCATTTGTGACCCCATTGGGAATTGCACACAGTTTGAAGTACACTGCCATACATTCAGGTTTGCGACTCGCAATTTGCAACTTGCAAAAGTATCGCAAATTGCGAGTCGCAAAACTCTGGATCGTACATCTGGCCCATAGTACTTTGTAAACTAATGTAGTGCTGTAAATAGCAGTGTTACTTTGTGTATCATTGGAGGCAGGCATCGATAGACATAATCATCCTTAACTAGCCAACAAACCCAGCTTTTGAAATTCCAGGCACCTGTTGCGGACCTTCTGAGGATTTTTTGCTAAAAAAACTTTGTGACTTGTGACCTTTAAAACTTGATTGCACTTTAATGAACTTGATTGTCCAAATAAGTAAAATAAAGTAATGTAAAGTACATTACAAATTACCAATAAGAGTTACATTAATGTTCAAGGTAGTGGTACTGTGTGGATCTTGAAAGGGGGAAATTAGCTACACAGCATTCAATCAATATTGTAGCTATGAATATTGCAATGAAGTGGCATAATTTTAGTCACCTTTCTGAAAGGTATTAGGGTTCGATATACTTTACTCCAGTTAATTGCTACAACATTACCATTTTCAATAAAAAGGCTTATGGCCTAATTTTGAAGCCTTAAGATGACCCTAAGATAATAAGCACTGATTAATTATACCACAAAACATTGAAGGAGAAGGGACAGCTTTAGCTATATAACTGGAAAGAGATAACCTCACTTCTGTCCTCTTTTGGAGAATTTATGCTCAAAAGCTGGTGCATTACAGGTCACTAGCATTGGAGGGCTACCTTCTGCAGTGCTAACTACCACACTTTCAACAGCCCCTGCTGTGGAAATTCTAGATTGAGGAACAATTTCCGTACCTGACCTTATGTTAAACTGTTAAATACCTAATGCAACTTACATTGAAATTATGAATTTGGAAGATAATCAGTCTCAACATAATCTAATTATTGTGATTTTTATGTATTTTAAAGATGCACATATTTTGTGCTATCAAGTGATCTTGACGACTCAGGATTTTAAACTCAAGGGGGATTATGTTTGTACTAAAACAGTCTTTAACAGTAAAAAAGGGCACAGATGAGATGGTTTGGCAACAACCTTAGGAGCAGGTGGATATTGGAAATGCTTTAAATTGACCACAGAACTATACGAGTTATTTGTTAGCAAAACTGATTGCAATCAAGTGAGACCAGAACAATTATTGCTTGATTTCCATATTATTATTGTGAAAATGTCTCCTAAATCACCTAATAACAGAAATCTTGAACAGGTCATGCAAACACTTGTTAAGCTGCACTGGAAAGTACATTTTGTCTAGTGGGAGATTTAAATGCATGCATCTCCACATCTGTCTATAAGAATAGTATTGTGCCTTCCCTTTAAAAAATTAGGGAAGTACAGAGGCTAAATATATTGAAGCCCAGATTTACAAAGACTTTGTTTTGGATTGCATTACTTTGTTGCACAGACTTCATACAAATTGCTTGATTTGTTAGTACAATCCAATGGAAATACTCATTTGATTGTAACCCAAAATACCACCTTGCATTAGGACGGTGCTCATGGGTGGCACATGGGCATTCAATGCAACCACCCATGGGGTTTGATGCAAATCTATATCTACAAAGAAGTGTAGACAGGGATTTGCGCCAAAATCATTCGCCTTCTTAAGGCAGGCATAATAAGGAGCTTTCACCTCCTGAAAATGTAGTGCTAAAAAAAAACTTCTATATTACATACTCTTGTCCCTTGGCCACCTGCAAGTTAAAGCCCATGAATAACAATTAATAATTCATTGATAACCTTCACCAATTGAAATCTCAAGGCAGAGCACTGGAAAGATATTAATTAATGAAAACTATCTACTACCTCGGTGTACCATTTGCAGCAAATAAGGTTGCACCAGTCCTGAAAACAATGGTTTCAAGCCCAGATAACTGACGCTGATAGTATAAAAAAGATATTTTCCATCCCCATAGGAAGATGTGAACCCAATGGCCAATGACAAGTCTCATGGTACCATCAAGTGGTATGTGTGACAACCTCATTGTCTTCTCCACCAAGAAAATTGTTGCTCTAGGGCTCTAGCTCTCAACCAATATTCTTTTATGCTTGATTAGCTATTGCACTGTTACCTTGACCCACCAAATTATTCAATACCTTTCTCTCTATGTTATCAAGAGCACAAGCGCAAACCCATCAGCCTTATTGTAAAGAAACCTTCAGCAGACTGAGAACATTTTTCAAACTGCAGATCTAACCTAGACTTATTTTGCATTTAAAGGGTACTTGAAATGGAACTCATCTGTCAACTTTCATTAGACCTGGAAATAAAATGGCCTTTTCAGTGACTTTAAATAACATGGGAATATCATGGAAGCTCAATAGGTGGGAACAAGACATACTCTGCATCTTGATTTTATTAGACCCCTCAGCCACATTTTGACGCTATCAAGTTGAAGGTGCTCCTTAAGAGGATACTTTTTTGGCTGGCATCAACCTCATTATTCTATTTTAATTTACTTCCTTTTTATTTATTCTTTCTAAAGCACTACAGAAAACCCTGCAGTTGCCTTACAGCTCCATAAATCAGCTACACAGAAGATAGAAAATGGAGTTAGTACTGAATATTTAACTGGTCCGAATGAAAAGCCACAACTGCAAATGTATCGACAAAGATGCACAAATCTTTAATAACAGTCCGAGCGTCAGCCGAGCGCTGTGGCCAGACGCACACAAATCTGGAGCACAAATCTACAGCAACCAAAATATATTTGTATGCACTATCAGGCGTCAGCGGACCACAATGATCCAAGTACACACACTGTAAAGGTTTATTTGAAATCAGAAGGGGCGTCTGCTGCGGGCATCTAGCCGTCGAAGCTTTAATTTGTTGACAGACGTCACAACAAAGGACATACTGCTTTGTCTCCTTATAGAGACCAGGCCACCAGTAACGAGCCTGTAAAAGTGAAATTGTGGCAGCCACACCAGCATGCGCAGAAGCCGCCCCCTCATGTGCTGCAGATATTAATCGAGGTCTCTCAACTTTATTGGGCATTTGACGTACACCAACGCCTGGAATTTTAACAACAGCATTTAGCATACTACCCAGGCAGTAACTATATTTAGAAGGGAATCCTTTAGGAAATGGCGTGCCATCAGCCGTAGCTTTTATGGCAGCCTAAATCTCTGTGTCTAGTTTGGAACTCGGACGAGTCACTGCGGCTACAGTGGCAACCGCCACTGCCGATTTTGCGGCTTCATCAGCCAAAGTATTTCCAGCAACGTGTATTCCAACGCGCTGGTGTCCAAGTGTATGCGCAACATGGACTTTAGGAAGCGTTTCTTTCAGATTCGCAACCTTCCCCCACAGCAATTTGTGTTTAATGGTGTTGCCCTTGGAATCTCTGTACCCATTCAACCTCCAGTAGTGCAAATATTAATTGAAAGACTGAACACAGTAGTAGGAGTCAGAGACCAGCAAGGTAAGTATCGCTGGATCCGCGTGCTCCAAGGCTAACAATAGAGCCTTGAGCTCAGCCAACTGTGCCGTACAATCTCCCAAGGTCTGTGTATATGTATGTCGGGGGCAGAACACTTCCCCCTCCATAGTGCCGCTCACCACCACACATGCAGCAGAATACTGTTGTTTAGTCCCAACCGCTAGCTGCGCAGAGCCATCTGTATACATGACCACTTGATATTGGTCAATAGGTAACGTGCCAGCGGGGACTGGGTATTCCATTTCATATTGAAGAAATTCTTGTGTCCGCAGTTTAGGGTCAAATATGTAATCTACATCAGTGGCTGTCAAAGACGTAGCCCATTGTATCCATTGCGGGTGTAAAGCTTTCGAATTAGGAACACTTGCTTTAGTAACAGCTTCTAAGGCCGGAATCGGGGAAACGACAATGATGCATTGGCCCTGGGCAAGAGGTCTTTCTTTAATCACAGCCATCTGTACAGCAGTGAGTATTTTCTCAGTTTGTGCAAATCATTGTTCTGCAGCAGAATACAAGTGGGACATGTATGCTATCGGGACTGTCTCACCCTCATTAAAGGTGACATATGTAAACCCAACGGCACCAGGTATGACCCTGATGACCAGATGCGTTTTATTGTCTCTAGTGTGTAAATGTTTAACTGTTAAGAGATCAGTTTGTAGATCTCGAAGAATATGTGTATGCTCAATCGTCCAAAATCTACTCGAAAAATTTGGGCGAATCAACTCGTATAAGGGTTTTATACATGTAGCATAATCAGGAATGTAAGTTCTGCCAAAATTCAGAAACCTCAACAATGACTGGAGCTTCCAAACCGTATTAGGAGGCTGCAATTGAGCACATTTCTCCAAAAAATGTGGCGCTAAGCTCTTGCCCTCATTCGACAACTCATATCCCAGGAAAATGACACTGAGGAAGGCAATCTTCGATTTCTTAAAATTAAACTTATAGCCGATTTCAGCAAATCCCACAACAATGCGTGCTACACGCCTTAGATGTTGCAGAATCTTATCGTCTGTCAAATATATGTCATCAACATATGATAACGCTTCAAGGTCCAACTCGTGCAGAATTTCAGTCACACGAGCCGAAAATAGTCCTGGGCTATTCTTATACCCCTGAGGCAAACGACAAAACTTTTTCTGAGAGCCAAACGCACTGAAACTGGTATAGTCCTGACTTTCGGGCGCTATATTCTGGCAGAAAAATCAATTCGAGATATCCAATGTTGTTTTGTATTTTTTACGCACAATATTATTCATAAGCGCTGCGCTATGTGAATTCTGTATTGCATATGTGCGTGTATGTCCATTTAAGTGTCTGTAATCCACAACTATCCTATATGAATGGTCTGGTTTAGCAACTGGAAATAAGGGATTATTCATCGGAGAGACACAGGGTTCAATTACACCCTGGTACTCCAATTGTGTAAGAATTGTCCTAACCGATGCCCTTGCCTCAAATTTGATAGGATACTGCGGCTGCGTCTGAGGTTCGCCCATTATTGGAATTACATGATAAGGTGATTGTCTATCCCACCCCACGTTATTTCTATATAGGGCGGGAGCCTGTGCCAGAGCCCATGATTTACTATAGGACTCCGCCAGTTCTCTCGGAACAAGTGGTGAGAATGAAGGTGTAATAACCTCCTCCCCAACCGGACAGTCGCAAACAAAGTCAGGTGGCCAATCTTGTTCGGCCAGCAGAACGTCATACGATTTTACCACATGGTCCCAAAAGATGGCGTGTACAATGCGGTCAATGTCCCCTTCTAATTGCAAAGTTATTTTATATACTCTATCAGGATCAGAGACACGCATATCTGCCGTTTTGACTTGTATGAAGTCATCAGTTGCTTTCACCTCCAGATGCTCTAGAAGACTCCGGCGAACTATTGTGATCTCTGCCGCGCTGTCTAACAGTGCCAACGCCCATGTCTTGTTCGTCAAGAGAACTCTCTTCTTGAGCGGCATGTCTAACTGAGACTGCTGCCACTTTCTTCTTTTTAAATTGTTGCTTTTGTTGGAGCGGTTTCTCTTCCTGTTTAACAGAAACCTCTGTTGAGCGTTGTGATTCCTGTCTCGGTTTCACGTACTCAGTTCTCCGCTCTGACCGCCCACCTCTCTCACTTCTCTTGTCCGAGGAGTCCTGAAAGGAACGAGATTGGCGTGTATCAGTATATTGATATCTATCAGGTGTCTTCAAATTATCCCTATTCCTGAGATATACCTATTCTGCGGGGTCTCCGGTTGCGGAGACTGTCCCCCATCTTTCTTAGGTGTTTGTTGTTTCTTTTCCCAGCACTTTTTAGTACCCTCAGGTTGCTGTTGTTTAGCATTATCTTTATTATTCTTACCCTGTAATTGGGGTTTTTGCGTTCTAGCCCCTAGGCTATCGCGACCAATACTGGAATATGTTTCTGCTATTATTCTCGGGAGTTCCCGCTCCTGATTAATCTGCGAAACGTCCAGAAGACGCATACGAACTGCGAGTGCTACTGCCTCTCCCTTGAGATTACTCAAAATTATAGAAGAAACCGCAGCAAAATTGCCCATCAACTGCATGCCTAAATCTAAGACGGGGGCAGCCCCATATTCATCTTGAATTTGTTTAAGCACTTCCGGCAGATTAGCTAATGTCGGTGTACCGTGTGCTGTAGTGTAGAGCGCGGCAAACACAGTGTCCCATGTATTACAAAGGTCCACCGGAGGAACCATTCCATACGGCAAACACATCGTCAATATTCTATGTTTATCCTGATGTCCCGTATGGGGAAATACTGCTTCCAGCGTATTAATTTTTTGTGCCATCCAAAATGGAGTTTCCTCACGTTTAGCCGGTACCTTACCCATAACTGAGTGTACAGTGGCCGGATTAATACGCGGAACCACTGCCTGTGGGTGAGCCGGAGCAGCACGCGCTGCATTAGTATTTAAAGCCTGCATTACAAACTGAACCAGTCTTCTGTATGTAGTTGCTAAGTCTATATATAAACGACGTACGTCAGCCACTGCCAAATTAGCAACCGCAGGATATGGTGTGTAAGTAGCCAATAAAGGCCAGGTCGGACCATCATTACTCAGTGGACCTAACCTAACTTGTGCTACTGTGTGTGTGAGGGCGCCATCAAGCCAATTATGGTGTTCTTGATAAGATAAAGGTATCTCTAAGTATGCATAAGCCCTGTACTGTCCAGGGACATTCGCAACAGTGTATTCGTGAAAAGTGTTTGTACCCCCATCAACCGCTGGAAATACGACCCAAGAATAAAAAAGTTCTGTTCTATAGGCTGCATGGGCGTCCACCACAAAAGTGAACGGACCCCCCTGGACCGTCAGACCATGTGCTAACAGATGTCCCGTGAGCGGTTGGCACATATTAAGCGCTTCGTCCACTACTAGAGGATTCGTCATCTAGAGAAAAACAGCACCTGGGCAGAGAAGGCACACCAATAATGGGTTTTTTTCCTTTCAAAGTTCAAGCTTGAACAACCGACCACTAACTAATAGGATACACCTACCCCGTGGCGGCGGAAATCCTCAGCCCCACGGACGTCTCCGCTTACGGAACCGAGGAGTCAAAATATATATGAGACCGAGAGAGTCAGCCGGACCCAAAAATCAGAGCCAGACCAATCGTTGGCGGCGCCATTTCACGTGGGCTCTCATTATCCTAAATAGGACTACTGGATTTCTAGGCAGCAGGATCGTTCACGGTGTTGGGGACTGAGTGGGACCCACTTGGAAGGACCTCTGTCACCCTAAACCCGGTTTTGCTCCGGCTAACTAGCAGTGCCTCATTTCTCCAAAAGGGAAGAGATGATTAGGCAGCCTAGCGCATGACATCTTTGGAACTTCTCAGGGAAGTCGTGGTCACTCAGATCCAAACCAACTCTCTCATTTACAGTATGATCTCATATACAAATGACAAAGGCAGTATAAGTTTTATGTAATGTTTTAATAAAACGACTGCATTTTAGATAATAAGGCGTGAGCCGCAATAACCAGAACCATACAACACAGTAGGATTGAAATAGTCACCAGGAGAGTAAAACATAAGAATAACGCTATCATGGTGTTTAACACTTTCTACTCTCCCTCTGCTAGTTCTATTTCGAGCACAGCATGTTAAGCTTCTAACTTGCCTTTCTGAATCCCTTGGGAGACATAAGCCCTCATACCTGAGCAAAGGCCTGTGATCTGGTTCAGAATCTGCAACGAGGCAGTCAGCGTCTAGTTGTGGTTCCCTGGTCAGAATCTCCCTCTTGCGTGTATTGGGACAAGGAAGTGTTTTTATAACTAACATGTCAGCGTGATCACAAAATGTCCCTACGCAGGAATGTCAAAGACTAAACTCCTACCATGTCTATCGGCAATGTACCAGACTGTATCCTTGACTGAAGCACAGAGTGAACAAGAATGTGTTATGGAGAACTCCAGTGCTGAAGTAGGCTAAACAGTGTGATATGAAATATAAAACAAGACCGTAGAACTGGCTATTTGAAAAATAACAGTACGAAGCCGAATAAAAAGCATTTAGAGCAAAGTGCACAGAGGCTCTAAGCTGCGAGCAAATGAATAAAATACATCCAGGGCAAAATGCACAAAGGCCTAAAGCCTGAAGCTAATGCGCAAAGGATACGTAAAACTGACCACACTACAAAGGTTCCCGCCATCTGGTTTACAATGTGCCTTTCTATTGAGCCTACTGTATGTATGTATATATTGATATTTATAAAGTGCATTCCGGCCATGGCATCGAAGTCCCTGGTGGCAAAAAGTGAAAGGGAGTAAGAGCACTGAGGGAAGAAGCTGGGTGGCTGCAAAATCACAAAAAAATAGTTCAGATAAAGCCAAGTTTTAAGCTGCTTCCTAAATGACACGAAATTATCGTCCATCCTAATGGACAGAGGAAGAGTATTACAGCATTTGGTTGTTGCTACTGTAAAAGCTTTGTTACCCCACCTAGCTTTGTGGCTACGAGAGACAGAAATCAAATGGAGACCTGATGACCTAAGCTGACGGCCTGGCACATACCATTGTAAGGATGAGCAAAGGTATTCAGACCCTACCAGGTGAAGTGCCTTTTGAGCTAGACAAAGAGCCTTTAATGTAATACGCCGCTTGACAGGTAACCAATGCAACTGTCTCAGACTGTTGTTTGATGAAGCAGAGTGGGGAAGATCTAATATCAGGTGGGCAGCAGTGTTCTGAATTAGTTGCATTTTGTCTAGAGAACCTTTGTCAATGTTTAACATCAGCACATTAAAATAATCTAGTTTGGAGATCACCAAGGCAAGAGACACTGAAAGTTCCTTTTGTTTTGGAGGTAAGGGAACATTTCTTCAGAATTTTTAGAGTCCAATAGCAGGCTTTGGTGGTAGAATTTACTTGGGACTTGAAGGACAAGGAATTGTCAAACATGATCCCAGATTTTTGGTGGATGCTATTGGATCAAGCATGTCACCACAAGATTGTGGATACCAGCGTGGGCTCCATAAATCACTGCTAGAGCTGAAGAAAAGAATCTCTATTTTGTCACCATTCATTTTAAACCAATTGCGGCCCGTCCATTTATCAATCTAACTCATACAGTGATGGAATATATGTGCTACCTCTGTGGCGGGGAGAGTGCCTCTTCGAGATGGCAGAATCCAAGGAAATGGGATGCAAACTCACCCATTCCCTTCTTTTTCCTTCAGTCTCTGACATGGACCCATTCGCCTAGGACACCCCTTTTCAGCAGCAACTTGACTCCATTGAAAACTACCTTGGCTGGGCTGAAATCCAGGTAAGTACGTTTCACACTTTTCTGCCATTAACTAGACTGGGCACAGATGGTCTGGACTGCAGCAATGGAAAAGTACGTGTACAAGGGATTTGTTCACATATGTCATGCATATGTGTACATTTTACACTTATTTAGTCAAAATGTACACACCTGCATTAACTCATATCAAAATTGTTTCTTGAATTGCTGATTGCGTCCCGTGCCGGTCTCCTGTAATCAGAAACACTGCTGCTGGGCCTGGGGTGACATCTAAATACAGCAGGCGAAAGACCGCCTAGTCCATGGAGTACTTGTAACTATCGCTGTGGCAGAATGCTGGTGAGATGGCCAAACTTGTAATCAGGCGCTAAATCTCTTTGAATGCACAATGATAGATATGTCTTGTAAAATCAGGACAATGCAGGACATTGTGCATGTTCTTAATTTTTGTCCAGCACTGGAAATGTTACAAATACTTTCTGTGACATCTATGATGAAAAAAAACACCAAAGTACCACTGTTTATGATTCTATTTTCCTGTTGACAAAAGCTGAACAGTACCTACTTGCTATAGTTGTATACATTTGATTTAAAATTTCGAAATCATTTTAATATTATTTTATATTTAATATACAACCAATAAGGTATAATTCTTCTACGCAGAAATGTGTAATTAAATAAAATACAATTTATGAATTGGGGTAATTAGCTGTGTGGCCTGCACAAGTAATGGGTTCACATTTGCCTTCCAGTGGGAACCAGACACCCCACTGTAGCGGTTGACTCTTTCAAGGTAGTAATGCAGAGCTGTCCAAGAGCTGCTCAAGGGAGGTGGTGTAGGCTAGTAATTACCATTCAGAGATACACAATAATAACACTCAATAAATGATTGTCCAGTCTGTGCACTTTCTTTAGAAAAAGGAAAAAGTTAATTACACACATACTAGTCAATACTGTGCAGCAATTAAAAAATATACACAAGCTGCTGTAAATGCTTCTTGATGAGATTGCATAAAGATTCTTACCCCTACCAACTAGGGTCTAGTTCAACAAATTACATGTGTAAACATTACCTTGTCCATTAAAGCAATGATTGAACATAACATGGAGTGCCAGCGCTTGATACTGGCACCAAAGTGAGTGGCTGTCAACCTTTTTGTCTCAGCAAAGCATTTTACCATAGGAATAAATGCAATAATAACTATAACTATGATTGATAGCACTTAATACTGGATATACTTTGATAACGAGTGGCTGTCAATCTCACTATTTAACTTCAGCATTTGCAAAAATAATGTCTATACATATCTGAACGCAACTATACACATAGCCCTTAAAGTGCATTACATTTGTAATCACACCATGTGCAATCATAACCTTTTGCCCCTAGAGGATGCACGGCATGAAACTCATGTTAAACACCTTCAGGCTACCAAGACAGAAGTCATAAACTTTGCCCTAGAGGGTGCAGAATGCCGAGCTGCACAGCACATGCTCCATCCTGGGAGTGCTTGGAAATACCTAAAAAAAATCCAGGGATGGTCAGTGTTTTGGTGTCCCACCTAACTTAGTCCCAAATTTAAAAAGGCCTAGTGTCACATTAGTGTCATTTTTTTACACTAATGTGGAGTTAGGTTTGCAAAATTGCCACGCCATATTTACAAAGTGGTGCAATGCATGCATAGCACCACTTTGTAACCCTTTGTGCCACATTATGCATGTGCCAGGCATAATGTATGCAAAGGAGGTCTCCTGGCGCAAGGAGGACCACAAAAATGGCACAATGAAATCTACAAAATTTCATTGAGCCATTTTTGGTGTCTCTTTTAACACCTGCTGAAAGTAGGTGTTAACAGGACACACCCATTGTAATCAATGGGTCTCCTTGCACTTTGCTTCACTATTCTCCAAATCTTTGATGCTAGTGGAGCAAATCACCACAATAGCGTCAAAAATGTCGATGCTATTGTTCCCAATATCATCATGGTGCACTGTATTATAAATACTGCGCACACATGGCGGCCTTAGGATGGTGCAGGGATGAGCAAGAAAAGTGGTGCTGTATTGGATGCAGTGCCACTTTTCTTAAATTCGGCCTTTAGGGTGGGAACTCCTAAAAAGCATTATGGGGAATCGGCATGGCTCCTGCAGCTCCCTTCACACTCCTTATGTCTCCTGGTGGTGACCCCACCATCAGGAGGCCATCACAAGCCACAAAATAGCATTTTCTATCAGCAGCTTTTCCACTGCCACAGGCAGAACCATGACTTTGGTGATTGTTTGTGTGGCTTCACATCACGCTGATTGATTTCTCTTGTTTTTTTTTCCTAGAGGCCTTGAGCTCTCATGCCTTGGGTGCATGGTCCCACCCGGGCATGCAGCTTGCATGCTCCAATGTTGGGAGACAGCTTGGGGAGCCCACCCCCTGGTGTCCCTGCCAGCTCCTCATGTGGGCAGCACTCCAGAGTGCTGCAGTGGAAGCCAGCAGCACTCTTCTGGTCTGCCCGCTCCTGCAGGCAGAAGTGTTGGTTGTGACTGGCCTCTCGACCCCCATGGGCACGGGGACCAGGGTGGGCCAGCCATGCGGGGGGAGTGTGAAACACACCTGCCCTACTCTGCTGCTCTTGGAACCCAGGGATGGGGTTCTGGGCCTCTTCCCTCCATTGCGGGGAGCATAATGATGTTTCCTCACCATAGGCTTCTTCTTGGGTCCAGGAATACAGTTGTGGGCCTCTTCCTGCTTCCACCGGAAAAGTTCAATGAAGCTTCCCCACAGTTTCTTCTTCTTGGGGCAGCCCCTGAGCTCTAGCCCACCTTGCAGGTAAAGTTGTAAACAGCAACAGTGCGTCACGTGCCTCATCACCGGAATGGGTCATAGGTCACCAAAATTCAAACATCCATAACTCGGGTCCCATTGGGCAGGTTCTGATGATCTTGGTCTCCTTTATCTCCTTGTGGTGAGCCCAAGTAACCGGGAGCACTTTCTTCAGTCCTTCTGGCCTCCAAGGTGACAAACTTTGCAGAAAGCTGGTCTCTCTCACCCTATGCACCAGGCTTTATCCTTGATTCTCCTCTTGGCTTTTCTCCCCCTTGCGTGGAAGCCCATTCTTTACCCCAACTCATCTTCAGGGGCTGTAGTGAGACCAGCTTGCCTGATCCTATGTAGAGCCCCAGTGGTCCTGGGGTCAATTGAAGTTTGAGTCCTTAGTCCAGTTCGCCATCAGGGGTTTCTTCCTTCCAATTGTCTATGGTGGCTACCTGCAGTTCTAGTGTTTAGCCAAAAAGCACACTCAAGAGAGAGTTCTCTCCCCTGCGCAGGCCGTTTTAAGTGGGGACGGGAGTGTCCAGAAGGGATGCACCATTAACCTTTCCTGATGTGCCACATCACTTCTCTGTCCCTGTCCCAACCTCCCTGCACAGCCTTCTGTGATATTTCAAAGTCACCAGGAGTCACTTGCCACATCTGCTCTGGGGTTCTCAGGTCCACCCCTTGCTGACATCCCTGCCAGTGCCTTCCCTAGCAAAACCTCAAAGGAGCCCTCCCTCCTGGTTCACTCCAGAGGTCAAGGCTCCCTCTTTTGTTTAGTGGGCTTGGACATACTCTCTTCCTGGCACAGGGTGACAGCTGGTTGATTGATGTAGAGCAGTCTGCCCCACCCCTTTCCTTCACAGGCACATACTTAAGCACTATTAAATGCTCCCTTTGTGGGGGGAGGCCTTTGTTCCTGCCACTGGAGAGTAAAGTAATTACAATGCTCAGAAGGGTGACAAATGACCTGGGCTCTGACCCTGAGCTGAACCAGAGAAATATGAAATTCCTGGATGACCCTTAAGCTGCACAGATATCTCTTTGGACTTTGCAGAATTGTTCTTTACACACTGGTTACACTGTATATCGGTACAACTCTAGTGTATGTAGGCCAAGGGTAGTTGAAGCTGTACTCTAAGGCAGTCTTCCCCAAAAGTGTATAATGGAGTGTCAATGCAGAAAAGACAGTAAACCACACTGACTTTCCCTATGTGTGTACACCCACATTACAAGGTCTATCCCAGGTCCATACCCAATCCTGCAAATTCCCTTCTGCACCAGGCTTTTTGTGCACCATACTGGGACTGTGCAAGACAGGAGTCTCCCACAGACACAGCCTTCACACGTGTGCATAGGCATTTGCACATATGCTGACATGCAACCAGCCGAGTGCCTCTTACCCTTGTTGTGGTGTAGCAGCCTTATCTTAAACGATGTTCACTGGCTGTAGATACGCATGTTCCATTGGCCATGAGTTTACTGTGGGTGAATCATAGGTTATGAAGCTCCGTCACAGTCAAAGGTCTAATACCAGGTGATCAAGAAGCAAATAAATCAAGGCAGATTAGATGGGCAAAACCCATCTTCCTACATGCATATTCTTTGGGAACTGTTCCTTCTGACTTTTTTTTCCTTCTTGCAGTCAGAGGAATTTTTCTGTGATAATTTATTCTCTACAATATCTGCATAATATAACTAGTTTCATTGTTTAAATCTTATGTTATATTATGTTATGTTATGCAGATTTGAAAAAAGCACTATCACTCAAGAGGGCATCCTGGCACTGAGCAGTTGTGAGCCTAGGCAAACCTCGGGCCTGGTGGCACTCCTCGTAAAGTCACTTCAAGAAGTACAGAGGAGGCTGTTATGGGTAGTGACAGGTGGTTTCATGTGTTAGGAGTAATGTTGAAGAAGACCAGCTCTGGCTTCTATATGCATCGGATGTGTGCAAGTAGGAGTCTGCATGAGCAGAGATGTTTGGAAGATTCATGAAAGCAGATGTGATTGTTGAGGTATGCAGGGCCAGTGTTATGTAGTGCTTTGAAAGTGTGGGTGAGGAATTTGAATTATGCTTGTTTGTGTATGGGGAGTCAGTAGAGCTCCTTAAGGAGTGGTGTAATGTGTGTGCGATGTGGAAGTTGAGAGTGATTGTGGCTGTCAATCTCTGAATGGTCTGAAGCCTTGTGTTGAGTTTTTTCTTGATCTATGCATAAATTCCCTAAAGCAATACCAGTAAGCACAAAGAACTTCAATTATAAAACACCATAAATACTATTTTGCGGATGTTAACTGAATGTGAGTTGTGCATACTATGCTGTTTGTAGAAAATTTGTTTAAAAACATATCACTCTCCAAATAACAAAACGCCTATAGGTTAATGAAATCAATGGAAATAATGCGCTGTTTACATGAAACCCTTAAATTTAGGCTGTTACTATTGAGTATTAAAACAATGGCAGTATTCTTTTAGGGAATTCTGTGCGCAATTCCTCTGCACACATACATTTCACCCTACACTTGGGTGGAAATCTCCACTGGATGGTGTTCATCTGTTTGGACATAGAAATCTGCCAGTATTAGATTTTTCAAGTCTCTATCACTTTACCTGGGGACAGAATTTACACCTAGATTTCAGTAGAAGGCTGGTCGGTGGAGAACTCTGCAGTGTGGGCAGAACCTCTCACCCCCACTATGGAAAATTCCAAATGGAAAAGTATAAGAAACCAACATTCATCTGGTCTAAGTCACACACATCTGATAAACATCAACATAACAAGCACATAAAATCAGCCCTGCCTTTGGCTCTGACTCCTTTCTTTTGGATTGTGTGACTTAGGTGACTGCCAGACACCCACACTCCTGCTACAGCCTTCAACATCAAGCCCACTGTTCTCAGGGGGAAGAGGGACTTCACAGAGGAGCAGCTTCAGGCTCCAATGATGGAAAGTCAAACACACAAAAGGAGAAGGGTGGAATTCTTGCAATTTAATCAGCAAGTGGAAATTGCTCAGAGAGCATTCAAACCCATTGTTCTTTTGCCCACCATACCACCTCGGTTTGGACCCAGCCATTAGAAAATCAGCTTCATGAGTCTACATGGAAATTAAAAGTATTATTTCAATATTAGGCTATTATTGTTACATAACCCCTTGCCCTCTGCCATGCAAGGGTATACTTTCCACATGACTCTTTTTACAATAGGTGATATTTTTGTATCTGGTTGAAAAAGAAACACAATTCTTGTCTATGCATGATGGAAATCCTAACATACAAAAACAAGGCCTCATTTACATTCGCTTATGATCTCAAAGAGGAACACGATTTAAAATTCAACAGTTACTGATGTAATCTTAAAGCATGTATGGGTGTTATGTGAGCATGCGGCTGATATCTGTAAGTATCCAGTTTATGTAGATTGAATGGCAATTTCCTGTGTGTAACAATGTAAAAATGTCAGAGGCACACATTTCACATCGTGGATGATGTGAGTCTGGAAAGACAGAATTTACCTAGAGTCTAAGTTATAAGTGTTGTATAGTAAAGCTGAACTCAACTTTTCACAAAACATGAAACAAGGTAAAAAAATTAAAAGGGAAAATAAACTATATCATAAATTAGAATTTTTTGCATTAACATTAAAAAACATTCATCTATGCATTTTAAGAAGTCATGCAAAGCTAACATTGTGAATGCTCTGCCTGATGCTTGTGGGCCTCCAGCTGAGCATAGGGGGTCAGGCATGATGTGCTCAGAACAATACTGAGAAGTGGGGAGAGCCTGGGGTACCACTTATGGGGTTGTAAGGATAACCCCAGCACCTCTGGTACCTTCAAGCATTCCACAGCACTCAAGGACATCCCTGCCTAGTCTAGAATAGACTGGGTGTCCCCCTAACTGATGATCTCCAACTCCACACTGGAGAAACTTTGAGCACTCTCTTCTCAGTCCCATGCCATTTGGGAAATTTGTTGGCCAAAAAGAATCAGCAGAACGGAGGAAGAATCTGTGGTGTTCCTGTTCCTTGGATGGCTCACATTATGTTCCTGTATATCACACAATCAGACACTAAATGCAATGCTCTGTGTCTCAACCTTGTTGTGGCAGATGCAATTACATGTAAAATTAAAAACGTAAATAATGTTATGAAAGAGATTATGTACCACAATACCGTCAACACTATGGAAGAAACAACTATAAATGTATTATTGCTTTGAGTAAGTATTTTAGTAAATTACATTGTGCTTTTAAGGGATGTTACTTATTTGGATATGTGTTGAGAGGTCATAAGCACTACATTTGGTAGGAGAGCTATGATTTGCATGTCTGTTGCACAAGTTAGGGATTTTGGTCCTAACCATAACTTACTCATTTCTATTTTTTGTTTTTAATTTGCGAAGCATATTTTCACTTTGTTTGTCAGTGAATTTCTAAGGTTTTATTAACATATGTTAATGTGTATAGAACAAAGCTAACCATACAATACCTTCACTTTAACATTTGATTTTTCAGTGAATTATTTATGTTTTTGGTCAAATATTACATGCAGCAGTTCCATGTGGTGCCCAACTAATCATGGAAGAGTTAGACCTGACAAAGGTTTATTTGCCAGGTTGAAATGGCAGTTTAAAAACTGCACACAAATACTGCAATTGCAGGCTTGAGACATGTTTGGAAGTTCTACATAAATAGGTAGAACAACCAGTGCTGCAGACCCACTAGTATCATTACATTTACAGGCTCTGTGTACATGTAGTACCACTTTACCAGGAGCTTGTAAGTAAATTAAACATGCCAGCTGGCTATGAGCCAATGTTGCCATGTTTTAAGGAGTGGGCACATGCAGTTTAGCACTGGATAGCAGTTGTAAAGTGCACAGAGTCCAAAGGCCAGGAAAACAAGATCAGCAAAAAAATGAGTAGGAAATCAAAACATATGGGGAAAGACCACCCTAAGGCTGACATGCCTAACATGCCTAACATGCCTAAATTGAACCTATGGCATGAAACGTTAAAAGTCATACATGGGCTGCAGTGTATTCTTACATATTTACATCACTCGCATATGTGACAAAAATACAGCTGGAGCACTTCCATGCTCTGGCTGAGCTGCAGATTAAATGCACTGCAGTGACATATGACAGGGACAAGTATATTTGCCATGTAGAAAACATATACATTTATGTATTTATGAATCACCCCTAAAGTGTGACTAGTAACTGTCCAATAGGCCACATGGGAGGGTGCTATTTTATATATAAAAATAGGGTGTGCTACATATTCAGGTTAGTGTGCTTTCACGCTGAAATAAAACCATAAAATTATTTCACGGTGTAGGTCTGACTAGATATTCCCTGAATAGGACAAGGTGGAGTTAAACATTTACTTCAGTAGGATAGAAAAATGTGTGGAAGTTGTTTCCTGCTTAGTTTTGGAATCTGACTTAACAGTAAAATCAATCAGATTTTTGATATCTTAAGTAGTAAAGTAACTTACTGAAAATGTATTTTAGGCTGCCTGAGCCAGAACTCAGAACCAAAACCAGTTCTACTTCTCATCACACTTCCAGAGCTGTAGTACAGTAGACTGTCTCTTAACACAGGAAATGCCAATGAGTATTAACTGTGGACCACTTAACAGAGATTAGTTATCTGGGAAATGACTGGAAAAAGTTGCAGCTTTTACACTTTCCCTTCTTCACCTCAAAATGGCAGGGAGGCCTGGTCATTCCCAAGGCCTTTCCAGAGAGCAAGCCTTCATTAACAGTAGGAAGAAAAAACAGTTGTGCCTCTAGATCTCGGGTACACATCTTTTGGCTGGGTGAGTTAACAGTTTTAGTTTAGAAGACAATAGCAGCAGGGTAACATTAGCCTCCACAGACCCCGCAGTGCCCCCTCAGCACAGTACCCTGGCATGAGAGCTCTTGACTGTGTCTAGTGGGGAGGCTCCATGTACTTTGCATGGGGGACCCTCAAGTTTTTTTAGGCCACTGGCCTCTCAGAATTAGAAAAGCTAATGCATGTTGACTGCTGACAGCTTGCCAGAGATTAGATACCTGAGAGTGGACAAGGACTAGTTGGTGTAGTAAAGGTCAGCTTCAGCACTACGTTTTTAGACTTGGAAATGCCAAGGACAGCATCTCCTATTCATTCCCAGGTACCTCCCAGGCACATAGGCTTGAGCAACAGATGGGAGGAAAGCTGGTTTTGCCCCTGTCTGCAAGGGGAGTGACTAAGAAGCTAAAGAGAGGCATTCCTGGTGGCAGCTATCTATGCCCTCAATGGTGGAACAGAGAAAAGTAAGGCAAAGGGGAAATGTTGTGAAAGGAGGGCGGGCCACAAGACTAAGAAAATAGTCTGAATTTGGTGATAGATTCCCTCCAATCACTGTCTAGTGCTTAGGATCAAGCTAACTAAAGAGGGCTAGATCCTGCAGGAGACCTGGCTGGAGAGAGATTAGATGCCTGAAACCTGCCCTGGGGAGCCAGGGGGGGCTACAGGACTGACCAGAAGAATCTCTCCTAACAGTTGAAAACTAAAGGACTGGTTTATAGTTTGTCGGGTGGCTTTTTTTGTCACATCTGCCATTCTCTAAAACCAGGCCCTAAGTCTAAAGGTAATCCTTTGAAAAGGAAAATGCACTTCGTACATACAACCTCTGCTCCTTCATGGTCAGCTTAAAATTCTGTCTGGGAACCGGTCCACTGCAAACTATATTTTTTCCATAGTACTATACTTTTTGGATGGACCTTTTGTCTTAAAACTTAAAAATAAGTAACTGTTTCCTCTTAACCTATTGAGACGATCTTGGTGTCTTTTTGTATTGTGCTGTGTTCCTCATATTAAAATTGTTGGTATTGCTTGAACTTTATAAGCATTTCTCCAGGGATTGCCTGCTGCTGGTGCCATAGCTGTCAGGGATTGAGCATAGAGTCTCTCAGAATTGTGTTTTGTCTTAACTACAGTGGGCTTATTGAATTGTGGGGTTTTCCCCTTCCAAATTAAAAATCCCATTTCTAATCTTTCACATTTTTTGTCAGTATGAATGTGCACGCTTTGTGCTGTCTGCACTGATGTCATTGACAATTTAAAAATGAGGTAGCATTGTATTTCATGAGTGAAGCCATGAAGATTTCAATGTGTTTTTGTAATGTTTGCTCAGATAACCATACATAATGGTTTAAAAAATGTTCCTGGTTTGTCTCATAGCTCTAGCATCATCTTACCCATTTGTTTGGAAATTTCCAAGATTTTCTTAGCACAAATTAATGACTTATGAGCAAATATAACTATAACTTACCCTTACCTATATGTTTTCAGAGAGTATACGAGAATGCCCATATTGGATTTTCAGATCAGGCTGACCTATTGGGGACCTATCACAGCCGTCTTGGGCAGCACTGAGAACCTGGTGCTATAGCTGCTGTAGGGGGAAAAAGAGGAACACCAAAGACCAATAAAAACTAAACAAACAAACACAGCAGTCCGAGGCAGACCAAGGCAAAAAAGCGGGAAAAGTAAAAGAAGGCAAAACAAAGATCAAAGAACAGCAGAGCAAAGCAAAGCAAAATAATGATAATAATTGCAGGACATTAACCAAAGGCCACATCTACAGCAGCGTGGTAAGTCAACTTATTCAGCCACCTCACTCCCTCATGAAGTCAGGAAAGAAAAGGCGCCACCCTCCACCAGCATGGGAAGAGCTAAGTGAAAAAAACGGAATCTGCTAAAGGAAGTAAAATAAAGCAACCTCTGGATCCTCTATTCATGTTTGACCCAAAGTGGTGCTTTTGTATGCTGATGACGCCTTTAATATGGTGAGGACTGCCAGTCCTTGTTGAATGCATTTGTCATCTTTATGGAAGACCTAGATCTTGCCGTTAACATCCAGTCTTTTGTCTTTGTGGTTGGCCTGTGCTCTACTCAAATAAATTTGTTTTACATTGGTGACAGTGCTTTGCCTAAGACTGGTACATTCTCCTATTTAGGAATAATGTTTGATTCACTCTTGAATTGACACCCTCTGGTCAATCAGAAAAGAGAGGATTTTGTAAGAGCCAATGTTGTGGTTTCTAATTTTGCTGCATGCTTGGGTAGAAAAACGGTGAAGGCCCTGCTACAAGTGTAAAGAGCCAAATGTGTGTCCAGGGTGGAATACGGGAGTGAGGTATGAGGTTATGCTTAGCGGTCTCATTTACAAATAGTGGAAAATGTTTTTTTTCAGCCTCTTTTATGTGTACCTTATTTGTGCCCCTACTTTCACAGTACATGAAGAATTGGGAGCAGGTTATTCTTCAGATATAGAGTTTCGCCCCCTTTCTCTTTAGTTGGAGGTCTGGGTTACACCTGAGGCTAAGCTGAATAGAGACATTTTAAAGGATTGTCTCTCCCTTGACCATGCTCACCATATTCCTTGGAACAAGTACATCAAAGGATACTTTGTATACTCTAGGCAGGAGTGAGTTATTTGTTGCTCTTGTGCATATGGTGAAGGCTGACTGGTTAAACCTTAAAGCTCAGTTTCTGCCGCAGAGAGCTAAGACTAGAGAACAGCTTGCTTTATCCAAGCAACACATAAGTATTCACTTTCTGTTGAGAACCCGTCCCAATATGGATCTCCACCTCACAGTGGGTCTCAGTATGTATGATCGGTTTTTAGTTAACAGAACTAGATTGGACTTGCTTCCTTTTCTGCTTGCTGTTCTGAGGGGTTCTTCAATGGGCCACAAGCTGGGGCCCTTTGGTTCGACAATTTGTCTCCACAGGACACCCCACTTTTTATAATGTTTTGCAGTTTTTACATGGTTCCTAGGAAAACTTTTATTATTCCTATTTTTAAGCAAGTGATTTTTAATCAAGTCCGCCCGCCCTTATGTATCCTCAAATGCTCCCTGTAGATATCATTTTGAATGTGGTTAGTTTAAAAAAAAAAAAAATTGAGACTAAGCAATGCCCATAAAGATTAACATTTTATTTTTTATGTAATAGATATGCTTGCTGTTTTTATTGATGTTTTTTTGATTTGTTTGTTTAACATGTTTTCAACTGTAACACTTTCATATTTAATTGATTGCTCATGGACTGCTGCTAATTTGTGTATGTATGGTAATTTAATGCTTCACTTTTATGGCTTGTTCACAAGTCAAAGCCATCAGTCACATTAAACAGCGGCATTGACAAATTGGGGACCAACATTAGGGAAAGTTCCCAGCTAAAATGTATTTGAAGTTCTTCTTTCTGAAAGATGCAGGCTCCTCCATCTTCTCAACCTGTAGTGGAACTCAAGGTTGTTGTCACCTCTTCAGCCCCTACAGCTTTCGCTGGGATGCTGTAGGCCAGTGGATGAGAGTTCAGGACGATTCTTTTGTCTCATCGGGGCAGGACAGAATGGCCACGACCCAGTGGGCCAACAGTTTCCAAGTTGCCCAAGTTGTCACCCCAATTGGTCTAAATCATCTGCCAGATCCTCTGCTAAATATTGGGATCTTAAACCCGCCACCGGGACACCACTGTGTCTAAAGAGGTCCTCAAGGAATGTAATCATCAGACGGACGAGCAGGGGACCCTTTCGTATCTTGGCACCCAGGAGTGGGCTGAAATGTTAGCCTCTACAGGAATCTTCTTCTCTTGCTGCAGAACAAGATCAAGGAGATAGGACGGAGCCTGCAACAGGGAGCAGGGTGAGCCCAGGTAAACAATCACTTTCCAGGCAGACAATGTGTGGATGACCCTGTTAAACACCATGCAACTCTCGGTTGAAGCCCTCCAATACCAGTCAGAAAAGATGTTGTCCTTACTAAATACCCTAGCTGTCCATGTTTCAGGCATCAGTGAGACGTTGGGTGACACTGACACACTGATAAAATGGGCACAGTGAGAGGCAACACTGATTGGCCAGATTGTAGACAAACTATCCACTCTTCCCTCCACGCTCAATGACACCCTAAATGAACTCAAGGGGGGTGTCTCTTGCTAGAGGGGGCACTGCTGGCCCAGGAGTGACAGACCATAGTATGCCACGTTTGGTGGCACCAAACCTCAGATCCACTCAGGATCTACATAATGGAAGCTCACTCAGGAGTCCTGTTCAATGTCTCCCTGAAGGTCAGCAAGGAGCCATTGTTAAAGCAGCTCAATTGACAGCGGTCACTCCATCCCCCAGCAAAACATACAGGCAGGTGCAAAGGAGAAAGGGCTGGAATAAAAGGCACCAGTCAACTATCCTCAAACTTCCCTCCTACCTCTCCAGCAATGTCTCAAGGGGGCAGATAAGCAAGAGGATCTAGAGCCATAATCATCTACAGACAAAAATGCCATCTCACCCACAGAGAAATCTTCAAAGCTATGCTACAGTGCACACTGTCAGCCCACAGGGCCCGTGAGCATAACCACATCCTCCCAATGCACCAGAAGGGCATCCAGTAGAGAGGGACTTCCAGCAAGAAATTTGCAGCCAGCCAGGAAATCCATTTCCACTTGGGCAGGTTTAGGAGTGACCTAGCTACCCCATTCCACATGGGGACATCCCAGACATTTCAGACCTGGGTCCCGCTCTTCAACGTTTGCCTGGAAGCACAAATGGCTCTCTATTTACAGCCCCCTGCAATGAAGCCATTGAAGCACAGGAAATACACGGGTCCTCCTCAATCAATTGTCACACCTTCCTGACAGAACAAAATAATTCAAGAGTCTGGGGGCCAAATCCGCCATCACAGCCTGAAACAGCCAATCAGCACTCCACTATACTCCCCACAGAATATGCAATCTGATTCAAGCATTCTTCTCTTCAGAACTGAATATAAGTCAAGAGGCAACTGTGACACTGTAAATAGAGGTAACATCTTACAGCTGTTATCAACCATTCCATCCTTAGCGGATATCAGGTTGAGTGATCTGCTTGGGATTGAATTAATCAGACTAGGCGCCTCGCCGTCATGTGAAGCCATGAAGGCTGTCTGGAGAAAACAAGCAACTACCCAAAACGTACCAGCTGAAAATCACAAATTCAAGCATTGGGGAATTGACATTACTCTTCACCAAAGCACAGGCTATCCCTCTCCCTACTTTTAACAAGTGACAGTGCCAATTGCACAGAAAGCCTTCCAGCTCGGTACTTAGGGGATCGCAGGACTGGACACCCAAAAAATGGTGGGCATCCAGTCATAGGTACAGCAACCTCAATCCCCAACTCAGCATTTAAACACGTTCACAGGTCTCAGGTGCATAACTAGCACAATTAGTGGTGACACCATCAGCCATTGACACATCCTGCATCGGGGTAAGCCACTGCAACTGAGCAAATCCACTCTCCGCCTGGGCATGTGGAAGGTCAATGGGTTGGCAACCAAATTAATGGAACCATAGTTCTGTTACTTAAAAAGAAGGAGGAGGTCATAACACCTATATCCATCCAAAACATAAGGAACAGGATTCAAAACATCTTGTGTATCAGCTCCTGGTGCATATAAGCAGGTTGGACTCCTCTATCCTTATTCTATCAGGAGACCTAAGTCTACATCTCCTGGGCTCCTCTACGGACAATGATATTAGGAGCCTGTCTTCATGCTGGAACATCCAGGAAACAAAGTAGAAATTTGCACGGCTAAACATATGTTTGGTGATTTAGAGCACATTAATTTCAGGGTACTTAACATATTTTGAGAGGACTCTCCTCCAGCCAGTTCTTTCTACTCAGTGACCACCAGCTCGACATTAGACTATACTATTGTTTCCCACTCATTGTTTCATCGTGTCTCCTCATTCCAGCTAAGGGACAAAGGAAACAGCGACCACTGGCCACAGGAGATGCTCCTCCTAGCGTCTGCTCCTGCATTGGAACGTACAACAGAAGCCCTACACTCCAGCTTCATGGTCAATTTTAAGAGAATTATAACTTTGCTAGCAATGACGGAGGAGATACTTCAGTTAGCAAAGGGTCTACTATCAGTTCAATAATCCACTGCGTGTAGTCTTACTGGAACAAAATGAAAGTTTTACTGCCAACTTAGGAAATTCCTTCCCCTTGTCAGTCAATGTAAGAACTTAAAAAACTCCTAGGGTAACTGGCTGGTCCTCTTCAGGGCAGCAAAAACAAATGAATCTACTTAAAAGGGCCATAAACAGCACTTTGAGATCACTGAGACGTAAACCTGGAGACTCACATCTTCACCTTCTAGTATGCCACCAAGGACGCATGTTCAAAAATCTAAAATGGTCTGTCAGTGGGTCCCGAGAAGCCGAACAGGGAAAAAAACCCTTGCTTTTGGGGCATGGTAAACAAAATAAAGCCCCCCTCCCATAGGGGGATTAGCATGGCACATTTCAAAAGAGGACTGGGTTAACCTCCTGAATTCCCACTTCAACTGGCAGACTGTGCACAAGCCGGTAAAGATGGCAAAAGAAGGTGAACAGGCCACTGATCAATCAGCACCCTTGCACCAACCAATGTCAGCAAATTAGAGCCATAGTGAACCGATATAGCAATAATCAAATCCTAAATCACAAAAAGCAGGTGGGAAGGGGCCCTGGGACCAAATGATATTCTGCCTGCCCTCTTCAAGCAAAACATAGAATAGTGGGAAGTGATCCTGGACCCCCTGTCTTGAGAAATTAAACTATCAGGGAATCTCCCAGCTTCTTGGAAGGGCTCAGTTATCTCACCAATACACAAAAGTGGAGATAAATCCCTACCCAAAACCTATTGCCTGGTATCCTTGATCAACAATGAGGGAAAATACTTTGCAGCCATGCTACTTGAAAAATTACAAGCCCTGGCATCAGCAAATGCAATTATTCCATTCAACCAAACTGAGTTTTCTAAAGCCACAGTCAAGACAACCAACACCTCAGCCATGGCAATCCTTATAGATAAGGAAGGCAATGTCTTCTAAGCATCCCCCCAACTATGCTTCATCTACTTCAGGGCAGCATTTGACAACATAGACTGCGGAAGACCCTGAAGGAAATTGGCAGACTGGGACATCCCGCTGCCGCTGCTGGATATATTAATTTTGCTTCACTCAGAAACCTAGGTGCAGGTGGAATTGGGTGATGGCATGCACTTCTCCAGGTGAATTCCAACTACCAAAGGATTACAACAGGGGTGCATGCTCCCCCCCACACTATTCAATCTTTACATGGCTGACCTGATGCTGAATCTTAACTCCTGCAACTCACATGCCCCCAGGTTGGGCGACAGGGCACTATCCAGTCTCCTATATGCTGATATGTGGTCCTGGCTAACCACACCAGTCAATGCAGATCTATGCAATGGAGAACTTTCGCAAAGTGAACCTTGAGAAGACCAAAACAATGATGATGAATGGCAGAAGGAAAACATCCTGACCTAGGGAACACTCAAATCCCGGCAGCAGCAAATTATCAGTATTTGGGTATAATGATTGATGAAGGAGGCCAATTCGCCATCAAGAGAGAAGAGATTAAAATGAAAGGCATGGCACTGGCAGTAACACTTAGGAACCTAAAACCAAAGCTCACAGGTCTGACATAGGAACCTCTTCTCAAGGTTGCCCAAGCCAAGTTATCACCAACAATCACCAACAGTAGTGAAGCAATGAGAGTCAGGGATTCAAAAACACTGGGTAGTACCCTGTTCAAGGTCTATAGAATTATGTTCAGCATCCCAATTTACACATCAGCAGCACAGATCCAGCTGGAGTTTGGCTTAACAAAGCAGTCTTTGGCTGGGCAAGGAGCTTTTATGGTTTGCTGGCCCAAGATCAGGAACGCCAACTCCAACACTTTGAGCCATCTACTCTATCTTGAGCTGCACTGCAGTGTCACATCACCCACAAGAAGATTCCTTCAGGGATCTCTCGCAAACACAGGGCTGTCCAAGGTTTGGAACACCCCTACCAGTCATGCAGTCTTCAAGAAACTGGCCTGATAAACCATCAAAAGTCTTACAGGTGGAAGATAAAGCCATATTTGCAAAATGCAGCCATGCCTGGATGATGATTAACTTCGTCCCAGGGTACTCCGGACATACAAAGGTAACATTTCTGACACACTGTGTGGGCATTCTACCATCTGCACTACATCTTCCACCTTGGCAGAGGGACAAACTCCTACTGGCTGCAATTTGCATTGAAAAGGTCTAGAGGACCTGCCGCATCACCTCTAGACTTGGGCAGAACTTAAGGGTGAAAGGGTTTTCCTGCTTAAAACACCATTCAATGTACAGCTGTTAGAAACTGGTTGGCAGAGGTATGCACCGTTGTCCAAGTAGGGACCACAATCCTAGTCATGGTAAGTCACAACACAATCCAAATTATCCTGTGCTCACCCTCTGGTAGCTTGGCAAAGAGCAGGCAGGCTGAACTTAGAAGGGAATGTGTAAAGTATTTGTGCAATAACCCATACAGTAACACAGCGAAAACACCACAAAAAGTACTCTACACCAGTTTAGAAAAATAGATAATATTTATCTGAATAAAATAAAATCAAAACAACAAAAATCCAATATGCACAAGTTGAGATATCACTTTTTAAAGGTTTAAATGAATCTCAATCCTTAAGAATCAGTAGTTATATCGTTGTAACACACAGTACCTGGGATGCGTAAAAAAAAGCGAAGCACAAGGGCCTCAGAGGAGGAAATGTGTTGAAAAATATGGTGCTGCATTGAATTTTATGTTGCAGCACAGACCATGCATTGTTTCTTTCCATGCTGCAAGCTGATGTGTCAATTTCCAGGAGCGCAGCCTTGGTTCCTCATTGTGATGCAGGGATATTTTGACACCCAGGGAAAATGCGCTGAAAATCCTTGATGCGCAGGTAGAAGGAGCAGTTGCTGCGTTGATCCGGTAGGCGATGTGGTGAATTTTCGGCTGCAAGGTAGGCGTTGCATCAATTTCTGCAGACTGTGTGTCAATTTCCAACACACTGGGATTTTCTTTTTTATGGTGAAGTAGTTGTAGCCCTGAGACTTCAGAACAGAAGTCAAGTTCAATCCAAGCCCTTGGAGAGCACTTATGGGGAAGACAGAGTCCTTCCAGCAGAGTCAGAGGCCAGCAGGCAGCACGGCAACAAGCAGGGCAGCAGTCCTTCTCAAAAAAGCCATCCAGATGAGTCCTTTGGGCAGCCAGGCAGTCCAGTTGTTGATCCAGAAGTGTCTGATTTGGTGGGGTCAGAGACCCTGTACATACATCTAAAAATGCCTTTTAAGTGGGGGAAACTTCAAAGCACAAGATCCCCCTTCATCACAGTCCTTTCTGCCAGGATCCCTCTAGAGGGATATCAGTCCTTTGTGTGAGGGCAGGCCACTGGTCTTTGAAGTGTAAGGGAGAGCCCCTTCACCCTTCCTGCCTAGTGAGACCCATTCAGTATGCGGATGATTGCAGATGTGATGGAGTGTTCTGTGTTTAAAACTGTCTGGTTGAAATGCACAAGGAGATCTGTCAACCAGCACAGCCCAGACATGGATTGGAGACAGGCTGTAAGGCACAGATGCAAGTAAGTTCAGAGAAATGCCCACTTTCTAAAAGTGGCATTTCTAAAATATTATATCCAACTTCACCAGTAAGCAGAATTTTCTATTACTATTCTGGCCATACCAAACATGACATGGCTACTCCTTTCAGATCAGAAAATAGCACTTAACAATATATAAGAGGAGCAGGCCTCACACTAGTGAGAAATGAATTTGTCAGTTTGTCACTACCAGGACATATAAAACACATAAGTAAATGTCCTGGCTTTTACTTACATAGCACACTGCCCTATGGGTTACCTAGGTCCTACCTTAGGGCGGAATTATATGTAGAAAAGGGGAGTTGAAGGGTTTGGCAAGTAGTTTTAAATTCCAAGCCGAAGTGGGAGTGAAACTGCACACAGGGGCCTTGCAATGGCAGAACTGAGACATGGTTAAAGGACTACTTATATGGGTGGCACAATCAGTGCTGCAGGCCCACTAGTAGTATTTAATTTACAGGCCCTGGGCACCTCTAGTGCACTTTACTAGGGACTTACAAGTACATTAAATATGCCAATTGAGTAGGGGCCAATGCTACCTTGTTTAGGGGAAAGAGCACAGGCACTTTAGCACTGGTCAGCCATGGTAAAACCAGCAAAACAGGGTCAGAAGACTGGAGGGAGGCAAGCAAAGAGTTTGGAAGATGACCACCCATAGGCTGCCAGGTCTAACAATGATGAATTTGAACACAGAGACAGGCAATCTTTACGTCAGAGGATCCACAGCTGAATTGTATCCTGGTTACGTTCTTAGTGCTGGTAGAGAAGAAGATGCAAAAAGCCATCCATCCAATATCCTCTGTATTGGCAGCTGCTTTGGTATTGGAAGACACTGGACCTGTGGCATTCAAATAGCCCTTACAGGCAAAGCATCCTCAAACACGAGTCTTTGACTGGCACACAGCACTTTGCATCTCCACAAGTCTACCCTGTAAGGAAGTATGGCACACCCGGGCCCTGGGTGAATAGCAAGCATATTGCAATATTCTGAGGACCAGGACGCACACTTAACATCTTGGCATAAATCAAGACAAATGTGTTTACACATATACTTTTTAACTGTGGTTTTATACTGAATCTGACTACTTTTTTATGATTTGCTTTTATTACACTGGTTTTGAGTAACTATGCAAATAAAATAGTTCTTACTTACTGTTACAAACAGCAGGTCACTTTTAAACGCTCACCATGATTAGCTCACAGACATAATGGATTTGCCCTCCTCATTAATAATTTGTCAAAAGTACCTTAACTCAAATTATGGAACTTACCCATTCTCTCCTGACAATACATTATCATTGCAATAGTTGCACCATTCTAATGTCATATGCAATAATTTACCAGTCCCCTGGCCACACTCTCATTAATTGACCAGTCACTTCTTTCCAAAAAGTAGAGAATACTGATTCCCGAATAATATGCAAGCACAAAGTATCCAATAAAAGAGAAACAGGAAAATGGGGTAAGAATGAGAGAAACACAGAATCCAGGAAGCACGAAGACCTCAATACACTTCAATACCTCTCAGACAATTCCATGATCTAGGTGGCCAGAAAAGCAATTGGTCACAGATACTTGAGTGCATTAATAGCATGTACATTGTTGAAATATGTAGAATAAACCTTTGACTGCTTGTACACCCCACTGTTATATGTGTTTTCTCAATGGTGTTGGAGAATTGTCTGCCACACTGCATGACACACCATCAAAAAACCCAACAGCAGCATGGGTAGTAGCACCTTGCCTCAATATCATGCCCCCCAGAGGCGTTCTCAGTGGGACCTCACTAGTGGGCCTTCCAGTGGGTGGAATTGCCATTGAAGTGGCCAGATGCACTTGTGCTCCTGAGGAGAAGGTGATTGCTCTCTTGCACCTCGTTGCTGTACTTTCTGCTATTCTCTTTCCATGCCAGGAGATGGGGTAACTGAGTCCAGGCTGGCAGGGTTCTTAGGCTCGGTTTGTGGCACCGACTGACCCCCAGGGAAGGCACCCATGGTGTGACTTCAGACTGATAGCCTACCGTCAACAGCCCACAATCTACTGGGCCTGGTAAAGATAGTGCTGAGTGACTGGGTTGTGACAGGGAAGGCACCTGGCAGCTGAAAGGCTGACAACAGTCTTCAGTATCGCAAACTACTTCTGAAGAGCTCTCAAACTGCGAGAGGATCTGGTTCCTGGCAGCAACAGTTTAAAGAAAATATAAGTTGTTAATCGGTTTCCATTGCCCGCCAAATCCTTTTCAGGGGGAAGTATGTGACTTATTGTCCCTGCATCCTTTTTCGGTCTTGGAGTGTTTGCAAAGCAAAAGTGTGCAGAACTGCTCTTTTCCTGCTGCCTTTTTATGACAAGTTTTAACACCATATTTGTTTTTAAGAGTATTTGCAAAACTTGATCTTCAGACCATTCTCAATAATTAGTGCTCTTTTATAAACTAAGGGGCAGATTTACAAGCCTCTAGTGCCACCTTAGCACCACCTTAGCATCTTTTTTATGATGCTAAGGCTGCATTAAAGCGGCCATTCCCCCGCGCCATATATGGAGAGTGGCGCAATGTATGCATTGCGCCACTTTGTAACCCCTTGCGCCACATAATGCCTGCATCAGGCATAATGTATGCAAGGTGGGCGTTCCCAAGTAGGGAGGCCTGAAAAAATGGTGCAGCAAAATTTACAAGATTTCACAGCACCATTTTGTCTGCCATTTTTAACGCCTGCTCAGGGCAAGCATTAAAGTGACTCACCCATCATAATCTATGGGCCTCCCTGTGCTTTGCTGCACTACTGTCAAAATATTTGATGCTACTGCAGCAAAGCGCCACAAAAGCGTTAAAAATGTTGACACTGTTCTGGTAACGACTGTCATTGTAAATATGGCACAACCATGGTGTCGTTAGGGGGGGCAAGGAGGACACAAGAAAAGTTTATTTTAAATCTCGCCTTAAGTTCATCAGTACTTATTAAGGAATGGTAGTTCACATCATCACAAGACAGAGCTTAAACCCTTACTATACTCCCTGGTTTTCAAAATTCAAATTTGCACAGATCTGCAGAAGGGTGTCTGCTATTATCTGCAGCTATTTTAAAATGGGTTCCGTGCATCCAAGAACAGAGCAAGTCCCACTCTACTGATATAAAAAGAAGTCTGCAGAAAAGAGCTATAGATATAAATGAAACTATATATGGGATCAAATGTCTTGCAGAATTTTTCAGATTCTAGCAAAAAAGTAAGTCCTAAGAAACTGATCAAGGAATATAACTTCATCCTCAGACTAAAGATCTGAGTATAAAGAATCAAGGATTCAATACCTTAACAGACAACTTTGCTGTTCACCAACATTGTGAACCTTTAACCAAAGACAAAGGAAAAGAATGAGAAAGGTACAACACAAAACAAGCTCTTTCCCTAAATCTGAAAAAGCAGGGGTTTGTTTACCTTAAGCCTCTTAAACTATACCCAAGAACGTAGGACCATATTTACGGGCTTTTGATGCAGGGCAGCGCAGCAAGCCACCTTGCTGTGCTGCCTTGCTTCAAAGGGAAAGTCCAGGAATGAACCACATCTTTGCAATATGGTGCATTCATGTCCTTTCCCACTGCACTGGTGCCGTTTTGACTGTATAGCGCCAATGCAGGCACCATTGGACCATGATTCAAAGGTGTCTGCATTGTATTCAGGAGTGTTTCTGTGCAGGAAGTGACACCTTCCTGCAATAAAACAATTCTAGAAGGTTGTTTTCCTTTTCTATGTGTGTTGCAGAATGTAGCACAAATAGAAAGAGGAAAAAACAAGAAGAAATGTACATATTTTGCCTCATTGCACCTCCTCTGGGGAGGCTTAGGTTTTTGACAAACTACCAGGTTTTACATGGCCTTGTAAGTCTGGGGATTCATCAAAATCCATGAGTGTTGCATGGGAACATCTACTGTAATGCCAATGGAGTGCCTCCCTAATGCAGAGTAAGACAATGCAGTGATTTGCACAGGCTTGTCTTACTCCATATCTAGGAGGCCATACAAAACCACACACAATGGTTTTGCCTGGCCTCAACGATATGGTTGGAAGGTTTGCACTGCCGTACTATCAAAACTGACACAACAGCAGTGCATGCCTCTCATAAATTCACCCGTTAAATAATTCTCTCTTTTCCCAATTATACAAAAAAAAACTTTTACACCCTTTGTGGCAAAATGGATTCTTAGATGGAGTGAATAGTAGTCTACCTCAAGTAATAATATTACTATTCTTTTTAGGCCTATTAGAGGTTTATGTAATTTAAATCTGAGCTCAATCCGTAGTAAGTATGACACAGAGCCGACAGATTTAACGTAAGAAAATATGTAAAGCGTTGAGAAGTACCAAAAGAGTTAAAACTCAGAAACACAGCAAAATAAAAATCCTGCTACAATATCTGAAAATAGAAAACATTTTAATGAATGAAATTACACCAAAACAACAATAATCCCATAAGATGAACCGTAGATATGGTTTTAAAGTTTCATATACAAATAGGTCCAAAATCCTTAAAACACCAACTGTGGGCAACTGGTCACATTAGACCGAGACAAGGATAAGGGCAGACTTTGATAGAGTGCAGGCTGAATAAACAAATCGTATTGGTCCTGGGCAATACGTTACCTTCAAACTCAGAAAACTGGGGTAAGGATGCATTCTGTATGTGACAACATGCTCGTTGATGACAGGTTGAATTAAAACGAGCTCAGTGAAGCCTTTAACTAAGGCCTGTAAAAGTTATGAGTGGAAAAAGCCCAGGGGTTCGTGCCCAGGAGCTGTCACAATTGATGTGATCCTGTTCGACGTCAGACCTGGTACCTTTCTACCTCCAATCTTAAACTCTTTTCTGGAGGCTGAATTTTTTCAACAGGTCAAGGCTGCAGGCTGTAGCTGAAGAGGGTGCTACAGCATCAGATGATGGTCGGTGTAGGCCCCACTGAATCAGGTTTTCTTCTGAGGAGACAAATGTACTAGGAGCTGCAGCAAAGTCAGACCCACCCATGCGTATTCAACCAATCGGCTGGCAGGTTGGTCCCAGCTCCTTAATTGTTCTCCAGGCAAAACATGAGTAAAAAGGAGTGCTCTCTGACACCAGACAAGGGTTCCAGGACATCAGAGGCAGCATGCGGGGCATCAGGACTCACTCCACTAGAAGCCACCAGCAGGGTCTGTGGCAGGTCCAGTTGAAACTGGTAAGCTCAGCTCTTCCAGAAAAGTAGGCTTCTTGCAGCCTTTGTGTCTCTGTAGCTTAAGAGTAGGTGTAGTCCTTCTGTCTTCCACAGGTCTAGTCATGTTTGTGGTCTCATGCTCATTGTTGGACTTTTGCTTTTGCAGGGTCATCCCCAGACTTTTTTGCCTCCTGCCTCCTATATTTTTCTGACATGTTGCTGTTGGCTTTTCAACTCTGAGCACTTTACCACTGCTAACCAGTGCTAAAGTGCAAGTGCTCCTGTTTAAATTATATGTAAGTGGTTCATCCATGATTGGCATATTTGAATTACTAGTAAGTCCCTAGTAAGGTGCACTAGAGGTGCCAGGGCCTGTAAATCAAATGCTACTAGTGGGCCTGCAGCACTGGTTGTGCCACCCACATAAGTAGCTCTGTAATCATGTCTCAGACCTGCCACTGCAGTGTCTGTATGTGTATTTTTACACTGTAAATTCGACTTGGCAAGTGTACCCACTTGCCAGGCCTAAACCTTCCCTTTCCTTACATGTAAGGCACCCCTAAGGTAGGCCCTAGGTAGCCCCAAGGGCAGGGTGCGGTGTATGGATAAGGTAGGACATATAGTAATGTGGTTTATATGTCCTGACAGTGAAATACTGCCAATTTCGTTTTCACTGTTGCAAGGTCTGTCTCTCTCATAGGATAATATGGGGGCTACCTTTAAATATGATTAAAGTGTAGATTCCCCTAGAGAAGAGATGGACAGGTGGAGTTTGGGATCCCTGAACTCACAATTTAAAAATGCATCTTTTAGTAAAGTTGATTTTGAGATTGTGCGTTTGAAAATGCCACTTTTAGAAAGTGAGCATTTTCTTGCTTAAACCATTCTGTGACTCTGCCTTGTTTGTGGATTCCCTGTCTGGGTCAGTTGACAGTTGGGTTGTTTTTCACCTCACACCAGACAGTGACACAAAGGGAGCTGGGGTGTGATCTGCATTTCCTGATTAGCCATCTCTGCTAGGAGGGAGGGGTGGAGTGGTCACTCTCATCTGAAAGGACTGTGCCTGCCTCTGACAATGCTGTCTCCAGCCCCCTGGTGTGTGTCTGAGGCCTTGCCTGGGCAAGGCAGGATTTCACAAGAAGGTGTGAGTCCCCTTTGAAGGAAGGTGACTTCAAAGACTAAAATGGGTATAAGAAGGGCACCCAAACTTACAAACTTTAGAAACACTTCTGGAATCAAGAGGAACCTCTGCCTGGAGAAGAGCTGATCGCTGAGGAACAAGTGCTGCCCTGCCTGTGACTGTGCTTTGTGGAGCTTTCCTGCAGTGCTGCTTCTGCCTGAGTAAGAGGGCAAAGACTGGACTTTGTGTGCCTTCCATCTTGAAGAAGAAACCTCCAAGGGCTTGATGTAGAGCTTGCCTCCTGTTGTTGAAGTCTCAGGGATAGCAAAGACTTCTTCCTGCCAGCACCTGGAGTCTCTGGAGAGACCCCTACTCTGCTCTGTGGTGCCCTTCCAGTTCCTGGGACCCTGAAAGGAGAGGCTGGCAGCCTAAGGACAAAAATACACGCACCGAGCGCCGTGCGGAGAAAAGATCGACGCGAATCCGATCGCGGCTGAGAAAACGACGCAACGCCGGCTCCGCAGCTGAAAAACGACGCCGCAGGAAACGCGACCGAAGAATCGACGCCCGGAGCAGGAGAAACGACGCGCAGCATCGCTGACGAAGGCTGAGAGATCGCAACCTGCGCCGCGGGACTTTCGGACCGTCGCAGGGCTGGCTTTTTCGACGCGCATCGCCGTGCCGAGCTGTTTTCGACGCATATAACCGTGCAGGGTTATTTTCGACGCACACCGCCCGTGCGGGGTTATTTTTGACGCAAACCAGGTACATTTACACGCTAGCAGCGCTAGTGTGTTGTTACAACTACCTAAAGACTCTTTTTATTTTAAACCTTTAAAAAATCATAACTTGACTTGTGTATGTTGGATTTTTGTCGTTTTGGTCTTGTTTTGTCTAGATAAATATTTCCTATTTTTCTAAACTGGTGTTGTGTCATTTTGTAGTGTTTTCATTAAGTTACTGTGTGTGTTGGTACAAATACTTTACGCCCAGCACTCTGAGGTTAAGCCTACTGCTCTGCCAAGCTACCAAGGGGGTAAGCAGGGGTTAGCTGAGGGTGATTCTCTTTTATCCTAACTAGAGTGAGGGTCCTTGCTTGAACAGGGGGTAACCTGACTGTCAACCAAAGACCCCATTTCTAACATTGGTGACCAGCGGTCGGGATTGGACTTGTATTTGTACTTGACATACAGTAATTAAGTGTACACTACTGTTTTGATCTCAGACCACTACGTGACCACATACTACTTGTCTTGTGATTCTGCTTTTTGTTCTCTGATGTCCTCCTGGAAGTATTGATAATATTTTTGGACTTTGTTTTTGGGTTGTGAAGCCTTTGCAGAATGGAAGTCAATTTCTGGCACCTATTTATGTATAAAAAGTGGCAGCTTAAAGCATTCTGCATGGAAAGGGGACTGGCTGTGAACAGGAAATCCAGAAGGGAGGATCTTGAGTCAGCCCTGTTTCAGTATGAATTGAAACGTTGTCAGGCAACACCACCAAATGAGTCTGAGGAGGATAACTACTCTGAGGAGGAGGATAACTACTCTGAGGAGGAGGAAACAGAAAGAGATGAGTGGCTCCTAGCTCGAATCCGGAGTCTGGAAGAGCTAGATGCAGAGCTTGAGAGGGCTGAGGAGGAGAGAGCCTTAGTCCTGGAAAAAGAAAGGATTGCAGCTCAAGAGCTGAGCTGTGAAGAGCTGAAGCTGGAGGCCATGAGGGCTGAGTCCAGTTCAGATGGTGGCAGCAAAAATCTTGTATCCAGTACTGCTGAAGAAGTGCACATGCCCAGAGATGTGGTGCCCTACTTGAAGGAGGGAGTTAACACACGCCAGGAGGTTCAGGGGTATGAGGTAGCTCCAGTGATGCACAGGGTCCCTGAGGTGGATTGGGGAACTGGCATGGGGAGTCATATTCCTACTGGTGGGAGGGACACTCTACTGACTCTAGTTGAGAGTGACAGGGAGAGGGGTTCCCCCCAGGTAGAAGTCCTGGTTATGGAGTGTGAAAACATCCCAGAAGAGTGTGGGTTGAGTGTCAGGGACAGTCAGGTACTGTCTCACCAGTCTCAGGAGGGTGATGTGGGGTGCTTTGTCAAAGCAGAGTCACTGGATGGTTGGGTGAAGGGTACTTTGGTTAATTCATGTGGGGGGCTGAGTGATGTAATTGCTGGAGAGCATATGTCTAGTCCTTATTTTCCAGAGCTATGCCAACACCAGGGGGAGTGTGAGTTCTCTGACCCCAGGGAGCTTACAATGGAGGCAGACTCCTGGGTGAGTACCAGAGAGTCTGAAGAGGCATTTGGGGGTGCTCCTGAGAGGAGTGGTCTAGGTAGTTCCCAACCAGGTGAGGTAGGGAAGGATTGTAGTGTCCCAGGTAGGTCCCAGTGTAGTGGGATGGGTGAGGGACCCCATGTCCAGTCTCAGAGGAGAGGGAATGGGGATGGGTTGAGGCCCAAGGTGCCCGAGATCCGGTCCCAGGTCCTGGAGGGTTCCCTGCGGGAACCCCAGGAGGGGAGCCTAGCCTGTACCATAGGGCCATCTGTTGAGGGAGACCCCACAGTGTCAGGAGAACTTGGGGGGGCGGCTGTAGCCAGCGTCCCACCAGTTCTGGTGTCTGGCAGTACCACTCCTAGTGAGGGGTTGCAGAAGTCCAGACAGAGGGTTGAGAGGGGGTTGCGGACCCCAGTGGAGAACCTGGAGGGTCAGGGGTCAGCTCTGAGTGCAGAGCCCCCCAGGAATGACCTTGGTGAGACCATTTCTGGGCTGGGGGGAATCCCGACTCTGTCAGATGGGCAGAGGTCAGGAGACCTGCGCCAGCCAGACTCTTGTATGGCCCTTGGGGAAAGTGTTTCCCTTGTGGGGGGTAGGTGTGCCCCCCAGGAAGTCCTGGTGCGCCAGGCAATGATTCAACCGCAGGATGGTGACCCTGGGTTGGATGATCAGGTTCAGGGGGTAAACTCTGACCTGATGGGGAGTACGTGTGCTCCCAAGGAAGTCCTGGTGCGCCAGGCAGTGGTTCAACCGCAGGGTGGTGACTCTGGGTTGAATGATCAGGTTCAGGGGGTAAACTCTGACCTGATGGGGGGTAAATGTGCTCCCAAGGAAGTCCTGGTGTGCCAGGCAGTGGTTCAACCGCAGGGTGGTGACCCTGGGTTGGATGACCAGGTTCAGAGGGTAAACTCTGACCTGGTAGGGGGTAGGTATGCCCCCCAAGAAGTCCTGGTTTGCCAGGCAATGATCCAGTCTGTGGGTACAGGCCCTAGATTGGGAGGCCAGGTTAAGGGTGTCCCCCCTGACCTGGAGGAAGGGGCTACTGCTAACAGTGCCCCTACCATGTTGCCTTCTGGGGGGGCCGCTCCTAGTTGGGTGGTTCAGGACCCCAGAAGAGAGGGCAGGGGGAGGGAAGCCTCACCCCTAGCCCTGGTCCAACCTGAAGGTACAGACCCCAGGTTGGAGGATCAGTTGCAGGTTAACATCCCTGCACTGATGGAAGAATTGTGCAGGACTGCTTCTACAAGCACCCTGACAGTTTTGGACTCTGGGGGTGCCGCTTCTGCAGGGAGGGTACAGAGCCCCAGAGGGGAGGACCAGGGTCAGGTTGTCATCCCTGACCTGGTGGAAGAGAGAGTGGTCAAAGGGTGCCAGGCACCTGGGGCTACCACCCCCCACTCTCCACAGTCACAGTGGTTAGAGAGGCCTGAGGTCGGGCTCTCATCCCTGACAGTTGTCTGGGGCCACTGTGGCTTGCTGTCCTGGTGGACAGAGTTGCCCCTGGGGGGGGGAGGACGAGAGTCACGCCCCGGGGGTGGAGTGGGCAACACCACTATTTTGGCCCTAGTGGTACTATCTGCCCATTGCAATACATCTGTGAGCAAAGTAAAGTTAGGTGTTGCACAGATGGTGTCTGTAGATGTGGAGAAGGGTTCCCCATGGGTTAGCTTAGTGGGCCCTGAGAGTATGGACAGAGGGATCCAACTGGAGTCAGGAAGGCGTAGAACTGGAGCATGCCCCTGCTGTTGTGGGCCTGGGTCCCTGTTCTATCGCCCCAATCAGGGAAGTACATCAAGGTATTGATTGTTCTCCCCTGGCTTTAGGCTGGTAGGGGGTCGTGTTGGACTTTTGCTTTTGCAGGGTCATCCCCAGACTTTTTTGCCTCCTGCCTCCTATATTTTTCTGACATGTTGCTGTTGGCTTTTCAACTCTGAGCACTTTACCACTGCTAACCAGTGCTAAAGTGCAAGTGCTCCTGTTTAAATTATATGTAAGTGGTTCATCCATGATTGGCATATTTGAATTACTAGTAAGTCCCTAGTAAGGTGCACTAGAGGTGCCAGGGCCTGTAAATCAAATGCTACTAGTGGGCCTGCAGCACTGGTTGTGCCACCCACATAAGTAGCTCTGTAATCATGTCTCAGACCTGCCACTGCAGTGTCTGTATGTGTATTTTTACACTGTAAATTCGACTTGGCAAGTGTACCCACTTGCCAGGCCTAAACCTTCCCTTTCCTTACATGTAAGGCACCCCTAAGGTAGGCCCTAGGTAGCCCCAAGGGCAGGGTGCGGTGTATGGATAAGGTAGGACATATAGTAATGTGGTTTATATGTCCTGACAGTGAAATACTGCCAATTTCGTTTTCACTGTTGCAAGGTCTGTCTCTCTCAT
Source organism: Pleurodeles waltl (assembly GCF_031143425.1). Classification (NCBI taxonomy): domain Eukaryota; kingdom Metazoa; phylum Chordata; class Amphibia; order Caudata; family Salamandridae; genus Pleurodeles; species Pleurodeles waltl. The sequence continues at coordinate 142,107,359 of NC_090440.1, forward strand.
AGGATAATATGGGGGCTACCTTTAAATATGATTAAAGTGTAGATTCCCCTAGAGAAGAGATGGACAGGTGGAGTTTGGGATCCCTGAACTCACAATTTAAAAATGCATCTTTTAGTAAAGTTGATTTTGAGATTGTGCGTTTGAAAATGCCACTTTTAGAAAGTGAGCATTTTCTTGCTTAAACCATTCTGTGACTCTGCCTTGTTTGTGGATTCCCTGTCTGGGTCAGTTGACAGTTGGGTTGTTTTTCACCTCACACCAGACAGTGACACAAAGGGAGCTGGGGTGTGATCTGCATTTCCTGATTAGCCATCTCTGCTAGGAGGGAGGGGTGGAGTGGTCACTCTCATCTGAAAGGACTGTGCCTGCCTCTGACAATGCTGTCTCCAGCCCCCTGGTGTGTGTCTGAGGCCTTGCCTGGGCAAGGCAGGATTTCACAAGAAGGTGTGAGTCCCCTTTGAAGGAAGGTGACTTCAAAGACTAAAATGGGTATAAGAAGGGCACCCAAACTTACAAACTTTAGAAACACTTCTGGAATCAAGAGGAACCTCTGCCTGGAGAAGAGCTGATCGCTGAGGAACAAGTGCTGCCCTGCCTGTGACTGTGCTTTGTGGAGCTTTCCTGCAGTGCTGCTTCTGCCTGAGTAAGAGGGCAAAGACTGGACTTTGTGTGCCTTCCATCTTGAAGAAGAAACCTCCAAGGGCTTGATGTAGAGCTTGCCTCCTGTTGTTGAAGTCTCAGGGATAGCAAAGACTTCTTCCTGCCAGCACCTGGAGTCTCTGGAGAGACCCCTACTCTGCTCTGTGGTGCCCTTCCAGTTCCTGGGACCCTGAAAGGAGAGGCTGGCAGCCTAAGGACAAAAATGCACGCACCGAGCGCCGTGCGGAGAAAAGATCGACGCGAATCCGATCGCGGCTGAGAAAACGACGCGACGCCGGCTCCGCAGCTGAGAAACGATGCCGCAGGAAACGCGACCGAAGAATCGACGCCCGGAGCAGGAGAAACGACGCGCAGCATCGCTGACGAAGGCTGAGAGATCGCAACCTGCGCCGCAGGACTTCACAAGAAGGTGTGAGTCCCCTTTGAAGGAAGGTGACTTCAAAGACTAAAATGGGTATAAGAAGGGCACCCAAACTTACAAACTTTAGAAACACTTCTGGAATCAAGAGGAACCTCTGCCTGGAGAAGAGCTGATCGCTGAGGAACAAGTGCTGCCCTGCCTGTGACTGTGCTTTGTGGAGCTTTCCTGCAGTGCTGCTTCTGCCTGAGTAAGAGGGCAAAGACTGGACTTTGTGTGCCTTCCATCTTGAAGAAGAAACCTCCAAGGGCTTGATGTAGAGCTTGCCTCCTGTTGTTGAAGTCTCAGGGATAGCAAAGACTTCTTCCTGCCAGCACCTGGAGTCTCTGGAGAGACCCCTACTCTGCTCTGTGGTGCCCTTCCAGTTCCTGGGACCCTGAAAGGAGAGGCTGGCAGCCTAAGGACAAAAATGCACGCACCGAGCGCCGTGCGGAGAAAAGATCGACGCGAATCCGATCGCGGCTGAGAAAACGACGCGACGCCGGCTCCGCAGCTGAGAAACGACGCCGCAGGAAACGCGACCGAAGAATCGACGCCCGGAGCAGGAGAAACGACGCGCAGCATCGCTGACGAAGGCTGAGAGATCGCAACCTGCGCCGCGGGACTTTCGGACCGTCGCAGGGCTGGCTTTTTCGACGCGCATCGCCGTGCCGAGCTGTTTTCGACGCATATAACCGTGCAGGGTTATTTTCGACGCACACCGCCCGTGCGGGGTTATTTTTGACGCAAACCAGGTACATTTACACGCTAGCAGCGCTAGTGTGTTGTTACAACTACCTAAAGACTCTTTTTATTTTAAACCTTTAAAAAATCATAACTTGACTTGTGTATGTTGGATTTTTGTCGTTTTGGTCTTGTTTTGTCTAGATAAATATTTCCTATTTTTCTAAACTGGTGTTGTGTCATTTTGTAGTGTTTTCATTAAGTTACTGTGTGTGTTGGTACAAATACTTTACGCCCAGCACTCTGAGGTTAAGCCTACTGCTCTGCCAAGCTACCAAGGGGGTAAGCAGGGGTTAGCTGAGGGTGATTCTCTTTTATCCTAACTAGAGTGAGGGTCCTTGCTTGAACAGGGGGTAACCTGACTGTCAACCAAAGACCCCATTTCTAACACTCATTTTATAACAGAACTCTTTTGACTCCAAATGGACTCTGTAGCAGTGTGATGTAATTGCTAGAATGTTATGTAATGAAAGCTTGGTTTAAAATGTGGGAGGTCACAGGCACATGCAGATGAATAAAGACGTGTGATTTACAGCTCCTTGTGTGGCGCAGTCATTGGTGGTTACTGAGGCTGGGGAGGACGCTACAACTGGTTACGAGATAGGGGATAAGTAATCCTAAGAAGGACAGTGCTTTCCCAGAGAGTTTGCTGTGGTCCAAGCAAACTCCTTGTACATGCCATGTGTGCCTCATCGAAGTGCTGAGTCGACAGTTGGCTATGTGGAGTAAAAGCGCAACTCCAGCCAGTGTGAAGCGTTGAATGTAAAGAAAACTTTACTGAGCAATCTGCGCATCCTTCGTCAAGAAGCTATGACCAAGACCATACTAAAAGGTACTGGGCTGCCATGCAAAATAAACGTATACATTATACGTAGTGTTAATGCTGAAGGCGGATACAACCAGGTTTACAAAGTGCAGTCAATGACAATCATAATTTACCACTTAAGATTGTGAATAATAGCGCTGGATAACAGAACAAGTAAAAAGAAAGCATACACTTATTACTCTTACAAGTATCTTGATAAGTGGAGCATTACAACCTCAGCGCTGGGTAGAGACACCCAAGAAGAAGCAATACCTGAGGTGGCAGCTCAGAACAATCCCAGAGGTCTCCACAAGTGACAAGGATTTGATGCAGACAAAAAAGTAAGTAAAAACTAGAAAAAGACCAAGAAGTGGGTCAAAACTGCAAAAAGTCAGCCATCTGAAAGAGCTCCGCCCTCATTGCCAGCCTGCAGGAAACTGGCTCTACATATAGTATATCAAAATGAGATATACAGTGCAAAGAATCCAGGGGTTCCCTTACTAGTGGACAAGGGCTTGCTCTAGCAATCTCAAGGTGCTCTTTGAGGGGATAGTTTGATTGAGCAGCTTTAGGCTTATCAGAGAGGAGTTTTAGACATCTGCAAATGCACATGCGGTCAATAACTGAGGCACACACCTCAAGAAGGAGATCCACTCCAATTTACAAATATCTTTATGTATGCTTTCGCACCAGAATCAATACGATCAGGCATCTTACAGTTTTGAAACCAACACAGCGCAATTTCTGAAAAGCTGCAATGTCATCCTATAGAGAGAATAACAGGTACTGCATTAAGGTATAGTACAGCAACTTACAGGACCAATCTCCCAGACTTAAGGTAAGGATTGGGCAAGGGTCAGGACCACACCAGCAGGTTACACTGGGTGACACTGCAGCGGCCGGGTTCAGAGGTGTATTATGAGGACAGGGGTCCAGTGTTACTCAATGGGGATTGGTCCAGTCAAAGAGATGCTGCAGGTGAGGACTGGGGATCCAGTCAGGAGAAACCAACATGGGTTCCTCTCTTGAGATATTCGGGGATGTGGGGACACCCTCAGTCCTCTTCTCCACTGGCCAGGAACGACGGGTGCAGAGGTGTCTTGGAGCATCAAGATTTCTCCACAGCAGAACTTGCTGTTTAGGGTGCCTGTGTTTAGAGGTTGCAGGCACCGTCCGTGAGTCAAAAGTGGGCAAGTCCAAAGGGGCTTCATACCTGGAGGGCTGGTAAGCAAACTGGCACTGTTGATCCACTTTAACTCTCTCTGTGCGGGCTTTAGGCAGTCCGGAGCCCTCGCAGTTTGTCTTGGGAGGCATGCAAGTTTCAGAGAAGCAGCTCTGCTGCTCCACGAGATGTCCTGGGTGTTTTTTGAAGGCAGACAGGCCTCCCAGGCTTTTGGAGGCACAGCAGCTTGCAGGATGAGTTGTCTTTTGTACAAATCAGTGGGAACAGCAGTCAGGCTCACAGGGCTGAGGCAAGATAAGGTGCTTCTTCATCGAGCTTTGCTATTGCAGCTCTTGGGTGTCCTTCTTCTTTGTAGGTTATGAGGAATCTTCTTTCCTGGTGCCAGGGGCTCCCCTGAATACTGCATTTAGGGGCGTTTAGGGGAGAATATGGTAGGAGCCAATGGTCTACTTACCCCTGGGTTCACTACACTCCCTATATGACCACTTCTTGTTGGAGGTGGGCATAACCCTGTCCCGGAGTTCCTAAATCTGCCAACCCAAATATGGCAGATTTCTAAAAGTTGATGTCTACATCAGGCAGTTCACCTTAGGGTGGGACTGACCTGAGGGGTGGACACACCTCCCTGAATACTAATGTTCCCTCCTGTCCAGGTGTCAGATGGGCCCCCGGGTGTGGTGGGCATCTCTTCTTTGAGTGAAGCCAGATCTGCATACCAAGGGTGTTGGGACATTTTTAAGCTCCCTACCTTGGAATGTATATTCACAGGTCATCCTGTTGGGTGGGGTGTGTAAATACCTCTCCCAGAGTAGACTTTGTGATTGACTGCCTGAGAGCACAGGCCCTCACTGTAGGAGGTCAAACTCGTATCCAGCAGTGGCAGACTGGCTAATTCTGGTCAGTCCCACACGGGTAGAAGGTAGGTTTTCAGGGAGCAAATCTAACGTACCCTCTGGGTGCATGTATTGATAAATCCATCACTGGCATCAGTGAGGGTTTATTATTACGAGATAATTTAGACCAAACATCCCTATTTTCAATGAAGGCATCATGTAGCTAGGGAAGTCGTACTGACCAATGTCCAGCAAATGTGCTCAAAATGGCTTCCATGCTCACTCACTGTGCCTAGGAACCAACAAAGATATGGCAGAGGCAATATATGATCATGCGGATGTCCTCACATGTAATATCATGCATCCTGCCTTAGGGCTGTAAGGCCTTCAGTAGGGGTGACTTACATATATTGCATGCAGTGTTAGAAGACATGGCGCACAGGCTGTGTGCCGTGATTAGTTTTCACTTCTAGCTGCACCGAGACACACAGACTGTAAGGTCAATCTGTGCGTGATAAGTGACCAGTCCTTGAGGGTAGCACAATTTGTGCTGCAGCCCTTGGGGACCCTCTTTGATACGTGTGCCCTAGGTACCAGGTGTACTATCTACTAGGGACTTACAGGGGGGTCCAATGGTATTAACAATTGGGGAACAGTAGTACAGTTTTAAGAAAAGAGATCTGGCACTGGGGACCTGGTTAGCAGAAACCCAGTGAATTTTCAGTCAAAATTGCATCGAATATAAGGCAAAAAGTGGGGGGTGACCACATCAAAAAGGCGCACTTTCGTAGATAGCCACTCCTAGGAACAGTTGTAATGCTGCTGCCTTCTTGAAACTACTACCACCTTTGGACACTGTCAAAAAGCAAAATATTGGCGATAAATGTATTGCTTGGATAGATTTAATTGATGCACTTGAAGAGACTGATAACAAAAAATGATCAAGTATCTCAAAAATCATGCTGGTGATGGGGTGAAAGTCATTAATAAAATGCAGAGAACTGACGAAGAAGTCAAATGCTTTGAATCTCAAATTCCATCTAGTACCAAACTTTGATTATGAACAATACGTTTTTAGTCAAAAATGCCAAAGAGTTTGGGATGAATTTTTGGAAAGACTCAATGCACTCATCAAACACTGTGGGCCCTATTCAAAAGGTAAGCTTAAACTTCTGGTCTAAGTTTAGACCAAAAGTGTAAGTTTACGATTGTTTGGCATTCAGCTAAATTACGAGTAGTATATCTACGTCCACACTCGGGGAAGATGGTCAGCACTCTGGGTGAATGATCCTCAATCAGGGTGGAGCATCCACACTCAGGGTGGATGACCCACACTCGGGGCGGGGTATCTGGAGTCAGGCCCGAACCCAATGATTGGCAACAGAAAAAGACACAGAGGAAATGCAAGACAGGAAGTCTATGACAGGAAGTTTCAGGCAGCCATTTTATTGTAATTCTGAGTCATCCTCTCCTACAGATAGGATCCTCTGCCATCCTGCTGCTCTGTATACTCTAACTGCCCCCAACATGGCTGAGGAAGTAAATGAGAGAGCAACCGCCTTTAGTGACCGAGAATTGGACATCTTAGCTGAGGGGGTGCTGGACCATTACGTTAGGCTTTATAGGGGCCCAGAGGACCAGCTGAGCAATGCAGCACACACCCGGCTCTGGGAGCAGGTAGCACAGTGCTGCAGTGCAGTGGGCGTTTACTGCTGTGGGCCAGGACCAGCCGCAAGGGGTGGAGGACCTGAAATGTCGGGTCTGACTGAGGACCCAAGAACTGTTGGGTCAGTCTTCCCAGCCCCACTTGCACCGGCCTCGCCTCATGCCACTGCACAGAAGGGTGCTGAGAACAGACTGGCCAACCCTCCATGCTCAGTTGGAGGAGTTCGAGGAGCAGAGACCTGATGAGTGCATGGGCTTCATGTTCTTTGTGTGACGGAGCTGTACCAACATGTATCACATGTCACCATGTACACATTGTGAAAAAATAGCTGCAGCAGTCATGAGGCCAATGCTCCACTGGAGCACATTGGCAGCACTGAGCAGAATGCCTCCTGGAAATAGCCAGACCTCCTTCATGCAAATGAAGTAATGCAATCCCAACACCATGATGGTGAAGCAAGGGCCTCGTCACTGCTGAGCGCAAGGGCAAAGGGATGGTCCAGTCTCTCTCCAGTGTGGGGTCAAGTGGTCGCGTTTTGTACTGCATGCTGTTATTTGCATGCCTTTGATGTGTTTCTCTCATGTCTTGTTTGACATTATCCCAGCAATTGCTTCAGCAGTCATGAGGACAATGCCCCACTGAAGCGCATTGGAAACACTGAGCAGAGTTCATACTTGGACTTGTAGTGTTCAAAACACTACAAGTGAAATAGCCATACCTTTTGCATGCATATAAAGTAATGTTCTGACAGCACCATGACTGGTGAAGCAAGGGCCTCATGACTGCTGAGTGCAAGGGCAAAGGGATGGTCCAGTCACTGTCCAGTGTGGGTGAAGGGGTCACGTTTTGTATTGCATGCTGTTACTTGCATGCCTTTGATGTGTTTCTCTCATGCCTTGTTTGACATTATCCCAGCAATTGCTGCAGCAGTCATGAGGCCAATGCCCCATGGAAGCACATTGGAAGCACTGAGCAGAGTGCATCCTGTGACTTGTAGTGTTCAAAACACTACAGGGGAAATAGCCATACCTCTTGCATGCATATGAAGTAATGCAATGCCAACACCATGACTGGTGAAGCAAGAGCCTCATGACTGCTGAGCAAGGGATGGTCCAGTCATAGACCATTGTGTGGTTAAGGGGTAACATTGTGTTTCTCATGCTGTTACTTGCATGCCTTTGTTGTGTCTTTCATCAGTGTAAAGTTTAATGTCATGTATCTTGGCATAATGGCTGACTTTGGAATACTTGTCTCATACAAAATATTCCAAACATTTCCAAGGGTAAACATATGCACATTTCTTTACAACAGTGGCTTGCACATTTCAAGTAACATTTAGCTAGCTGATCTAATTTTTCATACATGCCAACTGGTGTATAGCACCACTAGGCAGTTTTGACCTGTCAAATGTGGAACATGCCATGTAGATTGGCTGATTTTTTCAGGAATCCACCAATACATGTACCTACATAACAAAGGCCAGTATCAAGGCCTGGTTTTTACATGTACGCCCATGAAAGCATTTATGTGGATTCAGATCATGCTACACCCCAGATAACAGTTTGAGACTACCAATTCTGCACTTGACAGGGTTTTCATACTCATACTTCAGGGTGGACAGCCCCATCCAGACTGAATTCAATCTCCACTTGCAGACATACTTGTGAAAATGACTTGGTAGCGAGGACTGGGAACCCTTGAACTAATTTGGTAAGGAAATATGGACATCTGTCAAATCTTTCACACATACAGCTTTAATGGCCCCTGAGAATTTGGGCTAGATATTGTAATTTTGCTTAAGGATAGGCTTTTTCAATACAGAAGGGGATACTACTCACAATTGTGACAGATGTTGATGTGTGAGTAACGTCTAGGCATCTCAGTGAGAGTACACATACATTTGGGATCTTAGTCAGCTGATATTGGTCAGTGAGATAGATGGAGTACAGAGTAAGCACTTGCTTTGGATACTCATGGACCTTGCCTACATTTGTACACCTACTACATAATGTTCTCACTTCTATTTCAGTGGACCCGGCTGGTCAGAACACCAAGAAGAGGACCAGGGGTAGAGACAAGCTTCCTGGAGTCATTGGCGGGCACAGACTTTGTCTTTAATAGAAGAAGAGGAAGAGGAAGAGGGACCAACAGTATCAGAATGTAGGGGGAGTGCACCCACCCGGACTGACTCATCTCAGGATGAACGGGTGGAGGCTGTAGAAACTTTAGTGGGGGGCCTAAACTTGACACCTCTGGGCAGGGGAGGAGGATGTCCCCTACCCCCTTCAATTCCACCAATTGGACCTGCCGGAGGTGAAGATGAAAAACCTGACCCCTTCCTACCACATAGTGCCCTAGTCCATTCTTGCACCCAGCTGCCACTGCTGCCAACAGTCCCCCTCTGAGTGCCTGCCAGAGTCCCTGGAGGAGCTCCCATGTTCCCTATACCCCCATCTCTCTTGTGGTACCCAAACCGCCTCCTGTGTTGTCACACCTGTGGTTGCATCCCAGGAAGGGATGGGGGCAGCTGAGAGGGAGCAGGTAATCTGCTATCAGATCCTACAGCAGATCCATGAGGAAGTGCGTTGGATCCAATGGGATATTGCCCAGAACTTTGCTGCCCTCAATGCAAGCATCACTTCCTTTGGTGCAGCGATCATGGCCCTGTCTCAGCATCCATCCCATACAAAGCTCTATGTTTTGTCTCCCTGTTCATCTTCCCACACTGTTTTCCCCATACCCTTCATTCTCCCAGTGTGCCTCAGTCCTGTGGAGTGTCAGGTCCTCCAACGGCCAGCCAGGAGGAGGCCACCAGCGCAGAGGATTTTATTGTCATTTCAAAGGAGGAATCAGGAGGCCATTTGACTAGACTTGATATCTTGATTGTGACTATACTTTTTAATTGCCCCTGTACATAGACTGATTACCCTGACGTTTCCTGATGTGTTATCTTTTTTTTGTCCAACCCCCTCCATGCCCCCTGCCCCCTAGTCCATGAAGAGCATTATATGATTTAGGTTCTCCCTTCCCAATAGACAGTTTTTGTTTTCTTAACCCCTTGACCGCCAAGGACGTAATGGTTACGTCCGCTGGCGCGGCACTGAGGTGCCATGGATGTAACCATTACGTCCTAGTACTGGCCCTCGGGGGAAGCGCTAGCATTACCCCCGAGGGCCGCGCCCCCACTCCCCCACTCCCCCATGGCAGGGCTGGAAGGGGAACCACTTCCCCTTCCACCACGACCCTCCCTGACTCCACCAGTGACGTCTGATGATGTCAGCACACAATCGCGTGCTGACCTCATAAGAGGTCACCTCCCATCGCATGCTTTCATGCGATGGGAGGAGGGGGCAGGCAGAGGGATGAAAGGAAAGGACAGGCCTTTCCTCTCATGTCTCTGCAAGCATTGCTGCAGCCCGATCACGATGCGATCGGGCAACAGAAATGCCCACTAGACAACAGAGAATTTGTTTTTTTAGACTTACTCATAGGGCTCACCAGGGGGTCAAATTATCTGCCTATTTTTATTAGGCCAATCTTCTCCCAAGGTCAGCAGAAACCACTAGACAACAGTTTTTATTTTATTTTATACTTGCGCATAACGGGAGCTGCCCCTTGGGCAAGGGCCTCTCCACAGGGGGGAAAAATACTTTCTGTTTTTATGTATGAGGAGCGACCACATAGGCAAGGGCCGCTGCCCTAGGGGGAAGACTGTATTTAGGCCATATCTGCCCCCCCTGGCGGCAGATCAGCCTATTTTTATTAGGCTAATTTAGAAACCACTAGACACCAGGGATATTTTTTTTATGCTTGCGCATACTTGGGCAAGGGCCGCTCCCCAGGGGGGCAAAATATTTTTAAGCCTTTTCTGCCCCTCTGGGAGCAGATCGACCTGTTATAATTATGCCAATTTTTTTTTCAAACTGCCCTATTGGACTCACTTGGTCCCCCCCGCAATTTTGACATGTTATTGGCTCTAGGAGACTGAGGGGTAACGTTGGGTGGTAGGAAATGTATCCCAGTGCGGTGATCCCACACAGAAATGTGGGAAAATGTGACTTTTTAGCTAAATTTGAGGTTTGCTGAGGATTCTGGGTAAGAAAACACTTGGGAATCCACACAAGTCACAACTCCCTGGATTCTCTAGTTTTCAGAAATGTTTGGGTTTGGTAGGGTTCCATATATGGCTGCTGAGCCTAGGACCAAAAACGCAGGTCCCCCTGCAAAAGCATGTAGTTAAATATTTGATCATTTTGATGTGTCCACACAGTGTTTTGGGGCATTTCTTTTAGCAGGCACTAGGCCTACCCACACAAGTGAGGTACCACTTTTATTGAGAGACTTGGGAAAACGCTGGGTGGAAGGACATTTGTGGCTCCTCTCAGATTCCAGAACTTTCTGTCACCAAAATGTGAGGAAAAAGTGTTGTTTTAGCCAAATTTTGAGGTTTTTAAAGTATTCTGGGTAACAGAACCTGCTGATATCCCCATAAGTCACCCCATCTTAGATTCCTCTAGGTGTCTAGTTTTCACAAATGCACAAGGTTGGTAGGTTTCCCTAGGTGCCCGCTGAGCTAGAGGACAAAATCCACAGCTAGGCACTTTCCAAAAAAACGGTCTGTTTTCTTTGGTAAAAAGTGATGTGTCCACATTGTGTTTTGGGGCATTTCCTGTTGCGGGTGCTAGTCCTACCCACACAAGTGAGGTACCATTTTATCTTGAGACTTGGGGGAACACTAGGTGGAAGGAAATTTGTGGGTTCTCTCAGATTCTAGAAATTTCTGTCACCGAAATGGGAGTAAAAATTGTTTTTTTGGCTAAATTTGGAGTTTTGCAAAGGATTCTGGGTAACAGAACCTGGTGAGAGACTCGGCTGAGCTACAGGCCTAAATCTACAGCTAGGCACTTTGCAAAAAACACGTCAGATTTCAATTTAAAAAATGTTATGTGCCCATGTTGCGTTTCATGTTGCGAGCATTAGTCCTACCCACGCAAGTGAGGTACCATTGTTATCGGGAGACTTGGGGGAACACAGAATAGCAAAACAAGTGTTATTGCCCCTTGTCTTTCTCTACTTTTTTTCCTTCCAAATGTAAGACAGTGTGTAAAAAATAAGTCTATTTGAGAAATGCCCTGTAATTCACAAGCTAATATGGGCACCCGGAGTTCAGAAATGTGCAAATAACCACTACTTCTCAACACCTTATCTTGTGCCCATTTTGGAAGTACAAAGGTTTTCTTGATACCTATTTTTCACTCTTTATATTTCACCAAATGAACTGCTGTATACCCGGTATGGAATGAAAACCCATTGCAACCTGCAGCTCATTGATTGGCTCTGGATACCTAGGGTTCTTGATGAACCTACAAGTCCTATATATCCCCACAATGAGAAGAGTCCAGCAGAATGTAATGGTATATTGTTTTTAAAAATCTGACATCGCAGGAGAAAGTTATAGAGCAAAACGTGGAGACATTTTTTTTAGTTTTTTTTTTACCTCAATTTCAATATTTTTTTATTTCAGCTGTTATTTTCTGTAGGAAACCCTTGTAGGATCTACACAAATTACACCTTGATGAATTCAGAATTGTGTTTACTTTTCAGAATCCACCATTGGTTTTATACCCATTTCTGTCACTAACTGGAAGGAAGCTGAAAACACAAAAAATAGTTAAAATAGGGTATGTGCCAGTAAAATGCCAAAATCGTGTTGTAAAATTGGCAACTCTGCCTGTTCCTGAAAGCTGGGAAGATGGTGATTTTAGTGCCCCAAACCCTTTGTCGATGCGATTTTCAAGAAAAAAACACAAGCCTTCTTCTGCAGCCCTTTTTTAAAAAAACAACAACATTTTCGCTGTATCTTGGCTAAGTTCTTGGTCTCCTTCAGGGCAACCCACAAAGTCTGGGTACCTCTAGAATCCCTAGGATGTTGGAAAATAAGGATGCTAATTTAGCGTGGGTAGCTTATGTGGACTAAAAGTTATGAGGGCCTAAGTGCAAACTGCCCCAAATAGCCAAAAAAAGGGCTGGTACCTGAGGGGGAAAAGGCCTGGCGGCGAACGAGTTAGTATGAATAGTCTGATAAAAATAATATTTATCCAATAAACTTTGTCATGCAGATTATTGTCTGTGCTGGAACCAGAGTATCGAAGTATATGTATAGAGTTGGTTAGCTATGCTATCCACATCACCCAAATGTACACAAATGATTCTAGTGATGAACATGTCCTACACACGTTGTTGACACACATATGGCCTACAGCCATAATAAGCATCTGACCTTCTTCAACTATTGACATCTCAATTTAAATGTGGAATATGTCTTCTATTTACATAGTGCTGTGCACACATTTATCACATTGCTCAAGAGGGATCTCACTTCGGTCTTCTCAGGTGAGGTGGTGATTGTCGTTCTGGCGCAGCTCTTTTCCTTGGATTCTTAGTTGCAGGTGGGTGTAATTCATGTACAGGGGGATGGTCTACCTGCACAGGAGGAGGGTGCACCTGCACAGGGAGTGAGTCTATGTGCACAGGGGGAGGGTCTGCCTACACAGGTGGGTCTACCTGCACAGGGGGTGGGTCTACATGCACAGGGGATGGGTCTACATGCACAGTGGGTGGGTCTAACTGCACAGGGGGTGGGTCTATGTGCACAGGGGGTAGGTATCCCTGTATAGGAGAGGTTTTACCTAGACAGAGGCTGGTGATCCCTGTAAGGGGGGATGCCTGGACAGGGGTTGTTGGACCCTATACAGGGAGAGGACGTGCAGTGGAGGGCCTGTGCAAGGGGTATGTTCCCATTGTGGATTGTTGTGGGCCCGGTGCACCTTCCATGGCCAGGGGTTGGGGGTGAGATGATGCAGGTCTTCAGGCAAATTTAACAGATTTCACTGCACCATCTTTTCTGTCATTTTTAATGCCTGCTCAGAGCAGGCATTGAAATGGCCCACTCATTTAAATCAATGGGCTACACTAGCGTCAACATTTTTTATGCTAATGATCAAACTACAGCCGTAAGGTGTTGGTAGGGGAGTGCAGAAAAAGTGGTGCATCGGTGCTGATGCACCACGTTTTCATAAATCTGGGTCTAGATGTGTAGGCTTTCCCCCTCTATACCCAACTTGCCAACCACTATGGCACCAAACTGCAAGCCTGCTGGTTTCAGTACAGCACTCACCAACATCATTACATTAGCTGTAACTCAGAAACAGTTTGTGCCGCCACCTCTATGTGATGTACTTGGGGACAAACTTATGAGCCCCAAAAGGCCCCAGAGGATACATTTTTGTGCAACTCCAGCTGCATACACCAGTAAATCATGTCTATGAAGCCAGGCCTCTTGGAATGTACCAAGACTGAACAAGTCACTGTGTTGCTTTACTCTGCACCTGAGTCACAATCCTTGAACAATGGGGATACTTGTGACACTTCCCCAGATTGATAAAACCATGTATACCTGTGAGAGCACCAACATCTTACACATTTTGAAGAGAGGCATACAGTTTTGTTACATGTTGACTTGCTTCACTAACCAATCAATATCCACCTACATGCGGGGCAATATGTACCCTTGGCTGAGTACTGTATATATGCATTATTGGTAGACCTATCATTGGCCAACATGTCAGGTTGTGGTATACTGTTGTGATCCAAGTAGGAGCATATGGGGAGGAGTGAAAACAGTGACATAAGACATGCTTCACATACTGCTTACATTTACACCACAGTTTAGGAGCATTAGCATTTGGGAGAGTCATTTTTATATTTCATTACCAGTGTCTGAGATCTGCCCTGTGTGTGGTGCCTGACCAGATGTCACACCCATACATGTTGCAGAGGTCACTGCAGGCTGTTAGTTTCTGGCCAATCTCACAAGGCCTACAATGATGTGTGTGTGTTAAGTTAACATACTAGTTGGCACATGCAATACACAATGTTAACCCAGTTCATTTCACATGTTTACCACAGTTCATGAATCCTGTGTACTGTAACTATGACTTAACAGGTAACAATGTAGGAGATTATGCCCTCCCCTGGTCATATTTACTTACCAGTTTGTGCTGATGGTATATGGTCTGATGGTGCAGTGACCTGTGCTCCCATGTGAGACTGTCCTCTGGCTGTATGTTGCACCAAAAGGGAAGGATCATCAAACACGGGCAAGCGATTTGCTTATGTGTAACCTGTAATAATGACTATACATTTGCATCTACATGCCAACAGCAGTGGTAAATGCATGAGGGACATTTTCTATTATCATGCATCAGTATTAAGTGGATGAGGCAGCAATGATGGGCCACTGTTTGGAACTTAGGTATTGTAATTTGCAATTGTCATTATAAAGGATTCTGGAAATTGTAGTTTTATGGACATTCTGGCACACATAAGCATAAGATACCATACAGATTGCACTTACTTGGGAGAACATTCATAGTCACATTTTTAGAGTACCACAAGCATTACTCATTTGACATCATTGTTAGTATCATTGCATCCTACCTGGCATCACATTGCAGGCATACGTCACAGGCGGCCCATGGAGCAGGTGGGGGTCTAAGGTGGAGAGGACATCCCTCTCAAGTGGGGTGAGTCAGAGGTGGGCTCGTGTTTGTACACCAGGGAGGGCTCTACCCACATCTATCCTGGTGTCCTGGTGCAATTTTCCTTCACCCTCCTCTTATGATCCTGATGTTTTTGATGTCATTAACAGTCAGGATGTCCTCCCCCAAAGAAGTGACCACCATGGCCAAGTGCTGCCATAAGGCTGCCTTTTCTGAGGAACTGCTGCTGTAGGATGGGAGACCATGTAGTCTCTTGTAGTTCCTCACAACAAATTTCAGTATCATGGTGTTCTCCTTTGTGTAATTCCTTTTCCTCCCGATGGGCAGCGTGGCATAAGGATTTGTAGCAAAGGCACAGAGTGTTTGTGGTTAAACCAGTGCCTTGCTTGTGTGCTGCTTTTTTCTGGCTTCTGGATAATAAAGTGAAGGTGCATGTGGCTTACAATAATTCCGCTGGCGGGTCAGATGCTCCGCCCTGAGTGTGCTGCTCCACCCGAGTGCGGATCATCCACCTCGAGTGCAGACGTAAAGATACTGCTCGTAACTTATCTTTGTGAATGCAAAACAATGGTAAACCTAAACTTTTGGTCTAAACTT
Organism: Pleurodeles waltl; assembly: GCF_031143425.1. Lineage (NCBI taxonomy): Eukaryota > Metazoa > Chordata > Amphibia > Caudata > Salamandridae > Pleurodeles > Pleurodeles waltl. The sequence continues at coordinate 142,122,805 of NC_090440.1, forward strand.
GGACCAAAAGTGTAAGTTTACCTTTGTGAATCAGTCCCTGTAACTTTAATGAATTTGAACATGAAGAAGCCATGAGTATTGCAGTTATTGATGGATGCTTGTCAGTTTCATTCAGACATCGAATGCTGACAGAATCTCTTAGTCTAGAGTGAGTGTTGATGGTTACCAGAGCTGAGGAATGTGCTGAGAGACATGATGCTGACATGGTGGTGGGAGGTGCCCAGAGTGAGTCAGTCATGAGTGTGAAAAGCAATCCAAAGCAAAAGACTGAAGGACACAAAGTGATGTCAACAACTAAAATGAAGTTTTGATTTAGATGTGAATTTCATTTCCACATGAAGAAAGGTGTCCCGCCATTGGACGGATATGTAAAGGCTGTGAGAAACAGAACCATTTTGTGATGGTGTGTAAAGTGAAGGAAAATGTAAGTGTCTCACTGTGTGAAGATAAAAAATGGCAGCCAGAACGCTCCATAACCAACATTCGACGAATGCCCACAAGGCCAAGCGGCAACATCAATTAAGGCAAATTGATACTAAATTAAGTCGATCATCATCTAAATCATCGTTAAACCGTTCACCTGTATTAATAACAAGTGAAAGTGCATAAATGGATTGTGCCAGGTCGATGCTTACCTCAGAGAAATGTGCGCGTGTTGGACTGGTCACATGTGCAGAAGAAAGTCAGTCAAAGAAAAGTCGACATGTCAAAGCATCTAAAACCTACAAATACTGTCCCAAGATTACATTGAAAATACATGGGTGTTAAATACCTTTCCTTATCAATAGTGATGCTTCGATAAACATAATGCCTGAAGAGAAATACAAGAAACTATTTCTATTACCATGGCTTATGTCATCGATGACCGAAGTGTATACTTGGGCTGCATCAATGCCCATAAAGAATCAAGGTTCATTTGTAGCGACAGTGAAACATAAGAAAACAAAGGAGAAAGCACCGATCCACGTGCTTCTAGGTACTGCTTCAAGTGCCTGTTTATTCAGTTTCAACCTGGCAACTGTTATAAGACTAATTTCTGTGAATTACAAAATGAACCTCATCACGAAATAGTAAGTACATTTCCTTTATTGTTTTATGGTTCAGTAAAGCTTAAGACTATGATAGTAAAACTGCATATTAATGAGGATGTCCGTCCTGTTGCTCAGAGATATAGGCATATTGCTTTCCATTTACAAGAAGCTTTTGGAAAAAGAATTTGAATTGTTACTTAAGCACGATAGTCTTGAGTGCTCCACTGGTCCAATACAACAGTCATGGAACCGACACAATTGACCACTCACCAATGATGGTGAATATCAAAAATATAAAAATGCCTAGGATGAGTTGTTCATCACTCAAGAAGGAGTTATAATGTTAGGGTCAAAAACCCTGATTTCCCAGAGTATGTGTCAAAAAGTGATCGAAGTGGCTCATTGAGGACGTTGTGGTATTATTGCCACAAAGAGAGCTCTCCAAGAACCAAATTTGGTTTCCACACTTAGATAAAAGACTTAAAAAGGAACTCAAGGCCCGTCATATATGTAACTGCCTTTCCACCAACGTTACTCAGCATACTCCGAACATGCCAGAAATCCCTGAACATGCATGGGAGAGAATAGCCATTGCCTTCTTTGGTCCACTTGCTAATGGACGTTGTAGATAAATGATCACATTTCCAATTGGTTGAAGCTCTCTCATCTCAAACTCATGAACAAGTCATTGAAAAGCTTGATGCCATCTTTGTGACATGGGACATTCCAGCCATTGTGAAGTCTGACAATGCCCCCCCCGCCTTTATCAGTAAAGAGTTTAAAGAATTCCTGGATCATCTGATCAAAAAGCATACAACGAGTACTCCTTTGTGGCTGCTGGCTAATGGACTTGTTGAGAGTTTTATGAGTATATGAAAGAAAGCAGTGCAGCGTGCAACTTTTGAGAAGCTCAATTTGAAAACAGCACTAATTTTCACTCTACAAGCTTATCGTTCAACACCCCATTCAATCACAGGCAAAAGTCTTGTGACTTTGATGTTCAGGAGAGCAATGACAGCCAAGTTACCTCACCCTTTAGATGCAGAAAAGAAAATCTGACGCTCCCCAAAACTGCTGGACCTTTCTATGTGGCATCTACCAAGGGACACATGGGAAGTTTATTACCAAAGACTCTTCTTAATTTAGGCCTGTGATTCATCGGTCTTCAACTTGAAATGATGAAAGAAATACTGACCCCGAAACCTCAGTGACTGCTGCTGTCTCTTAACTATCCTTGGCATCTCTGACTCTACACTAGAGATGACAGCTTCCAGTAACCAGACTGGGCTGTATGATCAAAGCACCAAGAAAATATAATTTAAATGATATAGTTGTACCTTTTTCCACTGACTTTATAACAATTTTGTTTTTTCATTTAACAGAGGGGGAGATTAAGCCATCCCCTGATTTCCACCAGTGATGCTTCTTCCACAAAAAAACAAAAAACAAATAGATCCTAACCAAAAAACTCAGCCAGTCAAAGCAGGTAGGTGCACTTAAAGAACTGACCCTCAACTTATCGCATTAAAAAATACCCTGGGTATAAGTAGTGAAGATAGTTCTGATGCAAAACCTTGAAATCAAACCAACCTTGAGCTCCTAATCTGTTCATAATGTGGGTGGCCTTACACAGCTACTCCCAGATAATGATGTGACAACCTATCTGATTGCTTATGCCTTCACGGAAAATTATGAGAACAAGAAATCTAGCTGTCTGGTTTTCAAACATTTAACAAGCACACAAAAGGGAGGAGAAACAAGCCAGAGCAAAGGGTGGGTTTGCAATTTTTATAAATCTGGATAATAACAACAAAACAAATACCCTTGCAATTTTATGCACCTAATCTCTCTTAGAAAGTGGCATATAATAAATAAATAGTCATTCACATTACCTGTAAACATTTATGTAATATCTGCATTAAAAATTTGAAAGAAACTTGCAAATAACATCAATCTTTCTTACTTCAATTTAAAAAACATCTGCCAAGATGACAACTGTATTCTCACAAGAGACCTTAATGGCAAATTCAATGGCCGTCTGGGTAGAAGACAGCACTATCATAATGCAGGATGAACTATTCGGCATTGCAGAAAAGGAATCTATACTTTTTAAAGTGATAGGTAAGTATAGATTGTACCATTTGGAGTTCTCAATAGGTTTGAGAACTCTAAATGGAAGAGTCTCATATGACCAACCGGCAAATCCAACCCATTTATTCAGCCCATTGAGAGACTTTCTTGAGTTACACCCTGGGTGAACTTTATTTCTTCTCTTCTGTCTGGAGCTTTCAAAACAATAAAAGAGAAGAGAATTTGTCGGAGGTCTTTTTCATAATACATACAGGTCCTCCTCTAATGAATGTGCCAATAACATCCAAACATTAAAAAGACTAAAATAGACTGGCAAACATAATGATTTATTCCACAAAACAGACTGTTTGCTAAATCATCCGGCCAGCGTACAATAAGAATAGGGCTTAAGCACAATCAACTGGATCAAACGTTTTACATTTTTTATTAATTGCCCTCATTCACATCAGGCCTATACCCCAAACATCCAGTTATGCACCCTTATGTTACAGGGTTGCCACACCAAAGAGATATTTTGCTTGTTCTTCGGTGCACATCGGTTTACCACTGAGTATCGAAGCGCAGAAGCAACAATGGGTATAATCATTGGACGAAATTTGTTTGATGTCTACAACACCCAAAAAATATATTTTCCCATTGTCGATGCCCTCTAACCAACTCACTAGTCGCAGCCAAAACCTACATTTTAGCATCCATTTTTAGTATATATGTAATCAAACTAAACTATTCACCATAACAGATTATCCACTTCCTACAGATTTCCCTCTGAGCCAGAAGGAAGGGAACTCGACTGGCAGTCCTGAACTTGAAAGAGCCATGAGTGCGACTGAAAAACAAAACAAACAATGACACGTAACTGGTAGATACTTGTCATTCTTTGTTTTGTTTTTCAGTTACTTGTCATTGTTTGTTTTGTTTTTCAGTCGCGCTCAAGGTTATTTCAAGTTTGTAAAATAGAAACTTGATCAGCAGTCCCGCTGTATAAAGCCAAAGGCGATGTAGAGCATAAAAAAGGAGTTGGTTTCCATATCGATCATCAGGACTTTACCCATTCCAGGCAATGAGAATTAATTGACAATGAACAACTGTAGAGTCCAGCATGGCTTTGTTTTCATACTCTGGGTTATCCCCAAGCAACTTTGGAGAAGGAGGAAGAGGAAGTAAAAAATAAACCAGATGATAAAGGTTTTCACTAATACAGATGGCAGCCAAGATGAATATCTGTGTGCCAATGGTATGGTTAACTAAACCAGACAGCTGCAGCATTAAATTGTTTGAAATAGGAAAAGGACGTACAAACCTTGCTTGAAATGTTTCATTGTAACTTGAAAGAAATAATCAGCACCTGGAAGACACAATCAGCAAGTAGATAGGTAGACTGAATCTCCGATTTTGTATACCCAGTTCATTGTTCCCTGTGCGCCTGCTTGCTTCATGTAGACAGCTTTCACAGCATTAAGATGGTTCCTGGGAATGCATTCAGTCATAGCACGTGGACATACTACTGACTCGGGCAGTAGAATAGTGACATATTGAGAGAGGAGTGTAAGGAATTGATATACATAACTTCTGCTACAGGTATCCACCTAGAAGAGCCATCTTGATATTTAATAATTAAAAAAAGATTTGTTATTGTTTGATAGCTTGATTTATTCTATCTGTCTGCCCAAGTGATTTGTTTGTCTGAGCACCTAGTAAGGTCACGTATGACAGCCAGAGTTTGGCAAACTGGTGCTAACAATCCTGAGCAGACAGACTATTTCTTTTCAAGAAATGTTTAGCAAGGGTCTTGGCCAAACAAGGATTTTTATAGAATGAAATGTCCATCATTTTGTAAAAATATCTATCACTACACATTAAACAGTGCATGAATCAGATGGAGGTAAGTCCACTCTATAATCCGTAGACATGGTGGCCCATGGTTTGGGGTTGCAAACGTCCAACTGATTTGCAATGTGTCATCTTTGATTAAATGCACACCAAGCAGGCTGATAGATATGCGAAAACGGTTGCATGCATATGTGCTACCAATAAATGATTTATCAACACCTCAGCACATTGGATACTTGAATGTTCTGCTACTGGTGTGTCATACTACAGGAAAATAGAATAAAACAATGGTTAGATGGAAATTCTTTTAAGTGTACAACATTGATCAAAATATCAGTAAAGGAAGAAAAATACTCTAAGTTGATTCTTAGAATGCAAATAGACTTCAGTCTTCGGTTTACACCCCTGGAAATTTGTATTGGCCCTTAAACTACTGTCCTCTCATGCTCTGTTCACGAATGATCAAAGCCTGTACTTCTGCTATATTACCTTTAGTGCATCCTTCAACTATGTAGACAGACGAATACTATGGGAGAACCTTATAGATTTAAATCTTTGTCCAGGGTTGCTGATTTTGATGAGAGTGCTACATAAAGACACGTGGGAGCAGGTTTAAACGAATATCAACGGCACTGTAAACCAGAAAATGTCCACTCTGTCTCAGTTACAACAAAGCTATATTTTGGCATACATTGTTTAAACCAATATTTAGCTGATTTGAATTTCCACCTACAGCGAATTAAAAGCTTCCAACCCAAATTCAGGCTCGGGTTCCCAATATCTCTTCTAGCCTATGCTTATATCATGGTCTTCTTGGACCAGGCATTGGTAAGACTCCATGAATTGATATAACATTATATAAGGCTAAAAGAAAACTTGTCATAAACATCAGCAACAGCAAGATAATGGGTTTTAGAAGAAGCAGGGCTATTGATTCTGGTTCCATTGAAAGCCTAAAATTAGAGCAAGTTCTAAGATACAACTATTAAGGGTAATTCTACCCTTGGATTCGGATTGGTGGAGCCTGTGCTGAGAGTTTGTAATAGAGAGACAGTATTCACTGCGATATATTATAGCCTTAAAGACCACTGTAGTGGGCTATACAGACCATTAAGGCCTGCTCCAGCTTTAACAAGGGAGTGGGAATTTAATGCCAGTATAACCCAGTTAGAGGGAGAAATAAGGCTATTAGTACACTTTGCCAATAGAGGGAAGAATTTTTTAATAAATAAAACAAAGGTCTCATGGAGCCCTAGGGGATTTTAATATCCCATCCGCGCGGCTTTTGTTCACAGCAACAGCTGTGAACACAAGCATTGGAATGTTGGCGCGCCAGGCTTCTACCAGCCATTGAAGCCCAGAGCACTCAATTCTTTTCAAAGGAGCTCCAAAGTTCTAATATGCACCTGTCTTTGCAGCTCAGTCTGCAGTTGAGCTGGACACTGTTAACTGTTCAAAAAGGTAAAGTATGAAACTGTACACTAGTTCAATTTGACCTTGGTACTCTAGCACTTACGAGAAAGGCAAGTATTGCTGAAATCTGTGATTATGACAAAATCCGAGCAGCACTATGACTGCTGAGCTGAAATGAATTGGTTAAAAAAGCTAAAGTGGAAACAGAACATGTAGGTGACCCATTGTTGAAAAACACCTTTGTTGTGATATGACTAGCTACTCCTGTGTTAGCTGAGGGTCATAAGAAGGAAGAAGCACAGCTTATAAACTTGAAACACAGGTTTGGGTGTCTGTGAGTATTACACAATGAAGCACAGGAACCTACAATCTCTTTAAAAAGCTTGCCTCTAATATCCTTATTAGAGGAGAGTTGTGAAGACTCCAGTCACCTATAATATAGAAATTGCGTAGCTGCTCAATTGTAATTTCCTTTTCACAGGAGTCATGAAGATTCCAGCTACCTGTAATATAGGCATTGGGTAGCTGCTCAACTGTAATAAGTTATTACAAGTGAGGTCTGACTTTTTAATGGCTGTGGCCACAGCAAGCAGCCAGGGTGAAGGCAGCTCATAGAGCATAATAAAAGTCAATAATGGCAACATGTTTATTTTTTCCCCAAATTATATTTCATTGCAGGAAAGGCACAACCTCTGGATGTTTCTACACATTCTGAGGAAAGCCATTTTAGTTAATCTGAATGTAATTAAAACGAAAGAAGTGAAATTATTAAAATAGGTTGTCACATTATTTTCAAACTTCTCTAGCATAAGTTTGCAGTAACCTTTAGACTTCCATCAAACTAAAATGTCATACGCTCACAAGCTACCATGGATGCATTGGTTAGAATATAATGGACTTGGCTTTTTGGTAGAGAAGCATTTTCCATCCAATGGACGAGAATATTGAATGTGGAATATTTAGAGACAAAAATACCTAAAAACATAAGAAATTGGGCCAATATCGAGCAAAGGTTCAGATAAGAAGGAGAATTAAGCTCTGAAGAAGCAGATGATTCTGTGAAACATGTTTGCTGGCTGTGACATCAATTGTGATCTAATGACCTACAAAAGGATGTTCTTTTATATGATTATAGAACTCTTCCAATGACTTGCAACATCCTTATTATGTAAGTCAAAGGACAGTTTATCCTGTGTATGTTTCCGTAGTGGTACTTAAGGGCAGAGTTATGAAAAGTGACACTGCACCTAGTGCAGCGCCACTTTTCTGGTGCCCCTTAACCAACCCCTAATGCCACCACGGTAGCATTGTATTTAAAATACCTCGCACCATGGCGGTAGTTAAGGTGACTAGCGTCATAATTTTTTATGTTAATTTGGCGCTTTGGAGGATTAGCGAAAAAAATCATGACGCTAATCCCGCAAAGCACCCAGAGGCTCATTGTAATCAATGTGAGCCTCTTTTCAACTCCTGCACTTAGCAGGCATTAAAAAATGCTGCCAAAAAAGGTGCAATGCAATGTCATAGATTCCATGCACCATTTTATGGCCCCCCAGCACCAGAACCAGAACGCCCCCCCTTGCATACATAATGCCTGGCACAGCCATAATGTGGTGCAAGGGGCAACAAAGTGGCGCAATGCAAGAATTGTGCCACTTTGTAAATATGGTGCAGCATTTTTCTCCTTCCAATGCCACATTAGCGTAAAAAAAAATGATGCTAATGTTGCGTTGGAACACCTCAAGGCCACCATAAATCTGTCCCTTAGTGTTTGCACAAAACTGCACATAAGGCACTCTTTCATAGGATTACATGTTCACCAATACAGACATTACAGAGAGTGGACATTTGGCACCCACAACAGTTTCGCAATGTGAGATGTCCCCTATTAGAAATGGGGTGTTTGGTTGGCAGTCACGTTTCCCCCTGTCGAAGCAAGGACCCTCACTCTAGTCAGGGTAAAGGCGAATCGCCCTCAGTTAAACCCTGCTGACCCCCTTGGTAGCTTGGCACAAGCAGACAGGCTTAACTTTCGAGTCTAGCTGTAAAGTATTTTTACCACACACATTAACTCAGTGAAAACACTACAAAATAACACAACACAGGTTTAGAAATAATTTAAAATATTTATCTAAACAAAACAAGACCAAAACGACAGAAATCCAACATACACAAGTCAAGTTATTCATTTTAAACGTAATAGAGTCTTAAATCCTTGAGAAAACAGTAAAAACACTGTTAGCTTTGAAAAGTACCTCAATAGAGTCAAAATAACACGCACGCTGAGTGTGCGTCCGAAAAGGCTAGCAATGCATTGATTCCTCACCTGCAAGCGAGACCGTGCGCTGTTCTCCTCCTCCGATCGTGTCGGCGTGCATCGTTTTTCCTCTCCGCAGGCGAGCGATGCGTCAATCTGGGCAAGCATTCGGGTCCGGGCAGACATTGCATAATTTTTCTGCACCCGGTAAGGTTTGCGTCCAAAATCCTGCTGCATGGTATCAACAAAATCGTGCTATGTGGGCTGTGACGTTATCAGCTTCCGTTAGCGGGTGTTGCGCATTGTTTCCCCAGCTGCTTGCGTCGATCTTCCAGCCACAATGCTGGTGGAGCATCAATTTCTGCTGCAATGCCGGCTGTGTGTCATTATTCTGCCATGTCTCGGAAGGTGCGTAGATATTTTTCCCGCATGGCGGTCTGTGCGTGGATTTTTAATCTTGGTCTGCCAGCGTTACCTGTCAAGGCCCCAGGAACTGGATAGGGCACCACTTGGAAGGGGAGGAGTCTCAGCAGAGAGTACAGGTGCTGGCAAGAGAAGTCTTTGATGGCTCTGAGACTTCAACAGCAGGCGGCCAGCTCAGGATAAGCCCTTGGAGATTTCTTCACAAGCAGGATGCACAACAAACAAATCCAGTCTTTGTCCCCTTGCACAGGCAGAAGCAGCAACTGCAGGATAGCTCCACAAAGCACAGTCAAACACAGGGCAGCACTTCTACTCAGCTCTTCAGCTCTTCTCCAGGCAGAGGTTCCTCTTGATGTCCAGAAGTGATCTAATTTTTCAGGGTTTTGGGTGCTCTTCTTATACCCATTTTGGCCTTTGAAGTAGGCCTACTTCAAAGGAAGGTCTCTCTTGTTTGTGAGATCCTGCCTTGCCCAGGCCAGGCCCCAGACACACACTAGGGGTTGGAGACTGCATTGTGTGAGGGCAGGCACAGCCATTTCAGGTGTACGTGACCACTCCTCCCCTCCCTCCTAGCACAGATGGCTCATCAGGATATGCAGACTACACCCCAGCTCCCTTTGTGCCACTGTCTAGAGAGAAGTGTAAATAGTCCAACTGTCAAAATGACCCAGACAGGGAATCCACAAACAGGCAGAGTCACAGAATGGTTTAAGCAAGAAAATGCCTACTTTATAAAAATGGCATTTTCAAACACACAATCTTAAACCAAACTTTACTAAAATATGTATTTTTAAATTGTGAGTTCAGAGACCCCAAACTCCGTATGTCCATCTGCTCCCTAAGGGAATCTACACTTCAATCATATTTTAAGGTAGCCCCCATGTCAACCTATGAGAGAGATAGGCCCTGCAACAGTGAAAACCGAATTTGGCAGTATTTCACTGTCAGGACATATAAAAAACATTAGTATATGTCCTACCTTAAACATACACTGCACTCTGCCCATGGGGCTACCTAGGGCCTACCTTAGGGGTGCCTTACATGTAAGAAAAGGGAAGGTTTAGGCCTGCCAAGTGGGTACACTTGCCAAGTCCAGTTGGCAGTTTAAAACTGCACACACAGACACTGCAATGGCAGGTCTGAGACAAGATTACAGGGCTACTTATGCAGGTGGCACACCCAGTGCTGGAGGCCCACTAGTAGCATTTGATTTACAGGCCCTTGGCACCTCTAGTGCACTTTACTAGGGACTTACTAGTATATCAAATATGCCAATCATGGATAAACCAATCAACAATACAATTTACACAGACAGCATATGCATTTTAGCACTGGTTAGCAGTGGTAAAGTGCTCAGAGTACTAAAGCCAACAACAACAGGTCAGAAAAAATAGGAGGCAGGAGGAAAAAAGATTGGAGATGACCCTGCAAAAGGAAAGAAATCCAAAACCCCCTATATAAGTTTTAAACTAAAGATCTTCAATGTGTAATTACAATTTGCTCTTGTATTAAAAAGGTAAGAACATGCATGTATATTTATAAGTGGTGCTCTATATTGCAAACTTATCGAAAAGGGAGCAGAGTGCTGTACTGGGTCAAAAACTAGCATTATGTCAATGAACGGTAGGTGAGCTAGCTGGTTTATGGACAGTTAATGCCCTATGATGTGGTGTCCTTTAAATAGTTTTTTCTTCAACTCTTTCCTAAAATAAAGCAGCGTCCTGGCTTACCTGATTGATACAGGGATATTGTTTGAGATGCTAGGTGCAGAGATTTGTTTTGTTCTTTTTCTGTAGTCTGATGATGTCCTGATTGTGGGTATGTGGAGAACAACTAGAAATGGTAAGCTTATCTGCAAGATAAGTGTGGGTTCCGGTCCTGATATCTTTGTAAATGATGCAGATGGTTTTGAAAAGGGTGCAGCCTGGCAAGTGAGCCAGTGAAGTTCCATCAGTGTGGGGGTTATGGGTCAATATTTTTCAATGCCCTGGATGTGATGTGCTGCAGGGTGTAGAGGCCCTTAAAGGGTGCCAGTGTATGGAGTCTGGGAGGCCATTCAACAGGGTGTTACCACTATGAGGACTTGAACAGCAATTTCTAGAAATAAACTGCTTCACTTTCTTTAGAAGACAATACTGGTAGTATTACACATTTTTATTTTTGATAATTGACTACTTGACTGATGAGATGTAAATTTTAACACCCCCAACAGCATTACAATTACCAATGAGTTTTGTTCCAATTAGACCTTTGTGTGTCCGCATCTTAGAAAGTATAGGGGCAGATTTATGAAAAGCGGCGCTGCATCTAGTGCAGTGCCACTTTTCTTGAGTCCCTTAATGCCCCCCTAACGCCACCATGTATGCTCCGTATTTAAAATATGGCTCACCATGGCGGTAGTCAAGGGTACTAGCGTCATAATGTTTTACGCTAGTCCTGTGTTTTGCAAGATTAGCATAAAAAATGTTGATACTAATCCTGCATAGCACCAAGAGGTCCATTGAAAACAATTGGAGCCTTCCTTGAACTCTAATGTGGCATTGGAGTGGGACAAGGTCCTCCTAAATCCAGGACATAGTTTGGTGTATTGTTTGTAGCACTCCTACGTTTCACTAGTAGCCCATGATGCTGGTAACATCAGTAGCATGCCTGACAACAAGGAGAGGATAGAAAAATACATCCACCAATGACACTATTATGTGGGTGATACCAGAAAGTAGCCACTGTCTGCCCTGGTGAGAGAGGTGTTTTTTTTTTCTTTTAAATAAGTCCTGGCAGAGGTAATAGTTGTGGCTTACAACTGAAAACGAAGGCCATATCTACTGGTGCTATAACAGTGCTTGTTCAATAGAAAACAAAAGTTCATATTGAAATGCACCACAACCTCGCACCAAACAGGGTGGTGGTTTAGGATGTGCATTCTAAATTGAGAGCACGGACTCGTGGCCTTATTAATGATGCTAAATCACATTTTAATTTTAACCTCTCGTTTTTCTAATTCTCAGTATAGCTCCCAATAAAATATAAATTAAACACTTAAATGTACAGCCAGCAATATTTTTCAAAGCAAGAGCGAGTCGATAATTTAAGGGAAAATGAGCAGTTTGCCACTGTGCCTCATGCTGCCAAAAGCAATGACACATTTATCACAGATTGCTCGGTATTTGTCATTGGAATCCCTTATAATTAAAAATCAAACAAAATTAAAGAAGACTGGCCCCCAAAGAAGGCTAGATGTAGAACACCATGAAATTGCAGAACGCTCCACCTACGCTTGAAATTTCCATGATGCGATCAAATGATATTAGAACTACGCACGCCATATGGCTGGCTGCGTAACGTGCAGGTGTGTTTGATCGGATGATTATTTTGCCTAATCTCTTTCAAAGTTTTACAAGCTGTCCAAAATATTTGAAAATGTCACGCTTTATCAGTGGTTTTTGCTTGTTTATTAGATGTGTTAAAAAATATTCAGATACATCTATGAAACGCAGCGTTTCATTGACACAGAACAGTACGGGCTCCGTACAAAGCATAATAAGTTTATGGTAAAATCTCCACCACTAGAGGACATTAAATTTCCCAGAACGGAAGTGAGTTTCTGCCGTTTGAAAGCTGTACACTCTAGGTGAATTTTTAAATGTTATTAAAAAAAAGTTCCAAGTTAGTATTCAACATGCAAACAAATGCTACATCTGCAAAATCGAGTACCTAGATTAGCGGTGAAACAGGTTTACTTTGCAACTGTTAAAAATAGGCCTACATCCTAAAATATTTTTCCCACCTAAAAGCAACATAGTCGTGCAGACCTTTGAATTTCTGCACTGAGATTCCTAATACTTATTCTAGTTGAGATCTTCATGTTTCATTTGTTACATTTGACAATGTAGAAATTCCGTCAGGATAGGAATGTATTTTTTACATTGGTTCAAAATATTTTCCCATGAAAGAAAAAATGAGTAATGTGATCATTCTTATTTGCTTTACATTTCTATGAGTTAGATTGCGTACATGGTTGGATTTACGTATCTGGAAATACACATTGGAGTGATGCACATTTTTAAGACAGCTCCAGGAGGTTTTTAAAAAGTTACTCCTAATGTATGAAAGACAATGCATGGTCGAATAATCTACCTTTGGGAAGAGCCCCTTTGTGAATTGGGCCCTAAATGAGGGCTAATGGCAGAGCTGTATTGCCAGCTCAACAAGTTCTCCTCCCAGTACTCACATCATGTGGCGTGTTCGCATGTTCATCATGTACGCATGTGGAGAAGGAAGTAGAATCTGAGGCATCCTACATTCCCAACTTCCTACATCCCACCCGTCAGGCTGGCACCAGGCACTTAAACTGCACTATATCAAAGGTTTGTGTTTCCTTGCCTCTAAGGATTGTTTTTATTGTTTTTGTGCAAACCAATCATTGTCAGAAAGCTAGCTTTTGCTTATCTGGTGTTAATCTGTTCAGTATTTTTTGAGCTATTAAAGGGGAAATAAATTTGTATATCTAGGGCTGTGTTTCCATCACAACTTTTTTGTGATTATCACAGCAACTTTGCTAATGCATGCAACAGCAGGAATGTTGTGATTGGCTGCCTGCAATCTGGCCAGAAACCTGCAGCCACCTTTTTGAGTAATGGGACTCGGATAATGATATAGAGGTGTTTGAGTGGCAACTTATGGGTTTAATATATTTTTTTTACCACAAACGATATTCAAGGATATTTGAGAATATGCAAATAAAAGTTTTAAAAAATTCACAGACTCATTCATACATCACTTCATTCACTCATACATGCACTCAGAGACTCATGTGCCCGCCCAAACACCCACTCTGATATGCATGCCCCCACTCAGACCCACTTATAGACTCACACACCCACTTTCAGACCCGCTCAGACACTCACGCACCCACTCACAGGGACAGGCCCTGTGGTCAACTCCTGCTGGGTACGGCCAAAGGCCGTGAGTGGCATGGAGTTGGATAGTTATAAGGGTTTGGCTGCAGAGCCTGGCCGCAGGCCAACCCCTGCCGCACATGGTCTTTGCCATGCACAGCTAATGAGCCCCCAAATTATATCATTGATGACACCTTCTGTAGCATCTTTGATATTATCACTGCAACATTTGCAACAAAATTATTAATAAGAAAACTGTGCATGGCAAGGGCGCAAGTTATAGTTACTTGAAATATGGTTTTGTACAAGTAAATTCAGATTTATAATGTCCCTGTAACCTTTGTTTTTTCAGTGAATTATTTATATATATATATATACATATATATATATATATATATATATATATATATATATATATATATATATACAGTATATATATGTATATCTATCTATATATATATACATATATATATGTGTGTGTGTGTGTATTTGAGACTTGTCTCAGTATTTGAGTCCCAAAAAGGTGTAAATAAAGAAAAGGGAGCAGGATAGGAATAACCTGACCCCTTAGGACTGGTGCTGGGGTCCTCCAGGGACCCTACTTCAGCCAAAAACCATTTTATTAAATATTTTTGTATTGAACATCACAGAGGATGAGTAAATCTCAGTGAACATTTCTATTTCAGCCTCAGGTGGGCCAGGTCCTGGGGGCATAGTTCAATATAAATTATGGGGAACAGAACACATGGACCAGTATGGGTCCTGGGGACTGCCACCTTTTGGGGCCTGGCCAATCCACAAATAAAAAGAGATGGGCAGTGTGGCACCCCTGCACAGGGCTTTTAAGCCCTGGGGAACGTCACTTTTCAGGGCTTTGCCTTCTAATAAAAGGGGTTCAAGTGGACCCCCTCTTATTCACAAATTGCCCTGTGGACCACTACCTCTCTCAGGCCAGAAGTGGACAGTACAGCACCGTCCCGGCTATATTCAGCTGTAGGGACCACCACCTCCATGGGGCAGGCCCTGGCTCCCTCTTTGAGCCATTAATGGCCCTGGGGACTGCCACCTCTCAGGGCCAGCTTCCTATATCCCGAGGTGCCCAGCCATGGGACATAGTAGTATGCTTTCAATTGGCAGGAGCTATGACAGCTCCTGTCAAGTGAGAGATGACCACTGGGGAATTGAAGCTCCCCCTGCCATCTATAACAATCCACAGTTTTGCACAAAACTGTGGACTCTTTTGCATGAGTAAACACATAAGGATCCAATCAGACACCAATGCTAATGGACCATTGCTGGATCGGAACATAATCGCTTCCGTGGTGATGAGCGCAATATTTCCAGTCCTTTCCGGGTGAGAGCAGAGTCTCTCCTTCATCCTTTTCATTACAGTGAGTATGGAAATGCGCAAAATGACCTCAAAGCTGCACCCATTTGGCTCCACCCGTATAGTTTAGTGGTATGCATCAGTCCTCCTGCCTTTTTCCAGCTTGATGGACAGTTTACCAAAGGGACCCTTGAGCGTTCACGATGCAGATGATAATGATCACCTCTCTAACAAGCAAAGGAGCACTTAATTCTTATAATTAAGAGGAAGTACTCTTCTTTGGTGAAGATTCAGCTCATTGCAGTCTCGGCGTCTACTGTATACAAGACTTCATGTTAGCACATATTCCAGTAGGAAGATGCATGAGGAACAGTCACCTTACCTAATTACACCAGACAAGGCATTACCTTGTGGTCCTTTACAGGTAGAATGTGCACTATAAATGTATCCATTGAGGTAGCACTTACTAGTTAGCCAGTAGAAAGTATTCCAATTGGGTAGACAATGTGGCAAAACGAGGAGTCTTCTTTGATAAATAAGCAGGTGAGGATCCATTGTGGTATGAATTCTCATTTGACAGAAATTAAACCTCAACGGGAAGCACTTACAAATATAAACATAGCAGGAGTTGAAGCTCTGCTTCTGTAAAGGATAAGTCCTCCCAACCTATTGAACTTTTCCAAGGCAAAGCAAGGGTGTTTTCTCTAGAATTCCATGTTGAAACCCCCAGCTGTGCATGGCGAAAGGCCATGCATGGTGCGGGGTTGGGTGCTTACAGGGGGGTTGACCTCAGGCACTTTGGCCAACCCCCACTGCGCACAGCTGAAGGTCATCCATGGCGCACGGTTGGAGCCTACTGGTGTTACTTGATTTTAAAAAAGCCATAGAAATTCATTGAAAAATAACAAAGGTTACCGGGATGTTATAGTTAGAAAATAGAACGTTAGAGTTAGGTTCAGATTTTACACTGACAAAGGCATAGAAATTCAACAGTTATATTTATACCTATCTCAAGACTCTATAGCTCGTGCTCTAAGGTAACTATAACTCACACCCTTGCCATGCACTGCTACTTACCCCACACATTTCATCAGCAATTACATCTTCAATTACATCATTGATAACATCACTGCAAGATTTCAAGAAAATTATTGATGAGAAAACTGTGCATGGTGGGGTGCGAGTTATAGTTACCTTAGAGCATGAGTTGATGTGCATCTGTTGTGGCACAACAGCATGATGAAACTATGTCTGCAATGCACAAGCTACAAACGGAAGACAGGGTGTGTTTCCCAGGTCACACTTAGTCATCTACTAGTGTTTCACTTCATTATCTGTCTTTCAATCCCAGCCTACCAAAAAATAGATTCTATCGCAACATGTGATGTCTGTGCCACATTTCTCTGCCCAAGTGAAGTTATCTTTGAAACGGTTCCAGTATTTTTTCTTCCATCATCTAATGTGAGTCTTTATTTGCACAATTAACTAAAATCTTAGAAAAGGGAGAGGGTGAAGGGAAAGTAAACAAATATGTGACACATTAAAATACATGATTAAAAACAACCCCACTAAATTTCTAGACATGTATGTATCACTTTCATAGATCTGTTAAAACAATTATAATTTTGAAAATCCCTAAAAGGTAATATGCAATTTGAATCCGCTAAATGATCTATTAAATATAAGGTACTGGTGAAAGGGAAGTAGACAAAGATGGATAACGTCTTCAAAATACATATGTAAAGTCAACCCTGCTAGGTTTCAGTACATATATTTGACGATTTAAATGAATCCATCAAAACTATAGTGTATAAAGTCCCTGTAAAGTATTAGAAGATTTAAGAACATCAACCAATGTGACTTTAAAGTTCTTCTTCACATTGCTTGATGGGAGGAAAACTATTTGAACCATCAATCTGTAGTCATGGTCATTTATTGACACTCAACCAACTATTCAGTAGCTAAACATCTACCTAGCCCAATTTGTAAAACTTACCTCCCTGTGGTCTAAATTTCCCCACTGCCAAGTGAAGGTATTTCTTTAGATCAATCTGTGTTGGAGGCCTGGGTGTAATGTGGGGCTAAGGGCATGATATATATTTGAACTGATTGGATTCTTTGTGACAAGTAAAAGATCCAATTTGCTGCACTATAGTTCATCGTATTCCTCTATGCACTGTCTGCTGTAATATGGTCGATGGGATATCCATTATCCACCAAGTGTGTCCCATCTGCCAGACTATCAGCCTAGGCCTATAACCTAAGTTTGGACTTAGGGTAGTAGAATGGAAGAGGGAGTTGGAGAAGAGCAGGGCTATTGGAATTAAAAGTTCACATAACATGCTACAGCTGCACTGCCATGAAAAGATGCTGGAGCATAACCAGAATCCTCCAGCATTGCTCAGTTATGTTACATAGTCAAGTATTAATTGTGCAGCATACATATTTATATGTCTTGTTCATTAATGGCAGGTAAGATAATCTAAAGTTTTCAACACATAAATTATGTGTTCTGTTTCACTATGAAATTAAAGCCTTTCCAAAAACCACGTTTTCTTTTCTGTCTTTTTGTTATACGTTGGTGCTCTGAATTAAAATGATCCCTTGCAGTCAGTGCTATGATTGATTACCTAGCTGTGAATTTATGCATGGGTGGAAAAAACTTAGCCTAGGTTGCATGTGACTCACTAGTACCACTACCAATATCACCAGTTATGACATCCAATAAAATTCCAATGGCCCTAAGAGAACAGCAATGTCCTGCTACTGTACTGTGCCACTATAGACAGTGTAAGCACTTGTTTGAACTGAGCATCACAATTTGTGTTTTGATATTTGATTCTTCTCTTACGTTCTTGATACACCTACTCCTGCTGGTGGTGACAGGCAGAAACCAGCACTGGCTCATTCAGCCACATGGCAGGTGATAGCCTCGTGGGTGTGGCAGCAAAGGTTGAAGGCAGTGACTGCAGAATATCATTGGCTGGTGGTCCTGTAACTTGAGGGGCAGGAGATACAGGCCTAGGTCCAACAACAAGTATGTGCCTCAGGCTGCCAGCCACGCAGTCCTCCACCTCAGCCATGCCATTACCTGCAGCCGGGGTCCTCTACTTTCACATGTACCACCACCTCAGAGGTAACATACTGCCTCCTCCACCACATCCTGCAGAGGCTGGTGCACCTCACTCATGCTATGGCACTGCTCCGGCAAGGGCAGCAGGACTTGGCCCATGAGCTTGATGCACTTAAGACCCTTTTTGATTGCTTTTTGTTTTGGTGGGAGGGCTTGATGTGGGTGGAGAGGGTAGGGGCAGAAATTTGGGGAATGGGGTTTTTGAGTTTGGACTAACTTTTCTTTGACATTTTGACTTGGGGAGGGGGTGTGCCTGTTATGGGTGGAGAGGGTGTCTTTTAAAAATAAGTGTGTTTTACTTCTTTTCTTTGTCATCATTCATTATCTTTCTTTCTATTGCTGATTGACATAGTATAATTTATTGCAGCATTATTGAGTGTTCAGTTGACAAGAGAGTTTGACAAGGAGATACCCTCTGAAATTGTTTATCAAATTGTCACACATTATTTATGCATCAACTTTTCCCCCTAAACATTCCCTCCTTGAATTCCTTTGCCATGTATTAGTCTTCAATAGGTTACTTACTTCTTCCTGCAGTACAGTTATACCCGGCCACCATAAAGGCACTGTCAGGGAACAGAAAACTGTTTAATTTAAATCTGTTCTAATTATTGAGGTTTTGCAGCACCCAGACACCAATCGATTATACTGGGTAGTAGTCGTTAGTGTATTAACTGGCCTTGTCCTATCACCTGTAACTATTTGCCCAGGTGGGGTCTGCCAACGTAGACAAAAATGTAATTTATCTCTTCTTACAAAGAACAAATTAACTACAAAGTTAACAAGTTCTTCTAGATCTTTCTTATCTGAATTGATTAGTTGATGGTACCTTTCAAAAATCTTCCCAAACCTTATTGCAAGGTTTCCCAAAAGAGCCTTCTTATTAATGATGGTGATATTAGTGCTTGCTTCTCATGCTACCAGGAAATGCATCACAAAGTGAGGTGCCACTCCCATCTATTCTTTGAGGTGGACGCCAACTGTTGGATTCTTCTGAAAGATTATTTATTCATCACAGGCAGCTCTACACTAAAAGAAAACTAAGAGTTAGTGGGCTTTTGTCGAAAACCAAGACCAGACCACCATGACAAAAAACTCTGGGACTAGTGTGTCCTACCGTGGGACACTGTAACAGAGTCAGACATTGTTTTGATTCTTCTACACTATGATGATGTGTTAATATGTTATCTCTTTCATGCGTAGGTGGTTAAGTGGGGCTGGTGTGGGCTATTATATTGTTCAGGGAATAGATACCACAGTGAATTGGTGTCACTTTCACCACATCAACCCCACCAAGTGTGTGATCCATTTATGTGTAAATTAAGTCACACATCAATAAATCAGACAGCCTGGGGAAGAAGCGTTATGGGATTGATGAATGGATGGGAACGCATTTGCATAATGAAACTTAAAGGGTCCCCCCGAAAAGCACCCATAGGGGGCCACCTCCCCCCAAGACCCAGTCAGGGGTCTGCTGCCCGTGTACAGTGTACTGTGCTGAGGTGGCCCCCCTGGAGCTCGGGACCCCAACACACTACAGGGGCTGCAGGGGCCTTTGCTGCGCCACTGGGAAGGGGAAGTTGGGGAAAAGGGTGGCAAAGACAAAGACTACCCAACAGCAATATTCATCAAGTCAATGAACAGCACATCATCAAATCTTTTGTGGAAGGAAATGAAGAACACAGTTTAATTAAATGCTTTGCAAACAGACCTTGAGCCTCAAAGACCAATGCTATTTTAATATATCTAATTGTTCTGTCAGTGACACAAATCTAGAAATTATGACTGTTAAAAGAAAAATTATACTGTATATAAATGCCAAATTTAGCAGTGAAACTGCATTCTTCTTGGGATGTCCATCGTGGGTGCCTTGCTGAACCAGGCCAGTAAGGTAAACACTAAGCAGAAGTATTGTGCAGCTTTTGCCTTTAATATAGAAGAAGAGAAGGCCTGTGGATTGTCAAGCAGTAGCGACAATGTGGAGCTAAGGAGAAGCCAGAACAGATGGTAAGCGTCATGAGTAGTGGACCAAGAGGCACAGCAAGAGCATAAGCTGCTGCAATCATTGATGCTGACTCATGTGTGAATAAGTGAGACCATTTTTACAACCAATCCCAAACAAGTAGCTGCATTCACCTGGCTGATCAGTCTAACAACTGCCATAATGTTTAGCCAAGTGCATCCAGCTTGTGATGATGTAACTGACATCCACATGTCTGCCTCCTGTTACAGCCTTTCTTCAACCACATAATAGAGAATTTTGGCATTTGAGCCAGCACACTACTCCACATGTTCCAAATGAAGGCACCTCTCTCCAGTCTACAGTGCTGAGTAGGCCTCTTAGAGTCATCATCATGTTGGCTTCTCTTTGAAGTATATGCCTTCCTTCTGGTTGTTGAGGTAGCTCCACTCTGAGTCCTGACTCAGACTCTGAGTAACAAATCAGCCCGACTCCTGACCCAAATGAGATTGAGAGAGATAGACCTGTAGTGCACTGCTGTTGATGAACAAGAAGAGCAAAAGTATTTGAACAATTTGTGTAGATTTCTATTGGTTAACTAAACTGACTGGTCTGGTCTCTGAAGAACCAAATAAAGCACAGCAAAGACTGGACCATGCAAGTAAATTTAGCTAAGTGTGAAATGACCAATCATTTTCAGGCAAAATCACCTATCAGTCCTCAAACACTGCAAATCATCAAAATCAAGTTTTCAAATTAGTTGAACAACCTCACTATCGCCACCACATGAATTATCAACACCCACACTCACTCAATACTATATCACTAATTGGTACAATAGTCACCTGTTCCACCTGTGGCACAGTGGTAGGTACACAACCATAATAGTATATCATCTATTTTCCCAGGGAAGTATCACATTGCCAGTGTTGTAAATTAATGATCTTTCCTGGGGAATTCCTGCTTGCGAATGAAGAACAAAAGAATAAACATGCGATGGAGGCAGGCAGTGTCTCCAATATCCTTGAGGTGAATGGGGAGGTTTCTTCACTTCATACTGCTCCAAGTCCAATCAGGCCATTCATGTGAATAAATGATGGGGCTGCATAAGTCATACGCAAAATAGTAATGTTCCTTTAGCTATGTCCATTTTTTTTTGCAAAGCAGTTTGATGATAATCTGAAGGTTATTTGGAGGTCCACTGAATCAGGGAATTTGAGTTCATCCTCTAACTCAGGGGTTCTCCCAGACGTTGGTCAGCTAATGCACTTGAGTCTGACCAGTTGCCCTTATCCACCTCCTGTGCTATTTTGGTACAGTGTAATCTTGAGGTATAAAGTGTTGATTCATTTTAATCATTATCAATCTCTGTGTTTTGAGGTGAAAGACTGGTCCTTCTGACTATGCCAATTGTGCCAGCTGCACTGAACACATGCTCAGCAGACACATTGGCTACCAGGCAAGTTAGATGCTTTATTGCCTTCCTGCTGAGATCTGGCTGTTGGCATATCTTTCCTTACTAACAGACCAATGGGCTTTGATCCCCGTAGACCTCTTTTCGGTCATTCAGATAGTAATGGACCATCCTCTGAATGGCCATTCGTGCTGCTGCCTGCTCAACCTGTTTTGCCTTTGCCTGTCGGTGACTTAAGCTCTGCCATATCAAACCTTGCTATTGCAGAGCTTTGGGTCTGATTATTCTGTTGCTGGTGTTGTGGTTGCCGGTATTGCTTTTGATGACATTGGCTGCTGTGAGACAACAGCACTGCCCTCTCTGGAGTTTGAAGGCTGTATGCCAAAACTTCTACCCAGTACTATAGCTTCCAGCCATTGCTCTTCCAACTCTCTTGCTTGCTCAACAATCCACCTCTTGTATAGTGAAACATCCCTTTCTGAAAAAGGAATAAAATGCATTGTATGAAGGCTTTAACTGGTATTCTATTAGCATGCTAACTGATCCTCAACTGCTTCCAGGCTTTCAAAGACTCTCTGAAGAGAGAACTGATTCCTCTGCAGGTGGTCAGTATGTTACTGACTATGGGGGTCATTATGAACACGGCAGAAACAACCGCCGTATTCATGCTGGCGGTCAAAATACTGACCCCCAGCGACCCCAGAATCCCGCCGGCCAGATTATGAACCTTTCTGAGAGCCGGTGGACGGAAACCTTGTTTCTCCCCGCCAGCTCACAGAAAGGCTCGGCCGGGACATTGACGGTGGCTTTACATGGCAGGTGCAGTGACCTGCGTGACGGGGCTCTGCACCGCGGGTCCCTGCACTGCCCTTGCAAAGTGCATGGGCAGTGCAGGGGCCCCCAGAGGTGCCCCAGGGCACCCCCTCTGCCAGCCTTTTCCTGGTGGGGTACCCCACCAGGAAAAGGCTGGCGGGTAATGAAACATTATCCGCAGGGTAGCGCCGCTACCCTAGCGGATTGTGTTTCATCCGGCCGCCAGGCAGGCTGACGGCAGGAGCCTGGCGGTGGGTGACGGCTGCCGCTGGCGGCCGTCACCATGTTCATTACATGTCGGTTTGGCCCGCGATGCCGGCTGCCGGCTTCAGCCACCACTGCCGGCATGGCGGGCCGAACCGCCATGTTAAAAATTTGAGAAAATCCTTCACAATCAGGTTGGCAAAATGCACCAAAAACAGGACCCTGAAATATCCACAATCTACCATGGCCTTGACTATATTACTGCCATTGTCCATGGCAACAAATAAAATTCTGGCACTACTGACGCAGACAAAAAAATCCTAAAAATCCTACAAATGCTGGTGTGTGCCTATGGCAGGCGGGGTGCAGGTGAAAATGACATAGGTGGTCATTATGACATTGGTGGTAAGTGATAAAGTGGGGGAAATACTGCCAACAGGCTGGTGGTAATTACCACCAAATTAAGACCATAGGGGTGATAACTCTCATAGGCAGCCAATGTACCACACTCTCCGCCAGGGCGTTAACACCACGCACCACGGCGGTAACCATCAACAGCCAGGCGGAAGACAAGGTACCACCCACCATATCATGAAACTGCAATCCTCCACGATTTCCAGGGCAGAACCAACGTCATCAAAAGCCTGGCAGAAACACTGCACAGAAGAGCAAAGACTCACCATCAGAGACACAAAGAAGAAAAACGCCGCCATGGAACCGGAACTGCAAGTCTTTACAATGCTCTTCTACGCCTTGCTCCACCTGGAACACCAACGCCAACGAAGATGCCGATGGTGAGTACAGCCGCCTTGCACACAAGGGAGGGAGGGAGGAAAAGGAGAGTGACACATACACGCACAACACACACCAGACACACACACCATACACATAACCAGCTGCAGACAAAAAACAATGCCGCAAGACACAGGACAAGAGTTCCGAAGTACCGAAAATATATATATGCAGGGCAAAAGCAACCTTATGAAGCAACTGGAATACAAAGAGATATGTACAGTTGTCCACAAAGGGCCATGCCCAGTCCAAAGTACTAAGGGCTCACATTGCCACAGGGACCAGTCCAAGGCCCACCTTGTTTCCTGACAACCTCCGTGCAGAACTTCCACCTCAGGGGACGGGGGGCACCTTAGCTGAAGTCGGGAACTTGCCCACTGGTTCTGGAGGGTGCTCCATGCCCATTTCCCAATGCTGGGGAGTGCAAGGTCACAGTCTCTGAGGTGGGGGACTTGGCCACTGGTTCTGGAGGGGTCTCCATGCCTATTTCCCAATGCTGGGGAGTGCAAGATCACAGCCTCTGAGGTGGGAGACATGCCCACTGGTTCTGGAGGGGGCTCCATGCCCATTTCCCAATGCTGGGGAGTGCAAGGTCACAGTCTCTGAGGTGGGGGACTTGCCCAGTGGTTCTGGAGGGGGTTCCTTGTACAGTAGTTCCTGGAGGTTGGCCTACATGTCTGCTGCTGAAGGTGAGGGCTGCACCATCTCAGCTGGAGGTGAGGGCTCCATGACCACTGGTGGTGGTGGTGGTACCCTGCCAGCCTCTGCTGGAGGTGAGGGCCTCAGTGTCTCAGTTGGTGAAGGTGCCTCCTGGGCAGCCTCTGCAGGAGGTGAGGGCTACTGTGTCTCAGCTGGGGAAGGTGCCTCCTGGGAAGCCTCTGCTGGAGGCAAGGGCTGCTGTGTCTCAGCAGAGGATGAGGGCCATGTGCCCACTGGTGGTGGTGGTGTAGGTACCCTGCCAGCCTCTGCAGGAGGTGTGGGTTGCTGTTTCTCAGCAGGGAAAGGGCAGCATCTGTTGGAGGCAGAGGCTGCTGTGTCTCAGCTGGAGGTGAGGGCTTTTTCCCTTTTATGGCAGGAGGTGAGGGCTTCTTCCCTTTCAGGGCAGGAGGTGAGGGCTTCTGCCCTTTCATGGCAGCAGGCGAGGGCTTCTTCCCTTTCCTGGCAGGAGGTGAGGGTTCCTTCCTCTTTCTGGCTGGTGGAGTGGGATCCTTTACCTTCCTGGCTGGTGGAGTGTGATCCTTACCCTTCCTGGCGATGAGCGGAGTGGGATTCTTCACTGTCTTGCATCTACAACTAGGAGTTGCCTCCACTGACCCCATGGACTGTTTGGCTGAGGTGCTGGGCTGGGTCATTGGGACCTTGCTCTTACTGGAAGGACAGGAGGAGGGAGGGGAAGTGAAGAGGTCAAGTTGGGAAAGGAAAAGCTTCTTAGGGATGGTGGAGCGGGATGAGGGAGAAGAGATGGGAGTGGAGGTTGAGGGAGTGGTTGCTGGAGGAGTACATCTGCTGGACTTGGGTGCAGGTGCATGGGTAGTATGCTGATGTGAGGTGGATGGCTGTTGGGTGTCTGAGTGCCTTTGTTTGTGTCCTTTATGAGGGGGGTCAGACAGGGTGGGAGAGGACGCAGGGGACGCGTGGATGGATTTTGTGGAGGTGTCTGCTAGTGAGGTGTGTGTGCTGCTTGGTGTGGTGATGCTAGTGGTGGCTGTTGAAGCAGTGCATGCAGGTGAGAGTGTGGATGTGACTGTGAGGGAGGTGGAGGAGGGGGAGACAGTGGAGGCAGGATGTGGTTGTGTGTGCAACTGTATGGTGTTTGCATGAGTGCTTGTGAGCTGATGTGTGGTGCCTGTGTTTGACTGTGCCACTCTTGTGTGTTGTCTTGTGTGCATGCTCATCTGTATGTGTGCATTAGATGGGTTGGGGTTGAGAAGACTGGGACTGGGAAGTGGTAGTTGGAGGAGGGATGGTAGAAAACAGAGACAATGGCTGCCATCAGAGAGGAGGCCAGAGTCTGAATCGATCTCTGTTGGGCCGCCAATCCACCATGGATGCCCTCCAGAATTGCATTTAATTGCTGCATCTGGGATGCCAGCCCCTGGATGACATTCACAATGGTTTACTGCCCTACAGAGATGGATCTCAGGAGGTCAATAGCCTCCTCACTCAGGGCAGCAGGGCTCACTGGGGCAGGACCTGAGGTGCCTTGGGCGAAAAAGAGGCCCACCTTCCTGGGTGAGCGGGCACGGGCAACTAGCTGAGAGGCTCCTGGGAGGGCGGTGCTGGTACAGGGGGTGGCAGCTGTACCTGCAGCTGAGGTGGTCACAGAGGTTTCTGCCACCACCAGGGAGCTTCCATCACAGGAGGTATCTGAGTCAGTGTTGTCACCTCTTGTCTCCACCGTGGTGCTCCCCTCGCCCTCCTTCGCACTGATTCCCTTGGCGTCCTTCTGGGTCCTGTGGGATGCAGCTCCCTCTGTCACTGGTGCCCCTTCTCCTCTGCCAGATAATGCTAATGCACACATGGACAGGATGACAGAAGAAAAAAGGGTTGGGGGAGATAGAAAGGGAACTCTGGGTCAATTACAGCACCAACAGCACAGTTGGCATACACAGCACCGTCACACACAGGAATCTGGATTGAGCACTATGCATTGCACTGGCATTGATTTGGCTAGATCCACAGCAAGATGAGGGACAAACATTGCCAACTGCACACCTTCTGGGACCCACAAAGCTGTGACTGACATGGAATTCAAACGAGCTAGGTTACCTGCATTTGCCAAACACCCATTACCCCTGAGCTGCATCATGCTGCAATGTCAGGCCTGGCAATAAGAGGCACCCACTAACTCATATGCACCACCCGGATCCGATGCCACCTACCAATTATTGCAGTAACGCCCACTGTACTCACCCCCTTGTGGCTGCTGTGATGCCCTCAAGCGCCCATCCTGCTCTGGATAGGCCACAGCCATTATGCGAGCCACCAGGAGGGTCAGGTTCCGACGGGCACTCCTTCCTCTCAGAGAGGCCATCCCCAGCTGGGCCTCTGCAGCCTTCCGTGCCCAGCGTCTCGGCAAGAGTCTCTGGCTTCTGTCTTGGTTGCAGGAGAGTCTTCTTATTTCCTGGCTGTGGTCTTGGTCTTGGTAAGAGTCTCTGGCTTCTGTCTGGGTCGCAGGGAACATTTATGGGGTGGTTCACCTTCTGCGGGGGGAAGGGTGCTGCTGGCTTGTTGGTCCTGTGGTGGAGCCTCCTGCACACTAACTGCAGCGGAAGTGGAGGGCTGGTTAATAGACTGGCTAGTGGTAAGGGCCCACTGGTGTGCTGTTGATCCCCTCATGATGTTGGCCATGTCTGCCAACACCCCTGCTATGGAGATAGTGGTGATGTTGAGGGCCTGCAAGTCCTCCCTGATCACTTGATGATGTTCCTCCGGCAGCCGCTTGTTCTCCTGCATGTTGTCACGGATTTGGCCCATCGTGTCCTGGAATTGTTGGTAGGCACCTGGGATCTTGGTTAGTGCCTCCTGGAGAGTCGGTTCCCTGGGCCTGTCCGCCCCCTGGTGCACAGCGTCCTTCCAGTGTCCCTATTCCACTGTGCCTCTGTCCCCTGAACGGTGTGCCCACTGCCACTGACCACAGGTCCTTGATTGTCTTGGGTGTGAAGTGTGGACTGGGGTCCCTGTACAGATGGGCACACTGCTGATTGACATGTCCAGGGGACAGAGGTGTGGGGACGATGGGTGGGTGCTGTGGTGTTGGATACTAATGGGGAGGCTCTCTGGTGGACTGTGAGTGGGCTGGGGTGACCGACTGTCCAGTGGTCCCTGATGGGCCAGGTTGTTTAACCAGATCCTGAAGTCCAGAGTTACTGTCATCACTGGGGCCATCTTTTGCTGGGAGGCTCGTTTGTCATGGCACCTACTCTCTGTTAAAATTGGGTGGGGCACCTGCGGTGATGTAAGTGATGTATTTTGCTTCATGCCTGTGACATATTGTACATCCCTAGCTTCCCATCTATCGTTGCTGTTGTCCTGGCACCTTGGTTTGTGTATGTTGATGTATTGTCGGATTGTTAGTTCCCCTATGCTGTGCATGCTTTAGTGATGGGTGTCCATGCAGGGCTTGGAGGGCTGTCCATGCATTGGTATTGCATGCAGGGCTGGGCATTGGGGTTAGTCATATGTATAGGTGCAGTGTGTGGGATGGAGTGGAATGATGGGATTGAGGGTGAGGGTGTGAGATGGCATGCATGTATGGCGGTTGCTAAGTAATAAATATTGACTCACCAGTGTCCAGTCCTCCAGCAACTCCAGTAAGTCTGTCAGGATGCAGTATGCCAAAACTTGCTCCTCCCGTGCTGTGAGCTTTGGGGGAGGAGATGGGGGTCCAAAGCTAGTCCTCTGTATGGCGAGCTAGTGCCTTGCTGCTACGGAATGTACCTTCCCCGTAGGTCATTCCACCTCTTCCTAATGTTTTCCCTTGTTCTTGGATGCTGTTCCATGGCGTTCACCCTGTCCACGATTCTCAACCTTAGCTCCATCTTCCTGGCAATGGATATTTGCTGTAACTATGCTCCAAACATCTGTGGCTCTACCTTGACTATTTCCTCCACCATGACCCTCAACTGCTCATCTGTGAAACGGGGGTGCCTTTGTGGGGACATGTGTGTTGTGTGGTGTGTATAAGTGTAGTAGGGTACGTGAGGGATGTATGGCTGTATGTGGTGTATGTGTCTAGTCGCAGTCGTCTTGGTGTCAGTCTGGTGGCAATATTTTGTATTCATAAAGGGTTGTGGGTGACATCGGTGACTATTTTATAGTGCTGTGGGTAGGTGGATGTGGTGTGTTTATGACTGTCAGGTGTATGTTTTTGGTATTGGCCAATGTTGTGCAGTTTAGTATTTGGGTGTCCAGTCTGAGCAAGCCGGTGTGTACCACCAATGGTTTACTGCTGTTAAATGTCCGCAGTGGTGATTTGTGGGTCATGATGTAGTGGGCATTGTTTTGCTGGTGTAACGGTATAAATGTTGGTACCAACACTTCAACACTGACCTTTGGGCTGGCAGATTTGTGTGTGTGGCAGTATTCTGTTGGATTGGTATGTGTGTGTCATAATATGGCGAACTGATATTTGCCACTGCGGCGGTATGTTGGCAGCCGTTTATGTGGCGGTCAGCGGAAGTTACCACCAATGTCATAATGAGGGCCATAGTTTTACAAACTAAGGGGGTCATTCTGACCCCGGCGGTCAGAGACCGCCGGGGCCAGGGTCGGCGGGAGCACCGCCGACAGGCCGGCGGTGCCCCGCAGGGCATTCTGACCGCGGCGGTTCGGCCGCGGTCAGATGCGGAAAACCGGCGGTCTCCCGCCGGTTTTCCGCTGCCCTTGTGAATCCTCCATGGCGGCGGGGGGATTCTGACACCCCCTACCGCCATCCTGTTCCTGGCGGGTCTCCCGCCAGGAACAGGATGGCGGTAGGGGGTGCCGCGGGGTCCCTGGGGGCCCCTGCAGTGCGCATGCCAATGGCATGGGCACTGCAGGGGCCCCCGTAAGAGGGCCCCACTTTGTATTTCAGTGTCTGCTATGCAGACACTGAAATACGCGACGGGTGCCACTGCACCCGTCGCACCTTCCCACTCCGCTGGCTCAATTCTGAGCCGACGTCCTCGTGGGAAGGATGATTTGCACTGGGCTGGCGGGCGGCCTTTTGGCGGTCGCCCGCCAGCCCAGGGCAAATCCCAAAATACCCTCAGCGGTCTTTTGACCGCGGAGCGGTATTTTGGTGGGGGAACTCTGGCGGGCGGCCTCCGCCGCCCGCCAGGGTGAGAATCACCCCCTAAATGCTGATGTGTGTATATAGCCTAAGAAAAAAAGAAACTAAGGCAGGCAAGGGGTCAAGGGAAGATGCTCAAAAATTCTAATTGTTAGTGTATCACTAGGTATTATAAGAAATCATTTGGGAGGCAAGAAGGAGTAGGGAAAAATAGAAGAAAAAAATATATAATATAAGCACTGTACATATATATACTAAAATCATCCTTGAGCACATTAAACTAATATCAGGTAATCAACCTCTTCTGTCAGTGTCCCTAGAAAATGGCCATGAAAATTGAAAAAATAAGGAATAATTGTAATTGTAATTGTATTTATATATCGCTTACTACCCTTAACAAGGCATCAAAGTGCTTTTTGGGGAGAAGCTTGTTATTCCGCAACTCAAAAGGATTAATGGTTGATTAGTATAGGGATTTATGAGTCCAGTATTAGTATTACTATAGGGTGGTATGAATTAATTTGAGCGGAGGACTTTTGAGTCTGTTAGTTGGTTTGAATAGAATGATGGAGGGATAGAGGAGTGAAGAATACAGAAGTGTTAATTTGTAGAACATAGAAGTAAGATGAGGTTTGGAATGAGTAAATGAGAGGTAAATGGTGGAATAGTCTGTAGAAAGGGATTAGGGAGATCATAGTTGTTAAATTGGGGTTTGGGATGAGTCAAAGGAGAGATAAATTAAGGAGAATTTTGTAAGGTTGTTTGGGAGATCATAGTCGTAAATTGAGGGTGGATGAGCCAGGAGGGGTAGAATAGGGAAGAGTCTGGAAAGGGGTGTTTGGAGATTATAGTAGTAGAATGGGTTTGGGATGAGTCAGAGAGTCGAGATAGAGGATAGATTGATAGAGGTATATGGTGATGGTCAGATAGAGTAAAGCTTTTGAGAGAGTAGAATGTTTTCCTTTTCTCTTGTATTGCAGTATTAGAGTAGCAAATATATAGATACATGATTACATAATCAAGGGAATAAATGTATAAGGAATATAATATATTGAGATTTAGAGGTGTATTGTATAAACAAAGGCTTTCAAGAGTTACAGAAATTGATGTTAATTTATTTGTATACTTTCATAACATTAATGTATATTTCCTAACTATTTCAAAAGTAAAATGGTAGATAAATAGTTATGATGATATTTTACTATTGTGATAGATAAAATAAAAACAGAGGCCCTCATTACAACCCTGGTGGTCGGTGGTAAAGCGGCGGTAAAACCGCCAACAGGCCGGCGGTAAAAAAAAATTAATTATGACCATGGTGGTCACCGCCAACAGACAGGCGGAAGACAATGTACCGCCCACACTATTATGACAGCCCAATCCGGCACCTTTTCTGGGGCGGATTCAGCGTGAACAAAAACACGGCGGAAACAGGACTTGGAAGGGAAAACACTCACCACTCCACAACCCACGAGGAACCAGGACGCCATGGCGCCTGAACTCCAAATACTCCCGGCGATAGTCTTCCTGCTCCTCTACCAGGAGCACGACCGACAAAGGCGATGACCACGGTGAGTACTGCACCTACAACACAGGGGAGGGGGAGGGAAAAGAGAGTGACACACACACGCAACATGCAACACCCCCACCCCCACCCTTACCCACAACAACAGACACACACCAATACATGCTGAAACATTACATTTACACCCCCAACACCCCCCTGGAAGAACGCAATGACAAAATGAATTGATTGTAACCGTTGTAATCAATAAACATCCATTAGTTCAAAATGTATATACACTATAAACAAATATGTACACCAAGAATTCAAGTCCAGGTACTGCACCTATATAGTCCGTGGACCATTGGGCCCAAAATGCATGGGCGAGGCCCACACTAGATACCTGATTGAAACAGAGAGAACACTGCAGGGGCATCAGATCGAAATAAAACAGGCACATCAGGGGGATCGGAAGGGGGGGCACTTCAGCCAGATGAGTGCACGACGGCAGCTCCACGAGGGGGCTCCATGCCCATTGATGTATCCTGGGGAGTGCAAAGCCACAGTCTCTCAAGTCTCTCCAGTGGGTGGTTTGCCCACTGCTTTATCCTGGGGAGTGCAAAGCCACAGTCTCTCAAGTCTCTCCAGTGGGTGGTTTGCCCACTGCTTTATCCTGAGGAGTGCAAAGCCACAGTCCCTCAAGTCTCTCCAGTGGGTAGTTTGCCCACTGCTTTATCCTGGGGAGTGCAAAGCCATTCTCTCAAGTCTCTCCAGTGGGTGGGTTGCCCAATGCTTTATCCTGGGGAGTGCAGAGCCACAGTCTCTCAAGTGGATAACAGTCTCCCAGAGTGCGTCATCCTGCCAAGGACTGAGGTAGTGGATGTATCTCTCCACTGGTTCTCGAGGGGGCTTGGTGCCCAGAGTGCTTCATCCTGCCAAGGACTGAGGTAGTGGATGAGATTCTCCACTGGTTCTGGAGGGGGCTTTGTGCCCAGAGTGCTTCATCCTGCCAAGGACTGAGGTAGTGGATGAGATTCTCCACTGTTTCTGGAGGGGGCTTTGTGCCTAGATTGCTTCATCCTGCCAAGAACTGAGGTAGTGGATGTGACAGTCCACTGACGGTGGGGCAACATGGAAGCTGCCCAGGCCCCTGGAACTGACCACCAGCCAAGCACGGATGACCACTGGGGATGGCAGCCATGTGTGCGGTGTTGCCACTGGCTCACATTGTCGCGGGTCCGCTGGCGGGGCTGGCGGCGGTGTCATTAGCGGCGGTGCTTGCGGCGGTCATTGTGGCGGCGGTGCTGGTAGCGGCTTCACTGACTGCGGTGCTGGTGGCTGGCTCACTGACTGCCATGCTGGTGGCTGGCTCACTGACTGCTGTGCTGGTGGCTTGCTCACTGACTGCCGTGCTGGTGGCTGGCTCACTGACCGTGGTGCTGGCGGCGGTGTCAGTAGCGGCGGGCTGGTGGCAGGCTCACTGACCGCGGTGCTGGCAGCTGTGTCAGTAGCGGTGGTGCTGGTGGCAGGCTCACTGACTGCGGTGCTGGTGAAGTCTGAGGAACTGGGGATTGGGTCTGGGTGGAGGAAGTTGGAGGGGGGATGCTTGACACAGGGACAATGGCTGCCATCAGTGCAGAGGCCAGAGCCTGAAATGCTCGCTGTTGGACTGCTTGGCCAGAATGAATGCCCTCCAGGTATGCATTTGTCTGTTGCAACTGCCTCTCTACACCCTGGATGGCATTCAGAATGGTAGACTGCCCAACAGTGAGGGATCTCAGGAGGTCAATCGCCTCCTCACTGAGGGCAGCAGGGCTGAATGGGGCAGGGCCTGAGGTGCCTGGGGCGAAGGAGATGCCCACCCTCCTGGGTGAGCGGCCATGGGACGCATGCTGAGGGGGTGCTGGGAGGGTGGTGCTGGATAGGGGGGGTGGCGGCTATACCTGTAGATGTGGTGGGCACAGAGGGGCCTGCCACTGCAAGGGAGCTCCCATCAGAGGAGGAGTCGGTGTCGCTGGTCTCAGCTCCTGTCTACGCCGTGGAGCTCCCCTCACCCTCCGTCCCACTTTTGAATTCAGACTCCGTTGTCTGGCCCTCCAGGGCCATGTGGGATGCAGCTCCCTCCTGCTCCGGTGGCACAGCTCCCCCGCCTGATGATGCTAATGCACACAAGAACAGGGAGAGCACAAAAATGGGGGGGGGAGAAAGAAGAAAGACATGTTCAGTGCATACAATCCCACTACTGTCGGCGGACCCTACAGATATAGCAGCCCTCTGCACTACACCATGCACTTAGAGTTCCCTAATTAATCACAGGGACTGGTGGAGATGGGGTGCCACTTAGCCTGCCTCACAAAGGGTCCTTGCCTACAAAGCTCGTCCTAGCCTTGGGGAACCCACTGCCCACCTCACCCACCCAGACACCTCCAATGCGCGCAGAGTCAGCTGAATGAGAGTGTACTCACCCCCTTGCGTCTGCTGTGATGCCCTCAAGCGCCCATCCAACTCCCAATACGCCAATTCCAGGATCCGGAACATCAGGGGGGTCATGGTGCGACGGGCACCCCTCCCATGTTGGGAGGCCATCCCCAGCTGGGCCTCTGCCGTCTTCTTGCTCCAGCAGCGAAGGTCCTCCCATCTTTTTTGGCAGTGGGTGCTCCGTCTGAGGTGGACCCCTAGGGTCTGGACGTCCTTGGCGATGGCACGCCAAATATCCTTCTTCTGGTGGGCGCTGACTTAGAGGAATAGTACAGGGGAAAATGTAAAACTTTTACTGTCTGCACCTTCACAGTCATTGTCCCACGTTCCCACCCTTGTCCTGGTGCACATACACTCACCGTCCGATCATGCAGGCCTCATTCCCCCCCGTATCCTCCATCCACACCACTCCAAACAGGCATTGCCCATACAGCATGTTCACAGTGTACTCACTTGTTTGTATGGAGTACCGTAGAGTAGCGTGTACTGGGGGAGGACCCCATCCACTAGTTTCTCCAACTCCTCCGATGTGAAGGCAGGGGCCCTTTCCCCAGACACATGAGCCATCGTCGCTTCCAGACTGAGGTCACAGCAGCACTTGCAGTGTAGGTCCTCTCCTATCGAAGATCAGGTATCAAGTGAGTGAACAGAGAGAAAATGGCAGTCACGTCCGCGGCGGTACGTACCGTCACCGACGGCGTACATCGTCATTGGCTCCTGGAACCCATAGGGCCCAATGTTAACCAACGACGGTGTACACCAACAACGGTGTACAACGCCAGCGCAGTTACCTCATATCCCCTTGTCCCATAATACAGGTCAGGCAGCCACCATTTCAGGGGGCCACATGGCAAAAAAAATGTATGCGTCACACATATATAGGCCTTGCATATACACAGAGACAGGCACATCGCGTATTGAGAAATGTGTGCAATAAAATTATTGTCTTACTACCTCAGTGTTGGCTGACTCTGTGCTCGCTGTTCTCCTCCATAGGGCACGTTCGCCGGGGCAGGTGAGGAGATGGCGGCATCCTCCAGTGTACAGACCGCTGGTGGACCTGTCGACAATGTAAGAGAGACATGTAATAGTCACCTACAGACTTCATCGTGCCACAATCCATGAACTGTGTGTCCAGTTGGAGCCAGACCTGATGTCAGCTATTCGCCATCCCACAGGAATCCCCCCTCTAGTGCAGGTCCTGTCTGTACTCCATTTCCTGGCAAGTGGGTCTTTTCAAACAACAGTGGCCATAGCATCAGGGATGTCTCAGCGTACGTTCTCTAACGTGTTGTCCAAAGTGTTGTCTGCCCTGCTGAAACACATGCGCAGCTACATCGTGTTCCCTCAGGTGGAGGATTTGCCTACAGTGAAAGCTGACTTCTATGCTCTGGGACATATCCCCAACATCATAGGTGCCATTGATGGGACACATGTGGCCTTGGTACCCCCCGCAGGAGTGAACAGGTGTACAGAAATAGGAAGAGCTACCATTCAATGAATGTGCAGATGGTGTGTTTGGCCGACCAGTACATCTCCCATGTGAAAGCCAAGTTTCCAGGCTCAGTGCATGACGCTTACATTTTGAGGAATAGCAGTATCCCTTATGTGATGGGGCAACTCCAGAGGCAAAGTGTGTGGCTAATAGGTGAGGACAAGGACCATATACCCTGTGAATTGTTGTCTGGGTCTGGGGTTGTCCCTAAGGGTTAGTGTGTTGTTTAACAGTTGTCCCTCGACATTTGCAGGTGACTCTGGGTACCCCAACCTGTCATGGCTACTGACCCCAGTGAGAAATCCCAGGACAAGGGCAGAGGAATGCTACAATGAGGCACATGGGTGAACTAGGAGGATTATTGAAAGAACCTTCGGCCTCCTCAATGCCTGGTTACGGTGCCTCCATTTGACAGGTGGTTCTCTGTACTACTCACCAAAGAAGGTGTGCCATATCATCGTGGCCTGCTGTATGCTGCACAACTTGGCTTTGCAACGCCAGGTGCCTTTTCTGCAGGAGGATGGTCCAGAAGGAGGTCTTGTGGCAGCTGTGGACCTGTGGACAGTGAAGAAGAGGAGGCAGAAGAAGAGGACATAGACAACAGAAACAACGTGATCCAGCAATACTTCCAGTGAGACACAGGTAAGAAGACAGCACTGCCTCCCCCATCTGAGAAAATTGTTAGACCTATCATCTGTCTGTCACTTTCACCCAGTGTATGGACCCTGACCTGTCACTTTGCCTTTCCATTTCACAGATGTGGGTCCCACTGTGTGACCTCTGCTATGTTACCTCATGGACTAGAGCTGTGTGACATAGGTATGTTGACAATAGAATGGACATTGCTGTTTTCCTCAGTTATTGCAAATACACATTTGTGAAAGCACAGACTGACTCCAGATTGTTTTGTGATTCAAGGGTGTTTATTTAAGTGCTAAATAGTGGAGGGGGTTGTAAAATGGTCAGGGGTGATGGTGGAGGAATGTCCATGGCAGAGTCCAGTTATTAGTCTCACAGGTGCATTGTCCAAAGGGGCATAGGAAGTGGAGCTAGGACAGTTTAAGGATGGACAGGGTGACAAAGTGGGACAGAAGCATGACATTCAGGGTGGTCCCATTTCTTGGCGGGGGTCTTGCCATTGTTCTCTGTCTTTGTCCTGGATCTCAGGGACCATTTGCGGGGTGGTTCTCCATCTGCAGGGGGTGGGGTGCTGGTGTCATGGTCCTGTGGCTGTGCCTCCTGTCCACTAGCGCCGGCAGAGGTTGTGGGCAGCTCATCGTCCAGGCTAGTGTCAGGGGCCCCTTGTTGTGCCACAGTGTCCCTCCTGGTGTTCACAAGGTCCTTCAACACCCCTACAATGGTGCCCAGGGTGGTATTGATGGACTTGAGTTCCTCCCTGAACCCCAAATACTGTTCCTTCTGCAGCCGCTGGGTCTCCTCAAACTTGGCCAGTACCGTTGCCAACGTCTCCTGGGAATGATGGTACGCTCCCATGATGTTGGAGAGGGCCTCGTGGAGAGTGGGTTCCCTGGGCCTGTCCTCCCCCTGTCACACAGCAGACCTCCCAGTTCCCTGGTTTTCCTGGGCCTCTGTCCCCTGAACCGTGTGCCCACTGCCACTGCCCCCAGGTCCCTGCTGTTCTTGGGTTTGTGGGTTTGCCTGGGTTCCCTGTAGTTGTGGACACACTGCTGCTTGACTTTTCCTGGGGACAGAGGTATGGGCCCGCTGGGTGGGTGCTGTGCTGGTGTTTCCTGAGGGGGGAGGCTCTGTGATGGCCTGTGACTGTGTCAGGGGAACCGACTGTCCCGAGGTCCCAGATGGGCTGGGCTGGTCATCTAGATCCAGTTGGACAGAGCTGCTGTCATCACTGTGGGCTTCTTCTGTGGGGGGGGGTGGACATGTCTGGAACCTCCTGTCCAGTGACATTGGGTAGGGGTCCTGCAGGGGTGTAAAGGCATGATTATTGCATCTGTGTGTGCTATGGTGTGCAATGGGTGGGTGACCCTATACCCCAGTGCTTAAATTCTTGTGTAGGACCTCATGTGATAATTGTTTTGGGGTCTGTGCTTCGGTGTTGCATGCAGGGCTTGGTGTTGGGATAGATGGTTTGTGATGATAGGACATATGTGAGGAGTTGGAGTGATGAGGGTGAGGGCGAGGGTGGGGGTATGTGTTGGCATGCAGGTAGGGTGGGGGATATGGTAGTTAAAGATTTGACTTACCAGAGTCCATTCCTCCTGCTACTCCTGCGAGGCCCTCAGGATGCAGTATAGCCAAGACCTGCTCCTTCCATGTTGTTAGTTGTGGGGGAGGAGGTAGGGGCCCGCAACCAGTCCTCTGCACTGCAATGTTGTGTCTTGAGACCACGGAACACACCTTCCCCCGTAGGTCGTTCCACCGCTTCCTGATTTCATCCCTTGTTCTTGGATGCTGTCCCACTGCGTTGACCCTGTCCACGATTCTGCGCCATAGCTCCATCTTCCTAGCTATGGAGGTGTGCTGCACCTGTGATCCGAATAGCTGTGGCTCTACCCGGATGATTTCCTCCACCATGACCCTGAGCTCCTCCTCAGAAAACCTGGGGTGTCTTTGCGGTACCATAGGTGGTGTGGATGATGTGTGAGGTGGTGTCTGTTGTGATGTATGAGGTGATGTTTTGGGGTGTGTGGTGTTTTTTGCATGGATGTGTATGAGTGATGGCGTTGTGTGCCTCTGTATGCTGGTGTGGTCTTTGCTTTTCTGTCTCAAAGCTTCTTCCAAATTTTTCATTGTAAGCGTTTGTGGGTAATGTGGGTGTGTGTTTTATATTGTATTGGGGGTGTGGGAGTGGTGTGTGTACGTGTATCAGGTGTGTTTATTTTGAATTGTCCATGGTGGTTGTGTTTTGTAAATGTGTGTGTATTTTGAGCGTGGTGGTGTGTACCGCCAATGGTTTACCGCGGTTGAAAGACTGCCTCGTGGATTCGTGGGTCATGATAGTGTGGACGTATTCCTGTTGGCGTGACGATGGAGGTTTTGTTATCGCCAGTTCATCACTGACCTTTGGTGTGGTGAACTTGTGTCGGTGTCTGGATTTTGGCGGATTCTGAGCTGTGGGTCGTAATAGCTGTAGTGGATTTCCGCGGCCACGGCGGTGTGTTGGCGGTCTTCTGCGCGGCGGGATGCAGGATTTACCGCATCTTTGTTGTAATGAGGGCCAGAGACTCATAAGCATCTAATTAAGCAACTTATATAGAAACTATGCAATGACCTATGAACATGCCAAGTGTAGAATAATATACACATATGTATCTATACATAAAAACATACAAATAATATATACACACATGCATACAAATATACATACAAATACATTCATATATACATTTAATTGAAGTAAAATTTGCATTTGTTAAACAGACCTAAAGAGTATGTATGTGGTTTAAGATAAAAAAGTTATTTTACGTGTTTGTACAAAGAAATACACATATCTAGATATATACACATAATCAAATGATACTATGTTTACATACACAGGCATATGCAGACAATTGCTGTTTGAGTATGGTGGTTATGTAGGAAAGAGACAACTCTTGAGTAGTCTAAAGATAAGATAGTTATCCATGGATCTTATATATGGGGTAATTAATTCTATAGTTTGGTCACTTGAACAGAGAAAGATGTACCACCTATTGTGTTTTTTGTGTATGGTGGTGTTTTGATGTGGAGTGCCAATCTTGAGCGGAGTTTTCTTTGTGGAATGTATTGGTGATTTTATTTCTGATGAAAAGCAGTCCTGTTCCATTGTATGCTTTGTGGGTAATACAAAGCAGTTTGAAGGTGGATCTTCTGGCAACTGGTAACCAATGTAGGGCCCCCAAGGCACGGTAGCTGTGGACTAGTGGCTTTACATTTCTAGTGCAGGTGTCTTAATAGAGTGTTTATGTATTTTGAATAATAAGTTTATGTAGAAAATGTATTAACTTAGAAAATAATGCACGCATTTGAAAATGTGATCACAAAGAATGGCCACCAATGTTAACGAAATGTACTAATCAATTATTAAATATTATGAAATGTTGAATATATGGTAGACTAATGCAGTGATATGTCATATTAGGGTTATGAATTTAGCTTTAGCTTTATTAATTGTAGGCCTTAACTTAGCTAGTGTCTTGGCCTACTTGCCAGCCCTCATGTAAAAGCTGTATTTCTTAGCGTTTAATAAAATAGCTGACCAAGTATGTTACACTGTGAATTTCTGTTGTATTGTTTAAATGTGCTCATGATGGAAGCTTTCCGTGGGAACCGACTGCAAGGAAATGAACAATGAAGATACTGGCTAGAGTAGAGGCTGCAACAATATTGTTATCTGTCAAGCTGGATGATGAGGATATCGCAAGACGAACCAAACAACAATATGTGAACAGAGAAATATTAGAATTCATAGATTTGGGATATTAGTTTTATTGGACAGAGTGTGAACATACAATTAACTGACCAATAGTGATTTGGGGAATAGTTTTAACAGTTTTGACTTAACAAGAGTACACAGTGAGAAGACGAACATTCTGAGACACTCTGCCCTTGCCTTCATGCAGTTATTACTGCCCATTTTTCCTGACCGAAAGGTTACTACTTTCTTTTACGACTTGACTATAGACGTACTTAACTTTAATGCTTAAACACTTTGTACTTTTAAATTCTGATGCTGAAGCCTGATGCCTTGCTGATGACTGATGTCCTGAGGATGAGGACTGATTCTGCTTTGCTGATCTACCCTGAGGATAGGTAAATCCCGATTGTGATTATTATGCATATTTGCTTTGCTATAGTTAGATGTTTTCCAAATTTGTGTTACTAAATTGTTTTGCATGAAGCCCAACATACTGATGCTAATCTGATATTAGTTAAGGATTCTAACTGAATGAAATTCCGATAACAGGGAAAATGCTTAAAGAAATTCTCTGCTAAACTTCATGTATTCTATTACGTTGACCCAGTTGACTTTATTGATGATTTGCACCAGAACTTTGGAATGTGTTGTAGTTCAAGCTCTGATTAGATTACTTTCTTCCACCACTTTGGACAACCATTGTTGTTTCTGTATGTGTTTCATGTGATATTTATCTACATGACCATAGCTTTGTAAATATGGGGAAATAATCATTCTAAACTTTTACTAAAGGTGTGGTTATTTATGACTGCAAGGTCTTGATGCGTGACAATTACCGACTTAATTGATTATTGATGCTATTGTTTGCTAATGATTATTGATAATTGTGTATTGATTATTGGTTATGTACTGGAGCTATGGTAAGAACATCTTAATTGCGAGTCAAAAGGTTCATCAACCTATTTGTGCCCCCTTGTAAGTTTACTTATTAAGGTCAGACGCGCTAACAACATATAGGAGTAGTCTGGCAGCTGAGTTCTGAATGTGTTGTAGGTTTTATCATAGTAGCTATAGATGATCCATGGTAGAGGCCATTGGCGTAATACAGTTTAGATAGTACAAGAGAAATAGTAGCCTGCACCTTGAGTGGAAATCCGAGGTGGGCGAAGATGCCTACAGTTTTCATGGTGATGAAGCTTAATCTTGCTAATTTGTCCACTTGAGCATTCAATGTTAACTTGGAGTGCATGGTAATTCCAAGGTTTCTTACTTCCTTAGATAGTTTAGGAGGTGGCCCAAAATCGTCAGACCAGGAGCTGAGTGGGCCATAATTTTTTTCAATAACCACATGTGAGTATTTTTGTTTCTGAAGCATTGCGTTTGAGATGGCTCCATGTCATCCACTGATCATCGGCTCTGATGCAACTGAAGATTTGTGAGTTTGCAATGTCTTAGGGGCATTTCAGTTTAAGGAGTATTTGTGTGTCATCTGCATAGTTGTAGCATGTGAGTCGAAATTAATTGATCATTGTCGGTAATGACATCATGTAGATGTGGAAAAGCATTGGTGAGATGATTGAGACTTGAGGGACCCCTGCTTTTGCGAAGTGGGGTTTGGATGAGAAAGGGGGAGTATGGATGATATTAGTTCTGTTTTGAAGGTATGATGTGATCCAGTTGAGAGCAGTCCCCGTTGGCTGGCTTCACAAAGTCTTTGTATTAGCGTGTCATGGTCAACTCCAGCTGCTGGGTTGGCTTAATCTTGGAGAGGATTTTTAGAAATGGATTGGTGCTGAT
The DNA here is from genome assembly GCF_031143425.1 of Pleurodeles waltl. Classification (NCBI taxonomy): domain Eukaryota; kingdom Metazoa; phylum Chordata; class Amphibia; order Caudata; family Salamandridae; genus Pleurodeles; species Pleurodeles waltl. Next base: position 142,163,810 of record NC_090440.1, read on the forward strand.
GGTTTTCCTTTCTTTTAAATAGGAGTCCAATGTATCGGCCTTAGTTGTGTAATGATTTGCCAGTTTGTCTGAGAAATCCTGAGTAAAGTGTTAAGTTCTTTCCATGCATTTAGGTTTTCAAAATCCATTGATAATTTTATAAAATTAATTATTTATTTGCATTGGCATTTTGAAATCTGTCTGAGTAGTATTTTCCTTTCACTTTTTTGTTGCTTGATTGGTGTATTCTGTTAAGTTTGTGTAGCTGAAGTTTGTCTTGTGTTTGATTTGAGCCAGGTTCATTGAAGCCTTCTATTTGATGTTTTATCGTTTTTTAGTTCTGTATTTCTCCAAGGTGCTTGTTTTCTTTTGTCCTGTTTTGTTCTCTTAGAGGTATTAGAATTATGAAAGCTTCTTATAGCCATTTGTAAAGTTTTTAAACAGAACGTATTGTTTCTAGACCAGTGTTAGTTGTATTTTTAAGTGTTCAAAATTGAGGTTTTTCCGTGGTGCATAGATGGATGTATGTAAGGTGGTCTTGGGGTGTTGATGTGTGGTGTTTTATGTTGGGAAGTTACCTAATGGTGGTCTGATCATGTGACTGGTGTGATGCTTTGAACGGTAACTAGTTCTGTTTTTTGCAGAAATGACACAAAGAATGTGTCCAGGGATATGTGTGGGATTGTGTATAATCTGATGTTGGTGCAATGTGACTAGGCCAGTGATGATAGCTTTTGGATGGGACATATTAGGTGTGTCAAACCAAATGTTTAGGTACCCAAGAATGCCTAGGTTGGAGTATACTGTTAGATGGTTTGAAACTGTGTCTAGAAATATGTCTGGGAATGTAGAATTGCTAGGTGGTGGTCTGTAAAGGAGGAAGAAGTTACAGGGAGGAAGTTGGTGTAGGACTGCATCTGGTGAGCAGGGCCTCACAACCTTGTATGGAGATGTTGTTTGTTTTGCTTAGATGTATTGCTTGTTTGACTATAACAGCTAGTCCACCTTATTTTCTGCCTATACAGTTTTGTGTGATGGTTTGATAGCCTGGGCGAACGGCTTCATGCAACTATGGGGCCATTACATCTGCCAACCATGATTCAGTAATGAAGACTAAGTCAGGTTGTGTGTCAGTGAGCAGGTCGTAGATGTGGTACATGTTTTTAGAGAGTAATCAAGTATTTATGAGTAGGCAGTATAGAGATTGTCTTTTGGCGGTGGTGTGACTTTGTTTTGTAGAGGAGTTATCAGTATATTTTGAATTTGTAGCAGGTGTGTCATTAGTGTTGATATAAACTGTGTGAGGGTCACAATAGTGTTGTTTTTCTATATCATGTTCCTCGTCAAGTAGGCTTAGAAGCCATTTTGTTGGGTATGCATCTGTTGGTGGTGGAGATGGTGGTTGTGAGTGAGATGGTAAGTTGTGTTGTTTTTGTAGAGTAACCTTGTATAATAGACATGGGGATACAAAATTGTGAAGAGTGGCATGTTGTATATTTTGTTTATGTCTATTTAGAGTGAAAGGAGTATGTCTTAGGGGTGGTGGTGGAGCATGTGTGTCATATTATAAGGCTTTAAATTGTACAGTGGATGAGAGGCGGGAGTTTGAAGGTTGCTGTGTTGGGGTGTTTGTGATAGATGTTGGTGAAGAATGTGAATGTTGGAATCAAGTTGGCTTTGCTTTTGTATTATTTGTGTAGTCAGGAGGGTGTGAGTGGGTCAAAGTCGTTTGACTGTGTGTGTGATTTTGATGTGCTGGTGGGTGTGTTATGTTTTGGTTTTGAGGAGTAGTGAGAGGAGATATGTGTTTTTTAGAAGGATTTTACGTGAGTACCTGCTGGTGGGTGGTGTTTGAAAAGAATGGGGGTAGTGATATGTTTTGGAGGAGAGTGTATATTGTTATTAGGAGGGAATGTGATTGTGTTATATTTGATCACTGGAAGTGGTAATATGTGTGGGGGAATTGAGTGTAAAGAATCTATAGTTGCGTGTAATTGGCAAAAAGAGGATGGGAGTATTTGTGGATGGTGTATTGAAAGGCCAAGTTTAGGTTTTGTCATGATAAAAAGGGATCAGTTAAGAGTAAGCAGAGGATAGAGCTGGTGTTTTGTATGAATGGGGAGCGTGTGTTTGGATGCATTATAGTTTTGTATAATGTAGCTTTGTGTTGTGTTTGTGAATGTGTTAGTGGTATGGGACAGAGTTGTGTTGTGTGTGAGAATAAAGGTGCCATAGTGTTGTAGTTGGGATAGAATGGTATATAGATGTGGTTTGTGTGGTTTTGTAGTGATTGTTGAGACATTGAAATCTGTCTGAGGTTTGTTTGTGGTACATAAGTCGAAAGCCTTTGCTGATTAACCAGTAGAAATAACAACCTCAACAACCATTCACAATCACAAATGCAACAAACAATAGAAACTTATATAAGGAGCAAGTGACCTTAAGACCAGGCCCCTGTGGAAGGAAGGAGGGAGGTGTTCCTATTTTCAGATTCACCTTGGATAGGCACAATCCACATTTCCAAGCTAACAGATCCTACTTTTCAGGTTAGGGACAATTTTGAAACCACTGAAATGCTGCTTGTCATGCTCTCAAATATATGACCTTTTCACGGTAAAAACAAGTGGTGCATACACTTTCCAAGCACAGTTTAAACCACAGAGTAGATTAAGCAGTCCCCCAAGCACACTCCTGTTAGCGACTGAGGTATATGTAGCCCCTAGTTAACCCTGGGGGAGTGGGGTGTAGCTTAATGCAGCCTTTGTGGAATCTAGGAGGGAAAATTCAAGCAATCACAGGTAGAAAAAACTGCTGTTTAAAGTCACTGTGTTTGCAGAAAAACAGACAGCCAAATGTAAATAGACGTGGTTAGGGAAAAAACACTTTTTTACAAATAACAAAAATTCACAGAAAGTCTCAGATCTTACCACCTTCTAGGACTCTTGCTCACCGGGATGTTTTAGGGTGCATAGAAGCTAGGCTCACAAAATGGAGGTGGCTGTCTTGGGGTTACCTCCACATAAAGAAAACCCCAGTGGAGGTGTGGGAGGAGGGCACAGGTTGCCTGCAAGCTAGAGAGCCAATCACTATGCAGAGGCCCCTGTGGAAGGGGGAGGGAGGTGCTCCTCTATTCAGAATCACTTTGCATACTGACAGGCACAATCCACACTCCCAAGCTAGCAGATTCTACTTTTCAGGAAAGGGGCTTTTTTGAAACCACTGAAATACTGCTTGTTGCGTACTCAAGTATATCACTTTTTTCAGACCAAAAACAAGTAGTGCATAGACTTTATAAACACAGTTCAACCCAGGAAGTGCCACAGGCCTATCTAATTGGCCCATTGTAGAAACTGAAAGTGCTCCAGCCCATGAGATCCGCGCTGAGATTCACCCACCAATATGAGGAATTTTCCCATCTCTGTGTCAATCACAGATTGCTGCCAGATCTCAGAGAAGCCTCTTCAGCCCCTCCCTCAACTGTCACTCGTTAACTACACCCCCTAAAGCATTTTTTCTTTCAGAAACTTCATGTTCAGAAGCAGGTATGTGGTGCTGTATTACTAATTGTTATAAATGTTTTGAAATATTGTTCTTTTTTAGACTAATGGTGACTTTGCTTCGAGCTCCATCTTTCAATAGCCTCCAAGCAGTTGTTCGGGCCAGACTGGGTGCATTGTAGAAATTGCAGAACAACTTGGAGTGGATAACCATGATAGCCTTAGGTAGTAAGAATGGTGTGAGCATGTTTTGAAACTGTGAAGCGATTTACTGGATTGAGCTACTCATTACATTTATAGAACACTGTTGAACATGTGGAGCTGTTCATAGGCTGACATGTTGGCTGTAAAGCACTTCTGTGAATGGGAGAGGATAAGTAATGTTCAGTGGTAACTTTGCACATCCAGTTTGAGGAATGTGATGCAGCAGCACTGGGAAGGTGTTTCAAAAACTGATTTGTGTGCCGATACCTAAACCCTCTACTTGTTCAGCCTCATCCAAATTTGTCATGTGCTCATATGCTGAGGCCTCAGCAGGACCCAAAAGCAGACTATAATGTTATGCATTTGAGTCTTGCTTTGTTAGAGGGCTGGGCCTTAGACAAAGTATTCACGTGTGCACTGACCTGTTTATTTATTAGAGCTCAGCTAAGATCTGAGAGCATGCTTGCAAGAAACATGGTAAATGTTGGCTAGGTCTTATGAAGTTGGAGTTGGGGGCAAGGTGAACGAGTCTTCCTTGCTCAGTCTCACTTTGCAGAGTTTTCATTTTTCAATACCACCTCTTAGCTGGGATATTTCTCATTCAAGATCAGGGCATGAGATTCCTAGCACAAATTTACAGGTACATCTATAGTTATTTTGTAAAAATGTTTTACCTATAGATTCAAGTTATTGCCTTTAAAAAAAAATTCTTTATGACCTAAACCATGGAATTGTACTTAGATGAATGTCAGTTCTTGTCCCAATGCGCATGTGCTGCATATGTAAGTTTATCACTTATCTCAGGGCATCCATTACCAGACTGTTTAAGGTTCTAAGCAATGCTCACAAACTAATTCCAAACTGTAAATGGTGTGCAACGAAGCCTCAAATTTTCTAAGAGTACTGAAGTGCAGGAGATTGTTTAAATTTTTTTATGTCACTCCTCTGCCTCCAAATAGCTCTCTTCAAAGCTGTGTTAGTTTTCTGGCTGTTAGTAAGCAAATGCTTCTAACAATGCAAACTGCCAAAGGATTCTAATATGCATTATCACAAGTGGGAAACAGTTACGTAACAGTGCTTTCCCCTCCATATTTTGTACAATGGCAGCAAGCATAACTTTTTTTAGATTTGGCGCATTTCTAAAAGGTTTCACATTATCGCCCTCATTACGACCCTGGCGGTCCAAATTCCTCCAAATTACGAAATTCGTGGATTGGCCGAAGCCAAACCACCGATACTCTGCCCATCCTATCACTTTTCTGTGGTCCATCAGGCTGGTGGTGAGACCCTCCAGCACGGCAGACGCTGTAATACCGCTAGCGGTATTATGACGCAGGAGACCACCAGCATTTTTTCTGGTCTTACAAACTGGTGACAAGAATAAGCATTCCTGTCACCAGGGTACACTCTCACACACTTCCTCATACCTGCATGCATGCACTCACACACTTCTAGACACAAACACACCCCACTCACCCATGCAAACGCGACATACACACCCACTCACACTGACATACATACACTAACACTGCTGACAGCATGCATTCACTCCCCCCTCTCCTTCCCTCCCTCCAGTGCATACCCACATTCATGCCCCCTCCCCGTCACCCGCATACATCTATTCATGCCCCTCTGCACCGCAGAGACCCATCCGCTCCCCCTTCGCACCACACACATGCACTCACCCCATCCATCAGCATTCACTAACATACACACATCCACCTCCCCCAGCATTCAGGACACTAACAGACCCTCTCACTCACTCACACACGCACTCACACATGCACACAGACCCCCCTACCCACTCCCCTGTCAGATGATCACCTACCTCAACCATTGAGGAGGTCGTCCACCGTCTGCAGTGCACAACCATCAGGACACAGCCACAAAGTGTTGTGGATCGTAATATAGCGTGCAGAGCCCTTTAGACGTGGTGGTGTCGGTAGCGGAACCGTCTGTTTCCCGCCGACCGCCAGCATGACCTCAGTTGGATTTCTGTCTGATTTCGGGTGAGAATCTGACACCAGTCATAATGTGACTGTCTTTCGGTGCCCGCTGCTTTGACGGTCTTGTAAAAATGAGGGCCAATATGTATATAAAGGTTGGTATTTTGCATGTCAGCCATAGTCTGATTTTGTGCAGCCTTTGAACAGAGCCAGTTAGATTGCTCTGCAGAAGTTCAATCAAGGGTCTTGGACATGGGGATATTTGTTACAATTTACTGATCCCCAGGACCCAGGGGAGCGCTAGGCTTCTTGGTAGAAAACAAGCTTATCCAGTCCTTGCTGAGGATGAGTTGTTTTTATGTTGTTTTCATCATAATAGACCTGTTATTAGCCACATCTGAAGTAAGAGTAAGGGGACTGCGTCATCTAGACATTAGAGGTGTAACTTCTACCTTCATTTATATGTTTTTCAGGTTTCTGTGTATGACAGTTGGAAGTGGCTTCTTTGCAAGGTTCTATGTTGTTCAACTCTCTCACTCCTTGATATTTGCTGAAATAGGTTATGTGGATTTGCATTTGGTGCATTTGTGCATGTGCATCATTTTCAATAGTTGGTTTCACACCTCACAATCGGATTCTTGGTCACCCTTTGAGATGGGATGGATCACTTGACTCTTGGGGTGACTGGTGGTTGATGACAGGTGAGGGTAATTGAGGAGGAGAAACACAAAGAAAGCGAGCTGCAAAGAGGTGAGGGGGCGGAGGATAACTGCAACATAAATAGTGACTGGGAGCTGCAAGTGAGGTAAACTGAAAGAGCGTGGATACAGAGAGTCAGCTACTGGAGAGATGAGAGGATGAAATGAAATGCACTGGTGCAGCAAGTGCAGTGGCATCTGACTCCTTGAACTCTGCCAGTGATACATTTTACTACCCCCAGAGGTAGTGAAAGGAGCTATTTCCTTACTTGCACCAGGTCCCATGGCATCTTTGCTATGCTAACACAGGACACATCAGAAAATGCTTTAGAAAGGGTAAGACACCTGAAGGTGTTGGAAGAGTAATCACAACTGAGTTGTAGGAGAGTTTAGAAGGTGTAGGTAGGTGCAGAAAAGAAGAGTCAAGGAGATGCAGGAGGCGGTATAAAGAGCTGCATGAGAGCTGAAAGTGTAGCATGAGATTACAAAAAGACAAGGCAATTACTGCAGGAGAGGTGAGATGAAGGTGAAAGGAAAGTGGAGAGGAGGCAGGTAAAGAGAGAATTGTTCGAAGAAGGTGACATGGCAGAGTGAGATCTGTTGGAGTAAAGGCTCAATTGTGGTTCTGTGCTCCGAGTTAGTGCAGTCGGCTTGACCTGACCAAAACCTGATCCTGGCCTGAGTACTTTTTGAGCTCCGTTCTACAGTATCCAGAAGATGCTGAAAACGCAAAGCAATTGTGGCAGTTTATAGTGTGACAGGTTGTGTGTTAGAAATGCTTGAATGGCATTTTTGGTGACACTATAGCTACCTTTGCTAGATTTGTTTCAAAACATGGCTGACAATGTTTGGAATGTTTGTAAATAATTTGCAAAATGTATACTTTTTCCGTCATTTGGTTTCAGGTAATGAAAGGAATATCTGAAGGAGGCCACTGAAACATCAATTTCAGTTTCTTCACATTTTCTCTCAGGGGGCAATAAAATTACCATTTTCCAGCTAGCAGAAAAGAAGAAGAGGACAATTGCCCCACTGTATACAACCCATTCCTTCTTTACTGAGAGATCCTTGATGAATCATTTTCTTTACTTCAAGCTTCACCCTTGAAAATAACACATTTCCTCCTGCTTATTACCCAAGAAGCACAACATTAAGCACTTTTTTGAATCACAGTGTTGGGTACCTTTTATTTGCTGGTAGGTAATGCAGTCAGAAGCATTGCAAATTCCAACCTTGTCATGTCCATTCCAAATCATTCATTTCTCTGTTTTGCATGTAAGTCTCTATGATATAGTGAATTGAGTCAACATCTCAAGTGGATTTTTGCACTTTGACATGGAGAAGAGCTTGTAGTTACACCTGCATTTTCCCAACCTGGGCTCAGAAAACATTTAGGCCCCAAGTACTGTATGCCCTGTCCTCTAAGACCTATTCTCTCCTTACTTTTGCATTATGAGCTGTACCAGGACTTCTATCCCCTGAGCTGTAGCATGCATATCACCATCCAAGCAGTTTGTGCTTGTCTAGGTGGTTTTTCATGCGCTGGTATCTCAGGCATTCTGAGTGCTTTTGGATGGGTGTGTATCTATCTGATATGGATACAATGTCTTTGGGGCCTGTTGAGTTCCAGCCAGCTGTTGCCTGCAACAGCCTCTAATCCTTATATCAATTAAATTAAATTCAATGCAATCTTTATTTTGGCATTATGCCATAAAAGACAGATAAATACAACAATAAAAACATTAAAATATTCTACTAACTAGGCAAGTTTGCTCAAACCGAGAATTACACTAAAATGCCAATTTGATGACCTGTTAAAATAGTGAGAGACACATTCATAAAACACTCTACAGTAGAAAATAATGAAATATTAAAATATAAACGCTGCATAACTCCCTTTAGCAGTTGTTAAAAGCAGTTGTCGAAAACATGGAACCATTGTGCAAATATGCTGCAATATGACAATTAAAAGAGAGTTATCAGTAACCTCCATAGCACCCAAAGACTAGTGAATACTCCCTATTGTTACGCCTAGGTTTCTTCTCTAGCTAAATCAAGATTAAACTTGATGTATACATTGCAAGCAATAAATAAAAAATGTATAGTTTAAAAAGGGTCAGTTGTCAATGCTAGTTTTCTTCTATGCACCACATTGTAAGTAAGAATTTAGAAACCGCAACTTCAATAGGTTGACTTGTATCCGTTATTAAAAATCTCTAAGCCTCTTTATTCTGAAAGGTCCTGAAATACACATGGGGGCCATCCACTTTCTTCTAGACTTGGTGTAAGCTTGACAAAAGAAATGCATGTGGACTTCTGTTTCACTAAGTCCACCGCATGAGGGACAGACCAGATTTTCAGTAAGCCCTGAGTTTTCCCATTTGGAGGTGTATGAAAGTAGGGTTAAGGTGCCAAACCTAAATTTAACATACAATTTCCAGGCCAAGCTAGGTACGATTTCATCCAGAAAACCTTCAAGTTTGTAAAAGTCCTTTTTCACAGAAAACTGTGTGCCAGTGTTCCTAAAGAAGAGCTGGGCAATATTAAATTTCAAACAAAGGCTCAATACCCATTTTTAGGTCAGCTTTGGAAAGACAGGCACAGGCCCTGCAAGGATCACCCCACATACTGCCTCTCCCCATATTCTTCAGAGTAACTCTGACATGACTTATCCAAGGAAACTTGCCAGCACCCTGCATGCCAAGTATTTCTTCCAGGACTAGCCTGTAAGAAGACAGTTCTGGAGTAGCCCACACTCTTCTCCAGTATAATATGGGCCTAAGGGCAATCTCCTCTGAGACTGGTCAAATCCCCAGTTCATGCCTGAGTGGAGCAACTGGTGTACTAATTGGGAGATTCAACAATTGCTGCAAAAAAGCTGCTTTCTAATCGACTAGGAATTTTCCAGCATTTATGGCCTCATAATTCAGCCCCATAGAGTATTGCCCCCAAAGCTTGAGTGGCATAGATCTTCATAGCGGGGGGGGGCTTGGAAAAGGTCCCCTGATGTACCTTTGGTAGCCTACCAGTATGATGTTCCAATTTTAATCTCTGCTTGATAATATGGGCAGGACCACGAATCTCAGGGAAGCCCAGGAAGGAGCGCGAGAGGAGGAGCAGGCCTCCTCCTTTTTTTCAAAGCGCGTAAAGCGCTCAGCTGTCTCCCATTGCTGCCGGGTCCACAAACCTCAGGGAAGCCCAGGAAGGAGTGCGAGAGGAGGGGCGGGCCTCCTCCTTTTTTTCAAAGCGTGTAAAGCGCTCAGCTGTCTCCTGTTGCCGGCGGGACCACGAACCTCAGGGAAGCCCAGGAAGGAGCGTGAGAGGAGGGTCGGGGCCTCCTCCTTTTTTTCAAAGCACGTAAAGCGCTCAGCTGTCTCCCGCTGTGCGGGACGCACGCGGCGCTCCCGGGCAAAGCCCGGGCCAAGGGCGGGCCCGTCCTTATATCAATTAAATTAAATTCAATGCAATCTTTATTTTGGCATTATGCCATAAAAGACAGATAAATACAACAATAAAAACATTAAAATATTCTACTAACTAGGCAAGTTTGCTCAAACCGAGAATTACACTAAAATGCCAATTTGATGACCTGTTAAAATAGTGAGAGACACATTCATAAAACACTCTACAGTAGAAAATAATGAAATATTAAAATATAAACGCTGCATAACTCCCTTTAGCAGTTGTTAAAAGCAGTTGTCGAAAACATGGAACCATTGTGCAAATATGCTGCAATATGACAATTAAAAGAGAGTTATCAGTAACCTCCATAGCACCCAAAGACTAGTGAATACTCCCTATTGTTACGCCTAGGTTTCTTCTCTAGCTAAATCAAGATTAAACTTGATGTATACATTGCAAGCAATAAATAAAAAATGTATAGTTTAAAAAGGGTCAGTTGTCAATGCTAGTTTTCTTCTATGCACCACATTGTAAGTAAGAATTTAGAAACCGCAACTTCAATAGGTTGACTTGTATCCGTTATTAAAAATCTCTAAGCCTCTTTATTCTGAAAGGTCCTGAAATACACATGGGGGCCATCCACTTTCTTCTAGACTTGGTGTAAGCTTGACAAAAGAAATGCATGTGGACTTCTGTTTCACTAAGTCCACCGCATGAGGGACAGACCAGATTTTCAGTAAGCCCTGAGTTTTCCCATTTGGAGGTGTATGAAAGTAGGGTTAAGGTGCCAAACCTAAATTTAACATACAATTTCCAGGCCAAGCTAGGTACGATTTCATCCAGAAAACCTTCAAGTTTGTAAAAGTCCTTTTTCACAGAAAACTGTGTGCCAGTGTTCCTAAAGAAGAGCTGGGCAATATTAAATTTCAAACAAAGGCTCAATACCCATTTTTAGGTCAGCTTTGGAAAGACAGGCACAGGCCCTGCAAGGATCACCCCACATACTGCCTCTCCCCATATTCTTCAGAGTAACTCTGACATGACTTATCCAAGGAAACTTGCCAGCACCCTGCATGCCAAGTATTTCTTCCAGGACTAGCCTGTAAGAAGACAGTTCTGGAGTAGCCCACACTCTTCTCCAGTATAATATGGGCCTAAGGGCAATCTCCTCTGAGACTGGTCAAATCCCCAGTTCATGCCTGAGTGGAGCAACTGGTGTACTAATTGGGAGATTCAACAATTGCTGCAAAAAAGCTGCTTTCTAATCGACTAGGAATTTTCCAGCATTTATGGCCTCATAATTCAGCCCCATAGAGTATTGCCCCCAAAGCTTGAGTGGCATAGATCTTCATAGCGGGGGGGGCTTGGAAAAGGTCCCCTGATGTACCTTTGGTAGCCTACCAGTATGATGTTCCAATTTTAATCTCTGCTTGATAATATGGGCAGGACCACGAATCTCAGGGAAGCCCAGGAAGGAGCGCGAGAGGAGGAGCAGGCCTCCTCCTTTTTTTCAAAGCGCGTAAAGCGCTCAGCTGTCTCCCATTGCTGCCGGGTCCACAAACCTCAGGGAAGCCCAGGAAGGAGTGCGAGAGGAGGGGCGGGCCTCCTCCTTTTTTTCAAAGCGTGTAAAGCGCTCAGCTGTCTCCTGTTGCCGGCGGGACCACGAACCTCAGGGAAGCCCAGGAAGGAGCGTGAGAGGAGGGTCGGGGCCTCCTCCTTTTTTTCAAAGCACGTAAAGCGCTCAGCTGTCTCCCGCTGTGCGGGACGCACGCGGCGCTCCCGGGCAAAGCCCGGGCCAAGGGCGGGCCCGTCCTTATATCAATTAAATTAAATTCAATGCAATCTTTATTTTGGCATTATGCCATAAAAGACAGATAAATACAACAATAAAAACATTAAAATATTCTACTAACTAGGCAAGTTTGCTCAAACCGGGTATTACACTAAAATGCCAAAGTGATGACCTGTTAAAATAGTGAGAGACACATTCATAAAACACTTTACAGTAGAAAATAATGAAATAATAAAATATAAACGGTGCATAACTCCCTTTAGCAGTCGTTAAAAGCAGTTGTCCAAAACATGGAACCATTGTGCAAATATGCTGCAATATGACAATTAAAAGAGAGTTATCAGTAACCTCCATAGCACCCAAAGACAAGTAAATACTCTCTATTGTTACGTCTAGGTTGCTTCTCTAGCTAAATCAAGATTAAACTTGATGTATACATTGCAAGCAATAAATAAAAAATGTATAGTTTAAAAAGGGTCAGTTGTCAATGCTAGTTTTCTTCTATGCACCACATTGCCAGTAAGAATTTAGAAACCGCAACTTCAATAGGTTGACTTGTATCCGTTTAAAAAAATCTCTAAGCATCTTTATTCTGAAAGGTCCTGAAATACACATGGGGACCTTCCACTTTCTTCTAGACTTGGTGTAAGCTTGACAAAAGAAATGCATGTGGACTTCTGTTTCACTAAGTCCACCGCATGAGGGACAGACCAGATTTTCAGTAAGCCCTGAGTTTGCCCATTTGGAGGTGTATGAAAGTAGGGGTAAGGTGCCAAACCTAAATTTAACATACAATTTCCAGGCCAAGCTAGGTACGATTTCATCCAGAAAACCTTCAAATTTGTAAAAGTCCTTTTTCACAGAAAACTGTGTGCCAGTGTTCCTAAAGAAGAGCTGGGCAATATTAAATTTTAAACCAAGGCTCAATACCCATTTTTAGGTCAGCTTTGGAAAGACAGGCACAGGCCCTGCAAGGATCATCCCACATACTGTCTCTCCCCATATTCTTAAGAGTAACTCTGACATGACTTATCCAAGGAAACTTACCAGCACCCTGCATGCCAAGTATTTCTTCCAGGACTGGCCTGTAAGAAGACAGTTCTGGGGTAGCCCACACTCTTCTCCAGTATAATATGGGCCTAAGGGCAATCTCTTCTGAGATTGGTCAAATCCCCAGTTCATGCCTGAGTGGAGCAACTGGTGTACTATTTGGGAGATTCAACAATTGCTGCAAAAAGCTGCTTTCTAATCGACTAAGGATTTTCCAGGATTTATGGCCTCATAATTCAGCCCCATAGAGTATTGCCCCCAAAGCTTGAGTGGCATAGATCTTCATAGCGGGGGGGAGGCTTGAAAAAGGTCCCCTGATGTACCTTTGGTAGCCTACCAGTATGATGTTCCAATTTTAATCTCTGCTTGATAATATGGGCAGGACCACGAACCTCAGGGAAGCACAGGAAGGAGCGCGAGAGGAGGGGCGGGGCCTCCTCCTTTTTTTCAAAGCGCGTAAAGCGCTCAGCTGTCTCCTGTTGCTGCCGGGACCACGAAGCTCAGGGAAGCCCAGGAAGGAGCGCAAGATGAGGGGCGGGGCCTCCTCCTTTTTTTCAAAGCGGGTAAAGCGCTCAGCTGTCTCCCGCTGTGCAGGACGCGCGCGGGCACTCCCGGGCAAAGCCCGGGCCAAGGGCGGGTCCGTCCTGTGCCCGTCGGGGACCGGAGGAGGCTGGCCCCCCCTCTTTCATCTGCAGTAAAGAGACTTGCTTGCTACTCAAGAGACCACAGATTATTCTATACTACACAGAAGTACAGTATATGGTCATATATGGATACTACTTAAACTGAGTAGTGCTGTGTATCATTTGTAGTCGCTATCAATAGCAGGCCTCTTTTACAAGTTCCCCTGCTGTTTTATCTGGTGGCTACTATTTCGAGGGCTGCATTTAAACAAGCATCTTGCCGACGAGTGGGACGCAGCTACCATCCAGAAGAGGCTTGGCAGGCAGGGCCAGATACTCCAGTGGCAGAATATTCAATATACAAGTAAGGGAATAATTCTGTTTTTCCTTGTATTCTGTATTTATTGATTTTATGATTATCTCTTACTATGGGGAAAAGGAAGGCTGTAGATTTACCAGCACAAACCAAGGGAACAAAAATGGCGAAAAAACGCCAAAGTAGACCTCTGAATCTGGGTCCCTCTAATAGGTCAAATCCACTTGACGACATAGACCTTTTACTCGAAGAAGTCGAGTCTATGTTAGGTACGCAAATGATGGGGGGTAAATTACCCAAAGAAAGGCCCCCCTATGGATAGGAAAATCCCGGAGATATTTGAAAAGAAGGGGAAGAGGAACCCTCAAGATGTAACAACAGAGGTTGATGGGGATGGGGGCCTGCATAATTGTAGGGACCCCACTCCAAACCCCATATATAGTATAGCAAGTCCTTTAGTATCCCAGGGGGGTTCCCCACATGCATCATATACACCGCCTTTCCCTCCGTTGAGTCCGGTGATCAAGGTGGTTCCAAGTTTATTGCGTACTAATCGCTTTGAACCACTGTTAGAAATAAAGGATTTGCCCGCGCCTATGAGTGAGCTCAAACTTGTAGCTGGAATATCCAATCCTAGTATTATCCCATTGACCTCCCAGCCTGATTTGGACGGCAACGAATCTGTAGCCAGTTGAGGAAACCTGGCTACAGTTCTCCAGAGAGTCGATGAAGTCAAGGGGTTGGTCCTAGTATTAATAGATCTTATGAAGATCAACCTTGTGCACCAGCGTGGAAGTAACTGTGCTTGTTAAGGGGTTTGCAGGGCTTGTGGGGAGGCCAGGGGAAAAGATGTATTCTCCTCTATTGTCCCAATTAAGAGGGCTGAGACAAGGGGTAATTTTTGTCTCCCCATTAGAGGGGGGACAATTTTATCAGGGAGAGAAGGTCACCATTGTGACCCCATTAAAGATAGCTTGAGGCCCAAAGGGAAGCTTGAAAATGCACCCAGATACAGAGACCATCAAGGAAATTGGGTGAGTAATTCAATTAGTGACAGAGCCAGAGGTGGGATTAGCGGATCTGACCTTCCGGAAATTGTTCAAGAGGACAATTCCACACAATCCCCCAAAAGTCCATATAAAATCTCCTACAACAACAACATTTCCTCCCGTAACAACACTGGGAACATAGTTAATAAAGAACAGGATTTGTGCACAAGCTATGGATCAAATAAAATCTATTTGACTAATGTTCCAAAAGTATCACCAGGGTCAGCTGAGAACCAAGCCTCTTTGATTAACAAAGTCATACACTGGATCCGCTCCCGACGAAATTACTAGTGGCCTAACCGATGAAGAGGATGGGTTGTGGGGGATCCCACAATTATCTACTACTCAGCCCTGTAAAACATCTCGGGTGGCCATGCAATTAGCTACACTATGTTTAAAACACGCCCTTAGGGCTTGCAATGGCAGAACACCATCTGATATGAATATTGCACCAACGTTTAAAAGGGGCATGTCCACAAGCACTATTGATTATTTTTTGGTTGATGTTAGGCTGTGGCCCCACTTGGAAGACATGAAAGTAGAAGTGAGATGTGATAGTGATCACTTCCCCCTGCTTCTTACCTTGTCCGGAGAAATGTTCAGGAGAACGCTTAATAATCATGTTACAATAATTCCGCCACCATGCTGGAACAATAAATTCACTAAGATTACTTGGCCAAAAGTGATGTCCAACCCATATTAGATTAGAGCAATATATCAATTCTTTTTAAATAGTTTGGCTGAGTACGAAGACCAGGCTGTGGGGAATATTCTGATTCTTAAAATACATGACAGCATGGCTATTCAGCTACGGGGGTTTTTCTATAAAGTGAGGCGGTCAAAGTCCTGTGAAGGAAAAAGGGCACGTAAGGGATGGTTTGAAGAGAGGTGTTCCAAGGCTAAGTCTGAGCTAAAAGCAGTAGTAATGTCTAGTTCCCAGGGGGAGATTAAACAAGCTAGGTCTACATACAAAGGAACTCTGTCCAATGCGAAAAAGTGGTGGGAGGATTCCCTGTGGCAGGAATTATTAGATGCCTCTAGAGTGAAGAATAACAAACGTTTTTGGGAACTTCTGTCTAAACGAGAAAATGGAGGTAGGAGCTGCCCTAGCAATCACATACAACCAGAAAGCTGGGTAGAGCATTTTTCCACCCTTTATGCCCTACCAGAAGGCCTAATGGACACTAATGTAGTCCACTCTCCACCAATGCTATTGGATCTGAACCCCAGCACACCCCTTCAAGTGGGGGTTCAGTGTGCCATCAATGATCACCTCGTCTTCAAAATAGAAGAAACCCTTGAGGCTATAAACAGCCTGAAACCTGGTAAAGCACCCGGACCGGATAAACTTCCTGGAGATCTCTATAGATCGGAACCAAATATCTGGTCCTGGTATATCAATGCCATTTCAAACAGTATAGCTGCAGGGGGACAAATCCCAGGTACATGGAAGGCGGCTGAAAATATACCAATCTATAAAAAAGGAAATGCTAATCTTCCAGCTAATTACAGGCCAATTAGCCTTATAGATAACTTACAAAAGATCTTTGCTAACCAAATACTACGGAGGCTAACTAGCTGGGTTGAGGAGCACCAAATTCTTTCCCAACTACAGGCAGGGTTTCATGTTAAGACCAGCACGGTAGACCAGGTCTTTCGATTGGCTATATTGTATTGGAAATATGTACTTATCGCTAAGCAGCGTCTATATGTAGTATTCATAGACCTGCGATCTGCCTTTGACCTGGTCCCAAGAGCTAAATTGTGGGAAGTGCTGGGTAAAATGAGAGTCCCAGAGGACTTATTACTCCTGTTCAAATGATTACATGAAAATACCTATGCCCAAGTGAGGTGGGGTGAACAAGGCGAACTGACAGAACAGATTCCAATTAGAAGGGGAGCTCGCCAAGGTTGTGTGCTAGCCCCCCTACTATTTACTTTATTTATTAATGAAGTAGTGAAGGCTGTGACCACCTGTCAGAATGATGCTCCCTCCTTAAACACACACAAAATTCCTATTCTCCTTTTCGCTGATGACTCGCTTCTCATTTCTAAGACACCAATGGGGCTGCAAATCCTTGTTGAACGGTTTAATCTATTCTGTAGCGATCATGGGATGGAGGTTAATATTAATAAAACTAAATTGATGGTGCTATCCAAAGGACCTAGTAAAAGATGCTCCATCCACATCGACGGAGTTTCCCTGAAGGAAGTTAGCTCTATAGACTCCCTGGGAGTCAGGCTAACTAGCAAACTATCATGGGAAGAGCAGATCATAAAAAGCACAGGGCTGTTACAACACAGAGCTTCATCCATACTAGGCTTTTATCAAAGTTCCTTTACAAAAGCTGTATCCCTAGCAATAAAAAATCTATACAGCTAAGGCACAAGGAGCAGCCCTGTATGGAGCGGAAGTATGGGGTTTCTCCAATTGTAACAAGATCTCAGTGGGGGAAAACAATTTCGCAAGGGCTCTGATCGCGTGTCCACGCACCACACCCCTGTTTCCATCATTCTTAGATTTGGGGATAAGTCGAGTAGCAGATTTTGTTATCTTAAGACCCCTCCTTTATTGGATCAGGCTATGGATTACCCCTGAATTAGATATATATAGGACCTCATTACTCGATTAATAAAAATGTCAAGATGCTAACACTCTTCCCTGGATTCAACACATGTCTCACTGGTTTTGGTTGTTGGGTCTGGGTGATTACTGGGAAAATCCCCATAAATTAGAGAGACGGCATAAAAATGTTTTATAGTTAACTTATTGGTCTTATGTTAGGGATAACAATATAACCTGTAAATCACATGGTCGTTTAACTAACTCTCTTATTGATCTTAAATGGTCTCCAAAGTTTGAACCTTATTTGGACATTATACCGTATTTGCAGGGCAAAAGTTTATATGCAAGGTTTCGGTTTGGCTCTTTGCCGCTGATGTCATTGATTCATAGGTGGGGGCCGATCAGTGTTCCTGATATATGCCCCGCCTGTGGCAGTACTTTTGAAACCATCTAACATTTTATGTTCTTCTGTCCAGCTTATGCGATTCCGCGACCAAAATGGATTTGTAATACTTGTAGGGCAATGGGATTTAAAAACTGTTCCTTGGCTTTACGGGTGTTAAAAAGCCACAACTCAGTTGATGTAATTTTTCCAGTAAGCAAGTACTTATTGACAGCATGGTGCATATGTTGCCACTTCCAAAAGCAACATAAGGTTCCATGTAATTGATTTAGATAAGTTTCAGAGTTTTAAGTGTAATCTTACCTTTGTTTTAATGATTTTAAATTAATTAACAGATGTGTAGATGCTGTATTTAAAAAGTGACTATTTATTCATGCACTATTTACTATTTATTGTTTTTTTTTTATGTTGCTTTTATGGTCAATTGATCGAATAAAGCTGATGATGATATGTGAATATGGGCAGCCCAATCCATCTGCTCGCTCAGGGTAATGCCTAAGTAATCAAAAGTATGAACCTGTTCTAAAGGGGTGCCATTCATAGTGGGGTTTGGGTGTGATGGTCTACAAGAATTAGGGACCATGAATTTTGTCTTACTCAAATTAACTTAAACCCCCCTTAACACAGACAACTTACTAAATTGGTCTAGGGTCTTCTGTAGACCCATGGGAGATTGAGAGAGTAAGAGAGTGTCATGCGCAAACATAAGGGCTGGCACTTTGGAGGACAATAACCTAGGGGTGTCATTGTCACACACATTTAAATAATGGACCAGAGCATTAATACACAAGGAAAAGAGTGTAGGTGCCAGCACACATCCCCGCCTTACTCCTCTATTAACCAAAAATGGTTCAGACACCTTCCCCAGCTTGCCACAATGCACTTGTGAAAAATTGCGCTCCTGGAGTCTTTCTGTAATGGAACAAAGATTGTTTTTTAAAAATGGGCATTATTTCAGCCCCCACCCAAGAATGGGGAATAGGCATCCCTTCAATGATCACATTAAATAGGAAGGTAAGGTAACCTCTGGCAGAAAAGAATCTCCAGGTATTTTGTCCAATCGTGGAGCTTTATTAGGTGTGATATTTTTTATTGCTTGTCCACTTCCTCCAAAGTTATAAGAGAATGCCCACCCCTACCTCGTACCCCCTCCACAAAGGTGGAATCATTGATGTTGGGCTCATTCACTAAGATATAATCCACTGGGTAATCACCATACAAACTTGCATAGTGCTTAATCCAAGCATCAGCAGCAATATTATTGCCTACATTCCCATTACTCTCTTGGTTCCCCAGGGAAGCCAGTTTCCAGAATGCAGTATGATCTTTACGACTTACCACACTAAGCAGTTCTCTCCACCTGTATAATCATATTCTTTCTTTGTGATGCTAAAACTTTTTTTTTATAAATTGATCTCTGAGATTGGATAAGGTTATTTTCCTGGGCCTTAATCAAGTCAAGTAGCGACAATTTCACTTGCTTACATTGATCTTTGAACCAGGAGGGAGAATGCTTCTTGGAACCTAGATAATTACCCTCTGTGTAAACATTTTTTTATTTAATTCTCTGCAGAGCTGGGAATGGATGTCACCAATCTTTAATAGGATATCAGAGTTGCCTGGCATAGAGGGTAGGTTAGAGACAACATCAGTGCTCTTTCCGACTCCTGATAGATTGACCTTGAAGAAGCTTGCGACCGCTCGATTGTACACCATTTAATTCTGCATTTATTAGATGTCACAAACAGCTTGCCATCGAAAGGGTCACATCTGATGGCTATAGCACTAAATGCCAGGAGAGATACAATCGCTATTGTGTCTTATGTTGATAGCCATGTCAACTACATATGGCCAGAGTCTACCATCAACCAGTATATAGTCTATCTGACTAGTACACCCAACACTATTAAAGGTATGCATCCCATTCCTGTAAGATTTTGTACTCCCATTACAAGCTTGCAATAAATGGTTTGATGAAGGCATAGATTTGCAAAGCCAAGAATGACCATTTCTTGATTGGGGATCTGGGCAGATCCGTGATCAGCTAATCATTTTTCTATGCTACTAAGGTTGCCTCATGGGCTACCTCAAGGGGTTTGAATTAGCAGTTAAAATCACTGCTAATAATCTTTAACGTCGACCCCAGGAGCGAGGACATATGTGCATCAACGATCTCCACTATTGAGGTTTCCTGCCCGTGACCCACAGATCTCACATATACATTATACACATAAACATTTGCCAAAGATGCAAGAGAAAGTTAAATACAAGGAAGAACATCTAAAGTTATATTAACTAATATAATTGTACAGCCAAGATGGGCACCCACTCCTATGGTCAGACCTCTGGACGGTCCATCCCTTCCACCCAATCGCTTTTTTACAATAAGCAATTGCTTATTGTCGATGTCACTACTTCAGTTGCCAGGTTTTCTGGAGTATACCAAAATCTAAATGGTCAATGTAATTTTCTAAATCTGGGCTGGCAATTTTAGTGCCTAGGCAACACTCCAGGATACACAGTGATCTAATTTCCTATTTGCGCACCTGAATCAGAGGGCTTAGATTACATTTCCATACTGGGACTATCAAAGAGCACTCCCCTGATCTTCTTAGTTCTTTCACAATGAGTTTGATCCAAAGGAAAACCCCTCCCCTTCCTATGATGGGGTGACAACTGGGTTCCGAATGCAAGCCCAAGATGTCACCAGCCTTCACTGGAATGTCCCCTGGAGGGCTCACAGCTAACTCCTTATCTGTGCACCCTAGGACCTTGTGATTAAATGTGGCACAATTGATTGAGGGCTATTCCTTTTCCTCTTTGTGTGGGGGCCACCACTGCATGGGACAACCACTCTCCTCAGGTGGGAACCTGGGGGAAGCAATCTATTAGTGAGTCAGTCTACTTCATCTAAGGCTTCGAACCTGTTGGCAATGGGAATGTTATAAAAGCTGTCATGCGGCATGTGACCTGGCAGGGACCCCACTAGGACTGGTGGGCACTGCACTGGATGAACATATGTTCCCTCCTAAAATAAGATGGAGATTTATAGAAATATCCTAACGGAAGAAGAGTGATGTCAGTGCCATTAACCACTCCTTGGGGATCATTCACTAGGAGTCTGTTTACTAAGTTTGAGTCTCTAAAATTTATAATGACAGAATCCCCAGGACAATCAATCTAACGATTCCCAAACTACCTTACTCTGCGTGCAGCTGAGATAGAGACATCCTTCTTTACTAGCCAGTGTAGACACTTATTTGCCAATTCCTCTTTGGACTCTTTTTGACCTTTGTTCAGTGGCCAGACTCCCAACATAATTGCTACAAACAGACAAGTTGCTGGTGGAAGATTAATTATTAGTAAAGAGACTTCGCCCCATTCAATTGGTTAGAGATGAGCGATGTAAAGTGGCCCTATTACCTGAATCAGTGTTGTTGGAGAGTTGTATGTGGGGCATTGCATTATCGATTAGTTGTGGACTTACATTATTACAACTGCGGATAAGTAGGGCTTGCTTGCATTTTGGATTCCGACCACTTGCCTGAGTAGAGTCCTGAAGCTGACCTCTATTATTTACACTTATCAGGAACTTAAGATGCCTCTCCGACTTCTCCAGGTAGATCAATATTGGTTCCATAGTGCCCTTGATGTATTTCCTAATATTCAAGGACAGCTCCTCCTGTAATAACAGCAACCCCGTTCCAGCTGGCTTGGGATCACCCTCCCCCCGAGCGCCTCCTTCCTGGCAGGGAATACATTATTTTGGGCAACATGCTTCTGCCTCTTGGATCTCTGAATGATAGTCTCAGGTCTTTTTCTTCTCACAATATTGGCTTTGGGGTGTTTCTCCCTCCCCTACAGGGTAAGACAATGTTAGGGGTGAGCAACAAGGCTGATGAAGGACTTTAGCAGGACAGACACAGATCACAAAGGGAGAAAGCGGGACTGCAGGTGGGACTGTGTTTCCTGACTTATGTCTCCCACCAAGGCCTCCTTCTGCTGTGACAAGGCTGGGGCTGAAAGTGTGTTGTGAGATGGAGGTGAAGAAAAAGACAACCTTCTCTTGGCCAGCTTGATCTCATTAGTAAGAACTCCCACAGTTCTTTGCAGAAAGCCCATATATGATAATTGAAGCATCACCAAACAAACAGCCGATGCTCAGGAATAGGACCACTCAAGATATAACAGTGAGGCACTAGAAACAACTGAATGATCCTTACAAAATAGAATCAAAGTACCTTAACAGACACCAAAACCCAGCCTTCTAGACCTCCCACGTGTATATTCAACAGGCCAAGAGGGGGGCGTGGCCTGGCAGCGGACAGGCGCAGATGGACCCACTCTTGGCCCAGTCTTTGCCCCAGCATGTGCCCAGGTATGTCCTGGCAGCAAGATCAAAATGCCACTTAAATGGACCTTCAGGTGCGAGTGCAGGCTATTGGTGGCCCTCCTTTCACTCAGGTTGACAGATGTTGGATTCCTGGCCCCTCCAGCCCGACAACAGGTTCTCTTTATGTCCCTATTGTGGCCTAAAATCTCCGACAGCTCCACTTGCAGGGACATAGCTATGAGTAATGCAGCAGGTGCCCTGGCACCATAACCACAAAGCATAAGAGGCACCTACGACCATTCATATTCCTCTTTTTTATTTACCAAAACAGCATTTGGGGTTCCATTCTCTGGGACATCTGTGCTTCAACACTTTCCCTTTTGACCATGCCAGTAAATACAATGATTTGCTGGAGATCTGTCCATGTTTGGAGCTGTGATGTGGGTAGTATCAGGGCCATTGTGAAAGTGCCTGGAGTGTGGTGGCAAGGACTCTGGGGCAGGAGTTTGTCTAATGGGTGATCTAATGTCTTCAACATTTTTTGTCTTTATGGTTGCTTTGTAAGGGTACGTGTTGGAGTTGCAAGGTTTACTGGTGTTTTGGTGGACTAGTCATTTTGTTTGTATTTACTGGTATGGTGATGATATTTAAGGGTTTTGAGTATATGTGGGGGACAATTTATTTGTGTCGCTGTCTGCTCTGTGTTGTGAGGGTGTCTAGAAGAGGGAGACAGTCTAAGGTGTATTTTGATCATGACAAAGTTTATTTTGGAGAGTATATATTGTTTTTTGAGTATGTGTGAGAGATGTTTTTAGCAGGTTTGGAGGGGAAGCGAAGAAGAACATGAACAAATATGTTGCCCTGCAAGACTGCTGGCCATTTCTAAGGAGGCGTCACTCAGGTAAGTCAGTGACTAGAAAGTATGCCAAATCCGTGGTCGTCCTGGGAAGCCCACAAAAAGTATCTAGGTATATTTTCTGGGAATCAGGATCTATTCCCTTCTCTTTCACTTGGTTAGCATAGGGTCAGGTTATAGGCACACTGTTTTGCAGGTGGACCAGTAAACCTTGGCAAAATAAATATAGAATTAGCTTAGGATAAGTTTATTGATTCATTCTTTGCAGTTTGCCTTCCTCCAATGCCCTCACTAAGGTACTTTTACTCGCAGGAGTCCCACCGCACTGCTTTGTACTGTTGGTTCAAGGCAATCTTGCTTTCATTTTCTTTCTCCTGTCTGTACCAAGAATGTTTAGTACAGGGACAGTTTCTAAGCACATGCTCTCTCTTTTCCCCCCCATAGGTGGACCAAAAACGTCAACAACAACCATACACAATTTTGGTCTAGGAACAGTTTATAGGGCCATGGTTTACAGCTGGCCTTGAGCTAATACCCTCACTGAGATGCTTTTACTGGCCCCTGGATACATTTTGCAATAAGTCCAATACTGGTACCAGTTTGAGTTGTTTGATACCAAACAACCCAGGGTTCAGAATGGCCATCATGTAGCTGTGAAACTCGTACTGACCAGTGTCTAGCACATGCATTTAAAATGACTGCTCTGTACACTTACAGTGTCCCAGGTTTGGCAAAGACACAGTAGGGGCATATTGCTCATGCACCTATGGCCACACATGCATTATAGTGCACCCTGCTTTAGGGCTGTAAGGCCAGCCAGAGGGATGGCTTACCTATATTGCATTCAGTGTGTAGTGGATGTGTAGTGAACAGGTCACACAGGTTGTGTGCCGTGTCATATTTGCATTTTAGGGTTGCACAAGGATACTCAGCCTGCAATGGCAGTGCTGGGTGCACTTGGATGCATGGTCCCTGAGGAAGGCACAATCTGTGCTGGTGCCTTCAGGGGCCTACTTTTAGTACCCAATCCACTGGGTACATAAGTACCATTTACTAGGGACTAAAGGTGTGGCCAATTGTGCCAATTCATTTCAACAGTTTTGGGAAAGAGGTCAGGCCCTGGGAACCTATTTAACATGGGCCCAGGGCACTCACAACATCATATACCAAGCAAAAGGTGGGGGCTAACCATCTCAAAAGAGGCACTTTCTCACATGCGCTAGATCAGTAACTTGTTGTCTCAGGCTTTCAGGTATGACAGATCTACAACCTCTCAGTATAATACAATCTCAGATAACAGGTAGCTCGTCTCCTACATTCTTGAATTTCTGTAGTTCAACATCATCAGCATGCAGTCCGCATTTTTTTTCCATGACAGAGTTGTAATAATATCCTTGAGGGTGACCATGTCTTTATCTGTTTTAGTGACAGCAATGATCTCTTCAATGGATAGAGCAGCTGGTATACTGGACCTTATGATGACTTTGATGTATGCCTCCACTGCTTTAAATGTTGTGCCATGGCATGGTAGCCATACTCGTGTTAAGTATTCTGCAGGAATTTTGTCTTTTCCTGGCCTGTGTATATTCACATAGTCATACTCTTGCTGTCACAGTCCCCACCTCTCAATGCGAGAGGCACCTTAGCTCTTGGGTTTCCAAAGATGGTGAGCAACGCCTGATGGTTTATGACATTGGTGAATTGCTTCCCATTTAACAATATGTAGAAATGTTCACAAGTCCACAAGAGGGCCAGACTCTCTTTCTCTGGCTGAGAGTAAACACGATCATCTTCAGCCAGGGTTCTACTTGCATAGGCCACAATGTGACCAAGAATGGCTTACAGCCCCAACTGGCTTGTGTCTACTATGATTTCGGTATGCAACATTAGATCAAAATAAGCTACTTCATTTGCATTTTCAATTCCACATTTTATCCCTCTGAAACTATTCTCACATTCTGGGGACAGTTCTTGTTTTGTTAAGTTTCCTATTGGGGCACTTACTGTAGCAAAGTCTTGAATATTCCTTAAGCAATAAGCTAGCCATGCCCAGAAAGGATTGCGCAACCAACTGCTGAACCTGGCAAGGAGGTCACACATCTTGCCTCTGGAACTCCTGTTTGAGATGGCGGGAACATATTGTGATTGGCTGTGATGATTAATTACAGTTACTATGCACTTGGTAGGGCTTTCATGATAATTGGGATACTAAATGACAAATGAATACTTTATTGTCCTAAACATGTCATTGCCTATAACAGCATATGCTAACTGTGTACGATGAGTTGTAGAGCTTCTGAGAAAGATGAAGCTATGTCTATACATATTGTGTCCGTCTATTCTTTCATTTGTGTTTTTGAAAAGTCTAAAAAGAAAAACTGAAAAAAAGAAAACATGCTGAGACTAAGCAGGGAACTATCTAGGGAAGGTAGTTTGTTTGCATGAAAAACTGGTCCTCATGTGGGAAGGAACATTTTAAAAATGAACATTCAATTGTGCTGGGAGTAGAAGTGACCTAGGATATGGTCTATTGGCCATGCTGCTGAATGAATGGTACCAGAGTATCATAACCAAAATATAGTATGTCAGAAATATTGCATCCTGCATATTGTATGTTTTTTATAAACAATGATTAGGGTGCGATATTTCTGTCATGCTATATTTTTAGTAACAATATTTTGGCTTTCAATCTCCTGACTAGAATCTTGCAGACGTTTTTGAATCAAACCGTGTGTGAACATCATTTATTCTACCACAGACTAAAAATGAAAACATATGCAACATATAAGGTAATAGGCTAGTTCAAAGATGTAAATCACTCTTGGTATATGCCATTGTCGTTCATCTTCATACATCAAACATTATATAGTTAAGTTGGGGTGCCACATGAATACCAACTCATGCATACAATATAAAGCCTTTTTCACATCCACACCTGTCCACCATGCACAATGGCATATCAGTGAATGTCTTCAACTGATGCAAATGGATAGTTTCAAATGTTTTCTAGGAGGTCCCGTGGAAACCTTTGTGAGTTCTAAAAACGTGAAAAACTACAAACAAAAAAAAGTAAATCTCTAAGTGCCTAATTAGGAATCAGACACAACAGTATTTCTAGTCATCTTCAAAGCGCCACTGAGATACTACCACCAGTTAATCAGAGAAACCAAAAAGAAAGCCCTAGCAGAGCACATACGAAACAGCATCAATAGATGCAAAGAAGTCTATGCGATCTACAAAAACTTCACTGCACCAGGTTCCAGCATAAATAACATCACTCCGCTCGTATGAATTATGCATCATCCTATCAGAATTCCCCAGGAATAAAATCAAAACCATCTACAATAGTTTCAACCCACAGCTGGTCCCCTCACAACCAGTTTACCCACAGAAGACTTCAGAAATATCCTGACCACCTGAAAAACAGTCACCACGTAACAGAGAGCCAACATCATGGGAGCCATCCACATCGGGCCCACAGCTGACACCTACCCAGACCACATCTTCAACATGGGTGCTGCCTCAATCAGTGAAATACTCACCCATATCCTGAACTCCTCCATCACCACAGCAACATTCCTGGAGACCTGGAAACACTCAGCAGTAAACGTACTACTGAAGAAACCTTCCAGATGCTGACCAGCTAGCAAACTGCTGCTGAATATCCCTTCTTCCGTACCCATCCAGGGTGATGGAAAAAATTATCATTAGGTAATTCCGTCACCACCTTGACACCCACCAACTCCTAGATACCACTCACTCAGGCTTCAGACCCAACCACAGCACCAAAGCTGCCCTCATCTCAGGAACCAATGACATCAATCCTCGATCATGGCAAAACAGCAGTGCTCACCCTGGTCAATATCTCAGCAGCTTCGACATGGTCTCCCACTCCACTCTCATAAGATGGGGACAGGAAACGAGCATCCAAGGATCATGCAGTAAGAACACAAAGAGTCAACCTGCCACTCTACCAGTCTGAAGACAAGAACAACATCTGTGGAATTCCCCAAGGATCATCTGTAAGACCACATCAGATAGCATTGCATCAGCATTCTTTCATACCCAGATGATACTCAATTGATACTGTCCCCGACAATCAAGACCCCTGCAACAAAAAGCAACTTTGCCACTTGCATGACCGCTGTGACCACCTGGATGAGATCCAACTGCCTAAGGATCAACACAGACAACAATGAACACAGACAGCAATGAAGTGCTGATCTTTGGAAAGAAGGCCTCTACATTGGATTGCACCTGGTGGCTAGTACACCTCGGCCCCACACCAGTCCCCACCAACCACCCCAGAAACCTAGGAAGAGTTCTTGATGATAAACTTGACTTGTCAGCCCAGGTAAATGCAGTGAACTCCACCTGCTTCCACATCATGAGGATGCTATAGAAAATATTCAAGTGGTACCACAGAACACCAGGAAAACTGTAACACAGGCCCTGATTACCAGCAGACAAGACTACGGCAACACACTCTATGCAGGAATCACCAAACAGTACCTGAATAGGCTTTAAACCTTCCAAAACACTACAGCAAGTATTGTCCTCAGCCTATCCCACCAGACTTACATCTCTCTGCATCTTAAAGATCTTAATTGTCTTTCTATAAACAAGCACAACCCATTCAAATTACACTCATCCACAACTACTCCAGACACCTCCGATCAGCAAGACTCTTATTAGCACAGGTACCGCGCATACACAAGAACAGAACTGCAGGTTGTGCATTCTCTTACATCTTGCCCAAACCCTGAAATGACCTACCACAGCACATCAGATACTACTTATCTCTTCTTGAGCTCTGCAAGAAACTGAAGGCCTGGCTCTTCCAGTAATCTACCCCCCAGGAGTTCAAAGCCTACATACCTGGGAAGAACCTGGATACCTTCATGAGTGATTAGTTCAATAAACAACTATGCATACCATAACAAAAAAACATAAAATGGGCCGGCCCTCTATCTGATCTCAACTAAACTGTTGTTCCTGTACCTGAGGACGCTAGGTAAGGGTACACCTGACCCAATTTTATTGGCTGGTAATTAAGGCTGCTAGAATTGCACAAGGCTTTCACTGTCAAATACAATCCTCCCCGCCATAGCTAATCACATTAATCACTAACCACATATGACATGCCAGCATGTCTGACTGAATAACTATTTTGCCACAATAAATGAAAATTAAATAGGGATTGGAAAATTGCTTACGAACAATTTAACTAAACCATATATAAAGCACAAAACAGGTAGTGAATATTACAGTGTAGTGGCCACAGTTTCGTTGGAGCTTAATATTTTCACAATGTCACATATTATGTCTCAGCCAGGACTCAAAATTAAATAATATCATGGAGTAATACACTGTTATTGTTACAATCTATGTGAAACAAGACATATGACATTTGCTAAATGCCATTTTCTTGTTATTTAGCCAATTATCTTTGTTACACAGAGCAACTGAAGAACCACTTGGTTTTAATTGAATGTCTGCATCTTCAAAAAGGCTAATCCAGTCATTGAATTGGATGGATGCAGAGAAGTGCATCACTGGAAATGTACAGTACACTCACTTTTTAATTATGGGGACTACATTATGGTTTGCATGATGGCAGAAGTAGTGTCGTTTTGCAGACGTTCTGGGTTTTGGATTCCTATGATGAGTTGAGCCCTCTCTATGACAGTTCAAAATAATTCACATCAGGACATATTTACAAGCCCCTAGCGCCACCGGAGCATCACTTTTTCCGACATTCTGGTGGCGTTGTGCCCTGCACCATATTTACAAGACAGTGTTAAGCTATTTTTTGTGGCTTAAGGCAGCCTTATAAATTTGGGACCCCAATGCAGTTTTCTGTAGCAGAGGGGTCTTAAATGGGTGTTGCTGTACACTGCCCCAGATTTACAAGGAAACATAAATCTTGAGCAGCACCAAAAGCTAACCCCACCCAAGGAGTGGTGCTACCATGGCACAAAGAGGAGAAATACTTTTTTTCTCATCATTTTTGCTTTTCCTATGTGTGCTTCATTCTGCAGCACACATAGAAAAAGAAAAAGGCTATTAATTATTGTCTGTGTGCAGGAAGGTGTGCCTTCCTGCACAAAAACAATCATTAAATAATGACGATTTGCATTCTGCAGCACACACAGAACTAGTAAATCACCATTGTTGATTGTTTATGTGTAGGAAGGGACACCTCCCTGCACATAGACAATCATCCCTGTAACGCAAGACCCTTGCAGTATGGTGCAAGGGTGCCTGCATTGGCACTATGCAGCTAAATTAAGACCCAGTGCTTGGGGAAGCACAGCAGTGTGCCATATTTTCGTAAATATGGTGCATTCCTGCACTTCTGAAGTGATGCAGTGCTTTGCTGACAATTTAGGCACTGCGCTGTGCCACTTCCTTGTAAATCTACTGTGCTTCCATGGAATGCACAAACTGCTTTAATGCATATTCTGTATGGGGCAGCTATATGATAATTTGGCCAAAACCAGCATTTTGAGATTTGGCACTGTCACAATTAAAAAGACTTATATTTTTAAAGAGGCAATTGTAATGGGAATTATTGCATTTTTTTTATTCTCTCAGAGTAAGGACATCCAGACTTTTGCTGTCCAATTAAATGGACATCACGGAAAAATAGCACATCTGCATCAATGAAAATATACTTTTTGGTACATACATTCGCAGTAATGCATCACATAGCAAGGTTTCCAGGCATAACACTGGGAATGTCATGTGAAATATCTCCCAGGATCCTATACTCAAAGTGCATAATTCTACAAAGCACATTGTTATGCAGAGGCAGGATACTGCCTCCTGTGCAGATGTACACTTTTTTTTCTTTTTTTCTCTCATCGGAAAAACATTTTGCACCATGGAGAATGCCCTTGCCCTACATCTACAAAATAGCTGGAAATGATCAGTTTCCCCTCCTAATCTGGATGAAAACATACCTTCATCTTTGACTGGAGTAAATCTCTCACATTTTCCACAGTTGTTAAAGGACAGATTTCAGCCAGTTTGTTGGTGTTATCAACCTTATAAGCTAACTGCACCCCAAATTAATTTCCATTTAATGGGATTTATTACTGTAAATGTTTCCATACTTGTGACAGAGAAATCTACTGTAATAAAACCATATGCACTTTGCAAAGATTCCGGATGGTGATTCCGCACAGCACAAACAGAGATATTTATGAATTGGTCTGCAATATTTTAATCTTTGCAGTGGCTGCAACCTGCTACATAGGCTATCCATGCTATGCTATGCTACGCTATTCACATGGTGACCCATAGGCACCCCAGCGGTAGTTGAGAACTACTGTTCCACTGAGGACATTGGTAGCACTTGAAAGGGTCAGTTCCTAATTAGCCAGGACTTAAGGGTTTTAAAAAAAATGAAAGCTCATTGTCCTTGGATTGCATGGCGGGGGGAGAGAGTTTGAAAGTTTGGCCACATGAAGACTAAAGGACCATCCTCCACTTCTGACTCTTTTAATTGAGGGAACAGCGACCAGGTGAGTGTTTGTAGACCTTAGTACCCTATTGGGGGTGTAAGGGATGACAAGCTGGCGTAAGAGGTCCTCACATACAAAGGGCTGTATGTGAAGTGCGTAGAGCCTTAAATTCAATTCTGTGGACAACCGGGAGCCAATGGAGATCCATCAAACCTTGTCTAGCTGACTCATGCCTGAGGATCCGTAACAACGCATGTGCAGCTGTGTTTTGCATGACCTGTAATTTTTATATGACTCCCTTGGGTGCACCTAAGAAGAGTGAGATGCTGTAGTCCAGGTTGGAGAGAACCAAAGCCTGGACTATAAGCCTCCTCAAAGACCAGGGCAGCAGAGGCAGTGTCTGGCTTAACATACACAGATTTCCAAAGCAACTGGCTCAGAGTTTAGTAGCATGGGTTTCTATTAAGGCTGTTTTATCCAACCATATACCCAGGTTTTGGATATGCAGTTTGGAGGCAGGGGGCCAAGACAGTCTGACCAACCCAGGGCCAACTGAGGAGA
Source organism: Pleurodeles waltl (assembly GCF_031143425.1). Lineage (NCBI taxonomy): Eukaryota > Metazoa > Chordata > Amphibia > Caudata > Salamandridae > Pleurodeles > Pleurodeles waltl. The sequence continues at coordinate 142,194,554 of NC_090440.1, forward strand.
AGGATTACTCCCAAGGATCATAATCGGTCTTGGCTCGGGTCATCTTAAGAGATGATTTACTCATCCAGCTGGCTACTAACTCCAGACATGGTCCAAGTGTGGGGTTAGAGGGATCTAGGTCAGGGGTGAGGGAGAAAACCAGATGGGTGTCATCTGCGTAGGAGACTATGGAAATCCCAAAAGGGATTATGATGTCCACCAGGGGTTGTAGGTAAAGATCAAAAAGCTTAAGAACTTAAATATGTTCCCTTCAGGACTCCACAGATGACAAGGATTATGTCAGAGGAGCAGGATTTATCATCTATCTTGTAGGATTTGTCCTTCAGAAGGGATCTGAGCCATTCCAGGTCTTTTCCCCAGATATAGTGGTCCAAGGTGTCAAAGGATGCACTAAGATCAAGAAGTATATTGGCAATCATGCTCCCTTGGTCTAGTCTCCCTTTTATATCTTCCACTACCACTAGGGAGGCGGTTTCCGTGCTGGGGTGTAGGATGTGATTAGTCTTGACTTGTTTTTCTGCAACTTTGCTTACGTTTGGAAGAAGGGAGATTGGTCAGAAATTCCCCAGGCATAAGAGGTCAATATTGGGCTTTTTAAGGATGACTTTGACCATTGTGTCTTTCCTCGCCTAAGGTACCATTCCCTTCTCAAGGGAGAGGTTGACCACGGAGAGCAGAACAGGGACATTGATTTCTGCACTGAGTGCAAGGATACCACAGGGGGCTTGATAAAGTGAAAATACCAATTCGATTTTGCTAAATGGTACAACAACATTTTTCAATGTAAGAGTAAAATTGTGAAAGGGTGGTAAAGCTAATTTCTTTGCTATTATTAAAGGGGGCGGTATTCAGATTCTCCTCCACCTCTGGAAAGAGGGTTCAGTGGGTGGTTCACCGAATGTGGGTTTTAGCAATGCTTTATTGATTTTAAACATCTCCCAAGAAGAGTTAACTGCCGCATTAGTTCTTTTTTCATAGTAGGTGGTCTGTGCAGATATGATTTCACCATGGTAGACCCTAACTGCTTCCCATTATTTAGCTTTTTTGTGTTCCACATAGTCCTTCCTCCATTCTCTTTCTGCAGTCTTGCATATTTGTTGAGCGCTCTGGGATCAGAAGAATATCAGAGGGTGGACTTAATTTTGTTTTTCAGAGTAAAACTTTTCCTGGGAGTGGTTTGGTCTAGGGAATGGTTTATCCATTTTGTAATCCTCCAATTGGCAGCATGTGTGTCCAGACCCAGGAGGGGAATGGTATTGATAAAACCATGGGCCAGATGTAGGAAACTTTTGCGAGTCACAAATGGCCCGAATCGTAATTTGCGACCCTGCAAAATCGGAAATGGGATGCAAAAATCCAATTTCTGACTCGCAAAATGCGACGCAAGCCATTACCGACTCGCAAAAATAGCGACCCCATTTTGTGACCCGCTAATAGGAAGTCGCAATTTGCGAGTCGCAACCCAAATGCAATAGCCACTCGCAAATTGCGACTAGTCGCAAAAAGCCCATTTTGCACTTCCAATTTACCACTAACTCAGAGCAGGTGGTAACCAGAACCAAAGTATAAAAGGAGACCCAGAAGGCACCTGGGTTACTCAAGATGGCGGAGATATATGTGATAGGAATGAGGAGGAGAGCCCACGCCGCCCAGCAGAGGAGGAGGAGGAGCCAGAGACAGGAGAAGATATACAGAACCAGGCAGACACTTTTCCAACAAACTGAGGAGGAGATTTATGATAAATATAGACTCAGCAGTGCAGCAATACTAGATTTAATAGAATTACTCAATCCACAGCTACAACGCCAGACAGTGCGCGGCTGCGCCATCCCTACGCATGTGCAAGTGCTTTGCTCACTGCACCTCTTGGCCTCGGGTAGCTATCAGGGGGTCATTGCCGTGGCAGGTGGGGTATCCCAGAGTTCACTCTCACGGTTCTTCAGGGCATTCCTAGATGCCTTACTCACACACATGTCCAGATACATATACCTACCCAGGAATGAGGCAGAAATCAACAGCACCAAGTTGGAATTCTACAGGATTGCCAACTTCCCTCATGTCATAGGGTGTGTAGACTGGACACATATACAAATATGCCCTCCTGCAAACCTGGAATATCTGTTCTGCAATAGGAAGTGTACCTACTCACTGAACATCCAGGTGGTATGTGACGCCCATTATGTTATCACTGACATGGTTGCCAAATTTCCAGGGAGTACACATGACTCCTACATTTTCAGGCACAGTGGGATACACCAACGCCTAGAACGTGGGGAGTTTGGAGATGGATACCTCCTAGGTATAGCTGAATACACCTTGCAGACATACACACAGGTCAATGTGGAACCCATCTATGCCCAGCTAACATTGTACATTTTGTGCCACACAGGTGACAGTGCTTATGCACTTCGACCATGGATACTTACCCCGTACTTAACACCCAGCAATCAGACGGAGAGGCAATACAACAGTGCACATAGGAGGACCAGAAATATCATAGAACGGACCTTTGGACTGCTGAAAGCAAGATTCAGATGCCTCCACAGAAGTGGAGCTGCCGTCCAGTATACCCCAATAACACCTTTCAAGATCGTTGTCGCATGCGATATACTGCACAACATTGCCACCAGACGTGGGCTACCTCTCACCCCTGAAGACCCTGATTCGGAGGATGAAGAGCAAGAGCTACCACATCGCCATCATGGGGATAGAAGCATCGCAAATCAAGGCAGACTGAGAAGGGAACACATTGCAAACCAATACTTTGGAAGGTACGTGCTAACTGTCACCACACTCACTAATGTCACACACAAAGAGTCCAGGTGTGAAGTGGAACTAACAAGTGATTTAATTTGTGTAACCAAAAAAACTATAGACATTGACAACAGTTCAGGGGCTGTCACAGTCCACCTGGCATGACAGGACAGTGTGGAGCTCATATCCTATGCCGGCCTCGGCCAGCATGGCTGGTACCAGGGGTGTCAGCAGTGCCCTTCCTTGCGCTTCCACTGCGCAACACCCTGGTGTCACTGGCAGAGACACTGCTGATGGTGGAGCCCTCCTCGCTGTCTTGCGGCGTGTCAGCCGCGCCCCTGGCCACCTGCCGTGTCTCCATTATATCAACAGCGTGGCTGAGACGGCCCAGTCCACGTGCCACATCACTGGAAAAGTGGCCCATGTCAACTTGGAGGCTGACCGTGCACCTAGAAAGGCCAGTAGTGTTCACAGCCAGCCTGACTATGGAGGCAGACATGCGGTCCAGCCGGTTAAGTAGTTGCCTGTCACGATGCCTTGCACCCTCTCTCTCAGTTATGAGTTCGGCCACAAGTTGTCTCATGGAGAGTGCAAGGTGGCCCACATGTGTGTTCAGTTGTTGCAACTCTGTGTGTACAAGCTGCATACTACTGCTTTGGTTTCGCTCCATGCGTCGCATTGCCCCTGAAATTCTCCTAATCTCCTGTGTTTGCAGGGGCTGACCCCGTAGGAGTGCGGCCTCAGCCCGCGACATGAAGGCGTCCCCTGACTCTGCCTGCGGCTCTGGTGGTACATTCACACGTCGCCTGTGACGCAGTGGAGGCTCCGTGTCTTCTACAGTGGCACTGTGGCTGGGACCAGGTGCTGGATCACACACCAGTATGGCAACTGGTGTATCATGAGGGGATTGAGGGTTGGTGGTGCAGGTCTCAGTGGTGGCTGGTCCTGATTCATCTGTTGGCTGGTGGCTGAGCAGTGGCCCCTGGATGTTTTGGCTGGTGGGGGTGTCTTGTGGGAGACCTGTGGGACATAGGGAACACACTGCCAGTATCTACTATCTGTTATCAACTTCCTAATAAACTGTTGCCTATCAACTGCCTACTTGACTACATTGCCCATAATGCACCATGCAGGTGGTTGCTACTCTGAAATGGAGCTATTTTGGTTGTGCATGCTACTGTGTACAAGGTGGGTGGGGGTATGGCATAATTGAGGGTACATGCATGTCTCATGGTACTCACCGGTTGATGGTCCTGGCTCTGATGTATCCAGCTCTCCCATCCCGCACACTGCCTCTGGCTCAAGGGTCTCCTCAACTCTTTCCTCCAGGGGTGTGGGTGGTGGTATTGTGGACGGTCCCCCTCCAGTGCCCCTCATCTCCCGGAGCCACTCTGCCACCCTCTCCTTGGTCCGGGAGCTCATGTCATACCACAGTTTTCTTAACTCATCGATGCTCCGGTGGCTGACACCCAGGGAGTTCACTTTGTCTTGGATGTCCGTCCAGTTTCTTCTCTTCTCCACCTCTGGCACAGTGAGGGCTGCCCTCCCAAAAAGTTGGTCATGGTGCTGGCAGCACTCCTCTGTCAGCACCTCCAGCTCTTTCTCTGCAAATGTAAGTTTGCACTTCCTTGGTGTCTCAGCCATGGTAGCTGCTGTTCTCTCTGATTGCAGTTCTGCTGTTAAAATGGGTGTGGTCCTCCCTCCTCCCAGGTGTATTTGTAAACTTCCTGGCTGTGATGTCATCATCATGAGTCAGGAAGTGTTTTCCAGAGTGTTCTGCAGCACCTGCATTAAATTTGCGGCACAGTCGCAATTTGCAACACTCACTCGCGTGTTTGTTTTTAGCGCGGTCGCAAAAAGCGGCCTCACAAACAGCAGACTCGCAATCTGCGGTGCGACTTAATTTGCGAGTCGCAAATTGAAGTCGCGCTTTCTTCTTGGATACCATTTAGTGAGTCGGAAATTGCGAGTCGCAACGACTCGCAATTTCCGACTCGCTAAATTTTTCCTACCTACATCTGGCCCTATGTATCCAGTCTTTGCTATTTAACATGGACCAGCACCGGTCTTTCCAACCAAATGGTTTGGGGGTATGGTAGGACCAGGGACCGTGAGGGACCTATAACTGTTTTTTTTTTGGTAGAAATGGGGTCTAACAGGTATCCCTTTTTGTACGGGTGGGAATCTGTACTCTTTAAGTAAGTTGAATGGTAGCAAGGTCTTGAAGGAAGCTGGCTGCTTGGGTACATATGGGCTCATCAAAGGGTCGTTTTAAACCTCCCAGAAACGTGAGATGGGTTTTCCTAATTGCCAAGCTGGCAAGAACCTCAGGTAATAACTAGGTGAAGTGGCATGCAGGGTTAGGGCGTTGGTAAATTAGAACTCCAGAAAACATGAATGTGGGGGACAGGAAGACAGTGAATGTTAGACTTTTGGAATTAGAGGGTGGAAAGAGTTTGGTGTAGCGTGTAAATACTGACATCAATACAAATGCAAGCCCTCCTCCCTTTCTGTCTTTGATATCTCTACTTATAATACAGTAGTTGGAAGGTAGGGCCTCAACAATATCTGGTCCAGACTCATCATGGAGCCAGGTTTCTGTAAGGAAAGTGTTAGACCTGACACCCTTAGGTTGGTCTTACCCCAGACATGTTGCCTTTTATCTCCTGTTTCTGCTGTATCTTATTGTTGGCCATAAGACTCTGAGCACTTTACCACTGCTGACCAGTGCTAAAGTGCATGTGATTCTCCCCAAAACATGGTAACATTGGTATATACACAATTGACATATTTAATTTACTTGTAAGACCCTTGTAAATTAGTATAACATATACCCAGGGCCTATAAATTAAATGCCACTAATGGGCCCGCAGCACTGACTGTGACACCCACTTCAGTAGCCCTTAAGCATGTCTCAAACATGTCATTGCTGAAACAGTGCGGGCAGTTTCACCTCTTGCCAAGCCTTATACTCTCCTTTTATTACATGTATGTCATCACTAGGGTAGGCCCTAGGTAGCCCATAGGGAAGGATATTATGTAAGTAAAAGTCAGGACCTGTACTTTTCAGTTTTACATGTCCTAGTAGTAAAAAACTCCCAAATTCATTTTTCACTACTGTTAGGCCTACCCCTCTCATAGGCCAACATTGGGAATTTCTTAATATATGTTTATGCTGTAACTCCTGACCAGAGAGGAGTAGCTATATCATGTTTCATATCATTTGAATTATAATGATAAATTATCTTTACTGGTAAAGTCAGATTTAACATAACTTTTTTAGAAATGCCACTTTTAGGTAGTGATCATTTCTGTGCTCTTACTGTTCTGTGTGTCTGACAGCCTGTCTCCAATACACGTCTGGGCTGGGCGACAGCTACATTTGTGCATCCCCTCTAGACAGCCACAACAAAGGACACTCAACGGCACCTGCATGGATATGCATACTGATGGGTATTCCTGGGCAAGAAAGGATGGGAAGGGCTCATACTTATACTTCAAAGGGTAGTGTCCTGACCCCACACAAAGGACTGATAGCCCCCAAAGATAGCATGGCAAACAGGGCTGGGTTGAAAGTAAACCTTGAGCACTTCAGAGAGTTCCTTTGAAGTCATTCCCTACATCAAAGGCCCTTTTTGGGTATATGTACTGGGTCTCTGATCTCCTAAAATCAGATCATTACTGGACCTGGGAAGAACTCTGCTGGAGTAAAGACTGCTAAATTATATGGATTGCCACTCTGCCTGATTGAATGTTCTGAGGAACTGCTTCCCTGCATTGCTGAGCTGCCCTGCTGCCTGCAGATTTCTGCCCTGTTGAGAACAAGGACTGGACCCAGCTTGCAGGCTTCCCTTCAATTCTTTTGCAGTCTCACGGACATCAAAGGCTATCTACAACTCCCCTAGTGCTGCTGGTTTCTGCAATCAGTGATTCCTACCCTTGCCTGAGGGCCAACCCCAAGTCCTGGGCCTCAGAAGTGGGTGCTGTAGCTAATCTCTGCAAAAACCAAAGCATTGTCACCACTGCACCGGTCAGAACCACAACATCACACCTTCTATGCCAACCCAAAGGCTGTTTGACAACGGTGGATCCACAGCCTAAATGACCCGACAATGGCAATCAGCACACCTCAACGATGGGCCATTGCATTCATCTCCAAGGAGTTCATCTCTGATGTGGGACCCGGCTGAGAAGCTTGACAATAACGCACTTTCCCGACTCTGTGGAAAATATCACTGCATTGCCTTTGCATTTGCTCCTCGACATTGACGCTTGCTCCAACCAAGGAACTATTTCAGTAGACCCTGCGTGGGTTCTGTAGCCAGCTACCCTCCATCACAGTCAACCATAACTTTGCATTTGCACCAGTCCCTCACAACCTTAAGTAACCTTTTGGCTACTAGTGATTTCTAAACACTGTTTTTAGGTGTAATCTTTAAAAAATCATACCTCAACTTCTACTGTTTGGATTTTTGTCGTGTTGGTCTTGTTTTACTCAGAAAAATATTCTCTTTTTCTAAACCTGTGTGGAGTCTCTTCATGCTGTTTTCATTGTGTTGTTCTGTGTGTTGCGCTCAGGTTAATTTAAATTGTATATCTGACTCACCCTGACTAGTATTGTGGTCCCTACATGAACAGGGTGCTGACTAGTATTGTGGTCCCTACGTGAACATGGTGCATACCTCTGCCAACTAGAGACCCAATTTCTAACAGAAGGACACATAAGGTTTTGTTTCTTCCACAAGAGGGATGATTTCCAGCTTATGGCGTGGAAGGGATCCACAGTTTAAAAGGAACATTTTTCAGCAGGTCTTATAGGTGCAGAAGTTCTCTGAGGTAGGGCTAATAGGAGGAGTATAGGGACAGTGCTTGCACATAACGTTTCCCTCAGTAAGGTCAATGGAGTGGAGACACTGATTGTTGTGGATCCGTTTTAAGTCGATCAATGGCTGCTTGAGTATGTACCTAAATTGGGGTAGTGCGGGTTAGGGTTCCTGACCCCTGGACCCATTCGGGCATGGAGAGGCCTAGGCGGGCTTGCCTTGTGTGCACCTTCAGTGCACAAGTGGAGTGCCTGCTGCCCAGCCGTCATATGCTGTCAGAATTCAAACCACTAGAGTGCTGACCTGCTTGGCAACTCTATTGATCTTTGTACCAGTGGACTCTCTGGTAAAGTGCTTGGTGTGATCTTGCTTCCCCCCCAATAGTTTTTTATGTAAAATCATTCAATATTCCCACACAGTATTCAAAATAGATTCAAACTGGGCAAAAACAGTTAAGAAACTACTTCACGGTTCCAGCCCTAACTAAATTGCACGCCCCCTGCCTAGCCATCATTATATGCTGTCCGTGTCCCAAACACTAGAGTGACGAACTGCTTGGCAATTCTCTAGTTCTCTGTGCCAGTCAAGCAAAATCAGTTAAGAAATGGCAATTATATCTGCCCAACGGTGCAGTTCTATCTCAATGCGTTCAGTTGTTCAACAAATACAGTTTTTTCTTCAAAATTGCCATAATTGTCCCTCTGGAAAGACACCACCTATGTGCAGTTTTGCAAAGCTTAAATAAGGAGAGTAGGAGTGAATGAAATGCTTTCTCTTGAACTTAAAAGTGATTTTACATCACCTGGGGCCAGATGTAGGAAAGGAATTGCAACTCGCAAACGGCAAAAACTGCCGTTTGCGAGTTGCAAATCACATTTTCCTATGCAGAAATGCATTCTGCGAGTCGGACCGACTCGTAAAATGCATTTCAGAATCGCAAATAGGAAGGGGTGTTCCCTTCCTATTTGCGATTCCTAGTGGTATGCAACACCATTTGCGACCGCATATGCGGTCGCAAATGGTGTTGCAGTTACCATCCACTTCAAGTGGATGGTAACCCACTCGCAAATTGGAAGGGGTCCCCATGGGACCCCTTCCAGTTTGTGACTGGACCCAGAAACATTTTTTCAGGGCAGGGAGTGGTCCAAGGGACCACTCCCTGCCCTGAAAAAATACCGAAACTAAAGGTTTCGTTTTTTTTTTTAAGTGCAGCTCGTTTTCCTTTAAGGAAAATGGGCTACACTTAAAAAAAAAAAAACTGCTTTATTTAAAGCAGTCACGAACACGGAGGTCTGCTGACTACAGCAGGCCTCCATGTTTGCGAGTGCCCATAGTCAGTATGGGGCCGCAATTTGCGACCCACCTCATGAATATTCATGAGGTGGGTCATTGCGACCCCATACCGACTTGCAGACGGTGTCTGAGACACCGTTCTGCATAACATTTTGCGACTTGCAAACAGCGAGTCGCAATGACTCGCTATTTGCAAGTCGCAAAATGTTATTTTGCTACATCTGGCCCCTGGTTCCCAGAAGCCTGTCTTGCAGTACCTATTGTTGCTGTGTAAACTGTATTAAAACCACCTTTTGAAGAGAAGGTGGCATCACAACCAATGCATAGGAAATCTAGGTTTAAGATGGCAGTAGTGAAAATATGTATGTCCCTTATTTAATTTTTGGAATACGAAGGTCAGCTGAGGTCCATACTAAAACACGTTTCTATTGGTTTTCACATCTGTTTTACACTTGTTCTGGTGTGTTCCTGCAAGCTACAATATCAAAGAAGGCCACACAATGCCAAGGAGGGGAGAAGGGAATTTGGGCATATGTGTTTTAAAAGGCCTTTGTAGAAATGTCCTGTTTATAGAAGTCTTTCTTTCGCCCTTATGGAGGCAGGAATTACGGGATCCTGAACCCAATAGTGTCATAGGGAAATACATGTCGCAAAATTGGGCTCACTTAGGAGGGCCAGCGGCAACAGGGATTGTCATTGTGGTTAATTTATCAGGACATTACTTCACCTACACTTGACCTACAAAACCATAGTGAAAAATCCTGTATACATTAAAGCATGAGTGGTTTACTTTTCACCCCAACAGTTCCACAAATGAAGCTGCTAGATACCATTAAAAATAATATCACTCTCTGATACAACTGAGAAACATATCTATTAGGAAAAGTTATTACTAAATACTTACAAAAAGGAATCCAGGCAAATACTAATTTCATGTGTCCTACTGTATCACACTTGTATTTATGCTTGTAGCAAATTGAAATTCACTCTTCTGATTTGCCCAGAATTTCATTATGTAGCAAATCTCTTTTTTCTACATGGCTTTACATGATTTTACAACTTTTGGTAAAAGAGGGCAAGAAATGAACCGGCGATGTGGAAGTTTAATGCTATATGTGAAATGCAGCATGTATTTACAACATGCACATGTGTGACTGAAATGTGTGGCTCTATATAACATATTTCTAACACTGCGAGTACGGGGATTATTAGTTGCAGTGGGTAGTACCGCACCACAAGTAATAATCTCACTATTCATGCTAGGTCCACTAACGATTTTGGCAATTTAACCTGAGCTCAACCCAAAAATGTGTAAAGCCTTTATACAGGTCTATCTTTTTATGTTCTTAGTTTTCCTTCGATGTCCCTGCCCTCCTAAACTTGCAATTAAAATACAGTTTGTCAATACTGAAAAAGCATAAACTTACACAAAAGTGGTGATGGTCCACACCCCTTAAACCTTGAGTTCCCACTCAATACTTCTCTTAATCAGGCAATCAATTAGGAAAGGAATTTTGGACAATTGATATTTGACAAGAACTGTTTTCAGCTTCCCTCCTACTAAGCCACACAATCAACCTAATATGTTACCATTACCTATTAAAACTTTACATCTGGAGACAATCATGGCCAACCAGACAAGTAGACATAAATTATGTAACACAAAGTTGGATCAAGTATTCAGTACTTCGGGCATTAGCACTACAAGACTAAATTCACCCAATCCAATGTCGGCTAAAAGTACTTTCCTAGCACTGGAACAAGCATTGATAAAGGAAACCTCAAAATGGTGGGAAGCAGCGTCACCAAAAAGTACCTGGAACATGAACTGATCCCACTTGGACTGCTAATTTTTCCTCCGACAGATACTACATCACAAAAACGACTCCAACAATGGGAAACCAATCTGCAGATGGCCTCCAACAATTTGATACGTCAAATAGCTCAGGAGGCTTATGAGAAATATCGAGAGGAGGTTGATCTGCTCAATAAACGTATTGACGAGGCCAACTGGGGAGATATCTCAGTAAAAGATTCTCAACAATATCATAGATCATTATGAGGAAGACATTATTCAGGCTGTTGCAATCTGTCTTACATTCATTGAACTCATTGGATACATTTTGCAACAATGATCGTTTTTCTTTGGCTCAATTCTTATCTACTGCACCAGTATGGATTTATGAAGTTCTAAATTAAGACTGTGCACACTAAACTTATCAACGTGGGTTCTCATTCTTTTACATGTGTTGGCTATCTTTTTATGTGCTTAGTTTTCCTTCGGATGTCTCTGGCCTCCTAAACTTGCTATTAAATTACAGTTTGTCAATACTGAAAAAGCATAAACTTATACAAAAGTGTAACTTTACCTTTGTGAATCAGGCCCAATGAACATTACTTTGTTTACTGAAATCACTTTGTACTGTCTCATACTTAATTCTTTGTATCTCTGAATCTCTTCTTGTCTAATGCACATTAATATGAGTGTTGTTCTTTAAAAAAATACTATGTGGATGTTCTGCCTTTTCCTTTTCCTTCGGCGTGGATGTAGTATCCAGAAATATCCAAATAGTCTAAAAGATTACAGATAGGTTTTTAACTTATATGTTAGAGAGTTGACTTTCCTATTCTCTTATTTCATTCCTTTCTTTGCAGATGGTGATATCTGTAGTGGAAGAATAGAGTAAGGATGGCGGATCTGCTGCAGTGAGAAGTTCAAGTCACAATAGATCCAAAGGTAAGGTACTACACAGCTGAAAAGTGTAATCCATCTCACGAAAAACCTCATTAGAAAGTGAGGCCTTTGAAGATGGGCACAGCTTGAATACAGAAACACACCCAAGATTACAATGGCTCCTGCTGGATTAATAACCGTAGTCGTTGTCACCTCAGGAGCAAACTGCTGATCGTGAGTCAGCTCTACTTCATTCCCAATGAGCTCCCTAAAAGTCAGCACTTCCTGACATAATATGAGAGTGTCCTGGTGGGACGTCATCTACAAAATTACTTGTGGGCTATTAATCATCAGAGATGATGGTAGTTTAACTAAGCTAGGATGATTTGTCCTGCAAGTCCGTTGTGTGTATGGCACTGTCTGCTTTGTCTTTGGAGCGTATGTCTGCATAATGAGGGCATTACAGCAGAAAGCCCCAAAACACTTCCCATTGGTTCTGATTTTGATGGACTTTCCATATAGAATTGCAGTAGGACATGTGGCGCATGCACATACCCACTTGCTTCCAATGTTCTATGTATGTATGTATTTATATATGTATGTATATATGTAAATGGTATTTCTATAGTGTGAACCTAGCTAAAAGGCAGTACAATGCTGCACATGTTCAAAGACAACCAAAACGTTAGTGAATGATAGGATAGGAAGCTAGTATAGGGGTGATGTGATCATAGTTTTTCAGGCCCTGGATGAGACGTGCTGTTACTTAACATCAGTTCTGACCTCACTTTCTGGAATAAACAATTTGACTTTTTTTTAGAAGAGAAAGCTGGTACCAGGCTGTTCCTTGAATGTGAGGTTAGTGTCCAGGTCCAGGGTGAATACATATGACTTTCAGTGAAAGTGTGGTTTCAAGCCGTCAGGTGTCATGTCATTGAACCAGATTTGCATTGTACTGTGTTTGTTGTTCTTGGCAAATAATGGGAATTCTGCTTTGGCTGTGTTGGGTTTCAGGTAGGTGCTAGGCATCAAAGCCTGCACCATGTGCAAACAGTATTTGTCTGGAGCATAGGAAACTTTCAAATAGAAAGTCATCTGCATGTTGGTGAATACTGATGCTAATGCTGTAGTTTTCTGTGTAGAGCACTAAGCTGCATCATGTAAAGGGTTAAGATGGCAGGTGGCACGTAGGAGGGAGCATCATAATTGAGAGGAATTTTTTGTGGTCCAGAGGTGCCCATATGAACACATTGATTTTGGTTGTAAACATAGAAGGAGAACCACTAAGGTGGGTATGATGGTCGACAGTTTCAAAGGCAGCTGAGAGGTCGAGCAATATGAGGAAGCAAGGGTTATCTTTACCTGTGGTCACAAGGGCAACATCTAGGATGTGCAAGATAGCCATGATCTTGCCAATGAACTGTGGGTGAGTGATGAGCTGATAGTTGGCAAGGTCACAAGGAAGAAGTGTGGTCACTTTTAGGAGTAGGAGTATCTGCCTGCCTTGAGAGCTTCTGGTAAGATCCCTTTAATGAAGCAGGCATTGACAATGATAAGTAGGGGTAAGATACTTTCCCCAGAGAGAGCTCTGATGAAGGATGATGGTAAGACATCATCTTCATAAGAAGTGGCTTTGAGGGAGTTGCATAGGTCACCTAGATTTGCGAGAGATAGTGATTTGAAGTCTGACAATTGCAGAATTCTATTGAAAGTGGTGTGTATAAAAGATACAGACTTGGTGTTGTTGATATGCCCTCAGGTCTTCTGTATCTTTCACTGACAAAGAGGTTGATGGCGTTGCACTTTCCTGTGGAGTAAGGAATAGGTGGGTCCTGAAGGGTATTCATGCTTGTTTGTCTTGAACAGCATTCTGCTTCTGTTGATCACTTCATTGATAGTGTTAGTATTGTACTTTGGCTTGGATGATGTGATGTGCTGCCTGCATTTTGAGCAAAATAACTTGTGTTTCAAGACATCCTTGGAAGTTCTGTTTTTCTTCTGTTTTCTTTCCTGTTTGTGCATTTAACTGACAGCAAGGTATTTAGACCACCAGGGTGCTAAGCGGTTGCACATGCATGTTGTAATTGGGGCTTGGATGTCCTCAAAGCTTACCAAAACATGTTGAAGTTGTTTAGGAGGGGGTTAACATTGAATGTGGAGTTGGTAGTATGGCAGATGAGCTCAAGCAAAGACTTAAAGGCTGGGTGTTCTCTTTTGTATTGACCTTGATTTGGTGGTTGGGTGCTGAGTAAGAAAATAGGGATGGCAAAGTGGGCAGTCCAGGCACTCGGCTGATTTGCATTGGATTTTGATTAAGTTGAGATCACAGAGTTGAGGACATTGCCTTTGGAGGAGGTTGGTTGTCTGACATGGATTACAGCATTGATAGTATCACATACTTTCAAGGGGATGTCTCTTGTGTTTTTTTAGCTTGTGCTGTCTGTGAGTATGAAGTCACAGGAGAGGGAGGTGTGAGCATCTCAAATGGACACGGTGGAAAGGAGATCTGTGAATTAATCAATGAAGTCTTTGTTTTCTTATGACTAGGTCTGGGCATAATTGTAATTACACCAAAGTATTTGGAGCAATTCAGTAATGTTTTTGTTTTTGTGTGTAATTACAGTTAATAATACCATGATCCATCATTGCATATTACAGCAAAGGGCAGTAGCAGTGGTATTCTGAATGTCGGACTCCCCCTGGAGTAAATAATGCAATTCTCCAAAAATGTAGGAGACTGCTCCACGGATGTAGGCACTGTGCTACCCAACTAGTGCCTGAGATGGTGAGAAGAGATCCCACCTCAATAAGAACAAAGAACATAGCCAAAGCAGATTAGTAGTTCCAATAATCAGTCAATAAACATCCAGTGAGTCCAGGTCAAAGCACAACTTAAGTAGTAAGATTGTGATGTTTTATTCCATTGAGAACAGGCAGCCAACACATGTTTCAACTTTTTCAAGGCTATGTGTAAAATGCCAAAGAGTGCCAGGCGTAACCAGTGTTGCAAATTGTAGAATGGTAGGCAGTATCGGTGGAAATTCTCAGTGGGAAAGGTAGGGCCAAAGTGTAGGCTCCTACGTATCCAAACAAGTCTGGCCGACATGCATGGAGTTAAGTAAGTCAAAAAAAAGTTGAGTGTGGAAAGGCCATAATAAGTCCCCCAAAATTCTGCTGTGGTGTAGGGTAGAAACAGTTTGTAAGACACCACATGCATCATCACATATTGATTTTCTTGTTCATGGAAATCAATCAGAAGCACTGTAACAATTCAATTGCCCGAATGCAGTCACTGGTCTTCTTTTACTGACTGTGGTCAAGATTTTATAAACGTGAACCGAACATTATGCTGGGTTTTCATATGTGATGGGGACTCTGTTCCCACCGGCTATTGGCAGTCAGCAGATCGGTAGATTATTTTTTTAAGCAGGAAGGAAGTGTCACTGACACTTGGAGGCTACTGCACATACTGCGGTGACCTCCACTTCTTTCCCTGGAGACTCTACCCTCTGCTTTGTTCAGCCTTCAGTTTGCATTTGGATTTTGGATGAAAAATATTACTTTTGTTGTCTTCAATTTGTAAGTTCAATGCAGCCCTCCGGAAAAAGTGTGTTGTTTAAGGGAGGGCATGCACCAGTAGTTCAGTTTCTTTTTTTAAAAATGTATCTTAGTTGGTGTGTAGCCTGGAGCTTGGACTGTAGTAGAGCCCCATGAGGGAATATACATTTCTTTAAGTGAAAAAGTGTGTGCTGTTATAATGGAACAGAATAAATATACTTTTCCCCCTTCATCTGGTGTGTTTTTGTGAACATTGTACTGATTTGTGTATTGTTTTAGTGTGATGTCTATACTGTTTGTTACCTGATCTGCTATGCAGCATAACTTGATAGTAGTTGAATTATATTTTTCACATTCTCACTGCTGCTGTGCTATATGTTCTCAAACACATTTAGAAAGTTGTGGTTGACCTTGGATTAAACACAAAATATAGATTATTTTTTTCCTCTGCATGTGCCTCTTGTTGGATAGGGTTGTGAGTGCTCCAGGAATCCAAGTCTTTCTGGCCATTTGTCTTCCTTTGTTCTTTGTTCCTTTCTTCTTCCCCATGTACCTTCCCATCATTTTTGCATGAGTTTGTGTATGTGTGACATGGTTGATAGTTTGTGCTTGGAGCACGTTTAAACTTAATATAACTGATGTTTTTTACAATGTTTATTTCATGGTGATGGTTAAAGGATAGCTGCATGTGTGTGTGTGGGTTCAGTCACATTGGGTAAATAAATACCTTTGCCAATCCTCTTCCTCCAATGCTACACATTTTGTCAGGTGAATGAGAATGGGAGATGCTCCAAGCAGGAAAGGGCAACCGTGTTCTTTGTCTCTATGTCTCCTTCTTTGCTGGCCATGCAGCACTGGCCATTCTGTGTAGCCAGTGTGTGTATGTGTGTGTGTTTGTACCTTGGCAGCCATGTGTTCTTTGTTCTCCATGCCACCACCTTTGCTGGCCATGCAGCAGTGACCATTTTGTGCACACCGGGGGTGTGTGAGTGTGTGACATGAACATTTTGCCTTTGTTCTCCATGCCTACTTCTTTGCAAGCCATGCATTGACCACTATCTTGTAGAGCCAGTAAGGTGTACATTTGGTTACCATGTTGTCCTTTGTGTTATGTGCAGGGGGCATTTGGTAGATGAGCTACCTACCGACATTTTGTGCAGCCGGTGTTCAATCATTTTTTTCACTTTTAAAAGCTTTTTTGTAGGAACATTGATAGAAGAGGCTGCTGAAATTTTGGTTCATTTTCAATGATATATTTATTTGTGTGTGTAGATAGAAGAGGCTGCTGAAATTTTGGTTCATTTTCAATGATATATTTATTTATGTGTGTAGCACAGTTTTGTTATTTGTATGTGATGTATACCCCAACCTCCCATAGAGTCTCCATTGGCCTTACAGGGGCACCAGCAATTATTTAATTCAATCATTCAATTTTGCCTATCTCCTTCTGCCTCCTATGGAGTCCCCATGAGCACTGGAAGGGCACCAGCAACTGCTTAATTCATTTATTCATCTTTGACTGCCTCTGATAGAGTCCCAGTGGGCCCTGGAGGAACATCATCAATTACTTATTTCATTTATTTGATTTTTGCCTGCCTTGCCCTGCCTCACATAGAGTCTCCATGGCATGGGGGAGTGAGGGGGTGCACCAGCAATTATTTTTTTCATTTATTATTATTATATGTTTCTCTGCAGGGGTGCCTATCATAGGGGTCACATGGCCCTTGATGGACAGATATCAGCAATTAATTAATTATTTCTTTCCCTGCACCCCTGCCACCCAATGGGGTCCCATGGCCCTGGATTGACACCACCAGTTATCTAATTTGTTTATTCAATTTTTTCCTGCACTTCCTCCCTTCGATAGGAGTCCCATGGCACTAGAGGTTACAATCAAACATTTTCCTGTGTAATGTTTTCCTATGGAAAATGTTTTGTTTATGCATGGTTTGCGTACACTAATGCTAAGCATTTGAAATGATGATGATGACTTTACTTGTGGTATATTTGGTAGATTACGATTGTTGACATTTCGCTATCATTTTTTGTTGCTTGCAGGTGCACAAGACATCACATATGATAAAGATTTTGAGAACAGTCTAAAAAGTATCTTACAGTGACACTTGAGTTCTCCTCTGCTAATTGCTTCTGCTACTGTTCCGTGCCAGCCCAAAGAAGTTGGTTCCTACCAAGAAAGTGTAGAGTGGGGAGTAGAAGAAGAAGTATGTTGCCATCATGGGCATGAAGCCCTCATTCTTTTTCAGGAAGATGACGAACCTCCTGCAACATTCTCTTGTCAGGAAGAGCCAGGGAGGATCACTTCCAGGATCAATGGCACCACTCATTACCAAAACCTTAGACACCAAAAGCTAAGCCTCTCATCATGGAGAGTTAAGAAGTCATGGAGAGTAGTGTACTTGAAATGGAATTGTCTAAGCTGCACGTCAAATGACCCCAGGAAAGTCAACAACAGGAGTCACAGTCAGTAATTAATTTTAAGAGAAGTAGGAGCAAAACAGGAGGTTGAACTTTGCATTAAGCAAAATCTTAAAAAAAAATATATTGTAATTCTACATCTTCTCTAAGTACCTCTTCTGATGCTCTGGACATAGATTAGACCCCCCCCCCCCACCTGAGTCAGACTCTCACCAAGAAAGCAAAGCAAAAGGAATTTTCCAGAAAGCCTTTCAAGTGCGGAAGGTGATGATAATGATGATGACTAGGCAATGAGTTTCTGTGTAGAGAATGACACAGAGGAAGCATGGCTCCCCTTTATTCAACCTGCCCAGAGGCATGTGGTTTTATCAACAACGTCAGCTTCCAAACTTGCTGCCACCACCATTCCATGACACTTACAGCACACCCTACTGAAACGCAAACAATATAACCACTTAGATGCAAATCCAGTTTTTCAGGCTTTGTCAAAATAAGAAAGTTCTTCTCCCTAGTGTGGGACTTCTTTACGCTTAGTCAGGATGATGTATGCTCCTTTTGCCATAAGTAAATTTGTCATAAGCCAGGTTGAAACTATGATATCGGAGGTCAGCTGTCCCATTTTAAAAAATA
This sequence comes from Pleurodeles waltl, assembly GCF_031143425.1. Classification (NCBI taxonomy): domain Eukaryota; kingdom Metazoa; phylum Chordata; class Amphibia; order Caudata; family Salamandridae; genus Pleurodeles; species Pleurodeles waltl. The sequence goes on from NC_090440.1 coordinate 142,212,722, forward strand.
ACACACAATCCTGTGGGAAGAGCACCTTACAAGCATAGCATGGTGAGAGAGAGGAAACAGCTGAAGTGATTGAAGAAGTTAGTGATGTGGAAGAGTAGGACGTCAGTGTGTTTTTGGAGCATGTGTTCTTTGCAGCTAGCACATTTGTTATCGTCAGTAGAACCAGTCTCCCACCTCAAAATGTGTGGAGATGGATGATGAATAAAATAAACAAATAGTTCATGCCAAAACTGTCTAGGGCAGAATGATGAGAGCAGTTGGTCTGACAAGTGTGGAGAGTGATTATCCTCAGAGTTTGTCGACAAACTCTACTTTCTTGACTAACTCATCAGAAGTTGCATTGAAGTAATACAGTTTATTTCCTATAGGCTCCATAAGCTGCACAACAAATTAAGTTCATTTCTGTACATATGTGTATATATATATATATATATATATATATATATATATATATATGTGTGTGTGTGTTTGTGTGTGTGTGTGTCTGCGTGTGTGTGTATGTGATATATATATGTGTGTATGTATATATGTATATTCACTGAAAAAAACAAAGGTTACAGGGACATTATAGCTAGGTTCTGAATTTACTCAAACAAAACCTTTGAAATTCAGGAGTTATAGTTATGGTTCTTTCAAGTAACTATGGGGGTCATTCCGACCCCGGCGGGCGGCGGGCACCGCCCGCCGGGCGGAGACCGCCAAAAGACCGTACCGCGGTCAAATGACCGTGGCGGTCATTCAGACTTTCCCGCTGGGCGGGCGGGCGACCGGCAAAAGGCCGCCCAGCGGGAAAGCCCCAGCAACGATGAAGCCGGCTCCGAATGGAGCCGGCGGAGTTGCTGGTGTGCGACGGGTGCAGTGGCACCCGTCGCGATTTTCAGTGTCTGCTTTGCAGACACTGAAAATCTTAATGGGGCCCTGTTAGGGGGCCCCTGCAGTGCCCATGCCAGGAACAGGCTGGCGGGAAGGGGGTCGGAATTGCAGCGCCGCCGTGGAGGATTCCCTGGGGCAGGGGAAAACCGCCGGGAAACCGCTGGTTTCCCTTTTCTGACCGCGGCTTTACCGCCGCGGTCAGAATTGCCCAGAAGCACCACCAGCCTGTTGGCGGTGCTTCCTCCGCGCCAGGGTCGGAATGACGCCCTATATCTTGTGCCTTAAGGTAACTATAGCGTGCACCCCCACAATGCACAGGTTTTCTTTTCCAAAGCATGAAAGCATCTTTAAAGGCGTATTGGGGTTAGATCCATCAGAATAATGTTGGCTGCCTAAAGATGACAACCTACACTCAAAGAGCCACGTTTAGGAGGATCACCTTTTACTGAGCCTACTTCATTAGGCAGATAATGAGTGTAAAGCAACAAAAAGAGATAAGAAAGCAAGCACCTGTGCTTTAATCCATTTCATTTCATCACTCTCCTCAACATACCTTGATTACCCCCCCATCAAAACCTGATTCCAAGTGTAAGAGTGCAGTGTAATGAGTAATCTCAAATGGGGAGCAGGAATCCCAACTTCAGATCATTTTCTCCACAGTGTTGAACGATCAACCCTATTGAACGCTGGTGGAGAAATCAATAGATGGCATGCAAAAGCATACCCCTACTCTTGTGATGCTTTTCTAATAACATTTGGAGAGCAGTGATGTTATTAAGAGTGCCATAATTCTTGCAGAAGCCCGCCTGTTTAGCTGGATAAGACTATTACCAAATGCCCAATCTTAAAGATGGATAAGTAGATTTTTGTCAAATAATTTGCCTGTCGCATTAAGGAAGCCCATTTGTCTGTAACGTCAGGGACGGTCTTGGACCTTTTTCATATACAGAGGTATTTTAAAACTCCCCTTCCAGGAGGAAGAAATAACAATGCTGGAATAAAGGACATAGGGAGCAGGCCCATAAAGACTCTTCATGTTTAATGAGAGCGATCGAAAATTCATCTGGTTCATAGACCCTGATGAAAAACATCAATCTCTTTACAAGATTCCAAATAATTCCATATGATCCACTTTGATGCTTTGAGAGTACTGTACACAATCGCTAGAATTACTGGCATAAAATTGGGAATTGTACTGCGTCCAGGCATCATCCATCTCGGAATTACAAAAGCTCATGAGAGCTGAATTAGACACCTTAGCGCTGAAGTCCCTAACCATAGTTATCAGAGGGCAATCCTCTGACTCACATATAGTGTGAACAAAAAAAAGCATAGCATTAACTGAAGACTCCATTGCCTTACCAGGGGGATATACACATTTACTATCAGTAATGATGAGGACCCTCCATACTCATTAAATCTTTGAAGTTTTAAACAGAGACAAAAGAGGTGTGTACAAAAACCTTCGGTTCCAATTGATAATATTTTGGAGTAAAATTATAATCCCTCCTCTGGCATGACCTTTTCTTAAGGGCATTATCCAACAAGACAAAATAATTTTCAACTGCAAATTCAGAGCAAACCCTTGTTTCCTACAAATACATAATTAATGGGATATGTGGAATTAACCAATTCAGTTTGACCCAAGCCAGCTATATTCCAGGAAACTAATTTACCCTGTAGGTTACCCCTTACCTACAGATAATGCTTAACGTGAAAGGAAATCAGCACTGAAGTTGTTGCTGCCTTGAATGTAGTGAATGGCTTCCACATATCAGAACTTGCATTTGATATCTTCAGTAGAAATGGTATGACCAAGATAATCAATTTGTTGCACTAAAAATGTGCATTTTTCAGATTTGAAAGTGATTCCTCTATAATTCAAAATAGTAAGTACTTTTCCCAAAACAATAAGATGTTCATCCTTAGTTTTCATGAAAATAAGGATATCATATTGAAAGACTTGCACATTGCTCAGATCATTAAATAAAAAATCCATTACTCTCTGAAAAGCGCAAGCTGCAGAAGCGAGACCAAAAGGTAACTTTAAACACTGTTAAACTCCCCAAGGTTTAATAAATGTAGAGAGCTCTTGGGACTCAGTATTCAAGGCTATCTGATGGTATGCAGCATGTAGATCAATTGCTGAAAAATATTTGGCCTCTCCTATGTTGGCCAGCATTTCTTGTATGCAAGGCAATTGATGGAAGCCAAATAGAATGTTAATATTAAGTGATCTAAGATCCACACATAGACAACGTTTTCTTTTTAGCAAGTACAATTGGAGAAACCCATGTGGAAGATTTAGTGGGAGACATGATTTCTTCTTGTTCTAAATTCTCTAACAACTTTTTAAAATTCTTGGACACTAATAGGTGCTGGTCTCACTTTGTGAGTTTGGCCTTAGGTTTTAACCTGATCTTGTGTTCAAAACCTAAAACAGTACCTATTTCGGATGTAAAAACATTTGGATATTTGGAAATCATAGTGGGTAGAACATTAGCATCAATTTCAATAGACTGGTATTTCCCCAAGTACAATGGGACTATCATGTCCAGGTTTGAGTTGAATTCCTAGCTTGGCTAACTCTATCGAACAAACAAGATTCCTACCATTAACAGCAACATAAACTTTGGTCCAGACACTTCTACCAAGTATTTGTAATTGGCAATAAAAATAGCCAAGTAATTTGTCACCAAATTCTTTGGGATTGATGTCAGGAGTTTCAAGTTTGAAGGTAATAGGCCAGAGGGAGAAAAATGTGCTGTCAGCCAATATAGTGATGGGTGCCCCCGAAGCTGCCATGACTTGGAGAGATTTGCCACTTATTAAAGCTTGACAAATAGGCCCCTTTACTTTGACATCTTTCTGATCACTATTAATTACAATTACCACATTAGTGAATCTTTTACAGCAATCCTGAACTTCAGTATCATAACTGTTAATACAGTACTACCAAGGAGCCTTTGGACGTCTACCCTTTGGACGTCAACATTATGTAGTCTAACATTTGAGCCTGAATTTTGAGATCTGCAAACAGCTTGGAAATGACAATTCTTCTTTTTGCATTTCGTATATTTCTTGCAAATGGCAGGACATGAGGGACTTTTGCCTATGTGATTCCTGGAACCACAATGAGAGCTAAAGGTTTATTTCTTCTTTTCTTTTACATATCTAATAGCTGCAAAGATGTTCTCCCCTGAAATGCATGATGCAGGTGAGTGTCCTTTATTGTTGGTAAGTGTTTGTGTTGAAATTAGATTCCTTTCAATGCTTTTTGCAATGCCTATAACGTCCGAAAGAGACGGATTTCTGTAGGTAAGTAATTTTTCCTTAGTTTTCTTTGAGAAGCAGTTGAAAACAAATTGGTACCTGATGTAAAAATCAACTGAGTTCTCAAATTCACACGCAGCTAGGACTCGTAAGGCAGCAACAAACTCTTCCACCGATTCATCACTTGTTTGTTTGCATTTAAACAAAGTTTGTCTTTTTAAAAGTACACTAGCTTCTTCAGAAACTTTGTTTTTCTATGGCTTCAATATAGACATTACATACGCCATCACTGCTGGGAGTTGGTATTTGAGGAAGATTCGCAAACATTTTCTGGCTAGCCACCCCCAGGTGATTAAATAATAGAGCAAATTGTCTTTGTGATTCATAAGTAAGACCATCAATTGCTGCTAAATAGTATTTAATAATGCGCAGCCATTGTTTCCATTTTTTTTCAGGTTTGCAGGTTTCAAAAAGAATGGGGGCGAATGGATGGTATTTTGAGATGTAGCCATGACAACATTTAACTTTCTTGCATGTAAGAAAAAATTGTATGCAATTAAAAATGGATGGAGCAGGCCAGGTAAGAAAGTACATATGCTGATAGAATCTAACTTGTTTGCCTTAGGTTGCCTTTAAAATTAAACTGATCCAAAATGGCTCCCAGATCTAGGACGTTATCATGTGAAGACCCATAATTCCCTGTGCACATTGATGTGACAAGCAAGTTCAGTTGATGAACTCACAGCATAGGCAATGCAGGCAACAAAGTTTTTGAGATGCAGGCGATCTTCGTAAAAAATAGATGTAACAGGCCAGGTAAGAAAGTACATATGCTGATAGAATATAACGTGTTTGCCTTAGGTTGCCTTCAAAATTAAACTGATCCAAAATGGCTGCCAGATCTATGACATTATCATGTGAAGACCCATAATTCCCTGCGCATGTTGATGTGACAAGCAAGTTCAGTTGATCAGCTCACAGCAAAGGGAGTGCAGGCAAAAAAGTTTTTGAGATGCAGGCGATCTTCATAAAACAAAACATTTGTCAACGTATGAGTTAAGTGCTTGAACAAAATAGAAGCAGTAAATATTGTTAGAGACTGAAGTGACTGGAGCGAAATAGGAATTGCACTGACGCACTATCCACAGGAAACCACAGCTGGAGTCCCTAGGTAGAATACACCAGTAGCTGCCTGAAAATGGCTCGAGAGAGGGTGACTCTGCACAAAAGCAGTGCCCTCGAGCTCCCACAGCTCGAGACACAGCTCAAGTGCATGGGCAAACACTGAAACTGGTTGCTTGGAAACAGTTGAGACAAGAAACGCGGGGTGTGAATTAAACGTTTTACCTCTCTGGCAGCTGAGTACAATGCTGAGTGCAAGGCAGTTTTTTTTAAAGTAAACAATGTTTCAAAACAATAACAAATTAAATGTCAGTGTCAAAAAAACACCCCAAACAGTCAGTGCCTCAGTAAATGTCAGCTTTACACCCCCTTTCCATAAGTCAATTTTCAAATGTGCAGAAAGTTCAACCTGCCAAATCGCCCCAAAACATGTAAGCACTTCAAAGAATTCACTTTTTTCCATAAATCAGTTTCCAAAATCAAAACAGTGAGTCTCATGAAATACAGAAAAAAAAATGTGAAGACCATCACAGCCTGTGTTTTTTCCAACTTATGTAACATTCTCTACTGAGATGTGGTAAATACCCCACTCCTGGTACCAAAAATGTAGTAATGAGTATTACTAGGAAATAAAAATTCTTCAAATGAGATTTCCAGGAAAGATGAGATTTATTCCCTTAAGTGAGGCAAACGCAACAACCACAGCCGTCTCTGCCATCCAGATGAGAAACCTGTCATAAACTGACTCACAACTGGCAACAGGACGAACAATCTTAGAACAGGTTTGCATCATGACATTTGGAATGACATTAAATAGCAGGTGCTCCTAATAAGTGACGACTCAGTGCAAGTGAATATAGTGGCAATAAAGTGCAACAGTGTTATTTACAAGCCAGTATGTATATAAATGTGGCTAATAAATCTTGCAGTGTCCTTTGCTACATCCCTCATACAGAAGTCTAGAATTTACTAGCAATTTTAAAACACAGTCCACATCTCAATTTATGTTGAAGTTTTGAATGTGAAATTCCTTCAAAAGGGTCATCATCAGGATGGAATATTGATGTAGGAAGCACCCCTCAGTTCTTCATGGACGTACAACCATTAGTCAATTCCTTTTAATGTATAGGTTGTGAAGGCCCCGGAGATCAATCCATTCAAACCAGCGGGCCATCAATATCTTATCCCTGCAAAATCATATGTTCAAGAGTTATGTTATGTTTGTGACTCGGTCCCGCTGGTAATAATTTACAGTCTCTAATCAGTTCATCCCTTTGAATAGGTGGAAAATGACTGCCTAACCTCCAAGCTCGTTCCCTCCAGATGACAGATTATTGTTCAGTGGACAGGGCTTAAAAGCATCTGTAGCATAAAGAGCAAGTTAGGTGTTGCAGGTGGTTGTAGCGAGAAGAGCCGTGTAGGCATCATGAACAGTGATTGTCGTAGCTTTATGTTGGCAGTCAAACCAGCCTGCTAATGCTGTAGCATGAAGAGCAGGACTTGCATTGCTCATGCTCAATGTTGTGTGAAGAGCAGGTCTCACCAGTACTGGTGGTCATCACGGGCAGCAAAATCTTGGTGTGAATGGAACCATTAGTGAGGAGTCCTAGCTTCAGAATTCTCACCTTTTCACTTAGAAGGAACTCTCAGGGTAGCATCCCTTGAAGATCAGGACCCCTTCCAGCAGTGGTCAGAAGCAGGGCTCAGGCAGGTCGAGCTGCAGGTCCAGGTAGGTAGATTTGCTGCAGGTCAGTTGGGCAGCTGCAGGGAGGCCTCTGAAGCTTGTTGTATCCCTGTATCTCACACAGGAGGTCAACCAACTAACCTTTACATTTACTCTGGGTAGTCTGGGATAAAGGTAAGCAGATCTAAACTTCCTTTGCGAGACAGCAATGTAGTCCTTCAAGCAGAGAGTCAGGCCTCTGGCAGCACAGCAGTCCTTCTTCTGTAATTTCCCCAGGCCAAGGAGTGTTCTGCTGTGTGACTAAGGTGGTCCAATATTTATACCAGGTACCAGCCTTTGCGTGGGGGAGACTTCCTCTCTCCTCTCCTACCCCCATATCGGGTAGGAAATCTCTTCCTCTTTCCCCGCAAAGGCTCCAACACGGTCTGGGAGTGAAAAAAGACAGGGCAGGTCTGCTATCAGGGTCTTTTGCGTGTGTAGGAGGTAAAGTAAAGCCCTTTGAAGTGTAAGGGCCCCTACAGTCATCCTGTCAGGCTAGCCCATCGTGTCCACATCTTTGTATCACTGCTTGAAAGTAATACAAAAGCCCCAACAGAAGGGTCATTCACAGTCATGTGATCCAATACAGTGGCAGCAGGCACAGATGCATGGGACAAGAAAATGCCAACTTTCTAAAAGTGGCATTTTCAGACTTGTAACTTAAAATCCAACTTCACCGTAAGATATGGTTTTAAATTACAATTAATTTGAGTGTAAACAGCAGATCTCCATCTTCTCTGAATCCATAGTTAGCACTCATTAAATGTAATACATTCGCTCACTGTTAGTCAAAGGGAGACATAAGCCTAGCAGAAATGAAAAACAGCTTTAGGAGTTTTTCACTCCAAGACGTGTAAAATTTAAACACACATATTCTTTTTACACACAATGCGCCCTGCCCTACGGGCCTTTAGTGACAACTATGGGGTGACTTATCTATATCAAACCAGATGTTTTAGGTCTATTTTGACAAGTCGAAATTGCAGTTTAAAACTGTACTACTGGATGCAATGGCAGTCCTGAGATATGTTTAAAAGGCTACATTAGTGGGTGGCACAATGAGTGCAGTAGCAATTATTTTACAGGCCCTGGTAAATGCAGTACCATTGACAAGGAGAGTACAAGTAAGGTGAATGTGTCAAATAGGTTTAGGCCAATTTTACCATGTTTTTGAAAGAGAACACAAGCACTTTAGCACTGTTTAGAATGCATAAAGTGCAAAGAGAATACCCACCAAGGACATCAGGTCTAACATGTGTCTTTGGACTTTGCTGGAGGTAGATTATTTTTGTATTAATGTTAGCTCAAACAGATCCATTATGGGAGCAATATAATGTACAACGGTATATATTTATGTGTTTTTCCATTCCACTAGTCTAATGTACCACCTAGGAAGATGGATGAAAAGCAAAATATGGATTCAGAGAGGATTAACCTTATTGTAGAAAAACATAATATCATGCTGACATGTGATTAAGGATATACACAAGAGAACAAGAAAATGCCAACAGTGACTCCCAGGAAGGGGCCCTCCCTATAATGTTTCACAGAAGGTCATCAGCTGTCTGAGGAGTCACCCTTGATTTACTCAGGGGGGATCGGCATTGAGTCTAAGTCTGATGCTCCAGTGGCTGAGCCCTCGCTGAAAGGAGAGGTTGCAGGTATCCTTATTGTCGACCTCCAACAGCAGGGCAGCGCTTTGCCCCTCCAAGGCCCTGTCCCTGGAGAGTCTTCCAACAGTTGTCTGTCTCCACTGAGGTCGGCAGGCATAGCAAGTGTATTCCTGGTTCAAAGCCAGGCTCTGAGGGGTTAGCCCCGCACAGCGAATATGGTCGTCTCACCATGTTGTTGTTCTAGCCAGTACCATTTGTCCTCAGAGTCCTGGGGCTCAGGCAATCAGGTCTGGTGTGGCAATCCACTGAGGGACCTTGCTCCTCCATGCTTCTCTGCCCAATAGCTGGTAGCTGTTTGTCACAAGACAGTTTGAGTAGTGCCCCCGCTGCCTTTGTCAATATCACGCCCACCTCTCCGTTGTTGTGTGGTTCCTCCCCAGGCAGCAGAATGGTAAAAGCTGGGCCAATTGCTGGAGCTTCAATGACATTTGGCCACTGTCTCATGTGGCTAGCCACCCCATCCCCTTTCCCTGACATCTACCTGATCCCACTCCCACAAAAGACAATATTTTGTAACAGTACTTCAAAGATGTTTCCTGTAAGTGCCCAAATAAAAATGAATGTGAAGGATTGGACTAAGAGAAGACTGTTTCATTGCACTATTGGCCTAATTGCAGGTCCCTGTAGTAGGTCGCAGGAGCAGGAAACAGGAGCAGGTCTAAGGCCAGCTCTCCCTTGCTACTGCATCGCTCACTCCTGATTGCGGGCTCGCTCACACTACATTTCCTTCTCCTTTCCTGTTTTTCAGAGTGCTTTCTCCTGCTTTCTGCTTCATTTTCACTGCTTTCTCCCCCTTCCCTCAGTTTTTCAGAATGCTTTCTCCTGCTTTCTGCCTCATTTTCACTGCTTTCTCCCTCCTTTCCCTCTGTGCTTCTGAGTGCTTTTACCTGCTTTCTGCCTCATTTTCATGGTTTTCTCCCTTCTTTCCCTCCATTTTTCTGAGTGCTTTCTCCTGTCTTCTGGTTAATTTTCACTGCTTTCTCTCACCTTTCCCTCACGTTGTCTGAGTACTTGTTCCTTCTTTTTCTTTCTCTGTTCATTCCTCTTTTTCCCGATTTCCACTCCCACCTGCTGCCCATTTTCCCACCTCCTGCCTAGCCCTGCCCACTGCCATACAGTATCCCTCCCTCCTCCCAGGACCTACTTAATGGAGGCAGCAGAGACGACGCACTGCTGGTGTGCCATAGAAGCGTCAAAGGCAAGCCTGTCTACACTCGTCGGTACCTGGACCACGCCCAGCAGCAGGAACCCTGGCTCTGCCACTCTATGAAGATACACCGCTGCTGACCTTCCAGCCCTGGACCCCTGACGCAGCACTGCTGCTGCTCATCCCTGCATACCACCAGAGGACTGTTCTCCTGCCAACACTGCTGCCAACAAATACACCTGACACATAGACTGAGACCACCACAACACAACTTCAGTGCATCCTACTCAATACATGTTCACTAATTAAACATGCCATCAAGGTCTGAGATACGATCTCCTCCCTCAAGCTGGACCTCATCTTCCTCACAGAAACCTGGCTTAACCCATCTCCCTACTAGACATTGCCGTGACCATCCTCGAAAGTTACAAGACAATACACAGGGACCAAACCTAAAAGCATGGAAGTGGAATAGCCATCATCTACAGAGACACCATCCGCTGCATGACATCCCCTGATGAACCGTCACCGGTAATGGAACACCTCGACTTCCAACTCCACGCAGAGGGAAAAAGCACCATCGGAGGCACCCTTACCTACAGACCACCAGGAATACACCCCAGCTTCTGTAATGTCATTCAAGAACTCATTGCCCCACAAGCAGTCATCTCTGAATACTACATATTCCCAGGGCCCTTCACCTTCCACCTCGACAACCCCAGCAACTCCAAATCCACCGACCTCCTGAAAAGCTTGAGCAACATTGGCCTCAAGCAGCTCATCACCGATACTACCCACAGCGTAGGATACATGCTTGACCCCATCTTCACCTCCAGTGACAGAGTCAGGTACATCTACACCACACCACTCACCTGGTCTCTGGGCCCACATACCCCAACACGGTGGCCCAGAGCCATGCATAGAAACTGGAAAAAGGTATCAGAAGTACCACCTCCTCCTGAAAGAAACCAAGAAAATGCACTAGCAGACCGCATCAAAGCCAGCACAAACCACAACAAAGAACACTTTGCTATCGTGAAGGAGTTCACCAATCCTGCAGCCACTGAGAAAGACCTCACTCCCTCCCAGGAACTAAGCAACAACCTCATGGACTTCTTTGATGACAAGATCTCGGCTATCTGCAAAAGCTTCAAATGCCAACCTCCCACTGCAGACAGCATCAACAAGCTCACATGCACAAGCATGAACCCCAAATACCTTCTCACCCATTGCGAGCTTCTCACCTTGCAAGACATTATCACCAGCATGAACTCTGTACACTTGGGAGCACCCACGGATCGTTGCCCCCACCACATCTTCAACTTCGGAAGCAAGACAATTTGCCACAAGCCCAGGAAGGTGCTGAACACCTCCATAAACATGGCAGCAGTAATTCAATTTGCTTCTTCACAATTTACAAAGTTAAATAATATTATATTTGGTCAACCACAAACTGTCCATTTTGGTCATCTTCAAGCTATAAAATAAAAATAAAATCTTGTGCTTTCTCTTGAGGACTTTGAAGGACCTTTGTTCATAGAAATGTAAAATGACTTATTGGAAAAGGTCCTTTAAAGTAATTCGTATTATGAACTAATAATCTAGTGATATCCGTCTTGACCGAGTTTGGTTCTCCCTGTTTCTTAGCTTTCTTTCACATTGCACATTTGACATATTGTACATTTTAGCTACAACACATTTTTAGCAGTATTAGTTTTTATGTACAAGTTTACATGATTTTCTGAGAAGGCAGGGTATGTGATGCTTGTTTCTAGTTAGCTTTCTTGACACATAATCAGGAACACACACAGAACGAGATAGTCTGGGTTCCATATTGCCAGTTTAAGTGACAGCTCCTAATACCAAGACAAAGCATCACATCAGAGCTGCATCTTAACACAATGCAGTTTTATTATGTAAGCAATGTGCAGACCGGAAGGGTCAGAGGGGCATTCCAGCTGCAACCATCTTGGGACCACTTCACTCGACAATGTAGCTTTGCTGGTTGGTGCTGATCCACTAGCCTCCTGATGAGAATTGCCTTTCATCACACAGGCAGACTCCTGACACCTATTTCAGGTATGAGGCTAAGGCTGATTCCTTGGATTGGGCAGGTAGAAGGGTATACCCAAATAAGCACTCTTTAGGCTATTAGGACCAATTAGGAATCTCTAGAATTTCTAATCCAACTAACAACAATGGGAATCTTCATTTTCACCCTGTTTATAATGCTGATTATTTTGCTCTGTTTCTTCTGCCTAATATATCACAGCACATTATAACATTATTCAATTTAAATAAATGGATTCAAAACTCATCACTTATTTTCTTTGTGTTTTCACCTTGGGATGCCTGGGTAATATGAAGGGTGAGATCTGTTTCTATAGCTCCCCTGGAGAGTTACCACAAATCACCTTCTCCCTGTAATATTAGGGGTGCAGGTGTGGCACTGCGGACTAGCCAGGGACCGGGCCAACATTTTCTGATGCTGTGGAAGGACTCAGTCCCCAACATTCTGAAGTTATGCCACCCCACACATGCAGTCCTGTTTTCATAATTGGAACCACACCACAATAACACAAGACTGACCATATGAATTTGAGTACCGAAAAGTATGTCATCAGTACAGCACGTGCAATAAAGTATCTTGAAGCTTAATACAAACATCAAAAATGATATAAATGTCTTGGGCTTTTTTTCCACCAGTGCAATGTTTCTGTGGTATGGCAAAATAAAGTAGTTGTTACTCATAACTGCATTGTTGTGGGATTATGATGTCATTCGTTTTTTTTGTGAGCTGTTCTTATTTGTTTACATTTGCAGGAGTTGTGTATGTTGAGTCCAGTGTATGCAAATATTTGAGAAAATGATATCTTCATTTTTCTCTTATAACACTCTAACCATCTGCATTTGATTTGATGAAGTTTTGCGATTCAGTGACAATATTTTTTTACTATAGTTTACCTACTGATGTTTTATATTAGTGTAGAAAAGGCTCCTATGACCATCAGCGTGCCTAAAATCTTTATATCTGAAAATAACAAATAGCTTTCATTTTTCATGCATTGGCATAATGAATTATTGATGTCTAAAAAAAAGAGTAGTTCTGGTATAAATAGATCCTTTCTGTTAATTTCAGAAAAATTGTTCAGAAGAACTGTAAGCTAGTTCTTGCTTTGACTTTTTAAGCAGCAGCTGTAATTCTGCTTCTTGGCGTCCTGTACAATATTCCTGGTTGATCTGGCAGCATGCCTTGTGACAGCCCAAATCATCTGTAATAACATCATAAATGAGGAGCCACATCATTTTTATTAAAATTACATGCAATATACCTAATTATAGGGGCTTTCAACCAATTCTCTTCACAATTGGTCTGCTGTTGTGTCCCACTCATGTTTTCTTCCACCCACTACATCATACAGCATGAGGCAATCGGTCAGCCTACTTCAGCCGTGGGGTGACTTCAATGTTAGTGAGACATGGGGGGTCATTACAACCCTGGTGGACGGTGTTAAAGGTGCGGTAATACCGCAAACAGGCCAGCGGACAAAAAAAGGGAATCATGACCGTGGCGGAAACCGCCAACAAAGACAGCCACTTTAACTCTCTGACCGCCACGGCGGTACAGACAAGCAGCGCGGCGGTCACCGCCAACAGACAGGCGGAGGACAATGTACTGCCCACAGTATCACAACCCGCCAATCCGCCACCTTTTCCGGGGCGGATTCACCGTGGATAGAAACACAGCGGAAACAGCTTCTGCAATGGGAAAACCCTCACCTTCTACACATCCCATGAGGAAGGAGGACACCATGGAGCCGGAATTACAAATCCTACCTGCCCTTGTCTTCCTGCTCATTTACGAACACCAGCAACGGCGGCAGCGAAGACAACAGTGAGTACTGCACCTACGACATAGGGGAGGGGGAGGCAAAAGTCAGGGGGACAAACACGCAACACCCCCATCCCCACCCTCACCCTCGCACATTACAACACACACACCAATGCATTTAAAAACATCACAGTAACAACCCACAAGCCCCTCCGGAAGAATGCAAAGACCAAAGGAAATCAGTTCAAGAATTGTAATGTATCAAAATACAGTTACCAAATATATACAGAAATATATATATATATACACATTCAAAAGTATATACATTACGAGAAGTAGTGCAGGTGTGCACATATCAATGTCCGTGCACCACTGGTCAAAAAATGCCTGGGCGAGGCCCACAATAGATACCTGTCCACAAAGGGAGAAAACACTGCTGGGGCATCAGATAGAAGTACAACAGGCACCTCAGGGGAAGGGAAGGGGGGGCACCTCAGCCAGATTACAGCACCACGCCAGATCCACGACGGGGCTCCATGCCCATTCATGTATCCTGGGGAGTGAAAAGCCACAGTCTCTCAAGTCCATACAGTGGGTGCATTGCCCACTGTTCCATCCTGGGGAGTGCAAAGCCACAGCCTCTCAAGTCTATACAGTGGGTGGGTTGCCCACTGTTCCATCCTGGGGAGTGCAAAGCCACAGGCTCTCAAGTCCATACAGTGGGTGGTTTGCCCACTGTACCATCCTGTGGAGTGCAAAGCCACAGTCTCTCAAGTGGATAACAGTCTCCACTGGTTCTGGAGGGGGACTGGTGCCCAGAGTGCATCACGCTCCCCGTGATGGTTCCTGTTCCGTCACAGTCCCAGCTGTACATGGGATTACGATGCTTGATGTGGAGGTGTTTCCTTGTTCAGCGGTGCTTTGCCATGGAGGTCTCTGCCCTGTTCAGCGGTTCTCTGCCCTGTTCAGCGGTGCTTTGCCCTGTTCAGCGGTTCTCTGCCCTGTTCAGCGGTGCTTTGCCCTGTTCAGCGGTTCTCTGCCCTGTTCAGCTGTGCTTTGCCCTGTTCAGCGGTCTTCACCATGGTGGTGATTCTCTTGTTCAGCAGTGCTTTGCCATGGCGGTCTCTGCCCTGTTCAGCGGTTCTCTGCCCTGTTCAGCGGTGCTTTGCCCTGTTCAGCGGTTCTCTGCCCTGTTCAGCGGTGCTTTGCCCTGTTCAGCGGTTCTCTGCCCTGTTCAGCTGTGCTTTGCCCTGTTCAGCGGTCTTCACCATGGCGGTGATTCTCTTGTTCAGCAGTGCTTTGCCATGGTGGTCTCTGCCCTGTTCAGCGGTTCTCTGCCCTGTTCAGCGGTGCTTTGCCCTGTTCAGCGGTCTTCACCATGGCGGTGATTCTCTTGTTCAGCAGTGCTTTGCATGGCGGTCTCTGCCCTGTTCAGCGGTGCTTTGCCATGTTCAGCGGTCTTCACCATGGCGGTGATTCTCCTGTTCTGCAGTGCTTTGCCATGGCGGTCTCTGACCTGTGCATTGGTGTGTGGCATGACGGTCCCTCATTGCCCAGCAGGGCTGTGGCAGCCGGAGCCCTCCTGGGCACTGACTCCGGCGGTGGTCTCCTGACCAGTGACGATACTTCTGCCCTCCTGGGCACTGACTCCGGCGGTGGTCTCCTGACCAGTGACGATAATTCTGCCCTCCTGGGCAATGACTCCGGCCGTGGTCTCCTGACCAGTGACATTACTTCTGCCCTCCTGGGCAATGACTCCGGCGGTGGTCTCCTGACCAGTAACGACGGTGCTGGCGGTGGCGTCCTGGCCGCCGGGGAGGGTGGCGCCCTTCTCCGCCATGCTGCTCTCACCAGACTGTGTAGACTTCTTCTGGCACTTCACCACCTTTGGAGGAGTCACAGCTGACTCTGCAAACCCCCTGTGACCCTTGTGAGCAGTTTTACCCCCAGGAGTCTTCACCCTGTCCTGTCGGCCACTTTCCAACTTGGGATGCTTTACAGGAGGTGGACTGGCAGTGCTTTGGCTCCGTGTCACACTGCCTGCCCTGGTGGCGGGTGCACTCCACACACCTATAACTCGCACCACTGGTACTGGAGTCTTTTTGGCTGAGGCGCTACCACGGGACTTATGAATTGGAGGGGTGAGGATGGGGGCAAAGAGGTCAACGTTGCTGAGGGAGAGTTTCTGACGAACACTGGGGTGGGTAGCTGGAGGGGGTCTGGGAGTGGAGGAAGAGGAGGTGGTTGTAGGAGGTGTCACTTTAGGTGTTTTGGGTGCAGGTGCAGGTACTGGAGGCTGTCGTGAGGTGGATGGATGTTGGGTGTGTGGGTGCCCACGTTTGTGTACTTTGGGAGGGGGCGTCACAGACACACTGGGAGAGGACACAGGGAACGTGTAAATGGGAGTGGGGGTGGTGAGTGCAGGTGAGCGGGGTGTGGTGCTGGGTGTTCTGGTGCGAGTCCTAGTGCCTGTAGATGTAGTGCATGCAGGTGAGAGTGTAGACAACACTGGGAGGGAGGAGGGAGACAATGAGGAGGGGGCCACAGTGGAGGCAGTGGATGTTGGCGTGTCTGGATGTGTGTGATGCTTGTGTGAGTGCCTGTGGGATGTGTGGTGCCTGTGTTTGCCTGAGCTACTTTTGGGTGTTGAGGTGTATGGATGCTTGTCTGATGGTGTGCTTGGGATGGGTTGGGGTACAGGGGATTGGGTCTGGGTGGAGGAAGTTGGAGGGGGGAGGCTAGACACAGGGACAATGGCTGCCATCAGTGCTGAGGCCAGAGATTGCAGGGTTCGATGAAGGGCAGCCTGACCAGAATGAATGCCCTCCAGGAATGCATTACCGTGTTGCAACTCCCTTTCTACACCCTGGATGGCATTCACAATGGTAGACTGCCCAACAGTGAGTGACCTGAGGAGGTCAATGGCCTCCTCACTGAGGGCAGCAGGGGTGACGGGGCAGGGGCTGAGGTGCCTGGGGCGAAGGTGATGCCCACCCTCCTGGGTGAGCGGGCACGGTGCGAACGCTGAGGGGCTGCTGGAAGGGCGGTGCTGGTAGGGGAGGTGGCAGCTGTACCTGTAGAAGTGTGTGGTTAGCAATGTGTGTCATCTGCTTGCATCCTTCAAGGACTTGTGATGTGTGACATAGGTATGTTGTCTTAACAATTGGAAACGCATGTTGACACTGTCATTGATTATACATATTTACCAAATCACAGACTGACTCCAGATTGTTTTGTGGTTCAAGGGTGTTTATTTAAGTGCTCAAAAATGGAGGGGGGTAGTAATATGGTGATGGGGGACGGTGGAGGAATGTCCATGGCAGAGTCCAGTCCATTAGTCACACAGGTGCACTGCCCATATGGGCATAGGAAGTGGAGCTGGGGCAGTTGCAATCTGGACAGGGTGACAAAGTGAGACAGTGGGAGGACAATCAGGGTGGTCTCATTTCCTGGCGGGGGTCTTGCCATCTTACTCTGTCCTGTTCCTGGATCTCAGGGACCGCTTGCGGGGTGGTTCTCCGTCTGCAGGGGGTGGGGTGCTGGTGTGGTGGTCCTGTGGCGGGGCGTCCGGTCCACTAGCGCTGGCGGAGGTGGTGGGCAGTTCATTGTCCATGCTACTGTCAGGGGCCCCTTGGAGTGCCACGGTGTCCCTCATGGTTTTTTGTGTGTCCTTCAGCACCCCTACGATGGTGCCAGGGCAGAGCTGATGGTTCTGAGTTCCTCCCTGAAGCCCAAATACTGTTCATCCTGCAGGCGCTGGGTCTCCTGAAACTTGGCCAGGACCATCGCCATCGTCTCCTGGGAGTGGTGGTATGCTCCCATGATGGAGGAGAGGGACTCGTGGAGGGTGGGTTCCCTTGGCCTGTCTGCCCCCTGTCGCACAGCAGCCCTCCCAGTTCCCCTGTGTTCCTTTGCCTCCGTCCCCTGGACCGTGTCGCCACTACCACTGCCCCCAGGTCCCTGTTGTTGTTGGGGTGGTGGGTTATCCTGGGTTCCCTGTAGTGGTGGACACACCGCTGATTGACGTGTCCTGGGCACGGAGGTATGGGCCCGCTGGGTGGGTGCTGTGCTGGTGTTACCAGAGGGTGGAAGGTCAGTGTTGGGCTGTGCCTGTGCAAGGGGAACCGACTGTCCCGAGGCCCACGATGGTCCGGGCTGGTCATCAGGATCCAGTAGGGCAGAGCTGCTGTCGTCACTGTGGGCCTCTTCTGTGGGTGGAGTGGAGTTGTCTGGGCCCTCCGGTGTGGTGACGTTCCGTAGTGGGCCTGCAGGGATATGAGAGCATGATTATTGCATGTGTGTGTGTAATGGTGTGCAATGGGTGGGTGTTTGTGTACCCCAGTGCAATAATTTCTGTGTGTGGGTTTGTGTGATGTTGGTTAGGGGGTTGTTATGGGTATGTGCAGTGAGCATGCTTTGGTGAGGGGTGACCATGCTTTGTTTTTGCATGCGGGGCTTGGTGTTGGGATGGGTGGTTTGTGTTGTGTGTACATTAGTGAGGAGTTGGAGTGATAGGGGAGGGGGTGAGGGTGGGGGTGTGTGATGGCATGCAGGTAGGGTGGGGGATATGATAGTTGAGATTTAACTTACCAGTGTCCATTCCTCCACCGACTCCTCCGAAGCCCTCTGGATGCATGATGGTCAAGACTTGCTCCTCCCATGTTGTCAGTTGTGGGGGAGGAGATGGGGGTCCGCCGCCAGTCCGCTGTACCGCGATGTTGTGCCTGGAGACCACTGAACGCACCTTCCCCCCGTAGGTCGTTCCACCTCTTCCTGATGTCCTCCCGATTCTTGGATCCTGCCTCACAGCGTTGACCCTGTCCATGATTCTTTGCCATAGCTCCATCTTCCTGGCTATGGATGTGTGCTGGACCTGTGAGCCAAATAGCTGTGGCTCTACCCGTAGGATTTCCTCCACCATGACCCTGAGCTCCTCCTCCGAAAACCGGGGGTGTCTTTGGCGTGACATGGGGTGTTGTGGGTGATGTGTGGGGTGGTGTCAGTGTTGATGTGTGTGTTGATGTGTAGTGGTGTGTGGGGTTTTGTGCGTGTAATGTTGTATGGGTGATTGTGTTGTGTGACTCTGTGTGGTGTGGTTCTCAGTTGCTGTGCTCTCTGTCTATCTGGCCTTCGTCCGTGAATTGTGGTCGTAGGGGTTTGTGGGTGATGTGGGTGTGTGTTTTATATTGTGTTGGGTGTGTGGGAGTGGTGTTTGTATGTGTATCAGGTGTGTGTATTTGTAATTGTCCAATGTGGTGGTGTTTTGGAGATGTGTGTGTATTTTGAGTGCGGCGGTGTGTACCACCAATGGAATACCGCGGTTGAAAGACCGCCGCGTGGATTCATGGGTCGTGATAGCATGGGCATATTTCTGTTGGCGTGACGGTGGAGGTTTTGTTTTCGCCAGTTTATCACTGACCTTTGGTGTGGCTGTGTGGGTGTCTGAATTTCGGCGGATTCCAGGATGTGGGTCATAATAGCTGTGCCGGAATTCCGCGGACGTGGCTGTGTTTTGGCGGTCTTCTGCACGGCGGTAAGCGCCTTTTACCGCCAGTGTTGTAATGACCCCCATGGTCTCTTTCACAAGAAGCACATCCACCCTCAAAGTAATACCCCTAGTGCCAGGGGTTACCATGCAACGTGTGCCTTTTGAGACTGAAATATGTTGTTTGTGTTTAATTTCGACGAGGGCCCAACAGCTCCTGCTATACTGAGTTATGAAAAACATGACAAAACAAACATTGACAAATCCAAAAGGCTGGCTTCGGATGCCATGTCAAATGGCTTGCTCAATGCTGGTTTATAAATGACAGATGTTATCACAACTATACTCTAATAAAAAAAAACAGATCAGGAATTTATGGAACGGTTGCAGGTTCCTATGCATTGTAAGAACATTCAGGTCCATAAAATGTCATAGGGTTGGCCGCGATGTTAAAAAATATTCGATGTTTTATTGAGAGGTTTTGTTATTATTCTCAGTGCTCAAACTATTAAAAAAAATACCACGGGTTTCAAGAATTTATATATATGGCAATCATCTTTTATTGCTGGGATTAGGATTAAAAAATGACTTCCATATTAATTAATACATGTCAAAACATTAACGCCGACTTGGTGTCGATACCGGTCTTAGAATAGAGTGAGAGCCATTAATAATAAAAAAAAATGAAAATCAAGCCCACGTTCTCCCTGTGTATATACTCAACAATTTTCAAACCCCGAAAGAGGGTTCATGTTCTGCTGTTTGTGGAAAGAATTCAACTTTCAAGCTGCTGCGAGCTACCAACCCACTCAGTTTCTAGCGTGCACCGTGGTGAATCATACAGCTGCACAAAAGGGACTCAATATATAAACAACATAACTCCTCTCGGTACAGCAATTAGACCACGGACATTTAAATCTTTTTTTGATTCAGCTACAGAGCACAAATAGTTCAAGGTGAACAATTATGTTTACCCAGTTTATTTAAGACGCCTAATATAGTGCATCCTAGGTTCGAAGGGCAACGTGGGCATGTGCGTTTAAAATGAAGGAAAGATTTACAGTAATTAATACAAACTATAATTGGGTAATTACATAAAATATATACAGTATTGAATGCATTACCGTCAATTAAAATAAATACATTATCTAACATGCAATGCATGCATTTGAAACATGCAATCAAAAAGTATGAAAAATACATTTTACAAAGTATAGATGGCATTAACCATATATAATAAAGAAGAATGACAACTTTTTTGTTCATAGTTCGTTTTGTTTTCCCTTTGACTAGTTCTAATCAGAAAAAAACATATTATGAGGGATAAAGATAGTGCAGATTGTTACACGATTTAAATTATGAATACCCTGGAAATGGGAGTACCTTGTCTCAGTCATTGGAACCTTCTAAATAAAACAGCAAAGTATTTTTACCACTCTGTTTAAAAAAATGTGCTTGAACATACAGAGAGAGAAAGCATTTAAGATGAAGTTACAAGCGGGAGGTCCCACTTACTAGTTATAAATGACCATGGCCATTGCAGCTATTTCTTTTTGGAATTTATACTGCAGTGGGTTCCAACCTGAGGTCTGAGGACCCCGAGGGGGGGAGTGGGTCTGGAAAGCCTCCTCAGGGGGTCCGTGACTGCTCCTAAAATTAAATAATATTAACAGAATAATAGAAATAAAGTGGCTAAATGTACAACTGAAAGTTATAAAACGCACTATAACTGTCAAGGAATTTATAATTGGAGGCTAAAAATTAAATTAGTATCCTCAGATTGATTTGTTGGAGCAGTGCAGGTGCATCAAACAGAATATAGTATGGGTGATGTGTGGCTTCAGTTGAACTTAGAAAAACTCCAGCCTTCCTATTGCAATTAAAATGTGTTTTATTTTTATTTATCTTTGTTTGCAAATTAAATAAAATGTGTTGTCATTTGTGTGTGTTTGATGATTGCTAACTTCTGTATTTTGTGTGTTGAACGTTGAAAGGTTGGGAACCACTGTTATACTGCTTAAACCTCCTGTCTTTTTGACTCTACTTTGGAACAAATTCACAAAGGTCAAATACTTTTTAAATAGACACACAGAATTATGACTTGCATACTTTTTGAAAAAAACATTACTCCCAAAAAAAAAGTAACATTTTGCCTAAGTGAAGATGAATGTAATATTGCCCCTTTTCAAGTATGAGAATCACAGTCACTTAACACATAGGACTGAAGCCATAAACATAATGTTAGTACATACGTACAACAGTGTATATCATGAATGAAGAACAATAGCTAGATGCTGTGTAACATTGGGAAATGGGAGACATCAAGGAGTCAAAAACTTTCCCTAAGTATGATACTGTCATAAAACACTCAAACTTCACTGTAGATGGACACCCAAAACCTGATAAAATGCACCACACCCAAATACCACAGAAGTTTAGAAACAGATATATGACTTTAATCTTATTTTATCAAATATTTTCACATTTAAAATCTCATACAAAATAGCACTTTCTAACACATTTGTGACAACAGCACATATACATAATATAAAATAAAGTAACATAAGTGAGAACATCTAAGAAAAAAGAGTTAGGGCCATATTTATGAAGCTTTCACTCAGAGAGCAGCAAGTCAGCTTGCTGCACTGCATGAAAGGGAAAGGGCAGGAATGCATCATATTTAACATAAAACAACACATTCCTGTTTCCTTGTGCTGGCCCCCTTTTGGCTGCCTAGCATCAACACAGACAGCTTTGCGTCAAGATTGTTTTTGTGCAGGAAGAGACCCCTTCCTGCACAAAAACAATCCTCTGAGGCTCTTTCCTCTTTGTGTTTGCTGCAGGAGACACCACACATAGAAAAAGGAAAAACAAACTGAGAAATAAAGATATTTCTCCTTCTTACGCCTCACCTGAGGAAGTGTAGCATTTATGAAATAGTAATATAAAATCCAACCTCTTCAATAAGTAGGATTTTCTATTACCATTCTGGCCATACTAAATATGACCTGGATACCCCTTGCTGATCAGAATCTACCACCCACACATGATATGAGGGTAGCCCTAATGCTATCCTATTAAAGGAGCAGGCCTCACAGTAGCGGGAAACAAATTAGGAGTTTTCTAATATCAGGACATATAAACCACACATGTACATGTCCTGCCTTTTACCTACATAGCACCCTGCCCTATGAGTTACCTAGTGCCTACCTTAGGGGTGACCTATATGTGAAAAATCACAAGAGCAAATTATTTAGAAAAACTATTAGGGTATGACAACAAATATAATGCAATTTTTCACAAAGCCCTATGTCTCTAATGGTTAAAGGCCTGATTTAGAACTCAGCAGATGGGTTACTCCATCACAATAGTGACGGATATTCCGTCTGCCAAAATCGAAATCCGATTATCTTCAATGGTATTTAGATTTCAGTGGATGGCATACGCAACCTTTGCAACAGAGTAACCAGCCTCCCAAGTTCTGAATCAGGCCTAAGTAAAAAAATCATGAGTTGTTTCCATATCGTGCTTCTGTGATATTTTGAGTAGAGTGCTTCCAGTCAGTGGGTCTCATCTTCTAGGGGTTTTACAGCTGGTCTTCACAAAAGGTCTTTGTGCTGTCCTCTTATCTTGCAGACCAGACATCACAGTAAAAACTCATTAAACTACCAGGTACATTAATAAAAGAACAGATAATTATGAAATGCACTATAGCTTAGAAAACAAAAAATAATATAAAAACATTAAATTTATAGTTATGCATCTATTGGATATCTTTGAGTGTGATTCATTCCAGGCTGAAGACCAGATCCCCTCCCTCTGCTACTCCCCTCACTGTGCACCCTGTAAATAATTGGGTTACTGATTTGGAAAAATGAAACCCTACTCAACCAGCAACCACAATCCTTGTCAGGATGAAGTCACAAGCAAACCCTAAATTAACCTGTGCTCAGCACTCTGGTAGCTTGGGACAGAGCAGTCAGGCATAACTTAGAGGCAATATTTAATGTATTTTTGCAGCATTTCATACCGTAATAAATGAAGCACAACACAAGAAAAATCCACACTAATTTAGAAAAAAAGAGTAAAATGTGATAAATAATATAGGACAAAAATTACAAAACTGCACCAAAAAGCACAAAGCACCAACACTTATCTGTTCATGCTGGACAGAGACACAAAGTTTAGGCCAACCCAACAGTGATGGAGCATGAGCCAGCTATCAGGACCCAGTTAGGCCTGTGGAACAAAGTACCTTAAGTCCTGGCTGTGGAGCAATGTGGAGTTCCGTGTCAAGGATGCATCACACATGGGCTGGTTCTGAAAAAGCTGCAGGGCTTGCAATGCAGAATCCTTTGTCATCATCGAGGATGCTGCCGACAAGGGGCGTGTGACGTGAATGCCTGTGTCAAAGATTAATCACAAAGTGATTACGATGCAGAGTTTGGTGAGGTGATGAACCGCATAGCTGCTCTGATGCAGGTTCTGCAATTTGAATTGTCGGTTATGCTGGGACCATGGCACCACAATTGAGCTGACAGACCATCTGCAGGATCACCTCCAAGGGTCCAGGACTGGGATTGCACCACTTGGGAGGGCAAAAGTCACAGCTGGCAGAATCCAGGTGCTGGGTCCAAGATGTAGGAAGCCTCTTCTGTCCAGGAGGTCTCTGATCAATCAGGAGGCTAAACCACTAACCCCTGGAGTCACTCTGGTGGTCCCGTGTTCACAAATCAAGAGGTGGTTCCAGTACTTCAAACTCACATAGGAGGGCAGCAATCTGGCACAGCAGGGCAACAGAGTGGCATTCACTGTTGCAGCAAAGCAGCACACCAGACCTTCTTCTGAGTCTTCCTCAGGCCCAGAGGTGTACTGAGGAGTTGGGGTCTGAAGTCCAATAGTTATACTTGGTGACACTTTCAAGTAGGAAAATGTTCTGGAGATTTTCACCCACAGGGGTGCTTGAAATTTCTTGTCTCCATGCCCTGGCCCAAGCTTGCTTAGGAGCCAAAGGACTAGTGAAAAACCCTTTGTTAGTGTGTTCAGACATGGCCTTTGTGATGTGCGTAGGTGACAGGTCCTCCTCCTCGTTAAGTCATAGTGGTCTATCCTGCCAACATCAATCTTCCCTTTGTCTCTCTGTCTGACAGCAATCCACAAAAACCACCTGCTAGCTATGACTAGTCATGTGACCTAGGGAGAAGCTGCAGGCACCAAATGTCAACTTTCTAAAAGTGGCATTTTTAGAATTGTGATTTAAAAGAGAGGAGGCTTTAAATTATAATTCTTTAAACCCACACTCAACTGCCTACCTGATCCCAACTGAAAGTTATCACTTAACAAATGTAATTAGGAAACCCAATGTTATCCTA
Organism: Pleurodeles waltl; assembly: GCF_031143425.1. Taxonomy (NCBI): domain Eukaryota; kingdom Metazoa; phylum Chordata; class Amphibia; order Caudata; family Salamandridae; genus Pleurodeles; species Pleurodeles waltl. Next base: position 142,237,222 of record NC_090440.1, read on the forward strand.
TGGGAGAGGTAGGCCTTGCTGAAATGAAAAACGGATTAAGTTTCTCACTACCAGGGCATGTAAAACCTAAAAGTGCATGTCCCTCTATTTAAATACGCTGCACCCTACCTTCTAGACTGTCCAAGGCCTACCCTAGCGTGGTCTTATATGGATTAAAAAGGAAGTTTTAGGCCTGGCAAAAAGTTTATTTTGCCAGGTTCAAAAGGCAGTCTATAACTGCACACACAGGCTGCAGTGGCAGGCCTGAGAGGTGTTTAAAGGGCTACATAAGTGGATGGCAAAATCAGTGCCGCAGGCCAAATAGTAGTATTTGACTTCAGGCACTGGGTACAAGTAGTTTCTCTTTACGAGGGGCTTACAAGTAAATTGATTTTGCCAATTGGGTATAAGCCAATTCTACCATGTTTAGGGGATAGAGTCCAAGCACTTTAGCACTGGTAGCAGTGATAAAGTACAAAGAGTCCTAAGACCAACAAAAACAATCCAGAAGAAATAGGATGATTATACGTAAAAGGTTTGTAGGTGACACCACATAAAGGGCCAGGTCCTACACTCCCCTAATTTCCCCCCCCTTTGTAGGACCCAGAATTCAGCTTGTATTAAGCTTATGTGCTTCATTATGCCCACAGTCGAATGTGCACTCAGTAGTATTAGATGGCACATTTAGAGTTCTCATTGACCTTCTGTTATGATGCAGGGGCTGCAGAGAATCAACAACTTAGGTGGAGTGTGTTTGAGGCTGGCAAGGGATCACGTCCATTAACATGCACATCTAGCCTTAACCTGTTTTTTTGCAACCGGTTGCAGGCACAGGTCTGGCAACCATGGTCTTCGAGTGGGTGATTGGCCCTGCCTTGGCCAAGGACAGAGGCAGCCTGGGTCAAGCTGGGTATTGTCACAGTTGTTGGGGTCCTGATTGGATCAGAATTAAGTGCAGTTGTAGTCAGGTCTACAACACATAGGCAGTTCCCAAGCACACCTGGGACTATGGCAGTCACACTGTTGCAGTTCTTATGGAAATGCTCACAAAGATTAATCAGAAGATCCTAGTTAACAAAAGGCTTCTGGAAAATTCTAAAGTAGCCCAATCATCTTAATTTCAATATCTGTATCTGCTATGTCCAGCTACAGGAATGCATGCAATGACTTTCCACTGTTTGAGGGGCACAGTCCTCACTCTCCATCTAGGCCAGGCCATGGGCATGCAAATAGCATCATTCTGGCCTCCGTTACTCAAGCTCACTCATACACAACTAATCAGCATGCATACATTACAAACACTACCCATGTACACGCACTTGACACACCCAAAATATTTGAAGAACATTATGGGAATCACACATAATCATAGAATTTTATACAGCTGGGCCAGTAGGCTTTTAGTCCCAGTGACACATATAAAATGGTCTGGTCACGGTATTCTGCCACCACACTGCACTCAGGACAGGGGCAAGAGTCCACTGCTGACAATGAAGGTATGCTTGTTATATCCTTGCAGTGACAGGGCAGGTCCAGGGTGCCTCAAAGTCAGGGTCAAGCCTAGCCATCAGTGCACATGTTTGATCAGTGTAATGCTGGGGCCAACTTAAAGTCAGAATACAAGATATACTGTGATTAGGAAATTGCTTGTCCAATGACATTTGTTAGACTGTATATGAAAACAAAGTCATGACAACATACGTAATATCGTGCCACCTGAGTAGCATATATAAGACAGTGAAAATATGATTTTCAAGTTCAATCTGAGTTGTTGGCTTCATAATGTCTACAATTAACCCAGTGACTTTAGATTGTAACATGTCTTATTTGCCAGTGACATAGATATTCTGGTTGTTGCCTGACAATATAGTAGTTGCTCTTCAGCTGTGAGGGCCTAGCATTATCAATATGTGCTCATGGTAGGTGCAGCTTTTTTATACAAATGGATAGGCATAGAAGCTAGAAGGCATATGGCAACTCTGTTTTTTTTAGAGTCCTTCAGGTTTCCAGGTGACACCTCAGTGGCAATTGTTGAGTCCTAGGAGAAGCAGGAATGGTTTGGTGCCTTTTTCATCTTGCAGCAGGACACCTGTTCTCGTATCTTGGGTTTTCTTTATTCCTGGTCTTCTTGTGTCCATCTAATCTGATCTGTATGTCTAGGGATGCCCACTAAATACTGCATTTAGTGGGCATAAGAGGGAGTACCTGGTAGTGGCCTATGGGCCATGTACCTTTGGGTGGCCACCCCCACTAAGAGACCACTTCCTGTACAAAGAGATCACATCCCTCATCCTTATGGGCTAATTTTAATACCAAGATGGAGGAAAATTAAATGGAGTGGTCTCTTTGCCTGCCACACCTGAGGGGCCACTCCTCATTTTCTTTTCCTGATGGTTTTCCCACTCAAAGTGGGGGAAAAACCATTGGGCAGCCATCTTCTGCTAGCAGGAGAGCCGGAGGTCAGATTTCAAAGCCTTTGATGCTGAATGCTGATGCAGGGTGCCTGCCTGGGGGAGAAGGAGTAACACCTCCACCCAGGGAAAGCTTTGTGCTCTGGCTCCTTAGAGCAGAGCCTCTCACCCCAGAAGTCCAGACTTCTCTCTGGTGCTGGCAGGCTGGTAAAGACCAGTCAGCAACCATGCCAGAGCCAGTGTCCAGCACATGTATTTGCTATGGCTTCCCTGTACACTACCATGTCCTAAGGTTTTGCAAAGTCACAGTAAAGGCATATTTACTCACGCACACATATGTCCTCACATGCATTGTAGCGCACCCTGCCTTGGGGCTGTAAGACCTGCCAGGGGGGTGACTTATCTATAGTGTATGCAGTGTTAATGGACATGGGAGTCTTTGTGAGTCCATGCCAAGTTTGCAACTTTTACCTACACCTTGTCATGCACTTGCAATGGCAGTCTGCATGAAGCTGGTGTGGGACCTCTTAGAGTGGTACAATTGGTGCTGCAGCTCTAGGGGGGCCCTCTTCAGCACCCATGCCCTAGGTACCATGGGTGCCATTTACTAGGGGACTTACAAGGGTGGCTGAAGTGGCAAACATAGTACAGTTTTCTGGAAAGAGATCTGTCCCTGGGAACTTGTTTAGCAGGCCACTAACAGTTTGAAACCACATAATTTTGCAGGCAAAAAGTGGGGAGTACCATGACAAAAGAGGCCCTTCTTCACATGCATTATGTCATACAGTTCTATAGAGGACCTGTGGGAACACGTGTACCTGTCTGATATGTGACCAAGGCTGCATGTCATCTTACAGTGTTTCCCCTATCAAAATGTGCATAGGTCATTGACTTGTGAGCAGAATATATTTTGTGATTGAAGTTGCTGCGAACAGGCACATCCTACAACATTTAATTAGTAGAGAAAACATCTGTAAGCTGGAATAGAAATGTATATGCTGGTATTTTAATATGTGATGTTGTGCCTGGGTAATACTGCAACAATGTGGCCATTTGATTACTTTGAAAAACTTTCCTTATCATAATGGAATGCCCTGCCAGGTTCAACAATGCATACCACAAACCGTGACATGTACACAGTTGTAGAGCATGTATAATCACCAGTCATCCACAGTTTGTGATGTGACACTGGAGCCATTTGTGTCTTTTGAGACATTGCATTTTGTAGGGACATTAATTATATTATTACTGGATATCCTTGTAGTAAGTTCCAGATTGTGGACATCTTATGGTACATACACATTGTTTGAGTGCTGCCTGGGGGTTGTTGACGTCAGTGGAGGTCATGTCTTGCAGATGTTTTGTACAGCAGCATAGCTATTTGAGGCAAAGGTGATCGAGATAGTCTATATGTGACTCTAGGTGGGATGTTTTGCCTAGAATCTCCATTAGTGGAATAGTGTACTATATGCACAGATAAACTTGGCTGGTTGACATACCAAGGACTATCTTATGGCACACAAAGCTAGCTGAGTTTGATGTTGTGCTATTCCTGGTTGTGCCCTTGTCACATCAAATGTGGCTGTTGTTCCTACTCCTTGCAATGCAGATGAGATTAGTAAAGGAGATGACTGTAGACATTCTTTTCATGCTGCTGCAATACTAGTCAAATTAGTTCTAACTACTGTGTGAATGAGTGTGATTTATATTGTATATGTTAGAGCAGGTCTTGTATATGTGGTTAGCATGCATGCTGTTTATGGGCATGGTGTAGGGGGTGACATACATGACATCCAGTCTCATATGTGAATGGTAACTGGCCTGATGATGGTCATTTAGGCAGGCCAAGCAACATGATGTTGAGAGAACCCTGCTCAAAGGTCATCATTTAGAGGGCCAATACATTGCATGGATGCTGCTTTTATGCTGCAAACATGTCATCAACACTCCTCTCAACTTGCTTTTTCTTTTTCTGCTCCCACAATGTGAAACCTCACCCCAACGCATTCACCACTGTGTGAGTTCCAACACCATGACCTACATGGATGCTTTTTTATGATCTGCAGACCATGCATGTCCGTCCATAGTTGTCACCTACAAAGTTGACCCTAAGTTCTACCAAGTACTCAGTAAAGTACCTGTTCCTCTTGACTGGGATGGTCTGAATCCTGCTTTCTGCAGTGGCACTGGAGTCCCTAGACAACATATGGCAAAATGGGTAGCGGGCCAGGCGCTGTTTTTTTCATTTATCTGTTTCTGGCTGTTATTGCTTCCTGGTGTCTATGATTGAGATTAGGAGTGACTGATTTCCCATGTAGAAAAAAAATAGAGAGAGTCTGCCACTGAATTCAAGCTAGACTGGCTGATGAGGGGTGATGCCTTGAAACCAGTCCCAGGATGCTTGTTTCCTGTCCAGGGAGGAGCTGGCTTGGCAGTTCAAGCTGGACTGTTCCCATGGGGAGCAGGGTCAAGACTGATTTGCATTTGGCTGCGTCCAAACTGGGGTGGCATGGTGAGCAAATGAACAATGTATTTAACCCAGATCTGTGACTGGGGGTGAGTGTTTGAAAAGTTTCAGCACTCTGTCCATCATCCTCTTGTGTTGCTGATATTACATTTACTTCCCTCCCTAAGACAAGGGACCAAGTATTCTGACCCAGTAATATGTCCATGGTGATACTTACCAAAGGGCTTAATTGGAGAATTTACACTGACACCGGGCTACAGGAATACTCTGCTGTTGCCCTGCTGCCCTCTGACTTTGCTGAGAAGTGCTCTCCAAGAGCGTGGATTGGGCTTGCCTCCTGTTTTCGGAAGTCTCAGGGCCAGAAAGACTTTATCTCTTGAAGGAACTCCTTGTGCACCAAAAATCGACGCAGAACCTGCCTTGCAATGAGACACACAGCTGAAATGTAACAAGGCAGCCTGACTTCTCCACTTAAGATTCGACGCAGCGTCTGCCTTGCGGCTGGAAATTCAATGCACAGCCCTACTAGATCAATGCACAGCCGAACCGGAACAATGCATGCCGACGTACCGAGTTAAGAATCGACGCAGCACCTGCCATGTGACAGAAACTTTGACACATCGCCATACCGGATTGACGCAACACCTGTGATTTTGTCCCCCTCACCCAGGATTTCCCCACATCGCCCCTGGACATCAATAAGAACCACTCATCACAGTAAGGAACCAAGACTGTGTGCCGGAAATCGATGCAAAGCCCCTTACACTGTGGAAAGAAACAATGCATCCTCTGTGCCATGCCAGAAATTCTGACACATACCCTACGTTTTCCACGCATTTCCCCTTCTGCGGTCTCTGTGCATGATAGTTTTGACACAAACCACATACTCTGTGTGATCAAGAAGCAATTGTTGATTTCTAAGATTTAAGACTCTTTTTTAATTTTGGAAAAGTGATATCTCATCTTGTGGTTATTGAATCTTTATCATTTTGACCTTAATTTAACCAGATAAACATCATATAGCTTTCTAAACCTATGTGGTGTATTTTGTGGTGTTTTCACTGTGCTACTGTATGCTTCATTGCACAAATACTTTACACATTGCCTTCTAATTTAAGCCTGACTGCTCAGTGCAAAGCCACCAGAGGGTGAGTACAGGATCATTTGGATTGTGTTTGACTTACCCTGACTAGGATTGTGGTCCCTTGTTGGTCAAAGTTGAATACCTATGCAAACTAGAGACCCCATTTTTAACATGTACTAATATAGGACAGGGAAAATTAAATCCAAGCTTTTTAAAGTTTAAGATTTTCTGTACTGTTGCTTATGCTGCTATTGGAATAGAAATTCTGACACCTCCAACATCTCTACTGCTGCTTATATTCAAGTAAAGATAGTAAAGCCTACCCCTCCAAATTCCAATACTTTCACTATTGTTGCTCAAGTTGATGTAGAATATAACGTCTGACTCCTCCAAAGACTAACAGTTTCCCTAAGGTTGCTCAGGTTGAAATGGAAATACTAAACATCAGACCTCCAGAGTCCAACACTTTCCCTGCTAGTGCTTACATTGGAGTGAAAATAGTAAATCTAACTCCTCCAAATTGCCATGTTTTCATTACTGTTGCTGAGGTTGGAGTCGGAATAGTACATCTGACACCTCCAAAGTCCAGCACTTTCCATACTGTAGCTTAAGTTGAAGTGGGATTTAGTGCATCAAAACCCTCCAAAGTTCAACACTTTCCCTACTGTTGTTTAAGATGTGTAAATGTTAACCCATTCAGTACTGTTGGCCAGTTTGAAGTGAGAGTAGTGAATATGAATCCTCCAAGTCAAAAGTGTTTGCTTGAATTAAAAAAATAATAATAATGCGCATGTGTGTGTTCATTTTTAGGTTAATCTTTTTGCTTTTAATTTAATTATTTTTATACCTCTGTAGTATTTTTTGTAGAGTGTTTTATTTAATTATTTTTTATTTTAATGTTGTTATTGTATATTTGTTTAAATATCTAGGGTTTGCTATTGAAATTACATTCTATTAGTGTTTTTTTTATTTATGTTAAATTATTTTTTTAGTAAATATGAGGTTTATTTTTTGTAATTATTTAAAAGTATATATTTTATTTTATGTTCATAACATAACTTTATCATATATTTTCTATTATAGGTATACATTTTTTACACTGTAACATTGCTTTTATGTTAATGTCTGTTTTAAAGTTAATATAGTTTCTTATAGCTAAAATTCAATATACTTACCTATTTTTGATGAATTGTGATGTTCTATATTTTTGATTGGTAATAGTTTTGATTGCATATCAAGTATCAAAAGTCTATATTTGTGTGCTCAATATTTATTTGGTGCTATTTTTGTCAATGATACAACTGTTTGGAGACAGTAGGTTAAGGTGTATCAGTTTATAAAACTCTAATGAGTAATACCCTTTTAGGGAGGACCCAAGTAGTCAGCCCAGGTGGATGTGCTGAAACCAGCTCCGCAAAGGCTGTCTGCCTTAACATATCCTGGCACACTACAGAGGCTCCCCCAATGAGCGACAGGGGCTCTACTATCTTTCCACATGGCCCTCCCGTGGGCTGCAGTATGGCAGAGATAGCTGCTGGAGAAAAGATGGCCTTGTGACACCATAAAAGGCTGAGGGAGGTTGGGAGTGAAGACTAAGATGATCCCAAGACAGGACCACACCACAGGAAGTGAAGCTGTGTTCGAAAGCAATTGACTGGCATCCAAATCACCTGCACTGTCACAGAGCATGCTGGAGAACACTTTTGGAAACCCAGCTGTGGGGCCTGAATGAAGGTGTGTGGACACCTCCAAGATGATCCCACACTTGCTTGCTGCCTCAGGGAAGGGTGACACTGGTGCAGACCGGCCATACAGTAGATGGCAGCAAAGGCCTTAACAGTGGTAAAAGCTAACTACCAATATGGAGAAACGCTGAATAGAGGCACTCCCGTGCAATCCCACTGTGAGACAGTGTTGGGGAGGAGGACAGTGCACAATTTTGACAGCTCGTCCTCAAGATGAAAGTGGAGCAGTAAGTCCCCTAGCAGGGTGAAGTCAAGCTATCCCTACGTCTCAGGTGAGGATGGGAGCACTTATTCAGTGAATACCCTTAGCTTCTCTAACAGTCGCAGGCAGAGGGCAGAGACATCTGGATCGGAGGCTTACCCCTACCCTTTCCACGAGAGACAGTGCTGCCCCCTCTATTTTTGGAGGGCATCAACAGGAGCAGCAGGGGCCTGCATGGTGATAGAACATGCCGTGAGACCAAACTGAAGTAAAGACTGTTGCACATGTGTATTGGAGGCTCTATGCTCTAGTCCCCAAAGGATAGCCACTACAACAGTCCAAGATGTTGTCCTCAGATACTGAATACAAAATGGTCAAACAATGTTTCTTTAAAGGTAGTGAAAATACGGGGACTGACACCGGAGGCTCACATGACACACGGACTGCTGAGCCAACCTTGGTAATTAATGAAATTGCTCCAGACAATTTTGGATGTAAAGACTTCACTGGAACTGAAAATAGATGTCCTAACACTAAACAAGGACCTTTAGAGAGGGCACCAGACCATATGTAAGGACAGAGTTGGGATGGAGGAATCAACATGCCCCATGTTGCACCAAATGGTAGTTCACGTTTGAAAGCAGGTCAAAGCTCTAAAGGAAGAAGTGTCCTTTCTGCAAGTTCACAGGATGTGGAGGGCGATTCACATTGTAACAATGTATGCATTGTAAGCCTTGCAGAAGATGTGGAGGGACCGAGACTAGAGCTCTTCCTGGAAGAATGGATTTTTTTGAAGGAGGTACTAGATGGCAAATGATCCACGTTCTTTTCAAGGCAATGCACCCAGAGAATCGTAGAAATTGCAAGATGAAAAGACCAGTCACTTGCTGGCCTGGCTTCAGAAATGAAAAGGACACCATTAGGGACTTTAAACTCCTCAAATGGAGTCATGTTAAATACACAAATGGGCATTGACAGGGTGTTCCTAGACTATTATAAAACCCTGTACACTGCAGTGCCCCCAGGCCTACGTTGAGGTGATTTCAGTGCCACATATTGAGCCATTACAGGGACAAGAGCTAGATGAGCCCCTCACAACTGATGCAATTCGGATGGCAACAGATCAAATGAAACGGAATAGACCAAGGTCTTATGGCCTTTGGGTGGAGTTACACTCCACCTACAAGAGATTAATGGAATCAGGGTTAGTCCAGCTGTATAAAGATGCTAGCCAAAGGGGAGTCCTGGAGGAGACCATGAGGAAAGTCCTAATAGTAGTACTCCCCAAGAAAAGCTATGATCCTCTGAAGGATCCCTCTCCCCCTTAAATGTTGACTTCAAAATATTGGGGACAGTTATAGCCTTTAGACTGATCCCTGTCTAGCCACCTTGGTCTACCCAAACCAGAATGTTTTTGTCCTGGACAGCAGTACATTTCTGAACCTGCAATGAATATTCAACCTGATGGCGGACACACCCCAAGAGGATTTCCCACATATAATGATGGCGCTTGACATTAAAAAAGTCTTTAATATACTGGGATGGCCATACCTCTTGAATGAGCTAGAGACATTATGCAATGAATTAATCCCCTGTCCCTGATATTTTCCCTGGCTTTGGAGTCATTGCAAACTCATGGGAAGCGGTGTCCCTTATGCAGATGATGCATTAGAGTACCTGTTTGATGTACAGAAGAACTTTAACCTTGTAATGGACCTGCTGAATGAATTTGTTGCATTTGCGGTACAGAAGTGTAATTGGGCTGTTCCTGCTTAGAAGCTTATTGGAAGCCAAAAGGAAGGAGCTGCCCAATTTAGGCCCCTATTAGTGGCCCCAAATGATCTGCTATCTAGGTGTCAACACATCTTATTCGGACAAACCTACCATCAAAAGAAACCTAGGAGCAGTGATTATTGGGAAACATCAGCATTACATTTACTCCTCAGTCATGGCACTTACAAGAGGGTGGTCCCATTCATGTATGAGGCATTACTGAAGGTACACACTACCACATACCCAACAGTCAGGGAGATTTGAACAGAATGTGTCAGACAAGAATTGACAGATAAACAATTAGATACTTTATTAGAATATTTCAAGAAGGTGTCCCGAAACTCCTGACTCAAGTACAGGTTATTCAGTTACCTGAACCGAAACTATCTCATCCTGAAGTGCGTAAATATAATGTACCCAGACACAAAACCTAAATGCCTCTGGTGTCCATGTCCAGACGCCGACTTCCACCACATGGCCTGGGATTATCTGTAGATTTGGAAGTTATTGGTTGACACAGTAGCATTGACTGCAGAAATAATGGGTAAAACGTGACGGAGGGCCCAATTTTCTGCTTGTTAGCAGTGATACCACATTCCAAAAAAGAACATATTTGCCAATAAATGTATCATGCCCATGTCCTGATTAGGAAATGAGTAGCTGTTAGAAATGGGGTCTCTAGTTGGCAGTCAGTTTACACCCTGCCCAAGTAAGGACCCTCTCTCTAGTTTGAGTAAGGGAGTCACACACCTAAGATAACCCATGCTCACCCCCTTGGTAGCTTCATACAAGCAGTCAGGCTTATCTAAGAGGCAATGTGTAAAGTATTTGTACACACACACACACACACACACACAGTAACACAGTAAAAACACCACAAAAGTACTATACACCAGTATTTATCTGAGTAAAACAAGATCAAAAAGACAAAAATCCAACATGCACAAATAAAGTTATCACTTTTTAAAGGTTTAAAAGAGTCTTAGGCCCTCATTACAACATTGGCAGTAAAAGTCGCTTACCGCCGTGCAGAAGACCGCCAAACACACCGCTGCGGCAACGGAATTCCGCCACAGTCATTATAACCCACAGCTCGGAATCCGCCAAAATTTAGACACCCACACAAGTCCGCCACACCAAAGGTCAGTGATAAACTGTTGAAAACAAAATCTACACCGTCACGGCAACAGAAATACGCCCACACTATCACGACCCACGAATCCACGTGGCTGTCTTTCAACCGCGGTATTCCATTGGCGGTACACACCGCCGCACTCAAAATACACACACATTCACAAAACACTACCACATTGGACAATTCGAAATACACACACCTGATACACATACACACACCACTCCCACACACCCAATACAATGTACAACACACACCTACATCACACACAAACCCGTACGACCACAATTGCGACAGAAGGCCAGAGAGAGACACCACAATCTACAACCAAGCATCCACAGGCACACAATACCATCACCCAAATAACATCCATGCACCTCACACAACACACCACTAAATATCACCCCACACATCATAACACACACCACCCAGGAATGCAAACACTGGGGTACACGGCCACCCACCCATTGCACACCATGGCACACACAGATGCAATAATCATGCGTTTACACCCCTGCAGGACCCCTACCCAACGTCACCGCACAGGAGGGTCCAGACATGTCCACACCACCAACAGAAGATGCCCACAGTGATGACAGCAGCTCTGTCCAACTGGATCTAGACGACCAGCCCGGCCCATCTGGGACCTCAGGACAGTCGGTTCCCCTCACACAGTCACAGGCCACCACAGAGCTTCCCCCCTCTGGAAACACCAGCACAGCACCCACCCAGCGGGCCCATACCTCTGTCCCCAGGACATGTCAAGCAGCAGTGTGTCCACCACTACAGGGAACCCAGGCTAACCCACCACCCCAACAACAGCAGGGCCCTGGGGGCAGTGGCAGTGGGCACACGGTTCAGGGGACAGAGGCCCAGAGAAACAGGGGAACTGGGAGGGCTGCTGTGTGATAGGCGAAGGGCAGGCCCAGGGAACCCACTCTCCACGAGGCCCTCTCCAACATCATGGTAGCGTACCATCATTCCCAGGAGACAATGGCAACGGTACTGGGCAAGTTTCAGGAGACCCAGCAGCTGCAGGATGAACAGTATTTGGGGCTCAGGGAGGAACTCAGATCCATCAATTCCATTGTAGGGGTGCTGAAGGAAGTCCTCAACACCAGGAGGGACACTGTGGCACAACAAGGGGCCCCTGACACTAGCCTGAATGATGAACTGCCCACCATCTCCACCGGCGCTAGTGGGCAGGAGGCACCGTCACAGGACCACCACGCCAGCACTCCACCCCCTGCAGAGGGAAACCACCCCACAAACGGTCCCCGAGATCCAGGACAAAGAGAGAGAACGATGCCAAGACCCCCGCCAAGAAATGAGACCACCCTGAATGTCATCCTTTTGTCCCACCTTGTCACCCTGTCCATCCTCAAACTGCCCCAGCTCCACTTCCTATGCCCCTTTGGACAATGCACCTGTGAGACTAATGGACTGGACTCTGCCATGGACATTCCTCCACCATCACCCCTCACCATTTTACAACCCCCTCCAATATTGAGCACTTAAATAAACACCCTTAAAGCACAAAACAATCTGGAGTCTGTCTGTGATTTCGAAAATGTGTATTAGCAATTACAGTGACAAAATGCTCTTTCAATTGTAATGTCAACATGCCTATGTCACACAGCTCTAGTCCATGAGGAAACAAAGCAGATGTCACACAGTGGGACCCACATCTGTGAAATCGTAAGGGAAAGTGACAACTCAGTGACCATACACTGGGAGAAAAGGACAGACAGTAGAGAGGTAGTTGTGTTAAAGTACATGTAGTAGACAGGTTTGTCTTCTTACCTGTGTCTCACTGGAAGTATTGCAGGATCACAGAGTTCCTTTTGTCGATGTCCTCTTCTTCTGCTTCCTTGTCTTCACTGTCCACAGGCTCCACAGCTGCCACAACACCTCCATCTGGACCATCCTCCTGCAGAAAAGGCACCTGTCCTCGCAAAGCCAAGTTGTGAAGCATACAGCAGGCCACGATGATCTGGCACACCTTCTTTGGTGAGTAGAATAGGGAACCACCTGTCGTATGTAGGCACCTGAACCTGGCCTTCAGGAGCCCAAAGGTCTGCTCTGTAATCCTCTTAGTTCGCCCATGGGCCTCATTGTAGCGTTCCTCTGCCCTTGTCCTGGGATTCCTCACTGGGGTCAGTAGCCATGACAGGTTGGGGTAGCCAGAGTCACCTGCAAATGGTGAGGGACAACTGTTAGACACACACTAACTCTTAGGGATATCCCTAGACCCAGACAACTATTCCCACTGATTTGGTTCCAGGTGCTCACCTAATAGCCACACACGGTGCCTCTGGAGTTGCCCCATCACATAAGGGATGCTGCTATTCCGCAGGATGTAAGCGTCATGCACTGAGCCAGGGAATTTGGCATTAACATGGGAGATGTACTGGTCTGCCAAACACACCATCTGCACATTCATCAAATGGTAACTCTTCTGGTTTCTGTACACCTGTTCACTCCTGCGTGGGGGGGCCAAGGCAACATGTGTCCCATCAATGGCACCTATGATGTTGGGGATATGTCCCTTTCACTGTAGGCAAATACTCCACCTGAGGGAAAACAATGTAGCTCTGCATGTGTTTCAGCAGGAAAGAAAACACTCTGTACAACACGTTGGAAAACATAGGCTGGGACATCCCTGCTGCTATGGCCACTGTTGTTTGAAAAGACCCACTTGCAAGGAAATGGAGTACTGACAGCACCTGCACTTGAGGGGGGATACCTGTGGGATGGCGGATAGCTGACATCAGGTCTGGCTCCAACTGGGCACACAGCTCCAGGATTGTGGCACGATCAAGCCTGTAGGTGATGATTACATGTCTTTCCTCCATTGTCGACAGGTCCACCAGTGGTCTGTACACCGGAGAATGCCACCATCTCCTCACATGTCCCAGTGGACGGTGCCTATGGAGGACAACAGCGAGCACAGAGTCAACCAACTCAGACGTACGTAAACACAGCTTACTCAGAAAACCATTCATAACCCGATTTTTGCCTGTATGAGTGTTGAGCCAAGGCCTAGGTATGTGTGACGCAGTTAAAAATAAAGCCATATGGGCCCCTGAAATGGCGGCTGCCTGACCTGTAAAGTGGGACAATGGGATGTGAGGTAACTGCGCTGGGGTTGTACACCGTTGCGGTAGGCGGTCGAAGACCACGGCGCAATTCTGCATTGGTTAACATTGTACCCTATGGGTCCCAAGAGCCAATGACGATGTACACCGGCGGTGACAGTACGCACTGCCGCGGACATGACCGCCATTTTCTATCTGTTCAATCACTCGATACCTGATCTTCGACAGGAGAGGACCTACACTGCAAGTGCTGCTGTGACCTCGGTCTGGAAGAGACAATGGCTCGTGCGTCTGGGGAAAGGGCCCCTGCCTTCAGCACGAAGGAGTTGGAGAAACTCGTGGATGGGGTCCTCCCCTAGTACACGCTACTCTGCGGTCCTCCAGACAAACAGGTAAGTACACTGTGAGCATGCGGTATGGGCAATGCCTGTGTGGAGTGGTGTGGATGAAAGATGGGGGGGGGAGAATGATGCGTGCATGAAACGACGGTGACTACATGTGCCACATGGCAAGGGTAGGGATGCGGGCCAATGACTGTGACGGTGCAGTTTGTAATAACTTCTCTTTTTCCCCTGTACAATTCATGTAGGTCAGCGTCCACCAGAAGAAGGATATTTGGAGTGCCATAGCCAAGGACGTCGGATCCTGGGGGTCTACCACAGACGGAGCACCCACTGCCGTAAAAGATGGGCGGACATTCACTCCTGGAGCAAGAAGACAATGGAGGCCCAGCTGGGGATGGCCTCCCAACGTGGGAGGGGTGCCCATCGCACCATGACCCCCCTGATGTTCAGGATCCTGGCGGTGGCATATCCGGACTTGGATGGGCCCTTGAGGGCATCACAGCAGCAACAAAGGGGTGAGTACACTCTCATTCTGCTGATTCAGCGCACAATGGAGGTGTCTGGGTGGGGAGGTTGGCTGTGGGTTTCCCTAGGTCAGGGCGAGTGTGCTACTTAAGTCCCCTTTTTCAGGCAGACCCTGTGGCACCTCACCCCACCTGTGTACAGTGCCAACTCCATCTAGTCAGGCTCCTGTGACATCCATGTGTACAGATATTGGCCATAGCCTTGTAGGCCATGTCCCAGGGATTGAATAGTGGGCCCCAAGTGCGCAGTGTAGTGCAGGGGGCTTCTGTGTCGTGTCCGCCAACGGTAGCGGTAATACATGCACTCAACATGTCTTTCTTCTGTCTCCCCCCCTTTTTGTGGTCTACCTGTACATGTGTGCATTAGCATCATCAGGCGGAGGAGCAGTGGCACCCTGGAGCGGCCTGGCTCCGGCATGTAGGTACCCCCCCTTGGTATTCCCTTTGGAGTGAGTGTGACTACAAGGGAAACCCCCCCCCCGGCACTAGCCAGACCAGAGGCAGATTGCCCCTTACTCTGGGGCCTACCCCACCGTGAACTACCCGTTCAGGTAGGCCATACACATTTTTTCACTTTTTGAGTACCCCACTTACTGTGTGTGCTCAGACCCTGACGAATGCCCCTGACCTACCAGCACTGAGTGAGGGCAGAAACATGTTGGTCATCCACTTTTTCTTTTAGACTCCAAGAGACATTACTCTCCAACGAGCCTTTCCCCCTTAGTTTTAGCCTTACCAGCATGCACCTTTATTAAAATTAGCAGAAGCCACTGGCGACATGCTTGGTAATTTTATTATTCACCCCTTCTGGATCAATGTAACTATCCAGCTAGTTTAATTTCAGCACTCCCTCGGGTTCTTTTAACCACGAGGTCGAGTCCGCCCAAGTAGTATCATCTTACTTGGGTGGGGCTAGGTGGTCATATGATGAAGCAAGACACTATTATGTGTGTGAGACCACCTAGTCCGTAAGGGAAATCCCCCTCCCCCCTGTAGGACAACACAGCACCCCCTAGCTTGGACATTCTTCCAACTATGACTTCCCGACCTGAGGATCTATAGTGACCTTATTAACACCACTGTAAAAAAGACTGACCTAGTCTTATCTTCAGTTCCCACTACCCCACACCATTAGTGATGATATAAGCACCCTGGAGGGCGACACTACGGAGTCTGATTTCACCAGTGGTACGGAGGGCGAGGGGAGCTCCACGGCGGGGACAGGAGCTGACACCAGTGATACAGACTCATCCTCTGATGGGCGCTCCCTTGTGGTGGCGGGCCCATCTGTGCCCCCCGCATCTACAGGTACAGCCGCCACCCCCCCTCCAGCACCGCCCTCCCAGCAGCTCCTCAGCCTTTGCCCCGTGCCCGCTCACCAAGGAGGGTGGGCATCTCCTTCGCCCCAGGCACCTCAGGCCCTGCCCCAGTCACCCCTGCTGCCCTCAGTGAGGAGGCCATTGACCTCCTCAGGTCCCTCACTGTTGGGCATTCTACCATTTTGAATGCCATCCAGAGTGTAGAGAGGCAGTTGCAACAAACCAATGCATTCCTGGAGGGCATTCATTCTGGTCAGGCAGCCCTTCAGCGAGATTTTCAGACTCTGGCCTCTCCACTGATGGCAGCCATTGTCCCTGTCTCTAGCCTCCCCCCTCCAACTTCCTCCACCCATACCCAATCCCCTGTACCTCAGCCTATCCCAAGCACACCATCAGACCAGCATGCACACACCTCAACACACAAAGGAAGCTCAGGCAAACATAAGAACCACACATCCCAGACACTCACACAAACATCACACACATGCAGACATAGCAACATCCACTGCCTCCACTGTGTCCCCCTCCTCCTCGCCTCCCTCCTCCTCATTTCCACTCACACCTGAATGCACTATATCTACAGCCACTACTTCCATCACCACCACAACCGGCTCACGTGCACTCACCACCCCCACTACCATTCACACATCCCCTGTGTCCTCTCCCAGTGTGTCTGTGATGCCACCTCCCCAGGTACACAAATGCAGCCACACACCCACCCAACAGCCATCCACCTCACGACAGCCTCCAGCGCATGCACCTTCACCCAAAGTCACCAAACGGACACCTCCTACAACCACAACTTTTTCCTCCACTCCCAAACCCCCTCCATCTACCCGTCCCAGTGTTCCTAAGAAACTTTTCCTGGCCACCCTTGACCTCTTTCCCTCACCTCCCCCACCCCATCAGTCTCCTAGGGCCCGACTCTCCAGGTCCCAAAATAGCACCTCAGCCACAACATCGGCGGGACCAGTGGTGCCAGTAGTCACCGGATTCTGGAGTGCACCAGGCAGCAAGGCAGCCAGTGTGGCAAGGAGCCACAGCATGGACAGTCCCCCACCTGTCAAGCATCAAAAGTTGTCCAGTGCCTGGCGGGAGAGGGGGAAGACAACAGCCACTAAAGCCTCTCCCAGGGGTACAGGTGGGAGTGTGGCGTCAGCTGCAACACCTTCCAAGGTGGGGAAGGGGCACAACAAACCCGGCAAGTCTGGGAAGATCAGCACGGCGGAGAAGACCGCCATCAGCCCCACTGCCCAAGACGTGACCCCCAGCAGCCCCGCTGCCCCAGACAGGACCGCCAGCAGCAGCCCCGCTGCCCAAGACAGGACCGCCAGCAGCTGAAGTGCTGCCAAAGACACCGCCGCCACAAGCACAGCTGCCAAGGACACCGCCGCCACAAGCACCGCTGCCAAAGACATCGCCGCCACAAGCACCGCTGCCAAAGACACCGTCGCCACAAGCACCGCAGGCCCATGAGCGCCAAAAGCACTGACGCAAATGAGGCCGTCACGAGCAGGATGAAGCACTCTGGGCACAAATCCCCCTTCAGAACCAGTGGAGATTTATATCCACTACCTCTGTCCTTGGCAGAATGAAGCACTCTGGGCACAAAGCCCCCTCCAGAGCCAGTGGAGATTCACATCCACTACCTCTGTCCTTGGCAGGATGAAGCACTCTGGGCACCAAGCCCCCTCCAGAACCAGTGGAGAAAGCCATCCACTACCTCAGTCCTTGGCAGGATGAAACACTCTGGGCACAAAGCCGTCTCCAGAAAACAAGTGGAGAATGTGAACCGAATTTGGCAGTATCAGTGCACGTAGAACACATCAGTACATGTCCTACCTTTTAAATACATTGTAACCTGCCCATGTGGCTACCTAGGGCCTATGTTAAGGGTGACGTATGTGTAGGAAAAGGGAAGGTTTGGGCCTGGCAAGTGCGATCATTTGCCAGGTTGAATTCACAGTACAAAACTGAACATACAGTCACTGCATTGTCAGGTCTGAGAAATGTTTACAGGGCTATTCATGTGGGTGGGACAATCAGTGCTGCTGGCCAAGTAGTAGCATTTGATTTACAGGCCCTGGGCACTGTATTAGGGGCTTACTAATAAATCAGATATACCAATCAGGAGTAACCAATCATCATCACTATTTATACAGGGAGAACTTGCACTTTAGCACTGGTTAGCAGTGGAAAAGTAACCAGAGTATCAAAGACCAGCAAAAATGAAATCTAGCACACAGTCACAAATACAGGAAGCAGATACAAAAAGACAGGGGAAACCACCCCAAGGATGCCAGGTCTAACACATGTTCTTCCAGCTCAAAGTGGGGAGAACTACCCAACCTCATGGGAGTTCTCATCACTAAGGTGGAAGAATCAATATTGGCGTGTTCTGTACCAGGGCGGTGTTCCACTCTAAAGTCCATTCCCTGTAGGAAGATGGACCACCTCAACAGTTTGGGGTTCTCACCCCTCATCTGCATTAACCACCCTAGAAGCCTTTAGCTTCTTCAGTGCCCAGACCATATCAAAAGCTTCTCTCAATTGCGCTCCACCTCTGTTCCCTGGGGAGTAACCTCCTACTTTTGAAGGCCACAGGCTGATCTAGGCCCTATTCATTTAGCTGTGCTAGAACGGCCCCCACTCCATGCTCCAAAGCATCAGTTGGCACAATAAAGTCCTTGGAGAAGCCAGGCCATTTCAGCAGAGGTGCCATGCATGTCTGCCTTCAAGGCATCAAAAACGGTCTGACAAGCCTCAGTTCACTTTTTTGAGCTGCTTACTAGAAGTCATCTCTGACAGGGGGGCAACAATGGTGCCATACCCTTTGACACATCAACTGCAGTAACCGGTGAGACCTAAGGAGGCTCTCACCTCTGTCTGGGTCTTGGGTAGTTCCCAGGCCAGAATGGAATACATTTTGGGTTGTAGGGGGGCCACTAGACCACTCCCCACCTGGAGTGCCAGGTAAACCAGAGATTTCTGCCCTATTTGGCACTTACTAGCCTTAATAGTGAGGCCTGCCTTCTGCAGGGCCTCCAACACTTTGCAGAGGTGATGCTGGGGATCCTCCCAGCTGAAGCTGAATACTGCAATGTTATTCACGTTGGCAGCGCTGAAACCACAGATACCCACATGTGGAGTTGTGTGATTTTGTACGCTATTTTCAAATAAAACTTTTAATCTTGAATATCTTCCATTCTACTGATTGGATTTTTGTCATTTTGGTTTTATTTTATTTGTTAAAGAAAGTAGAATTTTTCTATCTTGGTGTGGGATTATTTATGTGTGGTGTTTTCACTTTATTACTTTATTTGTTCCACAAATACTTTACACATTGCCTCTAAGTTAACCCTGACTGCTCTTTGCCACGCTACCAGTGGGTTGAGCAGAGGTGTTAATTTAGGGTTGACTTGTGCCTCACCTTGATAAGGTTTGTGGTTGCTGCTTGCCAGGGCTGACCCCTCAGTCAACCAACAACCCTGTTTCACACCGAAGAGTTTAGTAAGAGTGATGACACAACAATCTAGCTTTGGATAGCGATTAAGTAGTTCAAATGTATGATTGAAGGTCTATTTGGAAAACATAAAACGATTTTCACTGAGGATATTTGTGTAAACCAAGAAAAGAAAAGGGCCTAGGACAGAGCCCTTATGATACTCACTAGATATTAGGTAGCTATTGAAATCTTTTAGCCCTAGTCACCTGAACAGCTAAGCAAGGGCATTATTTCCATCTGCACAGTAAGTGAGAGTACTGGATTTCCCATCATCCATCAGCACTGAAAGTGACATCACTAGATTTCCCATCACTTATCAGCACAGAGTGTGACATCACTTACCCCTTCTCCCAGCACCTACTTAATCGTGCCAGCAGCACTGATGGACAGTGGACTCATGCAGCATGTGTGCTACTGATGTGCCAGATGTGAACCAATGGCAAAGTCCACCTGTACCTATCCATGCCTAAACTGCATTCAAAGCCAGTGCCACGCTGCAACCTTCCATGCCCTCAACCCTAGCCTCTGCTCCACATGCTACTGTCTCATTGCACCACACTGAGGAAACATTCTCATATGCTTCTTGCAGGTTTTCATGCACTAATACCCACCCAACACAGACTGCATCTAGTGACCATTCACAAAACACTACACAATGCATGCATGCTCCTCATCACCTGCTCACTCACCAAACACACCACAGTAATCTGGGACCTGCTGCATTGCAACACTGCAGATCTAATTTTCTTCGCAGAAACCTTGCTGACCCCTGCATCACCTCAGCCATCTCCTAGCTACAAGATGGCCAAGCAAGACAGACTTCACAAGCTTGAGGGCGTAATCACCCTCAAGAACGGCATTGCTGCACCACCTCCACAGACATGCCAACTCCAACCTGGGACACTTGTCATTCAAGCTCCACATCACAGTCAACTTCACTGTAAGCAGTACTCTCATCTCCAGACCACTGAGACCACACACCAACCTCACTAACACCACAACAGACTTCATTGCACTACTTACTCTCAACTCTAGCAATTACGTCCTACCAGTAAACCTAATCTTCTACTTGAAAGACTACGTCAAACCCAACTCAAAACCACTCATTAAGACCTTGGAAGAATAAGACTCACCCAATGATTAAAAGGACCAACCCACGCAACCATACACCTCGTGGGCCCTCTTTTCATGACCTTTGACAACATCCAAGTTAATGAGCTCACACCAGTCTCCTGGACAGTCCACATCCTTGTCAAGTTCAGCATCCCTGTCCCAGTCCAAAACACATGCACCACATCCACTCCAGCCTTCAAAACTGGAACTGCATCACTGAAAAAGTCTTGCATATTGCTCTCAACACCCACTGACCTGAACAGCAAGTGACTGCCCAAAGCCATCAAGTATTTCAACAATTAGATCATCTCTACACTGACCCCCTGTGCCCCCAAACACAGTGTAACAACAAGATCTAGATCCCAGGCCATTTGATAAATTGAAGAACTTAGACTAATGCAGAAAAGAACACATGCAAATCTGCTACCATTAATGATCAAGACCACTAAATGTGGCACTCTGGCAGAAGCATCAATGGCAGTGCAAAAAGATGCATAACAATCTTAGCCATTTTGAAGGATTTCACCTCACCAGCAGCAGCTCCCAACTCAATCACTCCCTTGCAGGATATCTGCAACAATCTCCCTCAATTTGAAAGCAACTTTAACCCTCAACAAGACCCAAAAGACCTCATAATCATATCCCAACCTTATCCAGAGAACCAGTGCTAACTACATGGCCCATCATTACCCCAGGAGAGAGCATTGCCATGTACCAAGGTGCCCCTTCAGACCCTTTCACCACCAGGCCCACTCCAGAGAACTGCACCCCATCAGAGCCATGTTCACACCAATGCTCACACCTGTTTGTAATGCCTCTATTTCATCCACCACCTTCCCAGATACTTGGAAGCAGGCAATTCTCTTCCAATTACTGAAGAAACACTCTATGGACTCTTTGCAAAATACAGATCAATCTCCCTGCTACCGTTCCCAGCCAAGGTCTTAGAGAAAATCATAAATGCACACAATTATACCACCCCAGTCTGGTGTCAGACTCAACCACAGGATAGAAAAAGCCCTCATTGCTGCCAATAATGACATTCAAATTACTCTGAATGGAGGAGGCATGGAGGCCCTAATCCCCTATACCTCTCTACAGTGCTCTAAATGGTCTCCCAACCCTTCTTTATACAGTGTGTACACAATCAATCAATCAATGAATCAGTAAATTTGTAGACCGCTTTACGTCACCAATGAGGGTATCCAGACTCTTGCAGGGTCCCGTTGATTAGCTAAATAACCAGATCTTCAGGGACTTTGAAAACTCTAGAAGAGATGGAGAGGTCTGGAGATGAAAAGGGTAGCTTATTTCATGTCTTCGCTCCTAGGTAGAAGAAGAAGTGCCTTCCACTTCTGGTATGTCAGATTTGGGGGATGAGGGTTAAAGAAAGGTAAATGGAGTGGGGGTATCTGGTAGGGTGATGGAAGATCAGGCTATGGCTCAACTAGGCAGGTCAGCCATTGTATATGGCCTTGTATGCGTGGCTGAGGAACTTGAACTGGCATCTTTTCTGTACAGGGAGCCAATGGAGTTCCCTGAGGCAGAGGGCGATGTTGGTTCATTTAGAGAGATCAAGGGCGAGTCTGGCTGCAGCATTTTAACCAAATCCTTGGTTAGAGTGCATTGCTGTAGTTCAGTCAGCTGGAGATAAGGGCCTGGGTGATGGTGCGTCTTGCACTTTGGGGTAGCCATTTGAATGTCTTACAAAGCATGCAGTGGATGAAGAACCAGGAGGAGGAGATGTAGTTGACCTGATTTGTCCTGGTTACCTTGTTGCCCAGAATGATACCTACGTTCCTAGTGTGGTCAGTGGGGGTGGGAGTAGGTGTGAGTTGTCCTGGGGAGTTTTTCTTTCTGAAGATCAGAACCTCTGTCTTCTTCGTGTTGAGCTTCAGACAGTTGTCCTTCATTCAGTTGCCGACATCTGTTATGCAGTTGTGGAAGTTGGTCTTGGTGGTGTCTTTGGAGAGGAAGAGGATGAGTTCTGTGTCAAGGGCTTAGGATATGATGTTCAGTCCATGGGTTTTAATGATGCTGGACAGAGGTGTAATAAGAGTATTAAAAAGGGTGGGCCTGAACAAAGATCATCAGAGTACTTCACAGATGATTTCCTTGGGTTCAGATGTGAAGGGAGAAAGCCAACTTTTTGTGATCACCTGATGAGGCAAGAGGCGATCCATCTGAGAGAGCCTCCTTGGTTGCCTTGTGATGAGCAAGGGTGAGTCACTGTATCAAAGGCTGCTGGGAGGTCTAGAAGGATCAGAGCTGCTGCCTCTCCTCGGAGTTCGGGTTCAGAGCCTCTAACAACCGGTATAGTCCTTGGCAGTGGGCTCTAAGGCTATAATGAAGTTCTGAGGCAAACGATAATGTGTTAATTGCTATAAGCTCAAGGCACTTGCAATACAAAGAAAGGCAAGATGAGCTTATTTAAGAATACTTGCTAAATAAGTTATCCATAGCCATATCTCTGTTTGCTTGACATCACCATTTCAAGTGTGTTCTGC
The DNA here is from genome assembly GCF_031143425.1 of Pleurodeles waltl. NCBI lineage: Eukaryota > Metazoa > Chordata > Amphibia > Caudata > Salamandridae > Pleurodeles > Pleurodeles waltl. Next base: position 142,260,425 of record NC_090440.1, read on the forward strand.
TCAATCTATAGGATGGTAAATTGGGCAAGGTTTCATGCTGTAAGGCCCCTTAAGTGGACAAATGGATGTACCTCCGATGAACCTCCCGTTTGATCAATTCCCAAACTGGAGAACGCCAGACTGATGAAACCTAGCTAAATTCAATTTTGGGGAATTACCAAAATGAGAGTTGCCATTTCCACAAAAGTATACTTGACTCAAGTTTGAATCCTGATTCATGTACACAAACAAATTGAAATTACATTTCCTTAAACTAAATGCATTATAGGAATCATTATTTTTCTTGATTTTAAAAAAAGGAGGGAAAGGAACAAAAAATGGTATTGCATAAGTTCTCTATCTGTCTCTACCATGATAAGTTAAAAACAATTGGAAAGAGAGCAAAAAGAGTATTAAGTAGAAAGGTAGTTAACAGTGGAAGTAAAGGTCTGGAGGTGGGGGACCTAGCACAGAATAAGAGCAAAGGTGAGATGTTTGTGGGCTGTAGAAGCCCTCCCCTGCATCACAGAAAAATAAAACAAAGAATGTGGAAGATTATTTAAGAGGTAAAAAAAGTAAAAAATAAAAAGGGGAAGTAATAGAAGGTGGAGGGATTGATTCACCTGGTTACAGCATTAGAACCACTTGAAAAAGAGAGAGAGAATGTGAAAAATAGATAAGAAAAAAAGTTTTTAAAAAGTGTGAAAGACAATCTGCATTTCAGAATTGTTGCTGAAAATGTTGTGAAAATTGATTTGACCAAAATGGTTAATCTAAACCAGTTTCTTTTAGATTTTTCCAAATATGTCTGGCAAATGATGCACTTTAGAGATATCAACTTTGTGTATGCAACACACTGGATTGAACGGTACTGGAAGGAATGTTAAGGAGGAACACATGTAATGGTAGGGCATTATTTTGTCAGGGTGGTCCATTGTATTGTTTGACCCTATAATTTGCGTTGGTGGTGGGCTTCAATGCGATTAAGCAGACCTTTCCTCATATAAGTTCAGCAATGGTCACCAGACTCTCCTCCATATCACATGTAATTTATGGCCGGGGTCCTGATAAGGGCTGAACCAGGGACTTCTCTTTGTCTATTGTTGGATTTTTTAGTTTATGAAGGGTCATCTCCAATCTTTTTGCCTCCTGCCTCCTATTTTTTTTTTACCTGTTGCTGTTAGCTTTTTAACTCTGAGCACTTTACCACTGCTAATCAGTGGTAAAGTGCATATGCCCTCTGTGTAAATTGTATTGTTGATTGGTTTATCCATGATTGGCATAATTGATTTACAAGTAAGTCCCAAGTAAAGTGCACTAGAGGTGCCAAGACCTGTAAATCAAATGCTACTAGTGGGCCTGCAGCACTGTTTGTGCCACCCACATTGGTAGCTCTGTAATCATGTATCAGACCTGCCACTGCAGTGTCTGTGTGTGCAGTTTCAACTGTAAATTCGACTTGGCAAGTATACCCACTTGCCAGGCCTAAACCTTCCCTTTTCCTGCATGTAAGACACCCCTAAGGTAGGCCCTAGGTAGCCCCAAGGACAGGGTGTAGTGTATGCTTAAAGTAAGACATATAGGGGGTTATTCTAACTTTGGAGGAGTGTTAATCCGTCCCAAAAGTGACGGTAAAGTGACGGATATACCACCAGCCGTATTACGAGTTTCATAGGATATAATGGACTCGTAATACGGCTGGTGGTAAATCCGTCACTTTTCCGTCACTTTTGGGACGGATTAACACCTCCTCCAAAGTTAGAATAACCCCCATAGTAATGTGTTCTTTATGTCCTGACGGTGAAATATTGCTACATTCGTTTTTCACTGTTGCAAGGCCTGTCCCTCTCATAGGTTAAAATGGGGGCTAACTTTAAATATGATTAAAGTGTATATTCCATTTGAGAGGAGATAGACGTGGAGTTTGAGGTCTCTGAGCTCACAATTTAAACATACATATTTTAGTAAAGTTAATTTTTAAGATTGTGTGTTTGAAAATGCCACTTTTAGAAAGTGAGCATTTTCTTGCTTATACCATTTGTGTTTGTGGATTCCCTGTCTGGGTTAGTTTGACAGTTGGGCTGGTTGCACCTCTCACTAGACAGTGACACAAAGGGAGCTGGGGTGTGTTCTTTATTACCTGATAAGCCATCTGTGCTAGAAGGGAGGGGAGGAGTGGTCACTTACACCTGAAAGGGCTGTGTCTGCCCTCCCACAATGCAGTCTCCAACCCCCTGGTGAGTGTCTGGGGCCTGGCCTGGGTAAGGTAGGATTTTACAAACAAGAGAGACTTTTCTTTGAAGTAAGCCTACTTCAAAGGGCAAAATGGGTATAAAAAGGGCACCCAAAACCACAGACTTTAGAACACTTCTGGAACCAGCCGAACCTCTGCCTGGAGAAGAGCTGAAGAGCTGATGAAGAAGAGCTGCCCAGTCTGTGACTGTGCTTGTGGAGCTATCCTGCAGTTGCTGTTTCTGCCTGTGCTAAGAGGACAAACACTGGACTTTGTGTTGCCTTCCTTCTTGTGAAGATCTCCAAGGGCTTGATTTAGAGCTTGCCTCCTGTTGTTTGAAGTCTCAGGGACAGCAAATACTTCTCTCTGCGAGCACCTGGAGTCTCTGGAGAGACTCCTACTCTGTCAAGTGGTGCCCATCCAGTTCCTGGAACCCTGAAAGGAGAAGCTGTCAGCCTAAGAGTGAGAAATCCACGCACTGACCACCGTGCGGGGAACAGATCGATGCAACTCCAATCTGCGGCTGAAAAATCGATGCACCACCGGCTTTGCGGCTGAAAATCGATGCTCACCTGCACCGTGACCGGAAGATTGTCGCCCGGAGCTGGGGAAACGACATGCAGCATCTCTGACAGAGGCTGGTGAGATTGCAACCCACGCTGTGTGGTTTTCGGATCATTGTGCGGCTGGATTTCCGAACGCAAACACCACTGGGCATGTAAAAACGACACAAGGCCTGCCCAGAGAGTGCTGAACAAAGCAACGCATCGCTCTTCTGCGGAGAGAAGAAATGACGCACGCGACCCGATGAAAGGAGAAATGACACAATCGGCGCATCGTAAGCCCTTTTTGATGCACACTCGCCCAAGCTGGGTTATTTTTGACGCGCCCCAGGTACATTTTCACGCTATCAGAGAAGTGTGTGTTTAAAATTACATGAAGACTCTTTTTGCATTTTTAGTGATAACTTGACTTGTGTATTGTGGATTTTTGTCGTTTTGGTCTTGTTTTGTTTAGATAAATATTTCCTATTTTTCTAAACCTGTGTTGTGTCATTTTGTAGTGTTTTCATTAAGTTACTGTGTGTGTTGGTACAAATACTTTACACCTAGCACTCTGAAGTTAAGCCTATTGCTCGTGCCAAGCTACCAAGGGGGTAAGCTGGGGTTAGCTGAGGATGATTCTCTTTTACCCTGACTTGAGTGAGGGTCCTTGCTTGGGCAGGGGGTAACCTGACTGCCAATCAAACAGCCCATTTCTAACATCTATCATGGCAACTCTGCTGATCTGCTTCACCTTTTTGTGAATGATGGCACACATGTGGTCACATGATGCTGGTGAGGGCCTAGCTGGGCAGGTGAAAGAGGCACCTGTAAAAGATCTTTCTTCCCATGATCGTTGTTTTGGACAAAAATCCTTCAAAATTGTCAATATGGCACTCTTTGTGGAAGAGGATGTACTTACCAATGTGGGGTTTCTGTTGACCTTTGAAAGCAATCATTGACAAAGTCCATAGATTCTTTATTACCTAGTACATGTGTATTGAGGCATCCAACAAAGGGCTATGACAGAAACGACATGCACACAAACAAACAATCCTTCAGTAACACATTTTCACACCGTTCAACAGACTTATGGTCTGTCATGCACACAAACCAACAAACAATCACACATAACCCTATGCACCAGGCACTACAGCTGTCAATGCCATTATATATTGAGTATTGCTTCAAACGTTCTCTTGACACATGTATTTAAGGGCTAATCACATCTTAGAGTTGTATGTCTTAGTGTGATATGTTAATGAGATGTTATTCATTGGTTTGTTTTGCCCTCGCATGACACAAGGGTGTCACAAGGTAGATGCAAGACCTGGAATTATGTTTATCAAGCCATACAGGGCCATTGTGTGGCCCTGTATGACTTCATATCTGTAGAGTAAAGAAAAACAGTGTGAATCGCTGCCTTGCGTTACTCTGACCCAGGTATAGTGTTACATGGGCAGGTGTTCCCACGCATCTACCCATGTGTTTTGGAACATTCCCAGATTTCCTATTAGTGGTAAACCTGGGAATGCGTCAAATGCTTACACCTCCTCCTAGTTTATCTTCTTTCTACCTGTGCTGCATTCTGTAGCACTCAGAGAAAGAGGAAAGGGCCTCTGAGGATTATTTTTGTGCAAGAAAGTGACCATTCCTGCACAAACACAATACTGGAAACAACACAGGCACCCTTGCACTGTATAACGTTAAATATAGCGCATTTCTGCCCTTCCCCTTTATTGCAGTGCAGCTCAGTAAGATGGCTTGTTGCGCTGTGTGAAAATTTTATGAATATTCATAGTACATATTTACAGAGACATGTAATACACTATTTAGTACCATTGCTGAGTCCACTCCCCCAACAATAGCACAATATAGCATATTTTACTCTGTGCATCTGCATATATGGTTTATGCCATGACATTTTGTCATCTATAGTTTTTAACAAAAGGCAATTAACCAAAACCAGGGTACAAGAGGTTACATTTGAGCAGCAAGATGAAATCACTCTGTTGAGACCTCTTTTGAGGGAGTTGTTTCTCTGTGTAAAGTAACTGTTACCTACAACCTGTGAGGCAGTAAAAGGAGTTTGCTCACGTCAGTTTTGCTGTACAGTAGTAATAAAGTCGAAATTAACATGTGCACTGTGAATGCACATTATAGAGCGAGAGAGAAGTTTGTGCGTCGTCTCTCTGGAGGTAGCCAATCGAATGAGCACATCAGGTCACTAGCCAAGGCTAGTTTTCGAAGCTCAGTCTCTGGCCGTAAATTGCAGCCTGTAACCTTTTGTTTATTTTCAATAAATCACCTGTACAGACAGCTCGTACCGTTTCTTCAGAGACACGAAGGGAAAGCTACAGATTGTCTGATGATCACACAGACACATAAGTCACTCAGTTCACCCGTGGGTGGTCGTTGACTTATTCTGCTCGCTGCACTGTGAACCTGCCAGCAATCTAATGTGATTAGATGCACAGTGTGGTCTTTGCAAAATACCATGCACCGGTGTTTTGCTTTTTTCTTACCACAAGAAGCAATTACAGCTCATCATCTTGGGGCTGATTGATCTCCTACTGTCTTATCAGTGCTGTGACCCTAAGATTTATAGAATAGTCTCCTTGATCCAATTAGAAAATCTAATAGTAAAAAATAGACTTTTTAATACACAATGTTACTTTCAATTAATATGCTGCTGCCAAGACACACAGCGTTACATATGCGCTTAACAGACATTTCTTCGATTAGTAGATTTAGTGTAGACATGTGCTGTATATTTCTCAAAATAGCTGTTGTGAAATGTATGCATAAGAAAAATGTAAGTTTCGTTTTTTTTTTTTCTTTACAGTGGCCCACCACAAGAAACAGGAACGAGATTTATATTCCTATTCAGAAAAATATGTTTGTGTGCTAATCTTCTTTTATAGGCTTTTGAGTAATTTTCAGTTTTTAAGAAAAAACATATCCCTCTGTTACAATGGTGGAATAATATGTTTTTTTTTGCTGTTGTGAGTACAATTCTAAAGATTCCCTGTATACATTTTAAACATATGAGAAACTGTGGTATACAGCTGTAGTTTGACCTATATATTATTGAGGCTCCATATGCAATCAACTAAGGCACATATTTATACTTTTTTAGTGCTGCATGTGCGTAGTTTTTTGACGCAAAATAGGGGAACATTTACAAAATACAATTGTATTTTGGAAGTTTGTGCTGCTTTTGTGTCAAAAGTTGACGTAAATTTGGAGCTAAAAAAGTATAAATATGGGCCTACATTTTTGTTGTAAATAGTTTATAATATTTACCAATCATAGACAATTTTTATGTAGACCCCAGACCCCCTCTCCACAATTTATATATATATATATATATATATATATAGATATATATAGATATATAGATATATAGATATATATATATATATATATGTTCACTTAAAAAACAAATAAAGATTACAAGGACCTTATAGTTAGGCTCACATTTTAAATATACAAAACCATAGAAATTCACCTGTTATAGTTAGAGTCATCTCAAGTAACTATAACTCGTGCTGTCACCATGCACAGCTTTTTCATCAAAAGTTTTACTGCAAATATTACATTAATATTATCAATGATGTTATCAAACAGGTCATTAGTGCTGTAGTTTGTGGGTTAATTAGCACAGTCAACGAACGCATGTGATTGGAAATGCACATGAATGTTCCATCACTAGCGCCGAAAGACTAGTAAATAAACGAACACACTGCCAAACAATACCAGGATTTGAACCTTCAGCCTACTGGGTGACAGCACAAGACCTTGACCTTTAGGTCAGAAGTAACTCTGCTCCGCTCTGCTTCCCAACATATCTATAACAGTTGTACCAACCATCTTCCTAGTATGACACTTGGAAGTAATTGCATGGAGAGACCACTGAAATTAAAATCTTTCTCTCTTCCATCCCATTATGGGATGGGAGAGTGAGAGAGAGAGTGACAGGACCACGATGGGAGCCTCAAGGCCCCTGCTGTCCCAGCTGACTCCCCACGCACTGTGTGACACGACATTGCTCTGACAAGCAGGGAGCTACTTTAAATAGTGGGAGCAATGTTTTCACCTGTCTTCCCTGCACACATAATTGTAGCCTGCCTAGGGTCACATGACTGGGTGTAACTGACAGACTTTGTGAATTCCTCCCAGACCGTCTCACAATAGAGGGAATAGGTGTGCCTGAATGAGCTATCTACTAGCAGGATGGGGGAGAGGGAGCTGAGCGTAGCCCCACAGGCAACTGAATAGCATGTGCTCTGCCTTCACACAAACAGCCTAACAACCCCAGATTTTCACTGCAGGTAGGTTAGAGTCAGGGGAAGGAAGGCAGGGAATTCCATGCACTTCAAAGCAACTGGCTGGAAACCTCTCCCACCTTCCACAACAAGGGCACCAGGGTATAAATGTAAGACCTCACACATCCACTCTTCAGTACACTTCTGTACCTGCGGATTCTCTACCAGGAAGAAGGACTGCTGTACTCCTGAAACGACTGCCACCCTGCTGGACTGCTTCTCTGAAGGGACTGCTGCCATGGTGCACATTCTTGCTGCCTGCTAGGCTCTGGCCTGCAGAGGAAGAACGGGACCTGCAACTTCTTCTTGAACCCAGGGCTACCGGAGTGACTCTAACAGCTAGTCTGCTGACCTCCTAATCTGAGCCTCAGGGACACAATAAGCTCTCCAATATCCTGCACCAGCACCTTGACCCAGCTGAATTGAGTTACTGACCTAAATGGTGCCCGAGGCCCTGGATGATTGGTGTGGCTCAGAGAGCTGTATTTAAGCTTTTGGTCTTTTCAAAACCATGGACAGAGGATGGGTCCCAATGAGACAGGAGATAGTTGATCAAGGAATGCATTTGTAAACATGACAAAAGACCAGATGGAGAGCAGCTGCCAAATTCCCCTGAGCAGTTGACTATTGTCTCACTGATGCTGACTGAAGCTGAAGAAGGGAGCAAGGATCGGACATCAGCTTAGCTGACTTAGGATGAGAACGTGCACTGCTCCCTCATCTGTCTGGAATAGAGCCCCTATGACCTGGAGGGACTGAGTTGGTTGAAGGTGAGATTTCTTCCAGTTCAGTAGAAACAGGTAGTCCTCCAAGGTCCTGTATATCTGTGAAACTACTTTCATGCCCTTTGAAAATGAAGAGGCAAAAATTGTCTAGTGGTCCATTTGTAGGAAAAGGAAAATATTTGACCCATGTATCCAGCAAAGGTGCTAAGATCTGTGTGAATATTCTCAGAGTTGAGGAAAGTCTGACAGGAAGAATGAAGAACAGGTAGTGTTCTTCTGGAATGAAAAATCCTAAAAATGTTTGGGAGACCAGATTAATTGGGATGAGCAGGTATGCATCCAGAAAATCCAAATTGTCCAGGAACAATCCTGGATGGAACAGGGGATTTGCTGGACTGAATGGTTGCAATTTTGAATTACTGATAAGCACCAGCAACATGAGCTAGTAGCAACTCTGGGCCTTTCCACCTGCGGAACAAGGTTGTTCGCTACCTTTGCACGGAGACCCAGCATTCCCTGGGATAAAGCCTGATAACAATGAGGGCTCCAAGGAACTAGAATTGACAGAAAAAAATCTTCTGTGATGGAAGATAGTCTATCTTATATCCTTGTATTCCTGGGATACAATTGGAAGTACAAGAGATTCCTTTACTGACAATTTCTGGTGGGAAGCAAAATGCAAATTTCTTCCCTCCACTTTTGCATGATATTAATTACTTTTGTTAGACAGGGGGTGGTGAGGGTGCATGTGGGCTGAAGACCAAATTTTTTAGCAGAGGACGAACCCACCTAAATCCCCTAATATATACAGCTGAATACAATTTTTTATCCATTGCCTCAGATGGAGGGATGTCTTCAGATATTAGAGTACTCCCTGATGACAGGCCTGCCACTAAGAGTCAACCTTGAGTGATGAAGGAAATTGCTCCTGAAACCCCACTAGAATGTAGTTTCTTGATAGGAATGTGGGCAATTACATCTTCTCCATATCTCACACCTCTCTGGACATCAGGTTTCTAATGCCCTTGTGACTAGGCATAGACTAGCACCTTTATACTGTGCAAATAAATATTCCTAATTGACCTTGATTGCAAACTCAGACATGAATAGGTTACCCTGAATGTACTTGATCAGCTCAGTAAGTTCTGTACTCTCAAAATATTTGCCTCTCTGGTCTACCTCTTCTGAAGAGCCATCAATGTGAGGTGCTTGAGGCTAAGGATTCTTCTTTGGGGAGGGGGCCCTATCTCACCCTGAACACTGATTCTGTAGCATTATGTACCATTTTACACAGCATGCTTGCCTGTTTCAAGTCAGTATTTGTATTTGCAGTAGAAGTTTCATATGTGGAGTGATTCCCAAAGCAATCCTCCTTAGTATTCCCCCTTTTCTCTCCAGGATCGTAAGAGGAGGATAACCAGAGACAATCAAACAGTCAGGTTTAAATACATTACATAGGAACCCTACTTCCTGATGTATCAGTTGTTAAGCAGCCTGACAAGAAGACCAGCAATCCAATGGGACTGCTGCCATGACTGAGACCAGCAGACAATTAATAAAACATGTCCATTAAGCCACAAGGACTAGAATCCTTAACAGTCAGAGTGTGAGTGTAAAATCATAACTATTAGCCTACCAGTAAACCAAGACCCGGTCCAGGAGTAGCACAACATTTTTACTGGTAGGCAGCCGAGCAGGTCCATCCACAAACCCTGAGCATGTATTGGAAATATAATTGAAATGTATAAAAAAGAAAATAACTGAAATGGTGCTTATATTATGGGTGAAGAGTAGAGAATAAAACAGGCAAAAAAATGGTTTACCCCACCTTTTCTGTGCCTGACACATGAAGTGATAGTTTCGGCCGTATTGTTAGGGGTGAATTCTGTTTTTACTTACATTGGAGACAAGTATACCCCATAAAAGAGCAGAGAACCACAACAATGTGTGCAAATTACACACAACTCATTTGATGAATCTGATTCTTCTTCTTGTTCCAAGAAGCTTAAAAAAGAACATACAAGAAGCAGTGAGAGAAGGTTATACTCTGATCAACAGGAGGGGCAAAGTCAATGTCAAGCAGGCAAAGTGCAGTACAATAAAGCGTTCACATTTTCCCCTGGCATCCTCCCCTTCTTGCATATTCATCTCTGCAGAAAGGATCAAGAGAGTGTACTAACATCCAATGTTGTCACATGTTTTAAACAATATAAGTTTCACTGCTCCATAAACTCTATGACTTTCTTCTCAACTGGTAATCCATCATCATTTCCCAGTCCTATTGCTGTGAGCAACAGAACAGACAAAATAAAATAAAGTAACCATAGATACCTGCAAACTATGGGTCACCTTTTCTATTTGCAGTTAAAGGGAGTCAATAGAAATATGTTTCATCCAATTAAAGCACTGGAGCACTGATTTTTCCATGCATCCTTCATGAGGATTTTGCAGATAACCATTACTTTAGTCTGCTCTATACAAAAACAAGAACAAACATGTTCATTTGGGTATGATCCCGTTGTAACTTGCCCTTTAATATTATGTAGAATATAGAGTGTTGAGGGCATCATAAAACACAAAGAGTAGCCATGGTAACCTTCTAACGGTGAGGAGAGATATCAGATCAAGGCGAGGCTGCATCATGGTGAAGGCTGTGTCCTGTTTGGTGGATGCCAATAAAAGAGAGTTACAACATCCAACTCTGATTCTTACATGTTGTAATACTGGTGACGGGCTGTGCATCCACCAGTGAACCATGTGTGTGAGATTTCACCATTTTAGGAAACGAGGATGGAAGGAAAGACTCTTCCTGCAGTATATTTTAAAGGAAAACACTAGTGGTGAGTGATTAATACTATTGGAATTGCCTGGAAATGATTCACTTTTTTTTAAAAAGAACTTTGCAGTATATTACAAAATACATAATTACTATTACCGGGTTGAAGACAGTTATGCACAAGCCTCGGGAGCTGAAGCTTACCATTTAAAAAATGCAGTGTGTGTGCGCAGCATTGTAGAAGCGCATGTCATAACTCAGGCTAGGAAACGTGCAGTGATTTGTCATCACACTATTCAAGAGCCTAGAAGGAGTACTGTGGAGGGTGAGCAGTATTCATTGTGAGCCTGCAGAAGGGCACATCATATCTCGGACTAGGCAAAGCCCAGTGATTCATGAAAGTGAATGAAATGCGAACCAAAGAGGCAGCGTACAGTGTGATTGGTCAAGGCAACCATAGACCAGGTGAGATTGCGATCATGTTACGACGTGACAGAAAATAAGCACATTACTTTGTGGAAGCATCGGAATACGGATAAAAATCTAGTAATAATATGTTACTATATTGTGCAACTGCAGCAAAATTAGCACATTCAGCTATATCGTGGAGCTCAGAATTGTCAAACTGAAGAAACTGGAACAAGGTGAGTGAGTTTATTTTATAGAATCAAGGGCAGGTGTGTAGAAAGGAATGCACATGTGCTATCACTGTTAAAGAGGTGCTTGAATAAGTGTTACAGGAACACAACCTACCAAACACCATAAAGGACTGGAATTTAGATGGAGCACAGAAGATTTCAAACTAACCTCCAGGAAGCATTGTAAATCAGATTTAATTGTTTTAGTATCTTATTTTAGCTTGCTGTATTAGATTATTATTTTAGATTATCATTTTAACTTGTTGTATTAGATTGTTGAGTTACTTACATTCCAGGTATAGTAGCCACTTGTATTAGTCGACCCCCACTTTTTTTTTAAGGAAGTGCATACCATTTGCTAACATGGAAAAAGTGAAAATCTTTGTTGGATTCCTATCTCATAGCGATAGGTGAACAAAAAATCTCTGCAGTAAGGAAACAGGCTATTCTTCTTCACAATTTAGGTATAGAAGGCCGTAATAAATATGATAGTTTGGATCCTGTGACCATTGGTAATGGAGAAGGTGAACCAAGAAATGTCAGTTCTTATGTTACAAGCATACTTTGGATCTCAGATCAACATAGTAATGGAGAGACACAAATTATTTATGTGAGCACAAGACAAACATGAGAAGGTAAGAAACTCTGTAGCAGCACTTAATTCTCTCGAACAAACTTGTGACTTTGCAGATTTCACTGATTCCCGCATATGTGATCAGCTAGTACATTGTACCAATGACTCTAAAATGCAAGATAAATTGTTAGCCAAGAATCCTACTTTGAAGGAAGTTATCAGCATAGTAGAAAGTATGGAACACACATCTACATGGATAAAAGAAATACACAGTCCCTTTAGAAGTTGAAGCTGTTCGGGAAAGGGTAGCAAAGGTATCTGAGGGAAAAGACAAAACCACAGATAAAGTTGACAAATAAAAAGCAAACATGGGGAATTCAAAGCAGAAATGATTAAAATGTGGGAGCCCAAACCATAAATCTAATTACCCGAGTTGGTATGTTAGAAACATAAATTGTAAAAATGTTGGGAAAAGAGGACAGTCCCCGAGTATGCAGGAATGTTAAAGTGAATTGTGTTGAAGTAGATGATTCCCCTCAACAAACTATTTTACATGTACAAAATCCAGGTTGTAGTGTGAGAGAGCCAAAACTAGATACTGATGTCATAGCCATGCCAAAGTGTGACATTTCGATTGGTTGAAAAACGGTACCAGTTTTAGCACACTCAGGATCTCCCTTCACACTAGTTAGTGATAAGAATCGGGAGAATATATTTGGGGAAAAACAAATCACTCTTCTACCATCTGATGCAAATTCAACTAGTTACAGGGGACAAATAAATTGACGTATTATGCTATACAATATTAAATATAAAGTTAAAAGGAAGAGAAACTGTAGGCAGAGTATATGTGGCCAAAAGGGGTGACAATCTTTTAGGTTGGCCTCACCAGAGAGATTTTGGTATCACCCTGAATCCTAATTCCCCTAATCAAGTGATGCTACTATCTCAAACCAGTGATGATTTGGATATTGTACAAGAGTTCCCAGATGTCATCAAGGAAGAACTGGGTTTATTGAAAGGATTTAAACATAAATCTAATTGATAACTAGAGCACAACCAGTGGTGCACAAATTGAGGAGGGTACCAAATCTTATGATGAAACCTCTAGAAGAAGAATTAGATAGACTGCAACAGCTGAGAGTGATAGAGGAAATATAATTTTCTGAATGGTTGGCCCCAGTTGCTTTAACTTCTAAGGACAATGGGGGAAAAATAAGAAAGTGTGTTGACTTAAAGGACCTTAACAAGTGCATCTGGGTTGACCGGCAACCCCTACCAAATATTAGCAAAGCTTTGGCAATGTTGGGAGGTGCAAGTATCTTCAGTGTTATTGATTTATCATCAGCATATCACCCAGTATTATTACATGAAGATTCAAGAACATTAACCTCCTTTGTCACACCTATGAGGGCATTCAGATTCATCAGAATGCCATTTGACTTGGCCTCTGCTGCAGCGTGCATTCAGAGGTTGATGAAGGAGGGTACATTCAGTAATGTACTTTCAAGATGATATACTGGTTTATGTCAAAGATAGAACATGATGCAATTCTCAAAAGGTTCTTTCTAGGTTGCAAGAGCATGGACTCACCTGAAAAATAAACAAATGTAAGTTTAGAGTGGGTACGATTTCTTACTTGGGTCACACCTTATTAGGAGAAGGTGTCTATTCAAAAAGTAAATTGGCAGAAGCAATTGTACAAGCACCTGCACTGATTGATTAAGATCAAGTTATATCTTTTCTTGGTCTGTAAGCGTTTTACTCAAAATTCATCAATAATTTTGCCAGCATTGCTCAATCATTGAGAATATTACTAAAAAAGGTGGCCTCTAGAATGTGAGAGTGCATTCAACAAAATAAAAGGAGAAATTGCAACAATGCCAACATCAGGACATTTTGATGTGACAACGATTTTGACAACAGATGCTAGGGTAAAGGGATTAGGTGCAGTACTCTCACAAACAGAGGATGGTAGAGAAAAGGTCATAGCTTTTGCCTCACGCTCACTCAGGGGGCACGTTCTTCTGTGATTGAGAGTGAGGCATGAGCATGTATGTGGGACATCAACCATTTCTGGGTTTTTTGTAGGAATTAGCATTTACTTTGAGGATGGATCATAGACCTTTACTTCATGGGGAATGTAGAAAATACAACTCCTACAATAAAAAGATGGATTGAAGGACTGTGGGATTATAATTTCAAGGTGGAGTATCTACCTGGGATGAGAAATATACAGGCTGATTAAAAATGCCTGTAGTTAAAGCAGTAACAATTAATACCAATCTGTCCATATCCTGGGTCAAAAAAACAGCGCTCACCAAGACAGAGTGGGAAGAGGGAAGGTCAAGAGATAAGACATGCAAACAAATAATGGACTTTGTGGTGAAAGGGTCACCTATTTTTTGTAAAGTACAAGAAAACGCTAGTGCATTTTGGAATGTGTGGGTTGAGTTGAACATAGTCAATGATCTGTAAAGGTGTGAAAGACTTGTTCCCCTAGAGGAACTTCATGTGAAAATCATAAATTTGGCCCATGACAGTCATGTTGGTCATAGTCTAACTAAAACAAGAATTAGGGAGTTCTACTGGTGACCTGTAATAGGCAAACAGGTGGAGGAAGTAGTCAGAATTTGTATACTATGTGCAAGTAATGACAAATCTAGATCAATTAGGACATCTCCCCTATTTCCTGTGGAAGTTGCAGATGAACCATGGTCCAAATTAGCTCTGGACATTGTAGGACCATTTTGTGGTTATCCACATGCTGTGTTAGTTCCAATGTAATGAAAAATATTTGGAATTCCTAAGAGAGGTATTTGCATGTGAAGGCATTCCAAAGACTATTGTGATGGACAATGGAGTTCAAATCACTTCACAAGCCATTTTTTGATTTCTTGAAGAACTATCAATCATACACCACCATGCAGCACTGTATGTTCCACAAGCCTATGGTTTGGTAGAGAGCATGAATAGGCTTGTAAGAGCATGTGTACAAGTGCCAGTAGTGAAAAGATGCAATTTAAAGGCATTTTGAGAGAGAAATTGTGGGTACATTAGGTGAGGGACAACTTTGGACAAACTCTCAATTCAGGAGCAGTTGCCTCTTCAGGAGAACAGGCTCTTATTCAACTGGAGAGTGCTGAAGGATTTTTTTCTAGCTCTACTCCATTTTTCTCTCTTGATCTCCTGTCAGGTGGTTCTGATGAGGACGAACAATACTGTAGTCAAGAACTACATCAACAAGCAGTCAGACACAGGGTCTCGGTCACTGGCCTTCCTGGCCTTTCAAGTAGTGAGCTGAGCAGAGTCTCATCTTCTATCCCGGTCTGCTACATATATTTGGGGGAAGGACAACGTCTAGGCCAACAGTCTCAACTTTTTTCTTCTTCCCTCAAATTCTGTCTGGCTCCTTGTGTTATTGCCCAACTATGTCAGTGTTTTGTCACTCCACAGGTCAATCTGTTTGCCTCAGCAGAGAATTCCCTGCTTCCCAAGTTTTTTTTCAGGTCCTTAGAACTGGGGTATTGCGGGTGAATATTCTCTCCCGGTCCTGGAACCCCCCTACTTCTGTATGCTTTTCCTCCCTTTCCTCTCCTTTCCAAACTTTTAGCCAGGCTTTGGAGGGAGGAGGTGTATTCCATTCTGGTCACCCTTTTTTGGTTTCCTCTATTGAGGCTGACGGCGACAGCACCAGAATGGATCCTCCTTTTCAGCTCATGTCCCATTCAGACTTCCATTCTTCATCACGTCATGAGCTGCAGATGTGTCTGACGGTATGCCTCTTTAAAGGAGGAGTTTGATGTTGCAGAGTAAGTAAGTATTGGAACGTGAAGTGGGGTTGAGGAGGTAATGATTTTGTTACTTACCAGCAATCTTCATTTCTCTGAATACCCTATTTCTCATACCAATACTTACATCCCACCCTCCCTGTTCCCTCCCATATCACAGCCTGACACCCCCGTTCTTTGGCTAGGGGATGGACTGGGAGTCTTTTGGGCTCCATACCCTTTTATCACCAGGTTGGTGTAAGGTGATTAGAAAGTAGCGGGAGGGTTTTAGCATTGAGCCTTTTTTTATTTGTTCTGGCTAGGGCACATAGGCCTGGGTAGAGGTAAAACACCTCATGTAAGTATGTATTGGGATGAGAAATAGGGTATTCAGAGTAATGAAGACTACTGGTAAATAATGGGATCATTAAACGCTTTATGAATTCCCCCTGCAACCCTGAAATAGAATATTCCATACTGTGATTTTTGAGGCCTAAGAGAATATGCAAAGATCATGGCTCATAGAAAAATAAAGAAAGCCATCCTTACACGCCGATTAATGAATAGAAGTTATACATGAAACACAAATAAGAAAGCCATTAAGAAATCTGAGCTAAGAACAGAGAAATATCACTGCAGAGAATGGAATTTAAATATATACTGATACTTGATACCCAACATTATTGAGGAAATGTGTATGCTCTAGTAGTCACCTAAATAGGTCTGTGCTCTCTTAACAAGTAGAAACCTGTTTTCATAAATGTTTAAAGTTATCATTTTTTCACAACATATTTCCTTCTATTTTATTCAATAGGTGGAAGACATGCATATGAAAGACCTCTCAGGGAGTGGACTAAAGTGTGGTGATCATGAATTGAAGAGCTTGGAATCAGTTATACATTTATATTATGACCATTTGGGCTTAACTTCTCACTTTGTCTGATGATGAAATATTATGTCCACTTGGACCACATTGGTTTTAGCGTTGATGACTATGAATCATTTAGTTTATTCTGTGGCTCTTGATTTTTTTAATTGTGTCAAATATGATGTAATGCAACAAGCTAAAAAACCCTTTTCCAAGTTCACTTTGGACACACAGGGGGTCATTCCGGGGACCGCGGAAGCACCACCAACAGGCTGGCGGTGCTTCCAGGGCCATTCTGACCGCGGTGGTAAAGCTGCGGTCAGAAAAGGGCAACCGACGGTCTCCCGCTGGTTTACCCCTGGCCCAAGGAATCCGCCATGGCGGCGCTGCTTGCAGCACCGCCATGGGGATTCCGACCCCCTTCCCGCCATCCTGGTCCTGGCGGTAAATACTGCCAGGAACAGGATGGCGGGAACGGGTGTCGTGGGGCCCCTGGGGGCCCATAATGATTTTCAGTGTCTGCAAAGCAGACACTGAAAATCGCGACGGGTGCCACTGCACCCGTCGCACACCAGCAACTCCGCCGGCTCCATTCGGAGCCGGCTTCATCGTTGCGGGGGCTTTCCCGCTGGGCCGGGGGGCGGCCTTTTTGCAGTCGCCCGCCGGCCCAGCGGGAAAGCCAGAATGGCCGCCGCGGTCTTTTGACCGCGGTGCGGTCATTCGGCGGTAACCGCATGGCGGGCGGCTACCGCCTCCCGCCGCAGTTGGAATGACCGCCACAGGTTCTTGTCTCTCACTTTGAAATGTTAATTAATGGAGTCACACCAGGCTGTAAATTAACTTGTTTATTTAAAAGTTAATTATTTATTTAGACATCTACTTATGCAGACACCATGAGGGTAAATAGCAAATTACAGTAAGGGCCCAGTTTGGCGTTCCGAGGGCAACCAAACCCGCGGTGGCAGTAGGACCACTGTACTCCTGGTGGTCCGACCATCAGAGTACGATCCTGATGGTCAGACTGCCAGGAGCTGCCACCAATGCCAAGTTAACCCGATGGGTTACCGATGGTCGGAGACGTGATCACCCAGGGTGGTGCCCAGGGCGGCACCTCCGTGCTGATCAGGACTCCACTTTCCACCAGCCTTTTCATGGTGGGGTCTCCACCATGAAAAGGATGGCAGAAAGCCAGTGCCGGGGCCCCAGAACTGCCCATGACCATGATGTGGACAGTGCAGGCCCCCCTCCCCCCGCCAGCACCCTCAGCATGCGCACTGTCTGCTCTGCAAGCAGTCCACATTCTGAGAGTGATTGTGTGTGACAGCATTAGCCTTGGCCCATTGGAAACAATGCCACTGTTTCCACCGGGCTGACTGGCGGAAGCATTGTAATACAATATCAAGATGGAGGATTAAGCTACTCGCTTGATGGCGGCCTCACCCCCGCAGCTTTGGCAGTCCGGCGATCGGACTGCCAAAGTCGTAATGAGGCCCTAAATGTCTTTAGAACACGCCATTTGGTATTAAGAGTATGGAACAGTGTTTTGTTTATTTATATTATTTTTATGAACTTATATAAATTAAATATTAGAAACATTTGCAATTTATAATTGTATTAACGAATGTTGCAATATAATTGATGACTTAAGGACTTGTGGAATAATATTAACATTTGTGAGCTGAATCAGCCTGCAAACATGGAAGTATGTCTTCTATGCTTACACTGAGCTATTATTACGTGGTGTATTGTTGCTTGCATAAATGACTTTTTCTGTGAACAAGGTTGTCCGTGGCCAAAACATGGTGGTGATTTTTGCCAAATAAAAGGCACTTTTGGCAAACTAATTGGTGAGTGCACCCTTATGGAAAAGTTACCTTCTGAAAGAGGTCGCCACTAGATTGTTATAGTTAGGACCGAGTTTCTATAGAAAAAGAGCGTTTTTTGACTTGCCTATATCTCTGCCGCTCAATCTTCACTAATTTTTCTCAAAAAATTGGACACTCATTTCAGCCGCTGTCTGGAAAGTTTCAGGTTGATCTGTCAAGCGAGAGCTGAGAAAAAGAAGGGGTCCCAAAACATGTTTCCCCATGTTAATTTAGAGCTCAAACGGCTGGATGGAATTACACGAAATTTGGCGGAAACCTAGCTCTTGGTCCAGAAAGCGTCCTTTTTTGTTATTTGGTGGTTTTTGAGATATTTAAAGAACACCAAATTTGTATATCTGGGCACAGCATAAACACACATATCATGGTTTGTTCTGATTGGTTGCCAGGACTTCAACCAGGAAGTGCTGGCAGCTATCTTGGGACCAATATACGTGATAGCACCCCATTGAAACGCATTGTAGTGAACAGTAGGTTTTGAGGGGCACAAAAAGGAGAACATATAAAGGGTGACAACAAATTTTAGTTACGATATAAATATTTGTTGATCTTACCATACTAATGATAGGAATAGTGGTGTGTTCTAAGGTGATTTACCCTGCAAGGATTTCATTAATCGTGTTTGAGAGAAAACTGTTTTCTCATGATTTTCCCATACAGGTTGTGGAACGTGCACCAGAAGCCAAAATGAGAGCATATTTTCTATACATTCACACTATCTTTCTCATATAAGAACAGTCAGACATTCACAGTAAAATTTGTACTTCCAACCGGAGCAGCCTGTCAGTTGATTCCCCTGTGTTCTACTACAGCATGCCAGAGTATTCTAAAAAACAACTATAGCACTAACGTATCATTTTTCCTGTCGTAAACGGCCTGATTCGCATTTGGTATATAAAGACCCTATTTTGCTATTCAGTAATCTATTTACCGAATCGCAAAATAGGTTCCCTTCCTAATTGCGTGTCGCAGCGAGATGTAGCATTGTTTTGTGACTGGGAATGCACAGTTAGCACTAGTTTCAAACCCACAGGACCCCTTCCCCTTTGTGAATGGCAGCGAAAATATTTTTTCAGAGCAGGCACTGGTCCCACGGACCACTGCCTGCTCTGAAAAAATGAAAAGAAAACTTTTGGCTGCGAGTGGGTGTGTGACTGTATTAGTGAGTTTGTGAGTGGGTTTGGAACTGTCTGAGTGGGTCTCTGAGTTGGTGCATGAGTGTGTGAGTAGGTCTTTGAGTGCCTTCATGAGTCTTTCAGTGGATGTGTGAATGAGTGCATGAGTGTTTTAGTGGCTGTGTGAGTGAGTGTGTGATTGGATGTCTGAGAGTGGATGTTGTAGTATTGCTCTAGTGATGTAACGAGGCATTGACTTTTGCACTGTGTTGAAGTTATTAACTTTAAAAGCGAAAGAGCCTTTGAAGCTAACTGCTGGTGCAGGGTGCCTGCCTGAGGGAGGAGGTGTAATACCTTCCCAAGGATAGGGTTTGTGTTCTGGCTCCTGAGAGCAGAAGTTCTTACCCCAGGAGTCCAAACTTCTATCTGTTGGTGGCAGGCTGGCTAAGACCAGTCAGCATCCATGCCAGGGCTGTTAGGTTTTGTAGAGGACACCTCTAAGATGCCCTATGGGTACATTTTAAGATAACACCAAACAACCCAGTATTCAGTATTCAGAGAGGCCATCATGTATCTGGGGAACTTGTAATGACCAGTGACCAGCACATGTATTTGCTGTGTCCTCCCTGCACACTTACCATGTCTTAAGGTTTTGCAAAGACGCAGTGGGGGCATATTTGGTCATGCACACATATGCCCTCACATTCATTATCATGCAGCCTGCCTCAGGGCTGGAAGACATGCCAGAGGGGTCACATATGTTAAGGGTATGCAGTGTACTCTAGGCGAGTGCCATGCCAGGTTTGCAACTTTTCTATATGCCTTGTCATGCACTGCATGAGGCTGGTGTGGGACCTCTTAGAGTTCAACAATTGATGCTGCACTTCTAAGGGGCTCTCTTTAGTTACCATGTCGTAGGTACCAGGGGTACCATTTACCAGGGACTTACAAGGGTGGCTGAAGTGCCAAAAATCACACAGCTTTGGAGAAAGAGATATGGCTCTGGGAACCTGCTTAGCAGGGCCCAGGTTACTTAAAGTTTGAAACCACATCATTTTCCAAGCAAAAGGCGGGACTATCATGTCAAAAGAGGCTCTTTCTCACACTACCACCCTGCCACAAATGGAAAGGATGAAAATACTCTTCCAATGGGGAGTCTTCATCCTCTAAGTGGAAGAACATGGAAAGACCATCTGCATTGACTAGGCAGTCTCAGGTCTGTGTTTCACTTTAAAATCCTTTCCGTGTAGGGATTTGGACCTCCTAAGCAGTTTGGGGTTTTCACCTTTCCTCTGTTGAAACCACCTGCATCTTAGGCTGTAGTGGCTACACTTGGCCTCCACCTACCAGGTGGCCCAAGTATACAACCTTCCCCTGCCCTATCTGGTACTTACCAGCCTTGATAGTGAGGCCTACCTTCTGCAGGGTCTCAAGAACCTTTCTACAGTGGATCAGGTGATCCTACCAGGTGGAGCTGTAGACAGCAGTATCATCTAGATAACCTGCACTAAAGGATTCCAACCCAGCCAGGACTTGGTACACCAACCTCTGGAAGGAGGTAGGGTCATTCTTTAATCCAAAGGCTATGACAGTGAACTGATAGTGCCCACATGGGTAGAGAAAGCTGATCTTTCTCTTGCTCCAGGGGTCAGGCAAACCTTCCAGTCCCCAGATGTAAGATCAAAGGTACTCAGGTATTTGGCTTCCCCTCATCTGTCTACGAGCTCATTGGGCGTGCATCTGTTTTTGTTACTGAGTTGAGGTCCCTGCAGTCCACACAGAACTTAATTTCCTTTTTATAACCCTTGCAGTGAGGCTTTGGAACTAACACTGCTAGGCTAGCCCAGAGACTCTAAGAGGGTCCAATGACACCCAAATCCAGGATCTTGTTGACTTCAACTTGGATGCTTTCTCTGACATCGTCTGACTGCCTATAAAGTTTTTGTTTTTGACAGGCAAGCTGTCACCAGTGTCCACATCATGGGTTCACCAGTTAGTCCTTCCAGGGGTCTTAGAGAATAGTTCAGCATACTGGTTTAGGACTTGCCCTCAATCAGCCTGCTGTTGCTCTATGAAGGTGTCTGACAAGACCACTCCATCAATAGAACCATCCTGTGGGTTGCTAGAGAGATCAGGGAGAGGTTCACTCTCTTCTCCTTGTCCCTCATCTGTAAATGAAGATGGTCACATCAGCTCTGTCAAAATAGGGCTTTAGTTGGTTAACATGTACAATCCGTTTGGGACTTTTTCAAATGCCAAGGTAAACCAGGTAGCTGACCTCCCCCTTTCTTTCAAGTATAGGGTAGGGCCCAGACCACTTGTCTTAGTTGAAAACCTCTGCTCCGCTCACGGAGTTTGCGGAATTTGGCAACTCCGTGTTCTCCGGAGAATGCAGAGTTACTGATAGACTCTGCACTCTGCAACGGACCAGTGTTTTTTTCCCGCTGGCTTGCTCTTGATGCCATTGTATATGCGTGGGAAGTGCAACGAGAGATGTGCCGGGCACTCACGAGTGCAAATTAGATTTTCTGCATGCCCGTAAGTTCCTTCTAGATTCTGCTGCTGGGCCAGCATCTTCTGCCACTTCTTTTGTGACGTTGGTGACTGTGAGTGCAATTGACTGAGACTGCAACCTGGACAAGCAGCTAGATCTCCTCAAAAAGGCAATTTGGAGTTATAAACCTTCTCTAAAGGACGGTTCACATTGTTTTTACTCATTTCATTGTTTTGTCCATCTCCGATCACTTTTCATTTGGGTTCTGAGCTGGAAGGACACTCATTTTGTCTCCTGGTTGTATCATTGGATTTAAAGACTTTGTGCATCATATTTCACAACAAAGTAAGTTTAAAAACACTTGTATAAGGGTGTTATACAACTTGTTTGTTTGTGAGAGGGCAGGCACCAGTATTTATTTGTACTTTTGTTCAATTTGTAAAATGTATTGTGGTGGGTGGCCTACAGGTTCAGTAGGGGCCTAGATATTTTTTACTTGTATTTGTTCTTCTTTGAAGGAAAACTGTTGCACAGTTCAGTACATTTTCTCCATGTTTTGTAATACGTTTGCAATATTCATTTAATTCACTATGTGGCCTAATCTGCTAATGAGCCTTCCAGCTGTAGGCCCAGTACTATTCATCATGGGTGCATGATGAAACAACTGTTGATGTTGTGGTTTCCGTTGAAATGAAACATCATTTAGACAATGGATGGCAGTAGATTGAATAATTAAATTACAAAATGATGTTTGGTGGTATTTCACGTTACTTTTCTGAAAACAGTATATGGTGGGGTAATATATTTGATGCCTTTGCAGGATGTGTTTTACTATTGTAAAATGTATTTTTTAGCCCGTTGAATTTTCGTTTTTGGAATTGCTGACACTGCTGTTTTTTTCTCCTGTATTACCATAACAATGCCTCCTTTGTCTGCCCAGTGTGTGAGTGTGTTTGCCGAAGGCCACCATTTGTCCATGATCCCCATGCCATGTGGCCAGGGGCCCTTTTTTGTATTGTTAATTATAGGCCTATATGTGTTTTTTGTTTCCTATTCCTCCTACTTTTTGTTTGACTATGTGGCTGGTGAGCATTTTGTGTGGGCAGTGCAGCCAGTGTGCTTTTGCCATGGACCCGCATGTGTTCTTTGTTGTTGTGGCCATGTCTCCTTGCTGGTTGTTGTTCTTGCTGTTTGACCATGTGGCTGACAGCCATTTTGTGTAGACAGCCAGTGTGCTTTTAGGCCTGCACGTATTCTTTGTTGTAGTCATGTCTCTTTCCTGGGTGTCATTGTTGCTGTTTGTCCATGTAGCTGGCGACCATTTTATGTAGGCAGCCAGTGTGCTTTTAGGCCTGCACGTGTTCTTTGTTTTGGCCATGCCACCTTGCTAGTTGTTGCTGTTGCTGTTTGACTATGTGGCTAGCACCCATTTTGTATAGGTGGCCATTGTGCTTTTAGGCCTCAATGGGTTCTGTGTTGTGGGCATGACTCCTTGCTGGTTGTTGTTTGGGCATGTGGCTGGCGGCCATTTTATGTGTCATGATTGAGGCCTAGTAGCCTTACTAAATGTATTGTATGAACAGTGTTTAATGTTATATACTTTTTTTTTCACCTGCACCACTCCTTGCCTCCTAAATCCCAGTGGTTTCCTAATGGTAGTCCCCTTTCCATAGTACAACAGTAATTATATTTTTTTGTATTTTTTATTATTTTTTAATAATCTGTTCAAAAACTTCATTTTATTTAATTAACAACAATAATTAATAATGTATTTATTGAATTTGTATTTTATTTTATTTTTTTCTTAATTTGTTTTTTAAATAAAAAATAAGAAATGTTATTTCATTTTTTATTTTTTTAAAAAACTTTTTTTACTTTTTTTTCATTTTTCCCATCAGCTCAATGTCTGCCATAGGCGCACAGCTGCACAACATTATTCAAAGATTATTTCATTGTTACCATCACCTCCCTGAGTGCCACATGCCAACTTGATGCACATAAAGCTATGTTGCAGTTATTGCTCTTTCTCATTCTTCCTGAGTGTACATGATGATGAACGTTTATGTTGGTGTGGTTTTATGAATGGATACACTGAATTGTTAATTATTTATCATTTAAGTAGCCTCTAAATTATATTATTTGTACTACTAATTCAACTGCCACAATGCTCTGTTTCATTGATGTTCTTCTTGCATGTTTGCTTTTAGGTACACAAGAGAAGAGAAAGAGACATCTCCCACAGTACTGCCAGACCGAAGGCCTGTGTACGAATGACGCATGAAAATACTCACAACATGGACATCTCTTCAGCTTGTAATGCTAAGTGTTACTGCCAACTGACAGCTTCAAGATGTCAGTGGTAAGAAGGAGCTTCCCGGCACTGGTATGTCACCCCAAAACTTTTTTGTGCAAAAGCGTGTGCCTGCTGCACCGGCTTCTGGGGCGTAAGCTGGAAGCAGCGCTCATGCATCAGTGGCCCCACTCCAAACTAGGCCCAAGTTCATGTCTGGAACAGAGGCTGTCTCTCTAATCAATGCAACTCTGAAAGACAGTGACTTTGAATTGGACTTATCTCTTTCTCAGAGTGGCACCCAACCATTGCTGGAAACTCAGCTCAGTGGAAAACAACAGTCGCACTAAGCAATAGTATTTCCTCCTGAAGTAAAGCACATCAGGATACTGAGCTTCATGCTGAGTCGAAGAAGCACTTCTTACACAAGATCCACTGTCTTCCAGATCTCCACCATCTTCTTCAAGCTCCCCTTCTGATTATCAAGACTCCACTTGGATGCCACCTCAGTCTGAGACATGCCAGGAGAGGCAAAGAGTGAAAAGGAAGGTTCTTGAAAGCCTTACAGTTATGAATGAAGAAGAGGAGGGAGGCAACAACAAGCCAGTCATCATGAATGCTAGCCCAGCCCCAGTGGAGTCTGACATTACCCCATCTTCTCAACCAGCTCTGAGGGATTTGGCACAGATACCACCATCACCACCAGCTTCCATATTTACAACAAGGCCCCGGCTGTGACCTACATCAACAGCCATCTCAGTAGAAATAGGCTTGGCAGAGAGGCAAATATCATCAAAACATCCACCTACCACCTCTTCTTCTGGCATTGGCACCAGTGTTAGAAAGTTGAGCTCCCCAGTTTGGGACTTCTTTACGGTTAGTAAAAAAGGAGCCGAACATTGCCATATGCACCATATGCCAAGCAAGTGTTAGTTGGGGTAAGTTTGATACAAACCATGGTACCAGAGGCCAAACAACCTATTTGAGAAAACACCGTGCAATCCACTGGGAGGCGCATCTTTGTGGCCAAAAATGTACAAGTGGTGTTCGTGAAGGTGTTGAGAGCAGGAAATATGATCTGATCATGGTAGAAGGTGAAGATGAAGAGAAGGGTGACCTTTTTGTTACACAAATTAGCCCTATCCCCAGCAGTGCAGTAGTATCATTCCCCCATCAGCAACATCGCAATGGCACAAGAAGACTCAGAGTCAGGTGGAGACACCAGGCAAGAACTTAAAAAGGCTGCCCCGTTGAGGCACACATTGAGCCTACCACCACCTTCAGTCATCTCCATCAGTTGCACCAGTAAAGAAAAAAATCCAGGCTACTATTACTGGCATATTTATGCAGGAGGGGCAGTGCAAACACAACCACCCAACGACATGTTTGTACAATGGGAAGCTGGCTAAAATGTTAGCACTGGACTTCCTAACTTTTTCTTTTGTGTAAGGAGTGGGTTTAGAAGAATTTGCAGGGGCCATCCGCCGGAAATCGAGGGTTCCCACCCAGACCTATTTTGAAAGAGCTGCTGTTCCAGTGCTATATCACAATGTGCTGGAATTGGTTTGTTGCAGCATAGTGCTGTCCACACGATCTACCTGACTACAGACAGATGGACCAGTTGCCAAGCCTCTGATTACATGTACATCACTGCATATTGGGGGTTAGAGAAATTACATCTTCAGGTGTGACACTACTGGTGCTCGGAAGCATGAACAAGTAGATATGTTCACCTTGGAGAAATCCCATACAGCTGCAAACATCTTAGATGATTTAACACCAAGGTCTTTGAATGGCTGTGCCTCAGAGGGATTACCATTGGATTTATTGCCACAGACAGGGTCCTGTGTTTGGTGCACTGCATCAACATCATTATCCAGAACTTTCTCAAAAACAGAACCCCAAGTCAGCAACTTATTGTCCACATGCAGAAGAATCTGCACTTATTTCAGCCATTATTTTAAAGCCCGGAAGCTGTTGAGGATTATCAAGGGTGATAATTGAATGCCAGTTAAAAGCACTCATACAGGAGGTGGCAACACATTGGAATACAACTTATTACATATTGCATCATCTGCTTGAGAAGTACAGACTGATCAAGGACTATGTCATACAAAGAGGTTTTGACTGTGAAAGGCATGATCATTGAGATGGACCAATGGGGCCTGGTCAAATGCGTGAAAGAGATGCTGCTTCCTTTTGAAAATTTCACACAGGAAGTCAGCAAGGAAGACTGTATCATGGGCCAAGCTATCCCATTGTTGCATATGCTGCAGAAACAGCTAAAGGAGGTGTCTGAAAGTTACGCAGGTGTAGATGAAAAAACAGATGCACAGGAGTTGGCGGGGAGCTTAATCCTTTGCTTAGCTGTTAATACAAGAGTGCAAAGAGACATTGTGTCATCCAAACATTACATCAGTGCCCTAGGTCTTGGCCCATGGTGCAAATCATTACTGGTCACTTTCATTCATTTTTCAGATCGGGATGTTTCAACCTACAAGACATGGATTGCTGAGCAAGACAGAACCTAGAAAAAGAACAGCTGGGAATTGGAGGCCCACTCACAGGCAGAAGTTGTAGGGTGCAGCATACAAGTTCCATAGAGCCCATGGATAGTGCTGTTAGCTCACAGTAGCAAAACCAGCACCAACAACAATAACAGGAACAAAAAGCAGCAGCCCCAAAATCTGCATTTGATTGGATTCTAAAGGCTGGGCTTAAGTCCACTGCAAAGGCGAAGGCAAAAGAGGTCGAGCAAGTGGAGCACCAGTGACTATTGAGAGGATGGTCCAGGCCTACTGCATGGTATATCTGGATCAAAACCCATTGGTGTATTGGTATGGGAAGAGACACCAATGGCCAGTACTCAGCAGGCTAGCAATAAAGTATCTGGCTTGCCCTGTAGCCAGTGTGCCTGCTGAGCACATATTCAGTGCAGCTGGTGCAGTTGTCACAGTGAGCAGAACCAGTCTCTCACCCCAAAACATCGAGCGATTCGTCATGATCAAAATGGATCAGCACTTTCTACCCCTGAATTACAGCATACCTGAAGTACAACAGGAGGAGGATGAGGATGATTGGTCAGACGCAGATCATGGTAGTGTGTTAGCTGACCAACTTTAGGGAAAACCACCTGAGTTTGAGGGCAAACTCCACTTCCCTGACTATTGAGTAGACCTGGGCCACCATAGAACTTTGTATTGATGAACTGCTTTGAAAAAAAATAAAAAAAAAGAAGAAAAGAAGGATATAGCTAGTTGGCGGGACATTATTTTGTTTGTTATTTAGTTTTTTTGTATGTCACTGACTAATGAACCAGCACTGCTTTAGACACATGTATGGCTGGATTGGAGTTGGACCAGTGTGCAGTGAAGAAGCCCTCCCCCAAAATCCCTTCAAGGATATTAGAGAGATTATGCCTGCCTCCATCCTGTGTCTATCCTTTCTTTTATCTACTAGCAAGACTGACTCGTATATTTGATTTGCAACTTACTGGCCAACGTGTGTTTCATTTCATGAATCAAAGAGGATCTGCAATGCACCATTGTGCTTGATTGGAACAGGTATGTAATGCTATGCACCAATGAGTGATATGAGTGATTCTTGTTTCAATGTTGAGATGATTCATGTGGTGGCAGATGGTGAGAGTGGGTGTTTATTGTTTAGCTATAATTGTTATGATTGATTGTATTTGTTATTGATTTACAATTTTGGTGGTCTAATGGGTGATCATTTATTTTTCTGAAGGTGATTTTTTTCCTTCCTCTTTGATGCTTAGCAAGTTTTGTTTGCTGCTTTCACACTGCTTTATTTTGGGGTTCACACTCCTCAAAGCCACAACCAATCCATCTAGCTAACAAACATAAATATAGTCTACATAAAAAAAAACTATTCAATATTTCTCTTGTTGTTTAATACAGCATTGTGCCACATGTCGCTCTCCCTTAATTATGTCAGGATAGAGGGACTCTAGGGAGGAGTCAGTACTAAGTTGAACATAATCTTTAATCAGAGTCAGTAGGATGATGAAGAGTGTGAATTGACAAGTGCCTGAAGAAGGAAGTTATCAACTTCATAGAAAACATGGATGATGACTCTCAGAGGCCTTTTCAACTCTGTGGACTGGTAAGAGGCACATTGATTGCTTGATTTGGGAAATGCAGTGCTGCTCCATGTGTGTGCTGGCTGGCTCAGATTTGAAACTATGTGGTTGTTGTTATGCTCTTGCTCTGCCTCCTCTAATTCTCCTTGGTAAACTTCTCCTCATGAAGCTTTCCTTCTATCCTATCCTTCTTCTTCAATATCATGATAATCATTTCTGTTTTACAATTTGCAGGCCTTCTATTCTTCTGCACAAAAGGCAAAATCAACATAACACTCATGCTTGCCTTACCGGACCACTTCAACCAAGCAGGCACTCAAGATTTACATGGCAATCCAAGAAGAATACAGATGCACCACCCAATTTGGCAATAAAGTATCTTTTTTACAACTGTGTGTGTTCGCTTCACTCTAACATTATTTGTATTTACTATTTTTCAAACCTGGTTGACATAAAATTTAGATATATAATAACTTTGGTCTCTCTGGGGCTGAAGGACTGTTTGCAGTATATTTTAGTTAACTGTGTCATATCCATTCCTTTTTATTCCTCCCACAACAGACTTCTGATCCTTGCCCGGATGAATATTGTGTTTGTGTAGTGTTTTTTTGTCACATACCCTAAAACCCCTTTCCCATCCATTCATCAAATCCCTAACACTCTTCCCCTGGGCTGTGTGATTTCATTGAGGCTTGACTAAATAATTTACACCATTAATTGATCACAAACTTTGCAGGGTGGATGTGGTGAAAGCAATACCAACTCAGTGTGCAGGATCTTCATTTGAGTTCACCTAGGTGGGAGTGGGACATCACTTCTGATGCCTTCACTGTTAGTGAGCTAGCATGCTCCTACTACCACCACCATGGCCCCTTGGGAAACCATCCAGCCCTTGTTTCATCTATTTAGGTAAGAGAACTATAGAACATAGTTGTATTTTAAGCAATATAATAGGCATTGGCAAATCTCCCCCCATTTCTTATGAGTCAAATTAGTTGCAGACTGCAGTACAGAGACTATGAGCATAGTAGGACAAGGGCACCTAACCGCATGGCTAATTGTTATACACTATCAGCACATTTTAAAAACACGCTGTGGTAAAAGGCAGCAGTGCAAAGTAAAACACCCCAAAAAAGATTTGAGTCATAAATAGCATTAAATAAATATTTATTAACCCTAACATGAAGAATATAAACCTACCGCTTCCATTCACAACTGGCCCACCCCTCTCCACAAACAAATCTCCCTGTCCACAATCAATGTCCAAAAAAACCTCAACTGTCCATGATAGGAATCCAATGGTCCTGATCCCAAAAATCCCACATTGCCACCCTCTCCACCCACAACAAATCCCACCCACCTAAACACAGGATAAAAAAGGGGTGGAAGAGGGGACTAATAGCAGGCCAGGAGCTATTTCAGGAGCCCCCCTATACATGCCTTCAGGGTTTCTGTCTGCACGATACTTCACAGGAGAAAGGTGCGATCTGAGGGGGGGACAACAGTGAAGGAAAGGTGGCTGGCGGCTGCCAGCAGACTGCGGTAGCAGTGTTGAGAGTGAGAGGCTGGAGGTGGTGGGGCCCTGGGCATTGGCAGCTGCCACCACTGCCTCCTCCTCTTCCTACTCAAGGACCAACAGCCACTGATATTCAGTTCTGATGGCCTCTAGCTTATGCTGAGACAGCCGGGATGCTATTTCCTGCCTTGAAGGTAGACCAGTAGCACTAGCTATTTCAAGAAAGAAAAAGGACAAATTGTAAGCAATGGTCTTTGCAAAACACTTGTTTAAAATTAAGAAGTAGCATAGTAGCAGTACATTTGCTGGTCACCTCAGATCATTCCATTTTGATGTGGTTAGAGTCACAACTATTATGCACTATGGGGTACAAGTATTCTTCTCTCTTCTGTTGTGCTAAATTAATGGAGGCATGCCAACTCAGCTGGCACCCTAATTGTACTCCTTAGTCATACTTTGCTACTGTCTCTAGCTGGGGCAGCTGTAATAGACAATTATATTATTCCAGTGGCCCTGCTCTTCTCCAAAATGCCTTTCAATTTTACCCTGACTACAAGGCAGACGAATACTTTGCATGATACATGTCACATACTATAAAATCAATCATTCAGACATCCTGTCTGCCATATGTAGATGGTAGAAAAGCGATGCACTGCAGTACAGGGAAAGGATTAAGGAGCAGGACTTATAGATTGTATTTGGCAAGTTCATTACAGACTATCCCATCCGCAAAAGTCAAGGCACTTACCTTACTCCCTGGCCTCACCCTCCTCCAGTACACTTTGTAATTACTTTTTTCCAGCAAAATACATTTGCTTGGCAGTAAGGAAATGAGTCTTAACTTACTGTACTGCAAGGTTAAGTTAGAGGGGATTAAAATGGGTAGGTAAAGTACATGCTTTACTCATCATCATGTGCCGAAAGTTTGGTTAGTAGTGAATCACTGTGGTTGGCAAATGTTGAAATGGAAAGATCTGAAGAGACGTAAAATCGTAAATACGTTATGAAAGCCATAGTGAAATATATCACTTGGTTTTAAAAATGTCTCACAAACAAAGAATGAATTTTTAAAAACAATTTGAAGGCTGGGCCAGATTTTCAGAAAGATTGTGAAGTACTAGGAAGTGACTGATTGGGCAATGGGTGAGAAGGAAAACATACCTTGTATTTGCATTGCCATGCATTGAAAACTTTGTAAATAAATAAAACATTAACATAACATAGTTCTGCAGAATTGAACCATGCAGCTTTTAGGTCATCATAGATGACACTGGTGAAATGCCATATGTATGGAGGGAGTTGATGATTAATGCTGATGGGATATATATTATCTGCCTCTCTTGAAAAATACTGTGAGTGAAGGGAATAGTCAGAAATACCACCCCAACCCTTTGAATCAACGCTTTGCTAAAACCATTCCAAGCAAGTAAAGTATGTGAGAAGAAAACCCCTATCTGGAAGAGCTCCCTCATTTCTTCATTCCAAGCATTTATCCATTCATAAATGTATTGTTCTTCTAGTATTCTTATTCTTCAACCTTGGCTTAGATACACAGCATTTAAGCTTTACATTCTCTCATTCAGTCTTTCACCATTGAAATCTATACATATCCATCTAAATTCCAAACATGGCTCTCAACAAACCTTTCAGCAACATCCATTTACCCAACACCCACCCATGCATCCTTTCACCCAACCAAACATTCAACATACAAACCTCACAAGGATTCCTTTCAGCAATCAAGGCAGGCATCCCTTCACCCATACCCTTTCACCCACCTAGGCAGGCATCCTTTCAACCATATACCCTTTCATCTATCCTTCACCCACTCTTACATCCTATCACCCACCTATATGATTATGCACCCTTTCGCCACACATCCTTTCACTCACATTATATTTCACCCATCTTTTCTCCTTCCACCCTTCTTTCACTTTTAGATAAACACATTATAGTTAAAGCTCATTATGAAACTTTGTCTGCTGAGTTGCAAATAGAAGTGGCCATAAATACTCAACTCCTCTGTATCTGCTAAAGCAGGGTGTTCACCAGTGAATCAACACTAAGGCCCTCAGTACGAGTTTGGCTGTCATAGGACCGCCGGACTTTCAGTGGCAGGTGGTCCAACAGCCACATTATGACTGTGGCAAAAGACACACAGTCTGACTGCCGGCACCGCCACTTTTTTGCCACCATATGGCCTGGCGGTGCCAGCGGTCTTAATCTGCCAGGGCAGTGCTGAAAACAGTGCTGCCTTGGGAGATTATGACTCCCGTGTTCACCAGCTTTTGCATGGCAGTTCCACTGCCATGTAAAGGCTGGTGGAGATGGGGTGCTCGGGGCCCCATGGGGGACCCTGCACTCCCCATGCACTTGGCATGGGCAATGCAAGGGCCACCATTCGCAGCCCTGTTGTACCCGATGCACAGCAACATTGCTACTGGCTCGATTACAAGACAGTGTCAATGTTGTGGGTAGTTTCTCACTGGCCCAGCAGGAAACTCATAATAGGGCCAGCTGGTGGAAAACTGAACTAGTGGTCTTCCAACCCAACAACTTTGGTGGGCGGCCTCCGCCACCTGCCAAACTCATAATGAGGCCCTAATTGTCACTAAGCAAGCAATTTTACTTACCACAGCCTGCCACTGACACTGCCACCATCGAGACTACCCCTGAAACCGCAGGCGCTGCCATGTCTGCTGGTGCACTGGCAGAGGCGCTGCTGGCCCCAGCACTGGTGGTCATGCAGCGAGGGAAAAAACTTTACACATTTTAGATGCCAGGTACACCTCCACCTATTTTTTTATAGCAAAAATACAACCACAATACAGCACTACAATTTGGTTACAGTATCTTCCATCAAAATATCAGGTGGGCATTTTGTTGGTTGGCAATTTTTGAAAAGCCAGGTACTCAAGCCAAACAAAAACTTTTTGTACTGGAGGGGCAGACCTATTGATGAATCTTTGAAGAGAAAGAAAAGGGTGCCAAAATTGGTCAATGAAAAACATGCTGTCTTGGTTGGCAAATGCAATGGGGCCATCCTCCTCATACTTCCAATCATGGTGCACGGTCATCAACTGCTGGTATAGTATAATAATAATACATACACAACTTTGGGGAGTCCAATTACATGATCATGTCCAAACACAGTTTTTTTTACTGTTTGAGCTGAAGCAAGAAAAAGAAAGCCTTCTCAACAAGCATGCATAGAATACCTTACTTGGGCATGCAATCTTCACAGTAGAGCACATGAGTTCTCGGAGCCTTACAGTACCACCAGTCCACAAGATATATAAGGGGGAGAGGAAAAACTTACTGACAACACAGAAGAAAGGTAGCTACAGACAGACTAGTACAGACAGACAGTTTGAAGACTTGAAATATAGTAAAAAGGAAATAGGATAATTCAGGGATACAAATTTAGGAAATGGAAAAAAAGAGGAGTTGGAAAAAAAGTAGGAGAAAGGCACAGAATAAAGGCAAAAATAATTCTAAATGTGGAGTGCTAAATGTTAGGGAAATAAATATTAATATTAACAACAGGAGGACTTATGGGGCCATCTTACTCAGCACTTGTGGAGGGGGTACTCCAACTCCCTCACCTGCCTGACCAGCCCTCTTCTTGCCCCTGGATGCTGAATGATGTATGAAATAATAAAATAAAAAAAATAAAAAATTAGTGGTACAGGTAATAACTTTCTCTCCAAAAACGTTTTTGGCAGGAAAAGACAAACACACACAGTAACATTGAACTTTTCTAAATCTGATTGTTTGGATACTACTAGTATCGTGGACCATCCTATTCCAAATTTCCTAAACCTAACCCTATTCCAAATTTCCTGAACTACATGTTGAAAATACTAATAAATTGCAATGAATGATTTTTGCTTCTCATCTCATTCCCAATCTCTCAATGTCCTTTGATGGGCCAACTCAGTCTGCATTTTTTAATGCATAGATGGATGCATGCATACATACTTCACATCACTGGGAAATTGCTTGGCACTGTGCATGCTACAAAAAATAAAGGCAGAGGGAAGTGAGAGAATGTGCTAACTTACTTATACTAATAACTGTCACTATCTTAGTGACAGGACAGGACACAGTAGGAGCCTCTGCATTACTTCTTAAATAATCTGCCAAAGTGAGTGCCAACAACAAGTATGATTAGGTAGCGCCAATCAACTCTCTAGATGACAATCGCATAATATTTGTAACATAAAGTTAACTTACCTGCATGTGAGCAGCATGCTTCCTTTTGGGAAAATAATATTAGCATAGAACACAACTAATAATTGAATATTACTCACAGAGCCCTGAAACCCCCACCCTTATCAGATCGAGCAGGTCCGTCTCATGATCTAGGATGTCAGCCCATTGGTGTATCGGCTGTTATTGGGTGCACCGGACCCCACTGCTGCAACACACAGCCAGGTGAACCCTCTCGCAGCATTTCTGGTCCTCCCAGAGGTAGTACCCACTCTTGGGCCTGCTGCCAGGGTGGAGGGGAAGTGGTGCAGCACATAAAAAACTAGTGCTGCCACCTCTACCTCTGAAAAAATGGCACAGAGCTGCACCCATTTGCGGTGTCACCACCTGCAAGGAATATGGTGCTGGTGGTGGTTTGGGGGGGCTGGCACTGCCGCTCCCCTGCTTTGCTAATGGCACTGGGGGGGGGGGAGATAGAAGAAAGGAAAATGAAGAAAGGAAGAAAAAAAATAAGAAAGTAGAAAATGTAAAAAGTGCAAAAGTCACAAAAGACGCAAAAAAATTAGAAAACATATAACATTTAAAAAACACCAAGAGAAAATGTGAGATAATAAATACAAGTCAGGAGAGCTGTAGGATTGAAGAGATTATAAGGGATTAAAAGTAGGCCCCAGCACCATAACAGAAGCAAAAAATCAAGATGGCCATGCACATGCGAACCGCATGGTACCATTTGTGCGACCCTTCAAGTGCTAGAACACACTTCAAGCTGTCAGTGACGTAAAATGTCACACAAATGGGAATGGCAAGAAACTCTGCCCACTTGCGGAACTCTGCATGTAGCTGCAGAGGTTTTTTACCACTTCGCAGAGTTCCGTGTAGAGCAACTACGTAAAATCCACCCGGGCCTAGTCTTGGATAGGCCTAGGAGCCACAGGCTTCAATACCCAAACTTTCTGCCTTGGCTGGAACTCCACCATTGTAGCTTTTTGGTCATACCAGTGATTCTGGAGCTCCTGGTTCACCTGAAGGTGTTTGATTGCTTTCTCCATATACTCAGCCATCCTGGAACGAAGTCCAAGTATATAATCCACAATGCCTTGCTTAGGCTCATTGAGAGGCCTCTCCCAGCCTTCTCTCACAAGACTCAATGGGCCCCTAACAGGATGCCCAAACAAATCTTTAAAGGGGGAAAACCCTGCTCCCTTTTGTGACACTTCCCTGAAGGTAGAAAGCAAAAATTTAAGTAATTCATCCCATCTCCTTCTGAGTTTTTCAGGGAGTCCCCCAGTCATGCCTTTCAATGTCTGGTTAAATCTTTCAAACAGTCCATTGATCTGTGGATGGTATGGGTAGTGAACTTATAAGTCACTCCACATTGCTGCCACATGTGTTTTAAATATGCAGCCATGAAGTTTGAATCCCTGTCTGATACTACCTCCATAGGAAAACCCATCCCCCTGGTAAAAATACCCAGGAGGGCCTTGACTATTGCAGGGGCAGTGATGGTCCTGAGTGGAATGGCTTCAGGGTACCTAGTGGCATGACCAACTACCACTAAAATGTACGTTTCCTTAAGCTGTTTTATGGTCAAGGTCACCCGAACCACAAGCAGTAGAATTAAGGGGGCCTTCAGGGAACCTCCTGCCTTGCCAAAGGCTTGGCAGGTGGCACAGGACTGACAAAAGTCCTTCACCTTCTGGGACAGTCCAGGCCTGTAAATGTGATTAACTAGCCTCTTCCAGGTTCTGCTTTGTTTGAGATGCCTGGCTAGGGGGATGTCACATGCTAGAGAGAGGAGAAACCCTCTGTACTGTTGGGGCACTACCACCCTCCTGGTTTCATCAGGCTTGAGGTCTCTGGCCTCAGTGAACAGGAGTCCATCCTCCCAATAAACCCTTTGTGAACCATTGACACTACCCTTTTATTCCTGTGCAACATGCTGCCTCAGGCTTTCAAGAGTAGGGCAGGTTTTTTGTCCCTGGCACAGATCCTCCTTAGAAGGTCCTCTTGGCCTAAGAGTTCTGGGATGTAAGGCCCATTTTCCAGAGGCTCAGTTCCCTCTGGGGTTAACAAGTCCTCTTCCTGGGAAAAGGGGTGTTGACTTGTGGTCTGTTCAGAAGTTGGCCCCACAGCCTTCTTGCTATTTCTCTTGGAGGGTGGGTCCACTCTTCCAAGATCCAACACCTCTTGTTCACTCTGGAGTTTGCTCTGTGTCCTTGTTTTGACACAACCCCATTCTGGGAGCCCAATAATTGCTGCATGAATCCTCAGTTTTACTTCAGCCCAGGGAGATTGTTCCAAGTCATTTCCAAGCAGACAGTCCACAGGGATGGATGGGGATATAGCCACTTCTTTTTGTCCAGCTACTCCTACCATTCAAAAGATGCCATTGCTATGGGATGGATCTTTGTGACATTGTCTTTATGGGTGGCAGAATAAGTTTTCCCTAACAGGTACTTATCTGAGTGGACTAAGTGCTGGGTCACCATAGTAACACTAGCCCCTGTGTCACTCAAAGCTTCTACCTTAGTCCCATTAATCAAAGGGTGCTGCCTTTAGTTTTGCATGTCAATAGGCCAGGCACCCTCCCTCTGTGACTAATGTTGCCTCAGTGGGTTCACTGACATGGTCAGGCAACAACTGTGATCCCATCTGGAGATTGGCAATTGTATTTACTACAAGTAAACTGGAAGCATTTTTCTTGTTTTTACAGCTAGGGCCTCCAATTTGGTGTCTTCTATTGTTGCAATCATTGTACCAAGCCTTGTTGGGATCAAAGGGCCAGATGTATGAAGCCTTTTTGCATTCGCAAACGGCGCGAATGCCCGTTTGCGAATGCAAAAAGGCCTTTCAGAATGTATGAAAGGCATTCTGAACGCAATTGAAAGGAATTGCTAAAATAGCGATTCCTTAAAATTGCGACCCCATTTAGAGAATGGCAATTTGCGATTCTCTAAATGCTGCATCGCAAATAAGGAGTCCTTATTTGTGATTCCTTAAGCACATGTATGAAGCAATTCCTGAATGCGAACTGGGCATTAAGGAATCGCTATTACCACCAAGTTGACCTTGGTGGTAACCATGGGCAAATTTTAAAAATGCATTTAAAATGCATTTTTAAAATTGACATGTAATGCACACATGCCCTTTTGGCATGTGTGCACCTTACATGTCTTCCAAAATTGTTTTACGGTGCAGCAGAGGGGGCCTTAGGCCTCCTGCACCCTGGAGTTTGCATTTCCCAAATTGCGAATTCCAGTTAGGAAATGCAAAGAATTCACACCTATGGGCCGACAGGCCCATAGGTGCAAATGGGGGCTGTATTGCAATTTGCAATTCGGTAATAGCATTTGCGATTTTTAAGAAATCGCTATTACAGAATCGCAAATATGATACATAGAATTTTGCGACTCAGAAATAGCGATTTCTTAAAAATCGCTATTTCCGAATCGCAAAAGGCTTTTTTCATACATCTGGCCCAAAGTTTCTACTTTTGTACCCACCCTTAGGCTCTGAGGAGCCTCAGGCCCACCCTCCTCAACAGGTTTATAGGGGCCTGATGAAGACTCTTTGTTTTGATTTTGGTTAGCATCTTTTGACTGGGGGGGCTTTTTGGCCTCTTTCTTTTTGTCTCCCTGCCAGTCGTTGTTTTGGTCACTCTTGTCTTGACCCAGTGGTCTGCCTTCTTCTTCAACTATAGAGAAGAAAGTGGACCTAGGTTTGCCAGGAACTAAGGTAGTTTCTCATTGTAACAATTACTCGAAAGATGCTCTTTCATAATTAAATTATAAAGCCCATCAAAATCCTGTATCTTGTTACATTCTAACCAGCCACCCAGCATTTTTACAGAATAGTACACACATTTTACCCAAGACTTACTCTGGTTTTTCGAGTCTGCTTAAATTTAATTCTGTATTCTTCAGTTGTAATCCCAAAGCCCTCAATCAAGATAACCTTCATGAGGTTGGAGGACCTGGCATCTGCCTCATTCAATATTAGGAGTCTATCCCTGCATTTGTCTGAGAACAGTTCCCACAGCAGAGAGCCCCAATCTCTTCTATCTATATCCCTGGCTATGCAGGCTCTCTCATAGGCAGAAAACCACTTGGTAATATCATCACCCTCTGTATAGGGTGGGGCAACTCCTTTGGGGAGTTTTACGTTAAACGATTTCTCTTTCTCTCTAGTTACTTGTATGCTGCCACCAGAGGTGGGCCTTAGGCCCAGCACCCTTATTTTTATCTCTATTTCCAAAAGTTGAGCTTCTAAAGCCAGTTTTTTGGTCAACCTAGCCGGTCTCACATCCTCCCCTGAGGGGGATCCTACTTCTGATACAGAGGATCCAACCTCCTCCTTCTCAGCTTCTTCTGAGTTGTCTTGATTTTCTGTTTCTGAGCGTTTACCCTCAACTACTTGGTGTGCAGTCTCATATTCTGCCACAAGCTGCCTAAGCTTTTCTGTGGGCATAAGCACTAGTGTGAATTTGATATCCTTTGCAGAGAGCCCTCAGTCTGGGGTAGTTCAACTCCAGGCAAGGGGTCAGGTTGAGCTCCTGAAACTGGTTCTCTGCATCAGACATTTTTCTCACTAAAGTTGGGACTTTTTTAACTTTTGGAAAAGCTTATGAAATGTTTCAAAAACTTTTGCAAACCTTTGAAAACTTTTAACAAGGTCGAAATATAGTAAAGATGTTTAATTTCCAATCACTGTTTTAGGGACATAACCCGGGCCCTAGCAATTAATTTTAAAATTTAGAAGAATAGTTGAATTGTAAAACACAACTATAGACAATTTTTAGAGTTATTTGTGCAAGGTGTTATCAGCAAATACAAAGTCTTGTATACTGCCTCTGATCCACCAAATGTAGGAGGCTGGCTCTCTATATATTGCACTCAAATAATATGCACTGTACCGAGAATCCAAGCAACTCCACTTTGGTATCCAGAGTTAAAAAGCAGACACCCTAATGCTTTGTTTTTGTGGTAGTGTGGGCGAACAGTTAGTCTTATCTTCGAGATGTGCTAAGCATTTGTTGTACTCACAGTATCAATAAGTATAGACACACACTCAGAAAAATAGCTCAAGACCAATTTACAAAAGTACTTCAGATTTTTATAAAATGTTTAAGACCAAGATGATCAGTATACTAAGTACTTCATTTGTTAGGACTTTTCAAAATTTAGAAATATATGCTTTTAGTGTATATTTACGCCCCATATGAATTAATGGGAAACATTTTTAAACTGAATATAAAATCAGGCAATGCTCTTAAAAGAGTCACCTTCTATTTTTAGGTCGATGTCATCAAGCTGCCCTGCGGGCCCACCAGAGAAGTTCAGTTGATTCCTTGTTCAAGCAGGAACAGCAACTAAAACTCTTGGAGCTAATGCAAAACAGAGTCGGGACCACTTGGAAACGCACTGAACCGATGGACTTGAAGGTAAGTCCGGTGAGTTCCCTTGGGGTGTAGAGGTTACGGACCCCTAGAGCACAGCAAGTTTGGCACTGGAGGGGCCAGGTGCAGTACAGATAGGTCACCTAAGAGTTGTGCATCATGGAGTCCTTGGAACCAGGAGCAGTTCACTTGAAGGATAGATTGCAGGTCAGCAGGGCCACTCTGGGGGGTGGCTCTTGGGTTTCCTGAAGTCTCTCAACTGGTGCTTCTTCCTGGGCTTTTGGGCATCTAGAGTGGACTTTGCTTCAGAGTGTCCGACGTTGATGGTCCACTACCCTGGGCAATGGGACATCTCAGATCTCAGGCCCTGAAAGTCACAGTGCCACCAAACTTGGGTCTGGTCTGTTGTGATTTACATTGGGCAGCTGGGTCTGGTTCATTGTTCAGTGGCCAGTCAGTGAACTGGACATCACTGGTTTTCTGCTTGCAGTTGAAGGAGGTTTTCACTTTTTAGGAAGGTTCTTGGCAATTTGCAGAAGGGTGGAGGTGCTCTGAGGGTTTTTTGAGTCCTTCAGGTTTCCAGGTGACACCTCAGTGGCAATTGTTGAGTCCTAGGAGAAGCAGACAGGATTTGGCACCTTTTTCTTCTTGCAGCATGACTTCTGTTCTCATGCCTTGGGACTTCTTTGTTGCTGGACTTCTTGTGTCCTTCAATTCTAATCTGTAGGTCTATGGGTGTCCACTAAATACTGAATTTAGTGGGCCTTAGATGGAGTATCTGGTAGTGGCCAATGGGCCACCTACTTTACGGTGGCTGCACCCACTAAGTGACCACTTCCTGTGGGAAGGGGTCACATTTCAAAGCCTGATTGGCTATTTTCCTACTATCCATGATGGTGGCAGGCTGGCTAAGATCAGTCAGCAACAATTCCAGGGCTGCTAGGTTTTGCAGGAGCACCTCTAAGGGACCCTCGGGGCACATTGTATAATAAATCCAACACTGGCATCAGTGTGGGTTTATTATTCTGAGTCTTTTGATACCAAACAACCCAGTACTCAGAGAGTCTATCATGTAGCTGAGGAACTCGTAATGGTCAGTGTCCGGCACATGTATTTGCTATGACCTCCCTTACACTGACCCTGTCTTAAGTTTTTGGAAAGCCACAGTAGGGGCATATTTGCTAATGCACACATATGGCCTAACATGCATTATAGCACAATCTGGATTATGGCTGGGAGGTCTGTCAGAGGGGTGACTTACCTATATTGCATGCTGTGTTAGTGGACATGGCACTCTTGGTGAGGATCATGTCAAGTTTGCAACTTTTAAATACAAATTGTCATGCTCTTGCAATGACAGTGTGTATAAGGCTGGCATGGGGGCTCTCAGAGTGGCACAATAGGGGCTGCAGCTCTGGGGGCCCCTATTCAGTACCCATGCTCTGGGGACCAGGGGTAATATTTACTAGGGACTTACAAGGGTGGCTGAAGTACCAAACATAGTACAGTTTCGGGGAAAGAGATAAGGCCCTGGGAACCTGTTTAGCAGGGGCCCAGGGCACTAACAGTTTGATACCACATCATTTTCCAGGCAAACATGGGGTGGCTGCCATGTCAAAATAGGCTCTTTCTCACACCAAGGCAATGGTATATATCAGGCCCTGAACTTGGCACACTAGTAGGTTTTGCACTTCGATTCTGTTGTGGGGATTTTGGTGAGGCTGCGTGGTCCGGTTTGTTGGTAAACAGGCAGTCAGTAAACTGGACTTCACTGGTTCCTTGCTTGCATGTTGCAGGAGAGTGATACCTTCAGTCTGAGGGAGGCTTTTGGTGATTTTTCAAAGGCTGGAGGTGCTCTGTTTTTTTTTAAGTCAATCAGATTCCCAGGCGACACCACTGCGACGATTGTCGAGTCCCAGGAGCAGGCAGGGTTTGGCACCTTTTTCTTCTTGCAGCAGGAAAAAAGTGGGAGACTACAATGTCAAAAGAGGCCCTTTCTCACAACAGCTGAAATGATGTTTCAAATATAATGGGCATTTTCGTGACGACTCCTTTGTTTGTAACAATGCTGGTCAATTGCAACCACATTGGGTATTTTGATATGTAGTTTCCGGTGATGCTCTTAATCATGACTATAGAATGATACACATATCTAAACATATTTTAATGACTAGTTGACATCAGTAGTTTTTTAATATATTGTGAAAAATTAAATTTCTGTGACTGATCTAAATATAAAACACTTCTAAAGTATATTTCCGTCTTCGCTGCCACATCGATATCTGCTACGACGTCAACGTTTGTGGTGATCATGTGACCTGGAAAGAGATATGATTAGAGGAGACAATTTTCATTTACCTTCAAAGTAAGTTTTCACACTTCTTGCTTCTTGAACGGGACACTTGCTGAGCATACTTGGTGCTTTCCTGTACGTTGAAGTGCAGAAATGTATTTGCTTTTTTTTGTAATTTTTTGTATAATAAAATGGCATCATGGAGAAGTGAGGAGGAGGAGGAACTCCCTCTTGAGGCTGAGGAGCAGGAGTTACCAGCTGGGGCAGAAGACTCTTTTGATGAGGAACCATTGGCTAAGAAACAAAGAACAGCATTTACTTTTTCTATCATACCATCAGGTGAATCCAAAACAGTGGCAACATTTGTGAAGTACATGTTGCGCAATAAAACTTTATCAATAGACAGTGGCAAAAAATATTTATATGGCACGATTTCCATGCTATACTACTTGAAAACTTATTACAAGAATCACCTTAGAAGGGCACAGAAAGAGAGAGATTAAGAGCAATCATCCACCTCCAGGGCTACACCACCTGTGGCCGGAGAGAGAGTGCTAATGCAAGTAGAGAAGCAGAGGCCAGTAAGGTCACCAGAGTTAAGGGGAGTTCGAACTTATTGCTTTGACTATAACACCAACCTCACAGCCAGTGAGCAGTGTGTACATGTTATTTTAGATGCAGAATTTTTATTACCCTTGTTGCCATTTTATTTCAGAAAAAAATAAAAACGCTAAATTGAAAAAAAACTACAAACACATTTTTGGAAAAAAAGAAAAAAGGTTCTTCATAGAATTGCCTTTCATGGTTAAAAGAAAGATAAGCTGTATGTATGTGTATAGAACGACTCTGTATGGGTGACTAAATAAGTGCATTCCTGTGTACGGGAGAGTGACTGAGTACATGAGTGATGTATGGGTAAGTGAGTGAGTACATGAGCATTGTATGGGTAACTCAGTGAGTGAATGACTGGTCCTGCAGGTGAGTGAGTGGCAGCAGGAATGGTGTATGAGTGAGTGAGTGACTGCATGAGTAGTGTATTGGTGACTGAGTGCATGACTGGAGTTTGGATGAGTAACTGAATGTATGAATGGTGTACGGGTGAGCGAATGAGTGTATGACTAGTACATGGGTGAGTGAGTTGATGGGTGATTGGTCTATGAGTGCTTTCATTAGTGTTTCTGCAGGTAAGTGAATGAGTAGTGTATGAATGAGTAAGCAAATGCATGAGTGGTGTTTGGGTGATTTACTGAGTGGATGAGTGATGTATGAGTGAGTAACTGAGTGCATGACTGATGTATGAGTGAGTGAATGAGTGTGTAACTGGTGTATGGGTGAGTGACTGAGTGCATGATTGATGTGTGGGTGAGTGAGTGAATGAGTATGTCTGCAGGCGAGTGAATGAGTGTATGAGTCATGTATAGATAAGTAAGTGAATGCATGCATGGTGTATGAATGAGTGAAAGGGTGAATGAGTGGCTGTATGACTGACTGGTTGTATGAGTAGCTGTGTGAGTGAGTGAGTAGGCATGTGAACGGCTGTATGAGTGAGTGAGTGACCATGTGAGTGCTTGTATGAGTTAGTGAGATGGTGCATGAATAGTTGTATGGATGAGTTAGTGTCTGTGTGAGTGGCTGTTTGGTTGAGTGAGTGGCTGTATGGGATAATTAGTGCCTGTGTGAGTGGATTCATGGGTGAGTGAGTGATAGTATGAGTGACTGTATCGGTGAGTGAGTGCTAGTATGAGTGGCTGTATGGGTGAATGAGTGGGAATGTGAATAGCTGAATGAGTGAGTAAGTGACTGTGTTAGTGTTTGTATAAGTAAGTGAGAGGGTCGATGATGGCTACATGGCTGAGTGACTGGTTTTATGAGTAGCTGTATGGGGAAATGTTTAGGTGTATGAATGGTTGCATGAGTGAGTGAGTATGTGTTTGGGTGCTTGTATGGGGAGTGAGAGGGTGCATGAGTGGCTGCATGGGTGAGTTAGTGGCTGTGTGAGTAGTTGTTTGGTTGCATGAGTGGCTGTGTGAGTGACTGTATATGAAAGTGAGTGGTTGTGTGAGTGTCTGTATGGGTGAGTACATTCTTATACGGGTGGCAGTATG
Source organism: Pleurodeles waltl (assembly GCF_031143425.1). Lineage (NCBI taxonomy): Eukaryota > Metazoa > Chordata > Amphibia > Caudata > Salamandridae > Pleurodeles > Pleurodeles waltl. The sequence goes on from NC_090440.1 coordinate 142,304,266, forward strand.
GGTGAGTGAATGGTTACATGACTACATGTATGGGAGAGTGAGTGCCTGTGTGACTGGCTCTGTAGGAGAGTGAGTACTAAAGTGAGTGGCTGTATGGGTGAGTGGCTGATAGTCTGAGTGGCTGTATGGGTGAATTAGTGGCTGAGGAAGTGGTTGAATAGGTTAGTCAGTAACTGTATGGGTGAGAGAGTGGGTGTGGCAGTGAGTGTATATGTCAGTAAGTGGGTGTGTGAGGGGCTGTATAAGTGACTGACAGTGAGTGTGTATGTCAGTGTGTGGGTGTGTGAGGGGCTTTATCAGTGACTGAGTGGGTATGTGAGAAGAGTATGCATGAGTAAATGGTTGTGTCAGTGAATGGGTGTGTCAGTGTCTGTTTCAGTGAATGAGTGGCGTGTTACCTACTGTATGAGTGAAAGAGTGGGTATAAGAGTGGCTCTATCACTGAGTTACTGTTTCTGTGAGAGGCTGCATGGATAAGTGATTGGTTGTGTGCATGTCTGCATAAAAAATTGTTTGACTTATTAAGTTGTTGTGTGACTACCTAAAAACAGTTGTATTTCACTGAAAGTTTAAATAGGTAATAGGCAAATAAACTAGCGGAATGTATGGCAAGATATGTTTATGTTTATGTTTAAAATACACCACATGGATATCTCCAAGCAATATATTTCTGGTTCAAGAAGTATTTTAAAGCATGTAACATTGTTCAACTGTAGCTGCCAATGAAAAAGAAAAAAATATAATGATATGTTAGTATGTAATCTTCAAAGTTACACAACCATAAGAACAGTCATTGCTTATGATGTAACACTGTATTACAATGTAGTAAAAATATCATTTTCACTTTTTTACTGTTCTCAGCTTTTATACTTCTTCATCTTAAACAATGGTTTGGATAAAGCACATCAACTTTGAACAGTGGGGAAAAACAATCAATGGCTTGTAAAAATAAAATCCAAAGCTGCACAGTAGATAACTACAAATAAGTGATACTATGCATTGCACTCACTACAATTCATTAATTGGTAGCTTTTTATAGGGTTACTATAGCAATCTATTTTAACAAAAAATCTTATATGATTATTTGTGGTACAACATCAGAAATAAATGTAAAGAAATCTTGAATTGTAGAGATCCTTTTGCAAACATCATCCCTGATAGGTCAAATGATGTTTAAAGTGGTCTTGATCCATGTACACAAAATCCCACACAGTCATTTTTTTCCTTAATTAGGACATAGACATTTGGTTGGAAAAACAAAAGAAGGCAATTTTTTAGTTTTTACAGCTTTTTTTTCAACTTAACAACAGGCTGCTGTAATTAGAGTATGTCCATCCGGTTTCAGACTTTAATTAGAGAGTATTGTATTGAATTGTTATATTAACTCCTTTCTGGAACATTAAAAGGACTCTTGATTTTTGAGGATGTTTTTTAAAACATTATCTTTAACAGGCCAAAGAATGTCTAAAATAGAGATGAACCACATAGGGGAAACAGCGTATACCATTTTTTAAATCAGAATTATTCCTTAGAACTTCAGTTGAATAAAGATATGAGTTCGGTAGTTTGAATAGAAGTTTTGATTTGTATTTTAGGGTTGATGTCATTGCATTCTGTCCTTCCAGTTTTACTCATTAAATAGACAGTGTCCAGATATTGTATCAACTCCTTTGTGAAAGATGATGGCCAAAGTAGTAAAAGTTCTTCCCAAAAGTGATACTTGTCCAGCTTTGACGTTTGCTATTTGTTTCCAACTGTGAACCATTAGCTCTGCATCGTTTGTAGCATTGCTAACCAGTAGCATTAGTACATCATCATTTATACTTCTTCTTGCTCCAAGACTCCAAAGATGACTATAATCAATTCTTGTGCATCCTGTTGAGTATTGAGAGTCAGCACTATTGATCTGCTACATGTATCTAAAAGATGTAGGAATACTGAAGCCGAATGTATTACACTTCTGTCAGTTATTAAACATTGCAGCAAATTATATACTGCAGAAGACATTCTCTTATCTGATTTTTGTTCAATTTGGTTTACTACATGCAGTAAATGGAACAACACATTGAGGACAACACTCGCATCTCAGTTGACACCTGAACTGTTTTACTACTGGTAACCTACAAATTCTCTATCTTTTAAAACATTTTCTTCTTAACACCATTTGTGTTGTCCTTCTGTGCTTTCTTTTTTGAGGGTCTTTAGACTCTTTTGCAATCTTCCTTTTCAGACAGAGAACCTGTTTAGGCACTGGCCTAAATGAGGAGAGTATAGATTTCTTAATCGATTGTAGTCTCTTACACAGCTTGCATCAGCACGTAGGGCCAGATGTAGCAAGGCTTTTGCGCCTCGCAAACAGCGAGAATCACTGTTTGCGAGGCGCAAAAGCCACATTGCGATGCTCATTCCCAATTTGCGAGTCAGTAACCTGGTCTGCTGTCTCCAGCAGGCCACCATCCCAGTGAGTGTTGCGACTCACAAGGGGGTCGCAAATTGCGACCCACCTCATTAATATTAATGAGGTGGGTCTTTGTGACCCCCTTGCGACTCCCAGATAGTGTCAGGGACACCATCCAGCAATGCGACGCACAATTTGCAAGTCTCAAAGCCGAAATTTGCTACATCTGGCCCTAAATTTCTTCTCATCAAAGTCAATCAAAAAAACTAGACAGTGTTCTAATTCATAACGATGCTACATATGACATTCCTTCTTTGAATACAGAACTTTCATCATTAACAAAGGCTGCATCTACACATAAACCTTGTGATTTATCGATGGTTACAGCATACTCTAGAGAGACTGGGCACTGTTGCTGCTAGATATGTAAGTCTTTACAAGCAAAAGACGTACAATACATCAGCCAATCTTCTTCACATGATCAATCTGATCAAATTTTAGAGCAAAATATTCTACCTCATCTCTCTTTGGAAAATGTATCAAATCAATACTTTACCCATTGCACCATTTACTGACCCGTTCCTCAAAATTTTAATTACTTTGCAAAATTACTCAGCAGGTATTGCAGACACTTAAACGCTTTTCTAATACTGCTGTCTTGGATGCAGAATTCTCCAAAGAATTCAATTTTGCTAGTAGTTTATCTGGCAGTCATATTGTGACTCCCTGATGATCTAATTTATCAATAGCTGTAATTTCCAAAATATCTTCTTTCTCCAGTTGAAGTAATTTTTCATTAACATTGGACCACTCTTGTAGTGTTGGCATTAAACAAACTATAGATTTTTCTTCTTTAATGAAATGGAACATTAGTTCTGTAGCTGTAGTGTTAGATGGGAATAGACTCTTGATAAGATGAGTTTCCAAAGCATATTTCCCCTGTTTTGTCAGCATTCAGATACTAATGTCTTTTAGTATATCTCAATATTCAACATTGGCGCATGTTTTTCACTAATTCATTATATTCAAAGTTTAACCAAATATTCACATTGCCAATGCTTCCCGGAGAATTTCTTGTTTCATTATACAAAAGTTTTTTGTAAACAGGATGTCCTTTTACAGGGGTAAATTGGAGTAGGTTAACAAACACAATTAGTACATCATAGTTTGTTCCAAAAATCTGCTGCATCCTTAAGTGTATGAAGGCAAGCATTATGTTCAATACCATGCTCACTTCATCAATGATTAGAAGCTTCGTTTTTTTCAGTACTCTTAGTAGCTTACAGCTATAGCTTAAAGCAAGCATCACCAGAAAAATTCTGATGTTCTGATATTCTAGTATAGTGTCATGTTCCACAGGTAGCATGAGTAGTCAATGTAAAGTAATTCCTTTAATGTTATGTGCAGTTAATCCTGTTGGTGCTGTTACTATACACGACAAATTTGAATCTGTAGCCTTCTGTAGAAAACCAGTGCCAACTTTAATTAGAACGTTTTTCTCATTGCCGGCTTGTCCACTGATGCATAGTACTATTTATTTAAATGAAGAACACTGACATTGTTTTTTCTCGTGGACAAATCGATATTCTACATTGTCTTTAGGTTCGCTGTAAGTTTCTCTCTGTTCATTGTTCAGTATTTCCACTAACTGTTCAAAATCCACAGTTTCCTCTCTTGCCTGCTGCATTGCAGTCTCCACCTCATTCATAACTACAGCTGCTTCATTTTGAATGACTGTTTTTCCAAGAGGATCTTGACTGACTGGTGCAAAACTTTGGCTGCTTTGTGAACTCTCCATGGCTCTCTCAGCAGTGATGGTTTCTTCCTGTTCAATCTCATCTTTCAACATTGCAAGTACGTTGAAAAGACACACTGAATACTGTCTTTCATAGAATTGAATGAGTCATCATGACAGTAATAGTGTCCAAGTAAATGTGATTCAACATGCTGTGGCTTGAACAGTTGGACATGTGCCAAGTAGAAAATCTCTCTCCTCTCTGGAGTTTTGCAACTAAGCTTTTTGTGGTTAATTAGATTTCCTTTGCTGTGTCTCACCAAACAACCATCACATCCAAGGACTGCAAATCGTCCTTCTTCTATGTAAATACTTACATTAATTCTATATATATAATGCTGAAGTTCTTCGTAGAGGTACATGTTTTGAAGATAGGGACTCCTTCTTGGGTAGTAGTTGTCCAGCATGTTAGACGTTAGAATGTCTGTGCTCTCTGGATCAAATTCTGCAAGGTACTGTATTTCTGGGAAAGACTACGACAGCTTGCAAAGCCTAGGCTTACCTACACAATTTGTCAAAGCCCAGCTCACCTGAGTCCTTGTTCAGTTCTGATGGAGGTTGAAGACAATCCGACCCCACCCTGAAACTGCTTGTTCCAGCACACTAGTTTTTAAAACAGTGCACTAAGAACAGAAGCTCAAGGGAAGGGGGGAAGTGGATAAAATAAAATAAAGAGACAACACCGTTCTTGCGTTTCCACTGTTGAAATGCTGCACAAATCTGCGGCCCGCTCTGACTTCTGTAGAAACTGGTGCCTAATGAAACATAAACAAAGAACAGATAAGTACAACCTATTCCTAACTGGGTTCCTGACTATCCCTTTATTTATTAGAAATTTTCTTCTAAAAGTACCTCTTGGATCCTGGTCTCTAGTTTCCAGGTTTGGAATGTGTTACTGCTCTGGGATGTGCTTTCTATTACTCTAAAGCTTCTAAAACATTAAACAAATACCGTTATCACAATTACTAATATCAAACATTCATCTTAATATAACTAAAGCCTAAATTCCCAATAGCAGACTCACTTTTCCCATATTTCCAGAATCTTTTATAAAGCAAATACTGTACTTTTACGTCAAAATACAGCATGTAATTTGTGCAAGTCCTTGATTTACTGTTTGCCTTGCTGTTAATGGTTTCCACGGTTCGATTCTTAAAAGTTCCATAAAAAATGTTTGATTCACAAAGTTCCGCAAAGTATTCCTGTAACAAAGAGTTTGAATCACAATGTTCGTGGAAGGTATCTTGTTTCCAGAAATTGTTGTCAAAGTTCTTTCAGGTAATAAATGTTTTGCACTTACTTGTTGCTGGCAAGAGATACTGATCAGTCTAACCTTGTCTTCTTTCTCTTTTGCAGGTTGCTTGTAGGAGAGAGGCTGAGGCAAGGAGGAACCGGAAACCGGAAGAAGGAAGAACCAGCAGCTGCGCCCATTGAAGCCAATGAAAGTCTGTAGAGAGCAGGAGTGCCAGCGCCGAGGGATCTGTCCTCAGGTAAGCGGGAGGTAGACGAGCACAAGCACTGGGTGAGGCTCGGGGGCTGCCTTTTATAGACAGGGCTGGGTGTGGTCCTCACATGCTGCACATGTTCTTGAAAGGTGTGCAGAGCTGGATGTGGTTTGAAGAGCTGGGTGTGGTCCTCACATGCCGCACATGTTCTTGAAAGGTGTGCAGCGTTTCAGTTATTATGCAAATGAGTTAAATTAACACATGGCCTAGAGAGGAGTGTTATAAAGAAGCCTTGGTAAAAGCAAGGCCCAATGTGTAAACAAAACAGCACATTAAACAACATACACAGAAGCCTAGGGGGGGGGGGAAGGTGAGATAACAAGAAAGGATTTCAATAGTAAGTTTAAAAGGGAGCTATTACAGAACCCACTAGTGCAGTGTGAGGGGACATGCTTTTTGCTGTGCACAAACCCTAACAGTTGCCCCCCTCAAAGGCCCTCCTACAGGACGGGGTTTTCCTGGATTTTTTAAATAAAACCATCTAATCAGCTGTGGGGCATGTACATATGATGCTGGTTCCCATGAATTCTCAGATTCATCATATCCTTTCCATTCTACTAAATAAAACAGACGTCCACTAATTCTTTTTGAGTCTTTTATGCTTTTCACTTCATAATCTAGATTTCCCTTAATTGGTATGGGTGGAGGTGGTTGGTCAGGTCGGGTTTTTGGATTGTACGGCTTAAGCAAGGACACATGGAATGTAGTATGTACTGGATATTCTTTTGGTAAATCTAATTTTACTGTTACCGGGTTTACTATGGTAGTTATACTAAAGGGTCCAATGAAACGTGGTTGCAGCTTTCGGGATCCCTCTATGTTTAGGTTCTTTGTGGAGAGCCATACCTGGTCACCGATTTTATACATTGGGGCCTCAGATCTGTGTTTGTCTGCTTGTCTTTTCATGCTTTCCTTGTACTTTAATAAATGTTTCCTGGCTTTGTCTTGTATGTCACCTAACCTCGTTAGTCTATCCGTTACTGTAGGTAACAGAGAATCTTCTAACAAAATGGGTATAGCTCTTGGATGATACCCCTGCAAGAAATAGAATGGTGAGCAAAGTAGAGCTGAATGCTCAGTATTATTATAAACAAACTCCGCTACAGGGAGAGCTTCCAACCATTCACTAGAATAATCAGCCAATAAACAACTTAGCGTTTGAAGGAAGGTTTGGTTTAGTCGTTCAGTCTGTCCATCTGTCTCTGGGTGGAAAGCAGTGGATAATGCCACATCTATTTTCAGTTTTTTACATAATTTTTTCCAAAATTTAGAGTTGAACTGGCTCCCTCGGTCTGACACCACTTTGCTTGGCAAACCATGTAAACGCACAGTTTACCTTATAAAAATATCGGCAAATTCTGCCGCCGTGGGTAATTTCCGTAATGGTACAAAATGTGCCATTTTAGATAAAAAATCCACTATAACCAACACTGTTGTGAAAGATTTTACAGATGGTAAACCTACAATAAAGTCTACGCTCACAGTGTGCCAAGGTTGCTTGGGTGTTGGCATTGGTATTAACAAGCCGTCAGGGGCCTTATGAGAAGATTTATGTCTTGCACAAATTGGACAGGTAGTGACAAATTGCTTAATGTCCTTTCTTATAGTGTCCCACCAAAAGTGTTTTTGCACATTTTCCAGGGTTTTTACCCAACCAGGATGACCTGCTAACGGTGAGGCGTGATGCCAAATTATCACCTGTGTTTGTAATTCAGAGGTGGGCACTAACAACATGTTGTTGTGATACAATAAACCTCGTTGTATTGTGTTATGGGAATCCTTTAACCAATCCTGAGGTGCTATTTGCATGTGTGCATTATATAGATCTGTGATGAAATCCTTCTGTTGTACTGGTGCCAAAAACTTTTGGGGAGGAATAATGGGTTCTCCTATTTTATCTTGTTTCATGTCTGAAGTATGTCCGTATCTAGATAACACATCAGATTGAATTTGTTGTGCACCTGGTCTATAGGTTATTACAAAGTCAAATGTGCTAAAAAAAATTAACCAGCGCATCTGACGTGGTGTTAGTGCTTTAAGTGATCCACAAAACTGTAGGTTCCCATGGTCAGAAAAGATTGTAACTGGGTACTTAGCTCCCATTAAATGGTGCCTCCATTCTGAAAAGGTTACTTTGATAGCTAGTAGTTCCCTTTCAGCCACAGTGTAATTTTGTTCAGCTGGTAATAATTTTTTGGAATAGAAGGCTATAGGATGTAACTGGCCATCTACTGCATCTCGTTGAGAGAGAACTCCTCCTAAAGCTACTTGTGAAGCATCCGCTTCAACAAAAAAAGGCAAGTCAGGATCAGGATGTTTCAGAATTGGGGCTGAAGTGAACTTTTGTTTTAGGAGTTGAAAGGCGTGTGCCGCCTCATCAGTCCAAATAAATAGTTGCCCTTTCCGCAACAAGGTAGTTATTGGGGCTGTAATGTCTGCAAAATGTGCAATAAACCTCCTATAAAAATTGGCGAAACCCAGAAATTTCTGAATATCTTTTACAGAGGATGGTTCTGGCCAATCAGCAATAGCACTGATTTTCTTTACATCCATAGTTATTCCTTGGGGTGACAGGCAGTATCCTAAAAAGTCCACCTTGCTGACATTAAAAGTACACTTTTCTAACTTAGCAAAAAGATGATTTTCTTTTAACTTTGATAATACTGCACGAACATGTTGGGTATGTTCTTCTGAGTTCTTAGAGTAAATGAGGATGTCGTCTATGTATACTATGACACAAACGTCCAGGAATTCGTGTAGGACCTCATTTATAAAGAACTGAAAGGCCGCAGGGGCATTACATAACCCAAAGGGCATTACTGTGTACTCAAATAAACCAAACTTTGTCTTGAAAGCTGTCTTCCACTCATCCCCTTCTTTTACTCGGACCAGGTGGTAAGCTCCCCGCAGATCTAGTTTAGTGTATACAGTAGAATGTCTTAATTGATCCAACAACACAGGTATTAGAGGAAGAGGATATTTATTCTTTATTGTAGCCTTATTTAGTCCTCTATAATCGATACACGCGGGCAGGGATTTATCCGGCTTCGGGATAAAAAAGAGTGGAGATGACACCGGAGATGTTGATTGACGGAAGAAGCCAGACTGTAGTATGTCATTTAGGTAGGTTCTTAAGTATTTGGTTTCTTCGTCAGTCAAAGCATATACTCTGTTATTAGGTAAAGGGGCCCCTGGGATAAGATCTATACGACAGTCATAAGACCTATGTGGGGGCAGCACACTAGCCTTTACTGGATCAAAGACGTCTTTAAAGTCAGAATATTCAGGAGGGAGACTTGGTTCATCTTGTATAACACTAGCACAGTGTAATACTGTGCTCTGTTCTGTACCTGCTTCTTGATAGCAATTGGTTCTACAGAAAGAGGAATCCAAAGTAACATTTCTATTCACCCAATCAATTTTTGGGTTATGAGTTGTTAACCAGGGTACCCCGAGAATCAAACCAAAATTAGGAGTATCTATCAGATCAAAGCTAATCACCTCTGTGTGCCCGTTCTGACAGACCATAACAAGTGGACTTGTTTGTTTTGTGATTAATCCAGAGGTCAATTCTGACCCATCCACTGTACATACTGCTTCTGGACAAGGCTTTAGGCACATAGGAAGTCCTAAGTTTTCAGCTAACTTATTATCCACAAAATTTCCTGTCGCGCCTGAGTCCAGTAGGACAGGGAGAGAATGCCTCACTTGGGTAGTAACAATTAAAATGACCTGAATTATGAAATGTCTAGGTATGTGCGGTACCATGAAGGCTGCAGCATTAGAGGTTTGATTAAGATGTTTTCTCGAGCAAGTAACCTCTCCCCTTGTCGAGCTTAATCGTTTCCCGATTCAGTTGAGGAGGTGGAGGAAACAGCACCCTTTCGTGGATTTTTAGGCTTTACTGGACATTCTCTGGCAAAGTGACCTGCCCTTCCACAATATAAACATAATTGAAGTTTTCTCCTTCTTTCTTTTTCCTCTGATGTGAGTGGACCTCTGAGTGTCCCTATTTGCATAGGCTCAGGTTCAGGGAGTTTATTATCTGGGTCTTTCTTCTCGTGTCTAATAAAAGTTAACCGTGATTCCAGTTTGTATTTATCTCCCTTTCTTTCTCCTAGTCTATGTTCTAATTTCACAACTAAATCTACAAAGTCCGAATAGTCTTCTGGCAAATCAACGATATGAGCCAGCGCGTCTTTTAACTCGTCTCTCAAACCTTTATAGAAAAGGGAGACACGCTTTTCTTCTGGCCACTGTGTCTCGGTGAGTAAACGATTAAAACTAATGAGATAGGTCAATAAATCCTTGTTTCCTTGTTTAAGATTTAAAAGCTCATTATCACTTGCCTGCATGAAAGTGTGTTTTGCAAAAAGGCTGGTCATGGTACGTTTAAATTGATTCCAATTATGGAGGATGGGATCATCTCTCTCCACGAAAGGAATTGACCAATTGGCTGCTGTGCCACCCAAATAAGACAAGACGAATGCCACTTTCGTAGCATCAGTAGGGAACTGTTGTGGCTTACAAACGAAGTGTAATTGACATTGATTGATAAAAACATGGAATTTGTTACTATCTCCATGAAAACGTTCAGGTGCTGCTAAGGGCACAGCATTAGGAACATTAACAGTGACCTCAACTGGGGGAGGCAAAGTTGTATGTTTTGATGGCGCCCCTGTCTCTGAGGAGGTTTTAAACAAAGGCGTAAAAGCTGTGTTCCACTGAGATACCCTAAATTTATACCTGCTTAAATCCTGTTTTAAAGAGGTATTCTCCATCTTTAATCTCTCTATTTCCTCTTGCATATGTTGCAAGATGCCAGACACTGATTCATTATGAGCCAAGTCCTCATTTAGGGCCTGCGCCATATCCATGACGTCAATGGCCTCTATTTCTTCCCCGATATTCATCGTCCACCAGAACTGAAAAAAATCTTTTTTTTATTTTTAACGCTTGTGCTTCTGTCAAAGCCCAGCTCACCTGAGTCCTTGTTCAGTTCTGATGGAGGTTGAAGACAATCCGACCCCACCCTGAAACTGCTTGTTCCAGCACACTAGTTTTTAAAACAGTGCACTAAGAACAGAAGCTCAAGGGAAGGGGGGAAGTGGATAAAATAAAATAAAGAGACAACACCGTTCTTGCGTTTCCACTGTTGAAGTGCTGCACAAATCTGCGGCCCTCTCTGACTTCTGTAGAAACTGGTGCCTAATGAAACATAAACAAAGAACAGATAAGTACAACCTATTCCTAACTGGGTTCCTGACTATCCCTTTATTTATTAGAAATTTTCTTCTAAAAGTACCTCTTGGATCCTGGTCTCTAGTTTCCAGGTTTGGAATGTGTTACTGCTCTGGGATGTGCTTTCTATTACTCTAAAGCTTCTAAAACATTAAACAAATACCGTTATCAGAATTACTAATATCAAACATTCATCTTAATATAACTAAAGCCTAAATTCCCAATAGCAGACTCACTTTTCCCATATTTCCAGAATCTCTTATAAAACAAATACTGTACTTTTACGTCAAAATACAGCATGTAATTTGTGCAAGTCCTTGATTTACTGTCTGCCTTGCTGTTAATGGTTTCCACGGTTCGATTCTTAAAAGTTCCATAAAAAATGTTTGATTCACAAAGTTCCGCAAAGTATTCCTGTAACAAAGAGTTTGAATCACAATGTTTGTGGAAGGTATCTTGTTTCCAGAAATTGTTGTCAAAGTTCTTTCAGGTAATAAAAGTTTTGCACTTACTTGTTGCTGGCAAGAGATACTGATCAGTCTAACCTTGTCTTCTTTCTCTTTTGCAGGTTGCTTGTAGGAGAGAGGCTGAGGCAAGGAGGAACCGGAAACCGGAAGAAGGAAGAACCAGCAGCTGCGCCCATTGAAGCCAATGAAAGTCTGTAGAGAGCAGGAGTGCCAGCGCCGAGGGATCTGTCCTCAGGTAAGCGGGAGGTAGACGAGCACAAGCACTGGGTGAGGCTCGGGGGCTGCCTTTTATAGACAGGGCTGGGTGTGGTCCTCACATGCTGCACATGTTCTTGAAAGGTGTGCAGAGCTGGGTGTGGTTTGAAGAGCTGGGTGTGGTCCTCACATGCTGCACATGTTCTTGAAAGGTGTGCAGAGTTTCAATTATTATGCAAATGAGTTAAATTAACACATGGCCTAGAGAGGAGTGTTTTAAAGAAGCCTTGGTAAAAGCAAGGCCCAATGTGTAAACAAAACAGCACATTAAACAACATACACAGAAGCCTAGGGGGGGGGGGAAGGTGAGATAACAAAAAAGGATTTCAATAGTAAGTTTAAAAGGGAGCTATTACAGAACCCACTAGTGCAGTGAGAGGGGACATGCTCTTTGCTATGCACAAACCCTAACACAATTCTTCTAGACTTGGAGACACATTTGCTGAGCTCACCCTAGCTGCACATTCATAAGATTTAATTTAGCTGTGGAAAAGCATTTTCAAACTGAAACTGTACAATTACTTGTCTTCCAATTGATGTAGTTTATGTATGAGTCGGCTTCTGGTGAGAATTCAAGCAGGTCTTTCCACGCATACTCAGCACAACTGAGTGTTAGAAACCAAGTAGGTGGTTCTAGGCTTTTCAACGTGTGTTTCAGCTCAACATGACAATGATACCAAAACTTGTTGGTACCACGCTGACAAGCCATCAAATAAATCAAGTTGTATTCCAGATTTTTGTCATTTCCAAGAAATTTGTCAACAAATTCCCTTGCTGACAAATTTTGCATATTAACTCCAGTTTTGAGAATGTGACAGTTCTTTTCTTTTGGGGTTTTCTCCTAGTACTCAACACTATTTGATGCAGTGCCTTCATTCTATTTAGAATCAAGATAAATAGCTTTGTTTTGAGAGCAAATGCCTTATTGACTACAAACTCAAGAAGCTCCTTTTGCATGACAGTTTCTCTCCTTCTTTTATACTTCTCCATATGTTCTCATAGTTCTCATTAGATTCTGAATTACTCTGCTAAGGACTATTCTAACTTTGATTTCCTTAAACTGGTGCTGTCTTCTGGTTAAACTCTGTGCTTCATTGTAGGATTTTTAACTTGTCATATCATGTACTTTTACTCCTTTCTTAGTTGATCTCAAACTTTGTTTTTATGTGCTTCATTTTGCTGTCTTCCAGTTGACCACATACTATTTTAAGACATTTCTTTGTTCTCTTACCAGCAGCTCTTTTCTATTCCACAACTTTTTTTTGCATTTTGCCCCCTTTGTTTCTCAGTTGTGAGGCAATAGTATTTGTGTCTGTTTCTTCCTTCTCTGACTTTTTGATGGCATTGTAAGTGTGTGTAGTTAAGAAGAAATTGATATCTGAAAAGCAACAAAAAAAGGTGATTTATGTTTTACTCATGTACTATCACAGTACATATTTCAATTAGTTAACTACCAATGTAAACAGTAGTTGTGTTATAATATAGGTAACATTATTCTATCAATTCTAAAGTTTTTATTTATGTTTCTTTATCTGTCTCAATGTATGCATTAGTCTACCACTGGGTATACTAGCATATTTACCACTGTTTACCTATGTATATGCCATGTTTAAAGAACTACTAGTCTGCATGGGTGAATAGTGTGTGTCCGAACTTGCTTACATATCTGAATGAGTCTATGTGTCCAGCTGTTTAAATACATTTGGCAGTATATTACTGTATGAATCTCTAAATGTCTATGAAACTGACTAAAGTAACACCTTATGGTATGAGTTAGCAAATAGAGGGGTAGGTAAGTGTATGTGCACCTGCTTTTGATACTGCTGCATACATAAGTAGTTTCAGCGTGTGTGAGTCAATGTACAAGTGGCTCTGTCTGTTTGTGAGGGGGTGAGAGATATTATGAATGCTTTGGAAACATGTATGTGAGTTCCTTGATGGGTGGTATTCTCTATGCAGTGGTTCATGCAGATGTCTGCAAATGCAAGATTAAGTTACTAAAACTCAAAACATCTCTCGATCATTTAAGCACACTGCTTATCTCAGGTGTGACTTATGTGTACTGAAACATGGGTTTAAGACTTGGTGAATTTCTTTAACAAGCCAAGTCAAACTACTAGTGAGAGTGCACAGACATGGTCTACACTAATAGGCCTGAATTGTGTGAAAGGACTATGGCCCTCATTATGACTTTTGTGGTAAATGCCACCTACTACCATGCTGACAGCCGCCAACATACCGTCGCAGTAGCAAATATCCATTCACCATATTATAACACACACACAGGAATCCGACAGAATACAGCCACATACACAAATCCGCCAGACCAAAGTTCAGTGCAAAAGTGGCAGACCCAACACCCATACCATCACACCAACAGAACAACGCCCACCACATTACGATCATGAATCACACCCGCGCTCAAAATGGACACCCACATACAAACTAACACTACATTGGCCAATACTAAAAACACACACCTGACTTTCATACATCCACCACACCCACACACCTGCACCACTATAAAACACCCACCCACATTACCCACAACCCTTTACGAACAACAATTACTGCCAGGTGATTGACACGAACAGCACAGAGACAACTAGACACACACAACACTTACACCCATACATCCCTCACGCACTCCACATCACACACCCCACCACATTACTCAACACACTATCACCAACACACACCACACAACACCCATGGCACCACAAAGGTACCCACGTTTCACTGAGGGAGAGTTAAGGGTCATGGTGTAGCCACAGCTCTTTGGAGCACAGGTACAGCAGATATCCATTGCCAGGAAGATGGAGCTATGGCGGAGAATCATGGACAGGGTGAACGCCGTGGGACAGCACCCTAGAACAAGGGACAACTTCAGGAAGAGGTGGAACGACCTATGGGGGAAGGTGCATTCCATTGCATCAAGGGACCAGCTTGCCATACAGAGGACTGGCGGTGGACCCCCACCTCCTCCCCGACAGCCTGGGAGGAGCAAGTACTGGCAATACTGCATCCTGAGGGCCTTACCGGAATACCCAGAGGTCTGGACACTGGTAAGTCAACATGTACTACTTATCACCCCCATACCTGCATGCCATTACACCCCCTCACCCTCACTCCCATCACTCCACTCCATCCCACGCACTGCACCTACACATCTGACTAACCCCAATGCCAAGCCCTGCAGCGTTGGGACACCCCTCCCAACCCTGCATGGACACCCAACACTACAGTAAAGCATGCACAGCAAAGGGAAACTAACATTCCCTTAATACATCACCATACACAAGCAAAAGGTGCCAGGGCAACAGCAATAATAGAGTGGAAGCCAGGGATGTGCAAATGTCTCACACATGAAGCATAATACATTACTTACATCCCCACAGGTACCCCAGCCAATGTCAGTGGAGAGGAGGTGCCACGACTATCCAGTCCCTCAACAGAAGATGGCCCCAGTGATGACAGTAACTCTGGACTTCTGGATCTGGATGACCTACCTGGCCCATCAAGGACCACTGGACAGCCGGTCACCCAAGCCCAATCACAGGCCACCACAGAGCCTAACCCTTCAGGATCCAACACCACAGCACCCACCCAGCGTACCCACACCTCTGTCTCAAGGGCACGTCAATCAGCAGTGTGCCCACCTGTACAGGGACCTCAGGCCACACCTCTCCCCCAAGACAATGAGGGACCTGGGGTCAGTGGGCACACCAATCAGGGGACAGAGGCACAGGCCAACAGGGACACTGGGAGGACTGCTGTGTGCCAGGGGGAGGACAGGACCAGACAACCGACTATCCAGGAGGCACTCTCCGAGATCCTGGGAACCTACCAACATTCCGAGGACTCGATGGGCCAGATCCTTGACAACGTGCAGGAGAACAGGTAGCTGCAGGAGTGACCGTATCAGGGTATCAGGGAGGACTTGCAGGCCATTAACACCACCCTGATCTCCACAGCAGGGGTTATGGCAGACATGGCCAACATCATGAGGGAGGCAGTAGCACACCAGCGGGCCCCTACCACTAGCCAGTCCATTAACCAGCCCTCCATTTCTGTTGCCGCTAGTGGGCAGGAGGCCCCACCACAGGACCCACAGGCCACCAGCACCCCTCCCCTTGCAGAAGGTGAACCACCCCACACATGTTCCCTGTGACCCAGACAGAAGCCAGTGTCACTTGCCAAAACCACCACCAGGAAATTAGACTCTCCTGATTGTCCCCCTTTTGTCCCACTCAGTCATCTTGTCCACCTTGAACTGCTGTAGCTCTCCTTCCTATGGCCTCTTGGACACTGCACCTGTGCTACAAACAGACTGGAACAATACCCTGGACTTTCCTCCATCATCACCCCATTCCATTGCACTCTCCCCTCAATTTCGTAGCACTAAAATAATCACTCTTGAATACAACTCAAATGTTGTCATGTGTTGAAACAGTGTATTAATGGAAACAGTTACATCCATTGCAAATGAACTGTACATTGTGAGAGCATAGCAATAATGAACTGTAGCTGGCTGTAGTCAGCACATAAGTACACAGTTGTCATTGCACCAACATCTGTAAAATGATAATCCATAGGTGAGAGTAAGTAGAGGTAAAAATAGTCATAGAAATGTGAAGTTGCACTGTCTCACCTGTGTGTCATTGGAAGTACTGACGGATAACTGATGTTCTGTTGTCCTCATCCTCATCTTCAGCCTCTTCATCCTCACTGTCATCAGGGTTTACTGCAGCCACAGGGGTATCTCTAGTCTCCTCCTCCTGCAGAAAAGGTACATGGTGTCTGAGGGCCAGGCTGTGCAACATGCAGCATGCCACTACTCTCTGGCAGACCTTCGGGGGTGAGTAGCTCTGGTATCCACCCGTCAGATGGAGGCACCTGAACCTGGCCTTCAGGAGGCCGAAGGTTCTCTTGATGATCCATCTGGTTCACCCATGTGCCTCATTATAATGTACTTTAGCCCTTGTCCTGGCATTCCTCACAGGCACCAACCCAGTATACTTAGCATTGACATAGGAGATGCACTGGTCCGCCAGCCGCACCATCTGCACATTCATGGAGTACAAATTATTTCGATTCCTGTACACCTGTTCATTCTGGTGGGGGGGACACAAACACAATATGTGTCCCATCAATCGCCCCAATATTATTGGGGATATGTCCCATTGCATAGAATCTGGCCTTCACAATGACCATGTGTTTTACCAGGGCTGACAACACTCTTGCCAGCATGATTGAGAACATTGGCTGTGACATTCCTTCTGCCAAGCCCACTGTCACTTGGAAAGAACCTGTTGCCAGGAAATGGAACACTGATAGCACTTGCACCAGAGGGGGGATCGATGATAGACGGATAGATGAGGTCAGGCTCCAACTAGGCACACAGCTCTGTGATTGTGGCCCTGTCCAGTCTATAGGTGAGTATGATGTGCCTGTCCTCCAGTGTAGCTAAGTTCACCAGGGGTCTGTACACAGGGTTATGTCTCCACCTCCTATTCATCCACAGCAGTAGGTATCTAAGGGACACAAGAATGAGTTGGCTGTCATAATTGGAACAACAAAACCACAACAGCAGTCCACATGGTGCACTTATGTATTGGGACAGTGTTAATCGCGAAGTATGTGCCAATCTAATCTGTTATGCAGCAAATGTCGATATGCCTGTCCTCCCCCTGAAATGGCGACTGTCTGTCCTGTATGTAAGGACATGTGGAAGTGAGAAAACTCAGCCAATGTTGGGCATCGTGGCAGAAGGCGGTCTTGCACCGCCGGGCAATTCCTCATTGGATAATATGGGTCTCTATGCAGTACAGTGGCCAATGGGGATCTACGCTGGCGGTGACTGTGTACACCGCCACGGACGTGACTACCATTTGCTAACTCAATCCTCACTTGTTTTCTGACCTTCAACAGGAGAAGACCTACACTGCATGTGCTGCTGTGTCTGGAACATACCATGGCCAGTGTGACCGGGGAAAGGGCCCCTGCCTTCACTTCAGAGGAGTTGGAGTGACTGATGGATGGGGTCCTACCCAGTATGGGGAGCTGTATGGGCCTCCAGACCAACAGTTGAGTACACTTTGGCCACGATGCATGTGTCAAGGATGCATGGAGATGTGTGTGCAAGCATCGTGTAAGGGTGGGTGGGGAGTGGGGGGATTGTCAGTTGGCAGTGTACATGTTGTGCGCTGGGCTATGTGTGTGCAGTGGTGATGGAAACATGTATGGTGGGCCATTTGTGTGACAGGCTGGACTGTTTGTTTAATGGTGTTCTTCTGTCTGTATTGCCTCTGCCGGTCAGTGGCCATCAAAAGAAGGGACTATGGCATGCCATCGCCAAGGACGTGCAGACGCTGGGGGTCTGTGGCAGGCTGATCAGGCATGGAAGACTGCGGAGGCCCAGTTGGAGATGGCCTCCCAATGAGGAAGGGGTGCCCGTCGGACCCTGACCCTCTTCTGGCCTGCATACTGGCAGCGGCCTACCCTGAGCTGGATGGGCGCTTGAGGGAATCACAGCAGCCACAAGGGGGTGAGAACAGTGGGTATCAATACTCATTTTGGTTGGTGGGATGGTACCCAGCTGGTGGATGTGTGTCAGTGAATGCCCCTAAGGCCAGGCCAGACATTGCAGGGTGGGTCATCTGAAGGGTAGTGGGTGAAAGGCAAATACAGGTGACCTAGCTTGTTAGCAGTCCATTTCAGTCAGGGCATCGTGGGTCCCAGGAGTGCTGCATTTGGCAGTGTGTTGTCTTGCCAGGCAAGAAGGGGAAGGAGCCTGCACCACCCGGAAAGAAGGGGAAGGAGCCTGCACCAGCAGGGAAGAAGGGGAAGGAGCCTGCACTGCCAGGCAAGAAGGGGAAGGAGTCTGCACCACCAGGAAAGAAGGGGAAGAGCCCATCCATCCCTGCCAGGACGGGTAAGGGATCCATGCCCCATGTACTGGAGGAGACAAAGCCCTCTACTCCAGCGGAGGCTGTCAGAGTGACACCTCCACCACCACCAGCTGTCACGGAGCCCCCATCACCAGCTGATGAATTGCAGCCATCAGAAAGTGCAGAGGCTGCCCAAGAGGCTCCTCCATCCACCACCAAACTGCAGCCATCAGACAGTGCAGAGGCTGGCCAGGAGGCTCCTTCATCCACCACTACACTGCAGCCATCAGACAGTGCAGAGGCTGGCCAGGAGGTTCCTCCAGCCATCACCACACTGCAACCGTCACCGCCAGCAGACGCCATGTAGGCCAAACTCAAGGGGCTGGGTGCATGTTGCTCTCTCAGAACCAGTGAGGTAGTCACCCAATGCAGAGACTGGGGCCTTGCACTCCCCAGGGCAGAGCAATGGGCATGAAGCCCCCTCCAGAACCAGTGGGGTCTTCACCCACTCCAGAGAATGTGGCCTTGCACTCCCCAGGACAGAGGAATGGGCATGTTGCCTCCTCCAGAACCAGTGGGAAAATCACCCATCTGAGAGACTGTGGCCTTGCACTCCCCAGGACAGAGCAAAGGGCATGGAACCCCCTCCTGAACCAGTGGGCTTGTTCCCGCATCTGGCTGTGGGGCCCCTCCCCATCCCCCTGAGGTGTCTGCCTATTTGCAAACTGATGCCCCTGCAGTGCAGTATCCGGATGTGGTCAGGATTCGAGTTGGGCCTTAGACTGTCCCCTGTGGCCATGTGGGCCCTTTGAACATTGGACTGGGCAGTGTCCTTTTGTGTACGTGTGTACATATCTCTTCCATTAACAAATCAAATTAGTTATTTTGATTTTGATCTGATTACACTCTCTTTCGTCTATTCCTGTTGTCCATACATTGTTCTGCTGTTTTTCAGGAACACATTTATTTTTGTGTGCCACTGGATGTGTGTGTGGTGTGAGTCTGTCTGGTGTGTGTCGTGCTTGTGGGTGTCACTCTGTTTTCCTCCCACCTTCCCTTGTGTGCTGGATGCTGTACTCACTGACGTTGTCTTCGTCGGCGATGGTGTTCCAGGTGGAGCTTAACATAGAAGATCATCTGGAAAACCTGCAGTTCGGGTTCCATGGTGGCATTGTTTTCCCTGTGTCTCCGATGGTGAGTCCTTTCTCTTCTGTGATGCGTTTCCACCAGGCTTTTGATGGCGTTGGTACTGCCCCGGAAAAGGTGACAGATTACAGTGTCTTAATATGGTGGGCGGTACTTCGTCTTCCGCCTGGCTTTTATTGGCTACCGCAGTGGTGAGTGTTGTTTCCGCCCTGGCGGTTGTTGTGGTACATTGGCTCTCTATGGGAGATATCAACGCCATGGTCATAATTTGTCGGGAATTACCGCCAGCCTGTTGGCAGTATTACCGCCACTTTATCACTCACTGCCAGGGTCATAATGAGGGCCTATTTGTCTGAATGAATAACTAACTTGTATCTGTACTTGCCTATATATCTGAGTGAGCATGAGAGTACACTAATAGTTATGATATGATATGTTTAAGTGAATGTACTAGTATGTGACTCTCTTTTTTTACTATCTCTATTGCTCTATGAATGTGTATGTAAGTGGGTGAACAAGTACCTTAGTGCCTGTGTTAGGGAATAGAGACGTATGCAGGTGAGTGCAGCTACCTTTCATTCTGATGGATACATTAATAGTTTCTGAGTATGTGAGTGAATATTGTCCTCTGTTGCTCTGTAACTGGGTGTGAGTGAGGCTTTATGCTTTAGAAACATTTTTTGGGTGGTATACTATATGAGGTGCTTGGGTTAGAGGTATGTAAGTGCATGAGTAAGTTACTAAAACTCAAAAGGATATCTCCCAATCATTTATGTGGAAAGCACTGTAGTTTATGGCATACCCCTACTTTATCTCAGGGCTATTTCTCTGGATGGATAATGACAATGCCAGTACTTTCCTACATATTTGAATGATTGTATGAATCCACTTATGGCAGGGCCATGAGATGTTTGAGTAAATGTGCAAGTATGTGACTGTCTGTTTTAGTACCTCCATGGCTCTTCGAATGTGTATGTAAGTAGCTGAAAGAATACCTCAGTGATTGTGTTAGGGAATAGTGGGGCATGTGAGTGTGTCTGCAAATGCCTCTGATACTGCTGCAGACATAAGTACTTTATGAGTATGTGAATGAATGTAGAAGTGTATGTGTCATCCTGTGACTGGGTGAGACAGAGCATCTATTTTTTTTAAAACATGTATGTTAGGTCCTTTATGAGTGGGGCCTGCAAGTGCATGAGTAAGTTACTAAAACTAAAAAAGGACATCTATAAATCACTTAAGTATAAAGCTCCATGCTTGATGGCATACATACAGCATAGTCCAGAGGTAAATTACTTCTACTAAAACGTGGGTTAAAGACTTAACAAAGGAACTTGAGTGGGTAGTGAGAGTGCACACACAAGCTCTAAACTAGTGGGCCTCATCCACAATTAAAGAAGTATTTGCGTGGGTACATGACACAATCGTTTTTTTTTGCTTTGTTTTTTTTTGGTCCTCATAGTAATGTAACCGCAAGCTCCAACCACCAGCCTTGTAGGTTCATGCCGGGCACGTCCCTCTAGGTCATAGAGTGGGGTGGAATCCCAGCCTAGCCAGTCGGGCGACTAATCATTGGACCTAAAACACCTTAAGCACATCAAAACTTCAGGAAGTCCTAAAACCCTTTCTGATTCCTTTTTCCTTCTCTTTTATCTACTTCCCTAAAGAATAGTATCAATCTTTTTCAAGTATGCCAACTCAGCACAGAGGCTTGACCCCAGCCTTTACTATTTTCTCTCCTTGCCAGTAATATGAAAAAAACACCAGGTCTCTGTGGCGCGGCAAGGGCGAGGGACAACCCATTTTCTGGGGCAAAATTCTAAACATGAATAAACAAGGGCTCACCTTGATTGTAAGGTTCATAGAATCTGAGATTGTCTTACCCACTGCAGACCAGAATCCCTCTAATTTCAGGCAGGAAACAAACATGAACGTCACCCTTCTTGCAGCTGCCACACCGCTTACAATTAGAGGTTGCACTTCCTCTTATCTTTGCCAATTTTAGGGGCATCCAATACGCTCTATGAAGGGTAAAAAATAGATTTTTCCTTCGGGCAGCAGATTTGACCACTGAATATAATGCAGCAAAGGATACTCATCATAAATGCTCCCACTCTTCATCCTGTAGGAATCTGCTCCATCTGGAACTCGAAGGTTGCATCGAGGTCTCCACTGCTGCTTGAAGGTACTGGTACCACTGTGCAACTTCCTTCTTTGAGGCCCCAAATGTCTGTAGATCTATGTCTATTTGAGTAGATTCAGGGCACAGACACCCTTGAATCTTAAGCCATTCATTGACCTGGAGAATCTTAAATTTGGATCTTGTTCCTTCTGTCTTATGGTTCCAATACTCCCATGTAAACCTTTGACCCTCATTGGCTAGCTGACCCCATCTAATAACTCCACTCTGCTTCAGAGGTGATGCTAAACTGTTCAATAAACATACTCTGGGGTCCCTGGTGAGTCTCAGATGGGAGCTAATTTGCTGTAATACCCAATGCCTAGGAGGGATCTTATTTCATACCAAGTCATGGCAGCTGCCCGTAAGTATTTCAATCTAACTCTCTTAAAGAACTTTAGTGCCCCAAATTTGTAGGGCAAACCATCAACGGATAGACCCGTCAACATTGCCCTGCACATGGTCCCCAGTGTCAACTTTTCTGGGGTTAGTAACAACATTCTGTTATTCTTTAACTGGTAAGTAAAACAGTAAAGCTGCAGTTCAGGGAGGGCCAGACCACCAGCACCAACCCTCCTCCTCAGTTTTTTCCAAGATAGGCGTATGCCTTTACTGGCCCAGATAAATGAGGTTATCTTCCCTTGCAGAATTTAAATAACCTTTTTTCAAAATTTAGGGGGATGTTATCAAATAGAAAGGTATTTTTTGGCAGAATGGACATCTTTATTAAGTTAACCCGCCCTTATATAGTAAGTGGCAGATTCCCTCATTTTTTCAAGAGAACCCCAACCTCATAGGCCACCTTCTCCAGATTTCTATCCGCTAACTTTCCCATGTCCTGCGTTATTCTAATTCCTAAATACCTCATCTCAGAGACCCTTCTAGGATCCTCACTATTCTGGTTCCATATCATTATCTCTGTTTTTTACTCATTTATCTCATAGCCAGCCCTCTTTGAAAACAAAATAGCTTCCCTTAAAAGGATCAGAAGGGCAGAAGTCTATTCTTTCAAGTCTAATCTTTAAATGTGTCACCTCCTGGGCATTTTCTTGGGCCTCAGCTTGGAGGACCTGAGACCCTTCTTCTAGAACTTTCATGCGACTGAATTCCCTTCTGGTTTTCCTTTGAGATTGCGAAGCACTCTTTAATCTCTTGGGATAGTTGAGGGAGCATCTGCTGCATCCGATCCCATCCACTGGACCCATTGTTCTGTGTGTTTAAGTCTTCCATCTCTTGGGGCTCAGGCTGAACCCTACTTTCTCCCATGTGAAGCCCCCCATCAGCTAATTAGGAGCGTCCACCACCAAGCCTGTAAATCTATTATGCATTGATAGCATTCTAATCACTGGCGGGGCTACATCGGTGAAGGTCTCCGGGGAGTCCGCTCTTTCAGGTTCCAAGTCTCTCACTTCGTTACTGCAATCCTTTTTCTTCTGTTTCGCCTTGTCGTCTCTAACGCAGCCACTTATGTCTATTTGATTTTTTAAAGTAGGTTCTTAAGGAGGGTGTAATTCTCTGAGAGGTACCTTTCCCTCAGTTTGATAACTCTCTACAGCTGATTTTGTCAAGGAGTTTTTAGAATGAGGGGCCTTCTCTGAGGCATTCTTCGCCAGGGGTTTAATTGCTTTAGTAGGGACTCTTATTTTCATTTGTCCTAGGTCAATACTGTCTCCCCCACTACCTTCTTGTGAGTGACAAGGCTTAAAAGACCTTACAGAGTATGTATCAATATAGCCCTGCTTAATATAAGGTGCATTTCTCACATATTGGACCCCAGAGTTAGCCCCAGTACTTTGTGAGAATGTGAGTAAATGTTGAAGTGCTTCTGTCGCTCCGTGACTGGGTGAGGTAGAGAATCTATGCTTTGGAAACATGTATGTCACTTCCTTTATGAGTTCTATACTCTATCTAGTGCTTGGCTTAGGGGTCTGCAAGTGCATGATAATTTACTCAACAAGAAAAGGACATCTCACAATCACTTAAGCACAAAGCATCATGCTTGATGTCATACCTACATCATATCTCAGAGGTGAGTTATTCCTACTAAAACGTGGGTGTAAGACTTGACACAGTGATTTCCTAGGATAACTTTAGTGGCCAGTGGCAGTGAGAGTGCACACACAGGCTCTGCACTAGTAGACTTCTCTGATGATTAAAACAATATTAGTATGGATACATGATACGATTGTGTCAATACTTTCCTACGTGTCTGAGTGGCTATAGGAATTCACTTATAATAGTGCCATGAGAAGTTCTAGTAAATGTGCCAGTATGTGACTCTCTGTTTTCGTACTTTTGTGGTTCTCTAAATGTGTATGTATTGCCTGTGTTATGCAATAGTGGGATATGTGGATGTGTCTGCAATTGCCTTTGATATTGCTGCAGACATAAGTACTTTCTGAGTATACAAATGAATGTAGAAGTATTTGTGTCACTGGTGACTGGGTGAGACAGAGAATTTATGCTTTGGAACCATGTATGACAATTCCTTTATGAGTGGTATAGACTATATAAAGCTTGACTTAGGGGTTTACAAGTGCATGAGTACGTTATTAAAACTGAAAAGGACATCTCTGAACCACTTAAGCACAAAGGATCATGCTTTATGGCATACCCACAGCATATCTCAGAGGTGAGTTAGTCCTTCTAAAATGTGCGTTTACGACTTCACAAAGAGTTTTTAGAGGCCAAGTTGAGTGGGCAGTGAGAGAGCACACACATGCTTTGCACTACTAGGCCTCACACATGATTAAAGCAGTACTTGTATGGATACATGAGAATATTTTTCAATACGTTCCAACATATCTGAGTGAATATAGGAGTATACCTATAGTAGTGCCATGAGATGATTTAGTAAATGTGCCTGTAAGTGACTGTCTGTTTTAGTACCTCTATGGCTCTATAAATGTTTATGTAATTGGCTGATCGAATACCTCAAAGGTAGGAAATAGAGGGGCATGTGTGTGTTTTTTGAGCTGCCTTTGATACTGCTGAGTATGTGCCTGAATGTATAAGCCCTGCTGTAGCTGTCTCAGTGGGTGTGATAGAGGATCTATGCTTTTATGAACATGTCTGTAACTTGCTTTATGGGTGGGACACTCTATGTAATACTTGGCATAGGGGCCTGCAAGTTGCATGATTATCATTTATTTATCAGTGGTATACTGTATGTAGTACTTGGTATAGGGCCCTGCAACTGCATGTGTAACTTATTCGTATCAAAAAGGATCTCTTGTTTGAAGCATAAAACACCACACTTTATGACATGACGCCAGCATATTTCAGAGATGAGTAATGCCTACTAAAAGATGGGTTTCACAGTTGACAAACAGCTTATACACGCCATGAAAAGCTGTCAGTGTGAGACCACAGACAGGGTCTGCATCAGTGGTGCAGCGCCACTTTTCTTGCACCCATAAGAGCCCCCCTAACGCAACCATGTGTGCACTGTATTTAATATACGGTGACTCACGGCGGTAGTTAGGGAACTAACATCATAATTTTTACGCAAGTTCGGTGCTTTGCAGGATTATCATAAAAAATGTTGACGCTAACCTGCAAGGCACCCAAGGGCCCATTGAAACTAATGGGAGTCTCCTTTTAACGACTACTCAGAGTAGGGCATTAAAAGTGCCCAAAAAAATGGTGCAAAGAAATCTCTTAGATTTCCTTGTGCCATTTTGTTGGCCCCCCTAACAGGGGAACACCCCCTTTGTAAACATTATGCCTGGTGCAGGCATAATGTAGCGAAAAAGTTTACAAAGTGGCGCAATGCATGCATTGCGCCACTTTGTGAATATGGCGCGCAGAAAAGGCCACATTAGCGCCACCTTAGCATAAAAAAAATTATACTAAGGCGGAACTAAAGTGGCGCTAGGCCCTCCTAAATCTGGGCCTGCATGTTTCACTATACCTATCAGGCTTATACTACTCATCTGACTCAGTATTAGTTTAAAGAACATATCTTGCTATCTAAGAATATACAAACCTGCCTTATAATTTACCGACACCTACCCTAAAGGGTATCTAGTACATTGTTCTCAACTTTCACAGGTTAATGCTTCAACTACACCTACAGTGCATGTTTTTCCCATTCAAATCTGAGTCTTGTAGTCCTCTTTTAAAATGGAATAAATAGGACTACAAGTCTGTGAATTCAAAGAAAAACATTCAGCATATCATGAAAAGACATTTAAAACTATTATATCTTCTAATAGATTAAGTATAAGCTTAACCCTTTGTGTGTATTTGTTTTCTAGCAATTATAGCAGGCAGTAAAACAGCACATGTACTATGGATTTACATGGCTTCAATTTGTGAACCAATTTCTCACACACCTAGTCTGCACCTCAGAGAATCTGCATCTTAGTCACCTATAAATGAATATATAAAGTCACTCATGCTACCACTCATAGATCATCACAGGTACTTTCAATACTTTTCTATATATTTCATACTCTCTTTTAAAAATCTCACATAGACTTTTGCATTGTTAATCATTTTTTTTCTCAAAATTAAATACAATTCACATACCTTAAGACTGAGATTATTGGTGAATTATTTTTTTGCTCTTCTTAGATAGATTCAATAGTCTCAGGATTTGTGAAAAGTAAATATAAGAATGACATGCCACTTTAGTGCAAAGCAACCATAAATGGCACCCTTTTCAACTTTGTACGTCTGATACTGTGGAAGGCATCAAACAAAACAATGTTTTCATATTTTAGTTTTGTAAATCCACTTCCGAATGGTTAGTATCTGTTAACCCTTTCATGCACTTTTATAAAGATGCGTAATATAGTGACATTTTTCTACATACTCGTGAAAAATAATGTTTTCCCAAAAACATATTTAGCTTGGTAGTTTTATGACTTTAAGAGCACAGTACACTTTACTAGCAAGCATTTACTAGGAAATAAAACCCTTATTAAATAATGAGTCTAAACACCTTTAATTTTTAAAAACTCTCTCTTTAACACCCTTGCCCCATGCTCTATAGCAACCCACAAGAACCAGTAAGTCACAAGTTTGCAGTACATTATACAAGGACCATAGTAGTTTCAAAGTGACCTGCAGTAGGTATGGTTTACTGTACAGACTGAAAAGTGTATCCAAGTCTGTATTACAAATTCTTAATTTGACCAGAGCCAATCATAGATCTATTTACTAATCCTTCCAAGACACTACCTAATTTTATGCATAGTTGCAGGTCCAATATGCGTTTTTTCAGTGTTCCGGCAGGGCATGAGAATGGGACCACTGTTACGACAGCTGTCTCTGAGCTCATTCACAAGTATATGTACCCTGACATGAAAGTTAAAGAAGTGGATCTTACCATTTCTAGAGCACATTGTGTGCCTCCAAACCAGAATCACAAATTACAGCACCCATGAACCATATTGGTTAACTTTGGATATTTCCAGATAAAAGATCACATCCTACGTAGTGCAATACAAACAGGGTATATCATACAGTAGACAATTTCTCATTCAGAATGTTTTCTGACATCTGACTCATGGCAGCTCATCACCTCAAAGAATTGAATGAGATGATTGACAGCTTCAAAACGATAGGGACACTGGCGGGAATTGTCCAACAGTCAAGACTCAAAGTTCTATATAGGGGACACTCCCATATCTTTCAGTCAGTAGAACAAGCCAATACTTTTTTGGACTGATTAACTATACATTGTGGGGGGGTTCTCTTTTCATGAATCAATCATTTTAGTGTAACAGATGGTAGAAAGGGCTATATAGGTCAGGCTCATGAGGGCAACTAAACAATATCTATCTGAATCACTGAGGGTGGGAAGCCGGGAGTGTTCTCGGACTTTGCTTCTCCTTTGAGTCTGCCCCAGGCACCATGTCAGTGTGCCACAGTTCAGGGAAGGTCAGCGTAGAGAGTGGGAGGGAGGATGGGGTTGGGAAGGATCACATGGGAGGTTTATTGGGGGTGGGTCCTCCTAGAGACCCTAGGCAGGGAGAGATTCTGATACAGGAAGTGTAGGGGAGTTCAAGGGAGTTGGAGGGACACCAGGTGGGGTAACACATAGGTAAAGAAAAGATCATCAGAGTAGTACCAAAGGTCCCACCTAGCTGAAAGCTTATCTACGCTCAAAAGAAGGCAGGCCATGTTTAGGCAGAAAGGGGGAGTCAGCTGGGAATAGAATTGACATGGCTAAGTTAGGTCTAACAGAAAAAGTGTTCAGGGCTATTTCATGCAATACCAAAGGTATTAATAACCTGAATAAATGTAGGTCCAGCCTGTCATGGCATAAATCAAAAGGAATGCAAGCAAATTCTCTTCAGATAATGCACTTAAAGATAACCGCAAAACCACCAGCTCTGCCCAAATTTATATCACTGGCTTTTTTTGCATCTGACAATATGGCGGTTGGCGGGGGTCGCTATTCTACTTACCCAAAGTTCACTGGGGAAGTATTACGGGTGGAGCTTGATTCTAAAGCTCGATGGATTATGGGGTGTGTAAAAACTAATAACACAACTATCCATCTCTCTATCTTTTATGGACCCATACAAGATGAGCTACCTTCACTTTAGGAACTGTATGATCTTTTACTTCCTCTGACTGGCTTAGTCCTAGTTGGCGAGGATTTTAATGTTTTACAAGAGACCACTCAGGATTGGTCCAGGCTGAGAAAAACACATAATAAAACAAAATCAGTAAGAAAATTGGCATAGTTTAAACAGAATTTTGCCTTGCTAGATCCTCAGTGAATGGATTACCCTACAGTGCGGGAATTGACATATTTTTCAAAAGGTTTCCATGCTGCATCCCCCATTGATTACTTTTTGATATCCCATAGCTGGGAAAGAACAGGATCTGGTATTCTGTTGGATCCCTTTTCCAGTCATTCAGCCCCATATGTAGATCTGAAAAACAGTAGTACAATGAAGGGTGCAATACCATGGACCCTAGATAGGTCCTTGCTGATTCAAGAGGGATAGGTTGCCAATAAGCAGGTAGCACTAACAGAGTTTCCACAAACAAACCAGGGGTCTGCCTCAAGTTATGAGGTCTGGGGGGCATGTAAGGCATTCATAAGAGGTGAGAACATTGCCTATGCAGATTGTCAAAATAGAATATGATCTTTTGCTAGCTGTATTCAATGAATTTTTTAATGGAAGCAAGATTCCCAAATACTATACGAAGCAGTTATAGTTAGCTTCCTGAAGAAAGACAAATTTTCTGAGTCACCAGGCTATTATTGGCCAATTAGCTTGTAAAACATACAGCACAAGCTTTTTGACTAAATAATGGCCTTGCCTGCTTGCCCCTGCTGCAGCAACAGTTCTGCACAGGGATCAAAACGGGTTTTTTGCTGGGCAGGCAATACCAATTTTCTGGTACAAGCTGTAGACTACTTTTAACCAATAGGTTCAAAGTAGCAATAATGATGTTGGATGCAGCGTTCAACTGAGTCCAGTGGGAAATTATGTTTACAATCCTTGCAGGTTTTCGTTTCCCCTCCAAATTAATTGGGCTGCTGCGTAATCTAGGGGTTATGATAAACTTGCATATAATAGCCCACAACCTAATACGTAGCAATTAGACAAGATCCTACAATTTTGCGACTTGTATACCGAGCACCATAATGTAAACTATTTGCAAATTATACTGATCTCTATCAAGAGGGGACCACTTTAAATATCCAGCACACCTTAGCAAAAATGAAGTCCTTTTCAGATATTGGAAGCTGTAAAATTAACCAGGCCAAAACTGCAACTTTTATATTCCATTGTTAACCGGAAATTTTACGTAGAGAAATGCAAGAAAACTATTCCGACACTTGGCCATTAGGCATCTTGGCATTTTTGTGACATGTGACTTTGCAGTGCTCTATAAATTTAATTTCATAGCCACTCTGAAGAACTTTGCAGAGGTCTATAACTTGAATTTTATAGCCACTCTGAAGAAAGCAGCTTCCATCTTGTCCAATTGCCATCATTTACCTTTACCAATAGTAGGACCGGTGCAATTATTAACCTGTCTATCCTGCCTCTATTCACGTTTATCTTTTCAAACATTATGATCACTGCTAAACAATATTTCTTTTCCGAAATTGACCAAATGATATAGATGTTTCTTTGGCAAGGTTAGAGGCCAAGTATGAGACTGCCATTCTCCAGCTCTGATGTTGGAGCGCTGGCACTTCCACCTATGTGCAAATATTACCAGGCAGCATGTTTTGACTCGCTAAATAGGGTGGCTGCTGAGAATGCTGCATTGAGTTGTTTCCACCTATAGAAAATGCTTGCTGAGGGAGGGTCACAATTACTAGAATTCCTCATTTTTTCCAACTTCTTCCTGAGTGTACACCACGCATTTTGATTTTAAGAAATGTAACAGTTTTGGATCCAGGTACATTTGAAGATTTTTATACCATAAAAAATTCAACTAGGAATTGGTTAACTTCTCATGTGGGAAGATGTATGAACCTTCAGATAGAGATAAAAATGGTTAGGAGGATACCTTGGATTGGCCCTGGGCCAAAAGAGGTATTGGGTGATTATGGCCCTCATTCTGACCTTGGCGGTCTTTTCGCGAGACCGCCGAGTTACTGCTGCGGTGAAGACCGCCGACCGCGGCGGTATGCCGCTGTGCGCATTCCAACCGCTGGGCGTTCCGCCGGGAAACCGCAAGCAGCCACACTGGCGGTTGGCGGAAAAGTGGAGACTGGTCAACTTCCACCGCCACGCCAGCAGAACACCGCCCACAGAATTACGACCCACATATCTGTGTGGCGGTCTTCTGTTGGCGGTGTTCTGTTGGCGGTCACCTCCCCATGGCTCCCGTCGCCTCCCGGAGGACCAACGCACAAGGTAAGTTGACCGTCCGTGAGGGGAGGGGGAGGGGGGGTGTTGTGTGATGTGGGCGTGCATGGGGGTGTGCGTGTGAGTGTGTAGAGGGGGTGTGTGAGTGCGTGTATGCGGGCGGGGGGTGCTGCTGTGTCTATGGGTAATGTGTGCTGTTCGGCAGGTGCGCATGTCTGCATGTATGTGTGCGGGTATGTGTCCCCGTTGTGTATGTGTGTGTAGGGGGTGTGTATATGTGCATGTTGGGGGTGTGTGCATGTCGGGGTGCATGTATGTGCATGTCGGGGTGGGGGTGGGGAGGGGGTTCGTACCACCTCTGGGGGGTGGCAGGGGGGTGGAGGGTGTGGGGGGAGGACTCGGGTGGGTAGTGGGGGGTGGGGGAGTCCCCTATCAGTGCCAGGGAAGGAATTCCCTGGCCCCGATAGTGCTTACCGCCATGGTTCGCATGGCGGTTCCCGACCGCAAGAAACCGCGGCGGTAGGCAGGGTCATGATACCGTTGGCGGTCTTGGGACGACCGCCAGGCCGGAGTGCGCAAACTCCAGCCCGGCGGTCATGACCGCCGTGGCGGTCGGAGTGGGGAAGTGGCGGTCGATCGCGGCGGTGACCGCCGCGGTCAGAATGCCATTTTTCTGACCGCCGGTCTGTTCGCGGTCCGACCGCCGCCTCTCCGCCGACCGCCAAGGTCAGAATGAGGGCCTATGTGTTTATAAGTTGTAAGGCTCCAGCTTTTGTTGAATTCCTTCTTAATGCTGTTAGTTGGAGTTTGCTCCACATACTAAGAACATCCAGGTAGTTCTGTTAGGCCCAGGTCTCCAACTCAGGTAAATTGTTCTTCTCCATGTAAATCACTGAAACCTGGGAGCACTCCAGACTCTACAGTTCCCATTTCTAATCCATTTGAGCCCTTAGCCACCCTGGATAATTTGGATTGACGTCATTATAACATGTCATCCATTGCAGTTGCAGAGAATATGAAGTAATCACACTATCAGGGTGAGCAAATAGTTGAGATGGAGGGTCTTCAGATTAATAAAGCTAACATATTTAATAGCAATTCAGTTAAAAAGAGGGGCAAGCAAAGATTAGGGTGTGAATTGAGGGTTCACCAGAGATGCCCTGTCAAGCCTATTTTGCCTTTGCCTATAGCTACCAAGATATTAAGAGTTCTTTCTTGGACCTTGACAAGCATTAGGTCCAAGTTAAATTGTGAGTGTTGGGGAAATTTTGCAGATGGTTTTGATGTCTGTATTTTTCAAGAGACATGGAAGATTGACCTTGTTAGTAGGGTGGGGTTTACTAATATAAGTACGGAAGCTATCCCCTTTTTAAAGGGGCGGCCCGGAGGGGTCCTTAAATGGGCTAATGTTAACCTACAGTACACCATAAAAGACTAGATATTAGCTCTAGAGACATTTTAGCAGTTGAATTATTTGATTCACCGAGGCTAAAGTAAGCACTTGTGGTTAATGTTTATAATAGATTCTCCTCAAAGCATCAGGAATCACCGATGATAATGGTCTTGGATGTCTTGCTGGACAGAATTAAGGGCCATGACCTTCTCTTGGTGGCAGAATATTTTAATACTACTTATAAACATTCAGTGTTATTGGCCATGACCTCAAAGGAGGAAGATAAGGAGTGGGGGATCCCTGGGTTGGGTGATGCTAGCCCGGCCGGACAAACTAAAATTGCTTTTCAGATTGCCCTAGTAACACTTAAGCATGGTTTGTGAGCCTGTAACGGGTGCTCCAAATCAGATAAGCAGCTTCAGCACACATTTCAGAGGGTCAATTGCTGTTCACAAATTGATTATATTTTATTAGATTTACCATCTTGGAAATATATGAGTGATGGTAAACATTGAAAAACTAGATAGCGATGATAATACTTTGGCCATAGATCTGGATTTAGATTATATGCACTCTGGCTCTGGAACTACCCCGACTACAGTAACAACATGTCCTCTAATTACAAACAATAACAGGAGGAGGATTAAATGGCCTGTGAATGAGAACAGCAATGATTACATTGCTAGCATCTATGAGAATGTGGGAAACACTCTCATTGAGATAAGGGACTGTGGGGGTGATATACAGCATATTGTAACCATTTATTGTAATCTGTTCAAGCCCTTCTTTTATAAAGTAGTAAAGGGTAAAGGTGAATGCTTAAATAAAAATGAATGGTACAATGATTCTTGTAGGTTTGCTAGAAGTGAATTGATGGAAGCACTGAAATCTGGTTGCAGAACAACGGTGGCTTATAAAAGGAAGCTTTATGTAAAAGCCCAAAGAGTGGCCAGGAGGGACTGGGAGAAAGTCAATGGCGAGAACTATTTCAAGCCACTAAAATAGGGAGGGAAAATTGTTCTGGCATCTTGTAGAAAAGGCACTAGTAGTCAGGTAATTGAATAAGATTACCATATAAAACCTCAGTTGTGGGATAGTGAATTTAGTTCTTTATACGCTGATCAAAGTCCTAAGATTAAAGGGACAGTTGGAACATTAGGCCACTAATAGACTCAGGGGGAACCAGCACCTATTACTTTTTGCCTGGAATTTACCCCTAAAGGTTCAAGTGTGTCAAATTGAATTATATATTTGGATTCAAAAATTCTTAGCTCTCGTTCTCTATCTCTTCCTCGACAATTCATTTGCACCCCGTCAATCACTATAAACCGAAGTAAATTTTCATTACCAAAATGTTTATCATAAAAGTGTCTTGCCACTGGATAGTTTTTGTCATAATTTCTGATTGCTCTTCTGTTTTCTAATACCCTCTTCTTGGCACTATGAACTGTGCTGCCCACATATATTTTCTGACAGGGCATATTAGACAATATACACAGTATGTTATATTACAACTAAAATGCCCTTTTAGAACATGTTCCTTCTGGATACTTGTCACTTCTATATTTTTTGCAATTTGCACTGTTCCTGCATGGTTTGTAATGCATAAAACAATAGAATCCTGATGGCAACATAGTACTGGATTCTTGATCACACGTTACAAAATTATTACATAAATCCTCTCTTAAAGATCTATTCTTTTTAAAAGTGATCTGAGGTGCTTCTTGTATAAAGTTGCTTAGCATAGAGTCTGTCTGTAAAATTTGCCAGCTTCTATTCAAAATGTCTCAAACGTTATAGGATTGATTGCTAGAGGTCGTAATGAATATAATTGTTTCCATTTTTGCTTCTTTAGGACGAACCTTAAATAATTGATTATCCCTACAGGTCTGATTTGCCTTCTGTTCTGCCTGTGTAATAGTATTTATTTCATATCCTCTTTCCTCAAACCTTTTGCACATAATTTTACATTCTTCTTGATAGTTTGCCTCGTCACTACAAATCTTCCTTGCTCGCAGTAATTCCCTGTAGGGGATACTCCTTATTAAGTTCAATGGATGTGTACTCTGGGCACAAAGTAAACTGTTACCTGCCGTCAGTTTCCTATGTAGTTTGGAGGCAAGTCCACCATTCTTAACCACCACTTCAATATCCAGAACTCAATATTGGTTGTGCTATGCTGTTCAGCAAACTTCAAGTTATAATTATTCTGATTTAGACTCTGAACAAAACTCATAGCCGTGGGTACATCCCCTCTCCAAATCACAAAGTTATCATCAATATATCTACACCACATAATCACTTTTTCATCAAACGCCTTGATCTCAGTAGAACTCTGCTCATCCCACCAGCCCAAAAAACAAGTTTTCATAACTAGGGGTGAAGCAGGTACCCATCGCAGTCCCCTGCAAGATATTATTCCTTAGACAATAGTTTAGCATTTCACACAACATTTCTGTACGTAACAGTAATGAAATGGATCTTGCTCGCATATGATGTCTGATTGCTTTCAAGCCCAGCTCATGATCAATACTAGTATAAAGGCTAGCCACATCTAATGTTAGCAATAGATAATCACCTTCCAATTCTATATTGTCCTTAGTTTTCATGAAATGCGTAGTGTCTTTCACATATGAAGGAATTGTCTTCACAAATGTGCGAATAAAATAATCAATATATTTAGAAGTGTTTTTCAAAAGGTAACCCATAGTAAATACAATTGGTCTACCTGGTGGATTGGATTTATCTTTGTGTGCCTTGGGTAAAAGATATAAGGGGGTCATTCCAACCCTGGCTGTCGGTGTTAAACCTGCGGCCAAACCGCTGGCGGGGTAAAAAATGGAATTCCAACCCTGGCGGAAACCGCCAACAGAGACCGTCACATTACCACACCGCCCGCCACGGCGGCACAAACAAACAGCGCGGCGGTCACCGCCAACAGACAGACGGGAGACAATGTACCGCCCACTGTATCACAAGCTACCAATCCGCCACCTTTTCCGGGGCGGTAGCCCCGCCGATAAAAACACGGCGGAAACAGCCATTTCGAAGGGAAAACGCCCACCTCCATATACCCCACGAGGAATCAAGACAGCATGGAACCCGAACACCACATACTCCCAGCGATAGTGTTCCTACTCCTCTACCAGGAGCACGAACGCCGGCGCAGAAGACAACGGTGAGTACAGCACCTACGACACAGGGGAGGGGGGAGAAGAACATATTACGGGTACACACATACGCGACACACCCACCCTCACCCACTACAACACACACATCAATGCATAGCAACACATCGGAGTGACACCTCCCAAACCCCCCGGAAGAATGCAAATACAGAAGGAAATTATTCTAAACATTGGAATATATTGTATAACTGGCTTAAAAATCTATATACACATCTAAAAATCTTATATACATAAATGTACAAGTCCGAGCATTGTAGCATGCATTGTCCATGGACCACTGGGCCCAAATCACATGGGCAAAGCCCACACAAGATACCTGACTCCAACGGAGAAAACACTGCAGGTGCATCAGATAGCAAAACTACAGGCACCTCAGGGGGAAGGAAAGGGGGGGCACCTCAGCCAGATGAGTGAACGACGCCAGATCCACGAGGGGCCTCCATGGCCACTGTTCAATCCTATGAAGTGCAAAGCCACAGTCTCACAAGTCTCTGCAGTGGGTGGTTTGCCCACTGGACCATCCTGGGGAGTGCAAAGCCACAGTCTCACAAGTCTCTGCAGTGGGTGGTTTGCCCACTGGACCATCCTGGGGAGTGCAAAGCCACAGTCTCACAAGTGGATAACAGTCTCCACTGGTTTTGGAGGGGGCTTTGTGCCCAGAGTGCTTCGTGCAGCCCTGGCCAACACAGATGCGGGCCAGCCGCTGCCGCTCATGGGGCAGCGGTGCTTGAGATGAAGGGCCCAGTTCAGCGGTGCTTGAGATGGCGGTGCCCTGTTCAGCGGTGCTTGAGATGAAGGGCCCAGTTCAGCGGTGCTTGAGATGAAGGGCCCAGTTCAGCGGTGCTTGAGATGGTGGTCCCCAGTTCAGCGGTGCTTGAGATGAAGGGCCCAGTTCAGCGGTGCTTGAGATGGCGGTGCCCAGTTCAGCGGTGCTTGAGACGGCGGTGCCCTGTTCAGCGGTGCTTGAGATGGCGGTGCCCTGTTCAGCGGTGATTGAGATGAAGGGCCCAGTTCAGCGGTGCTTGAGATGAAGGGCCCAGTTCAGCGGTGCTTGAGATGGCGGTGCCCAGTTCAGCGGTGCTTGAGACGGCGGTGCCCAGTTCAGCGGTGCTTGAGACGGCGGTGCCCTGTTCAGCGGTGCTTGAGACGGCGGTGCCCTGTTCAGCGGTGCTTGAGATGAAGGGCCCAGTTCAGCGGTGCTTGAGACGGCGGTGCCCAGTTCAGCGGTGCTTGAGATGAAGGGCCCAGTTCAGCAGTGCTTGAGATGAAGGGCCCAGTTCAGCGGTGCTTGAGACGGCAGTGCCCAGTTCAGCGGTGCTTGAGATGAAGGGCCCAGTTCAGAGGTGCTTGAGACGGCGGTGCCCAGTTCAGCGGTGCTTGAGATGAAGGGCCCAGTTCAGCGGTGCTTGAGACGGCGGTGCCCTGTTGAGCGGTGCTTGAGATGGCGGTGCCCTGTTCAGCAGTGCTTGAGATGAAGGGCCCAGTTCAGCGGTGCTTGAGATAAAGGGCCCAGTTCAGCGGTGCTTGAGACGGCGGTGCCCAGTTCAGCGGTGCTTGAGACGCCGGTGCCCTGTTCAGCGGTGCTTGAGGCGGCGGTGCCCTGTTCAGCGGTGCTTGAGATGAAGGACCCAGTTCAGCGGTGCTTGAGACGGCGGTGCCCAGTTCAGCAGTGCTTGAGATGAAGGGCCCAGTTCAGCGGTGCTTGAGATGAAGGGCCCAGTTCAGCGGTGCTTGAGACGGCGGTGCCCAGTTCAGCGGTGCTTGAGATGAAGGGCCCAGTTCAGCGGTGCTTGAGACGGCGGTGCCCTGTTCAGTGGTACTTGAGACGGCGGTGCCCTGTTCAGCGGTGCTTGAGATGAAGGGCCCAGTTCAGCGGTGCTTGATACGGCGGTGCCCAGTTCAGCGGTGCTTGAGATGAAGGGCCCAGTTCAGCGGTGCTTGAGACGGCGGTGCCCAGTTCAGCGGTGCTTGAGATGAAGGGCCCAGTTCAGCGGTGCTTGAGACGGTGGTGCCCAGTTCAGCGGTGCTTGAGATGAAGGGCCAAGTTCAGCGGTGCTTGAGATGAAGTGCCCTGTTCAGCGGTGCTTGAGATGAAGGGCCCAGTTCAGCGGTGCTTGAGATGAAGGGCCCAGTTCAGCGGTGCTTGAGACGGCGGTGCCCAGTTCAGCGGTGCTTGAGATGGCGGTGCCCTGTTCAGCGGTGCTTGAGATGGCGGTGCCCTGTTCAGCGGTGATTGAGATGAAGGGCCCAGTTCAGCGGTGCTTGAGATGAAGGGCCCAGTTCAGCGGTGCTTGAGATAAAGGGCCCAGTTCAGCGGTGCTTGAGACGGCGGTGCCCAGTTCAGCGGTGCTTGAGACGCCGGTGCCCTGTTCAGCGGTGCTTGAGGCGGCGGTGCCCTGTTCAGCGGTGCTTGAGATGAAGGACCCAGTTCAGCGGTGCTTGAGACGGCGGTGCCCAGTTCAGCAGTGCTTGAGATGAAGGGCCCAGTTCAGCGGTGCTTGAGACGGCGGTGCCCAGTTCAGCGGTGCTTGAGATGAAGGGCCCAGTTCAGCGGTGCTTGAGACGGCAGTGCCCTGTTCAGTGGTGCTTGAGACGGCGGTGCCCTGTTCAGCGGTGCTTGAGATGAAGGGCCCAGTTCAGCGGTGCTTGATACGGCGGTGCCCAGTTCAGCGGTGCCCAGTTCAGCGGTGCTTGAGATGAAGGGCCCAGTTCAGCGGTGCTTGAGACGGCGGTGCCCAGTTCAGCGGTGCTTGAGATGAAGGGCCCAGTTCAGCGGTGCTTGAGACGGCGGTGCCCAGTTCAGCGGTGCTTGAGATGAAGGGCCAAGTTCAGCGGTGCTTGAGATGAAGTGCCCTGTTCAGCGGTGCTTGAGATGAAGGGCCCAGTTCAGCGGTGCTTGAGATGAAGGGCCCAGTTCAGCGGTGCTTGAGATGGCGGTGCCCAGTTCAGCGGTGCTTGAGACGGCGGTGCACTGTTCAGCAGTGCTTGAGACAGCGGTGCCCAGTGCAGCGGTTCTGGCCATGGCGTGGAGGTCATTTGCCACCTGTCCTGTGGCTGGCGGAGCCTTCCTGCCCATCTGTCCTGTGGCTGGCGGGGCCCTCCTGGGCTGCAGTGCCGGGCCTGTTGGTGGCCTCCTGCCCACCTGGGATGGGGCTGGCGGGGCCCTCCTGCCCACCTGGGATGGGGCTGGCGGGACCCTCCTGGCTAGCTGGGCTGATGGCGGTGTTGTCGGGCGTGCTGCCCTTCCCAGCCTTCCCTGATCGCCTGTGTCCCTTCCCCACCTTGGGCGGTGTGCCAGCTGTCTCCACACTTGCTGCCGGAGCCATGGTAGGGGTTTTTGTCCCTGCTGTTTTCACCCTCTCGCGCCGGCCACTGCCTATCTTTGGATGTTTCTCCGGGGGTGGGCTGCCCGTGCCTTGGGTCCGTACTGAACTTGCTGCCCTGGAGGGTGGGGGACTCCACAGTCCATGGCAGACTGTCATGACAGGGCCCGGTTTTGTCGTGGCTGAGGTGCTGACTATAGTCCTATGACATGGACGGGGTGGGGGAGTTGGTGGAAAGAGGTTGAGTTTGGACAGGAAAAGTTTCTTAGGAGCAGTGGGACGGGTAGGTGTAGTGGGTATGGGAGTGGAGGAAGAGGTTGTGGTTGTAGGAGTATGAAGTCTGGTGTCTTTGGGTGCAGGTGCTTGGGCTGGAGGCTGTCGTGAGGTGGATGGCTGTTGGGCGGGTGGCTGCCTGCGTTTGTGTATCTTGGAAGAGGGGGTCACAGACACACTGGGAGAGGACACAGGGGACTTGTAAATGGTAGTGGGGGTGGTGACTGCACGTGTGCGGGGGGTTCTGGTGTGTGTGCTGGTGATGGACATAGTGGCTGAAGATGTTGTGCATGCAGGTGTGAGTGGAGACGTGACAGGGAGGGAGGAGGGAGACGAGGAGGAGGGGGACACAGTGGAGGCAGTGGGTGTTGGTATGTCTGTATGTGGATGTTGCTTGTGTGAATGCCTGTGTGATGTGTGGTGCTTATGTCTGCCTGAGCTTCCCTTGGGTGTTGAGGTGTGTGCAGGCTGGTCTGATGGTGTGTCAGGGATAGGCAGAGGTACAGGTGATAGGGTCTGGGTGGAGGAAGTTGGAGGGGGGAGGCTAGAGATAGGGACAATGGCTGCCATCAGTGCTGAGGCCAGAGTGTTGAACGATCGCTGTAGGGCAGCCTGACCAGAATGAATGCCCTCCAGGTATGCATTACTCTGGTGCACCTCTCTTTCTACACCCTGGATGACATTCAAAATGATAGACTGCCCAACAGTGAGAGTCCTCAGGAGGTCAATGACCTCCTCACTGAGGGCAGCAGGGGTGACTGGGGCAGGGCCTGAGGTGCCTGGGGCGAAGGAGATGCCCACCTTCCTGGGTGAGCGGGCACGGGGCAAACGCTGAGGGGCTGCTGAGAGGGCGGTGCTGGTGCGGTGGGTGGCGGCTGTACCTGTTGTTGCAGGGGGCACAGATGTTGCCGCCACCACAAGGGAGCTCCCTTCAGAGGACGAGTCCGTGTCGCTGATGTCTGCCCGAGTCCCTGCTGTGGAGCTCCCCTCGCCCTCCGTCCCACTGGTGAATTCGGAGTCTGTTGCATGGCCCTCCATGGCCATGTGGGATGCAGCTCCCTCGTGCTCCAATGCCACTTCTCCTCCGCCTGATGATGCTAATGCACACATGAACAGGAAGACCACAAAAAAGGGGGGGGGAGAAAATAAAGACATGTTGAGTGCATGCATTGGCGACACCGTTGGCGGACAGGACAGACACAGAAGCCCCCTGCACTACGCCGCGCACTTGGGGTCGACTACTCAATCCGTGGAACATGGCCTGCAAGCCTATGGACGACATCTGCACACATAGATGACACAGGGCCTTGATTAGCTGTACTTGGCACCCTACAGAGGTGGGGGGCGGGGGCACAGGGATATGCCTTACGAAGGGGCCTAGCCTACAGAAATCACCCTGGCCTAGGGATACCCACAGCCCTCCTCCCCCACCCAGACACCTCCACTGCGCGCAAAGTCAACAGAATGAGAGTGTACTCACCCCCTTGTGTCTGCTGTGATGTCCTCACGCGCCCATCCAAATCGGTGTAGGCCACCGCCAGGATCCGGGACATCAGGGGGGTCAAAGTCCGACTGGCACCCCTCCCACGTTGGGAGGCCATCCCCAGC
Source organism: Pleurodeles waltl (assembly GCF_031143425.1). NCBI lineage: Eukaryota > Metazoa > Chordata > Amphibia > Caudata > Salamandridae > Pleurodeles > Pleurodeles waltl. Next base: position 142,344,722 of record NC_090440.1, read on the forward strand.
TGAGCCTCCGCCGTCTTCCAGCTCCAGCATCGGATGTCCTCCCATCTCTTCCGGCAGTGGGTGCCCCGTCTCTGGTGGACCCCCAGGGTCCGGACGTCCTTGGCGATGGCACGCCAAATATCGATCTTCTGGTGGGCGCTGACCTATGTGAAATGTACAGGGGGGAAAAATAGTCATCCCCATCTGCATGCTCAATGTGAGTGGCCCCCCCATCCCTACCCTTGCCATGTGGCACATGCGCTCACCGTCGTTTGATGCATGCCTCAATCGCTCCCCTCCCCACCATCATTCATCCACCCCACTCAACACAGGCATTGCCCACAAAGTATGGTCCCAGTGTACTTACCTGTTGGTCTGGAAGACCGTAGAGTAGCGCATACTGGGGGAGGACCCCATCCACAAGTTTCTCCAATTCCTGAGCAGTGAAGGCAGGGGCCCTTTCCCCAGTCGCATGAGCCATTGTCTCTTCCAGACCGAGGTCACAGCAGCACTTGCAGTGTAGGTCCTCTCCTGTCGCAGATCAGGTATACTGTAGAGTGATTAAGCTGATAGAAAATGGCGGTCACGCCCGCGGCGGTGTGTACCGCGGCGGAGCGTACCGCAACCGCCGGCGCACATCTTCATCTTCATTCCCTTCCGATTTCAGAGATGTGGGCCCCAGTGCGTGACATCTGATTTGTTTCCCCATGGACTACAGCTGTGTGACAGTGGTATGTTGGCATTACAATGTAAATATGCATTTTGGCACAGTAATCTCTAATACATTTGTACTAAATCACAGCCAGACTCCAGAATGTTTTGTGCAATAACTGTGTTTATTTCTGTGCTCTATATTGGTGGGTGGTTGCAAATCGGTGAGGGGTGATGGTGGAGGATTGTCCATGGCAGAGTCCAGACTAGTATTATCACAGGTGCATTGTCCAAATGGCTGTGGGAAGTGGAGCAGGGGCAGTTTAAGGATGGACAGGGTGACAATGTGGGTCAGTGGGATGACAATCAGGGAGGTATCCTTTGCTGGCGGGGTCTTGGCATCTTACTCTGTCTTCTACCTGGATCTCAGGGCCCGCTTGCAGGGGGTGGGGTGCTGCTGGCCTGTTGGTCCTGTGGCGGGGCCTCCTGTCCACTAGCGCCGGCAGAGGTGGTAGGCAGTTCTTGGTCCATGCTAGTGTCAGGGGCCCTTTGTGGTGCCACAGTGTCCCGCAATGTGGTGACTACCTGATTCAGAGCCCCTACAATGATGCCCAGGGTGGTACTGATGGTTCGTAGTTCCTCCCTGAACCCCAAAAACTGTTCCTCCTGCAGGAGCTGGATCTCCTGAAACCTGGCCAGGACCGTCGCCATCGTCTCCTGGGAATGATGGTAGGCTCCCATGATGGAGGAGAGGGCCTCGTGGAGAGTGGGTTCCCTGGGCCTGTCCACCCCCTGTCGCACAGCAGCCCTTCCAGTTCCCCTGTTTCCCTGGGCCTCTGTCCCCTGGACCGTGTGCCCACTACCACTACCACTGCCCCCAGGTCCCTGTTGTTTTTGGGGTGGTGGGTTAACCTGGGTGCCCTGTAGTGGTGGACACACCGCTGACTGATGTGTCCTGGGGACAGAGGTATGGGCCCGCTGGGTGGGTGCTGTGCTGTCTGAGGGGAACCGACTGTCCCGAGGTCCCCGATGGGCCGGGCTGGTCATCTAGATCCAGGTCGACAGAGGTGCTGTCATCACTGTGGGCCTCTTCTGGGGGTGGAGTGGACATTTGTGGACCCTCCTGCGTGGTGACGTGGCGTTCGGGTCCTGCAGGGGTATAAATGGATGGTTATTGCATCTGTGTGTGCCATAGCGTGCAATGGGTGGGTGCCCGTGTACCCCAGTGCTGGCATTCCTGTGTGGGGGCTTTTGTGACGGTGGTTTGGAGGGGGGATGGGGATGTGCAGTGGGCATGATTTGGTGATGGGTGTCCATGCTTTGTGGTCGCATGCAGGGTTTGTGGTTGGGATGGGTGGGTTGTGATGGTGAGACATTTGCAAGGAGTAAGTGTGATGGGGGTGAGGGTGAGGGTGGGGGTATGAGTTGGCATGCTGGTGGGGTGGGGGGGATGAAGTTGTGAAGATGAGACTTACCAGAGTCCATTCCTCCAGATACTCCTGCGAGGCCCTCAGGATGCAGGATCGCCAAGACCTGCTCCTCCCATGTTGTAAATTCTGGGGGAGGAGGTGGTGGTCTGTCGCCAGTCCGCTGCACCGCGATGTTGTGCCTGGATACCATTGAACGCACCTTCCCCCGTAGGTCGTTCCACCGCTTCCTGATGTCGTCCCTATTTCTTGGGTGCTGTCCCACTGCATTTACCCTGTCGACTATTCTGCTCCATAGCTCCATCTTCCTGGCAATGGTGGTGTGCTGCACCTGTGTCCCGAAGAGCTGTGGCTCTACCCCTACAATTTCCTCCACCATGACCCTGAGTTCATCCTCAGAAAACCTGGGGTGTCTTTGCGGTGCCATGGGGTGGTGTGGGTGATGTGTGGGGTGGATTGGGTGGTGCTAAGTGTGGTGATGTGTATTGGTGTGTTGTGTGAAGTGCGTGGTAATATTGCTGGGTGAAAGTAAAATGCGTGCCTGGGTGCTCGGATCTCTATTTCTCTGTGCGTGGTCCCGATTCTGGAGGAGTGGGGGTTTGAGGGTGATGTGGGTGTGTGTTTTATATTGTCTTGGGTGTGTGGGAGTGGTGTTTGTATGTGTATCAGGTGTGTGTATTTTGATTTGTCCAATGTGGTTGTATTTTGTAAGTGTGTGTGTATTTTGAGCGCGGCAGTGTGTACTGCCAATAGTATACCGCGGTTGAAAGACCGCTGCGTGGATTCGTGTGTCGTGATAGTGTGGGCGTATTTCTGTTGGCGTGACGGTGGAGGTTTGGTCATCGCCAGTTTCTCGCTGGCCTTTGGTGTGGCGGACTTTTGTGGATATCTGTATTTTGGCGGTTTGCCTGTTGTGGATCAGAATGACCGTGGCGGTTTACCGCGGCCACGGCGGTATGTTGGCGGTCTCCTGACAGCGGTAAGCTGATTTTACCGCCAAGGTTGGAATGACCCCCATAGTATGGGAATCTTCGGATGATCACATTTCAAAAATACTCTTCCCATTCTATCATATCCTTCCATTCAGAGAGCATCCCAAAATATTGCTCATTGATTCTCTTGACATCTTCTCTATTGGACTGCATATAACAGTTCCTGTCACTCATCTGTCTTACCACTTGTGCCAAATATTTGTCAACATCCAAAACTACCACATTACCTCCTTTATCAGACTGTCTGATGACTATATTTGTATCTTGTTTTAAACTTAATAGAGCTTTTGATTGAGATTCAGATAAATTCATTTTCTTAATACTTTTTGATTTGTATCTAATACTTTTCAATAGTTAAATAACATCATGTTCAAAAACTTCTATTACATCACACTGTAAAGATGGTAAAAATGGACTAGGGCATGTAGCATCCTCTCTTAGAGAGATTAATCACATTCATTATGTTTGTTTGCGTGCCCTTGTTGCCATTCCCACTGGCCTTGAGTCTTCTTTTATATCTTCTTTTTTTTCCTTGCCTATTCATCTTCCTTTTACTCTTGTTCCTCTCCCGCTGCCCCTCTAAAAGTATGGCTCCCTTTGTTGTTCTGTCCTCCCCTGCTTTAGGAGTTGAAATTGCTTAAAAAAATTAGATCTATTTGTTGCTTTGTCTGGTTCCAATCCTTTAGACAATGTTGCTTCCAATCCATCTGAAAGATTACTATCTGAAACATCACTTTCCTCTTGTTCCAATGATGATAAATCTTTACTTCCGATATCTTGTGATGCTTTTCCCCCTACCTCTTCCATATACATATGATCACATTTACGATGAAAGGTTAAGATTGATATTAATAAAGTCCCTTATGAATTTCCTTTGTTTCTTATTCATGATTTTTTTTCAAACTTGGAAAGTTCTTATGCAAATTTTTCATAAATTCATCTAATGTATCTTGTGTTATTATTGTTAACAGTTCCATATTCGTTTTCTCAATTTCTCCTAAAATCCTCAATCTATCTTTCACCGCATATTTTATCAGAATCCTCATCATATTTAAAGAATTTATTTTTGAGTTTTCTGCCCATTCTTCTAACATTTCTGGATCAGGGTCCTCATAGGTCAGAATTGTGTAAATACGTAAGCCTCTAGGTACTCTCTCAACATCAATATATCTCTGCAGGGATTCAATTTCTCACCATTTAGAGAGTTATTTCTTACATAATTTCTCTAATTTCTCATGTAAAGCTTATGTTTTGTCCCCAATCCGAATATTGGTAGAGCTTGATTGGTCCAATTGAGCGTCATCTAGGTGAGAAAAAATGATTTATATATATATATATATATAGAGAGAGAGAGATAGAGAGAGAAATACAGAGAGAAAGAGAGAGAGCTATATAGAGAAATATAGATATATATATAGATAGATATAGCAACCGCCACTAGGATATATATATATATATATGTATGTATATATATTTATACATATATATATATATATATATATATATATATATATATATATATATATATTGCATCAAAAGTTTAGCCGTGCACTCCACCAGGGTGAAAATATTGTAATTCTAGAGTTTTATTTGAAACAAAAAAGAACAGAACACAGAACAACGCGTTTCGACCGGATGGTCTTTGTCAAGTTCACGATTCAGGAACCACAAATCGGCAATAATTAACAGGAAACTTGACCAGCCTGTAGCCAACCATTTTAACCTTGTGGACCATTTACTATCAGATTTGAAGATTTTCCCTGTGGAGCATGCTTTAAAGGAAGAACTACTGGACATCAGAGAAAGTTTCTGGATGTACCGTTTAAAATCTCTGCATCCAGATGGACTGAACATCACTGACAATACCACTTGATTTCTGCATATCTGAAGAGTTCTCAGGAATGCATTGATTCCACATTCCAATTGGAATCTTCACTCATGATGCTTTTTGAAAATCCACCAGTGTCAGCTGTGCAGCCACTGAGCAAACCATCTTGTACTACCTGAGGAAGGCAGAAGCTGAAACGTTGTAGTAGAAATATATTTTTGTTCTTTAATGAGATCATCTGTTTGAGTCACTTCTTTCTTGGATATTACATTTTCTTGTGGCTCTTTGTATCCTTTGGGATCCAGATTTTTGCCCTGGCTGGCTGTTGTTTTCTTGTGATCCTGCATCTTCCAGTATATATATATATATATATATATATATATATATATATATATATATATATATATATATATATTTATACATATATTTATATATATGACCTAGTGCCGGTTGTCACTAAGTAGTTATATAGTTAGGATAGTTAGTTTCTATACAGAAAGTATTTTTTGTGTTGCTAATAACTTTGGTGCCATTTGATGAATCTTCACAAAACGTTCTAAAAAACAATGGTGATCAATTCAGCTGTTGTCTGGAATGTTTTGGGGTGATCCACCAATTGGGACAAAGAACAAGAGCAGCTCCCAAACCCTATTTCCCCATACATTTCTCTATAAGGATTTTGAACATCAATTGTGCCGAAACCACTGGACAGAATTATACCAAATTTGGCGGAAAGGTGGCTCTTGGTCCAGAAAGAGCCTTAATGTTATTTGGTGTACATCTGTTCTGTAGTTTTGTCAAAATGAAAGGAAATCCAAATTTATATATGTAAGGATTTGCTATATGTGGGCCACGCAGCCTCTTGCTGCCCCGGGGTCCACCACTTCCCTGGGACATTAAAGAAAAGTAATGCGGAGGACTGTGTGGCCCCGCAGTCCCAGGGAACACTACCTCCCTGGGGCTTTGGATGTTGAGGGGTAAAGGAGTCACTGTGAGCCCTGGAGACCAACACCCCCCAGGGCTGGCTCCTGCTGTGTCCCAGGGTGCCTACAGCAAACATTCTGCTCTGCATCCTTCATCTGAGCAGAGGTTTCCTCTGTCTCCCTGCCCACGGAGATGCATGCAGGGGGAAAGAGGAAACAATTGATCTCACAGAGAAGGAGTTGCTCTGTGACAGCAATGCTGGCTCCTGCAGGAGGCAGGGAGCCAACAGGGACAGTGGAGGCCTTCAGGCCATACGGTCCCCAACATAGTGACTGGGTGCCCTGGAAGGGCACCCAGGTCACAAGGCTGGGCCCTGGGAAATGGGGTTCCCAGGGGTGAGATAATTGCAGGGAAGTGAAAGGGCTACACAGCTCCCCTCCCCAAAATAAAAAATTAAAAACAATAGTTATGCGGGGCCCAAGGGATGGGGTAGTTATAGGGGATTTACCACAGGGACTGGCTGCAGGCCAGGCCCTGTGGACAACCCCCACTGCACATGGCCAAAGGCTGTGCGCTGTGCAGGATTGGGTAGTTATAAGGGTTGGAAGTAGAAATCAATGAAACCATAGAAATTCACTGAAAAAAACCAAAGGTTACAGGGACGTGATAGTTAGGAAATAGAATTTAAAAAACACATAGAAATGTCCTCGCCATGCACTGCTAATTACCCCAAAAATTACAGCACTCATGACATCTGTGATAACATCATTGCTAATATCAATAAACATTTGCAGTAACATTTTTGAGGGGTGTTGGAAAATGGGTTATTGGTAAGGGCAGGTAGGTACCTACACTTAGCAATAGGCCACTAACCTCCACTAAGGTCCAGTTAGGTCTCAGTAAATTAACCCCAGCTCAACCCTTGGTAGCTTGGCAACGAGCGTCAAGGCTTAACTTAGGAGACAGAGGGGGTCATTCTGACTCCCGCCGGGCGCGGTCACCGCGCGCCCGGCGGGAGCCGCCAAAATACCGTACCGCGGTCGGAAGACCGCGGTGGGTATTTTGAGGTTTCCCCTGGGCTGGCGGGCGGCCTCCAAAAGGCCGCCCGCCAGCCCAGGGGAAACCGTCCTTCCCACGATGAAGCCGGCTCGTAATCGAGCCGGCGGAGTGGGAAGGTGCGACGGGTGCTGTTGCACCCGTCGCGTATTTCACTGTCTGCCAAGCAGACAGTGGAATACTCGTAGGGGCCCTCTTACGGGGGCCCCTGCAGTGCCCATGCCAGTGGCATGGGCACTGCAGGGGCCCCCAGGGGCCCCGCGACCCCCCCTACCGCCATCCGGTTCCCGGCGGGCGGACCGCCGGGAACTGGATGGCGGTAGGGGGGGTCGGAATCCCCTCGGCGGCGCAGCGAGCTGCGCCGCCTTGGAGGATTCAAAGGGGCGGCGGTACACTGGCGGGAGACCGCCAGTGTTGCCGGTCTGACCGCGGCTTTACCGCCGCGGTCAGAATGCCCTGCGGGGCACCGCCGGTCTGTCGGCAGTGCTCCCGCCGGTCAGAATGACCCCCAGAGTGTAAAGCATTCAAATATCACAAAACAGTATTTAAATAAAACACAGGAAACAGTGTAAAAATCCAAAACCAATTTATAAAAATAGATTATATTTATATCTTTAAAATGACACCAAAACGAATAAAATCGGATAAGGGGAACCGGAGATATGAATTTTTAAAGAATTATAATTTTTTAGCGCCTAGAAACAAAAAGCGCCAATCGGGTCATCTGGTTGCACCTCGACCGGAGCAAAGTCAAAGTTTAAGGCCGACCGCGATGGAGCCCTGCTCGGCTACAGGCCGCGGGAGGCCTTGGTTAAAAGTTTACCTTCACACTTAGGGGGTCATTCCAACCCTGGCGGTCGGTGTTAAAGCGGCGGCAAAACCGCCAACAGGCTGGCGGGAAAAAAAATGGAATTCCGACCCTGGCGGAAACCGCCAACAGAGACCGCCACATCAACACACCGCCCGCCACGGCGGTACAAATAAACAGCACGGTGGTCACCGCCAACAGACAGGCGGGAGACAATGTACCGCCCACTGTATCACAACCTACCAATCCGCCACCTTTTCCGAGGCGGTAGCCCCGCCGATAAAAACACGGTGGAAACAGCCATTTCGAAGGGAAAACGCTCACCTCCATACACCCCATGAGGAATCAGGACAGCATGGAACCCGAACTCCACATACTCCCAGCGATAGTCTTCCTGCTCCTCTACCAGGAGCACGAACGCCGGCGCAGAAGACAACGGTGAGTACTGCACCTACGACACAGGGGAGGGTGGAGGGGAAAATATTACGGGTACACACATACGCAACACACCCACCCTCACCCTCACCCTCACCCTCACCCACTACAACACACACATCAATGCATAGCAACACATCAGAGTGACACCCCCCAAACCCCCCGGAAGAATGCAAATACAAAAGGAAATGATTCTAAACATTGGAATATATTGCATTACTGCCAAAAAAATCTATATACACATCAAAAACTCTTATATACATAAATGTACAAGTCCGAGCATTGTAGCAGGCATTGTTCGTGGACCACTGGGTCCAAATCACATGGGCAAAGCCCACACAGGATACCTGACTCCAACGGAGAGAACACTGCAGGGGCATCAGATAGCAAAACTACAGGCACCTCAGGGGGAAGGGAAGGGGGGCACCTCAGCCAGATGAGTGCACGACGGCAGATCCACGAGGGGCCTCCATGGCCACTGTTCAATCCTGGGGAGTGCAAAGCCACAGTCTCACAAGTCCAGACAGTGGGTGGGCTACCCACTGTTACATCCTGGGGAGTGCAAAGCCACAGTCTCTCAAGTCCAGACAGTGGGTGGGCTGCCCACTGTTACATCCTGGGGAGTGCAAAGCCACAGTCTCTCAAGTCCAGACAGTGGGTGGGCTGCCCACTGTTACATCCTGGGGAGTGCAAAGCCACAGTCTCTCAAGTCCAGACAGTGGGTGGGCTGCCCACTGTTACATCCTGGGGAGTGCAAAGCCACAGTCTCTCAAGTCCAGACAGTGGGTGGGCTGCCCACTGTTACATCCTGGGGAGTGCAAAGCCACAGTCTCACAAGTCCAGACAGTGGGTGGGCTGCCCACTGTTACATCCTGGGGAGTGCAAAGCCACAGTCTCTCAAGTCCAGACAGTGGGTGGGCTGCCCACTGTTACATCCTGGGGAGTGCAAAGCCACAGTCTCTCAAGTCCAGACAGTGGGTGGGCTGCCCACTGTTACATCCTGGGGAGTGCAAAGCCACAGTCTCACAAGTCCAGACAGTGGGTGGGCTGCCCACTGTTACATCCTGGGGAGTGCAAAGCCACAGTCTCTCAAGTCCAGACAGTGGGTGGGCTGCCCACTGTTACATCCTAGGGAGTGCAATGCCACAGCCTCTCAAGTAGATAACAGTCTCCACTGGTTCTGGAGGGGGCCTGGTGCCCAGAGTGCCTTGTGCAGCACTGCCCGACACAGATGCGGGCCAGCCCCTGCCGCTCATGGGCCAGCGGTGCTTGAGATGAAGGGCTCAGTGCAGTGGTACTTGAGACGGCGGTGCCCAGTGCAGCGGTGCTTGAGATGAAGGGCCCAGTGCAGAGGTACTTGAGACGGCGGTGCCCAGTGCAGCAGTGCTTGAGATGAAAGGCCCAGTGCAGCGGTACTTGAGACGGCGGTGCCCAGTGCAGCGGTACTTGAGACAGCGGTGCCCAGTGCAGCGGTGCTTGAGATGAACGGCCAAGTGCAGCGGTACTTGAGACGGCGGTGCCCAGTGCAGCGGTACTTGAGAAGGCGGTGCCTAGTGCAGCGGTGCTTGAGACGGCGGTGCCCAGTGCAGCGGTGCTTGAGATGAAGGGCCCAGTGCAGCAGTGCTTGAGATGAGGGGCCCAGTTCAGCGATACTTGTGACGGCGGTGCCCGGTGCAGCGGTACTTGAGACGGCGGTGCCCAGTGCAGCGGTGCTTGAGATGAAGGGCCAAGTGCAGCGGTATTGAGACGGCGGTGCCCAGTTCAGCGGTGCTTGAGATGAAGGGCCCAGTGCAGCGGTACTTGAGACGGCGGTGCCCAGTGCAGCGGTACTTGAAATGGCGGTGCCCAGTGCAGCGGTGCTTGAGATGAAGGGCCCAGTGCAGCGGTACTTGAGACGGCGGTGCCCAGTTCAGCGGTACTTGAGACGAAGGGCCCAGTTCAGCGGTTCCGGCCATGGCGGGGAGGTCATTTGCCACCTGTCCTGTGGCTGGCAGGGCCCTCCTGGCCATCGGTCCTGTGGCTGGCGGGGCCCTCCTGGGCAGCTGTGCCGGGCCTGTTGGTGGCCTCCTGCCCACCTGGGATGGGGCTGGCGGGGCCCTCCTGGCCAGCTGGGCTGATGGCAGTGTTGTCGGGCGTGCTGCCCTTCCCATCCTTCCCTGATCGCCTGTGGCCCTTCCCCACCTTGGGCGGTGTGCCAGCTGTCTCTACACTTCCTGCTGGAGCCATGGTAGGGGTTTTAGTCCCTGGTGTTTTCACCCTCTCGCGCCGGCCACTGCCTATCTTGGGATGTTTCTCCGGGGGTGGACTGCCCGTGCCTTGGATTCGCACCAAACTGGCTGCCCTGGAGGGTGGGGCACTCCACAGTCCATGGCAGAGTGTGATGACAGGGGCCGGTTTTGTCGTGGCTGAGGTGCTGACTGTAGTCCTATGACATGGATGGGGTGGGGGAGTTGGTGGAAAGAGGTTGAGTTTAGACAGGAAAAGCGTTTTAGGAGCAGTGGGACGGGTAGGTGTAGTGGGTATGGGAGTGGAGGAAGAGGTTGTGGTTGTAGGAGTTATAAGTCTGGTATCTTTGGGTGCAGGTGCTTGGGCTGGAGGCTGTCGTGAGGTTGATGGCTGTTGGGTGGGTGGCTGCCTGCGTTTGTGTATCTTGGAAGAGGGGGTCACAGACACACTGGGAGAGGACACAGGGGACTTGTAAATGGCAGTGGGGGTGGTGACTGCACGTGTGCGGGGGTTCTGGTGTGTGTGCTGCTGAGGGACGTAGTGGCTGAAGATGTTGTGCATGCAGGTGTGGGTGAAGACGTGACAGGGAGGGAGGAGGGAGACGAGGAGGAGGGGGACACAGTGGAGGCAGTGGGTGTTGGCATGTCTGTATGTGGATGTTGCTTGTGTGAATGCCTGTGTGATGTGTGGTGCTTATGTCTGGCTGAGCTTCCCTTGGGTGTTGAGGTGTGTGCAGGCTGGTCTGATGGTGTGTCTGGGATAGGCAGAGGTACAGGTGATAGGGTCTGGGTGGAGGAAGTTGGAGGGGGGAGGCTAGAGACAGGGACAATGGCTGCCATCAGTGCTGAGGCCAGAGTCTGGAACGATTGCTGAAGGGCAGCCTGACCAGAATGAATGCCCTCCAGGTATGCATTACTCTGGTGCACCTTCCTTTCTACACCCTGGATGGCATTCAAAATGGTAGACTGCCCAACAGTGAGCGTCCTCAGGAGGTCAATGACCTCGTCACTGAGGGCAGCAGGTGTGACTGGGGCAGGGCCTGAGGTGCCTGGGGCGAAGGAGATGCCCACCTTCCTGGGTGAGCGGGCACGGGCCAAACGCTGAGGGGCTGCTGGGGGGGCGGTGCTGGTGCGGTGGGTGGCGGCTGTACCTGTTGTTGCGGGGGGCACAGATGTTGCCGCCACCACAAGGGAGCTCCCTTCAGAGGACGAGTCGGTGTCACTGATGTCTGCCCGAGTCCCCGCTGTGGAGCTCACCTCGCCCTCCGTCCCACTGGTGAATTCGGAGTCCGTTGCGTGGACCTCCAAGGCCATGTGGAATGCAGCTCTCTCGTGCTCCGATGCCACTTCTCCTCCGCCTGATGATGCTAATGCACAAATGAACAGGAAGACCACAAAAAAGGGGGGGGGAATAAAGACATGTTGAGTGAATGCATTGGCAACACCGTTGGCGGACAGGACAGACACAGAAGGCCCCTGCACTACGCCGCGCACTTGGGGTCGACTACTAAATCCGTGGGACATGGCCTACAAACCTATGGACGACATCTGCACACTTTGATGACACAGGGCCATGAATAGCTGTACTTGGCACCCTACAGAGGTGGGGGGGCGGGGGCACAGGGCCATGCCTTACGGAGGGGCCTAGCCTACAGAAATCGCCCTGGCCTAGGGATACCCACAGCCCTCATCCCCCACCCAGACACCTCCACTGCGCGCAAAGTCAACAGAATGAGAGTGTACTCACCCCCTTGTGTCTGCTGTGATGTCCTCACATGCCCATCCAAATCGGGGTAGGCCACCGCCAGGATCCGGGACATCAGGGGGGTCAAAGTCCGACTGGCACCCCCAGCTGAGCCTCCGCCGTCTTCCTGCTCCAGCGGCGGATGTCCTCCCATCTCTTCCGGCAGTGGGTGCCCCGTCTGTGGTGGACCCCCAGGGTCCGGACGTCCTTGGCGATGGCACGCCAAATATCGATCTTCTGGTGGGCGCTGACCTATGTGAAATGTACAGGGGGAGAAGAATAGTCATCACCTTCTGCACCCTCAATGTGAGTGGCCCCCCATCCCTACCCTTGCCATGTGGCACATGCTCTCACCATCGTTTGATGAATGCCTCAATCGCTCCCCTCCCCACCATCTTTCATCCACCCCACTCAACACAGGCATAGCCCATAAAGCATGCTCCCAGTGTATTTACCTGTTTGTCTGGAGGACCGTAGAGTAGCGCGTACTGGGGGAGGACCCCATCCACAAGTTTATCCAACTCCTGAGCAGTGAAGGCAGGGGCCCTTTCCCCAGTCGCATGAGCCATTGTCTCTTCCAGACCGAGGTCAAAGCAGCACTTGCAGTGTAGGTCCTCTCCTGTCGAAGATCAGGTATTGAGTGATTAAGCAGATAGAAAATGGCGGTCACGCCCGCAGCGGTGTGTACCGCAGCGGTGCGTACCGCGACCGCCGGCACACATCGTCATTGGCTCCTGAGACCCATAGGATTCAATGTTAACCAATGCTGCTTTGCGCCGCAGTCTTAAACCGCCTACCGCCACGGTGTGCCACGCCAGCGCATTTACCTCACATCCCATTGTCGCAATTCACAGGTCAGGCAGCCGCCATTTCAGGGGCCCACATGGCTTACTTTTTACTGCGTCACACATACCTAGGCCTTGCATCAACACCCATACAAACCATTCAATAGATTGAGAATCGTGTTATGTGCAAGCTGTGGTTACGTGTCTGTGGGTTGATTGACTCTGTGCTCGCTGTTGTCCTTCATAGGCACCGTCCGCTGGGACATGCAAGGAGATGGAGGAATCCTCCGGTGTACAGACCGCTGGTGGACCTGTCGACAATGGAGGAAAGACATGTCATACTGACATACAGGCTTGACCGAGCCACTATTCATGAACTGTGTGCCCAGCTGGAGCCAGACCTGATGTCACCAATCCGCCAACCCACAGGGATCCCCCCTCTAGTGCAGGTGCTGTCAGTGCTCCATTTCCTAGCAAGTGGGTCATTTCAAACAACAGTGGCCATATCATCAGGGATGTCCCAGCCTATGTTTTCCAAGGTGTTGTCCAGAGTGTTGTCTGCCCTGCTGAAACACATGCGCAGCTACATCGTTTTCCCTGAGGTGGGGGATTTGCCTACAGTGAAGGGTGATTTCTATGCCCTTGGACATATCCCCAACATCATAGGTGCCATTGATGGGACCCATGTGGCTTTGGTTCCCCCCCACAGGAGTGAACAGGTGTACAGAAACAGGAAGAGTTATCATTCAATGAATGTGCAGATGGTGTGTTTGGCAGACCAGTACATCTCCCATGTTAATGCCAAGTTCCCTGGCTCAGTGCATGACGCGTACATCATGCGGAATAGCAGCATCCCTTACGTGATGGCTCAACTCCAGAGGCACCGTGTGTGGCTAATTGGTGACTCTGGTTACCCCAACCTGTCATGGCTACTGACCCCAGTGAGGAATCCCAGGACAAGGGCAGAGGAACGGTACAATGAGGCCCATGGGCGAACTAGGAGGGTGATCGAGTGGACCTTCGGCCTCCTGAAGGCCAGGTTCCGCTGCTTCCATATGATATGTGGATCCTTATTCTACTCACCAAAGAAGGTGTGCCAGATCATCGTGGCCTGCTGTATGCTTCACAACCTGGTTTTGCGACGACAGGTGCCTTTTCTGCAGGAGGATGGTCCAGATGGTGGTGTTGTAGCAGCTGTGGAGCCTGTGGAGAGTGAAGACGAGGAAGCCGAAGAAGATGACATAGACAACAGGAACACAGTAATACAGCCGTATTTCCAATGACACACAGGTAAGAATACACACCGGCATATTACATATACTTAAACACTACTACCTCTCTACTGTCTGTCCTTTTCACCCAGGTTATGGTAACTGAGTTGTGACTTTCCCTTCTGATTTCAGAAATGTGGGCCCCACTGTGTGACATCTGCTTTGTTTCAACATGGACTACAGCTGTGTGACATTGGTATGTTGGCATCACAATGTAAATAAGCATTTTGGCACGGTAATGTCTAATACATTTGTTCAAAATCAGAGCCAGACTCCTGATTGTTTTGTGCAATAACTGTGTTTATTACAGTGCTCTATATTGGTGGGTGGTTGCAAATCGGTGAGGGGTGATGGTGGAGGAATGTCCATGGCAGAGTCCAGACTATTTGTATCACAGGTGCATTGTCCAAATGCCTGTGGAAAGTAGAGCAGGGGCAGTTTAAGGATGGACAGGGTGACAATGTGGGACAGTGGGATGACAATCAGGGAGGTATCCTTTCTTGGCGGGGGTCTTGGCATCTTACTCCGTCTTCTTCCTGGATCTCAGGGACCGCTTGCGGGTTGGTTCTCCTTCTGCAGGGGGTGGGGTGCTGGTGGCCTGTTGGTCCTGTGGCGGGGCCTCCTGTCCACTAGCGCTGGCAGAGGTGGTAGGCAGTTCTTGGTCCATGCTAGTGTCAGGGGCCCTTTGTGGTGCCACAGTGTCCCGCAATGTGGTGACTACCAGATTCAGAGCCCCTACAATGGTGCCCAGGGCGGAACTGATGGTTCGTAGTTCCTCCCTGAACCCCAAATACTGTTCCTCCTGCAGGAGCTGGATCTACTGAAACCTGGCCAGTACCGTTGCCATCGTCTCCTGGGAATGATGGTAGGCTCCCATGATGGAGGAGAGGGCCTCGTGGAGAGTGGGTTCCCTGGGCCTGTCCCCCCCTGTCGCACAGCAGCCCTCCCAGTTCCCCTGTTTCCCTGGGCCTCTGTCCCCTGGACCGTGTGCCCACTACCACTGCCCCCAGGTCCCTGTTGTTGTTGGGGTGGTGGGTTAACCTGGGTGCCCTGTAGTGGTGGACACACCGCTGATTGACGTGTCCTGGGGACAGAGGTATGGGCCCGCTGGGTGGGTGCTGTGCTGGTGTTCCCAGAGGGTGGAAGGTCTGCTGTGGCTGTCTGAGGGGAACCGACTGTCCCGAGGTCCCCGATGGGCCGGGCTGGTCATCTAGATCCAGGTCGACAGAGGTGCTGTCATCACTGTGGGCCTCTTCTCGGGGTGGAGTGGACATTTGTGGACCCTCCTGCGCGGTGACGTGGCGTTCGGGTCCTGCAGGGGTATAAATGGATGGTTATTGCATCTGTGTGTGCCATAGCGTGCAATGGGTGGGTGCCCGTGTACCCCAGTGCTGGCATTCCTGTGTGGGGGCTTTTGTGACGGTGGTTTGGGGGGGGATGGGGATGTGCAGTGGGCATGCTTTGGTGATGGGTGTCCATGCTTTGTGGTCGCATGCAGGGCTTGGGGTTGGGATGGGTGGGTTGTGATGGTGAGACATTTGCAAGGAGTAGGTGTGATGGGGTGAGGGTGAGGTTGGGGGTATGAGTTGGCATGCTGGTGGGGTGGGGGGGATGAAGTTGTGAAGATGAGACTTACCAGAGTCCATTCCTCCAGATATTCCTGCGAGGTCCTCAGGATGCAGGATCGCCAAGACCTGCTCGTCCCATGTTGTAAATTCTGGGGGAGGAGGTGGTGGTCCGCCGCCAGTCCGCTGAACCGCGATGTTGTACCTGGATAACGATGAATGCACCTTCCCCCGTAGGTCGTTCCACCGCTTCCTGATGTCATCCCTATTTCTTGGGTGCTATCCCACCGCGTTGACCCTGTCGACTATTCTGCTCCATAGCTCCATCTTCCTGGCAATGGTGGTGTGCTGCACCTGTGTCCCGAAGAGCTGTGGCTCTACCCGTACAATTTCCTCCACCATGACCCTGAGTTCATCCTCAGAAAACCTGGGGTGTCTTTGCGGTGCCTTGGGGTGGTGTGGGTGATGTGTGGGGTGGATTGTGTGGTGCTAAGTGTGGTGATGTGTATTGGTGTGTTGTGTGAAGTGCGTGGTAATATTGCTGGGTGATGGTAATATGCGCGTCTGGGTGCTCGGATCTCTATTTCTCTGTGCGTGGTCTCGATTCTCTAGGAGTGGAGGTTTGTGGGTGATGTGGGTGTGTGTTTTATATTTAATTGGGTGTGTGGGAGTGGTGTTTGTATGTGTATCAGGTGTGTGTATTTTGAATTGTCCAATGTGGCTGTGTTTGTAAATGTGTGTGTATTTTGAGCGCAGCAGTGTGTACCGCCAATAGCATACCGCGGTTGAAAGACCGCCGCGTGGATTCGTGTGTCGTGATAGTGTGGGCGTATTTCGCTTGGCGTGACGGTGTCGGTTTGGTTATCGCCAGTTTCTTGCTGGCCTTTGGTGTGGCGGACTTTTGTGGATGTCTGTATTTTGGCGGTTTGCGTGTTGTGGGTCAGAATGACCGTGGAGGTTTACCGTGCCCGCGGCGGTGTGTTGGCGGTCTTCTGACATCGGTATCCGCCTTTTAGCGCCAAGGTTGGAATGACCACCTTAGTCTTTTTTTCGAAGATTTTCTTCAGCGGGACGAACCTGCCAGTCCAATCCGACCTCCTGGAGCCCTTCTCCGGATACGCGATGTGGGAATCCTCGGTGGAGATTTTTACCTTCGGACTTAGTCGTTTTTTCGAGGTGAAAATCCTTCGACCGGGGTAAACCTGGATCTTGATCCGATGTCCATATGGAGCCCTCCTCGGATACGCTGGCTGGGAGGTCCCGGTCAACTTTTTACCTTCGGACTTAGTCTCTTTTTCTGAGATTTTCCTTACTGGGACGAACCAGCAAATCAGGCCGGGTCGCGGTTGAGGCAAGCCGGCTAGAGTTGCCGGGCGGGTCGGTCCCTCTATGGAGCTTTTTTGCAAAAGTTGTCCAAACTTCTCCAAACTTCTGGGGCTTCTCCCAGATGTCCTTTTAAGGTTCTTTTGAGGTCTACAGCTCACCCCAAGGGTCCAGAAGTTCTGAGATGGTCCTTGGAGGGTACGGACTACAACTGCCAGAATGCACCTGGCGCAAACTCCTTTTTGGCCACTGGACAGTGGTCAATTGGTCGCTTTCTTCAGGAGTTGGTGCAGGGGACTCTGGTTAGCAATTTTCCACCTGTAGCAAACAGGGAGTCCTTCCTTGAACCAGTTGAAGCCACGTAAAGTCCTTCTTGTGGTGAAGCCCAGGTGTGCAGCTGGTGCAGTCCTTCTGAGTTCAGGTTCCAGGTGCAGGCCAGGGGTCCAGCAGGGCAGTCCTTCTTCTTCTGTAGTTCTTACTTGTTGGATGTGGTAGGGAACTGAGGTGTGGGTGCAGGTCTGCCAGTTTTATCCTTGCTCCTGGGTGAAAAGCAGGGGGGTCCTGGTTCTCCAATCAGGTGCAGGGTCCTTCCCCCTGTGATGACCACTTCCTGGGAAGTGTGGCAAAAATCAATCCCAGGAGGCAACATTCTCTAAAAATCCATCATGGCTGAATCTGATTTTTGGAGGTTACATCTGGCTGAGCCCACCCACTGGTGTGGCTAAAACTCATAAAGACACCCCTCTCCTGCCCTCTCCTAATGTAATCAAGGGGGCACCTAGTTGTCTGGGGTTGCCGGGTGTGGGGGTGTTGCTGGTTGCTCCAAATGTCCTTCTCTGCCTTTGAAGACCAGTTTGGCAGCCCTCCCCCTTCCTGCCTCACCATCTGCTGAGGGGAGATTCCCTCCCACAGGCACATTCCTGTGTGTGAAGCCAGGCCACTTCACACCTCATCAAGGCAGCTTGGCGAAGCTACTAGAGGCTGGCCAATCAGAGCACAGCAGCAAAAACAATGCAGGGCTGAAATGGGCAACTTTTCAGGTAAAGTTTAAAACTCTTTACCTGAACAGGTTATATTAAATCCAACAACTGGAAGTTGTGGGATTTATTACAACAATTAATTTGATGCCAAATTCTTGGTATGCATCATTTTAGGAGACTTTAAAAATTAAAATAAAGTCTCCTCATTCTAGCCTATGAAGGCCATTTACTACAATGAGGGGAAAACGAATTTGGCTGTTTTTACCTCACCAGAGCTTATAAAACTATTTTTATAAAGTCCCTGCTTATAGTTACATGGCACCCAACCCTAGGGGCACCTAGGGCACATCTTAGGGGTGACTTATATGTAAAAATAAGGTAGTTTGAGACTTTGGAACTACTTTTAATTCCAAAGTCGAATCTGCATATAACTTTAATTTAAAAGCAGCCAGCAAGGCAGGCCTGCCTTTAAAATGACACTGGGCACCTCAGCAGTGCACCTATGGGTGCACTACCTATGCTGGGGTCCCTAAACCTACATGCCCTACCATATACTAGGGACTTATAGGTAGGTTAACTTAGCCAATTATAATTAGCCTAATTTGCATATCCATTTTACACAGAGCACTGACCCTGGGACTGGTATGCAGTACCCAGGGCACAGCCAAGAGTCAGTAACCACCAGTACCTGTCCAAAAAGTGTGGGGGTGACCAGGGCAAAAAGGAGGACTTTCCTACACTGCCCCCCCCCCCCCAGATGAAAGGTTATGGGTACTAACCTACACCCTGGTAGTCCTCATCAGCTAAGTGGAAAAACCTGGAAAGGCCATCTGCATTGGCATGGGCAGTCCCAGGTCTGTGCTCCACTGTGAAGTCCATCCCCTGTAGGGAAATGGACCACCTTAACAGTTTTGGGTTCTCCCCCCTCATCTGCATCAACCATCTGAGAGGTCTGTGGTCAGTTTGTACATGGAAGTGAGTGCCAAACAAGTAAGGCCTCAACTTCTTCAGGGACCAGACCACAGCAAAGGCCTCCCTCTCAATGGCACTCCATCTTTTCTCTCCGGGGAGTAGTCGCCTGCTGATGACGGCAACTGGTTGATCTTGGCCCTCTTCATTAACTTGTGCTAACACTGCCCCAATCCCTTTCTCTGAAGCATCTGTTTGCACTATAAACTCCTTGCTATAGTCAGGGGCCAGTAACACTGATGCTGAACACATAGCCTGTTTTAGGGTGTCAAAAGCTTTCTGACACTCTGGGGTCCAAATTACCTTCTTGGGCTGTTTCTTGGAGGTAAGCTCAGTCAGAGGGGCCACTATGGTCCCATAATTCTGAACAAACCTCCAGTAGTACCCAGTCAGGCCAAGAAAGGCCCTGACCTCGGTCTGGGTTTTAGGAGCCTCCCAATCCAGGATAGTCTGGATCTTGGGCTGGAGAGGTTGTACATGGCCTCCACCAACAAGGTGGCCCAGGTACACATCTGAGCTTTGCCCTATCTGGCACTTGCTTGCCTTGATAGTCAGGCCTGCTTGAAGCAGGGCCTAAAGCACTTCCTTCAGGTGGACCAGGTGGTCCTCCCAGGTGGAAATAAATACAGCTATATCATCCAGATAAGCTGCACTGAAAGATTCCAACCCAGACAGTACTCTATTCACCAACCGTTGGAAGGTGGCAGGAGCATTTTTCAGGCCAAAGGGCATCACCTTGAACTGAAAGTAGCCCTCTGGTGTGGAAAATGCTGACCTCTCCTTAGCTCCTGGACTTAAGGCAATCTGCCAGTATCCTGAGGTCAGATCAAACATGCTCAGGAATTTGGCAGCCCCCAACCTATCAATGAGCTCATCAGCTCTAGGTATGGGGTGAGCATCAGTCCTAGTGACTGCGTTTAGACCTCTGTAGTCCACACAAAATCTCAATTCTTTCTTCCCACCTTGGGGATTAGGTTTGGGCACCAGTACTACTGGACTGGACCAAGGACTGTCAGAGGGCTCAATTACCTTGAGCTCCAACATCTTAGCCACTTCAGCTTTGATGTTGGCCTTGACCTGGTCAGACAGCCTGTACAGCTTGTTCTTGACAGGCAAGCTGTCACCAGTGTCAACGTCATGGACACACCAATTGGTGAGTCCAGGGGTCAGGGAGAACAGACTAGCAAACTGTTCCAAAACTTGTTTGAAGTCCTTTTGTTGCTGGTCTGTCAACTTGGGAGAGAGTACCACTCCCTCCACTGACCCATCTTGTGCATTTGAGGACAGGAGGTCTGGCAGTGGTTCACTCTCCTCCTCCTTCCCTTCATCAGTGACCATCAGCATGGTCATGTCTGCCCTGTCCTGGTGGGGTTTCAGCCTGTTAACATGCAGGATCCTATGAGGATTCCTGGGGGTGCCAAGGTCCACCAAGTAGGTGACCTCACCCTTTTTCTCCAGAATTGGATAGTGACCAGTCCATTTGGCCTGAAGTGCCCTAGGAGCCATGGGCTCCAAAACCCACACCAGCTGTCCTGGGTGATACTCAGGCATGGTAGCCTTCTGATCATGCCAGAGCTTCATGAGCTCCTGGCTGGCCTCCAGGTTTCTGCTTGCCTTCTTCATGTACTCAGCCATGTGTGACCACAGGCCCAGCACATAATCTAGCACATTCTCATTGGACTCTCTGAGAGGCTTTTCCCAAGACTCTCTCACCAAGCACAATGGGCCTCTTACAGGGTGCCCAAACAGTAACTCAAAGGGACTGAATCCAACCCCCTTCTGTGGCACCTCTCTGTAGGCAAACAGCAGGCATGGGAGAAGAACATCCCATCTCCTCCTGAGTTTGTCAGACAAACCTATGATCATGCCCTTCAGGGTCTTATTAAATCTTTCCACCAGACCATTAGTCTGTGGATGATAGGGGGTGGTGAACTTATAAGTAACACCACACTCATCCCACATGGCTTTCAGATATGCTGACATAAAGTTTGTGCCCCTATTTGAGACCACCTCCTTTGGGAACCCCACTCTGGTGAACACACCAAGTAGGGCCCTAGCCACTGTGGGAGCAGTGACTGTCCGGAGGGGTATTGCCTCAGGGTACCTGGTGGCATGGTCCACAACCACCAAAATGTACCTGTTACCTGAGGCAGTTGGTGGGTCTAGGGGACCAACAATGTCAATCCCCACCCGCTCAAAGGGAGTCCCAACCACTGGCAGTGGTATCAAGGGAGCCTTTGGCTTGCCCCCTGTCTTGCCACTGGCTTGGCAGTTGACACAGGAGCTGCAAAACTCCTTGACTTCTTCTGACATTTGGGGCCAATAAAAATGGTTGACCAGCCTGTTCCAGGTCTTGGTCTGTCCCGAATGTCCAGCTAAGGGGATATCATGGCTTAAGGTAAGGAGGAATTCTCTATACTTCTGGGGGACCACTACTCTCCTGGTGGCCCCTGGTTTGAGGGCCCTTGCCTCAGTGTAGAGAACTCCATCCTCCCAGTAAACCTTGTGGGTCCCACTGGTATCCCCTTGTTATTGCCTGGCAGCAGTCTGCCTCAGGCCCTCAAGAGTGGGACACTCTCTTTGTCCCTGGCACAACTCTTCTCTGGTGGGCCCACCTGTCCCTTGCAGTTCTGCCAAGTCAGGCAGAGCTTGCAGGGGAAGTGTCCCTCCCTCAGAGGTCAGATCCTCCCCCTCAGGGTTGGATTCCTCCTGACCCTCTGTACTTGTACAGGCTGGCAAGCCAGACCCAGTGCCCTTTCTCTTCTTCTTGGAGGCTTGGCCCATTGTTCCAGGGTCCAAGTGTCCAGCACTTCCCTGTTGTGCTGCCTGTGACCTGGTCACAGCACACACCCATTCAGGGAGGTCCAGCATCTGTGCATGGACCCTTTTCTCCACCTCTGACCATTCAGATGCTTCAAGATCATTTCCCAGCAGACACTCTACTGGGAGGGCAGGAGCTACAGCTACCTTCTTAGGGCCAGTCACACCTCCCCATTCTAGACTCACCATGGCCATGGGATGGAGTTGGGTTCTACTATCTGCATAAGTCACTTGTTGGAAGACACCAGGTAAGACCTGTTCTGGAGAAACCAGCTTCTCTGTGACCATTGTCACACTGGCTCCTGTATCTCTCAGAGCTTCCACCTCAGTCCCATTGACTTTAGGCCTCTGCCGATACCACTCCATGCTGGGAGGTAAGGTGGCCATAGTTGCAATTTCCACCCCACCCACGGATACTAAGGTGACCTCTGTGTACCCTGATCCCAGCCCTGGGCCAACTTCCACCCCCAACCCTACACTAGCAATCCCCTGGGATTGCCCACCAGTGGGGGGCTTCTTGGAGCAGATAGCATCTCCTCTTTTGTGTCCAGGTTGATGACACTCAAAACACTTGCCGGCCTTAGCAAGCTCCTGAAACTTTCCTGCTTTAGCAGGATCATAATTCTTTCCCTGATACCCTTTCCCCTTAGAAGTGGAATGGCTCGGGGCTCCCCCACCCTGAGAAGGTTTTGGGCACTCTTGTGAGGACTCCTTGGGCTTTTTATCAACTTTCCCTTGGTTCTTCCCCTGAGAAGAACCATGTCCTCCCTTTTTCTGATCACCCCCTGGGGGTTTCTGGTTAACCCTAGTTCTTAACCAGTCATCTGCTGCCTCCCCCAGCTCTCTGGGGTTAGTCAACTTAGAGTCAACTAGATATTGGAGGAGCTTCTCTTGGACACAATTGGTTAGAAGGTGCTCCCTCATAATCAAATTGTACAGCCCCTCAAAGGTACTTACCTTGTTGCCCTGTATCCAGCCCTCCAGTGCTTTTACTGAAATATCCACAAAGTCCACCCAGGACTGGGTGCTTGTCTTTTGGGTGTCCCTAAACTTGAGCCGATACTGCTCTGTGGTCAGACCAAACTTTTTAGTCAAGCATCTCTTCATACTGGGGTATGAGTCTGCCTCCTCCCCCCTCAAGGTTAGGAGCCTATCCCTCCCAGAGTTGGGAACCAACTCCCAAAGAAGTCTGGCCCGCCGGAAATGATGGCGCACTTCTCCGCCGTGACACTCACAACAGGCTGGGCAGACTTCCTCTGGACCTTCCCCACCTTTGTTGGAGTTACAGCTGACTCACCAATCCCCTTCGATCCCATGCCACTTGTTGTCCCACCAGGGGTCTTAAGACGGTCCCGTCGTCCACTCTCCATTTTCAGAGCCTTTACAGTGGGTGGGCTGCCAGTGCCTTGGCTCCGGGTCCTACTGCCTGCCCTGGTGGCCGGTGCACTCCAAAAACCTGGAACACGCACCACTGGTACTGGAGGCTTTTTGGCTGAGGCGCTACGACGGGACTGATGAATTGGAGGGGGGTGGGGTGGGGGCAAAAAGGTCAATTTGACAGAGGGACAGTTTCTGACGAACACTGGGATGGGTAGCTGGAGGGGGTCTGGGAGTGGAGGAAGAGGAGGTGGTTGTAGGAGGTGTCACTTTAGGTGTTTTGGGTGCAGGTGCAGGTACTGGAAGTTGTTGTGAGGTGGATGGATGTTGGGTGAGTGATTGCCGGTGTTTGTGTACTTTGGGAGGGGGTGTCACAGACACACTGGGAGAGGACACAGGGGACGTGTAAATGGCAGTGGAGGTGGTGAGTGCAGGTGAGCGGCTTGTGGTGCTGGGTGTCCTGGTGCGAGTCCTAGTACCTGTAGATGTGGTGCATGCAGGTGTGTGTGTAGACGAGACTGGAAGGGAGGAGGGAGAAGAGGAGGAGGGGGACACAGTGGAGACAGTGGTTGTTGCTGTGTCTGTATGTGGGTGAGGCTTGCGTGAGTGCCTGTGGTGTGTATGGTGCCTATGTTTGCTTAAGCTACTTGTGTGTGTTGACTTGTGTGCATGCTGGTCTGTAGGTGTGCTTGGGATGGGCTGGGGTACAGGAGATTGGGTCTGGGTGGAGGAAGTTGGAGGGGGGAGGCTAGACACAGGGACAATGGCTGCCATCAGTGCTTGGGCCAGAGATTGCAGGGTTCGCTGAAGGACAGCCTGACCAGAATGAATGCCCTCCAGGAATGCATTACCGTGTTGCAACTCCCTTTCTACACCCTGGATGGCATTCACAATGGTAGACTGCCCAACTGTGAGTGACCTGAGGAGGTCAATGGCCTCCTCAATGAGGGCAGCAGGGGTGACTGGGGCAGGGCCTGAGGTGCCTGGGGCGAAGGTGATGCCCACCCTCCTGGGTGAGCGGGCACGGGGCGAACGCTGAGGGGCTGCTGGGAGGGCGGAGCTGGTAGGGGAGGTGGCGGCTGTACCTGTGCCACCACCACAGGGGAGCTACCATCGGCGGACGAGTCTGTGTCGCTGGTTGGTGATCCGGTGGCCGACATGAAGCTCCCCTCGCCCTCCGTCCCACTGGTGCATTCAGAGTCCGCGGTGTGGCCCTCCATGGCCATGTGGGATGCAGCTCCCTCGTGCTCCGGTGCCACTGTACCTCCGCCTGATGATGCTGATGTACAAAAGGACAGGGAGAGCAGGAAAAGGGGGGGAGACATAAGAAAGAGAGTTTTAGTGCATGGCATGCTGCTACCGTTGGCGGACAAGACAGACGCAGCAGCCTGCATTACGCTGTGCTCCTGACCTCTGCACATGCAATTTCTGGGCCATGGCCTACATGGCAATGGTGGAAATCTACGCACATGGATGCCACAGGGGCAACTATACCTCAACTTGGCACTCTGCTGAGGTGGGGTTGAGTGCCACATGGCCTACATTACGGAGGGGCCTTGCCTAACTAACTTGCCCTGGCCTAGGGACACCCACAGTCCACCTCCCCCACCCAGACCCCTCCACTGCACGCAAAGTCCGCTGAATGAGGTTGTACTCACCCCCTTGTGTCTGCTGTGATGTCCTCAAGCGCCCATCCAACTCCGGGTAGGCCACCGCCAGGATCCGGAACATCAGGGGGGTCATGGTGCGACGGGCATCCCTCCCACGTTGGGAGGCCATCCCCAGTTGAGCCTCCGCCGTCTTCTTGCTGCAGCGGCGAATGTCATCCCATCTCTTACGGCAGTGGGTGCCCCGTCTCTGGTGGGGCCCCAGGGTCCGGACCTCCTTGGCGATGGCACGCCAAATGTCCCTCTTCTGGTGGGCGCTGATCTACATGACATGTACAAGGAAAGAGGAACAGTCATTAACAACTGCACCGTCAATGTGAGTGGCCCCCTCCCTACTCTGAATTTTGAATTAGCTAATAGTGATGTGATTTTGTTGGCATATGTAATTGTGTCATTGTTAGACTTAGCATCCTTGGCCTGGCATCCCCTAACTTTTTGCCTCTCCTTCCCTGGTTGTTGATGTGTGCTGGAATCTGCTTTTGCTGTTTTTATACTCTGGGCACTTTACCACTGTTAACCAGTGCTAAAGTGCAAGTGTTCCTATGTAAAATCTATGTGTAATTGGCTATCCATGATTATCATATTTGATTTACTAGTAAGTCCCTATTAGAATGCTCTAGAGGTGCCCAGGGCCTGTAAATCAAATGTTTCTATTGGGTCTGCAGCACTGGTTGTGCACCCACATGAGTAGCCTTGCAAACATGGCTCAGACCTGCCACTGCAGTGTGTGTGTATGCAGTTTTAAACTGCCAATTCGACTTGGCAAATGTACTCACTTGCCAGGCCTAAACCTTCCCTTTTTGTACATGTGAGACACCCCTAAGATAGACCCTACGTAACCCCTTGGGCAGGGTGCAGTGTATGTTAAAGGTGGGACATGTATTGCTAAATTCAGACTTCACTGTTGCAAGACACATCTCTCTCATAGGTTAACATGGGGGCTGCCTTTAAATATTATGAAAGTGCAGCTCCGTTTGAAAGGAGATAGAAATTTGGAGTTTGGGGTCTCCGAACTTACAGATTGAAAATACATATTTTAGTGAAGTTGGTTTTTTGATTAAACTATTCTGTCACTCTGCCTGTTTGTGGATTCCCTGTCTGGGTCACTTTGACAGTTGTGCTGTTTGTGAAGCCCCTCTAGACAATGAGACAAAGGGAGCTGGGGTGTAGCCTGCATATCCTGATGAGCCATCTGTACTAGAGTGAAGGAAGGAGTGGTCACTTACACCTGAAAGGGCTGTACCTGCCCTCTCACAATGCAGTCTCCAACCCCCTGGTATGTGTCTGGGGCCTGGCCTTGGCAAGGCAGGATCTTGCAAACAAGAGTGACTTCCCTTTGAAGTTTATCAACGTCAAAGGCAGAAAGGGATATAAGTATTGGATCCAAAACCCCTGAAAATTAGATCACTTCTGTATTCAAGAGGTACCTCTGCCAAGGAGAAGAGCTGAAGAGAAGTTCTGCCCCTGACTGTGACTGTGCTTTGTTGCCTTTCCTGCAGTTGCTGCTTCTGTCTGTTAAAGGGGACAAAGACTGGACTTTGTGGTATATTCCTGCTTGTGAAGAATCTCCAAGGTCTTGGACTAAGCTTACCTCCTGCTTTGACACCTCAGGGCCATCAAAGACTTCCTCTGCCAGCACCTGTACTCTGTTGAGACTACTCAAACACACAGAACACTGTGCGGTGAAATTTTCAAGGCACCATCTGCAATGCGGCTGATAATCTTTCCTTAGAGACCCATTTCCCTTCATACCATCGAGGTGAATTGCCCTGCACTGAAACTCCATGTCTGGGGTCCACATGTTGTTAACAAAGACAGCCCAGTTATGCTAAGAGCCACCATGGGACCACAAATGGGAGAGGACATGTTTGTGCAGTGATTTGGCAGTTTTGCTACCTCCAAGAATCTCTTCTCTGGCAAATCTCATGGCCAAGCAATATTGTTTGTATTGTATTGTATTGGTTTATTTATAGAGTGCATTCCGGCAAAAGCATCGAAGCGCTAGACAAACCAGAGACAAGGGAAAAAGCACAAGCTACCCCAACAAAGTCTAATTTGCAAAAAGCCAGGTTATAAGGCCCTTCCTAAAGGCAAGATGGGCAGAGACAGGCAGCCGCTTCCACCATGAAGGCCCGGTCTCCCCATCTGGCCTTGTTACAACGAGGCACCTTGATCCTAAATTTGGAAGAGGATCTCAAATATCTCGATGGTTGATAAAGATGCAGCGTAGACTTCAAATAGTCGCATCCCTCCGACTGTAATGCTTTATGAGTAAGGCAGAGTGTTTTAAAAATAATTCTCTTCTTAATCGGGAGCCAGTGTAAAGATGAAACACATCTACTAGCTGATGTAAACTGAGGGAGATTCAAAGTTAAGCATGCTGCCGCGTTCTGAATAGACTGTAATTTGTCTAAAGAAGATTTGTTTGCATTGAGCAGCAAAGAATTACAATAGTCAAGTCTAGAAGTGACTAACGCCAGCACCACCTTAAGTCAGTCATCCTCTAAAAGATGTAAAATTTTCTTAAGTGTTTTTAATATCCCAAAACAAATCTTGACTATATGATTAATCTGTAACTTAAAGGAGAGTGTGTCGTCAAAAATAATCCCTACATTTTTTGCGAAGGGCACGGGTGACGGGCAACCCCCACACGCCGGGGGCTACCAACTGTTGTCGCAAGGGGAGTTATTACACCCAAAGCACATAACCACCGTCTTATCCCCGTTAAGTTTAAGCCAATTACTGGCCATCCAATTGTTAATTGCTGTCATGCAGCATTGAAAATTCTCCTCAGTGTCCTCCCAGTTACGAGAAACAGGCACAATCACCTGCATATTGTCTGCATATGAGACAATCTGGAAACCAAATGAACCTATCAGGTTGGCCAGAGGCACCATATATAGATTGAAAAGTGTTGGACTGAGGGAAGACCCCTGCGGAACACCACACGGAAGATGGAAAGAAGAAGCCCAGTGGTCACCACAGGCCACCGTGATTGTTCTGTCCATGAGAAAGGAGCTAAGAAGCTGCCAAGCCTTCCCTCTCACTCCAGCCTGGAACAGACGATTAAGCAGAATGATAGGGGAAATAGTGTCAAACGCTGCTGACAAATCTAGCAAAACCAGAATCAAACCTTTTCCCAAATCACCTCTACGACAAATAATGTCAGAAGTAGAAATAAGTGTTGTTTCTGTACTATGAGCACCACGAAAGCCATGCTGAGATGGAACCAGTTTGCCATTCTCTTGAAGAAAAGTAGATAACTCATAATTAAGGTGTTTTTCTAACATTTTGGCCAGACCCGGCAGCAGTGAAATCGGGCGAAGATTTGTAAGGTCTGCAGCATCCTTTCCCATTTTTTCAGTGAGAGGAATGACCGTGGCCTGCTTCCAACCTGCCGGAAAAATCCCTTCCTGAAGAATCTCTGCAAATACTGGCTCCAAGGCCTCGGCCACCAGCTGAGGAGCTAACTTTAAGATGTGAGGTGGACAGAGATCCGTGGGAGCACCTGATTTTAATGTCATGAGCAGATCACAGATTTTGTCGGCAGAGAGAGATTGAAAGCTATCCAGAGTATACACTGGTTCAACATGACACGGAGAAGCTTTGCCCTCTAAATCTAGGAGGGGAGGACTGAAGTCCGTCAGCAAATTAGTCATTTTGGTGTCAAAAAAATCTGTCACAGACTGACAGAATTGAGGAGAATTTTCTAACAGTGAAACTGTTGACGAAGAGGATGTCAAGGCACAAACTGTATTAAACAGTTCCTTAGACGAATTCAAGGCTCCTCTAATTACTTTAGAAAAATGCTAAGTTTTTGCTAGCTTAATGGCTTCTTTATACCTCCCCAGGGCTTTTCTTAAGTTTTCCTCTTTCTAAAAGGGATTTATTCAGTACCCATTTAGGCTCCTGCCTACGATAAATTCTTTGTAGGTCTTTCAACTCCTCCAAGAACCGAGGAGCCGATTGAACTCGTCGAACTTTGGGAATTATCACAGCTCGTGGTGCAGGCGTCTCAATGGCCCTTTCCAAGCCCTGGTCAAAAATCTCAAGCTGAGAGCCTCCTGCAAGCTTAGCCTGGGCCCAGCCCACTTTCAGGGCCTAAGGAAAATTAAATTTAGTGATTTTATGCCATGGTCTTTTTTGGACAGAGCTGGGAGGAAGTTTCGGTATAGGAGGCAACCGAGAAAGCATAAAAGATAATAAAAAGTGGTCTGACCAGTCTACCTCCCTATTGCCATTCCTAGAGATCAATCCTGATCTTGTAAAAATGGCATCCAACATATGGCCAGCCATGTGCAAAGGAGCAATATCTCCAAAATGTCAATCCAAACTCTGCATGTAGTTGGTAAAGTCCACCAAGATAGGATCGGATAGATCATCTAAGTGAAGATTGAAGTCACCTCATATCAAAGCATTCTTAGCTAGAAGCAAAGGTTCCAACATTGACGGGCAGGCCGCCAAAAAAGCATTCTTGGGGCCTGGCGGTCTGTTTAGAAGTAGGCCTTCAATAACCAGACCATTCTGAACTTTAATTTTGAAGTAAGTACCTTCACATATCTGGGGGCTGCACTTCAGTTCCATTAAGGAACAACTTAAATCATTTTTAAAACTAATGGCTAGCCCTCCTCCTCTTTTCCCTTCTCCATTGTATCTAACAAAGGAATAGCCAGGAGGTGATGCAATTAAGAAGTCCGGGTCAGAGTCATCTCTGGCCCAGGTTTCCGTAACAAAAAGGCAGTCCAAGTTGGCAGACTTAATTAGTTCATTAATTTCAAGGGCGTGTTTAATCAAAGAGCTGGCATTAATCAAACCCCATGTCGTGCTTTGCTCGGAGAGCTTCTCATTGCTGTGTAAGTCTAAAACATCACCTTCTTCCAAATGGGGCGAGGGCTCCAGTTGCAATGATTGCAAACGGCACTCGTATCTACTGCTGGATCTAATCGCCTGCATCGGTGATTAGCAGGGGTTTTATTCAAAGAGAGTAAATTCTGATTAACATAGGAAATATTATGTTTAGCAGCATAATGCCCAGCCCCCGGCCCCTTCCGGACGCGGATGGGCGCAGATGGGCTTCCGCGACAGCATATGAAGAAAATGTCCCCCAGAAGCCCAAGCGTTAGCAACCAACTGGCCTGCAAACCAAAAATTCCACCCAAGATGTCTGCCGCTTGATGCCGCGAAGGAGGTGGGCTCTAACAGGCCCATACCTTGAGGCAAGCGGTAGACCTGCAGACAAAAAACTCTGCCAGTGGTCAGGGAGAGAGCCGCCGAAATATGACCACAAGAGGTGAGCGCTAAAAAATATCAATAAAGAAACAATAAATAAAATATCAGTCAGCCAAACAAATTCAGCACAGTGTCACACATCCAATTTAAAAATAGCCCAGAATGCCCCCGTTAAAAAGACTTAGAAATTAGAATAAGTTAAAAATAACTTGTGCAGCAATCCCTTACTCCGTTATCCGCTGCGCGTCCGCGACAGCATATGAAGAAAATGTCCCCCAGAAGCCCAAGCGTTAGCAATCAACTGGCCTGCAAACCAAAAATTCCACCCAAGATGTCTGCCGCTTAATGCCATGAAGGAGGTGGGCTCTAACAGGCCCAAACCTCGAGGCAAGCGGTAGACCTGCAGCCAAAAAACTCTGCCGGTGGTCAGGGCGAGAGCCCCCGAAATATGACCACAAGAGGTGAGCGCTAAAAAATATCAATAAAGTATCAATAAATAAAATATCAGTCAGCCAAACTAATTCAGCACAGTGTCACACATTCAATTTAAAAATAGCCCTGAATGCCCCCGTCAAAAAGATTTAGAAATTAGAATAAGTTAAAAATAACTTGTGCAGCAATCCCTTACTCTGTTATCCCCCTATGATGCCCTTCATGCACATCTGCACAGCCTATCTAGCTCAGTTTGGATATTGCTAGGCTCAGTGAGAAGGTACAGTGCTGTGGGATTGGTCTTGCAGTGGGTCAAATTTACTACTGTCCTGTGGGCCTCAACTCTGTGGGGTTGTATCTTGGCAATAATCCTACAAAGGCATAGGTGGAGAAGGTATTTTGCTTTTTCAGGGGCTACATCTTGGAACAGGTAAAGCCTATCTCTGCCTACTGTGTGTGGTATCAACGAACAGACGTAACATGATCTGGCTGATGTCTTGGGGCCCTAGGCTGATACCATGTATTGTGTAAGAAGGAAGTGTGTGGTGAGTATGAAATGCTGGTGTTATGTTCTGTGTAATTATAAGTAACATGGGAGAGATCCAGAAGCAAGTGTGGATACAATTTCTGAATGTACTCCATAGGATTAGGCTGTTCCTTAACAAATTAATGCAGTACCCAAATTAGACAGAGAAAGTACACATGCGAAAATACATAACTTTTTGAACATCTTGGGATGAATTCGGGGGAGATGTCTGTATCCCTCTGGGGGTTGGAGTTTCATATTTTTGGGAGTTAAAAAATGTTCATGGTACAGTTCATAGTGGGTTTGCTATGGAAGATTTCAGCTGTATGTTGGAAAGGTGGACCCAAGCATCTCTCCCCTCCACTGTGACGGAGGTAGGTATGGCAAAGATAACTTAGTAGGGTCCTTTAAATTTGTGTTGCTATCATTTCCTTACAAAAATTTTGAATCTAGAGTTCTTGACCAGGTTGGGGTGTTTTATGTGGCAGCTTGATGGTCATGGACTTGGAGTTCCGATGCCTGACCTGTTAGGATGGGAACTTAGCTGTTTTGGTTAGTTCAATGGGATACACATGAAATTTGTCCCCTAGTGCTTGAGAGCTAGCTTCAGTGCTTAATTTGGTGTATGTTTTTGGGATGGTTGTCCTCATCAGTCTATAGCCAATTACACAACCTTGTGAATAGGTTTGGGTGAGTATAATTGTCAGACAGAGAATCCATTTAAATACATTGCCATGGTTTCAGCAAGGTTGGAATGACCCAGTTGCTCTGAAGTTCTGCTATCATGTTGTCTTTGGCTGTGTGTGTTGGTAAATGTAACTGGAGCAAAGGTATGTTGTATAAGCTTTGGGACATGATGAGCTTCCCTGTGGATGTGTGTCAGTGTATGAGGTTGTACAGGGTCTGCGCACAGAACCTGGCTGCTCAATGCTCCTTTTCTTCAGGCAATGCTGTTTCCTGCAACTCCCTCAAGTATAATTCTGGGGTTTCCATGTAAGGTTTGTCCTGATGGGCTTCAGCCTCTGATGCCTGTTGTAAGGAAAGTACATGAGCCTCCTTAATCATACCTTAACCTGCCTTTTTTGCAGATTGGTTGGCTAATGTATTTTCCTGGGATACAAAGGGGGTCATTCCGACCCTGGCGGTAAAAACCGCCAGGGCCGTGACCGACGGAAAGCACCGCCAACAGGCTGGCGGTGCTTTCCTGCCCATTCTGACCTCGGCGGTAAAGCCGCGGTCAGAAAAGGGGATCCAGCGGTTTCCCGCTGGATTACCCCTGGCTGGGCTGAATCTCCATGGCGGCGCTGCTTGCAGCGCCGCCATGGAGATTCTGACCCCCTTCCCGCTATCCTGTTTCTGGCGGTTTTTATCGCCAGGAACAGGATGGCGGGAACGGGTGTCGTGGGGCCCCTGGGGGCCCCTGCACTGCCCATGCCACTGGCATGGGCAGTGCAGGTGCCCCCTAACAGGGCCCCAGCATGATTTTCACTGTCTGCTTAGCAGACAGTGAAAATCTCTACGGGTGCAACTGCACCCGTCGCACCCCTGCAACACCGCCGGCTCCATTCGGAGCCGGCTCCTGTGTTGCAGGGCCTTTCCCGCTGGGCCGGCGGGTGCTCCCTTGGCGGGCGCCCGCCGGCCCAGCGGGAAAGTCAAAATGGCCCCGCGGTCTTCTGACCGCGGAGCGGTCTTTTGACGGGGGAAGTTTGGCGGGCGGCAACCGCCACCCGCCAAACTTGGAATGACCCCCAAAGTCCTTGCCAGCTGTATGAGCAGCACATTTTACCACACCCATGCTTTTAAATAGGGTCAGTGTGTCAATCAGTAATTTTAGAAGGTCCTGATGTGTGACAGGTGTGCCATCTGATTCCAGAAACCATTGACATGTCCACCTTCCTATGCTAGAGTGCACTGTGGTGGTTACATAGGCTGAAACAGAGTAAGTGGTTACTGTATTTACGGAGCTTTGGGTGAGGGCTTTGACTAATGCTGCCAGCTCTACTGCCTGGGCTGAGAGGTGGGGGAGGAGAGTTAGCTGCATGGTGACCTGCAGTTTTTCTGAGGGGCACGTGGCTATGGACCATGACTACCCTGTGTGTCTTACCCCAGTCTCTTGATCCATCATGGAGGAGCTGTTGATGAACAGTGCCTCACTATTTAGGATGGGATCTTCCTCTGCCTGGCTAATCCCCTCAGTGTGTCGTGCAGCCATGGGCTTACTCCCCCTCTTAAACCACATGGGCTAGGGAGATGATGACTAGGTTTACTGTGTGGCACCATACAACTTTCAGTGATGGCCTGGAGAGAATGAGCTTGTAATGCAAAATCCGCTGCGTAGTCAGAGTACTCTTGCTCTTTTGGAGAACTGCAAACACTGAATGTTCTGCATTCAGTGTCAGCGGTGCCCCCGTCACAATGGAGGTGCTATTATCAACAGGAAAGAATGCTGCTACCAGCGCCTGTTTGCATGGAAATGACCCTCCATGACTGAGCTTAAGAGCCTTCTGTAGTGTGCAAGATGTTAATTCCCCATGGGATACTTTTGTGTCATGACTGATGACATGACTGGCCCATCACTGTGGCTAAATCAGAGAAATTATTTCTTATAGTCGGGTGTTCCTAATGTGGGGGAATGAGCTATCTTTGTTTAGCTTACAGAAGGCATTGTGCAACTGAGCCATCCAGGCTAGTTCGTCATGGCCAGCTTTTGCTTTTTTTATGGCCTTCAGTAAGGGGGCAACGAGCAGGCTGTAGTCAAATGCCCACTGTTGGACATAGTTGCATAGTTCAAAAAAACTTTGCATGCCTTTTTTCGTTTATGGTGATGGCATAGCCCTAATAGAATCTGCATGTTCTGGTGTGAGGCTCCAACCGGAAGCTGAGATCAGCTGACCCAGATAACTGAGCTCCTGTTGCACATACTGCATTTTCCCCTTTGTCAACTTTGTACCCTCTTTCGGCAAGTGCAGTCAGGAGGGCTATTGTGTCCTGATGACATAGGTCCTCAGAGGGATGGCATTTCAAGATGTCATCAGCATACTGGATCAGGGTGCTATTAATTGAAATTAGCGATGCCCTTCCCTAGTATTCTATTGAAGATACTGGGGGACTCACAGTAACTTTGCAGTAGCCTTCTTTATAGCAGCTGAACCCCTCAGAAAGTGAATGTGGTCAGATACTCCCTGTTGTAAAGGACACGTTTTTGATGTCTATCACAAAGAAATAGCAGGCTTCTGAGGATATGTTAGTTAGGATGATTGAGGGGTCTGGCATCACAAGAAATTACTGGACCACGATGCCATTGAGGGGGTGCAGGTCTTGCACCAGGTTCCTTCCTTACTCTTTGTTAAGGGGAGGAAGGTGTATTGCTGGGGGAGCCTCCACCTGTAGGACCTCCTGCTCAGCTAGTGCTTGGATTGTAGGTGCTATACCCTCATCACCTTCCTTGGAAAGATGCACCCGTCGTAGGATGACCCCTTCTTGTAATGTTATCCTTACTGGTTAGTG
The DNA here is from genome assembly GCF_031143425.1 of Pleurodeles waltl. Taxonomy (NCBI): domain Eukaryota; kingdom Metazoa; phylum Chordata; class Amphibia; order Caudata; family Salamandridae; genus Pleurodeles; species Pleurodeles waltl. The sequence goes on from NC_090440.1 coordinate 142,379,242, forward strand.
AACCCCACGCCATAGGGACCCTTCACCCATAACTGTAGTGGTACTGCTGACATGTCCTGTTCCTGCCCTGTTATTAGACTGCCATGGACAATGAAGCCCCGTTCTAACCTAACCTTAACCTAATTGGCAAAGATGATCTCTGAGGATCTTGGACACTCACTGAACAGCCGATCATCAGTCACCTCCTGTATACTGAAACCGGGCGTAACAAAGATGATACATACCCACATTGCTTCTGCTTGGTCGGTGGCCAGCAGGACCCCATATTAAGGTCACACCACAATGGCCTCCAAGCAGAGCAGTGCCTCCTCTTAGGGCTTCATATCATGGTGACCCCCTCGACGAAACACAAATTTGTAGGGCAGCTGTAGCCTATGACTCAACAGTCCCACTGCGCTCGCATTGATTGTGAGGATGTTGTTAGTGAAGGCCATTAGGTAAGCTGGTGCCACCCTTTTAGGCCGGTCTGTGCCGTGTGGGCAGGTAAAAGACATGAGTCTTGATGGTGTAATCCCTGGGGTTGACCAGCTCATTGTCCCATCTTCTTAGAAATGAATGGTCATGTTTAGTTTGGCCATTAAGGGGGTCATTACGACCCTGGCGGCCGGCGGTATGTTGGCGGTAACGCCGCCAACAGGCTGGCGGTGTTCCGCCAGCAATTATGACTGTGGCGGAATTGCCACGGCCATACCGCCGGCCCCTCCACTTTCCCGCCAGGATTCCGCCTGGCGGTCATAATCTCCAGGGCAGTGGTGCAAGCACCGCTGCCCTGGGGATTATGAGTCCTCGACCGCCGGCCTGTCCATGACGGTACACACCGCCATGGAAAGGCTGGCGGTAAGGGGACTTTGGGTGCCCCTAGGGGACCCTGCACTGCCCATGCACTTGGCATGGGCAGTGCAGGGGCCCCCAGGCATAGCCCCGTCGCGCATTTCACTGCCGAATTTCGGGGAGTGAAATGTTCGACGGGTGCTACTGCACCCGCTGCACATCAGCATTGCCAACGGCTCTATTACGAGCCGGCAGCATTGTTGATGTGACATTTCCGCTGGGCCAGCGGACAGTAACACTGTTACCGTCCGCTGGCCCAGCGGAAATGTCATAATAGGGAGACAGAAATACCGCCGGCAATGGCGGTATTCTGTCTCCCGCGGCCTCAGCGGTCTTTTGAAAAGACCGCCGAGGTCGTAATGACCACCTAAGTCTCCTCCTACTAGATTAGTCGGGGATGAGGGGTGATATAGCAGCTGCCCCTTCACGCAGCTGCCTCCCAGATCTAACTCCAGTGGTTTTGTGAAGGGGATCCTCCTAACCATGCCCAAGAACCCCTGCGTGTTCATGGAGGTGTTGGATAAGGGCACAATCTCTTCTTTAACATGATTTTGTTGCCCCCTGTATCAGGAAGCCGTAGGGACATTAAAGATTAAAGGACACATGACAGTAAAGGACACATGAGAGTGGGTGTGTGTGTGTGTCATCCACCAGATGGAGGACTGGCCCACATTGGCCCCCTAGCTTTGTCTGGTTCTGATAGCAGGAAGGGATTGTGACCTGATCCTGGCATACGGAGTCCCATGTACTACGTCCTCGACTCCTGCTACTACGTGCTTTGTCATTTCTGAAACTCTGCAGTGGGACCATCATTGGCACTGGCGCCTTCCGTGCCATTGTGGCCACAACAGTTCTGACCAGAACCGTCTGCTCACAACTCAGGGATTTTGCAGTGACATACTGGTTATATCCCAACCATTTATTGCTCTGTTTTTATTCCCTTCTTGTGTTGCCTTCTTTCCCACCTTACAAGGCATTGCTGCATGTGGAGGAAATTCCATTCTGGATTTCCCCTCCTGTATCTGACGAAATTCTCTTCCACAGCCATGTCCTCTGGTTCAAATAACACTCTCCTAGGCCAGGAATGTCCAAATTGATTACTGTCCCTAGTCCACTCTGCCAGCAAGTCACAGAACGGGCGTGCACAGAATTCCCCTTCTTTTCTCACTACTATCTTCCTAGTGGTCAGTCTATAATTGTCATACGCTTGGGTTTACTCTTGTTGTTGGGTACTGGAAGACTGGGATCCCTTTCCTCATCCTCACCAGTTATCTCACCTCCCAGGCATGCTATGGATCTCCCTGTCACTTAGGTGTCTTCCCCAGAACCAGTGGAAGTGCCTCTTCTCCATGCCACTGATGTTCAGTGGGTAGAACGCAATGGATGGAGGCTCGAACTTCAGGGAGCTTCAACGCTCATGGGCTCAAGAATTTTTCCATTCTGGAACATCACATTGGAAACTACTTCGCACAGGACTTGCTTTAGTTCACCATCTGGTGGTGTTTGATGGGATCTCATCTTTTCTTTCTCATATGATCAACTTTATCAGAAAAATGTGTTCTTTCTTCTCTTTTTCAGCCTTGAGAAAGCCCCGGCTTATATATAGCCAGAGGGGGCGAAACACGTGTTGGCTGTTTTTCTTTTCTTTTCTTAATCATCATTATGGACTTTGTTCTCTGTTTCGGAAATAAATGAGCCTTTGGAATGAAAACGTCTGTACAACAATGAAATAAACTCCTAATCTAACAACTTCAAGAACTTCTTGAGTGGGACTTTACCTTCTGCTTGTACTGTATATTTTTCTTGAGGATGTGGGTCCCTGTCCTCTGGTCAAGTCCCCCCCTCTTCATGAACAAGGCATTTTATACAGGGGATTAGTGACCTTGGACCCTCTCCAGTATTGGAGCTCTGTCTTTGCTTTACGATTTTTAGCCTGCATGGGGATAGGGTTTGATATGCTTTAGCAGCGATTCCATGCTAAATTTGGGTCATTTTTTAGGGGACAGTTACTCCTCTATTATTTATGATTTTAGGGTATCTTAAGTTATACATGTCTAATTTTTCTGTTTTTTAGGGAATCTTAAGTTTTTACTCTGGTAGTGGCCATTGATATACATGGGGTTTGCTGGTTCTACTCTGGTAGTTAGTAGGCAAATATAATATTCACGAGAATTGCTAGATCTAATGAGCTCAGCATTATTTACAGATGCATCAAAATAAGCATTTTACAAACAAAAATAGCAATACATATGAAGGGTCACAGCCTAGGAGAAAGTGCAGTTGTTAACTCAAACTTATGAAATTTGGCATCAAAATAGTAGGTTTTACTTTGGTATCAAATAACATTTTGTGAGAATTACCAACATCTTCACATGGCACATTAAATCATCGACAAAATACAACATTCAAGACACATCACAGTTGCATTTTTTAACAGCATCACAATATCAAACAGACATCATTTTGACTGGCAGACAAGAAGAAACAATTGGCGGAGCTAAAAAATGATGAATCTGCCAGATATAACATAGCCCGCTCCTAACGCATGGATCACATAACCAGGTGAAGGTCTGCGATACACGTGACTAAGTGAGCCGGACAGTCTGTCAAATTTTGGCTCCTGAGACAAAGATAACAACAGTTTGTGCAGCGAAAAGAAAGGATATTACAACAAACATTGGCCCTTCTTGGCAAACAGTGTTAAGAAAGCAGTGGCACTGAGAAACCCTTTAAGACTAGATAGTAGGTTTAAGGTGCAGACCCTATTCCACACCCAGGGCCTATGCGTACCATCTGTTTAATTCCCAGTGGTCCAAGCATTGAGTCCTCAGCCCTATATCACACCCAGGGCCTATGCGTATCATCTGTGTCACTACCAGTGGTCCAAGCGAAGTGCACCTTTTAAAACAGAGGTGCTGGCCCTAAATCACACTCAGGGCCTATGTGTACCATTTGTTTCATGTCCAGCAGTCCAAGCAACAAAATCATATTTAAAACAACATTTCACCTCTCCTGGTGTTCTGGCTATCATAAAGGTGACTTCCATGGGTTTCGTTTCTTCCTAGTTTGCCATACACCAAATGCTAGGACTAAGGCTCTGATGTAGTCTCTTACCCTTCTGATGGCAGCTTTAGGGTGGATCTCTACTCCACAGATTCAGTAGAACTTCCAATCAATTGCAGCATTTGCTCACCTTTCTTGTTGCGCAAATCCTTCCGGGCGAAGTCTGCTTCCTTTGGTCGCAGACGAGTCCGGTGAACAAATCAGCTCCTATCTGGCTCGACAAAATGTTATAGTCATGGTCTTCATTACTGACAGTCCATGCACTGATTATTGGTAGGGTATTTTATGGCCCACCTAACACTAAATTGGCTAGGTTCCAAAGGAGGGTTCTGGAGACACAAATGGGTCTAATCAAAAGTGTACCCTTGATAGAAAGCCCTTCCTTCAAGTGCCAGTGTGCACAGCTCACATGCATGGACCCTACCACCATTGTCATATATGCTGGAATTTGTGTTTTAGTGTCTCTCCCTTCATATTGTTTATGTGCTCATTTCGCTTAGGCTGTATAAGTTGTTAGTCATTTGATCATAGTTGACACATGTATTTTCATTATTGTGCAACATGCATAGCTTTTATACTGTTTTATAGTATGCTTCTAGTTCATATATTTATTCAATCGGTGGTGCTTAGGTGTTGGTGCCAGTGTGAAAGGAAATTCGCATGTTAGTTCTCTTAGCATACATATTGATCATGACGTTTATTTTTCTTAGAGTAAACACTTCTATTGGTATATAATTGCTGTCACAGCTCTTGTCATGAAAGGGATCAACAATTCAACATTTCATGTCATTCAAGCTGAATGCGAAGCAGGACATAGGGCCTAATTACAACTTTGGAGGAGGTGTTAATCCGTCCCAAAAGTGACGGTAAAGTGACGGATATACCACTAGCCATATTACGAGTTCTATAGGATATAATGGACTCATAATATGGCTGGTGGTATATCTGTCACTTTACTGTCACTTTTGGGACGGATTAACACCTCCTCCAAAGTTGTAATCAGGCCCATAGGGGGTCATTCCAACCTCGGCGGTAAAAGGCACTTACCGCCGTTCAGAAGACCGCCATAACACCGCCGCGGCCGCGGTAAACCGCCACGTCATTCTGACCCACAACAGGCAAACCGCCAAAATACAGACATCCACAAAAGTCCGCCACACCAAAGGGCAGCGGGAAACTGGCGATGACCAAACCTCCACCGTCACGCCAACAGAAATACGCCCACACTATCACGACACACGAATCCACGCGGCCGTCTTTCAACCGCGGTATTCCATTGGCGGTACACAACGCCGCGCTCAAAATACACACACACTTGAAAACACAACCACATTGGACAATTCAAAATACACACACCTGAGACACATACACACACCACTCCCACACACCCAATTAAATATAAAACACACACCCACATCACCCACAAACATCCACTCCTAGAGATTCGTGAACACGCACGAGAAAAGACATCCAAGCATCCAGACGCCCAATTCACTGTCACCCAGCAATATTTGCACGCACTTCACACAACACAACAATACACACCACCACACTTAGCACCACACAATCCACCCTACACATCACCCACACCACCCCATGGCACCGCAAAGACACCCCAGGTTCTCTGATGATGAACTCAGGGTCATGGTGGAGGAAATAGTACAAGTAGGGCCACAGCTGTTCGGGGCACAGGTGCAGCACACCACCATTGCCAGGAGATGGAGCTATGGAACAGAATAGTGGACAGGGTCAACGCTGTGGGACAGCACCCAAGAAATAGGGACGACATCAGGAAGCAGTGGAACGACCTACGGGGGAAGGTGCGTTCCATGGTATCCAGGCACAACATCGTGGTGCAGAAGACTGGCGGCGGACCCCCACCTCCTCCCCCAGAATTTACAACATGGGAGGAGCAAGTCTTGAACATCCTGCATCCTGAGGGCCTCGCAGGAGTAGGCGGAGGAATGGACTCTGGTAAGGCAAATCTTAACTACTTCTCCCCCCCACCCCACCTGCATGCCAACTCATACCCCCACCCTCACCCTCACCCCCATCACATCCTACTCCTTGCAACTGTCTCACCATCACAACCCACCCATCCCAACACCTAGCCCTGCATGCGTCCACAAAGCATGGACACCCATTACCTAAGCGTGCCCACTGCACATACACATACAAACCCCCCCCAACCACCGTCACAACAGCCCCCACAAAGGAATGCCAGCACTGGGGTACTTGGGCACCTACCCATTGCACGCTATGACACACACAGAAGCAATAACCATGCTTTTATACCCCTGCAGGACCTGAACGCCACGTCACCGCGCAGGAGGGTCCACAAATGTCCCCTCCACCCCCAGAAGAGGCCCACAGTGAGGACAGCACCTCTGTCTCCCTGGATCTAGATGACCAGCCCGGTCCATCGGGGACCTCGGGACAGTCGGTTCCCCTCACACAGCCACAGGCCACAGTAGACCTTCCCCCCTGTGGGAACACCAGCACAGCACCCACCCAGCGGGCCCATACCTCTGTCCCCAGGACAAGTCAATCAGCGGTGTGTCCACCACTACAGGGAACCCAGGCTAACCCACCACCCCAACAACAACAGGGACCTGGGGGCAGTGGTAGTGGGCACACGGTCCAGGGGACAATGGCCCAGGGAAACAGGGGAACTGGGAGGGCTGCTGTGCGACGGGGGGGACAGGCCCAGGGAACCCACTCTCCACGTGGCCCTCTCCTCCATCATGGGAGCATACCACCGCTCCCAGGAGACGATGGCGACGGTCCTGGCTAGGTTTCAGGAGATCCAGCTTCTGCAGGAGCAACAGTATATGGGGTTCAGGGAGGAACTAAGAAACATCAGTTCCGCCATGGGTACCATCGTAGTGGCCCTGAATGAGGTAGTCACGACATTGCGGAACACTGTGGCACCTCAAAGGGCCCCTGACACTAGCATGCACCAAGAACTGCCTACCACCTCTGCCGGCGCTAGTGGACAGGAGGCCCCGACACAAGACCAACAGGCCACCTGAACCCCACCCCCTGCAGAAGGAGAACCACCCCGCAAGCAGGCCCTGAGATCCAGGAAGAAGACAGAGTAAGATGTCAAGACCCCCGCCAGCAAAGGATACCGCCCTGATTGTCAACCCACTGTCCCACATTGTCACCCTGTCCAACCTTAAACTGCCCCTGCTCCACTTCCCACAGGCATTTGGACAATGCACCTGTGAAACTGATAGTCTGGACTCTGCCATGGACAATCCTCCACCATCACCCCTCACCGATTTGCAACCACCCATCCAATTTAGAGCACTTGAATAAAAACACTTATTGCACAAAACAATCTAGAGTCTGGCTGTGATTTAGAACAAATGTATTAGACATGACCGTGCCAACATGTTCATTCACATTGTGATGGTAACAAACCGCTGTCACACTGCTGTAGTCCATGGGGAAACAAAGCAGATGTCACGCAGTGGGGCCCACAGCTCTGAAAACGGAAGGGAAAGTCACGACACAGTTACCATACAATGGGGGAAAAAGTCAGAGAGTAGAGAGGTAGGACTCATTAAGTAAATGTAATATGCCGGTGTCTACTCTTACCTGTGTGTCACTGAAAATACTGCTGTATTACTGTGTTCCTGTTCTCTATGTCGTCCTCTTCGGCTTCCTCCTCTTCACTCTCCACAGGCTCCACAACTGCTACAACACCACCATCTGGACCATCCTCCTGCAGAAAAGGCACCTGGCGGCGCAAAGCCAGGTTGTGAAGCATACAGCAGGCCACGATGATCTGGCACACCTTCTTTGGTGAGTACATTAGGGATCCACCTGTCATATGGAGGCACCTGAACCTGGCCTTCAGGAGGCCAAAGGTTCGCTCTATCACCCTCCTAGTCCGCCCATGGGCCTCATTGTACCGTTCCTCTGCCCTTGTCCTGGGATTCCTCACTGGGGTCAGTAGCCAGGACAGGTTGGGGTAACCAGAGTCCCCTAATAGCCACACCCGGTGCCTCTGGAGTTGACCCATCACATACGGGATGCTGCTATTCTGCAGGATGTAGGCGTCATGCACTGACCCAGGGAACTTGGCATTAACATGGGAGATGTACTGGTCAGCCAAACACACCATCTGTACATTCATGGAATGATAACTCTTCCGGTTCCTGTACACCTGTTCACTCCTGCTGGGGGGGACCAAAGCAACATGTGTCCCATCAATGGCACCTATGATGTTGGGGATATGTCCAAGGGCATAGAAATCACCCTTCACTGTAGGCAAATCCCCCACCTCAGGGAAAACGATGTAGCTCCGCATGTGTTTCAGAAGGGCAGACAACACTCTGGACAACACCTTGGAAAACATAGGCTGGGACATCCCTGATGATATGACCACTGTTGTTTGAAATGACCCACTTGCTAAGAAATGGAGTACTGACAGCACCTGCTCTAGAGGGGGGATCCCTGTGGGTTGGCGGATGGGTGACATCAGGTCTGGCTCCAGCTGGGCACACAGTTCATGAATAGTGGCTCGGTCAAGCCTGTATGTCAGTATGACATGTCGTTCCTCCATTGTCGACAGGTCCACCAGCGGTCTGTACACGGGAAGATTCCTCCATCTCCTCGCATGTCCCAGCGGACGGTGCCTATGAAGGACAACAGCGAGCACAGACTCAAGCAACCCACAGGTACGTAACCACAGCTTGCACATAGCACGATTCTCAATGCATTGAATGGCTTGTATGAGTGTTGGTGCATGGCCTAGGTATGTGTGATGCAGTTGGTAATTGGGCCATGTGGACCCTTGAAATGGCAGCTGCCTGACCTGTGAAGTGCGACAGTGGGATGTGAGGTCAATGCGCTGGCGTGGCACACCGTGGCGGTAGGCGTTCAAAGACCGCAGCGCAAAGCAGCATTGGTTTACATTGAACCCTATCGGTCTCAGGAGCCAATGACGATGTGCGCCGGTGTGGCACACCGCGGCGGTAGGCGGTCGAAGACCGCGGCGCTAAGCCGCATTGGTTAACATAGAACCCTATGGGTTTCAGGAGCCAATGACGATGTGCGCCGGCGGTCGCGGTACGTACTGCCGCGGTACGCACTGCCGCGGTACGCACCACCGCGGGCGTGACCGCCATTTTCTATCTGCTTAATCACTCGATACCTGATCTTCGACAGGAGAGGACCTACACTGCAAGTGCTGCTGTGACCTCGGTCTGGAAGAGACAATGGCTCATGCAACTGGGGAAAGGGCCCCTACCTTCACTGCGGAGGAGTTGGAGAAACTTGTGGATGGGGTCCTCCCCCAGTATGCACTACTCTACGGTCCTCCAGACCAACAGGTAAGTACACTGGGACCATGCTTAGTGGGCAATGCCTGGGTTGAGTCGGGTGGATGAAAGATGGTGGAGAGGGGAGCGATTGAGGCATGCATCAAACGACAGATGAGAGCATGTGCCACATGGCAAGGGTGGGGATGGGGGGCCATTCACATCGAGCATGCAGAAGGTGATGACAATTTTTCTCTCCCTGTACATGTCACATAGGTCAGCGCCCACCAGAAAGTCGCAATTTGGCGTGCCATCGCCAAGGACGTCCGGATCTGGGGGGTTCACAACAGACGGGGCACCCACTGCCGGAAGAGGTGGGAGGACATCCGACGCAGGAGCAGGAAGACGGTGGAGGCTCTGCAGGGGATGGCCTCCCAACGTAGGAGGGGTGCCAGTCGTCAATTGACCCCCCTGATGTCCCGGATCCTGGTGGTGGCCTACCCCGATTTGGATGGGCGCGTGAGGACATCACAGCAGACACAAGGGGGTGAGTACAAATACATTCTGCTGAGTCTGGGTGGGGGAGGAGGGATGTGGGTATCCCTAGGCCAGGGCGATTTCTGTAGGCTAGGCCCCTCCGTAAGGCATGGCCCTGTGTCCCCGCCCCCCACCTCTGTAGGGTGCCAAGTACAGGTATCCATGGACCTGTGTCATCTATGTGTGCAGTTGTCGTCCATAGGCTTGTAGGCCATGTCCCACATGGATTGCATAGTGGACCCCAAGTGCGTGGCGTAGTGCAGGGGGCTTCTGTGTCTGTCTTGTCCACCAACATTAGCGGTAATCCATGCACTCAACATGTCTTTATTTCTCCTCCCCCCCTTTTTTGTGGTCTTCCTGTTCATGTGTGCATTAGCATCATCAGGCGGAGGAGAAGTGGCATCGGAGCACGAGGGAGCTGCATCTCACATGGCCATGGCGGGCCATGCAACTGACTCGGATTTCACCAGTGAGACCGAGGGCGAGGGGAGCTCCACAGCGGGGACTCGTGCTGATGTCAGTGACAACGACTCGGCCTATGAAGGGAGCTCCCTTGTGGTGGCAGCAACATCCGTGCCCCCCGCAAAAACAGGTACAGCCGCCACCCAGCGCACCAGCACCGCCCTCCCAGAAGCCCCTCAGCGTTTGCCCCGTGCCCGCTCACCCAGGAAGGTGGGCATCTCCTTCGCCCCAGGCACCTCAGGCCCTGACCCTGTCACCCCTGCTGCCCTCAGTGAGGAGGTCATTGACCTCCTAAGGACCATCATTGTTGGGCAGTCTACCCTTTTGAATGCCATCCAGGGTGTACAAAGAGAGGTGCACCAGAGTAATGCATACCTGGAGGGCATTCATTCGGGTCAGGCTGCCCATCAGCGATCGTTCAACGCTCTGGCCTCAGCACTGACGGCAGCAATTGTCCCTGTCTCTAGCCTCCTCCCCCCAACTTCCTCCACCCAGACCCAATCCCCTGTACCTCTGCCTATCCCAGACACACCTACAGACCAGCCTGCACACACCTCAACACCCAAGGGAAGCTCATCCAGACATAAGCACCACACATCACACAAGCATTCACACAAGCAACATCCACATGCAGATATACCAACAGCCACAGCCTCCACTGTGTCCCCCTCCTCCTCGTCTCCCTCCTCCCTCCCTGTGACGTCTCCACTCACACTTGCATGCACAACATCTTCAGCCACTACGTCCATCACCAGCACACCCACCAGAACACTCCGCACACGTGCAGTCACCACCCCCACTACCATTTACACGTCCCCTGTGTCCTCTCCAAGTGAGTCTGTCACCCCCTCCTCCAAACTACACAAACGCAGGCAGCCACCCACCCAACAGCCATCCACCTCACGACAGCGTCCAGCCCAAGCACCTGCACCCAAAGACACCATACTTCACACTCCTACAACCACATCCTCTTCCTCCACTCCCATACCCACTACACCTACCCGTCCCTCTCTTTCCAAATTGCTTTTCCTTTCCAAACTTGACCTCTTTCCTACAACTCCCCCACCCCGTCCATCTCATAAGACTCCAATCAGCACCTCAGCCACCACAAAACCGGGAGCAGTGAAGACTGTTGTCCATGGACTGTGGAGTCCCCCACCCTCAAGGGCATCCAGTTCAGCTAGGAGCCAAGGCACGGCCAGCCCACCACAGGAAAAGCATCCTAAGATTGCCAGTGCCCGGCGCGAGCGACCAAAGACCCCAGGGACCAAAATCCCTACATTGGCTCCGTCAGGAAGTGAGGTGCCACCTGGCACACCGCCAAAGGTGGGAAAGGGCCACAAGCGTGCAGGGAAGGGTGGGAAGGGCAGCACGCCCGACAAGTCCGGCAGCAGGCCAGCTGGCCAGGAGGGCCCCACCAGCCCCATCCCAGGTGTGCAGGAGGACACACACAGGCCCGGTACTGCAGCCCAGGAGGTCCCCGCCAGCCACAGCCCAGCTGCCCAGGAGGGCCCCGCCAGCCACAGCCCAGCTGCCCGGGAGGGCCCTCCCAGCCACAGCCCAGCTGGGCAATGAAGGACCTCCAGCCACAGCCCAGCTGGGCAATGAAGGACCGCCAACTCAAGCACCGCTGAACATGGCAAGGACTGCCAAGGCAAGCACCGCTGAACAGGGCAAGGACCGCCAAGGCAAGCACCGCTGAACATGGCAAGGACTGCCAAGGCAAGCACCGCTGAACAGGGCAAGGACCGCCAAAGGCAAGCACCGCTGATTAGGGCAAGGACCGCTGAACAGGGCAAGAACCGCCAAGGCAAGCACCGCTTAACAGGGCAAGGACCGCCAAGGCAAGCACCGCTGAACAGGGCAAGGACCGCTGAACAGGGCAAGGACCGCCAAGGCAAGCACCGCTGAACAGGGCAAGCACCGCTGAACAGGGCAAGGATCGCCAAGGCAAGCACCGCTGAACAGGGCAAGCACCGCTGAACAGGGCAAGGACAGCCAAAGCAAGCACTGCTGAACAGGGCAAGGACCGCTGAACAGGGAAAGGACCGCCAAGACAAGCACCGCTGAACAGGACAAGCACCGCTGAACTGGGCCCTTCATCTCAAGCACCGCTGCACTGGGCCCTTCATCTCAAGCACCGCTCCACTGGGCCCTTCATCTCAAGCACCGCTCCACTGGGCCCTTCATCTCAAGCACAGCTCCGCTGGGCCCTTCATCTCAAGTACCGCTGAACTGGGCCCTTCATCTCAAGCACCGCTGCACTGGGCCCTTCATCTCAAGCACCGCTGCACTGGGCCCTTCATCTCAAGCACCGCTCCGCTGGGCACTGCCGTCTCAAGAACCGCTGAACTGGGCCCTTCATCTCAAGCACCGCTGAACTGGGCCCTTCATCTCAAGCACCGCTGCACTGGGCCCTTCATCTCAAGCACCGCTGCACTGGGCCCTTCATCTCAAGCACCGCTCCGCTGGGCACCGCCGTCTCAAGAACCGCTGAACTGGGCCCTTCATCTCAAGCACCGCTCCGCTGGGCCCTTCATCTCAAGCACCGCTGCACTGGGCCCTTCATCTCAAGCACCGCTCCGCTGGGCACTGCCGTCTCAAGAACCGCTGAACTGGGCCCTTCATCTCAAGCACCGCTCCGCTGGGCCCTTCATCTCAAGAACCACTCCGCTGGGCACCACCGTCTCAAGAACCGCTGAACTGGGCCCTTCATCTCAAGCACCGCTCCGCTGGGCACCGCCGTCTCAAGAACCGCTGAACTGGGCCCTTCATCTCAAGCACCGCTGAACTGGGCCCTTCATCTCAAGCACCGCTGCACTGGGCCCTTCATCTCAAGCACCGCTGCACTGGGCCCTTCATCTCAAGCACCGCTCTGCTGGGCACCGCCGTCTCAAGCACCGCTCCGCTGGGCACCGCCGTCTCAAGAACCGCGGAACTGGGCCCTTCATCTCAAGCACCGCTGCACTGGGCCCTTCATCTCAAGCACCGCTCCGCTGGGCCCTTCATCTCAAGCACCGCTCCGCTGGGCACCGCCGTCTCAAGAACCGCTGAACTGGGCCCTTCATCTCAAGCACCGCTGAACTGGGCCCTTCATCTCAAGCACCGCTGCACTGGGCCCTTCATCTCAAGCACCGCTGCACTGGGCCCTTCATCTCAAGCACCGCTCCGCTGGGCACCGCCGTCTCAAGAACCGCTGAATTGGGCCCTTCATCTCAAGCACCGCTGCACTGGGCCCTTCATCTCAAGCACCGCTCCGCTGGGCCTTTCATCTCAAGCACCGCTGCACTGGGCCCTTCATCTCAAGCACCGCTCAGCTGGGCACCGCCGTCTCAAGAACCGCTGAACTGGGCCCTTCATCTCAAGCACCGCTGGCCCATTGGCGGAGGGGGCAGGCCCGCATCTGTGTCGGGCAGGGCTGCACAAAGCACTCTGGGCACTAGTCCCCCTCCAGTACCAGTGGAGACTGTTATCCACTTGAGAGACTGTGGCTTTGCACTCCCCAGGATGGCACAGTGGGCAACCCACCCACTGTAGAGACTTGTGAGACTGTGGCTTTGCACTCCCCAGGATGGCACAGTGGGCAACCCACCCACTGTAGAGACTTGTGAGACTGTGGCTTTGCACTCCCCAGGATGGCACAGTGGCCATGGAGGCCCCTCGTGGATCTGGCGTCGTGGACTCATCTGGCTGAGGTGCCCCCCCTTCCCTTCCCCGTGAGGTGCCTGTAGTTTTCCTATCTGATGCCCCTGCAGTGTTCTCTCCGTTGGAGGCAGGTATCCTGTGTAGGCTTTGCCCATGTGTTTTGGCCCAGTGGCCCACGAACAATGGCTGATGAACATATCAGACTGGACAATTTATGTATATAAAGTTATAGATGTGTGATATATTTTATACTCAGTCTTACAATATAATTCTATATTTATAATCATTTCCTTTTGCCTTTGCATTCTTCCGTGGGGTTTGGGGGTGTAACTGTGATGTGTTGCTATGCATTGATGTGTGTGTTGTAGTGGTTGAGGGTGAGGGTGGGTGTGTTGCATATGTGTGTTCCCGTAATTTTTTGCCTCCCCTCCCCTGTGTCGTAGGTGCAGTACTCACCGTTGTCTTCTGCGCCGGCGTTCGTGCTCCTGGTAGAGGAGCAGGAAGACAATGGCTGGTAGGATGTGTAGTTCGGGTTCCATGCTGTCCAGATTCCTCGTGGAGTGTATGGAGGTGAGCGTTTTCCGTTTGAAATGTCTGTTTCCGCCGTGTTTTTATCGGCGGGGCTACCGCCCGGGAAAAGGTGGCGGATTGGTGGGTTGTGATAGGGTGGGCGGTACATTGTCTCCCGCCTGTCTGTTGGCGGTGACCGCCGCGCTGTTTGTTTGTCCCGCCGTGGCGGGCGGTGTGTTAAAGTGGCGGTCTCTGTTGGCGGTTTCCGCCAGGGTCGGAATTGCATTTTTTTTACCGCCAGCCTGTTGGCGGTTTGGCCGCCGCTTTAACACCGACCGCCAGGGTTGGAATGACCCCCATAGTGCCTTACCACAGGAGTCGGTGATGTCGTGGGAACAAGACGTTCGCCTCACTCCACGATGGCAAGAAAGTAGGCTGTCAGCAATCCCCTGTCTTCGCCAAACCCCAGAGGGGTGGATGCGATGCAGTTTCCCTGGCCTTGGGAAGAGGGGCTCCACATCATCAGTGAACCCCTTAAGGGTAGGGCTTAGATGCAGTATTGCAGGCGACGCCTGGGATTGCCAAGGTAGCGCGTCATCAAACCCCATAGTGGGAGGGGATGAAATGCTCCTCCGTACGTGAGCGCTTGTGTTGCCAAGTTGTCTGCCCGGGATACCGTGGAATCTTGTGCAGAAGCAGGATGCTGAGGCTTTAACAGAGTAACGTGCTCTATCTTTGTCCAGGCAGTCAGGTGGGGCCGCACCGAACGGGCAGCAGAGTCTTTGGCAGAAGCAGGGCGCTCGGTCTTTACCAAGTGAACACTTGTTCTTTTTACAAGCTGGTGATCGGGCACTCGTTGATCTTTGTCAAAAGTAGGGCTGCAGGACCTACAAGTGGCAGAGTCCCACAGGAGTTACAAATAGATGAAGTCTTTGATGGTCCTGAGCCTTCGTGAACAGGGGGCAAGCCAGCAAGCCCTTGGAGTTACTTAGGATTTGAAGAGGTTTTTGAGAGAAGGTTCAACCCTTCTCACTGCA
This sequence comes from Pleurodeles waltl, assembly GCF_031143425.1. NCBI lineage: Eukaryota > Metazoa > Chordata > Amphibia > Caudata > Salamandridae > Pleurodeles > Pleurodeles waltl. The sequence continues at coordinate 142,394,597 of NC_090440.1, forward strand.
ATAGGCAGCAAGCAGCAGGCCTGCACATCAGAGCAAGTTGCAAAGTGGCAATCCCTCCTGGAAGCACAGCTCCTCTTCCTGGCAGTCTCCTCAGGAACAAAAAGTGAAGTAATTTCATGGTGTCAGAGGTCCAGTACTTATATCCTAATGTGCCTTTGAAGTGGAAGAGACTTCAAAGAGGCCTGCCCTGGCTCCAGACCCACTCCAGGGGGGTATTATGTTATCTGTGTGGGGACAGGCATTTCCCTGTTGAGGAGCAAGTGCCCACACCTCTGTCCCAATCAATCTCAGAAAGGCCCATCAGCCTGTCGATAGGCCCTCAGGATGCAAATGTTACACTCCCTTTGTGTGACTGTCTAGATGGAAAGCGCAAATCCCAGGTGTCACGCAACCCTGATGTGAATTTAGAGACAGGCAGATGCACAGAATATTTAACGTAAGAGAATGCCAACTTTCTAAGAAGTGGCATTTTCAGACTGGCAACTTAAAATTCTACTTTACCATTAGTTGGGATTTTAAATTGTGAGCCCAGAGACACCAGACGTAAAATGGCTATCTTTTCCCAATTGTGAATTACACTTAAAAGGTATTTTAAGGCAAACCCAATGTTAAACTATAGGGGAGATGGGCCTAGCAGTAGTGAAAAACAAATGTAGCAGTTTTTCAGTAAAAAGACATGTAAAACTTTGAAGTTCATGTCCTAGCTTTTAAATACACTGCACCCTGCCCATGGAGCTCCCTAACGCCCACCTTAGAGTTCACATATGTAACACAAATTAAGGTTTGGGCCTGAGAAGTAGGTTATCTTGCCTGGCCAAAATAGCAGTTTAAAAATGCACACACAGGCTGTGAAGTGGCAGGCCTGAGACATGTTTAAATGGCTATTTAAGTGAGTGGAACAACAAGAGATTCATTAGTAGCATTTAATTTACAGACCCTGGGCACATGTAGTGCACTTTACTAGGGACTTCTAAGTAAAGTAAATATGCCACTTGTGGATAAGCCAAAGTTACCACATTTTAGATACAGAGCACATGCACGTTAGCACTGGTTAGCAGTGAAAAAGTGCCCAGAGTCCTAAGCCAACAAAAACAAGGTCAGAAAAGGGGGCAAAAGGTTTGGGGTAACCCTGCAAAAATGGCCATTCCTAGTAAGGTCAAAATTCACTTGCCTAATCAGTGTCTTTGCAAGGAAACTTTGTCCTGATTTGCACTTGTCTTAACCATCTAATGAGGTACTAAGTCATGCAAAATCATCATGCCCCTTTTGAGTGCCCTCAGAAAATGCATCACGTTTGCTACCTCTTTTGTGAAGTACAATGAACATGTACCTCCAGGGACATTTTTACTATGTAAAATGACTCAGGCTCACAGGTAATATCATGCCCTCACCGCCAATGGGCCACCTCCCACTCAATTAGTGAATGCATACCACTCATTCTCTAGGCACTCTTTGCCTGCACACTTGAGACTGTGGCTAGTGCAGCTTTGACCACTTCTGTGAGGTCAGTCTAATCCCTGGAGGGATAAAATGGTACTGTCAAATTTGTGCATTTTCAAACATAGACTAGGAGGTGGTTTGTGAGCATTGAAAGCCCTATTTTCAAATATATTAAAAAGCAAAAAACTAATAGGTTGTAGGCTATTCACATTCAATCTTGAACACACTTGCAACTTTACTCCTGTTATCACAAAGTGCATTTACAAGGTGGGATTGAGAAGGTAAGTGTTCCTTGGAGGAGGGGAATATATTTTTGACATTAAAAATACAAAAATTATCTCTCAATCATTTCCTCTTATTCCGAATTTCCCACCCTAGTAAAAGCCTGCAACTCTAAATATAAATGCAAATGAACATTCCTGGCAGTCTTAGACTGATATAGTTGTCAGTGACTTCAACAAGGACCTTTGAGAAACCATCAAAAGTGGAAATTTGCTTCACATCTGGAAGGTGTTACTTCAATGGTACAAAGATATTGCTATGCGTTCAAACGTGTATTTTGACACAAGATTATATTGATCAAGACTTGCTAACATGAATTTGCGATGAAATGGTGCACCTATTTCAAGCTGGTGTAACAGGGAGATATATCTTTCTTTTTCCTTTTTGGCCTTTGTAAGTTGGCACAGGCATCCATCCACCTCTCGATGGGCTTGATTCACAAAGGTAAACTTAGAATAAAAGTTTAAGTTTAGACCAAAAGTCTGTTGGTCTAAGTTTGGTCTAAGTTACCAGTCCCCATCCTGCTTAGGACCTGTGCTATAGGTGGAGGTGCGGGGGTGATTTAGTAAGATTTTTATGCAGCACAGCAAGTGAAGAGAAAGAAGAAAATGTGCCATGTCTGTCAAAATATGGCACTGTTCTGTTCTCTCTAGCCTACTTGTGGCTGCCTAGTGCCAATGGAGGCACCCTTGTGTCACAGTGCTGCGTTGTGTTCAAGATCAAGATAGTTTTTGCGCTAGAAGGGATATTTTCCTGCACCAAAAAAACCTATCCTTCAAGGCTATTTTCTATTTCTATGTGTGCTGCAGAATGCATGGAAAGAGGAAATAATAAGGAATAATAAAGATATTTCTCCTTCTTCACCAACTTCAGGTAGGCACACCAGAAGCCCTTTGGAAATATGAATTTATGTCAAAATACATGTGTGAATGCATGGCAATACCCATGTAATGCCTACCTGATGCAAAATGACTCAAAGCAGCCCTATACCATGCTTTGAGTTACTTATGTGTTTTACAAAGCAACATAAAGCCATGCAAATGGGGATTTCCATGGCTTTGTAAATCCCAAAATGCATTTTATGTCAGGACTGCGCCAAATAATTGACGTGAAACTGATCAGCAAATCTGGGCCCTGGTTTCCAATAATTGCAAAGAAATGTTATGATGCAAATTCAGCGCAAACTTGCAAAATATAATTGTATTTTGTAAGTTTGCGCCATTTTTTCATCAAAACGCAGAGCAAATACGGTGCAAAAAAGTACAAACAGCAGTTCAAGCACTATGCGAATAATTGAATTTGTAATCAAAATGAGATAAATCTCGATTTGTAACTTTTATCTAGCCACAGATAGGCATGGACAAAGCAAAAATGCAGTATTTAACTTGTACTTGCTCAAGATATCATGGACAGACGTGGCATACAAACTGGGGCATAACTTCAGGGGGGATGATTGGGGTGTTACACCCTACCAATAAATACAGTTTAGGGTAAATGGTTGGGTGCAAGTGCTTTCAGTTCGGGAATGTGTCAGATTTCCCCAGGAATTTGTACATACACAGGCAAAAAGCACACACAATCTCTCCCTCTCTCTGCTTTGAAAGTCTTCAAAACATGGTTATTTTACAAAATGTGTTTTCTCTCCCTTAGTGCCCCTTTCAATCCGCATTCCCTTCTCTTTCCACTGCATCTTAGTTTCCTCTCATGAGCCCTGTTTGACTTAAGAGGCCCTAGCACCTCCTTGTGCCACATTAGTGTCATTTTTTTTTTGTTTACACTAATGTGGCACAACGTGGCCAAAATTGCCATGGCAGATTTACAAAGCGGCGCCAGGCTTAATGTCTGCAAGGGGGCATTCCCACGTTAGAGTAGCCAAAAAATGGCGCAAAGAAATCTAAAAGATTTCTTTGCACCATTTTTGTGGCATTTTTTAACGTCTGCACAAAGCAGGCATTAAACAGAGGCACACCATTATTTATAATGGGCCTCAGTGTGCTTTGCAGGAATAGTGTCAAACTCTTTGACGCTAATCCTACAAGGCACCAAAGTATGATGACAATTTTTGACGCTAGTTCCCTAACTACTGCCATGGTGCACCATATATTAAATATGGTGCACACATGGTGGCGTTAGGGGGCACCTAGGGGCACAAAAAAAAGCAGCGCTGCAGTGGATGCAGCACCACTTTTTTTCAAATCACGCCCACTGTATTTGTAAGCCAGTATGATTGTTGGAAAAGCTAAAGGTCACCCCTCACCCCAATCTTACGGACCAATCTACGCCCTGTATGGAAATTGTGCTGCATGACATTTTTCTTAATGTGAAAGACATCTTTTTGTGAAGGGGATAATGTTAATGCCATATCTACGTTGGTGAACCCAGTCTCTGGGTGTAAAGCAGCATACAATAGGGGTATTTTTAAGTATGTTGTGAGTTCTGAGAGGAATAGGTAAAAGACAGTGTATTAAGAAATGGTTGCCTCCAGCATAGCTTGTGTATTTCTGAGGAAATAGATTCCTTGAAAAGTTCCTTCATTACTTATCCGGTTTTCTGATTGAGCCGCTACAGATATGTATGCACCACACAGAAGAATACTTTCAAGAGAAAGGGTTATCAAAGGGATTGTTCCAAAGAGATCTAAGCAGAAAAGACAAGCTACATACTGGGAAAAAGTTATGAAAAAAGAGAAAAGAACACATTATCTTCCATTCATAAGTTAACCAACTATTAGAAGTGGATAGTATATCACATGAAATAAGAGTTTAATATGATGTACAAAGGACTGGCATCCATTATGATCTTTTAAAACGTAAAAAGTCATGTCATGTTTTATGTTAAATGACCAAACTCTTTATGGAATGAAACCAACAGAGTATGCCTTTGAAATGTTCAATTTGTATTAGATGTTCTTCCCTCTTTGACTCACGGTATTTCAATGGTAGCATTTACAATGGGAAAACAACACTAGGATCAACTCGGTGTTAATAATAGGATCCTGTTGAAGAGGAACAAACCTACAAACTTTGCTCCATTTGTCAGGCCTTGAGTTAGGTGAACCTGTGACATATATGTACCACACGCCACACATTTGTCTTGCACTGTATTTTTTCCCAAGCACAATATAAATATTGGTATCAGAAAAAATACATTGATATTACCATTTGAGTCAAACATAACGGCCCTCATTACTAGTTTGGCGGTCACTGGACCATCATACTGGCAGTGCTGGTTGCACCTCCACCAGGCTGGCGGTGCTGACTGCCATATTACGACCACAGTGGTGATCCCACCACAACACAGCCAAGTTTCCTCCAGTACTGCCAATGCTGTCGGACCACCGCTGGTGACAGTCGCCACCTCCAGGCCGGCAGGGACCAATTCTCCGCCCACCATATTATGAGTCAGCAGACCACCATGATTTCTGTGGTGGTCTGACCACCACGAAAAGCCTGACGGAAATAGTCAGTATAAAAGGAGACACTCACCTCCAGGTACACACATGCTTCCGCATCCGCCATGGAACCCGAACTGGACGTCTTCCCACTATTGTATCTCGCCATACATCTCCAGGACCAGCGACGACAATGAAGATGACAGTCGTAAGTACCCCCACCTAGCACACACTGGAGGGAAGGGCAGTATTACAGACTTACAAACACACACCCGGTACGCACAGTGACAGCCACACACACACGCAAATGTCTGTATCAACACAAACATACGCTAAATACAAACACCATGGCCAACAGACACATGGCACACACAGAGCACACCACACACACACATCACCACCACTGTCAAACACATCCATGCACAACACCCCATAATCACACAACGACATCACAAACATGCAAACGCATTGTCAGAAAGGCACATCGAACAACTCCACCTGACAACACATACTGACAGCAATACGTAGCAACAACACACAATCAAATAAACAGTACATACATTCAAACAAGGCATCAGATGACACGCCATTGCCAAACAACATACAAAGGACATCACAGATGCATCACTATACACATGGACGCACACACCACTACCAAGCAATGCCACACACCACCACAACAACACATCACAACAAGCACATGGCAAAAGTCATCAACCCAGCAACACAGATGCATTCCATACACATACAACACACACACCAATGTATACAGATATAACACAACCATGTTGAAGAAAATCCAGGACAATTTTCTAACCTTGACACCAACATCTCAGTAATGCAGATATATTGAAATAACATATTTTTTAAAACTATATACAACTTAAGCCTGCTGGCCAGTCCAATTGTCACAAGTGCCCCAGACACATTGGGCACAGTCACATGTCCCAACTTGACTCCTTACTGCAAATTGAGCCTCACATCAGAACAAGACAGACCGGAGAACCCAGCTTATGCAGGTGCGTGCGTGCATCCCCAGCACCCGGGGGCTCTTGTGGAAGTGGGGAGGTGGGAGAAGGGATGAGGGACGGCCAGGAGGGGGTGGATGAGAGATAACAGAGAAATAATGAAGGGAAAAGGAAGGTCGGGAGCACAGGGGCGAGTACAGGGTGCACTTCAGAATACCGGCTTACACTGAGGTGTTTGGGACTATTATACAAGGACCCTCCTCCCTACTGTGACAGGACATACCTTTCATTTTGGCACGCTCCTGCTCCCCTTTTGTGCACTTCTCCGACCACCCCTCTCTTCTCCCTACACTCTAACTAAAGAGATACCCAATATAAACAAAACTTCTTAGCTTTCTCTCCCACGATTTGTTTTTCCCTTTTCTCCACATGACGGCACATCATCCGAGAATGAGACGCTATTGAGGGAATACCTAAAGCAAGAAAAGAAGAAAGGACAATTAAAGGGAAAGCACCATTAAAAGACATAAGACAGAAGACAATAGCGAATAACATCGGTCTCAATAAGAATACCAGAGAAGAACAAAAGAAACCAAACAAAGAGGAAGGAGATAAAAGAACAGTAAGAAAAACAAAAAGAAAAAAAAGAGGGGACTTTTTTGTTTTCTCTCCACATCACTAGGGAAATTAAGAAAATAAAAAGATCTGCAAAGAGTAATTAACTTGTTCTATGTCTTCCATTTAAACAAACATCCTCTTCACCCCAGGGAACCCATCACAGGGTCCTTGGCTTTAGGTTTGGGAGGAGGGATTTGCCTTTGATTTTGATTGTGGGGGAGGGGGTTTGGATCTTGGTGTAGGAGTAGGGACCTTAGGCTTCGGAGAGGTGTTTTCTTTGAAGGGGGAGGGGCATGGGCACTGCTAGGGTAGCCATGGGAGGACTGGGAGGTGGAAGGACTGGGTTGAGGCATGGAGACATGGCACTTAGGGGCATCACAGGGTGGGACTGGAGTGGGAAACAGGTCAAGACAGGCAAGAAAAATGTTTTTAGGTACACGGGGTGGTCATGGGTAGGAGTGGAGGTACAGAGAGTGGTTGTAGGTGGTGTTGGGGTGCTGGACATGGACAGGAGTGTGCAATGTGTCCTTGTGTGTGGTGGGTGTATGTTGGTGGGTGATTGAGAGCATTTATGGTTTTTGGGATGGGGAAGAGATGAAGGGAGATGGGATGCAAGATGTGTGTATGTTGGGGTGGTGTCTGCAAGTAAGGTGGTTGTCGTGGTGATTGCGGATGTGGTGTATGGGGTGGATGTCTGCAGATCTGTTCTTACTGTGTCTGTGGGTATGATGTGTGTGTTAGTGTGGTGATAGCAGGTGTGAGTAGTGATATGACTGTGAGGGAGGAGGTGGTGGGGGAGACGGTGTAGGGAGTGTCTGTTGTCATGTCTGCAGGTGTGTTAACTGTGTGCAAGCTTGTCCTGTGGTGTGTCCTGTGGTGCCTGTGTTCATCTTTGCACACTTTGGTGGTCATTACAACATTGGCGGTAAAAGCTGCTTACCGCCGTGCATAAGACCTCCAACACACCCCGGCGCCCGCGAAAATCCGCCACAGCCATTATGACCCACAGCACGGAATCCGCCAAATTTTCAGACACCCACACAAGTCAGCCACACCAAAGGTCAGTGATAAACTGGCAAAAACAAAACCTCCACAGTCACGCCAACAGAAATACGCCCACACTATCACGACCCACGAATCCACTCGGCGGTCTTTCAACCGCGGTATTCCATTGGCGGTACACAAAGCTGCGCTCAAAATACACACACTCTTACAAAACACAGCCACATTGGACAATTTGAAATACACACACCTGATACACATACACACACCACTCCCACACACCCAATACAATATAAAACACACACCTACATCACCCACAAACCCCTACGACCACAATTGAGAAAGAAGCACAGAGAGAGACACCACCATCAACAATACTACCATCCACAGGTACAACACCATCACCCACATCACTTCCACGCACCTCACACAACACCCCACTGCATATCAGCACTCTTATCACCACACACAACACCCCACACATCACCCACACCACCCCATGGCACGGCAAAGACACACCAGGTTCTCGGAGGAGGAGCTCAGGGTCATGGTGGTGGAAATCGTCTGAGTAGAGCCACAGCTATGGCAAAGACTAGTGGACAGGGTCAATGCAGTGGGACAGCACCAAAGAAATTGAGATGACATCAGGAAGAGGTGGAACGGCCTACAGGGGAAGGTGCATTCCGTGGTCTCAAGACACCACCTTGCGGTTCAGCGGACTGGCGGTGGACCCCTACCTCCTCCCCCACAACAAACAACATGGGAGGAGCAGGTCTTGGCGATTCTGCATCCTGAGGGCCTCACAGGACTAGATGGACAAATGGACTCTGGTAAGTCAAATCTTAACTATTACATCCCCCACCCTACCTGCATGCCATGACATACCCCTACCCTCACCCTCACCCCCATCACTCCTACTCCTCACAAATGTTCCACTATCACAACCCACACATCCCAACACCAAGCCCGGCATGCAACAACAAAGCATGGACACCCATCACTAAAGCAGGTCCACTGCACATACCCATATACCCCCCTAAACCATCATCACACAAGGTCCCACACTGGAATGCAAGCACTGGGGTACACGGTCACCCACCCATTGCACATCATGGCACACACAGATGTAATAAACATCCTTTTATACCCCTGCAGGACCCCTACCCAATGTCACAAGACAGGAGGGTCCACACATGTCTACACCACCAACAGAAGAGGCCCACAGTGATGACAGCACCTCTGTCCAACTGGATCTAAATGACCAGCCCGGCCCATCTGGGACCACGGGACAGTCGGTTCCCATCACACAGTCACAGGCCACTACAGAGCTTCCACCTTCTGGAAACAACAGCACAGCACCCACCCAGCGGGCCCATACCTCCGTCCCCAGGACACGTCAATCAGCAGTGTGTCCACCACTACAGGGAACCCAGGCTAACCCACCACCCCAACAACAACAGGGACCTGGGGGCAGTGGGCACACGGTCCAGGGGACGGAGGCCCAGGAACATAGGGGAACTGGGAGGGCTGCTGTGCGACAGAGGGAGGACAGGCCAAGGGAACCCACTCTCCACAAGGCCCTCTCCAACATCATGGGAGCCTACCACCACTCCCAGGAGACGATGGCAACGGTTCTGGCCAAGTTTCAGGAGACCCAGCGGCTGCAGGAGGAACAGTATTTGGGCTTCAGGGAGGAACTCAGATCCATCAATTCCACCCTAGGCACCATCGTAGGGGTGCTAAAGGAAGTACTCAACACCAGGAGGGACACTGTGGCACAACAAGGGGCCCCTGACACTAGCATGGGAGATGAATTGCCCACCACCTCCACCGGCACTAGTGGACAGGAGGCACCGCCACAGGACCACCACACCAGCACCCCACCCCCTAAAGAGGGAGAACCACTCCGCAAACAACAACAGACAGAGAACGAAGCCAAGACCCCCGCCAAGAAATGAGACCACCCTGAATGTCATCCTTCTGTCCCACTTTGTCACCCTGTCCATCCTTAAACTGCTCCAGCTCCACTTCCTATGCCCATATGTGCAATGCATCTGTGAGACTCTGCCATGGACATTCCTCCACCATCACCCCTCACCATTTTGCTACCCCCTCCATTATTTTGCACTTAAATAAACACCCTTGAAGCACAAAACAATCTGCAGTCAGTCTGTGATTTCAGAATAGTGTTTTAGCAATTACAGTGTCAAAAAGTTATTTCATTTGTAATGTCAACATACCTATGTCACACAGCTCTAGTCCATAAGAAATAAAAGCCGATGTCACACTGTGGGACCCATATCTGTGAAATCGTAAGGGAAAGTGACAACTCAGTGACCATACACTGGGTGAAAACGACAGACAGTAGAGAGGAAGTAGTGTTAAAGTACATGTGGTAGGCAGGTTTGTATTCTTACCTGTGTCTCACTGGAAATATTGCTGGATCACTGAGTCCCTGTTGTCCATGTCTCCTTCTTCTGCTTCCTTATCTTCACTGTCCACAGGATCCACAGCTGCAACAACACCGCCATCTGGACCATCCTCCTGCAGAAAAGGCACCTGTCGTCGCAAAGCTAAGTTGTGAAGCATACAGCAGGCCACGATGATCTGGCACACCTTCTTTGGTGAGTAGAATAGGGATCCACCTGTCTATTAGAGGCACCTGAACCTGGCCTTCAGGAGGCCGAAGGTCCGCTCGATTATCCGCTGTGTTCGCCCATGGGTCTCATTGTAGCGTTCCTCTGCACTTGTCCTGGGATTTCTCACTGGGGTCAGTAGCAATGACAGGTTGGGGTAACCAGAGTCACCTGCAAATGGCGAGGGACAACTGTTGGACACACACTAACCTGTAGGGATAACCCCAGACCCAGACAACCATTCCCATTTTCTTGCTTCCTGGTGCTCACCTAATAGCCACACACGGTGCCTCTGGAGTTGACCCATCACATAAGGGATGCTGCTCTTCCACAGGATGTATGCGTCATGCACTGAGCTAGGGAACTTGGCATTAACATGGGAGATGTACTGGTCGGACAAATATACCATCTGTACATTCATGGAATGATAACTCTTCCGGTTTCTGTACACCTGTCCACTCCTGCGGGGGGGACCAAAGCCACATGGGTCCCATCAATGGCACCTATGATGTTGGGGATATGTCCCAGGGCATAGAAGTCTCCTTTCACTGTAGGCAAATCCTCCACCTGAGGGAAAACGATGTAGCTCCGCATGTGTTTCAGCAGGGCAGACAACACTCTGGACAACACGTTGGAAAACATAGGCTGGGACATCCCTGATGCAATGGCCACAGTTGTTTGAAATGACCCACTTGCAAGGAAATGGAGCACTGACAGGACATGCACTTGAGGGGGGATTCCTGTGGGATGGCGGATAGCTGACATCAGGTCTGGCTCCAGCTGGGTACACAGTTCATGGATTGTGGCACGGTCAAGCCTGTATGTGATGATCACATGTCTTTCCTCCATTGTCGACAGGTCCACCAGCGGTCGGTACACAGGAGGATGCCGCCATCTCCTCACATGTCCCAGCGGGCGGTGCATATGAAGGACAACAGCGAGCACAGAGTGAACCAACTAAGAGGTACGTACCCACAGCGGCGCAATGCTGCATTGGTTAACATTGGACCCTATGGGTCCCATGAGCCAATGATGATGTACGCACCGCCGCGGATGTGACCGCCATTTTCTACCTGTTCAATCACTCGATACGTGATCTTCGACAGGAGAGGACCTACACTGCAAGTGCTGCTGTGACCTCGGTCTGGAAGAGAAAATGGTTCGAGTGTCTGGGGAACGGGCCCCTTCATTCACATCGGAGGAGTTGGAGAAACTCGTGGACGGGGTCCTCTCCCAGTACACGCTACCGTACGGTCCACCAGACAAACAGGTAAGTACACTGGGAGCATGCTGTACGGGCTATGCCTGTGTGGAGTGGGGTGGATGTAAGAAGGGGGAGATTGCGGCGTGCATGAAACGACGGTGAGTGCATGTGCCACATGGCAAGGGTAGGGATGGGGGCCAATGACTGTGATGGTACAGTTGGTAATAAGTTTCTCTTCCCCCTGTACAATTCAGGTAGGTCAGCACCCACCAGAAAAAAGATATTTGGCGTGCCATCGCCAAGGATGTCCGGACCTTGGGGGTCTACCACAGATGGAGCACCCACTGCTGGAAAAGATGGGAGGACATTCGCCGCTGGAGCAAGAAGACGGCGGAGGCTCAGCTGGGGATGGCCTCCCAATGTGGGAGGGGTGCCCGTCGCACCATGACCCCCCTGATGTTCAGGATTCTGGCGGTGGCGTGCCAGGAGTTGGATGGGCGCTTGAGGGCATCACAGCAGCCACAAGGGGGTGAGTACACTGTCATCCTGCTTATTTTGCGCTCAGTGGAGGGGTCTGGGTGGGGGATGTGGGCTGTGGGTTTCCCTGGGCCAGGGCGAGTTTCGTAGGCAAGGTCCCTCTGTAAGGCAGGCCATGTGGCACCCCACTCCACGTCTGAAGAGTGCCAAGTGCACATAGTCATGCCCCGTGTCATCCATGTGTGCAGATGTCGTCAATAGCCTAGTAGGCCATTTCCCAGGGATTGAACAGTGGAGCCCAAGAGTGCGGCGTCGTGCAGGGGACTTCTGTGTCTGTTGTGTCCGCCAACGGTAGCAATAATGCATGCACTCAACATGTCTTTCTTCTGTCATCCCCCCCTTTTTGTGGTCTCCCTGCTCTTGTGTGCATTAGCATCATCAGGCGGATGAGCAGTGGCACCGGAGCACGAGGGGGCTGCATCCCACATGGCCATGGAGGGCCACACTACGGACTTGGATTTTACCAGTGGGACGGAGGGCGAGGGGAGCTCCACGCGGTGACAGGAGCTGCGACACAGACTCGTCCTCTGATGGGAGCTCCCTTGTGGCGGAGGCAACATCTGTGCCCCCCCATCTACAGGTACATCCGCCACCACCCCTACCAGCATCGCACTCCCAGCAGCCCCTCAGCCTTTGCCCCGTGCCAGCTCACCCAGGAGAGTGGGCATCATCTTCGCTCCAGGCACCTCAGGCCCTGCCCCAGTCACCCCTGCAGCCCTCAGTGAGGAGGCCATTGACCTCCTCAGGTCCCTCACTGTTGGGCAGTCTACCATTTTGAATGCCATCCAGGGTGTAGAAAGGCAGTTGCAACAAACAAATGCATTCCTGGAGGGCATTCATTCTGGTCAGACGGCCCTTCAGTGAGTTTTTCAGACTCTGGCCTCAGCAGTGATGGCAGCCATTGTCCCTGTCTCTAGCCTCCCCCTCCAACTTCCTCCACCCAGACCCAATCCCCTGTACCCCAGCCTATCACAAGCACACCTACAGACCAGCATGCACACACGTCAACACACAAGGGAAGCTCTGGCAAACATAAGCACCACACATCCCACAGGCACTCACGCAAGCATCACACACATGCAGACACACCAACATCCACTGCCTCCACTGTGTCCCCCTCCTCCTCGTCTCCCTCCTCCCTCCCAGTCTCGTCTCCACTCACACATGCATGCACTACATCTACAGCCACTACTGCCATCACCAGCACACCCACCACCACACCCCGCTCACGTGCAGTCACCACCCCCACTACCATTCACACGTCCCCTGTGTCCTCTCCCAGTGTGTCTGTGACGCCACCTCTCAAGATACACAAACGCAGACTCACACACACCCAACAGCCATCCACCTCACGACAGCCTCCAGCCCATGCACCTTCACCCAAAGTCAGCAAACTAACACCTTCTACAACCACAACCTCTTCCTCCACTCCCAAACCCCCTCCAGCTACCCGTCCCAGTGTCTCCCAAAAACTTTTCCTGTCCAACCTTGACCTCTTTCCCACACCTCCCCCACCCCGTCCGTCTCCTAGGGCCCGAGTCTCCAGGTCCCAACCTAGAACCTCAGCCACAACATCTCCGGGACCAGTGGTGCCTGTAGTCAACGCAATCTGGAGTGCACCGGCCACCAGGGCAGCCAGTGTGGCATGGAGATACAGCACAGACTGTCCCCCACCTGTGAAGCATCAAAGGTTGGCCAGCGCCCCCCGTGGGAGAGGGGGAGGACTCCAGCCACTAAAGCCTCTCCCAGGGGTCCCGGTGGGAGTGTGGAGTCAGCTGCGACACCTTCCAAGGTGGGGAAGGGCCACAAGAAACCAGGAAAATCTGGGAAGAGCAGCACAGCGGAGGAGACCGTCCTCATCCCCGCTGCCCAGGAGCCCACCGCCATCATCCCCGCTGCCCAGGAGGCCACCGCCATCATCCCCGCTGCCCAGGAGGCCACCGCCATCATCCCCACTGCCCAGGAGGCCACAGCCATCATCCTCACTGGGACAGAGAGGACCGCTAGCACAAGCCCCGCTGGGCTAGAGAGGACCGCCATCACAAGCCCCACTGGGACACAGAGGACCGCCAGCACAAGCCCCGTTGGGCTAGAGAGGACTGCCAGCACAAGCCCCGCTGGGACAGAGAGGACCGCCAGCACAAGCCCCGCTGGGACAGAGAGGACCACCAGCACAAGCCCCGCTGGGACAGAGAGCAGCTGAGTCACTGCAAAGGAGCCCACCGCCTCAAGCACCGCTGAACAGGGCACCGCCGCTCCAAGCACCGCTGAACAGGGCACCGCCGCCTCAAGCACCGCTGAACAGGGCACCGCCGCCTCAAGCACCACTGGCCCATGAGCACCAAGGGCACTGACGCTACTGAGTCCGTCACAAGCAGGATGAAGCACTCTGGGCACCATGCCCCCTCCAGAACCAGTGGAGAGATACATCCACTACCTCTGTCCTTAGCAGGATAAAGCACTCTGGGAACCATGCCCCCTCCAGAACCAATGGAGAGATACATCTACTACCTCTGTCCTTAGCAGGATGAAGCACTCTGGGCACCATGCCCCCTCCAGAACCAGTGGAGACTGTCATACAATTGAGAGACTGTGGCTTTGCACTCCCAAGAATGCAGCAGTGGGCAACCTACCCACTGCAGAGACTTGAGAGACTGTGGCTTTGCAGTCCCCAGGGTTGAACAGTGAGCAACCCACCCACTGTAGAGACTTGAGAGACTGTGGCTTTGCACTCCCCAGGATTGAACAGTGGGCAACCCACCCACTGTAGAGACTTGAAAGACTGTGGCTTTGCACTCCCCAGGATTGAACAGTGGGCATGTGGCCCTCTCGTGGATTTGGCGTTGTGCACTCAACCGGCTGAGGTGCCCCCCCTTTCCCTCCCCCTGAGGTGCCTGTTTTCTTGTTCTCTGATGCCCCTGCAGTATTCTCTCCGTCATGGTCAGGGATCTTGTGTGGGCCTCGCCCATACCGTTTGGGCCCAGTGTTCCATGGACTTCAGTGGAGCACTACCTGGACTACTAAGCTTGGTGTATATTTTGTTTATGATGTATATATATATTTTTACATACTTGATTTTAATATATTACAATGGTTACACTCATTTCCTTTTGTCTTTGTATTCTTTCAGGAGGGTTGGGTGGGTGTGACTAAAATGTATAAATATGTATTAGTGTGTGTGTTGTAGTGGGAGAGGGTGGGGGTGGGGGTGGTGGTGGGGGTGTTGCATGTGTGTGTCACTGTTTTTTCCCTTCCCCCTCCCCTGTGTCGTAGGTGCAGTACTCACCGTGGTCTTCGCCGCGGCGTTCATGCTCCTGGTAGAGGAGCAGGAAGACTATCGCAGGGAGAATTTGGAGTTCCGGCTCCATGGTGTCCTGGTTCCTCGTGGGGTGTGTAGAGGTGAGCGTTTTCTCTTCAAAGTCCTGTTTCCGCTGTGTTTTTATCCATGGTGAATCTGCCCCGGAAAAGGTGGTGGATTGGTAGGGTGTGATACTGTGGGCGGTACTTTGTCCTCCGCCTGTCTGTTGGCGGTGACCGCCAAGCTGTTTGTCTGTACCGCCGTGGCGGTTGGAGTGTTAAAGTGGCTGTCTTTGTTAGCGGTTTCCGCCATGGTTGTAATTCCAATTTGTTTACCGACGGCCTGTTGGTGGTCTTACCGCCGCTTTAACACTGACCGCCAGGGTTGTAATGACCACCCTTGTCTGTTGTAGTGGGTGAATGCTGGTCTGAATGTGTTCTCTGGATGCGTGAGGGGAAAGGGGTGTAGGATTGGGCACAGGTAGTTGGAGGGGGTACAGGAGATGAAGAGACACTGGATGCCATCAAAGAGGAGGCCAGAGCCTGATACAATCTGTGCAGGCTAGCCAAGGCACTGTGAATGCCTTCCAGGTAGGCACTACTGATAGCATTCACAATGGTTGATTTCCCCACAGAGATGGACCTCAGGAGGTCAATAGCCTCCTCATTGATGGCAGCTGGGCCAACTAGGGCGGGGGTCAAGGTGCCTGTGGCGAAGGAGACGCCCACCTGCCTGGGTGAGTGGGCACAGGCAACTGGGTGGTGGGTACTGGGAGGGCAATTCTGGTAAGGGGGTGGTGGACAAGGATGGTGCTGGGATGGACCAAGATGGGTCTGCCACCACTGGGGAGCTTCCATCTGAGGAGGAATCCAAAGATGATGTGGCTGTACCAGTCTCCCCTCGCCCTCTGTCCCACTGGTCCCTTCGGCGTTGGTAGACTCTGCCTCCTGGGACCCGTGGGCTGCAGCTTCCCTACTTGCTGGTACCCCTTCTCCTTCACCTGTTGCTGCTGATGCACACAAGGATAGAAGAGGACAGATACCAACAAGTACTCTATTTCTCCTCTGGCGTGGCAATGAATGGTATTGATACATTGTCCCCAAATATTGGTCATGTAAACATGACCTGATATACAAGCTGTTACCTCCTAATTTCCACAAAAGGATTAGTTTGGACATGCTGCGGTCTGTCATCAGTCATTCTACAATGGTAATAACTACCAACTAACCACATATACTTACCAATCTGACACTTTTGACTCATTGTTTTTCAAATGTCCTGGATAAGTACATTGCACATAGAATATAGGGCAGGTAGATAAATGACTCATGATGTACAAAAGTCCATTGACAATGCAATGATCTCACAGTGAAAGTTCCCTACTCACGGTACTTATTACCCAATATCATTCCTGACAAGATGGCATTGGCTACCTAAAGCAGAATCAGGGATGGAGAATAGAGGTTTGAGAATCACTCAACATAGGAGTATGTCTAAACGTAACTGGACAAGGAGGTATAGCACCAACATATTACTGCCTGCATGGGGTTGAAAAGCTAACTTACACCACTTCTAAACAGTGGAAGTAATAGCCAGAGACTATAATCCTATCTTAAGGACACACACTGCATTAGTACCTGTAGGAAAGTACCCTCTTTCTTGGCATGGTTACCCACATTTTCTGCATGATGTCAGTGTGCTTGACTGTGTCTACTGGGATCCTGATAATCAGGGCCCCAGTACCTATGCTCTCTCCCTCCAAATTGGTCACTGGATACTGTTAACAAAGTATTCCACTCACAATTGGCATACTGCCCCCCCTTATGAGTCCGTAGTATATGGTACCTAGGTACCCAGGGCATTGGGATTCCAGGGGATCCCTATAGGCTGCAGCATATATTTTGTTATCCAAAGGGGGCCCATGCAAAGGCTTATGCTGGAATCCCATTGCAGCCCACGTGAAAAGGTGCATGCACCCTTACACTGCCATTTACACTGCACAGGTCACTTACATGTCACCCCTATAGCAGGCCCTCCAGCACTGAGGGCAGGGTAAAAGGTACCTGTGTGTGAGGGCACCCCTGTACTACCAGAGGAGCCCCCACGACCTCCAGGACCATTTTCCCAGACTTCGTGAGTGCGGGAATGCCATTTTACGAGTGTACTGGACATAGGTCACAACCTATGTTGAGCTACATAATGGTAACTCAGAACATAGGCATGATTGGTATCAAACATGTAGGAATCATACCCACATGTTTTTGCAAGAATTGGTTGTATGATCCCATGCATTCTGGGGGCTCCTTATAGGACCCCCAGTACTACCATTACAGCCTTCTGAGGTTTTCCAAGCAGCCCCAGCTGCTGCCACCTCACAGACAGGTTTCTGTCCTGTTGCTTGAAAGGCTCAAGCCCAGGAAGGCAGAACAAATAATTTCCTTTGGGAGAGGTAACCTCCCCAAGCCACTGGAAATGCTTTAAAGAACACATTTGGTGTTCTGCTTGCATAATCCAGTCTACACCGGTTCAGGGACCTCCAGTCCCTGCTCTGGTGTGAAACTGGACAAAACAAAGGAAAGGGGAGTAACCACTCCCCTGTCCATCACCACCCCTCAGAGCTCCTCCAGAGGGTCCCTGGGTTTTGCAATTTTGGATTCCAAGTTGACAGGGAACTCTGGGAGCATCTGAGTGGCCACTGCCTGCAGGTGATGTCAGAGCCCTCCCCTGATAGGTGCTTACCTGGTTAGCTGACCAATCCCCCTTTCAGGGTTATCTAGGGTCTCTCCTTTGGGTGGGTCTTCAGATTTGGATTGCAAGACTTCAGCAGGAATCCTCTGCATCCTCCACTTCAACTCACAAAAGAAACTGCATCTGGACCCTCCAGGAACTCCTCAAACTGCAACAAAGAAGCAAGACACCTTCTACAACATTGTATCTTCAGCTCCTGGCTACAACTGCAACTGTCTCCCAGTCGTGCATCCTCTGAGGACATCCCTTCTTCAGCCTGCACCAGAAGAGCAACGGAATCTCTCTTGGGGTGAAGGAGTCACTCCCCTGCTTCAGCAGGCATCTACTGCAATGATGACCAGCTGCGTGGATCCCCTCTCCTCCTGAGCTGCATGGATCCTGGATCACGGGTTTTTGGACTGCAGTGGCCCCAACAGTCCTAATGTCCTACTGTCCAACTTTGGTTGGAGGTAAGAGCATGAATCCTCATGTAAAACAGTAGCTATTTGCATCACATGTTTTGCAGTTGCCAAATGCTTGTTGGCATTCTGCCACAAAGTACTTGATGTATCTTGCAACTCCAGCCCAGCACACTATCCTGTGATGCACAGTTTCCTGAGTGATTCTCCAGCTGCTCAGGACTCTTTGTCATAGTGCTGCATGGCCTCTTTTGCACCGTTTTTGTCCCCAGGCTGTGGGACTCCTGTGCATGCTGCCTGGTCTTCTGTGGGCTTTCTGAGTTGCTGAGAGCCCCCTCCGACTCCCTCTCCGGGATAGAGTCCACCTGGTCCTTCCTGTTTACAGGCAGCGCCATTTTCTGCTAACCGCAAGCTTTGCGTGTGCCAAGGCTTGTTGGGAGACTCAGGTGACGTAAACCAAACTGCAATCCTCCATCCGGCGTGGAACATCACCTGCACCAACCAAGAACCCGACTCCATCTTCTTGGGTGCAATACTGACTGTTCTTCTTCATTAGTGGTTCTTTTTTTTGCACCTTCTTCCGGGTCAGCAGGGGCCCCTGTTATCCCTGGATTCCTCTGTGATTCTTGGACTTAGTCCCCTTATTCAACATGTCCTCAGGTCTAGGAATCCACTGTTGGTGTCTTGCATAATCTTTTTATCAGGTCTGTGTGTGTTCTGGGAAAGTTACTGCATTTTACTCCTGCTTTCCTGGGCACTGGATGGGGGTTCTAGTGCTTACCTTTGGGTTTTTTTTAGTACTCCTAGCTCTCCTCTACATACTACTCATGGCTAGGTGGGAAACCAACATTTGCATTCGATTTTCTTAGTATATGGATGGGGTTCCCCTAGGCCCATTTCTAACTATTGTGATTTTCACTAACTGCACTGTTTTCTAACAGTTTTCACACCTGTTTTTGCATACTAGTGTATATAATTTGTATATTACTCACCTCCTAAGGAAGTATAGTTTCTATATTATTTTTGGCATTTGTGTCACCAAAATAAAGTACCTTTATTCCTGTAACAGTGAGTATTTTCTTTCATGTGTGTGAGTACTGTGTGATTACAGTGGTATTTCCTGAGCTTTGCATGTCTCCTAGATAAGCCTTGGCTGCTCAACCACAGCTTTCTCTAGAGTGCCTGGCTTCTAGACATTGCCTACACTACACTATTGAGGGATCACCGGACCTGGTATAAGGTGTAAGTACCATAGGTAGCCACTTCAAACTAGGCCAACCTCCTACAGTACCTAAGTAATCTAACTGGCACAATAGAGTCCATACAGCTGATATGAAACAGTCTGTACTCACCCCCTTGTGGCTGATGTGCTGCCCTTAAGCACCCATCTATCTCCAGGTAGGCCACCACAAATATGCGGGCCTGGAGGGGTCAGGATCTGACAGGCACCCCTCCCTCATTGGGAGGACATCCCCAGCTGGGCATCTGCGGTCTTCTGGGCCCAGTTTCTCAGGTCCTCTCACTGCTTTCTGCAGTGAGTGCTCCACCAGCTATGGACCCCCAGGGTCCGTACTTGCTTGGAGATTTCTCTCCATATCCCCTTTTTCTCATGGGGGCTGACCTGCATGGAAGACACAGACAAAAGGAGATATCTATGTAGAGTTACAATGCATCTACAGCAGTGGCCCACACACAGCATGCATAGCATATGCTCATACCGAGCCACATTACACCATCATCAATCATACAACACAACCTCAGCAGTTAATCATGTCATGTCAGTATTCACACACTTTCACCGTCAAACACCACCCTAGCTGATAAGTATTCCACATTGTACGGACCTATTTCTCTGGAGCCCCATACACCTGTCCATGCAGGGGTAGGACCCCTTCTACCAGTTTCTCCTGTTCCTTCTGGGTGAAGGCTGGGGCCCTATCTCCTTTGTGGCTTCCAGATACAGAACACAGTATCTCATGCAGTGGAGGTCTTGCTTGCTCAAGTGTCAGAATTCAAGTGAGCTGAGTTTTAGAAAATGGCAGTCACAGCCGCCGCAGTCATGACCATCACCACCAGTGGTGACCATCATTGGCCCCAGTTTCCCGTAGACATCAATGTTAACCAATGAGGAGTTGCACAGCTCTTCTGACCGCCTACCGCCATGATGACTAACACAAGCGGAATGAGGTCACTTCCATCTGTCCTCTGCATAAGGAACAGTCGGCTGCCATTTTACATACTTTTATGATTTCTATGTCATCCTAGTGCCTCTTAGCTTGATGTTAATCACTAGTTGCTAGTCACTAGTGTAGTGAGTGTCACCTGCCAATATGTATGACGTATCATCTTTTCAATGTGTGGAAGTTTGATAACTGTATTCGACTTATGGACAATATTACTATTTCTGACTTCCATCTCTGTACAAACCCCCTGTGACAAGTATAGCAATGGTATTTACAGCCAGGATGTTGCAGGTGTGTAGTGTGTAAATAACTGTTTTGCTGTGTCAGCTATCAAATACCTTACATGACTTGTCCTGTTTGCTACTTATATTGTGTACTTTTTGTGATGACAGTGTAAGAGGTGTCATGAATTTTTTTCTATCCTATGCCTCAATACCGTCCAATGGGGAGAATGAGAAATGCACCGGTATACCGAGCCCTAGTTTACCTTGCTACCATGGAAGAAATACACATTATACAGATGTATTGTCTGAACCGTCAGGCCATCAGGGAACTGTGTACCCAGTTGGAGCCGGATCTCCTGCCAGCCATACGCAATCCCTATGCCATCCCTCCAACAGTACAGGTGTTATCAGTGCTCCACATCTTAGCCTCTGGCTCTTTTCAGGTGACAGTGGGCTTGGCAGCAGGTATGTTGCAGCTCATGTTTAGTTTTGGCGCGAAGGCTCTCATTATTCTAATGAGATTACTGGATTTGAGCGGCAGAATCGCCTGCGGTGTGGGAGACTGAGTCTAACCCACTACAGGTGACACCTGTCACCCCAATCCGTGTTTTGCTCCGTCTAACTAGCAGTGCCTAATCTCTGAACAAGAGCAGGCATGATTGGGCAGCCGAGTGCATGACACAATTGATTCCTCAGGGAAATCGTGGTCACTTAGATCTTATCCGTTTCTCTCAGTAACATTGGTCTCATATATATAATGACGAACAGAGGCAGTGTGTGTTTCAATAAGGTTTTAATTAAGCAACGGCATCTTTGATAATAAAGCATGTACTGCAATAACCAGGATGATAAAGCATGACAGGATTAAAATTGTGACAAGGAGAGTAAAGCATAGAAATAACACTACCATATTGTCACTAGAATCAATAGACTAATTCCTACCTAGGCTATATTAGAGCACAGCATGTTAAGCTCTAGTTCTGCCCTTCAGGTTCTCCTGGGAAGGCATCATCCCCCATACCTGAGCAAAGGCCTGATGTCTGCATAAGCAGCTGTAGGGAAGTGTTCAGTAATCAGCATACAGTCTTGGTCATCTGACTGAAATCTCCTTCTAACGTGTATGGGACAGAGAAGTGTTTTTATAATAAAAAAGCTGATGTTCTGAGAAAATGTCCCTAAGTAAGGATGTGTATATTTCTATGAATACCAGAGACAAAGCTTTACCACGTTTTACGGGCAATCTATCTCACTGCAGCCTTGAGAGAAGCACAGAGTGAAAAAGAATGTCTCATTTAAGAACGTAGTGCTGGCCTAAGCAAAGAACAGCTAGATAGGGAGAAATAAAACAAGACTATTGTTAAAATAATAAACAAAGCTGAATAAAATATATCTAGGTTAAAGTACACAGCAGAAGGGCTGGTGTGCTAAAATAACATGCATGAAGCTATAACTAAAATGGCTAAACAACAGTTTTGTGTTGGAAGAAGTACTGTCTCCTTTGCTGAAACACATGGATAGCTACATAAGATTCTCACAATGTGCTGACTTAACCACTGTGAAGGCTGACTTCTATGATTTAGCACATATTCCTCATGTGATAGGGGCCATAGATAGCACCCCCATTGCTTTGATCCTTCCCAGGATCAAAGAACAAGTATTTAGGAACAGGAAAAATTATCATTATATTAATGTGCAGGTGGTGTGTCTTGTCGATCAGTACATATCCCAAGTGACGGACAAGTTCCCTGCATCTGTGCATGACTCCTACATTCTGAGGTACAGCAATGTCCCAAATATGATGGCACAACTACAGAGTGAGTGGGCTTGGATCATTGGTGAGACCATTCTTTTGTTGTTCCACGGTTAGCTATTCATTCTTCACAGATTACCTTATGCCACTCCTGGATTGTAATGTGTGCAAATGTCTTCTACACAGGTGACTCTGGGTATCCTAATGTATCATGGCTGCTGACATCAGTGAGATATCCCAGGTCAGAAGGTGAAAATCGCTATAATGAGGCCCATGGCAGGACCAGAAGGGTGATTGAATGTTGAAAGCAAGATTCCGATGTCTGCACATCTCTGGAGGTTCCGTGCTCTACTCTCCGCAAAAGGTCTCCTTGATAGTTGTTGCCCGCTGCATGCTACAACATTTGGCCCTGTGAAGACATGATCCTTTACTGGAGGAGAAGAAGGTGGCTGCTGTACTGGTGGCAGATGAAGGTGCAAATGACAGTGATGAAGATCGTGATGATAAGGATGATCTGCACTCAAGAACATAGCTGATCCTCCGATACTTCCAATGACAGTCAGGTATGAATGCACTGTTATCTGAAACTGTTCTGCAGAGTGGCTGATGAGATGTCACTTACTGGTATTGTGGCTACTGTGCAGATGGTGATTGACTGATTTGTACACAATAAGAAAACAAGGGATATGAGGTATCCATTCAGCACAACTGTTACAGTACAAATTGTCTTACTAACATGTTTATGCTATGTGTTGCACTACCTTGTGTGACAACTTGTATTAGAAACAGTTGACCGTCTTTTCACATGGATTTTCCTTTTGGGCTTATTGACACAAACATATCCTCAGTTGTAAGGCTCTCCCAGACAGAACTCCCAGCCCAGGATGTTAAGAAGCAGTCATTGATATTGTAACTTTGGGTACTGTTTGGATGTGTCAGCTGTGAGGTACTGACATATGTTCTAGTGTGGGAGATATCATGTACTGTAGGCAATGCTCCATTTGTCCACATTGAGTGATTCAAATCCAATTTTGTAAGTTTGTAAGAGTACAGCATGTTTAGTGGCCACCTAAATTGAGATCCTAATGTGTCCATTCTCACTGTATTGCATTGTTTATAGGTAAAGTTGTTGTATTAACCCAGTTGTCTGCCTCATCTGCTGGCTGCCTTTGACGAAGAAATCAAATCCTGTGTAAGGAAGACCTATTTTTTCAGCCCTTTTCGCCACCTTCCATCCCCTTCCATGAAATATATTCAACTGCCATTTTTTGACATTTTGATTTTAGTGTACAAACATTGGTATTTCACTCAATAAGAACACGTAAACAGTATATGTGATCAATGGTGTTTATTCTGACAATATAGTTGAAAGTGGAGAAGAGTGGGGTCATGGTGTTTGAAATCATGAGAGTAGTAGGCACATCTGTGGGTAGTACAGGTCCAGTATCCAGGGGCCAATTGAAAATGGGGCAATGACAGTGGAGAGTCAATAGGATGTGTCAGTGGCACACAAGGGAAACAGTTCAAGAGAGGGTCACTTCCTGGCAATGGGATTGGTCTTGCCTTCATTTCCGGCAAGATGTCTGGCTCGACGACCATCTTTGTGGGGGGGTTCCTCAGAGGGAGGGGTGCTAGTGGCCTGTGAATCCTCTGGCAGGGCCTCTGTAAGGAAATGCCTCCTTGGCATGGTTGCCCCCTGACTTTTTGCCTTTGCTGATGCTATGTTTACAATTGAAAGTGTGCTGAGGCCTGCTAACCAGGCCCCAGCACCAGTGTTCTTTCCCTAACCTGTACTTTTGTATCCACAATTGGCAGACCCTGGCATCCAGATAAGTCCCTTGTAACTGGTACTTCTAGTACCAAGGGCCCTGATGCCAAGGAAGGTCTCTAAGGGCTGCAGCATGTCTTATGCCACCCTGGAGACCTCTCACTCAGCACAGACACACTGCTTGCCAGCTTGTGTGTGCTAGTGAGGACAAAACGAGTAAGTCGACATGGCACTCCCCTCAGGGTGCCATGCCAGCCTCTCACTGCCTATGCAGTATAGGTAAGACACCCCTCTAGCAGGCCTTACAGCCCTAAGGCAGGGTGCACTATACCATAGGTGAGGGTACCAGTGCATGAGCATGGTACCCCTACAGTGTCTAAACAAAACCTTAGACATTGTAAGTGCAGGGTAGCCATAAGAGTATATGGTCTGGGAGTCTGTCAAACACGAACTCCACAGCACCATAATGGCTACACTGAAAACTGGGAAGTTTGGTATCAAACTTCTCAGCACAATAAATGCACACTGATGCCAGTGTACATTTTATTGCAAAATACACCCCAGAGGGCACCTTAGAGGTGCCCCCTGAAACTTAACCGACTGTCTGTGTAGGCTGACTAGTTCCAGCAGCCTGCCACACTAGAGACATGTTGCGGGCCCCATGGGGAGAGTGCCTTTGTCACTCTGAGGCCAGCAACAAAGCCTGCACTGGGTGGAGATGCTAACACCTCCCCCAGGCAGGAGCTGTGACACCTGGCGGTGAGCCTCAAAGGCTCACCCCTTTGTCACAGCCCAGCAGGGCACTCCAGCTTAGTGGAGTTGCCCGCCCCCTCCGGCCACGGCCCCCACTTTTGGCGGCAAGGCTGGAGGGAACAAAGAAAGCAACAAGGAGGAGTCACTGGCCAGTCAGGACAGCCCCTAAGGTGTCCTGAGCTGAGGTGACTCTAACTTTTAGAAATCCTCCATCTTGCAGATGGAGGATTCCCCCAATAGGGTTAGGATTGTGACCCCCTCCCCTTGGGAGGAGGCACAAAGAGGGTGTACCCACCCTCAGGGCTAGTAGCCATTGGCTACTAACCCCCCAGACCTAAACACGCCCTTAAATTTAGTATTTAAGGGCTACCCTGAACCCTAGAAAATTAGATTCCTGCGACAACAAGAAGAAGGACTGCCCAGCTGAAAACCCCTGCAGAGGAAGACCAGAAGACGACAACTGCCTTGGCTCCAGAAACTCACCGGCCTGTCTCCTGCCTTCCAAAGAACTCTGCTCCAGCGACGCCTTCCAAGGGACCAGCGACCTCTGACTCCTCTGAGGACTGCCCTGCTTCGAAAAAGACAAGAAACTCCCGAGGACAGCGGACCTGCTCCAAAAAGACTGCAACTTTGTTTCAAGGAGCAGCTTTAAAGACCCTGCAATCTCCCCGCAAGAAGCGTGAGACTTGCAACACTGCACCCGGCGACCCCGACTCGGCTGGTGGAGAACCAACACCTCAGGGAGGACCCCCGGACTACTCTACGACTGTGAGTACCAAAACCTGTCCCCCCTGGGCCCCCACAGCGCCGCCTGCAGAGGGAATCCCGAGGCTTCCCCTGACCGCGACTCTCTGAAACCTAAGTCCCGACGCCTGGAAAAGACCCTGCCCCCGCAGCCCCCAGGACCTGAAGGACCGGACTTTCACTGGAGAAGTGACCCCCAGGAGTCCCTCTCCCTTGCCCAAGTGGAGGTTTCCCCGAGGAAGCCCCCCCTTGCCTGCCTGCAGCGCTAAAGAGACCCCTTGATCTCTCATAGACTAACATTGCGAACCCGACGCTTGTTTCTACACTGCACCCGGCCGCCCCCGCGCTGCTGAGGGTGAAATTTCTGTGTGGGCTTGTGTCCCCCCCGGTGCCCTACAAAACCCCCCTGGTCTGCCCTCCGAAGACGCGGGTACTTACCTGCAAGCAGACCGGAACCGGGGCACCCCCTTCTCTCCATTCTAGCCTATGTGTTTTGGGCACCACTTGGAACTCTGCACCTGACCGGCCCTGAGCTGCTGGTGTGGTAACTTTGGGGTTGCTCTGAACCCCCAACGGTGGGCTACCTTGGACCAAGAACTGAACCCTGTAAGTGTCTTACTTACCTGGTAAAACTAACAAAAACTTACCTCCCCCAGGAACTGTGAAAATTGCACTAAGTGTCCACTTTTGAAATAGCTATTTGTGAATAACTTTAAAAGTATACATGCAATTGAAATGATTCAAAGTTCCTAATGTACTTACCTGCAATACCTTTCAAACAAGATATTACATGTTAAATTTGAACCTGTGGTTCTTAAAATAAACTAAGAAAATATATTTTTCTATAACAAAACCTATTGGCTGGATTTGTCTCTGAGTGTGTGTACCTCATTTATTGTCTATGTGTATGTACAACAAATGCTTAACACTACTCCTTGGATAAGCCTACTGCTCGACCACACTACCACAAAATAGAGCATTAGTATTATCTCTTTTTACCACTATTTTACCTCTAAGGGGAACCCTTGGACTCTGTGCATGCTATTCCTTACTTTGAAATAGCACATACAGAGCCAACTTCCTACATTGGTGGATCAGCGGTGGGGTACAAGACTTTGCATTTGCTGGACTACTCAGCCAATACCTGATCACACGACAAATTCCAAAATTGTCATTAGAAATTCATTTTTGCAATTTGAAAAGTTTTCTAAATTCTTAAAAGACCTGCTAGGGCCTTGTGTTAGATCCTGGTTAGCATTTCTTTTAGAGTTTAAAAGTTTGTAAAAGTTTGAATTAGATTCTAGAACCAGTTGTAGATTCTTAAAAAGTATTCCAACTTTTAGAAGCAAAATGTCTAGCACAGATGTGACTGTGGTGGAACTCGACACCACACCTTACCTCCATCTTAAGATGAGGGAGCTAAGGTCACTCTGTAAAATAAAGAAAATAACAATGGGCCCCAAACCTACCAAAATACAGCTCAAGGAGCTCTTGGCAGAGTTTGAAAAGGCCAACCCCTCTGAGGGTGGCAACTCAGAGGAATAGGATAGTGACTTGGAGGAAAATTCCCCCCTACCAGTCCTATCTAGGGAGAACAGGGTCTCTCAAACCCTGACTCCAAAAATAATAGTCAGAGATGCTGGTTCCCTCACAGGAGAGACCAACACCTCTGAAATCACTGAGGATAACTCCAGTGAAGAGGACATCCAGTTAGCCAGGATGGCCAAAAGATTGGCTTTGGAAAGACAGATCCTAGCCATAGAGAGGGAAAGACAAGAGATGGGCCTAGGACCCATCAATCGTGGCAGCAACATAAATAGGGTCAGAGATTCTCCTGACATGTTGAAAATCCCTAAAGGGATTGTAACTAAATATGAAGATGGTGATGACATCACCAAATGGTTCACAGCTTTTGAGAGGGCTTGTGTAACCAGAAAAGTGAACAGATCTCACTGGGGTGCTCTCCTTTGGGAAATGTTCACAGGAAAGTGTAGGGATAGACTCCTCACACTCTCTGGACAAGATGCAGAATCTTATGACCTCATGAAGGGTACCCTGATTGAGGGCTTTGGATTCTCCACTGAGGAGTATAGGATTAGATTCAGGGGGGCTCAAAAATCCTCGAGCCAGACCTGGGTTGACTTTGTAGACTACTCAGTAAAAACACTAGATGGTTGGATTCAAGGCAGTGGTGTAAGTAATTATGATGGGCTGTACAATTTATTTGTGAAAGAACACCTGTTAAGTAATTGTTTCAATGATAAACTGCATCAGCATCTGGTAGACCTAGGCCCAATTTCTCCCCAAGAATTGGGAAAGAAGGCGGACCATTGGGTCAAGACTAGGGTGTCCAAAACTTCCACAGGGGGTGACCAAAAGAAAGGGGTCACAAAACCTCCCCAGGGGAAAGGTGGTGAGACAGCCAAAAATAAAAATAGTCAAGAGTCTTCTAAAGGCCCCCAAAAACCTGCACAGGAGGGTGGGCCCAGAGCCTCTTCACAAAACAATCCTGGGTACAAGGGTAAAAACTTTGATCCCAAAAAGGCCTGGTGTCGAAACTGTAGTCAGTCTGGACACCAAACTGGAGACAAGGCCTGTCCCAAGAAAAGTTCCACTCCAAACTCCAATCCAGGTAACACTGGAATGGCTAGTCTCCAAGTGGGATCAACAGTGTGCCCAGAGCAAATCAGGGTCCACACTGAAGCTACTCTAGTCTCTGAGGGTGGGGTGGATTTAGCCACACTAGCTGCCTGGCCCCCTAACATGCAAAAATACAGGCAGCAACTCTTTATTAATGGGACAAGTGTAGAGGGCCTGAGGGATACAGGTGCCAGTGTCACCATGGTGACAGAGAAACTGGTTTCCCCTGGCCAGTACCTGACTGGAAAAACTTATACAGTCACCAATGCTGACAATCAAACTAAAGCACATCCCATGGTAATGGTAACTTTAGAATGGGGAGGGGTCAATGGCCTGAAACAGGTGGTGGTCTCCTCAAACATCCCAGTAGACTGTCTGCTTGGAAATGACCTGGAGTCCTCAGCATGGGCTGAGGTAGAGCTAAAAACCCATGCAGCCATGCTGGGTATCCCTGAACTGGTGTGTGTAAAAACAAGAGCACAATGCAAGGCACAGGGTGAAAAAGTAGAGCTGGAGTCTGGAAAAATGGCCCAGCCTACCAAGAGAAAAGGAAAGTCAGTTGGGAAACCAACTGCAACACAGTCAGAAAAAGAGAACCTCTCTTCTCAGGAAGAAGTTCTGCCCTCTGAGGGAACTGAGCCTTTGGAGCTTGAACCTTATCAGGTTGAGCTCTTAGGCCCAGGGGGACCCTCAAGGGAGGAGCTGTGTAAGGGACAAGAAACCTGTCCCTCTCTTGAAGGCCTTAGGCAGCAAGCTGCTGAAGAGTCCAAGGGCAAGAAAAATGGAACACATAGGGTCTATTGGGAAGATGGACTCCTGTACACTGAGGCCAGAGACCCCAAACCTGGTGCCACTAGGAGAGTGGTAGTGCCTCAGTCGTTCAGAGAGTTTATTCTGACCTTAGCCCATGATATTCCCCTTGCTGGGCATTTGGGACAAACCAAGACGTGGGAGAGGTTAGTCAACCACTTCTACTGGCCCAATATGTCCCAGAAGGTTAAGGAGTTTTGCCTCTCCTGCCCCACCTGTCAATCCAGTGGTAAGACAGGTGGGCACCCAAAGGCCCCCCTCATTCCACTTCCAGTGGTGGGGGTCCCCTTTGAAAGAGTGGGTGTGGACATAGTTGGTCCACTGGAACCTCCCACAGCCTCAGGAAATATGTACATCCTAGTAGTAGTGGATCATGCTACTAGGTATCCTGAAGCTATTCCCCTTAGGTCGACTACTGCCCCTGCAGTAGCCAAGGCCCTCATTGGTATCTTTACCAGAGTGGGTTTCCCTAAGGAGGTGGTGTCTGACAGAGCTACCAACTTCATGTCAGCATACCTAAAACACATGTGGAATGAGTGTGGAGTGACTTACAAATTCACTACACCATACCATCCACAAACTAATGGCTTAGTTGAGAGATTCAACAAGACATTAAAAGGCATGATCATGGGGCTCCCAGAAAAACTCAAAAGGAAATGGGATGTCCTCTTGCCATGTCTGCTTTTTGCTTACAGAGAGGTGCCACAGAAGGGAGTAGGATTCTCACCCTTTGAACTTCTGTTTGGCCACCCTGTAAGGGGACCACTTGCTCTTGTTAAAGAAGGCTGGGAGAGACCTCTTCATGAGCCTAAACAAGACATAGTGGACTATGTACTTGGCCTTCGCTCTAGAATGGCAGAGTACATGGAAAAGGCAACCAAAAACCTTGAGGCCAGCCAACAGCTCCAGAAGTTTTGGTATGACCAAAAGGCTGCACTGGTTGAGTTCCAACCAGGGCAGAAAGTCTGGGTTCTGGAGCCTGTGGCTCCCAGGGCACTCCAGGACAAATGGAGTGGCCCTTACCCAGTGCTAGAAAGGAAGAGTCAGGTCACCTACCTGGTGGACCTGGGCACAAGCAGGAGCCCCAAGAGGGTGATCCATGTGAACCGCCTTAAGCTCTTCCATGACAGGGCTGATGTAAATCTGTTGATGGTAACAGATGAGGATCAGGAGGCAGAGAGTGAACCTCTCCCTGATCTTCTGTCATCAGACCCAAAAGATGGCTCAGTAGATGGAGTGATCTACTCAGACACCCTCTCTGGCCAACAGCAAGCTGATTGTAGGAGAGTCCTACAACAGTTTCCTGAACTCTTCTCCTTAACCCCTGGTCAGACACACCTGTGTACCCATGATGTGGACACAGGAGACAGCATGCCTGTCAAGAACAAAATCTTTAGACAGTCTGACCATGTTAAGGAAAGCATCAAGGTGGAAGTCCACAAGATGCTGGAATTGGGAGTAATTGAGCGCTCTGACAGCCCCTGGGCTAGCCCAGTGGTCCTAGTCCCCAAACCTCACACCAAAGATGGAAAGAAAGAGATGAGGTTTTGTGTGGACTACAGAGGGCTCAATTCTGTCACCAAGACAGATGCTCATCCAATTCCTAGAGCTGATGAGCTCATAGATAAATTAGGTGCTGCCAAATTCTTAAGTACCTTTGACTTGACAGCAGGGTACTGGCAAATAAAAATGGCACCTGGAGCAAAAGAGAAAACAGCATTCTCCACACCTGATGGGCATTATCAGTTTACTGTTATGCCCTTTGGTTTAAAGAATGCCCCTGCCACCTTCCAAAGGTTGGTGAATCAAGTCCTTGCTGGCTTGGAGTCCTTTAGCACAGCTTATCTTGATGATATTGCTGTCTTTAGCTCCACCTGGCAGGATCACCTGGTCCACCTGAAGAAGGTTTTGAAGGCTCTGCAATCTGCAGGCCTCTCTATCAAGGCATCCAAATGCCAGATAGGGCAGGGAACTGTGGTTTACTTGGGACACCTTGTAGGTGGAGGCCAAGTTCAGCCACTCCAACGCAAGATCCAGACTATTCTGGACTGGGTAGCTCCAAAAACCCAGACTCAAGTCAGGGCATTCCTTGGCTTGACTGGGTACTACAGGAGGTTTGTGAAGGGATATGGATCCATTGTGACAGCCCTCACTGAACTCACCTCCAAGAAAATGCCCAAGAAAGTGAACTGGACTGTGGAATGCCAACAGGCCTTTGACACCCTGAAACAAGCAATGTGCTCAGCACCAGTTCTAAAAGCTCCAGAGTATTCTAAACAGTTCATTGTGCAGACAGATGCCTCTGAACATGGGATAGGGGCAGTTTTGTCCCAAACAAATGATGATGGCCTTGACCAGCCTGTTGCTTTCATTAGCAGGAGGTTACTCCCCAGGGAGCAGCGTTGGAGTGCCATTGAGAGGGAGGCCTTTGCTGTGGTTTGGTCCCTGAAGAAGCTGAGACCATACCTCTTTGGGACTCACTTCCTAGTTCAAACTGACCACAGACCTCTCAAATGGCTGATGCAAATGAAAGGTGAAAATCCTAAACTGTTGAGGTGGTCCATCTCCCTACAGGGAATGGACTTTATAGTGGAACACAGACCTGGGACTGCCCATGCCAATACAGATGGCCTTTCCAGGTTCTTCCACTTAGAAAATGAAGACTCTCTTGGGAAAGGTTAGTCTCATCCTCTTTCGTTTGGGGGGGGGGTTGTGTAAGGAAATGCCTCCTTGGCATGGTTGCCCCCTGACTTTTTGCCTTTGCTGATGCTATGTTTACAATTGAAAGTGTGCTGAGGCCTGCTAACCAGGCCCCAGCACCAGTGTTCTTTCCCTAACCTGTACTTTTGTATCCACAATTGGCAGACCCTGGCATCCAGATAAGTCCCTTGTAACTGGTACTTCTAGTACCAAGGGCCCTGATGCCAAGGAAGGTCTCTAAGGGCTGCAGCATGTCTTATGCCACCCTGGAGACCTCTCACTCAGCACAGACACACTGCTTGCCAGCTTGTGTGTGCTAGTGAGGACAAAACGAGTAAGTCGACATGGCACTCCCCTCAGGGTGCCATGCCAGCCTCTCACTGCCTATGCAGTATAGGTAAGACACCCCTCTAGCAGGCCTTACAGCCCTAAGGCAGGGTGCACTATACCATAGGTGAGGGTACCAGTGCATGAGCATGGTACCCCTACAGTGTCTAAACAAAACCTTAGACATTGTAAGTGCAGGGTAGCCATAAGAGTATATGGTCTGGGAGTCTGTCAAACACGAACTCCACAGCACCATAATGGCTACACTGAAAACTGGGAAGTTTGGTATCAAACTTCTCAGCACAATAAATGCACACTGATGCCAGTGTACATTTTATTGCAAAATACACCCCAGAGGGCACCTTAGAGGTGCCCCCTGAAACTTAACCGACTGTCTGTGTAGGCTGACTAGTTCCAGCAGCCTGCCACACTAGAGACATGTTGCTGGCCCCATGGGGAGAGTGCCTTTGTCACTCTGAGGCCAGCAACAAAGCCTGCACTGGGTGGAGATGCTAACACCTCCCCCAGGCAGGAGCTGTGACACGTGGCGGTGAGCCTCAAAGGCTCACCCCTTTGTCACAGCCCAGCAGGGCACTCCAGCTTAGTGGAGTTGCCCGCCCCCTCCGGCCACGGCCCCCACTTTTGGCGGCAAGGCTGGAGGGAACAAAGAAAGCAACAAGGAGGAGTCACTGGCCAGTCAGGACAGCCCCTAAGGTGTCCTGAGCTGAGGTGACTCTAACTTTTAGAAATCCTCCATCTTGCAGATGGAGGATTCCCCCAATAGGGTTAGGATTGTGACCCCCTCCCCTTGGGAGGAGGCACAAAGAGGGTGTACCCACCCTCAGGGCTAGTAGCCATTGGCTACTAACCCCCCAGACCTAAACACGCCCTTAAATTTAGTATTTAAGGGCTACCCTGAACCCTAGAAAATTAGATTCCTGCGACAACAAGAAGAAGGACTGCCCAGCTGAAAACCCCTGCAGAGGAAGACCAGAAGACGACAACTGCCTTGGCTCCAGAAACTCACCGGCCTGTCTCCTGCCTTCCAAAGAACTCTGCTCCAGCGACGCCTTCCAAGGGACCAGCGACCTCTGACTCCTCTGAGGACTGCCCTGCTTCGAAAAAGACAAGAAACTCCCGAGGACAGCGGACCTGCTCCAAAAAGACTGCAACTTTGTTTCAAGGAGCAGCTTTAAAGACCCTGCAATCTCCCCGCAAGAAGCGTGAGACTTGCAACACTGCACCCGGCGACCCCGACTCGGCTGGTGGAGAACCAACACCTCAGGGAGGACCCCCGGACTACTCTACGACTGTGAGTACCAAAACCTGTCCCCTCTGGGCCCCCACAGCGCCGCCTGCAGAGGGAATCCCGAGGCTTCCCCTGACCGCGACTCTCTGAAACCTAAGTCCCGACGCCTGGAAAAGACCCTGCCCCCGCAGCCCCCAGGACCTGAAGGACCGGACTTTCACTGGAGAAGTGACCCCCAGGAGTCCCTCTCCCTTGCCCAAGTGGAGGTTTCCCCGAGGAAGCCCCCCCTTGCCTGCCTGCAGCGCTAAAGAGACCCCTTGATCTCTCATAGACTAACATTGCGAACCCGA
Organism: Pleurodeles waltl; assembly: GCF_031143425.1. Lineage (NCBI taxonomy): Eukaryota > Metazoa > Chordata > Amphibia > Caudata > Salamandridae > Pleurodeles > Pleurodeles waltl. Next base: position 142,428,617 of record NC_090440.1, read on the forward strand.
CGCTTGTTTCTACACTGCACCCGGCCGCCCCCGCGCTGCTGAGGGTGAAATTTCTGTGTGGGCTTGTGTCCCCCCCGGTGCCCTACAAAACCCCCCTGGTCTGCCCTCCGAAGACGCGGGTACTTACCTGCAAGCAGACCGGAACCGGGGCACCCCCTTCTCTCCATTCTAGCCTATGCGTTTTGGGCACCACTTGGAACTCTGCACCTGACCGGCCCTGAGCTGCTGGTGTGGTAACTTTGGGGTTGCTCTGAACCCCCAACGGTGGGCTACCTTGGACCAAGAACTGAACCCTGTAAGTGTCTTACTTACCTGGTAAAACTAACAAAAACTTACCTCCCCCAGGAACTGTGAAAATTGCACTGTGTCCACTTTTGAAATAGCTATTTGTGAATAACTTGAAAAGTATACATGCAATTGAAATGATTCAAAGTTCCTAATGTACTTACCTGCAATACCTTTCAAACAAGATATTACATGTTAAATTTGAACCTGTGGTTCTTAAAATAAACTAAGAAAATATATTTTTCTATAGCAAAACCTATTGGCTGGATTTGTCTCTGAGTGTGTGTACCTCATTTATTGTCTATGTGTATGTACAACAAATGCTTAACACTACTCCTTGGATAAGCCTACTGCTCGACCACACTACCACAAAATAGAGCATTAGTATTATCTCTTTTTACCACTATTTTACCTCTAAGGGGAACCCTTGGACTCTGTGCATGCTATTCCTTACTTTGAAATAGCACATACAGAGCCAACTTCCTACATTGGTGGATCAGCGGTGGGGTACAAGACTTTGCATTTGCTGGACTACTCAGCCAATACCTGATCACACGACAAATTCCAAAATTGTCATTAGAAATTCATTTTTGCAATTTGAAAAGTTTTCTAAATTCTTAAAAGACCTGCTAGGGCCTTGTGTTAGATCCTGGTTAGCATTTCTTTTAGAGTTTAAAAGTTTGTAAAAGTTTGAATTAGATTCTAGAACCAGTTGTAGATTCTTAAAAAGTATTCCAACTTTTAGAAGCAAAATGTCTAGCACAGATGTGACTGTGGTGGAACTCGACACCACACCTTACCTCCATCTTAAGATGAGGGAGCTAAGGTCACTCTGTAAAATAAAGAAAATAACAATGGGCCCCAAACCTACCAAAATACAGCTCCAGGAGCTCTTGGCAGAGTTTGAAAAGGCCAACCCCTCTGAGGGTGGCAACTCAGAGGAAGAGGATAGTGACTTGGAGGAAAATTCCCCCCTACCAGTCCTATCTAGGGAGAACAGGGTCTCTCAAACCCTGACTCCAAAAATAATAGTCAGAGATGCTGGTTCCCTCACAGGAGAGACCAACACCTCTGAAATCACTGAGGATAACTCCAGTGAAGAGGACATCCAGTTAGCCAGGATGGCCAAAAGATTGGCTTTGGAAAGACAGATCCTAGCCATAGAGAGGGAAAGACAAGAGATGGGCCTAGGACCCATCAATGGTGGCAGCAACATAAATAGGGTCAGAGATTCTCCTGACATGTTGAAAATCCCTAAAGGGATTGTAACTAAATATGAAGATGGTGATGACATCACCAAATGGTTCACAGCTTTTGAGAGGGCTTGTGTAACCAGAAAAGTGAACAGATCTCACTGGGGTGCTCTCCTTTGGGAAATGTTCACAGGAAAGTGTAGGGATAGACTCCTCACACTCTCTGGACAAGATGCAGAATCTTATGACCTCATGAAGGGTACCCTGATTGAGGGCTTTGGATTCTCCACTGAGGAGTATAGGATTAGATTCAGGGGGGCTCAAAAATCCTCGAGCCAGACCTGGGTTGACTTTGTAGACTACTCAGTAAAAACACTAGATGGTTGGATTCAAGGCAGTGGTGTAAGTAATTATGATGGGCTGTACAATTTATTTGTGAAAGAACACCTGTTAAGTAATTGTTTCAATGATAAACTGCATCAGCATCTGGTAGACCTAGGCCCAATTTCTCCCCAAGAATTGGGAAAGAAGGCGGACCATTGGGTCAAGACTAGGGTGTCCAAAACTTCCACAGGGGGTGACCAAAAGAAAGGGGTCACAAAACCTCCCCAGGGGAAAGGTGGTGAGACAGCCAAAAATAAAAATAGTCAAGAGTCTTCTAAAGGCCCCCAAAAACCTGCACAGGAGGGTGGGCCCAGAGCCTCTTCACAAAACAATCCTGGGTACAAGGGTAAAAACTTTGATCCCAAAAAGGCCTGGTGTCGAAACTGTAATCAGTCTGGACACCAAACTGGAGACAAGGCCTGTCCCAAGAAAAGTTCCACTCCAAACTCCAATCCAGGTAACACTGGAATGGCTAGTCTCCAAGTGGGATCAACAGTGTGCCCAGAGCAAATCAGGGTCCACACTGAACTACTCTAGTCTCTGAGGGTGGGGTGGATTTAGCCACACTAGCTGCCTGGCCCCCTAACATGCAAAAATACAGGCAGCAGCTCTTTATTAATGGGACAAGTGTAGATGGCCTGAGGGATACAGGTGCCAGTGTCACCATGGTGACAGAGAAACTGGTTTCCCCTGGCCAGTACCTGACTGGAAAAACTTATACAGTCACCAATGCTGACAATCAAACTAAAGCACATCCCATGGCAATGGTAACTTTAGAATGGGGAGGGGTCAATGGCCTGAAACAGGTGGTGGTCTCCTCAAACATCCCAGTAGACTGTCTGCTTGGAAATGACCTGGAGTCCTCAGCATGGGCTGAGGTAGAGCTAAAAACCCATGCAGCCATGCTGGGTATCCCTGAACTGGTGTGTGTAAAAACAAGAGCACAATGCAAGGCACAGGGTGAAAAAGTAGAGCTGGAGTCTGGAAAAATGGCCCAGCCTACCAAGAGAAAAGGAAAGTCAGTTGGGAAACCAACTGCAACACAGTCAGAAAAAGAGAACCTCTCTTCTCAGGAAGAAGTTCTGCCCTCTGAGGGAACTGAGCCTTTGGAGCTTGAACCTTATCAGGTTGAGCTCTTAGGCCCAGGGGGACCCTCAAGGGAGGAGCTGTGTAAGGGACAAGAAACCTGTCCCTCTCTTGAAGGCCTTAGGCAGCAAGCTGCTGAAGAGTCCAAGGGCAAGAAAAATGGAACACATAGGGTCTATTGGGAAGATGGACTCCTGTACACTGAGGCCAGAGACCCCAAACCTGGTGCCACTAGGAGAGTGGTAGTGCCTCAGTCGTTCAGAGAGTTTATTCTGACCTTAGCCCATGATATTCCCCTTGCTGGGCATTTGGGACAAACCAAGACGTGGGAGAGGTTAGTCAACCACTTCTACTGGCCCAATATGTCCCAGAAGGTTAAGGAGTTTTGCCTCTCCTGCCCCACCTGTCAATCCAGTGGTAAGACAGGTGGGCACCCAAAGGCCCCCCTCATTCCACTTCCAGTGGTGGGGGTCCCCTTTGAAAGAGTGGGTGTGGACATAGTTGGTCCACTGGAACCTCCCACAGCCTCAGGAAATATGTACATCCTAGTAGTAGTGGATCATGCTACTAGGTATCCTGAAGCTATTCCCCTTAGGTCGACTACTGCCCCTGCAGTAGCCAAGGCCCTCATTGGTATCTTTACCAGAGTGGGTTTCCCTAAGGAGGTGGTGTCTGACAGAGGTACCAACTTCATGTCAGCATACCTAAAACACATGTGGAATGAGTGTGGAGTGACTTACAAATTCACTACACCATACCATCCACAAACTAATGGCTTAGTTGAGAGATTCAACAAGACATTAAAAGGCATGATCATGGGGCTCCCAGAAAAACTCAAAAGGAGATGGGATGTCCTTTTGCCATGTCTGCTTTTTGCTTACAGAGAGGTGCCACAGAAGGGAGTAGGATTCTCACCCTTTGAACTTCTGTTTGGCCACCCTGTAAGGGGACCACTTGCTCTTGTTAAAGAAGGCTGGGAGAGACCTCTTCATGAGCCTAAACAAGACATAGTGGACTATGTACTTGGCCTTCGCTCTAGAATGGCAGAGTACATGGAAAAGGCAACCAAAAACCTTGAGGCCAGCCAACAGCTCCAGAAGTTTTGGTATGACCAAAAGGCTGCACTGGTTGAGTTCCAACCAGGGCAGAAAGTCTGGGTTCTGGAGCCTGTGGCTCCCAGGGCACTCCAGGACAAATGGAGTGGCCCTTACCCAGTGCTAGAAAGGAAGAGTCAGGTCACCTACCTGGTGGACCTGGGCACAAGCAGGAGCCCCAAGAGGGTGATCCATGTGAACCGCCTTAAGCTCTTCCATGACAGGGCTGATGTAAATCTGTTGATGGTAACAGATGAGGATCAGGAGGCAGAGAGTGAACCTCTCCCTGATCTTCTGTCATCAGACCCAAAAGATGGCTCAGTAGATGGAGTGATCTACTCAGACACCCTCTCTGGCCAACAGCAAGCTGATTGTAGGAGAGTCCTACAACAGTTTCCTGAACTCTTCTCCTTAACCCCTGGTCAGACACACCTGTGTACCCATGATGTGGACACAGGAGACAGCATGCCTGTCAAGAACAAAATCTTTAGACAGTCTGACCATGTTAAGGAAAGCATCAAGGTGGAAGTCCACAAGATGCTGGAATTGGGAGTAATTGAGCGCTCTGACAGCCCCTGGGCTAGCCCAGTGGTCCTAGTCCCCAAACCTCACACCAAAGATGGAAAGAAAGAGATGAGGTTTTGTGTGGACTACAGAGGGCTCAATTCTGTCACCAAGACAGATGCTCATCCAATTCCTAGAGCTGATGAGCTCATAGATAAATTAGGTGCTGCCAAATTCTTAAGTACCTTTGACTTGACAGCAGGGTACTGGCAAATAAAAATGGCACCTGGAGCAAAAGAGAAAACAGCATTCTCCACACCTGATGGGCATTATCAGTTTACTGTTATGCCCTTTGGTTTAAAGAATGCCCCTGCCACCTTCCAAAGGTTGGTGAATCAAGTCCTTGCTGGCTTGGAGTCCTTTAGCACAGCTTATCTTGATGATATTGCTGTCTTTAGCTCCACCTGGCAGGATCACCTGGTCCACCTGAAGAAGGTTTTGAAGGCTCTGCAATCTGCAGGCCTCTCTATCAAGGCATCCAAATGCCAGATAGGGCAGGGAACTGTGGTTTACTTGGGACACCTTGTAGGTGGAGGCCAAGTTCAGCCACTCCAACGCAAGATCCAGACTATTCTGGACTGGGTAGCTCCAAAAACCCAGACTCAAGTCAGGGCATTCCTTGGCTTGACTGGGTACTACAGGAGGTTTGTGAAGGGATATGGATCCATTGTGACAGCCCTCACTGAACTCACCTCCAAGAAAATGCCCAAGAAAGTGAACTGGACTGTGGAATGCCAACAGGCCTTTGACACCCTGAAACAAGCAATGTGCTCAGCACCAGTTCTAAAAGCTCCAGAGTATTCTAAACAGTTCATTGTGCAGACAGATGCCTCTGAACATGGGATAGGGGCAGTTTTGTCCCAAACAAATGATGATGGCCTTGGCCAGCCTGTTGCTTTCATTAGCAGGAGGTTACTCCCCAGGGAGCAGCGTTGGAGTGCCATTGAGAGGGAGGCCTTTGCTGTGGTTTGGTCCCTGAAGAAGCTGAGACCATACCTCTTTGGGACTCACTTCCTAGTTCAAACTGACCACAGACCTCTCAAATGGCTGATGCAAATGAAAGGTGAAAATCCTAAACTGTTGAGGTGGTCCATCTCCCTACAGGGAATGGACTTTATAGTGGAACACAGACCTGGGACTGCCCATGCCAATACAGATGGCCTTTCCAGGTTCTTCCACTTAGAAAATGAAGACTCTCTTGGGAAAGGTTAGTCTCATCCTCTTTCGTTTGGGGGGGGGTTGTGTAAGGAAATGCCTCCTTGGCATGGTTGCCCCCTGACTTTTTGCCTTTGCTGATGCTATGTTTACAATTGAAAGTGTGCTGAGGCCTGCTAACCAGGCCCCAGCACCAGTGTTCTTTCCCTAACCTGTACTTTTGTATCCACAATTGGCAGACCCTGGCATCCAGATAAGTCCCTTGTAACTGGTACTTCTAGTACCAAGGGCCCTGATGCCAAGGAAGGTCTCTAAGGGCTGCAGCATGTCTTATGCCACCCTGGAGACCTCTCACTCAGCACAGACACACTGCTTGCCAGCTTGTGTGTGCTAGTGAGGACAAAACGAGTAAGTCGACATGGCACTCCCCTCAGGGTGCCATGCCAGCCTCTCACTGCCTATGCAGTATAGGTAAGACACCCCTCTAGCAGGCCTTACAGCCCTAAGGCAGGGTGCACTATACCATAGGTGAGGGTACCAGTGCATGAGCATGGTACCCCTACAGTGTCTAAACAAAACCTTAGACATTGTAAGTGCAGGGTAGCCATAAGAGTATATGGTCTGGGAGTCTGTCAAACACGAACTCCACAGCACCATAATGGCTACACTGAAAACTGGGAAGTTTGGTATCAAACTTCTCAGCACAATAAATGCACACTGATGCCAGTGTACATTTTATTGCAAAATACACCCCAGAGGGCACCTTAGAGGTGCCCCCTGAAACTTAATCGACTGTCTGTGTAGGCTGACTAGTTCCAGCAGCCTGCCACACTAGAGACATGTTGCTGGCCCCATGGGGAGAGTGCCTTTGTCACTCTGAGGCCAGCAACAAAGCCTGCACTGGGTGGAGATGCTAACACCTCCCCCAGGCAGGAGCTGTGACACGTGGCGGTGAGCCTCAAAGGCTCACCCCTTTGTCACAGCCCAGCAGGGCACTCCAGCTTAGTGGAGTTGCCCGCCCCCTCCGGCCACGGCCCCCACTTTTGGCGGCAAGGCTGGAGGGAACAAAGAAAGCAACAAGGAGGAGTCACTGGCCAGTCAGGACAGCCCCTAAGGTGTCCTGAGCTGAGGTGACTCTAACTTTTAGAAATCCTCCATCTTGCAGATGGAGGATTCCCCCAATAGGGTTAGGATTGTGACCCCCTCCCCTTGGGAGGAGGCACAAAGAGGGTGTACCCACCCTCAGGGCTAGTAGCCATTGGCTACTAACCCCCCAGACCTAAACACGCCCTTAAATTTAGTATTTAAGGGCTACCCTGAACCCTAGAAAATTAGATTCCTGCGACAACAAGAAGAAGGACTGCCCAGCTGAAAACCCCTGCAGAGGAAGACCAGAAGACGACAACTGCCTTGGCTCCAGAAACTCACCGGCCTGTCTCCTGCCTTCCAAAGAACTCTGCTCCAGCGACGCCTTCCAAGGGACCAGCGACCTCTGACTCCTCTGAGGACTGCCCTGCTTCGAAAAAGACAAGAAACTCCCGAGGACAGCGGACCTGCTCCAAAAAGACTGCAACTTTGTTTCAAGGAGCAGCTTTAAAGACCCTGCAATCTCCCCGCAAGAAGCGTGAGACTTGCAACACTGCACCCGGCGACCCCGACTCGGCTGGTGGAGAACCAACACCTCAGGGAGGACCCCCGGACTACTCTACGACTGTGAGTACCAAAACCTGTCCCCCCTGGGCCCCCACAGCGCCGCCTGCAGAGGGAATCCCGAGGCTTCCCCTGACCGCGACTCTCTGAAACCTAAGTCCCGACGCCTGGAAAAGACCCTGCCCCCGCAGCCCCCAGGACCTGAAGGACCGGACTTTCACTGGAGAAGTGACCCCCAGGAGTCCCTCTCCCTTGCCCAAGTGGAGGTTTCCCCGAGGAAGCCCCCCCTTGCCTGCCTGCAGCGCTAAAGAGACCCCTTGATCTCTCATAGACTAACATTGCGAACCCGACGCTTGTTTCTACACTGCACCCGGCCGCCCCCGCGCTGCTGAGGGTGAAATTTCTGTGTGGGCTTGTGTCCCCCCCGGTGCCCTACAAAACCCCCCTGGTCTGCCCTCCGAAGACGCGGGTACTTACCTGCAAGCAGACCGGAACCGGGGCACCCCCTTCTCTCCATTCTAGCCTATGCGTTTTGGGCACCACTTGGAACTCTGCACCTGACTGGCCCTGAGCTGCTGGTGTGGTAACTTTGGGGTTGCTCTGAACCCCCAACGGTGGGCTACCTTGGACCAAGAACTGAACCCTGTAAGTGTCTTACTTACCTGGTAAAACTAACAAAAACTTACCTCCCCCAGGAACTGTGAAAATTGCACTGTGTCCACTTTTGAAATAGCTATTTGTGAATAACTTGAAAAGTATACATGCAATTGAAATGATTCAAAGTTCCTAATGTACTTACCTGCAATACCTTTCAAACAAGATATTACATGTTAAATTTGAACCTGTGGTTCTTAAAATAAACTAAGAAAATATATTTTTCTATAGCAAAACCTATTGGCTGGATTTGTCTCTGAGTGTGTGTACCTCATTTATTGTCTATGTGTATGTACAACAAATGCTTAACACTACTCCTTGGATAAGCCTACTGCTCGACCACACTACCACAAAATAGAGCATTAGTATTATCTCTTTTTACCACTATTTTACCTCTAAGGGGAACCCTTGGACTCTGTGCATGCTATTCCTTACTTTGAAATAGCACATACAGAGCCAACTTCCTACAGCCTCCATTCCACTAGCTGTAGCAGATATTGAGGGCTGTGTTGGACTCTGGCTAGTGGAAGGGGCCTGCTGGTGGGTGGACGACTCATGTAGGATGGTGGGTAGTTCCTTGAGCACCCCTGCAATGGTGGCATTGAGTGCCTGCCACTGCTGCATGGCCTCCTGGTGGTTTTCCCTCTGAGCCTTTGGCTCTCCTCCAATGTGGCATGTATCTGGCCCATCCTGTCCCAGGATTGCCGGTATACTCCCAGGACTAGGGAGATGGCCTCCTGCCCAGTCATTTTCCTGGGTGGCCCCATCCCTTGGCCGACAGGTGCACTCCAACTGGCCCTAGCCTCCTGTGTCTTTGTCTGTGTCCCTGGCACAGTGTGCCCACTCCCAGTGACACCAGGACCTTCATCGTCTTGGGTGTTAGGGGAAGACTCAGGTCCCTGTACTATTGGGCACACTGCTGATTGAGCTGTCCTTGGGATAAAGGTTTGGGAACGTGCTGTTGGCTGATGTGTTGTGGCCACAGGTGTGGGGTTCTCTGCAGTGGGCTGGGTGAGGCTGGTTGGGGGTGCTTGATCAGATGTCCCAGATGGGCCAGGCATGTCATCTGAATCCAAACATCCCGAGTTGTACTCATTACTGAGGCCTTCTTTCTGTGGAGGAAATGCAGTTTCAGTAGTGTGATGTTAGGTGACAGTGCATGTTATACCTGTGGATGGACCAGACTGTTATTGGTATCAGGTTTATATGACAACAACAGTTGCTACATTCCGATTTTACATTGCTGTATTATGTTTTTCACAAAGGTTTCAGCTTAGATGTGTGATTTTGTCTTTTGTGGTTCATTACTGTTATTGCCATGTCATGGGTTGGAAATTACAGCTCACGATTATGTAGCATATGCCTTGCTCATACATGCAAGTGTTCAATGTTGAATGTGCATATTTTAGAATACTTTAGTACACAGTGATACATTGTGGGAGTAGTAGTCCATCCAACTGAGCATGCTTTCCGTTAGCTTAGGGGGGATTTGGTTGGGATGGTGTTAGTGGGGTGTTGTGGAGATGCAGAGGAACGGTTTTAGCTGATTAGGGTGTTGAGGATCAGTGTAGGATAGGCTGATGTGGGCAGTGATAGGGGGATGGGGTCACATGCGGTACAGGTGTACAATGTGCCAGTGGAGTTTACATGACTTACCAGTTTCCAGTTCTCCGGGTATTCGAGTCAGGCCCTGTGGATGCAGGATAGTCACAACCTTCTCCTCCCAAGATGTGAATTGTGGGGGAGGGGGCTCACCACCAGTCTTGTTGATGGCAATCTGATGTTGTGACGCAATGGAACTTGCCTTCCCCCGTAGGTCATTCCACCTCTTTTTGATATCCTCCTTTGTGCGTGGATGGTTTCCCACTGAGTTTTCCCTGTCAACGATCTTCTCCATATCTCCATTTTCCTGGCTATGTATGTTTAATGGATCTGTGCCCAGAACAGCTGTGGCTCAACCCTGACAATTTCATCTACCACGACCCTCAACTTTTAATCAGTAAAGCTTGGGTATTTTTGTGGGGACATGGTGATAATGTAGTGGTCGTTATGGGTGGGTGGTGCAAAGGGTGGAGTTTTTTTTCGTTAATGGGGTGCGTGGGGTGGGTGGTTGTGTGTGGTGATGTGGTGTGATTGTGTGCAGTGGTGATGTGTGTGCTGTAGATGATGAGGTTGTGTTGTGAAGTGTAAATGTGCCTATGGTATGTGAGTGCTAAGCGTTGGCTTCTTGGGTCCTTGCTGTCGGTGAGATCGTGGTTGTGATTGCAAAGGATTGTGGGATGTGTGGGTGGGAGTTTTATAGTGGTGTGTGTGTGTGTTTGTGGTGTATGTATGTGTATCAGGTGTGGGGTATACATACTGTCCAATGTGGGGTAGTGTTATAGTGGAGGTGGTATTTTGACCGCGGGAGTTCGCACCGCCAATGTTCTTCTAGTGTGTAAAGACTGTTGTGCTGGTTTGTGGGTCGTAATTTGGAGGACAGAATGTTGTCAGTGTGACAGTGTGGGTGGTGGTACCGCCTCTCTCCCGCCGTCGTTTAGCCTGGCGGTGTCTGATTTGTGGCTGTTTTTTGGCGGTTTTGCATTTGTCACTCCTAATACGCGGTCTTGTTTTCGCCAACATGTCTTGCGGGGCCAAACTCTTATTGACCGCCAATGTCTTTATTTTATGACTTAATGTACAGCACTGACAATTTTGTGAAGCAAAGGAAACCTAAAATGTAAAGGCTTTTTATTCATTGTTTGCCTGTTTTGTGCTCTGCTTATTAAATATGCAAAAATGATGATTCATCAAAATGATGATTTGAAGATTTTGAATTATTAAATTAACTAATTAGATAAAGTAAATGCATTGTCTACGATGTTTTGTTTAACAAATAAGAAACATTTCATGAGGATTACAAAACAAGATGAGAAGCTTCAGTTAGCTCATTGCAGATGCTTGTGGGAACACCGCTCCTCCTCCTCTCCTCAGGAACCTGAACCCAGTCGGTGGTGTGACCCCAACACACAACCTCCAAACCAACCCATAGCTTAATTCAGTGCACACAACAGCGTATTTTGCTCTATTGACCTCTGGCTGAGAAGACAAAATAGAATGCAGCTAGGGGAGCTATTGGGGCAGCACCCTTCTGGTCATCCTATTAGAGTGCTAGGACCATTGACAAAGAGAGGAGAGTGAAGTTAACAAGAGTGGAAAGGTGGAATGTCAGTGACAATGCTTATTTTAAGGGAGATTCAGTTGATAACTCCTTCCTCTAAAAACAGGGCCTAAAAGTCATTAATAGTTTGAAAAAAATACATTGGCATACATGCAAATAATTATCAAAGAATCAGTATTTACTGAACAACAATTGAAAACATTGTTCTTGCCAGTAGCTACATTATATCGAGCAGAGAGTCCAGGTGCTGACAGAGGAAGTCTTTGATGGCCCTGAGGCTTCGAAACAGGAGACAAGCTCAGTACAAGCCCTTGGAGTTTCTTATCAAGCATGAATGCACAACAAAGTCCAGTGTTTGTCCCCTTTCACAGGCAGAAGCAGCAACTGCAGGACAGCCCAACAAAGTACAGTAACTGGCAGGGGCAGCACTTCTCCTCAGCTCCTCAGCTCTTCTCCATGGCAGAGGTTCCGCTTGAATCCAGAAGTGATCTAAAAATCTGGGGGTTTGGGTCCACTAATTATGCCCCTTTCTGCCTTTGAAATTGGCAAACTTCAAAAGAAAGACTTTGTTGTTCACATGATCCGGCATTGTGTGAGGGCAGGCATAGCCCATTCAGGTGTAAGTGACCACTCCTCCCTCCTAGCTCCGGTGACACCTTAGGAAATGCAGGCTACACCCCGGCTCCTTTTGTGTCACTATCTAGAAGGGATTCACAAACAGCCCAACTGTCAGTCTGACCCAGACAGAGAATCCGCAAGCAGGCAGAGTCACAGAATGGCTTAAGCAAGAAAATGCCCACTTTCTAAAAGTGGCATTTTCAAACTGACAATTTAAAAACCATCTTTACCAAAATATGTTTTTTTTAAATTGTGAGTTCAGAGACCCCACACTCTACATCTCTATCTACACCCAAAGGGAAACTGTACTTAAAGGCTATTTAAAGACAGCCCCCATGTTAACCTATGAGAGAGATAGGCCTTGCAACAGTGAAACACGAATTTGGGAGTATTTCACTGTTAGGACATGTAAAGCACATCAGTACATGTCCCACCTTTAACATACAATGCACCCTGCCAAGGGGGTTATCAAGGGCCTATCTTAGGGGTGCCTTACATGTATAAAAGGGGAAGGGTTGGGCCTGACAAGTTGGTACACTTGCCAGGTCAAACTGGCAGGTTAAAACTGCACACACAGACTCTGCAGTGGCAGGTCTGAGCCATGTTTACAGGGCTACTCATGTGGGTGACACAATGAGTTCTGCAGGCTCATTAGTAGCATTTTATTTACAGGCCCTAGGCACCTCTAGTTCACTTTACTAGGGACTTACTGGTAAATCAAATATGCCAATCACAGAAAAGCCAAGTACACATTCAGTTTACACAGGGGCACTTGCACTTTAACACTGGTCAGCAGTGATAAAGTGCCTAGAGTACTAAAAACAGCAAAAACAGAGTCTGGCACACAGTCAAAACATGGGAAGCAGAGGCAAAAAAGACAGGGTAGACCACGCCAAGGATGCCAAGTTTAACAGGGACAAAGTAATAGAAAGAGGTCGGGAGACTGGAATTAAGGGTGAGGAAAATTGTGTATTTGTGAAACGTCATGAGATTCTATGCACATTTCATAAAATTATGCTTTCAGAGCTTTAATGGCTAGTTACTATACTGTATATTTTCTAAAGTGAGAAGTGTAAAACGTCTTGGCAGGAGGCAGGTTCTATGTATCTCCCTTAAAAAATGATGTGTAAAATTGCATAAAGTAAAATTTCAAAAGTGTATTTAATGCAATATTTAGAAATGTAATGAATTATTCTATCAAAGTTAAACTTATTCCCACACATAGAGAGAATTGGTGGTGTTTGAACAATGTACATGCTTTTGTGTGGGGTAAACGGGTTCTAGTGCAGGAGAACTCAGATGAAGACATGGACCCTCTTATTAAAGACATCCATTATATGTTCATTACCATCAATTGAAAGACCACAGTTGATTTCGGATACATAATAGATACATTATTTAGCCAATGTGTTAATGTTACAATTGATGAAGTCTAATAAATGGTGGTGAATAGAGCTTTGTAGTGACAAGAGACATGGAGGGAAGACACCTGCAAAAAGTGTGCACAAGACAAAATACCTTTACAATTTCAATGAATAAGAAATTATGCTAATTTAATAAAGTGTTTAGACTAGGAAACTAATTATCAATAACAATGGAAATATATTCCTGTAGACTCATGCCTGCAATTGGGGTATACTTCTGCATTTGTTTCAATTCACAGTGACTCCCGGCATACTACTATAAACCTGTTCAGTCCACCATGGGACCGCCAAACTGATGGTGAAGATGACAACGCCATAGCAGTGACGTTTCCCCAAGCGTATTACAGTGTTCCCGCCGGGTTGATCGGTGGGAACATTGTAATGTGTGTTCCCGCGGCAGTGTTAGGGTTTTGGTCTCGGCTCCTTCAAGGGAACCAAGGCCAAAATCCTAACACTCCAGCACCCTCTGAATACTCACTGTCTGCAAAGCAGACAGTGCGTATTCCTACGGTGCAGGGCAGGCATGGCATGGGCAGTGAAGGACAAGCATACGCATAGGCATAGGCATGGGCAGTGCAGGGGCCCCCTTTGTGGCCCCTGGCACTTGCTTTCTGACAGCCTTTTCATGGTGTGTTCCCTGCCATGGTGGTCCCTGCCATGAAAAGGCTGGCTGAAAGAGGGGCTGTAATCATCTAGGTGACATTGAGTTCAGTGTCACCCTGGCTGCTTACAAGCCAGACTGCCATCATGGCGTCTGGAACCATGTTCCTGGGGGGTACGGTGGTCCCCTGGCGGGTCCGCCCACCAGAGGTATAATTGGGTGGTTGGATCGCCAAAGTTGCGATGGTCAGACCCTCAAAGCAAGTGTGGTAGTCCTCAGACCATCACACTAATAATGTGGCCCTATGTCTTGAGATGCCTTTTTTGCCAGGGAGAGACTAATGAGATAATGTGGCCCAACAAATGTGTTTATCCAACTTTGAACCAGACTAACAGCTCTGGCAACAGTATCTTCGGCTTTTTGAATTTGTAACTTATGTAGGTCTTCATGAGTAAGATCTGATCCATTGTTATGAACCATTTCCTCTATCTGAACCGAAAAGGTGCTTCTGTGTTCAGCCGTCATATCATGTCTTTTCACAGCACCTGCCTTGAGGTTGAACCTTGTTGTTCCACCCGCAGTCTGTGTTTCTTTGCTGACTGTTACCTCTATTGCTTGATCAACCAGAATTCATCCAAATGGATTAACATCTGATAGTTGAACTGAAAAGCATCAGTTAATGAAGTTGTGATGTATCTCTTGATCTTTCACTGCAAGTAATGTCAAAGTATACAGGAAGAAATTTAGAGTTGTTTATCCTGCCGTATGTAAAACACTATGGGATCATAGAATGTATGGCAGTAAGATGTAAATCCAATTTGTCTCTGAGCAGCTCGTAGCAGAGTCAGCAAAACATTTTCAACAATATCCACATAGGACATCCAAAATGCAGTGAGATCTCCATTGTCATGATGAAGCTGTTCCAGGAATACATTCCAAAGCTATTTTACTTCAGCAAAGGGAGCATTGTGCAAGAGGTTGTCTAATCTCTGTTGGCATAGGACTTGTTCAAAGTCATTCACATCCTCAATGAAGAAATAGACTACCTGAATGTTCCAACTAAGCCAGTCTCAACATAGCTTCATACAAGCACTTGTGTACTCAAACTGCACGATTGTACATACGACCTTCAAGTACTGATTATATTGATCCTTCTGCTATCATATCTGCTTCAATGCAAAGGTTGTGGAGGCTAAGGGGGTCATTAAGACCGCCAGGGGTAATGTGGCGTCCGTACCGCCAACAGGCTGGCGGTACGGAGACCCGTATTACGACCGCAGCCGTTTTAGCCCCGGCGGTGATAATCCGCCAGGGCAGCGCTGCCCTGGGGATTATGACTCCCCTACCGCCAGCCTGTTTCTGGCGGTTTGCACCGCCAGGAAGAGGCTGGCGGTAAGGGGAGTCCTGGGGCCCCTGGGGGCCCCTGGACTGCCCATGCCACTGGCATGGGCTGTGCAGGGGCCCCCTAACAGGGCCCCGTGCAGCTTTTCACTGTCTGCATAGCAGACAGTGAAAAGCGCGATGGGTGGTACTGCACCCGTAGCACGGCCGCAACACCGCCGGCTCCATTAGGAGCCGGCTCCTATGTTGCGGCCTCTTCCCCGCTGGGCCAGCGGGCGTAAACTAGGTTTGCGCCTGCCGGCCCAGCGGGGATGTTGTAATGGGGTCCGCGGGAGTGCGGCCGCACAGTGGTTACTGCTTGGCGGGCGGCAGTAGCCGCCCGCCAAGCTTGTAATGACCCCCTAAGTCTTCAAAGCATTTTTTAAGATTGGACATGACATTGCAAATAGTGTGAAAGGTGCGTATTCAAAGAATGATTCTGTTTTACGTTGCTTTACACTTTCACATGATCTCAGTAGCTTTTTCATAGAGAGCTTGATCCCTGGCTATTACAATTTTCGCCACATGCAGTGATTCCCTCCTCAGCTCTGACTCTTTCAAACTTTCTGAAACAGTTTTCAGCTCAGATGCAGGGGCACTAATGGTGGGAAAGTAGCCAATGGAATCGTGTGATACGCTAACAAGGGGCCTAATTATGAGTGTGGCGTTCCTTAGACCGCTGCACTCTCTGTAGCTGTCAGACTGTGGCAGTCTGATCCCACATTACGAGGTTGGCAGGCAGCTCACCAACCTACCGTTGTCTCTGCTGGGATTGGAGATCCTGACAGGCTGATGGTGGTGTAGGTTGGCATCAGCCAGGGTGGCGCTGAAGTCAACAACACCCTTCTGATTACAACCTGGTTCTCTGCCATCCTTTTCATGGTGGTTTCACTGCCTTGGAAAGGCTGGTAGAGAACAGGTGCAGGGGGCCATGGGTAGTGTAGGAGTCCTCCTGCCCAGCACTCTTGTAATGTGCACTATCTGCTGTGCAGACAGTGGGCATTACTAGGGTGCTGGTGCCCCCTGCCGGCAGCAGCATTGCGATTGGCTCGATTACAAACCGACAACAATGCTGCCACCACTTTCCCACTGGACTGATCTGCAGAAACCTTGGTTTCCACTGGTCATCCCAGTGAGAAAGTCTTGATGGGGCTGAAGGGGAGGTAGGCAGTACAGTGTCGGGAGAATGTCAGACGGGTGTTCCCGTCCGCCAAACTCATAATTGGGCCCTTGGTCTCTAGTACTGATATTAAATCCTGGTTAACTTGGTATTATCTGTGCAAGGCTCACTTCTTTTCTTGTATCAACCCAGATTATGTTCTTCTTTTGTGCAAGCTTCAATTGGGCAACGCATTCTGGCATGACTTTGGTACTTGGCATCAATTGCTGGTTTACCGGAAACATCAATGGCTGGTTCACCAGAAACATACATGAACAATTCTTCAGTATTTGTGGTCGTATATGTTCTTTGATTTTGTTTCTCAATGCTTGGGAGAAGAGCTTTAAAAGGTTGTGGTCCAAACAACTGGGCTGTACAGCAATACCTTTGACTCAATGAGTTGTCACCTTACCAGTCCGAGTCTATTACAGCCTATAAGTGTTATCCCATGCTAAGTTAGTGAGGACAAGAGGCTGAATGTCAGCTGGAAGAGAAATTTGCTCATTTAAGGTAGCAGAAGGTGGCCTAATGTTCTTCCAGTTGTGAGTATGAAATCCCATGACCAAGTCTGTTTAGAGTGCAAATGATTTCAACATTGCCCGGAGTATGGGAGCAACAATTGCTTGGGGGTTTCTGTGACTGAATATAATGTCCTGATTGAATGATTGCATAAGTAAGGCTACCCTTTTGGACAGGTTTGTGCTTTCTGGATCTCCAGTCAGAAGTCCTAAGAGTAACCGTTTAAAGTAATCATGCAATGTAAATAAATCTTTATCAACGTCTGATTGATGATATGGCTATGGTATTGATGTCAAGTTTGTTTTAATCATTGTTCCTATATCCAATGATGTTTGATCAATGATCTTGTTCATGTCTGTTGCCTTAACCTTTAAAACTCAATATTCTCTTTATAAACTCTGGTTTAATATTACAACGTCATGACACTATCAGGTTGGGCCAATGATTTTCCTTGGTTGTCTGGGAATATGTGGAGGCAGTCACTGAACTCCGAGTCCAATTTTCTTCTTATATGCTTCTTGGTTGATTTGTGTAGTCCCTTGATTCCTCTCTGTGACATGAAGGTTTCAAGCCTTTCGGTGACAGTCGTCACATGTATTACCTCTTTGTTAGTAATAATCATAGTTCTAATGTATTGAAATATTTCATCATATGCTTCATCTCTCATATCTTTGTAGTGATCATTAGTTTGAATGCTAGATGCAGGATCTTCCTCGTTTGCTTTAATCCTTGTATAGTTTCTATAACAGGATGCATGATAAAGGGCTCCTGCAGCCACTATCTCCCTACTACAAACTGCAAATATCATTAAATCACAATTAACGGTTGCACACTTTCAAAAGTCTTTAGTCAAATCTAAGCTCCATGGCCTTGATGAATTTCTCACACATTGATCTTCCCTTTCAGCATTTTATCTTTCCATAAAATACCATTCTTCAGCATACACATTTCACTTAATTGATGTTCTTCAGTTTAAGCATTTACTTGTGTATTTCTTTGTTCCGGCATCATCACTGCCACTTGCTTCAGCTTTTCGCTTAATAGTCTGTGTTACAATTGGGGTCTTTGATGGACAGGCAGGTTACCCCCTGTTCAAGAAAGAACCCTCACTCTAGTCAGAGTAAAAGAGAATCAGTCTCAGCTAACCCCTGCTAACCCCTTGGTAGCTTGGCAGAGCAATATGCTCAACTTCAGAGTGCTAGGTGTAAAGTATTTGTACCAACACACACAGTAACTTACTGAAAATACTACAAAATGACTCAACACAGGATAAGAAAATAGGAAATATCTATCTAAACAAAACAAGACCAAAATGACAAAAATCCACAATACACAAGTCAAGTTATCAATTAAAAAACAAAAAGAGACTTTATGTAGTTTATGACACACACTAACACTGTTACCGTGAAAATGTACCTTGGGTGCTACGATTGTCAACCGCGGTGCCGGCGGTGCATCGTTTCTTCAGCCGCAGATCGAAGTCGCGTCGATCTTTTCCCCGCATGGTGTCCTGTGCGTGTAGTTCCTCCTCTTAGGCTGCCAGCTTCTCCTTTCAGGGTCCCAGGAACTAGATGGGCACCACAGGGCAGAGTAGGAGTCTCTCCAGAGACTCCAGGTGCTGGCAGAGAGAAGTCTTTGCTGTCCCTGAGACTTCAAACAACAGGAGGCAAGCTCTAAATCAAGTCCTTCACAAGAAGGAAGGCACACAAAGTCCATTCTTTGCCCTCTTACTCTGGCAGAAGCAGCAACTGCAGGATAGCTCTACAAAGCACAGTCACAGGCAAGGCAACTCTTTTTCCTCAGCTCTTCAGCTCTTCTCCAGGCAGAGGTTCCTCTTGTTTCCAGAAGTGTTCTAAAGTCTGTGGTTTTGGGGGCCCTTCTTATACCGAATTTCTCTGCTGAAGTAGGCCTACTTCAAAGTAATGTCTCTTTTGAATGTGAAATCCTGCCTTGCCCAGGCTAGGCCCCAGACACTCACCAGGGGGTTTGAGGCTGCATTGTGTGAGGACAGGCACAGCCCTTTCAGGTGAAAGTGACCACTCCTCCCTTCCCTCTGAGCACAGATGGCTCATCAGGAAATACATACTACACACCAGCTCCCTTTGTGTCACTGTCCAGTGTGAGGTGCAACCCGCCCAACTGTCAAACTGACCCAGACAGGGAATCCACAAACAGGCAGAGTCACAGTAGAGGTATAAGCAAGAAAATGCTCACTTTCTAAAAGTGGCATTTTCAAACACACAATCTTAAAATCAACTTTACTAAAATATGTATTTTTAAATTGTGAGCTCAGAGACACGAAATTCCACATGTCCATCCCCTCCCAAAGGGAATCTACACTTTAATCAGATTTACCATGTTAACCTATGAGAGGGACAGGCCTTGCAACAGTGAAAAACAAATTCAGCAATATTTCACTGTCAGGACATATAAAACACATTACTATGGGGGTCATTCTGACCCTGGCGGCCGGTGACCGCCAGGGTCACAGACCACGGGAGCACCGTCAACAGGCTGGCGGTGCTCCCTCGAGCATTCTGACCGCGGTGGTTCAGCCGCGGTCAGAAACGGAAAGTCTCCCGCCGACTTTCCGCTGCTCGGGTGAATCCTCCATGGCTGCGGAGCGCGCTCCGCAGCCATGGGGATTCTGACACCCCCTACCGCCATCCTGTTCCTGGCGGGTCTCCCGCCAGGAACAGGATGGCGGTAGGGGGTGCCACGGGGCCCCTGGGGGCCCCTGCAGTGCCCATGCCAATGGCATGGGCACTGCAGGGGCCCCCGTAAGAGGGCCCCACAAAGTATTTCAGTGTCTGCAAAGCAGACACTGAAATACGTGACGGGTGCAACAGCACCCACCGCACCTTCCCACTACGCCGGCTCCATTCGGAGCCGGCGTCCTCGTGGGAAGGTAGATTTGCCCTGGGCTGGCGGGTGGCCTTTTGGCGGCCGCCCGCCAGCCCAGGGCAAATCTCAAAATACCCTCCGCGGTCTTGCGACCGCGGAGCGGTATTTTGTCGGGGGTAGACAGGCGGGCGGCCTCTGCCGCCCGCCAGTCTCGGAATCACCCCCTATATGTCCTACCTTAACCATACACTGCACCCTGCCCTTGGGGCTACCTAGGGCCTACCTTAAGGGTGCCTGAAATGTAAAAAAAGGGAAGGTTTAGGCCTTGCAAGTGGGTATGCTTGCCAACCCAAACTTAGAACGGAGAAGTGTGGCACAATGGTTAGAGCAACAGACCCTTATGCAGAGATCTGGTCCGGGACAAGGGTTCAATTCCCACCTCAGCAGGTCTTGGGCTCAATTTCCTTGGACCAGATAATTCTCGCCTTGGTGCCTAATCTAATTAATGGGTCCCACTCTGTAACTCTGGGCAATAGCTTGCTTATTCTCCACAACAGTGCTTGGATGCTTGGCTTCACCCTGGGGCTGTTGAGGAGTGGGTGCCTCACAGGGAAAAGCCAGGAGGGGTTCCAAAGCAGTATGCGTACAGTACCTTGAGACCCTAACAGGTGGGTAGTGTGCTATACAAGTGCAAATTTTACAGTAAAAACTGCACACACAGACACTGCCGTAGCAGGTCTGAGAAATGATTACAGAGCTACTTATATGGGTGGCACAAGTGCTGCAAGCCCACTAGTAGGATTTGATTTACAGGCCCTGGCAGCTCTAGTGCACTTTACTAGGGACTTACTAGTAAATCAAATATGCCAATCATGGACAAACCAATCAACAATACAATTTACACAAAGAGCATATGCACTTTAGCAGTGGTAAAGTGCTCAGAGTTCAAAAACCAACAGCAACAGGTCAGAAAAAAAATAGGAGGCAGGAGACAAAAAAGATTGGAAATTACCCTGCGTAAGCAAAAAACTCCAACAGTCTGTAAATCTCTCTTCATAGTAAACAGGCTCCTGCAACTCCTGTGGTAAAATACTTTTGGAACCGTGTTGCTTTCCACATTTCTCGCAATGTCTAACAGTGGAAAGTATTCCTTACTTGAGCTGCTTCTAACAAAGTTTTCCATGATGAATAGTTCTGTGGGCTTGACACCGTAACTCCATGTTGAACATTTGACCATAAATTAATTGTACTCTGGGGATCATGGGGACAGGATGCACTTGTTTGAGACTTGTTCATGAAGCTGCATGGTGATTCACTATCGGCTCTGGCAAAAACATTTTTATTTAAAAATGTAAAAAAATGTACTTGGTGTACTCAATATAATCATAATTACTATTATAATTATCAAATTATCTATGCATATTTACTGTGATTGTAATTTTCAAAACAAAATTCACAATAATAAAAATTATGAAAAAAATTACATTTACATCAAGGTATCTTGGGCGTGGAGTGGTAACGCACAAAAGGCAAAGAGTTATGACTTGCTATAACATACTTTTCATCTTCAGACATCCATAACTTGCCAGTAAATCATATTAGAACCCATCACCCCAAGTGGCACCGATAACATGGTTGGCTTAATGACTATATTGCCTTTTCATTATGACAGACTTTAGTTACTAGCAATTAGGGATCAGGAAATATTTTACAGAGTCTGCAGAGTTTTTATTGTTTTGCTTATAACTTTGGACTGATTTGACCAATCTGCATGAAACATTCCCAAAACGTTTTCGAACTTTGGTTTGGCATGACAATTGGAAAAATAAAGGTATGTGTCTGTGGGGGGCGGGCTGGAGGAAGGGTGTTAAAACACTGTTTCCAATTGTGACTTCCATGGATATATTTGCTCTCCACTACAGAAAAAAAAACACTGGATGGAATTCGTCTAAAGTCGGCCCGAAATTAGATTTGGTTCAGAGGAGTGCCTTTGTTTATTTCATTAGCTTGTAATAAATGAACATTTAAAAAAGTATTGGCTTGAAACAGTAAGAAAATAGATTGTTGGAAAGTTACTACATGGAGGGCCAAAAATACAAGTTCAAGGACCTTTCATGCACCAAACTTAAAACAATATATATTTCTGATCGGATGAGGTAGCTTTTACTCCTGCCATCCATTTTGGGTCAATTAACCCAAAGAAAGATCTGTGGACCCAGGTTCTTTTTGAGTATCTTGGATAAGAATGCTGCAGCCAACATTACAGAACTTACGGTAATCTGTTGATTCCTAATAGAAAATTGAAAATGTATATGGGTTTATGGATTCAAGAGAGGGCCTGAAATCTCAGTGAGATGTCCAGCAAGAGGGCAAAATACCATGCATACAGGCTCTGCAAACTCTTATAAACATTAGGAAAAACAAAGCCCACTGAGGTTGAAGGGCATTCACTACAGAAGTGCTCTGTCTGTGCTATTTATCATGTGAAATTACATCATTGATGATATTCTTAATGCATCTTTTGTGCCATAATTGATGACATTGCTGATTTAAAAAATTTCAGGTGAACAACAGTAAATATTTTGCTCGTAGATAAAATGGGGGAAAAGGAATTTGGGACATATTTTGATCAGGCTTGTAATCATGTTTCAAGTACACCTTTGAGTTTCCTCCCAATCAAAATTATGCCATGTGATAAACTATTTCAAAGACTTTGTATTGTGTCCCACAAAATGTCAGACAAAACTGTGAAAAATCTGGAAAATCTGCACTATTCTGAGGATTGCAGCCAGGACTGGGGAAAACATGCAGGGTTTAATTTACCAAGAACTTTGCACATTTGCTAAAAGAGAGACTTGGGTATGAGCTGCAATTAGTGATTTGCTAAATTTCAATAACGGGATTAGTGGATCACTAAAACTGGCTGCTTACGCTTATTCTTCTTTGCCTCGATTCCCTCTCACTCTACTTTTCTCCTATCATTTAACTCTAGTCTTACGCCCCCTGTCAATTCATTTAGTTTTTTTCTTATTCTCTTATATACCAGACTTTCTTCCTTTCATTCCATTCTTTTATATCTTGTCAACTCTCAACTAATGTCCAAAAAACATAAAGCCTGCTTAAAAGGTCATTACACATCGAGAGAGGAAGAGGGAGAAGGAGGGACAAATGTGGAGGAACACACCGTACTTAGCTCCCTATAACTCAAAATACACAAGAAAGTACGGGGTTCTCTTAACGAGGGCGTCGCGGAGATCAGCGTAGCCCTGGGTTGTATGTGTTCCTATTTGGAAGGGAAATGTCAGTGAAATGTCAGTAGGTAACTGCAGAGTGCATGCGCGGGGAGGAACAGCGGGGGGAGGAAATTCCTTTTACGGACTAGGTGGTCTCACACACTATATAGTGTCATGCTTCATCATTTGACCACCTAGACCCACCCAGGTAGGACAGTGCCACCTGGGCGGACTCAACCTCACTGTTAAAGGAACAGGAGGGAGTGCATAAATAAACTTGTTTCTGGAAAGATCGGGATCCAGCTAATCTACTGAAAAAATTAAAAACACCTAAGCAGACACCTGTGAGGAGTAACAAATTTAATAGTGGTATCTGACTGGTGTAGTTAAAACGGGGGTTGGGACACCTCTGTGAGGACAAGGACTCACAGGGTCACCTAACTAATAGCCAACGTTAAGAGAACCCCGTACTTTCTTGTGTATTTTGCCTGCTTAAAAGGAACACACTTTGCATTTGTAGTTAAGTATTAAAACATGATTTACATTTTGGAAATTTCCCTAAATATATAGACAAGATGGAATCCCATAAAAATGTTGATGTCATGAAAAGATTTAAAATTATTAGGGCACTGGTAGACTTTCTTTTCACTAAATTAGCATTTCTTGATCAAACAATATCAAAGATGATCATGGTTTAAACAAGTGACTACATGTTTGCACTTCAGTTCTTGTCTGCAGTTTGGGCTAGGCTATTCCTTAATGAGCAGGGATAAAACTGATTTGCAAATGTTTGGTCCCTGTCTTTAGTCACATGGAAAAGGAATCACTATGGAAGTAGAATGAGTCCAAAGTAATTACCAGATGTTTTCATAGACCCGGGTCCTTACATTTTGTGATATCTAAGTCCTCAAACTAAGTTGTGTGGGTACATCAAAACTTGGCTTCTTTAGGTTCCAATGCTTCAACTCACTGATGAGGTTCAATAAAGCAGCCACACGTCTATGAGTGCTTTTGGTCACTGTCAAAGTGGATATGGCTTAGAAGTTTGTGACTGTCAGCATGTATGTGAGAGCAGCTCTGAAACCATGTCATGAAGCCCTAAGGCTTTAATCAGCTGGAGTACTATGACCAGATGAGCAATAACATCTTTCTGCACAAGAACAACAACTTGGAACAATCTCATAAGTATGCAAAAATTAATATATTTTGAGACATTATTTTCTTCCTTGTTCTGTTAGCAGGGTGGAGCATTTATCACTATGCAGTTCAGTATCTTCTACAAAGTCTATTCTTTTTTGTCCTCTGTATCACATCACACATGTAGTATGTCATAAGACTTTTTGTACTGGTAATTAGAAATCTATTATACCTTTAAAAAAAAGTATTGTTTATTACACTCATAACAAATGCAAACACAATCATGGCAAAAGGAACACATCTTTCTGGCCTAAGTTATTAAAACGTGTGTTAGTGAGTTGCATTATGTACCACCTGTTGCTTGATGTACAAAAGAGGATGGTTGAAGCACAATATTTTGCATCCCACTGTGATCTGGTTAAATGTGTAGGAAATTAAAAATTCAATATTCATGAACCAAACAAGTATTGTGAACCAAATTTGACTGGCTGTTGCGCCGCTGCACGCGGCACGAGCCGAACATTTGGCTCGGACCGCGGCACACGCTCTGCACCTTCCGAGGCCCCAAATTGGGCATGGGGCCTCGTTCTTCTTTAGCGCACCACGCTCACAGGCAGGCAGGTCTGACCCCCCCACTCACCTGTTCTTTTATTCTTCTTCTTTTTCTTGTAATCTGGTTGTGCCTTCCTTTATGTTTTTCTCCCTTTCCCATATTACCTTTCTCTTCCCAGCATTCCTTGTTTCCCTGTTCTCTATGGTTCCTAGTCCATTCTGTTCTATGTGTTTTTTCCTATCTAATATGGTGTCCTTGTACTTCTTGTTGGTCGCTTCCTGTTTTTTGGTATTTAAGGGCTGTGATTCTTTCTCTCCTTGCGCTGCAACACTTTCTGTTTGGATGGTGTCTTCGCTCCTACTTGCTTGTATTTCTGTGCTGGTTCTCTTCGGTTCCAGTGTATTTTCCTGTCTTTTGCTCCTGTTGTTACCTGTTCATTGTGTTCCTGTTGCAGGAACCTATCTTTTGGAGGTTTTTTCCCCTTTTTTAGGTTTTTTTTCCCTCTGGCACTACTTCTGAGGGACAAGGCCTGCTCTTGGCGTACCCATTGCCTGCAGCACCGTGGCTACCAGAAAGAGTCGCCCCTATCTGGGCCAGGGCCGAACATTCAAGAGCAAGATCCACGCCACACGTTCTGCGGACTCCAGGTTAAAGCAGCACGTAAGTCATGACAGATTGCAGCGCCCAATACTCCCGACGACGGATGATAGAGTGGCGGCTGCTGCAGATCCTGATCAATCTCTCCTGGCAACTATTCAGCAACAGGCTCGTGAACTGCAACAATTACGCAATGAGAATGCTGCTTTATGGCAGGCTTTGGCTTTCCGCAGTGCAGATGTTCCGGCCGTCTCCACCTCTACTCCTTGTTTCTCCGGTGAACCAACTAAACTGCGAGAGTTCCTCGATGCATTAACTGTGTATTTCGCCTTCCGACCTGCCCAATTCTCCCACGACAAAACAAAGGTGGGATATCTTATCAGTGCATTATCCGGTCCTGCCTTGGCCTGGGCAACACCAATGGTATTGTTTATGTTACCTGTGAGGTTACAGTTATCGGACGGCCGTCAAGAAAGAACGATGCCTTTACTTGAATGTGGTGCTAGTGGCATATATATGGACAAGACTTGGGCCACGACTCAACAAATACCAACACGACCCAAAGAATTCTTAGAACAAGTGCACACAGTGGATGGGCCCTTAATATCCGCTGGTCCAGTTGATACTACCACCTTGACACTAAGTTTACGATTTGGAAACCACCAAGAACACATCTCATTTGATCTCTTATCATCCCCCAATCATACTATCATTTTAGGAATTCCGTGGTTCATAAACCATAACCCTTATGTAAATTGGGAAACCCGGACTATTTCCTTGTCCTCACAGTTTTGTCATGAGAACTGCTTTGCTTCAGACACATATTGGTCACCCAAGAGGTTGATGCCTACTGAAATTACTACCGGATGTTCCATCAATACAGTACAAGGAGTCCCCGAACTATCCAGACCTGTGTTACTCACACATCAAGATTACGATTGTGCTATTCCCTTGCAACCTGGAACTATCGTTCCCTTTGGGAGGATGTATTCAATCATTTAACCTGAGAGGAAAGTGCTTAAGGAGTATCTGGAAGAAAACTTACATAGCGGTCTTATTGTACCATTGTCCTCTCTGGCAGGGGCTCCCCTCTTTTTTGTACCCAAGAAGACGAAGGATCTTCGTCCCTGCCTGGATTTTCGAGTTCTAAATAAGATAACTATAAAAGACCATTATCCTTTGCCCCTCATCAAGGATATATTAGAGGCAGTCAGAGGGGCTCAACGATTTACCAAACTGGATCTTCGTGGAGCCTACCACCTTTTGCGTATTAAAGTAGGAGGCGAGTGGAAGACTACTTTCCGGACCCCATTTGGTCATTATGAGTACAGAGTTATGCCTTTTGGTCTCACTAATGCCCCCTCCATTTTCCAAAGATTTATGGACTCTGTGTTCTCTGATCTCGTGAACCATACGGTCGTCATCTACTTAGACAATATCCTTATTTATTCTAGACGTACAGAAATTCATTCCTCTCATGTGAAACAAGTCCTCCAAAGACTCCGGGAACATCAACTGTCCTGTAAACCAGAAAAGTGTGAGTTTGACAAGACCAAAGTCAAATATTTGGGATATCAACTTTGTCCCACTGGAATAGCTATGGACCAGGAAAAGGTACAAGCCATCCTAGACTGTCCTTCTCCTTCCTCTATTAAGGAAACGCAATGTTTTCTAGGATTGGCAAATTTTTATCGGCAGTTTATCTTAGACTTTGCAGAACAAACCAGCCACATAACTCAAACATTAAAAAAGGAGAATTTAAAGAAAGGCTTTATCTGGACAAGGGCGGCTGAAATAGTTTTTCAGATTCTAAAAAAGGCCTTCACTCAAGCACCAATATTGAGACACCCAGATACCAACAAACAATTTATTGTTGTTACTGATTTTTCCAAAAGAGCCATCGGAGCTGCCTTACTCCAACAACAAGAAGATGACAGTCTTGAACATCCTGTTTTCTATTTGCCCCATGTACTCTCTGCGTCGGAACAACATTACTCAGTTCTAGAAAGGGAGTTATTAGCTCTGAGAACAGCCTGCCTAGAGTGGAGACAGTTTCTTATGGGTTACAAAGAGCCCTTCGAGGTGAGAACAGACCATCGTAATCTACAATGTTTACGTAATTGTTTATGCCAGAACAGTTGTCAGGCTCATTGGGCCTTTTCTTCAGTCAGTATGACTTTTATGTCACCTATATTCCTGGATCCCAAAACATTCTGGCCGATGCTCTGTCTCGCCGTTATCCAAATTGTACTCCTACCCCATCACAGTGTCTACCTGAGCCTAATAAAATCATCGGAGTAGCTCAGTCTTTCCTGGATGAGGTACAACTGGAATATTCCAACCTGTCTGATCAAGAATTAAAGAAACTAAACCCCCTAATATGTAAACTGCAAGGGTATTATTAGTATAAGAATCTGTTGTTCCTCCCTACTAATGGAGTAAGAGAAAAGGTACTACAAATGTGACATGATTTGCCGGTTGCTGGTCATAGAGGCATCAAGGCCACACAAGAACTACTCTCGCGATCTTTCTGGTGGCCCACCTGGAAATTGGATGTTGAAAGATATGTCCAGGCTTGTCCCATATGTGCTCAAGTTAAGATTCCCCGTACCAGACCTGCAGGATTACTACAACCATTACCTGTTCCACTGGATCCCTGGTGTAGGAAAGTACCATCTTGCCTGGCATGTTACCCCCATATTTCACTGTATATATGTTGTTTTAGTCTATGTGTCACTGGGACCCTGCCAGGCAGGGCCCCAGTGCTCATAAGTATGTGCCCTGTATGTGTTCACTATGTGATGCCTAACTGTCTCACTGAGGCTCTGCTAACCAGAACCTCAGTGGTTATGCTCTCTTTGCTTTCCAAATTTGTCAGTAACAGGCTAGTGACTAAATTTTCCAATTCACATTGGCATACTGGTACACCCATATAATTTCCTAGTATATGGTACTGAGGTACCCAGGGTATTGGGGTTCCAGGAGATCCCTATGGGCTGCAGCATTTGTTTTGCCACCCATAGGGAGCTCTGACAATTCTTACACAGGCCTGCCAGTGCAGCCTGGCTGAAATAACATCCACGTTATTTCACAGCCATTTACCAATGCACTTAAGTAACTTATAAGTCACCTATATGTCTAACCTTCACCTGGTGAAGGTTGGGTGCAAAGTTACTTAGTGTGTGGGCACCCTGGAACTAGCCACGGTGCCCCCACATCGTTCAGGGCAAATTACCCGGACTTTCTGAGTGCGGGGACACCATTACACGTGTGCACTGTACATAGGTCACTACCTATGTACAGCGTCACAATGGTAACTCCCAACATGGCCATGTAACATGTCTAAGATCATGGAATTGTCCCCCCAATGCCATTCTGGCATTGGGGGGACAATTCCATGATCCCCCGGGTCTCTAGCATAGTACCCGGGTACTGCCAAACTGCCTTTACGTGGTCTCCACTGCAGCTGCTGCTGCTGCCAACACCTCAGACAGGTTTCTGCCCTCCTGGGGTCCAGGCAGCCCTGGCTCAGGAAGGCAGAACAAAGGATTTCCTCTGAGAGAGGGTGTAACACCCTCTCCCTTTGGAAATAGGTGTCAGGGCTGGGGAGGAGTACCCTCCCCCAGCCTCTAGAAATGCTTTGATGGGCACAGATGGTGCCCATCTCTGCATAAGCCAGTCTACACCAGTTTAGGGATCCCCCAGCCCTGCTCTGGCGCGAATCTGGACAAAAGAAATGGGAGTGACCACTCCCCTGACCTGCACCTCCCAGGGGAGGTGCCCAGAGCTCCTCCAATGTGTCCCAGACCTCTGCCATCAAGGAAACAGAGGTGTTTGTGGCACACTGGACTGCTCTGAGTGGCCAGTGCCAGCAGGTGACATCAGAGGTTCCTTCTGATTGGCTCTTACCTCTCTTGGTAGCCAATCCTCCTTCCTTGGTAGCCAAACCTCCTTTTCTGGCTATTTAGGATCTCTGCTTTGGGGAATTCTTTACATAACGAATGCAAGAGCTCACCAGAGTTCCTCTGCATCTCCCTCTTCACCTTCTACCAAAGGATCAACCGCTAACTGCTCAGGACGCCTGCAAAACCGCAACAAAGTAGCAAGACGACTGCTAGCAACCTTGTATCGCCTAATCCTGCCGGCTTTCTCGACTGTTTCCAGGTGGTGCATGCTCTGGGGGTAGCCTGCCTCCTCCCTGCACCAGGAGCTCTGAAGAAATCTTCTGTGGGTCGAAGGAATCTTCCCCCTGCAACCGCAGGCACCAAAAGACTGCATCACTGGTCCTCTGGGTCCCCTCTCAGCATGACAAGCGTGATCCCTGGAACTCAGCAACTCTGTCCAAGTGACTCCCACAGTCCAGTGACTCTTCAGTCCAAGTTTGGTGGAGGTAAGTCCTTGCCTCCCCACACTAGACTGCATTGCTGGGGACTGCGTGATTTGCAGCTGCTCCAGCTCCTGTGCACTCTTCCAGGATTTCCTTCATGCACAGCCAAGCCTGGGTCCCTGACACTCCTTCCTGCAGTGCACAACCTTCTGAGTTGTCCTCCGGCGTAGTGGGACTCCCTTTTGTGACTTTGGATGGACTCCAGTTCACTTTCCTTCCAAGTGCCTGTTCAGGTACTTCTGTGGGTACTTCCTGATTCTGTGAGGGCTCCCTGAGTTGCTGGGCGCCCCTTCTGTCTCCTCCTCCAAGTGGTGACATCCTGGTCCCTCCTGGGCCACAGCAGCACCCAAAAACCTCTACTGCAACCCTTGCAGCTAGCAAGGCTTGTTTGAGGTCTTTCTGTGTGGTAACACCTCTGGAAGCTTCATCGTAACGTGGGACATCCGTCTTCCAAAGGAGAAGTCCCTAGCTCTCTTCTTTCTTGCAGAACTCCAAGCTTCTTCCATCCAGTGGCAGCTATCTTGCACCCTCAGCTGGCATTTCGTGGGCTCCTGCCCACTCTTGACACTGTCGCTACTATTGGACATGGTCCCCTAGTCTTACAGGTACTCAGGTCCGGAAATCCATGGTTGTTGCATTGTTGGTGTTTGTTCTTCCTGCAGAATCCCCCTATCACGACTTCTGTGGTCTCTGGGGGTAGTAGGTGCACTTTACACCTACCTTTCAGGGTCTTCGGGTAGGCTATTTTTCTAACCCTCACTGTTTTCTTACAGTCCCAGTGACCCTCTACAAGCTCACATAGGTTTGGGGTCCATTCGTGGTTCGCATTCCACTTTTGGAGTATATGGTTTGTGTTGCCCCTATACCTATGTGCTCCTGTTGCAATCTACTGTAATTCTACACTGTTTTCATTACTTTTCTTGATATTACTACCTAAGTTTGGTTTGTGTACATATATCTTGTGTATATAACTTATCCTCATACTGAGGGTACTCACTGAGATACTTTTGGCATATTGTCATAAAAATAAAGTACCTTTATTTTTAGTACTTCTGTGTATTGTGTTTTATTATGATATTTTGCATATGACACCAGTAGTATAGTAGGAGCTTTACATGTCTTCTAGTTCAGTCTAAGCAGCTTTGCCATAGCTACCTTCTATCAGCCCTAGCTGCTATAAACACCTCTTCTACACTAATAAGGGATAACTGGACCTGGCACATGGGGTAAGTACCTCTGGTACCCACTACAAGCCTGGCCAACCTCCTACATTGGTTGTGCAGCGGTGAGATAAGTACTTGTATTTACTTACCACTTTGTCATTGTGTAATTTTCATAAGAGAATAATATACAAAACAGTTCAGTGTATGTATACCTAACCAAAAAGTTTTGCTTTTCTCCTCTTAAACTTCTTACAAAGTGCTGAAAAGTATTCTAAAACTTCTAAACGTTTCCAAAAAGTTTGAAAAAGTTTTTTCTCTGTTCTTTAAAAAGTTCTGAAATGTTTTCTTCCTTCTCACTATTTCTAAACCTTTTACTATCATGTCTGAAGTAGAGTCAGCTCTTAAAATGGTCAATACTACTTATGACAATTTGAATTATAAGAGCCTAAGGAGTCTCTGCTTAGAGAGAGGTTTAGTGATAGGAAAGAACCCTACCAAATAATTTCTATTTAACATGCTTATTGTGAATGATGAGTATCAAGCAGGCACTTCAAATGAGAGGTTAGTAGAAGGTTCCCAATCTGACTCAGGGGATCTCCTTGAGGGAGGTAGGGAGGGTTCTGATCAGGATTTGCCCTCTAACAAGACTCCCAGTAATGTTGGTAGTAATGGAGGTTCCCATCACAGCAGGGAAGTCTTTATTCCTAGAGGCCAAGTTGCTAGGGTTCAGTCAGTTAGGGACAGATCCCCCTTTGTTGTTTCCAATTTATCTTCTGTGTCTAAGCATTCCCAACCCACCCACCCTGAAGACAACATGTTAGAAAGGGAACTCAAAAAGTTGAGAGTTGAAGAGACCAGACTGAAGCTTTAACAGCAACAGCCGACCTTAGGTCTTAGGTCTTAGGGAATTCTTAGACCTGGAGAAGGAGATACAGAGTTTGGGATTTGGACCCCATGGTATCAGCAGCAGTATTCCTGATAGTAATCCTGTTAAAGAGCATGATTCCAGGAATCTGCACAAGATAGTACCCCCTTACAAGGAGGGGGATGACATCAACAAGTGGTTTGCTGCACTTGAGAGGGCCTGTATGGTACAGGGGGTCCCTCAAAGGCAGTGGGCTGCTATATTGTGGCTATCTTTCACTGGAAAGGGTAGGGATAGGCTCCTTACTGTTAGAGAAAGTGATGCTAAAAAGTTTGCAGTTTTGAAGGATGCACTTTTGGATGGATTTGGCTTAACCACTGAACAATAAAGGATTAAGTTCAGAGACACCAGAAAAGAGTCGTCACAAGACTGGATAGACTTTGTTGACTGTTCAGTGAAGGCCTTGGTGGGGTGATTACATGGCAGTAGAGTTTCTGACTATGAAAGCCTGTGTAATCTTATTCTGAGAGAGCATATTCTGAATAACTGTGTGTCTGACTGGTTACACCAATATCTAGTGGACTCAGATCTGACCTCTCCCCAAGAATTGGGAAAGAAGGCAGACAAATGGGTCAGAACAAGAGTGAACAAAAAAGTTCATACAGGGGGTGACAAGGATGGCAAGAAGAAGGAGAGTGAGCCTTCTGACAAGGGTGGGGACAAAAGTAAAAATGAGTCTTCATCAGGCCCACAAAATCCTCTGGCGAGGGTGGTGGGTCCAAATCCTCTTCAAATCAACCTAAAAAGCCTTGGTGTTATTTGTGTAAAGTCAAAGGCCATTGGCCAACTGATGCTAGTTGTCCAAAGAAAAACACCAAACCTCCCACTACCACAACCCCTACTGCAAATTCTAGTGCCCCTAGCAATAGCAGTGGTGGTGGGAGCAAACCTACTAATAGCCAATCCAAGGGAGTAGCTGGGCTCACTTTTGGTAATTTAGTTGGGGTTGGTCTTGTTAGGTAGACCACAGAGGCTGTGTTAGTCTCTGAAGGTGCCATTGATTTGGCCACCTTGGTTGCTTGTCCCATTAATATGGATAAGTACAAGCAACTTCCCCTAATAAATGGTGTTGAGGTTCAGGCCTACAGGGACACAGGTGCCAGTGTTACCATGGTGATAGAGAAACTGGTGCACCCTGAACAACACCAACTTGGTCAGCAGTACCAAGTGACAGACGCTCATAACAACACTCTTAGCCACCCCATGGCTGTTGTGAATCTCAACTGGGGTGGGGTTACTGGTCCAAAGAAAAATGTGGTTGCCTCAGATTTACCTGTAGACTGTCTACTAGGGAATGATTTAGAGACATCAGCTTGGACAGAAGTGGAGGCTCATGCAGCAATGCTGGGCATTCCTGGGCATATTTGTGCTTTGACAAGGGTTCAGGCCAAAAAGCAAAAAGGACAGGGTAACTTGGATCCTGGAACAATGGACCAAGTGCTCCCTAAAGCTATGGGTAGCAAGGGTAAATCCCTACCCACTATCCCTCCCTCTAAAGATGATTCTCCTTCTGAGGAAGAAGAATTTCCTCCCTGTGCAGAACTTTCACCAGATGAGCAGACACTGCTGAGCTTTTGGGTGGAGGGGGGCCTGCCAGGGAAGAGCTGAGTGTGGCACAGCAAACCTGTCCCACATTAGAGGGTCTCAGACAGCAAGCTGTCAAGCACCAAAATGGGGATGTCAGTGACTCACATAGAGTTTACTGGGAGGACAACCTCTTGTACACCGAGGCAAGGGACCCAAAACCTAGAGCAGCCAGGAGAATGGTCATTCCCCTGCAGTACAGAGAGTTCCTCCTAACTCTTGCACATGACATTCCTTTGGCTGGGCATTTGGGCCAGATCAAAACATGGGAAAGGCTTGTCCCCCTGTTTCACTGGCCTAGTATGTCAGAGGACACAAAAGATTTTTGCAAGTCTTGTGTGACCTGCCAAGCCAGTAGCAAGACTGGTGGCAAACCAAAGGCTCCCCTTATTCCACTACCTGTGGTTGGGGTCCCCTTTGAAAGGGTAGGGGTTGACATAGTTGGCCCCCTTGACCCTCCTACTGCTTCAGGCAATAGGTTTATCTTGGTGGTTGTAGACCATGCCACAAGATATCCTGAAGCAATTCCCCTAAGGACCACTACAGCTCCTGCAATGGCAAAGCCCCTCCTGGGAATCTTTTCCAGGGTGGGTTTCCCAAAAGAGGTTGTATCAGACAGGGGTAGCAACTTCATGTCTGCATACTTGAAAGCAATGTGGAAGGAATGTGGTGTAACCTACAAATTCACTACTCCTTATCATCCACAGACTAATGGACTGGTAGAGAGGTTTAATAAAACTCTCAAAGGTATGATAATGGGACTCTCTGAAAAACTCAGGAGGAGATGGGATGTCCTGTTACCTTGCCTCCTTTTTGCTTACAGGGAGCTACCCCAGAAAGGAGTGGGCTTCAGCCCCTTTGAACTCCTCTTGGGACACCCTGTAAGAGGTCCACTAACACTTGTAAAGGAGGGTTGGGAACAACCTTTAAAAGCTCCCAAACAGGACATAGTGGACTATGTACTTGGCCTAAGATCCAGAATGGCTGAGTACATGAAAAAGGCCAGTAAAAACCTTCAGGCCAGCCAAGAGCTCTAGAAGCAATGGCATGACCAGAAGGCTGTTCTGATCCAGTACCAACCAGGACAGAAGGTGTGGGTATTGGAGCCTGTGGCCCCAAGAGCACTCCAGGACAAATGGAGTGGACCCCATCTAATTGTTAAGAAAAAGGGTGAGGTTACCTATCTGGTAGACCTGGGCACTGTCAGGAGTCCCCTTAGGGTGATTCATGTCAACCGCCTAAAACCCTACTATGACAGGGCTGATCTCACCCTGCTCATGGCAACAGATGAGGGACAGGAAGAAGAGAGTGACCCTCTCCCTGATCTCTTTACCACCACTGAAAATGATGCTTTAGTGGAGGGAGTAGTTTTGGCAGATTGTCTGACAACAGAAAGACAACTGCATAAATCTCCTTGGTCAATTTTCTGAACTCTTTTCAACTGTGCCAGGCACCACATCCTGGTGTGAGCACACAATTGATACTGGAGACAGCTTGCCTGTCAAAAGTAAAATCTATAGGCAGCCTGACCATGTCAGGGATTGCATAAAACAAGAGGTTCAGAAAATGCTTGATCTAGGAGTGGTTGAACCTTCTGAAAGCCCATGGGCGAGTCCTGTGGTGCTTGTACCAAAGCCTCACTCGAAAGATGGAAAAAGGGAGATGAGGTTTTGTGTAGACTACAGAGGTCTCAATCAGGTAACAAAAACTGGTGCTCACCCTATACCCAGGGCAGATGAGCTCATAGATACACTGGCATCTGCCATGTATCTAAGCACCTTTGATTTGACTGCAGGGTATTGGCAGATCAAATTGGCTGAGGATGCTAAACCTAAAACTGCATTTTCAACTATAGGAGGGCACTACCAATTTACAGTCATGCCCTTTGGTTTGAAAAATGCACCTGCCACTCTTCAGAGGTTGGTGAACACAGTCCTTCAAGGGTTGGAGGCTTTTAGTGCAGCAT
The DNA here is from genome assembly GCF_031143425.1 of Pleurodeles waltl. Classification (NCBI taxonomy): domain Eukaryota; kingdom Metazoa; phylum Chordata; class Amphibia; order Caudata; family Salamandridae; genus Pleurodeles; species Pleurodeles waltl. The sequence continues at coordinate 142,463,932 of NC_090440.1, forward strand.
ATCTAGATGATATAGCTGTCTTTAGCTCCACCTGGGATGAGCACCTTGTCCACCTTTGGAAAGTTTTGGAGGCCCTGCAAAAGGCAGTCCTCACTATCAAGGCCTCAAAGTGCCAGATAGGGCAGGGAAAGGTGGTTTATCTGGGACACCTGGTCGGTGGAGAACAGATTGCACCACTGCAGGGGAAAATCCAGACAATCATGGATTGGATTCCCCCTACAACACAGACCCAGGTGAGAGCCTTCTTAGGCCTCACTGGGTATTACAGGAGATTCATTAAAAACTATGGCTCCATGGCAGCCCCTCTTAATGATCTCACAAGTAAGAAGATGCCTAAAAAGGTATTGTGGACAGCTAGCTGTCAGAAAGCTTTTGAGGAGCTCAAACAGGCCATGTGCTCTGCAACTGTCCTAAAAAGCCCATGTTACTCCAAGAAATTCATTGTTCAAACTGATGCATTTGAATTAGGGGTAGGGGCAGTATTATCACAACTGAATTCTGAGGGCCAGGATCAACCAGTTGCCTTTATCAGCAGAAGGTTGACCCCTAGAGAAAAGCGTTGGTCTGCCATAGAGAGGGAGGCCTTTGCTGTGGTCTGGGCACTGAAGAAGTTGAGGCCATACCTGTTTGGCACTCACTTTATTGTTCAGACAGACCACAAATCTCTGCTTTGGCTAAAACAAATGAAAGGTGAACATCCTAAATTGTTGAGGTGGTCCATATCTCTACAGGGAATGGACTATACAGTGGAACATAGAACTGGGAGTACCCACTCCAATGCAGATGGACTCTCCAGTTAGTTCCAATTAGACAATGAAGACTCATCAGGTCATGGCTAGTCTTATTGTCCTTCGTTTGGGGGGGGGGGGTTGTGTAGGAAAGTACCATCTTGCCTGGCATGTTACCCCCATATTTCACTGTATATATGTTGTTTTAGTCTATGTGTCACTGGGACCCTGCCAGGCAGGACCCCAGTGCTCATAAGTATGTGCCTTGCATGTGTTCCCTGTGTGATGCCTAACTGTCTCACTTAGGCTCTGCTAACCAGAACCTCAGTGGTTATGCGCTCTCTGCTTTCCAAATTTGTCACTAACAAGCTAGTGCCTAAATTGACCAATTCACATTGGCATACTGGTACACCCATATAATTCCCTTGTATATGGTACTGAGGTACCCAGGGTATTGGGGTTCCAGGAGATCCCTATGGGCTGCAGCATTTCGTTTGCCACCCATAGGGAGCTCTGACAATTCTTACACAGGCCTGCCACTGCAGCCTGCGTGAAATAACGTCCACGTTATTTCACAGCCATTTACCACTGCACTTCAGCAACTTATAAGTCACCTATATGTCTAACCTTCACCTGGTGAAGGTTGGGTCCAAAGTTACTTAGTGTGTGGGCATCCTGGCACTAGCCAACGTGCCCCCACATCGTTCAGGGCAAAGTCCCCGGACTTTGTGAGTGCGGGGACACCATTACACGCGTGCACTGTAGATAGGTCACTACCTATGTACAGCGTCACAATGGTAACTCCGAACATGGCCATGTAACATGTCTTTTCTGGCTATTTAAGATCTCTGCTTTGGGGAATTCTTTAGATAATGAATGCAAGAGCTCACCAGAGTTCCTCTGCATCTCCCTCTTTACCTTCTACCACAGGATCGACCGCTGACTGCTCAGGACGCCTGCAAACCGCAACAAAGTAGCAAGACGACTACTAGCAACCTTGTATCGCCTCATCCTGCCGGCTTTCTCGACTGTTTCCAGGTGGTGCATGCTCTGGGGGTAGCCTGCCTCCTCCCTGCACCAGGAGCTCTGAAGAAATCTCCAGTGGGTCGACGGAATTTTCCCCTGCAACCGCAGGCACCAAAAGACTGCATCACTGGTCCCCTTGGTCCCCTCTCAGCACGATGAGCGTGGTCCCTGGAACTCAGCAACTCTGTTCAAGTGACTCCCACAGTCCAGTGACTCTTCAGTCCAAGTTTGGTGGAGGTAAGTCCTTGCCTCCCCACGCTAGACTGCATTGCTGGGTACCGTGTGATTTGTAGCTGCTCCGGCTCCTGTGCACTCTTCCAGGATTTCCTTCATGCACTGCCAAGCCTGGGTCCTGACACTCCTTCCTGCAGTGTACAACTTTCTGAGTTGTCCTCCGGCGTCGTGGGACTCCCTTTTGTGACATAGGATGGACTCCGGTTCACTTTCCTTCCAAGTGCCTGTTCAGGTACTTCTGTGGGTGCTGCCTGCTTCTGTGAGGGCTCCCTTAGTTGCTGGGCACCCCCTCTGTCTCCTCCTCCACGTGGTGACATCCTGGTCCCTCCTGGGCCACAACAGCACCCAAAAACCTCTACTGCAACCCTTGCAGCTAGCAAGGCTTGTTTGAGGTCTTTCTGTGTGGTAACACCTCTGCAAGCTTCATCGTGACGTGGGACATCCGTCTTCCAAAGCAGAAGTCCCTAGCTCTCTTCTTTCTTGCAGAACTCCAAGCTTCTTCCATCCAGTGGCAGCTATCTTGCACCCTCAGCTGGCATTTCCTGGGCTCCTGCCCACTCTTGACACTGTCGCTACTATTGGACTTGGTCCCCTTGTCTTACAGGTACTCAGGTCCGGAAATCCACGGTTGTTGCATTGTTGGTGTTTGTTCTTCCTGCAGAATCCCCCTATCACGACTTCTGTGCTCTCTGGGGGTAGTAGGTGTACTTTACACCTACCTTTCAGGGTCTTCGGGTAGGGTATTTTTCTAACCCTCACTGTTTTCTTACAGTCCCAGTGACCCTCTACAAACTCACATAGGTTTGGGGTCCATTCGTGGCTCGCATTCCACTTTTGGAGTATATGGTTTGTGTTGCTCCTATACCTATGTGCTCCTATTGCAATCTACTGTAATTCTACACTGTTTGCATTACTTTTCTTGCTATTACTACCTACGTTTGGTTTGTGTACATATATCTTGTGTATATAACTTATCCTCATACTGAGGGTACTCACTGAGATACTTTTGGCATATTGTCATAAAAATAAAGTACCTTTATTTTTAGTACTTCTGTGTATTGTGTTTTCTTATGATATTGTGCATATGACACCAGTGGTATAGTAGGAGCTTTACATGTCTCCTAGTTCAGCCTAAGCTGCTTTGCCATAGCTACCTTCTATCAGCCTTAGCCGCTAGAAACACCTCTTCTACACTAATAAGGGATAACTTGACCTGGCACAAGGTGTAAATACCTCTGGTACCCACTACAAGCCAGGCCAGCCTCCTACACCTGGCACACCATTTCTACTGATTTCATGTGTTCACTGCCTCCATCAGCATGACACTGGGTTATCATGGTCACCATACATTCCTTTACTATGATGGCTCACTTCACTGCCCTGAAAACATGACCTACTTTCCAAGAACTATGTCAGATATTTATCCATCATATTTTCCGTCTCCATGGACTTCCACACAGCATTGTATCTGACCGGGGTCCTCAGTACATCTCCCGGTTTTGGAAACATTTTTGTAGGACACTGAATATCAATATAGCACTATCATCGGGTTTCCATCCTCTAACCAATTGACAGACTGAGCGTCTCAAGCAAGGATGGAGCAGTACCTTCGCTGCTTTTGTAATTCTACCCAGAGCAACTGGAACACTTACCTTCCTATCGCTGAATTCTCTTACAATAACACTGTTCATAGTGCCTCCAAGCTCACTCCTTTTTTCTGTTCTTATGGCTATCATCCTACCTCTTTTCCTACTACTCCTCAGTCTCCCTCTTCTCTTCCTCCTGTTACTTCATTTTCCAGATGACTTTTACAGATGCATAGATTGATTCGATCTAACTTGTTGACCACCAAGAGATACATGAAGAGAATAGCAGACAAGAAACGTAGGGATGCTCCAGAAAATCACCTTCAAGATAAAGTCTGGCTTTCGTCAAAATGTTTAACTTTACGCCTTTCTCAGAATAAGTTCACATCTCGTTACTACGGCCATTTCCGTATCCTTCAGCTGATTAATCTTATCACTGTCCATCTTCACTTGCCTCGTACGTGGAGGATTCATCCGGTCTTTCATGTTTCCCAGATCAAACCCTATGTACCTGATCCTTACTCTCGTCAGTTCCCTTGTCCTCCTCCTGTGTTAGTGGATGATGTACCTGAATATGAGGTACAAGAGATTTGTGACTCTCGTATCTTTCACAAACGTCTTCAGTATCTGATTCATTGGAAGGGTTACCCTCTCAGTGAATGCTCTTGGGAAGATGCATCTTCTGTTCACGCACCTCATCTGATTCGCCATTTTCACCGCTTGTTTCCGCACAAACCTGGACCTTTGGGGGGGACCTATTGTCACGCCGCTGCACGCGGTTTCAAGACGCGCCGCGTCCCCAGCCTGCTCTGCACCTTCCGAGGCCCCAAAATGGCCATGGGGCCTCGTTCTTCTTTAGCGCACCACGCTCTCAGACAGGTCTGACCCCCCCCCACTCACCTGTTCTTTTATTCTTCTTCTTTTTCTTGTAATCTGGTTGTGCCTTCCTTTATGTTTTTCCCCCTTTCCCATATTACCCTTCTCTTCCCAGCATACCTTGTTTCCCTATTCTCTATGGTTCCTAGTCCATTCTGTTCTATGTGTTTTTCCCTATCTAATATGGTGTCCTTGTACTTCCTGTTGGTCGCTTCCTGTTTGTTGGTATTGAAGGGCTTTGATTCTTTCTCTCCTTGCGCTGCAACACTTTCTGTTTGGATGGTGTCTTCGCTCCTACTTCCTTGTATTCCTGTGCTGGTTCTCTTTGGTTCCAGTGTATTTTCCTGTCTTTTGCTCCTGTTGTTACCTGTTCATTGTGTTCCTGTTGCAGGAACCTATCTTTGTTTTTTTTTCCCCTTTTCAGGTTTTTTTTCCCTCCGGCACTACTTCTGAGGGACACGGCCTGCTCTTGGCGTACCCATTGCCTGCAGCACCGTGGCTACCAGAAAGAGTTGTCCCTACCTGGGCCACTCGTTCTGCGGACTCCAGGTTAAAGCAGCACGTAAGTCGTGACACTGGCTGTGATTCACTAAATACTGACAGTTGATCACATCTACTTCTCTGACCCTTTTGCCCTAGAGTAGTTTACTAAGCACAAAAGTGAGAAAAAGCAATTTCGATGCCCTGCTGATTGAAATTAAGTAACCGATATTTCTAATGTACGAAACTCTATTGAATTTCATTTGTGATTCCTAGTCAGTTGCAAATAGAATTACCTCCTGAATATTAATGGGGTAGATAGCAATTTGAGACCCATTTGGAATCGTAGCCATCACAGGGATAGTAGCCTGCTGGGGTCAGAAGACCACCCTGGCTATGACTTCTTTCCTTAAAACACAGTCCCTTTTCCCTAGAGGAAAATGAGATGTGTTTAAAAAGAATAAAATGAAATTTAGATGTTTCTTTTGTTAACAGTAGGAAGTTGTCCGATGCACCACTGCCTGCTTCTAAAAAAATATTTTCCCAACCATTCTCAAATGGGTAGGGGTTACTTGGCGCCTGTTGCCATTTTTGAATGGATTACCACCAACTTTGAGTAGGTGGCAAAGTATGAATGTTTTGTAACCACCTTTCGGACTCAAAACATTTGTAAATACCATTCCGATTTGGTATTAGGAAGGGACTCTCTTAACACACCTCTTCCGAACATGAATTGCAAAACCCAAATTGTGATTCGGTAACAAGTTACTGATTTGAAATTTGGGTTCTGGTCATGCCAAAAGGCATTTTTGTTGGAGCAAATTGCCTGAATCTGTGAATTGGGCCTTTTGCCACCTTTTAGGCATTTTTCCACCTCACAAATGCTTTTTATATTTAGGGCCTGATTTATACTTTGGTGGAGTGGGTTATCTCCCGTGCGCTGTATTACTATCCCATAATAGCCTATGGAGATCGTAATATGACGGACAGAATATTCGTTAGGTTGTGATGGAGTAACTGGTCTACAAAACTCTGAATCAGGCCCTTAGCTCCAAGGCCCACATGTATAAAAGTTAAAGAATAACAATTTCCTAACTGATGATGTTTGACAATCACATTTCACTACTCCTAATATAAGAAACTCTATTGAGTTTCATAGCGATTCATAGTGGGTCACAAATAGACCTAACTCATGAATATTAATGAGGTATGTCGCAATTTGTGATCCCATGTGATTTGATGCCATCATTGGGATGCTGGCCTTCTCGGATCAGTAGACCATCATTTCTGTGATTGCTTTTAAATAAAGCAATTTTCTTTTCTTTTTTAGAGCAGCCCATTTTCCCTAAAGGTAAATGGGATGTGGTTAAAAAGAAAAAAGAAAATGCCGAATTTTTCTTTTTTTAACAGTAGGCAGTGATCCTTGGGATAACATGTATCTAAACATTCTCAAAGGGAAAGGGGTCCCCAGGGGACTCCTCCCCCTTTGCAAATGGGTTACCTCCAAGCTTGAGTTGGTGGTAAAATGGGAAGGAATATTTTGTGACTACATTTCGGTTGCAAAACATTCATACCAATGCGAATTGGTATTTAGAAGGGGCGCCCCAAACAAGTCCCTTCCAAATGCTGATTCACAAACCTAAATAGTGATTCATTAACAGGTTACTTAATCACAATTTGGGCTTTGTACATAAGAAAATGCATTGTTGCTTTTACAAACGCCTGATTCTGGGAATCAGGTCGTTTGCAAATGCAAAAATGTTTTATTTATCTAGCTCCAAGTTTCTAACAATATGAAGGACAAAGTACATGCTCATTTCCCCTGTTGTGGTTGACTATTTGTAAGTATTTCACTTCTAGTAAAGGTATCCAATGTGACTGTACAGTGTCATTTAAAGGCTGCTAAAAGGCTTGAGCTCATCAGTGGGCACACGTAGCAAGAGAATCTGGCTTGCAGGAAAAGGTCAAGTTGGTGTGCATGCATGTGTGTATAAAGATTGAGCCCCCTTGAAAAATAAAGTACCTCTCGTAGGATAGGGGCAGAACATCTTGCAAGAGCTGGGGGTCACCTTGGGTGTGGCTGTACCATTTAAGCCATACCCCCAAACCATTTCCCCTGCTTAATATTAAGCACCATGCTCCAGAGCACCTACACCAACTTACTTGTTGTTACTCCCAGTGGCAGGGATAGATCTGGAAGATGGATTCTCGTGGGCCTCTGACACCTACAAGTCAAAACCACAAAGTGAAGTAAACAAGTTACTTCCACAGGATCAAGGTACTGCTCAGGCTCCTTGAAGTTCTTTCAACCTGAGAGAACCGTTTCTTTCAACCTGAAAGAACTGCTTGCCAGAACATTCCAAAGAACAACTGGAAAAGAAATAACTTGTAGTGTGTGTGACAAGTGTGTTTTGGCATAGTGCACATAAGCAGTAACAAGGTGACATTGGTCCACATCTGATTAATCTTAGGTGCACAACGAACATTCAAGAAAAAGGCCTGACTACACAATAAGAAATCAAAGGGGAAAACCATGTGCAATTAATTTATTTCATTAAGCAAATACTCACTGAGCTATGCTCATGTCTGAAGGGAAATGGGTAGACCAAGCCGTTTGAGAAATATGCTGTAAATGATGGTGAAAGTAGACATTGCAAAACAAAGAACACCAGTATTTGAGTATGTGTTAAATGCATGGCCTTATACCCTTTATTCCTAGCTAGAACAGTAGAAGTTAAAATCTATGTAGCAGGTGGCTGGGAACAGCGGACTTTCATACCGCAAAATTATGACCATGGCGGTGATACCTCCTTTAGACAGCCAGTGTACCACAGCAATCGCCAGGGCGTTAACACCACTGACCACAGTGGTAGCCATAAATAGCCAGGCAGAAGGTAAAGTATCACCCACCATATTATGACATAGCAAACCACCACGATTTCTGGGGTGGTACCAATGCCATCAAAAGCCTAGCGGAAACAGAGCACAGAAAATGAACGACTCACCAAGAGGTACACAGAGGACTCCGCTGCCGCCATGGAACAGGAACTGCAAGTCTTCCCAATGCTATTCTACACCACGGCCCTCATGGAACACCAACGCTGATGAAGTCGACGACGGTGAGTAAGCCACCTAGCACACAAGGAAGGAAGGGAGGAAAAGGAGAGTGACACACACACACTCACAACACACACCATTCACACACACACCATACACAGAACCAGCTGCAGAGTTAAATCAATGTCACAGGACACACCTTAAAACAAAACAAGGACAACTATGAGAATCAGCAATCATTGTAATTTGATGCCAACAGCCATCATATTGTCCATTCGATTAAAAATGCAGGCACCAATGTTCAGAATGGGCCAATGGCCAATCCAAAGTACAAAAAGGCCACACGGCCACAGGGCACAGTCCAATGCCCAACTTGACTCCTGACAACTTCCGGAATCAATTGTTCAGGGGCATCATGTTGGAAATGGGCAGGCACCTCAGGGGGAATCGGGGTGGGGTGGGGGGTACATCAGCTGAAGTGGGGTAATTGCCTACTGGTTCTGGAGGGGTCTCCAAGCCCATTTGTCCTTGCTGGGGAGTGCAAGGCCACAGTCACTGAAGTGGGGAACTTGCCGACTGGTGCTGGAGGGGGCTCCTTGTACAAAAGTCCCTGGAGGGTGGTCTACAAGCCCTCTGCTGGAGGTGAGGGCTACTGTGTCTCTTCTGGAGGTGAGGGCTGCTGTGTCTCTGCTGGAGGTGAGAGCTGCTGTGTCTCTGCAGGAGGTGGAGGCTCCTTGCCCTTTGCTGGGGGAGTGGGCCTCTTGCCTTTCGTTGGTGGTGGAGTGGGAACCTTCACTTCTTTGCTGGTGGAGGGGGATCCATGTGTCCCCTCTTGTGATGGGTCCCCTTGGCCTTCGGCATGTCACTTGTGTCCTTGCCTCCAGGACCAGGATGTGCCTCCACTGTCCACGTCTCATGTCCCTTGCTTTTCACCACCTTAGTGCTCCCTTTCTGAGCCAGAGGTGTGCTTTCAGTAGGAGTGGCAGCCGTCACACTCTGGGGCCCCTTTGTGCCAGCAGCTGATGATTTGATGGGAGCAGTGGCAGACTGCTGGGCTGGGTCGTTGGGACCCTGCTCTTACCCGCAGGGCGGGGGAGGAGATGGGAGGGAAGAGGTCAAGACCTGCAAGGAAAAGCTTATTAGGGGCAGGATGTGGGACGAGGGGATGGGAGTGGAGGTTGAGAGAGTGGTTGTCGGAGGTGTACGTCTTCTGGACTTGGGTCCAGGTGGAGGGGCAGTGTACTTGTGTGAGGTGGATGGCTGTTGGGTGTCTGTGTGCGTGCGTTTGTGCCTCTTAGGAGGGGGGCAGACTGAGTGGGAGAGGACAAAGGGGATGCATGGATGGATGTTATGGAGGTGTCTGCAAATGAGGTGTGTGTGCTGCATGATGTGGTGATGATGATGCTGGTGGCTGTTGATGCAGTGCATGCAGGTGTGAGTGTGGATGTGACTGTGAGGGAGGAGGAGAATGGGGAGACAGTGGAGGCAGTGGATGTGGTTGTGTATGCAAGTGTCTGTTGTTTGTGTGAGTGCATGTGGACTGAAGTGTGCTGCCTATGTTTGACTGTGCTACTCTTGTGTGATGATTTGTGTGCATACTTCTCTGTATCTGTGCCTTTTATGGGTTAGGATTGAGGAGACAGGGACTGGGAAGTGGTATTTGGAGAGGGGACGGTAGGAACAGGGACACTGGCTGCCATCAGAGAGGAGGCCAGAGCCTGAAATTATCTGGATGCCCTCCAGGTATGCATTGGATTGCTGCATCTGTGAAGCCAGCCCCTGGATGGCATTCACAATGGTTGACTGCCCTACAGAGATAGATCTCAGGAGGGGCAATAGCCTCCTCACTGAGGGCAGCAGGGCTCTCTGGGGCAGGACCTGAGGTGCTTGGGACGAAGGAGAAGCCCACCTTTCTGGGTGAGCAGGCACGAGCAACTTGGTTGGGGGCTACTGGGAGGGTGGTGCTGGTACGGTGGTGGCGGCTGCAGCTGGGGTGGTTCCAGAGGTGTCCGTCACCACCAGGGAGCTTCTATTGGAAGAGGAATCAGTGTTGTCACTCCTGTCTCCGCCGTGGTGCTCCCCTCGCCCTCTGTCCCACTTGTCCCCTCAGCATCGGTGGACTCTGACTCCTGGGTCCTCTTGGATGCAGCTCACTCAGTCACAGTTGCCCCTGCTCCTCCACCAGATGATGCTAATGCACACATGGATGGGATGATAGAAGATAATGGGGGGGAGGGAGAGAGGTAGCACTGGGTCAATTACAGCAACAACACAACAGTTGGCATACACAGTACCATCACACACAGGGATCAGAATTGAGCACTATACATCACACTGGCATTACATTGGCTAAGTGCCACAGCAAGATGACAGACAACCACTGCAAACTGCACCCCTCCTTGGACTGACTAAGCCCTGTCTGACATGGAATGCTACCTATCTAGGTTACCAGATTTTGCTGTACACCCATTTACCTTGAGCTGAATCACGCAGCAATGGCTGAGCTGGCATTAACCCGTTCTGTGCTTTGGACGAGGTGACCTCGTCCAAGGCTACAGTTCCCCTGTGCCTTGGACGAGGTCACTTCGTCCAAAGGAACACGGGAACTTGGGGGAGCGCTAGCGCGCCCCCCATGCACCCCCCACCCCCCCAAGGCGGGGATGGAAGGGGAAGACCTTCCACCCCGACCCCCCCCCGGCAATCCAATGACGTCAGCACGCGCACAGCGCGCCGACAGCATCAAGTGTTGCCGGACGCGCTGGAAGCCATTTGCTCCCCCTTGGGCAAGGGTCGCTCCCCTGGGGGGCTTTTTTTTTTTCTGTTTCGGCCCTCCCCGATGGCAGACCAGCCATTTTTTGGGACGATCTGGCCCCCCGGAGGGTGGAAGCACACTAGGCGCCAGGGATTGTGTGGTGTGTGTTTGGGGGCACCCCTTGGGCAACGGTCACCCCCCTAAAGTGGGGAAAGTTCGTATTGGCCAACTCTGCCCCCTTTGGGGGAATATGGGCCTATTTTTGTTGGCCCATCTGCCCCCAAGGAGGGCAGAAACCACCAATACGCCAGGGATTTTTTTTTTTTTTTTGTGCTGGGGTGCCCCCTTTGGGAAGGGTCGCCCCCTAAAGGGGGAACAGAGGTGTTGCCCATTTCTGCCCCCCTTGGGGGCAGATTGGCCAATTTTTTTACGCCCATCTACCCCCGAGGGGGGCAGGATCCACTTAGGTACCAGGGACAACTTCTAAGTTCTTGGTGGTGGTGTGTTTGTCAACTGGCGAAGTATTTGTATTTGTGATTATAACAATGTATTTCTTCTTTTTCTTCTAGTTCAACGCTTTTGCTTCCTTTGCTGTGGATCCTTGCGGTTTTGGCAGTAGTTGTCCTGCGGTTTGCATAGTTGCATGTTTTAGGTAAGTGAAAGCAATTTACTCCAAAGGAGTATTGTGGACATGCATGAATGACATGTTTGTAGGTGGTGTACTAAATGCAGTATTGTGTGTTTGTCATTGTCCTTAGATTTGAGCACAGTGATGTTTGTGTTGTCATATGTCTAATTTTCTTTTTTCTTTTTTCTTTTTAGTGGGATATCTTTGGTGATTGCTGTGTCTGTGCAGAGTAGTTGCTTGGTGAGTAGCTTTTTCAGGCAAGTGAGTGGTATAGTTTTTTGTAGTACATAACTCTTTGTGATAAAGCTACACTTTGTTTATTACTTATTTTAGTGCTAGTTGTTGTTGGCAATCAATTTGTTGTTAGTGAGGATCATGGCTAGCCGCAGAGTGACCGCTCAGCAGGTTGTTCGCATGCTCTTTGAGTCGTCTTCAGACCATGATTACGACACTGACTGCATCTGAGGCAGAGGAGGAAGCAGGAGATTCTGGAAGTGAGTTTTCTGTCCGAGAGTATTCTTCTGATGAGGAAGCTACTCTCAGTGCAAATGAAGGGCCTGTGTGAGAGGAGGACATTGATGTGCCAAGAGTGCAGCAGCCTGGGGCTGAAGGGTTTCCCATTAGAAGACCTGACACCTGGATTGCCCCAAACATGGAGAAGCCACAGTTACCTGCATTTACTGGTCTGCCAGGGTGTAGAGTTAATACGGAAATCTTTTTGCCTGTCCGTTTCTTTCACTTGTTTATGGACGATGTATTTTTAGAAGAGATTGTGGAGCAGACAAATGTGTATGCAGAGCAATATTTGTGGGACAATGCTGCCAGACTTAAGCCTCAGTCTAGAGCTACTCAGTGGGTTCCCACATATCTGGAAGAGATGAAAAGGTTTTTAGGTTTGACTTTTTTGATGGGGTTGATCAGGAAGCCGTCACTGGCTTCCTATTGGTCTACTAGTCCCTTGATGGCAACCGCTATATTTCCTGCAACTATGACACGTAATCGGTATTTGCTTCTTCTTTGTATGCTGCATTTTGTAGACAATGCTTTAGCCTTGCCACGAGATCACCCTGATTGTGACCGTCTTTTTAAGATTAGGCCTGTCCTTGATCATTTTGTGGATCGGTTTTCAGAGGTATATGTTCCAGGCAAAGAGATAAGTGTGGACGAGTCTTTGGTCCTTTTCAAGGGACGTTTAGTTTTTAAGCAGTACATTCCTAGTAAGAGGGCACGGTATGGGATTAAATTGTATCTGCTGTCAGAAAGCAGTACAGGATATGTGTATAATTTCCGGGTCCACACTGGTAGGGATTCCAGTATTGACCCTCCTGGTTGTCCGGCCACTTTTGGAGTTAGCGAAACAATTGTGTGGGAACTTGCTAGACGGCTGTTTAACAAAGGTCACCATTTGTACGTAGATAATTTCTACACTGGAGTGCAGTTGTTCAAGGAGTTGTTTAGAGTGGACACTGTTGATTGTGGCACAATCCGTTCTAACCGGAAAGGCTATCCAAGGGAGCTTGTCTGTAAGAAACTTGTGAGGGGACAGTGCGATGCCTAGCGGAATAATGAGCTGCTAGCTATGAAATTTTCAGACAGGAGGGATGTGTACATGCTATCGACTATCCATGATGACAGTACTTCCCCTGTGGCTGTTTGGGGTCAGGTTGCGGAAGTGCGCAAACCTGCGTGCATTTTGGACTACAATAGGCACATGGGTGGTGTTGATAGAGTAGATCAGAGGTTGGAACCTTACACTGCTCTTCGTAAGTTATGTGTGGTATAAAAAGTTGGCCCTACATTTATTTCATTTGGCAACTCTTAATGCCTTTATTGTATACAAGGATTGTTCACCTGAGTCAAGGATGACATTTGTTAAATTTCAGGAGTCGGTGATAGAAAATTAATCCGGAGGGAGAGCCAGATGTACTGCCCCGAATGCCCTTCAAAGCCTGGGCTGTGTGTGCCCAGCTGTTATAGAAGTTACCATACTCAAAAAACTTCTGGGAAATACTGTGAGCGCAAGCTGTCTGTTTTATATTTTCATATGTTTCACGGTTGGCATCTCTGTCATGTATTTAGTTAGAGCTTTTGTGTTTGTAGTTTTGTGCTTATTTTATAATTGGTAGTTCTTTGTTGTTTATAAACAAAAAAAAAGTGATGGCGGTGTGCGTGGGGTGGCGCTTGGCTGGCGGTGTGCGTGGGGTGGCGCTTGGCTGGCGGTGTGCTTGGGGTGGCGCTTGGCTGGCGGTGTGCTTGGGGTGACGCTTGGCTGGCGGTGTGCTTGGGGTGGCGCTTGGCTGGCGGTGTGCTTGGGGTGGCGCTTGGCTGTCGGTGTGCGTGGGGTGGGGCTTGGAAGGCGGTGTGCTTGAGGTGGGGCTTGGCTGGCGGTGTGCCTGGGGTGGCGCTTGGCTTGCGGTGCCAGCCAAACGCCAGTCCACACTCTCATCAGCTGGTGTGATTCTTGTATCAGGCATGTGGGCGTATGTAAGTGATGGGCCCTTGAGTGGCGCGGTCTGTCGATGTGAGTGTTGTAATGTGCTGGGCCCGTGGCTGGTGGTGTGAATGGTCTTGTGCGTGTCATGTATGAAAGGTGTGTGAATGGACTGTAAAGCGGTTGGTGCCTTGTCGCGGCTTTACAGCTCACGAGCTGTGAGTCATTGGTTCAGTTTATTGCCTTTCAGTTATTAACAGTGCATTTCATTTTTGTGAAATCCATTGTTAATAAAATTTGATCCACTGAACCATCACTCACCCTCGTGCCAAATCCAACCAGTATGTGTGGTAAAAATGACAAAACCTGCTCCGCTGTAATCAGGCGTCGCAGCACACCTGTGACACGCTAGGTGCCTCGGGTGGGACCCCGATGATGAAGCATGCCACCAACTTGGTTGGTGGGTGAGGGGTCTTCTTCACATAACCTAAGTGTGTTTCTTTTCACAATTTTAGTGTTTGGCACATCATGGACGTATGTGCACACATCAAAATGATATATTACAAAAATACCTGTGTTTGGGGGGGAGGGCCCACCTATGTTTTTGGTCCTGGGTGCGGCCTTCATCTAGGGAAACCTACAAAACCCAGACATTTTTTAAAACTAGACACCCCAAGGAGTCCTGGGAGGTGTGGCTTGCGTGGCTCCAACAACATTTTCTTACCCAAACTCCTCTGTAAACCTCAAAATTTGCATAAAAAAGCATATTTTCCTGACTTTTCTTAGTAGGATCACCGCTCCAGCACAAAATTCCTACTCCCCAGTTTTCCCCTCAGTCTCCCAAGTAAAATGACACCTCACTTATGTGGGTCCCCAAAGCAGAGTCCGTCTAAAGATGTATAAAAGAATATGCCCTTATAAACTCGCTGTGCTATCCCCTCTATCTCTACATGTTTTGGGCCTTATTCTGTTGCAGACACCTGGCCCACCCACACAAGTGAGGTATCATTTTTATCAGGAGACTTGGGGGAACGCTGGGTGGAAGGAAATTTGTGGCTCCTATCAGATTACAGAACTTTCTGCCACAGAAATGTGAGAACATGTGTTTTTTTAGCCAAATGTTGAGGTTTGCAAAGGATTCTGGGTAACAGAACCTGGTCAGAGCCCCACAAGTCACCCCATCTTGGATTCCCCTAGGTCTCTAGTTTTCAAAAATGCACAGGTTTGGTAGGTTTCCCTAGGTGCCGGCTGAGCTAGAGGCCAAAATCTACAGGTAGGCACTTCGCAAAAAACACCTCCGTTTTCTTTCAAAAAATTGGATGTGTCCACGTTGAGCTTTGGGGCATTTCCTGTCGCGGGCGCTAGGCCTACCCACACAAGTGAGGTATCATTTTTATCGGGAGACTTGGGGGAACGCTGGGTGGAAGGAAATTTGTGGCTCCTCTCAGATTCCAGAACTTTCTGCCACAGAAATGTGAGGAACATGTGTTTTTTTGGCCAAATTTTGAGGTTTGCAAAGGATTCTGGGTAACAGAACCTGGTCAGAGCCCCACAAGTCACCCCATATTGGATTCCCCTAGGTCTCTAGTTTTCAAAAATGCACAGGTTTGGTGGGTTTCCCTAGGTGCCGGCTGAGCTAGAGGCCAAAATCTACAGGTAGGCACTTTGCAAAAAACACCTCTGTTTTCTTTCAAACAAAATGGGATGTGTCCACGTTGCGCTTTGGGGCGTTTCATGTCGCGGGCGCTAGGCCTACCCACACAAGTGAGGTATCATTTTTATCGGGAGACTTTGGGGAACATAGATTATCAAAACAAGTGTTATTGCCCCTTGTCTTTCTCTGAATTTGTTCCTTCCAAATATAGGAGAGTGTGTAAAAAAGACATCTATTTGAGAAATGCCCTGTAATTCACATGCTAGTATGGTCACCCCGGAATTCAGAGATGTGCAAATAACCACTGCTCCTCAACACCTTATCTTGTGCCCTTTTTGGAAATACAAAGGTTTTCTTGATATCTATTTTTTACTCTTTATATTTCAGCAAATGAATTGCTGTCTTCCCGGTATAGAATGAAAACGCACATATGGCCCAAAAATACCATTTCCTTCTCCACTGGCACACATATCACCCGGAGCACTGCATGTACACTACCACCAGACATACCCCCACCCAAATTACACACTGCTAGCACACACTTCTCCATGCAACCTTGTCACATGCATCATGCCCATGGTGTACTCACCTGTTGGTCTGGAGGCCCATACAGCTGTCCATACAGGGGTAGGCCCCATCCACCAGGCACTCTAACTCCTCCGAAGTGAAGGCAGGGGCCCTTTCCCCTGTCACACGGGCCGGGTAGGATCCAGGCACAGGTCATAGCAGCACACACAGTGTAGTTGTTGTCCTATGGAAAGTCAGGAAACAAGTGAGGTATTAGACAGAAAATGGTGGTCACGTCCGCGGCGGTGTACACCGTCACCGCCGCCTCTGATCCCCATTGGACACTGTACTCCATAGAGCCCCATTTTAGCCAATGAGGAATAGCATGGCGGTGCAAGACCCCCTTCCGACATGACGTCCAATGCCCGCGGAGTTACATCACTTCCACCTGTCCATACTTACTGGACAGGTAGTCGCCATTTTATGGTGGTGGACAACATTCAGAAATAGGAAATTGCGTAAATTGATATAAATGGCATATGCATTGTCATTCACATTATTCGATTACACACATGCTCTATGTACACTGAGGTGGTGGTTCCATTGTTCAGATTGTGACACCCTACTCACTCTTGTGTCCCTTAGATACATACCACTGCGGAGTAATAGGAGGAGGAGACAAGACCCGGAGCACAGACCCCTTGTGGACTTGGCTACACTGGAGGGCAGGCCCAAAATACTGACCTATAGATTTGGACAAGGCCACAATCACAGAGCTGTGTACTCAATTGGAGTCTGATCTGATATCAGCTATCCGTCATCCCACTGAAATCCCCCCTCTTGTGCAAGTTCTATCAGTGCTCCATTTCCTGGCAACTGGTTCTTTCCAAGTGACAGTGGGCTTGGCAGCAGGAATGTCGCAGCCAATGTTCTCAATAATGCTGGCAAGGGTTTTGTGTGCCTTGGTCAAACACATGTGCAGCTACATCGCTTTCCCTCAAGTGGAAGATTTGGCCACTGTGAAGGCTGGATTCTATGCAATGGACGTATACGAAATATTATTGGGATGATTGATGGAACACATATTGCATGTGCCCCCCTGGCACAATGAACAGGTAGTCAGGAATCAGAAGAGTTTCCACTCACTCAGTGTGCAAATGGTGTGACCAATACATTTGCCACATCACTGTCAAGTATCCTGGGTCAGTGCATGACACCTTCATCTTCAAGAATAGATCCATCCCAAATGTGATGGCACAAGTACAGAGGCACAGGGTGTGGCTAATAGGTGAGCCAGAGTCCCCACCCATCATATGTCAGTGTATGCCTTCAGGAGTCATCCCCTATGCCATTGTGTATGGCGACTCTAGCTACCCAAACCTTTTGTGGCTCCTCACCCCTGTGAGGAATGCCAGGACAGGGGCTGAGAATCGGTATAATGATGCACATGGGTGAACCAGGCAAATTATGGAATGTACCTTCGGACTCCTGAAGTCCAGGTTCAGATGCGCTATCTGACAGGTGGATCCCTGTGCTGCTCCCCTGAGAAGGTTTACCAGATAGTTGTAGCATGTAGTAGGCTGGCCTGGTTTGTAGTTTGATGCAATAGGCCCAGGGGCAACACAAACCATATACTAAGAAAGTGTAATGCGAATAACGAATTCCTCCTAGGCAAGTGTAGTGTGTAGAGGGGGGCTGGAAGTGTAAGAAAACACCAAAGGTAAGTAAAATACCCCACCCCAGAGCCCAGGAAAGTAAGAGTAAAGGCCTGCAAGTTTCCTCAGGACACACTACAAGTCGTGATAAGAGTTATTGCAAGAACCAAGCAGGACTGCAAGCAACAAATGGTGATTTCCTGGACCTGAAGACCTGTGAAGAGAGTAGACCAAGTGCAGAAGTCGCAGAAGATTTCAGGAAGGAAAGGATCCCCTGCCAACCAGAACATGGTGCAAAAGAGGATTCTACAGTTAGAAAAAGTCTGCAGAAGAGCACCAAAAAAAATGGCTGCAGGTTTCTGTGTGGTGCAGGAGATGACCCACGTCGAGATGTTGGATGCAGGCAGTTTGCGGCGCTGGATTCCTCCAACAAGCCTTGGTTCAAGCAAGGTTGCGTTTTGCGTCAAAATAGCGCTGCCTGGACCCAGGAGGGACCTGGGACCTCAACTCGGATTGAGGAGACAGAGGGGAGCTCCCAACACTGGAGAAAACCCACATATGACCAGGCAGCACCCACGGGGGTCCGAGGACACGGGAACAAAGAAGGTGCAAATTGCAGTTGGTACAGCTCAACAAAAGAAGTTCCCACGCCACGGGAGAATAACTCAGTGAGTTGTGCATCACAGGATGGAGTGCTGGGACCTGGGCCACGCAGTGCACAAAGGATTCTTGCAATAGGCACTAGGAGCTCGAGATGACGTGGAGCACAGAGGTACTGGTCCAAACTGGGAATGCAAGCTCTTACCTCCACCAAATCTTTACAGCTGGACCTTAGTACAGTCTGGGTCGAAAGGTCCACCACCTGTGTTCCAGGGAGCATGCTCATCATCGGGAGAGGAGTCCAGAGAACCAATCTTCGTCTTAGAGGTGCCTTCTGGAGCAGGGAAGTGATTCCGTCACTCCACAGGAGATTTCTTCAGTCCTTCTGCTACAAGGTGAAGACAGGGAGTCCTCAGATCATGCACACCTTGGAAACTGTTGCCGTTGCTGGCTGGAGCTGAAGTTGCAGAGTCACAGTAGCCTTCTTGGATACTTTGTTGCAGTTACAGCAGTTCCTGGAGCAGTCTGTGGTTGATCCGATGGTCAGAGTATGAAGCAGGAGTTGCAGAGGATTCTTGGTGGAAACTTGCAAGCTGAATCTGAAGAGGAACCAACAGGAGAGACCCTAAATAGCCCTGAGAGAGGGATTGGCTACCTAACCAGGTATGCACCTATCAGGAGGGGTCTTTGACTTCACCTCGTGGCACTAGCCACTCAGAGATCTCCAGAGTGCCCCCACACCTTGGAAAACAAGATGGCACACTGGAGGAGCTCTGGGCACTACCCCTGGGGTGGTGATGGACAGGGGAGTGGTCACTCCCCTTTCTTTTGTCCAGTTTCACGCCAAAGCAGGAACTGGGGGTTCCTGAACTGGTGTAGACTGGCTTATGCAAGAAGGGCACCAACTGTGTCCTTCAAAGCATTTCCAGAGGCTCTGGGAGGCTACTCCTCCCAAGCCTGTAACACCTATTTCCAAAGGGAGAGGGTGTAACACCCTCCTCCCAAAGGAAATGCTTTGTTCTGCCTTCCTGGGACTGAGCTGCTCAGGCCCCAGGAGGGCAGAACCCTGTCTGTGAGGTGGCAGCAGCTGTAGCTGCAGTGCAAGCCTCAGAGAGCTGGTTTTGCAGTACTGGGTGTCCATGGTGGAGCCCCAAGGATGCATGGGATTGCCCCCCCAAACCAGATTTGGAATGGGGAACAATTTCATGATTTTAGACACCTTACATGGCCATATTCAAAGTTACCATTGTGAAGTTACATATATGTATTGACCTATATGTAGTGCACACGTGTAATGGTATCCCCGAACTCATGAAGTCTGGGGAATTGGCCCTGGAAAGCGTGGGGGCACCTTTTCTAGTGCAAGGGTGCCCTCACACTTAGTAACTTTGCACCTAGCCTTCAGTAAATGAAGATTAGACATAAAGGTGACTTATAAGTTAGTTAAGTGCAGTGAAAATGGCTGTGAAATAGTGTGTGCACTATTTCAAGCAGACTGCAGTGGCAGTCCTGTAAACGGGTTTGTCTGAGCTCCTTATGGGTGGCAAAAGAAATGCTGCAGCCCATAAGGATCTCCTGTAACCCCAATGCTCTGGGTACCTAGGTGGCATATACTAGGGACTTATAGTGTGCCAATTGGAATTGGTAAATAAAGTCACTAAACTATAGTGACTAATTTGGAAGCAGAAAAAGCAGAAGCACTGATGTTCTGGTTAGCAGATCTTCAGTGACACAGTTAAGCACCACTGACAACACACACATAGGCCACAAACTATGAGCACTGGGGCCCTGACCAGCAGGATCCCAGTGAAGCGGGCAAAACATACTTACAATTGGTAGAAATTGGGGGTAACGTGCCAAGAAAGATGGTACTTTGGTACACCATTATAGTCCATGGGCCCTATAGGCTAATATGGAGAGATATTATTTGAAAATAATAAGGTCTTATTTTTGATAGAGATACACTAAATATAGCACGTTTGGTACCAAATTAAATGTTATAATAAATCCAACAACTTGTCAATGTTGAAATTAATATAACCAGCACAGAGAAAGTGTTTTAGAAATCTTTCTGAAAGTTACCAAATTCAGCACTGTGGTGCCCGTTCCTGATTGGTCAGCCTCCCTTAGCCTGAGCCAGGCTGCCTTGATGATGGATGAAGTGGCCTGGGCTGAAACAAAGGAAGCATCTGGTGCCTGAAGAACTGCTACAGCAGATGGCAGAACAGGATGGGGAAAGAGTAGCTGAACTGGTCTTCAAAGGAAGTAGAGACACTTGGGACAGAAACTAGACCTCCCCTATTTCCTGCAGCTCCAGACAGCTACAACCCCCTGATTAGATTAGGGGAGGGGCTGGAAAAGGGTGTGTTAAGGAAAACTTAGCCACACCAGTGGGTGGACCCAGCCAGATCTATGCCATTTTAGAATTTGGAAAATGTTGATTGATTTTTGCCAAACTTCCCAGGAAGTGGTCAATCAAGAGGGTGGTGGCCTGCACTTTATTCTATAGGAGCAACCCCTGCTTCCCGTACCCATGAGCAAGGATAAATATGGCAGCGCAATTCAGATCACTGCTGGAAGAATACACTGGAAGAAGAAGTAATGCTCTGTTGGATCCCTGGCCTGCACCTGGACACTGCACTCAGAAGGACTGCACCAGTTGAACACTTTGGGCTTCAACAAGAAAAGTACTTTGCCTTGCTTCTGCCCCTCTAGGAGTGGACTCCCTGTAAGCAACAGATACTAACTAGAGTCCGCTGCATCCAGTCCTGCAAGAATAGGACAGCTGATCAGTGTCCAGTGGCCATTTAAGGATTCTGACCATTGCATTCCGGGAGCTAAAGCCTCAACTTTCAAAGAGCAACTCAGAGCTTCTGGAACCTTGCAGCAAGTTTGTGGACACTTTGAGAACCCAAAAAGTACTTCTGGAAGGAGATCTAGAAGTTTGGAGAAGTCTGGAGCAACTTTGAAAAAAATCTTCATAATTGGACCGACCCAACATCGAGAGTCAATCAGGCCACAATCAACCGTGACCCAGCCTGAATTTCAGGTTTGTCCCGCTGAAAATCTTCGGAGTCCCAGACTTCCAGGATTTGAATGGGGGCTCGCGGAAAGGCTATCCAATAACTGTCCTATGTTGTGGAAGAAAAAATGTAGAAATGGTTCTAATTCCAAAGGTAAAACTTTGACCAAGGCCTACCGCACAGTGTATCTGAGGAGGGCTCCATCGCGGTCAGCCATAACTTTTGATTTGCCCCGGTTGAGGAAAATCTCCAAGAAATATTTTTAAGTGTGAAGGTAAAACTTAAGGGCTTCCTGTGAGTGTATCTGAGCAGGGCTCCATCGTGATTGGCCTCAAATTTTGACTTTGCACCGATTGAATGTGACCAGATGTCCCAAGTTTCGTGCTTTTGGTTTTTAGGCACTAGAAAGCATTTTTTTATGTATCAAGGTCCCAGTCACTCCTGTGGCCCACAAGAAGGCATCACTCCTATATACCTACCTCACTCTAAGTCACGATTCCACTCAAACCCATCACTACTGCCTGGTACAGGTCAATTTAAGTTCATTGCCTTGCAAGGCACCCGAGGTATGTTTTGGGGGAACAGGTGCTGAACAGACAATGCAGGCAAAGAGAGTGGCATTGTACTCGAGTAGGCAAAACAAGGGACTACAACTCCCTATAAAACGTTTCAGTCTTGCAGAAGTTGCGGACATCTTTGGCCTGATCTACATAATTTACTGCTTAGGTATTTAAGGTAGATGGAATTAGAGATGGGAGGGTTTCACCAACTTTAAAAAGAAAAAACTTTATTCGATGCATTTATTCAATGCATTTTATGAGGTATAGAAAAAACACAGTAGCTACATATTGGTAAGCATGAGACACATTGCAAGACATTCCAATAACAATGAAAACAACTGAAAAGGTATGGTAGTAGATAGAGTGGGGTATGTCCCCATTCCCATCCTCAGCAGAGGTCTGTGCCAGCAGATAATCTCAGAGTGGTTGCCATATGTTTTTTGCCTGAGGTGTAGAATGTTGCAGTGAGGTGTCCCCTCATGACAGATACAGTGGAATAAATGTCTTCCCATATACTCGGGCCAGTGCACAATTACATGTTAAGTGTGCAAATTCAGCTTGGTCTTCTGCACATTTGGGACAGTGGTGTGATCTAGTGGGATCTATTTTAGCTAGTGCTTTAGGAGTTGTATAGGCACGGTGCAGATATTTATAATATAACAATTTATGGTGGTGATTATTGGGAATTGTTAGAAATGGGGTTTTTGGTTGGCAGTCAGGTTACCCTCTGTCCAAGCAAAAGCCCTCACTCTAGTCAGGGTAAGTCACACACTATCCAAGATTATCCTGTGCCCACCCTCTGGTAGCTTGGCACGAGCAATCAGGCTTAACTTAGAAGGCAATGTGTAAAGTATTTGTGCAATAAATCATACAATACCACCATATAGCACCACAAAAATACACCACACAGTGTTTAGAAAAATATATAATATTTATCTGGATAATTGTAGGTCAAAAAGAATAAAGTTGCAATGGAAAATTGTAGAAATATCACAGGGAAGTGATATAAAGTGTCTTAAGTCTTTAGAATGCAATAAAGTGTCTTTCAAGCACAAAGTACCTGGTTTCTGGTGGAAAATCTCCTCAGAGGGCCACAGGCGGAGAGATGCGTGGAAAAAGGGTGTGTGCGTCGATTTCTCCTCAGCACACAAAGACTTGCGTCGTTCTTTTCCACGCGGGGAAGTCGGGCGTCGTTTTCCGGCGCGCAGACAGTCTCTTTTTGTGGATCGCGGGGATTACCAGATGTCCCGGGTCTGTGCGTGGATTCTCCTGCTGTTTTTCCGGCTGCGCGTCGTTCTGCGGGGCTGCGCGTCGAAGTTTCGAACTCACGGTCGGCGTCGCGTCGATTTCTCCTTGGAAGTCGGGCGCCGGTGTCCTTGCGAGGCCGTGCGTCGAAATCTTGGTCTCACGGCAGGCGTCGCGTCGATTTCTCCTTGGAAGTCGGGCGGCGTTGTCCTTGCGAGGCCGTGCGTCAAAGTTTCGCGTTCACGGTAGGCGTCGCGTCGATTTCTCCTGGAAAGTCGGGCGGCGTTGTCCTTGCGAGGTTGTGCGTCGAAGTCTCGATCGTCCCGAGAGCGTCGCGTTGATCAGCGTCGGTGTGCGGCGTTTTTCTCGCCGCGAAACAAGCTGTGCGTCGAAATTTTCGGCGCACGGAGCGTCCAAGTGAAAGGAAGAAGTCTTTTTGGTCCTGAGACTTCAAGGAACAGGAGGCAAGCTCTATCCAAGCCCTTGGAGAGCACTTTCACAGCCAGACAAGAGTTCAGCAAGGCAGCAGGGCAACAGCAAGACAGCAGTCCTTTGTAGAAAGCAGACAGGTGAGTCCTTTGAGCAGCCAGGCAGTTCTTCTTGGCAGGATGTAGTTTCTGGTTCCGGTTTCTTCTCCAGCAAGTGTCTGATGAGGTAGGGCAGAGGCCCTGTTTTATACCCAAATGTGCCTTTGAAGTGGGGGAGACTTCAAAGAGTGGCTAAGAAGTGCACCAGGTCCCCTTTCAGTTTACTCCTGTCTGCCAGGGTCCCAGTAGGGGGTGTGGCAGTCCTTTGTGTGAGAGCAGACCCTCCACCCTCCCAGCCCAGGAAGACCCATTCAAAATGCAGATGTATGCAAGTGAGGCTGAGTACCCTGTGTTTGGGGTGTGTCTGAGTGAATGCACAAGGAGCTGTCAACCAAGCCCAGCCAGACGTGGATTTGTAAGGCACAGAAGGATTTAAGTGCAAAGAAATGCTCACTTTCTAAAAGTGGCATTTCTAGAATAGTAATATTAAATCCGACTTCACCAGTCAGTAGGACTTTGTATTACCATTCTGGCCATACTAAATATGACCTCCCTGCTCCTTTCAGATCAGCAGCTGACACTTCAACAGTGTATGAGGGCAGCCCTAATGTTAGCCTATGAAGGGAGCAGGCCTCTCAGTAGTGTGAAAACGAATTTAGGAGTTTTACACTACCAGGACATATAACTACACAGGTAAATGTCCTGCCTTTTACCTACACAGCACCCTGCCCTAGGGGTTACCTAGGGCACACCTTAAGGGTGACTTATATGTAGAAAAAGGGGAGTTCTAGGCTTGGCAAGTACTTTTAAATGCCAAGTCGAGGTGGCAGTGAAACTGCACACCCAGGCCTTGCAATGGCAGGCCTGAGACAAGGAAAAAGGGGCTACTTAAGTGGGTGGCACAACCAGTGCTGCAGGCCCACTAGTAGCATTTAATTTTACCAGCCCTATGCACATAAAGTGCACCTTACTAGGGACTTATAAGTAAATTAATAGTCCAATCAGGTAGGATTCCAGGTTACCATGTTTTAAGGGAGAGAGCATATGCACTTTAGCACTGGTTAGCAGTGGTAAAGTGCGCAGAGTCTATAAACCAGCAAAACAGTGTCCAAACAAAATGGAGGGAGGCAGGCAAAAAGTTAGGGGTGACTACCCTAAGGCTGTCAGGTCTAACATGTGTCCCCCCCAGCTGAAAGTGGGGAGAGCTACCCGACCTCCTGGGAGCTCTCATCGCTAAGGCGGAAGTACCTGGAGAGACCATCAGCATTGGCGTGGTCAACCCCTGGGCGATGTTCCACCGTAAAGTCCATCCCCTGTAGGGAAATGGACCACCTCAAGAGTTTTGGATTCTCACCCCTCATCTGCATGAGCCATCTGAGGGGCCTGTGGTCTGTCTGAACCAGGAAGTGAGTCCCAAACAGGTAGTGCCTTAGCTTCTTCAGTGCCCAGACCACAGCAAAAGCTTCTCGTTCAATAGCACTCCACCTCTGTTCCCGTGGTAATAGCCTTCTGCTAATAAAGACTACCGGTTGATCTCTGCCCTCCTCATTCAGCTGTGCTAGGACTGCCCCTATGCCATGCTCTGAAGCGTCTGTCTGCACGATAAATTCCTGGGAGTAGTCAGGGGCCATGAGTACGGGGGCCGTGCACATGGCTTCCTTCAGGGCGTCAAAGGCTTTCTGACAAGCCTCTGTCCAATTCACCAACTTAGGTTGCTTCTTGGAAGTGAGTTCTGTCAAGGGTGTTGCAATGGTACCATAGCCCTTGACAAATCGGCGGTAGTATCCTGTGAGGCCAAGAAAGGCTCTCACCTCCGTCTGTGTTCGGGGTGGTTGCCAGGCCTTGATAGTTTCAATCTTGGCCTGGAGTGGCTGCACCTTGCCACCACCCACTAGGTGTCCTAAGTACACCACGGAACCCTGCCCAATCTGGCACTTACTGGCCTTGATGGTCAGGCCTGCCTGTTGCAGGGCCTGAAGCACCTCCTTGAGGTGAAGCAGGTGTTCCTCCCAGCTGGAACTGTAGACAGCTATGTCATCCAGGTAGGCTGCACAGAAGGCATCCTTGCCAGCTAGGACCCCGTTAACCAACCGTTGGAAGGTAGCGGGGGCATTTTTCAACCCAAACGGCATCACCCGGAACTGGTAATGGCCATCCGGGGTTGAAAATGCGGATCTTTCCTTGGCCCCCTCAGTTAGGCCGATCTGCCAGTACCCTGAAGTAAGATCAAACGTACTCAGGAACTTGGCAGCGCCTAGCCTGTCCACGAGCTCATCAGCTCGGGGGATGGGGTGAGCATCAGTCCGTGTGACTGAGTTGAGACCCCGGTAGTCCACACAGAACCGGAGTTCTGGCTTCGCACCTGGGGCAGTAGCCTTAGGGACCAATACCACTGGGCTGGCCCAGGGACTACTGGATTTCTCAATGACCCCTAGAGTCAACATCTTGGAGACCTCCTCCTTGATGCTGGCCTTCACCTTATCCGACAACCTGTAAATTTTGTTTTTCACAGGGAGACTGTCACCGGTGTCAATATCATGAACACAGAGGTGGGTCAGCCCAGGAGTAAGGGAGAACAGGGGGGAGAACTGCTCCAACAGCTCATAACAGTCTCCTTTCTGATTTAGAGTCAGGGAGTCAGACAGAATGACCCCGCTTACTGACCCATCACCTTCTTGGGCAGAGAGGAGGTCGGGGAGAGGTTCACTCTCCTCTTCCGTTCCTTCATCTGTGACCAGAAGCATGTTGATCTCCAACCTCTCAAAATGAGCTTTTAGTCGGTTCACATGGAGCACCCTTAGGGGATTCCTAGGGGTTTTGAGGTCCACTAGGTAAGTGGCCTCCCCTTTCCGCTCCTTTATTTCAAATGGGCCAGACCAGCGGTCCTGGAGAGCTCTGGGCTCTACTGGCTCCATTACCCACACTTTGTCTCCAGGTTGAAACTCTACCAGGGTGGCCTTCTGGTCATACCATTGTTTCATCACCTCTTGACTGGCCTCAAGGTTATCTTGGGCTTCTTTCCAGAAGCGGGTCATCTGGTTGCGGAGGGCCAACATATAGCTGACCACATCCTGAGGGGGTGTCTTTGGAGCTTTCTCCAATCCCTCCTGGACAATGCTTAAGGGTCCCCTGACAGGGTACCCATAGAGAAGTTCAAAGGGACTGAACCCTACCCCTCTCTGGGGGACCTCTCTGTAAGCAAAGAGAAGGCATGGTAAGAGGACGTCCCACTTACGCCTCATGGCCTCAGGAAGGCCACCAATCATGCCTTTCAGGGTCTTGTTGAATCTCTCCACAAGACCGTTCGTCTGGGGGTGATAGGGTGTGGTGAACTTGTAAGTTACACCACACGCATCCCACAGAGACTTCATGTATGCAGACATGAAGTTAGTGCCTCTGTCAGACACTATTTCCTTGGGGAATCCCACACGGGTAAATATCCCCATCAGGGTTCTGGCCACCACCGGTGCAGTTACTGTCCTTAGAGGGATTGCCTCTGGGTAACGGGTGGCATGGTCCACCAAAACCAGGATGAACCTGTTGCCTAAGGCAGTTTTGGGGTCCAAGGGACCAACAATGTCGATGCCCACCCTTTCAAAGGGGGTGCCAACGACAGGAAGTGGAATCAGGGGGGTTTTAACCCTTTTTCCTGCTTTACCACTGGCCTGGCAGGTAGGACAGGATCTGCAGAATTTGTCTGAGTGTGTCCTCATTTTGGGCCAATAAAAGTGGGTGACAAGCCTGTTAAAGGTCTTGCCCTGCCCCAAATGTCCTGCCAGGGGAATGTCGTGAGCCAGACCCAGTAGGAAGGTTCGGTAACATTGGGGGACCACCAGCATACGTGCTGCCCCAAAGCCCGGAACCTTAGGCTCACTGTAGAGGAGATCATTCTCCCAATATAGGTGGTGATCGCCAGAGGCGTCGCCGGCTGCCTGGTTTGAGGCTTGTTTCCTCAAACCTTCTAGAGTGGGACATTCTTTCTGCGCCTTGCAGAATTCCTCCCTGGTGGGTCCACCCTCAACTTGCCAGCCAGCAAGCTCAGGTAAGTCACCTAGGGCGGCGATGTCTTCCCCAGTTGGCTCGGAAGCCTCCTCCTCAGGAGCCCCGTCAGCCACTGTGGGAACAGCGGGGGCCTGTTTCCCGCACCCCTGGTCCCTCCTCCTGGCAGCTCTCTGGGCCATCGTTCCAGGCTCCAGATGCCCTTGACTTCCCTCTCGGTCAGCCATGGACCGTGTGGTCATGCAGACCCACTCAGGTAACCCTAACATCTCCAGGTGAGACCTGAGCTCCACTTCTTTCCAAGCAGTGTGCTCAAGGTCATTGCCTAACAGACAATCTACAGGCATGGCAGGACTCACAGCTACTTTCAGAGTACCAGAGACCCCCCCCCACTCAAAGGGAACCAGAGCCACCGGTAGGTGACTCTCGCGATTGTCAGCGACTCTGACCTGGTGGAATGTATTAGGTACTATCTGCTCTGCTGACACCAGCTGACTCTTGATAGTAGTCATACTGGCTCCTGTGTCACGCAGAGCCTCCACCCTCTGCCCATCAATGGTGACCCACTGCCGGTACTTGGAAGTATTTCTGGGCATGTGGGCCTTGGGCACCATTTCTCCTTCTCCCAGGGACACTAGGGAAATCTCTACCTGCTCCCCAAAGCTAGTTGGGTCCATCTCCCCCCCGAGTGCTACACTAGTCAACCCAGGTGCCTGTCCGGTAGTGGACGGTGCCCTCTTGGGGCACTGTGGATCGCCTTTGTAGTGACCATATTGGTAACACTCCATGCATTTGGGGCTAGATTTTCCTGACCTGTCAAATGTCCCTGGTTTTTTCCCAAATTTGGAAAAGGAAGGGTTGCCACCCCCTCCCTGGGAATTCTTTTGGGGGCCTTTAGAGAGTTCCTTATCTGTAAGTTTATCTCCCCCCTCTTTCTTCTGTTGGGAACCCTGACCACCTTTGTGGGAGTCCCCCCCAGGTACCTTTTTGGACACTCTGGTGCTAACCCAGAGGTCCGCCTCCTCAGCAAGCTTCCTGGGATCAGTCAGCTTACTATCCACTAGGTGCTGGCGCAAATCGGTATAAGTAACATTAAGCATATGCTCTCTCAGGATCAAGTCATATAAACCTTTATAATCTGCTACTTTGTTGCCCCGCACCCATCCATTCAGTGCCTTACTAGAGAAATCAAAGAAATCTACCCATGTCTGTGTGGTTTGTTTGGTGCTGTCCCTGAACCTCTGACGGTATCCCTCAGGGGTCAGCCCAAACTTGGCAAGTAAAGTGGCTTTCTGGAGTGGGTATGTGTTTTGATCCGGTGGATCCAATGTGAGAAGTGTGTCCCTCCCCAATGGCGGCACATAACCCCACATAGCTACCCCCCATTGCCCTTCAGGAACCTCATGAGCCCTTAGTGCAACTTCATAAGCAGCTAACCATTTATCTATGTCATCTCCCACCACAAAACTGGGCACCACATTTTTGGGTATACGAACCTTCTTTTCTCCAGCAGGTCCTGTCTGTATGCTGCCACCATTATTGCTGGATTCAGACTGTCTTGCCTTGATCTCCAGCTCCTTGAGACTCAGTTCATGAGCCAACAATAGTTTCTTTTCAGCCAAAGCTCTTTCAGCTTCCACTTGTTTGGCTGCTCTTTCAGCTTCTGCTTGTTTGGCTGCCCTTTCAGCTTCTGCTTGAATCTGTTTGGCTGTTCTTTCAGCTTCAATCTGTTTGGCTGCTCTTTCAGCCTCAGCTTGTTTGGCTTCTCTTTCTGCCCTCCTCTCCTCCTGTTGCGCCTCAATTTTCAGTTTTGCCATTTGCAATTGGAACTCCCTTTCCTCTCTCCTTTCCTCTGCGGTCAGGCTTTGCATGGAGACACTGCTCCCTGGTCTGGAAGGGTGCACAATTGCAGTGGTAACACCATCCATAGATAGTGAAAATCCTTCTGAGGGGCTATTTTCTGGCTCCTCTTCCTCATCATCCTCTAAATGGGCTTCTGCCCAGGCCCTCAGCGCCACTTGAAAGTCCTCCTTTCTGGAGGCCCCTTGGGTGGGTACCCTTAATGCCCTGCAGAATCCTCTTAGTTGTTTGACCGTGTATGTATCCAACTGGACTAGGTCAAAGTCCCCTGTCTGAGACCCAGTCAGAGACATGTTGAGTGAGGATTTAGTTTTTGAAAATTGTCAGGAAAAAACGGATTTTCAAAAAGAGATAAAAACCAAGTTGACCTTCAACTGTGGGTAGGTAGTGAAATACTTAGCTACTGTATGTCACTGCACAAATACAAGTCCTATCCTCACAGCTGATCACCAATGTTAGAAATGGGGTTTTTGGTTGGCAGTCAGGTTACCCTCTGTCCAAGCAAAAGCCCTCACTCTAGTCAGGGTAAGTCACACACTATCCAAGATTATCCTGTGCCCACCCTCTGGTAGCTTGGCACGAGCAATCAGGCTTAACTTAGAAGGCAATGTGTAAAGTATTTGTGCAATAAATCATACAATACCACCATATAGCACCACAAAAATACACCACACAGTGTTTAGAAAAATATATAATATTTATCTGGATAATTGTAGGTCAAAAAGAATAAAGTTGCAATGGAAAATTGTAGAAATATCACAGGGAAGTGATATAAAGTGTCTTAAGTCTTTAGAATGCAATAAAGTGTCTTTCAAGCACAAAGTACCTGGTTTCTGGTGGAAAATCTCCTCAGAGGGCCACAGGCGGAGAGATGCGTGGAAAAAGGGTGTGTGCGTCGATTTCTCCTCAGCACACAAAGACTTGCGTCGTTCTTTTCCACGCGGGGAAGTCGGGCGTCGTTTTCCGGCGCGCAGACAGTCTCTTTTTGTGGATCGCGGGGATTACCAGATGTCCCGGGTCTGTGCGTGGATTCTCCTGCTGTTTTTCCGGCTGCGCGTCGTTCTGCGGGGCTGCGCGTCGAAGTTTCGAACTCACGGTCGGCGTCGCGTCGATTTCTCCTTGGAAGTCGGGCGCCGGTGTCCTTGCGAGGCCGTGCGTCGAAATCTTGGTCTCACGGCAGGCGTCGCGTCGATTTCTCCTTGGAAGTCGGGCGGCGTTGTCCTTGCGAGGCCGTGCGTCAAAGTTTCGCGTTCACGGTAGGCGTCAGGTCGATTTCTCCTGGAAAGTCGGGCGGCGTTGTCCTTGCGAGGTTGTGCGTTGAAGTCTCGATCGTCCCGAGAGCGTCGCGTTGATCAGCGTCGGTGTGCGGCGTTTTTCTCGCCGCGAAACAAGCTGTGCGTCGAAATTTTCGGCGCATGGAGCGTCCAAGTGAAAGGAAGAAGTCTTTTTGGTCCTGAGACTTCAAGGAACAGGAGGCAAGCTCTATCCAAGCCCTTGGAGAGCACTTTCACAGCCAGACAAGAGTTCAGCAAGGCAGCAGGGCAACAGCAAGACAGCAGTCCTTTGTAGAAAGCAGACAGGTGAGTCCTTTGAGCAGCCAGGCAGTTCTTCTTGGCAGGATGTAGTTTCTGGTTCCGGTTTCTTCTCCAGCAAGTGTCTGATGAGGTAGGGCAGAGGCCCTGTTTTATACCCAAATGTGCCTTTGAAGTGGGGGAGACTTCAAAGAGTGGCTAAGAAGTGCACCAGGTCCCCTTTCAGTTTACTCCTGTCTGCCAGGGTCCCAGTAGGGGGTGTGGCAGTCCTTTGTGTGAGAGCAGACCCTCCACCCTCCCAGCCCAGGAAGACCCATTCAAAATGCAGATGTATGCAAGTGAGGCTGAGTACCCTGTGTTTGGGGTGTGTCTGAGTGAATGCACAAGGAGCTGTCAACCAAGCCCAGCCAGACGTGGATTTGTAAGGCACAGAAGGATTTAAGTGCAAAGAAATGCTCACTTTCTAAAAGTGGCATTTCTAGAATAGTAATATTAAATCCGACTTCACCAGTCAGTAGGACTTTGTATTACCATTCTGGCCATACTAAATATGACCTCCCTGCTCCTTTCAGATCAGCAGCTGACACTTCAACAGTGTATGAGGGCAGCCCTAATGTTAGCCTATGAAGGGAGCAGGCCTCTCAGTAGTGTGAAAACGAATTTAGGAGTTTTACACTACCAGGACA
Organism: Pleurodeles waltl; assembly: GCF_031143425.1. NCBI lineage: Eukaryota > Metazoa > Chordata > Amphibia > Caudata > Salamandridae > Pleurodeles > Pleurodeles waltl. The sequence goes on from NC_090440.1 coordinate 142,495,578, forward strand.
TATAACTACACAGGTACATGTCCTGCCTTTTACCTACACAGCACCCTGCCCTAGGGGTTACCTAGGGCACACCTTAAGGGTGACTTATATGTAGAAAAAGGGGAGTTCTAGGCTTGGCAAGTACTTTTAAATGCCAAGTCGAGGTGGCAGTGAAACTGCACACCCAGGCCTTGCAATGGCAGGCCTGAGACAAGGAAAAAGGGGCTACTTAAGTGGGTGGCACAACCAGTGCTGCAGGCCCACTAGTAGCATTTAATTTTACCAGCCCTATGCACATAAAGTGCACCTTACTAGGGACTTATAAGTAAATTAATAGTCCAATCAGGTAGGATTCCAGGTTACCATGTTTTAAGGGAGAGAGCATATGCACTTTAGCACTGGTTAGCAGTGGTAAAGTGCGCAGAGTCTATAAACCAGCAAAACAGTGTCCAAAAAAATGGAGGGAGGCAGGCAAAAAGTTAGGGGTGACTACCCTAAGGCTGTCAGGTCTAACAGGAATCAACTTAGTTTGCGTGCAACAAAAATACCAAGTTTTATCATGAATGTGATGAATGTGATGCCCAAGACAGGATATCAAATGGGTGCTGTCAGGGGCAGTGATCACTAGTGTGAGAGGTAGAAATTCCTTAGGTTCTTCAGGGAATATAGGGAGCCCTTTGTGCACCGTATTATACAAATGATGGAATATGAACTTATCCATGTGTGTAGTATTACACCCGTCTGTTATAGTGGAAACAGTTTTCAGAGGTTTTGCTAACAAATAGGTCATCTGTAGAGCTGAGTTGGTGCGAGGTGAGGGTGTGCTGTGTTAATTGTTTACATGTAAGTGGGAGCCGTGGTTGACTGAGGAGGAGAATATGAGGGGAATAGAGAGTGTTGTGAACTACAAAGCAGAGGAGCTTTGGCCAAGCCCAGCAGGTGGTGGGAAGCGTTTTCATCTCTGCCGGGTTCCTGGGTAGTCCCTGCGGCCGAAGGGCGGAGAGTGGTAAATCAAGAACCTGAGTTCTTTTTCCTTTGAGACATGTGATCCTGGCATCTGGGTGTTACCAGAAATAAGCAAAATGTGATTATACAACTAAATAATATATGTGAAGGTCGGGCACCCCAAAACCGCCTCAATCATTTGGAAGTGCTAGTGTGTTCCAATGTATACGGGGGTGGCGGACAGCCCATATGAGCTGCATAAGCAGGCTGTGTCGCGTCACAAAGAATCTGTTAGTAAGTATAAAAAACATGAAGAACCACTATTTTAGTTACAGCAATGCACCCCGACATAGATAGAGGTAATTTTATTCATTGTTCAATTTGAGTTGAAAGCTTATCCACCACGGGGCCATAGTTGCGGCGCATCACCTCAGAGCTGTCTCTGTGTAAATAAATGATAACATATTCGGGGGAATCTGTACACCATTACAATGGACACTCAACAGGATAGGGGGTAGTGGCATCCATCAGTGCAAAAAGTTCTAACTTATTCCAGTTAATGGACAAGCCTGAGAAGTTCCTGAAGCATGTCACCTCCCGTATTAGAGGTTGAAGGTTGGTTGCAGTATCTCGAACGAATAGCAAAATATCGTACCTGTACAGAGAGAGGCTAGTAGTGGGTTGTGGTGAAATCTGAGGCCTCTATCCATATGACGTTCCTGAAGGTGATGGACAAAAGAATCTATGGCAATAATGAATAGCAGTGGGGATAGTGGGCAGCCCTGCTGGGTGCCTCTTGTGAGGGAGAAAATATCAGAGAGTGTGCTGTTTACTCACAGTCGCATCATTAGACTCTTGTAAAGAAGTTTGATTAGGTCTCTGAAGCCTCTGGGTATCCCCAATTTCATTAATGTGGCAAGTAGAAAGGGACATTCAAGGGAGTCGAATGACTTTTCGGCATCCAACAAAGCAGCCGCCTCAGGTATGCCTAGGGAAATCTGGTTAATAACCGCGAACACTGTGAGGAGGTTAATTGATGTGGATCAATGTGGGACAAAAGCCGATTGCATGGTGGAAATTACATGATCCATTAAGAGGGATAGGTGTGTTGATATACCCTTGGCTAGTATTTTATTATCATGATTGAGTAATGACCGGGGGCTGTATGATGTACATAAATGGGGGGTTCGCAGGTTTCAGCAGCAGTGTGATAATGGCTTCCCAGAGTGAGGGAGGAAGCATACCTTGCGTTAAGGATTTGGTGTACACTTCTGGTAAGTTTGGAGCTAAGATGGCTTTATATGACTTACAGAAGTCTCTTGTCAAGACGTCTAGGCCAGGGGCCTTAGTGCCACTTAAGGCATGAATAGCCTGGGATATCTCTTCACCTAGGATGGGTGAGGCCAAGAATTGTTGATGACTGCCTTCCAGCCATACCATGTTGACTTCTGACAGATAGTCAGCCAGAGCTGTTTCAGACATATCAGTGCAGGAAGTAAACAGTTGCTTATAATGGGCCGTAAACATATTCACAATATTAGTGTTATCAGTAGTCATCGTGTTATCTGCTTGAAACAGGCTTGTTACGTATGTAGTCTGTCATGGTGGATGAGCCAAGGTATGTCCCTGCCTCTCCCTCCTCCATACCTACCTGCTCTGGCATATTTACCAAGGAAGGAAACCTCATGAGTGGCCGGTTCTTTGAATTTTTGTAGCAGTATGGATTTGTTATGCAGTATCGAATTATGTAGGCACCTAGTGCTGGTGGTCCAAGTCAAGTAGTTTCTCCTTCACTTTAGCTAGGTCATGTCTAATGATGTGGAGGACTCCAGCGTGTTTAGATATACAAACTCCCCTTATATATGCCTTAAACACCTCCTAGAGGGTTGAGTGTTTATGGACAGGGCCACTATTAATTGTGAAGTATTCAGTAATTGGTCACAAACTTCTGTTTGTAATACTTCATCATGTAGCAAATTCACAGGAAAGCTCCAGTGTCTACTGAGGGGCTGTGGCATGGAATTTGCAGTCTAGCTATCACTAGGGAGTGATCTGATAGTGTACATGGGTAGCGCGTAATATCTGATAGCCACATAAGTAAGCCAGGGAACACGTACTAGTGGTCTAAATGAATCCAGACACTATGCGGGGCTGAGTAAAATGTATAATCTTTTGATGAGGGGTGACATGTGCACCAGGCATCAGTGAGTTGAAAGGTCTCAAGCAATTTTGTAAGGGCTGCTGAGAAGTGGGGTTTAGTGACTGTGGTAGATCTAGTTGAATCGAGACTAGGATGACGTGCAATATTAAAGTCCCAACCCAGGAGGACATGATCTCCCGGGAAGCATTGCATAAGAGGTTGCATAACACTCAGGTATATGAACTATAATGTGCAAAGAAACAATTAGGGCTCCATTGTCTGCATAAGTGCTATAGTAACAGGGTGATAAATGAGTCTCTTGTAAAAATGCTATGGTAACACCATATCTATTCAGGTAGGAGAGGAGTTATTTTCCCTTCTGTAAGATGTTCAGGCCTCTTATATTCCACATCATACATGATAAGCTGTAAGCGGATTCCTCAATACTTTGTGATGTCATGTAAGCAGCAGGATCTATGGACAAGAGGAGTAAAAATACTGGATGTCATGCAGTAATAGAATAATGTACCATCTGTGGACAGTAGCAATAGAAATAACTATGACAACACCCCCTCCCCCCCACACACACACCTGCTTAAACACCACTAGTGAATCCCATTAGTTACCCGGAAAGAAGGAACAACAAAGATGGTGGTGTACACCTTGAGCCTATGACAATGCTCAGGGGAGCTTCACTCATTTGTATATTGGGTAGGCAGAAGTATGAAGTTTGTCTAACTGGAGTTTTAAGTGCATTTGACAGTGAGCAGAGATTTTTGAGTAATACAATAGCACCATAACAGTTATCAGGCTAGTGCAGTGGAGGATCATTTTGGATGACTGATCGTCCCATGGTCCCAGCAGCAAGGAAATTGGAAAGCCTGTGGAGGGCGGATACCCGTGCGAGGTTGGTTTGACTTTGTGTTGTTTGAGGAATGAGACAGCATATGCAGGTGTGTTGAATATATAATGTTTTCCATCCTTCTCCACATCCAGATGTGCTGGATACAACATGCCATATCATAGGTGGCATATCTAGAGGGAAGACTTTACCTCAGTGAACTTACGCCGTACCTCCTGCACCATCGACGTGAAATCTGGAACCATAGGGCCATGAACTGGAAATGAAGCGGGCCTTTCTCTTGGGCCAAGCAGAGCACTGTGCCTTTATAGCAAATTTGTGGTGCGGGGGGCACCAGGAACAGGCTGCTGGCCAGGCGATCTGTGAGCTCTCTCGACAGTGGGGGTTTCAGTAAACGACTCTCTACCAAACAGATCCACCAAGAGGGTTTCTACAAAAGTGTCTTTACGGACAGTATTGGTAGTCTCAGCCACTCCAGAAATGTGAACATTATTGTGATAAGAGCCTGCCTCCAGGTCTTCGTTTTTAGCAGCAACCATTTTCAGTAGGCACTCCGTTGTTTCCATACGTGTTCTGATGTCAGCGTTATCAGAAACTACCTCTGATATCCAGCATTCCGTGTTGTCTAGTCTTCATTCATTCATTCATATGATCAAGTTGCATGGTTAAGGATTCATAGTGCTAATCTGTGGCTATGATACCGGCCCCTTAATTCAGCCATTATGGCGGCTGTGCCCCTGAGTGTGAGGTCAGAAGAGATGCTGGGTGGAGGGTCTCTGTCGGTAGGTTCATCCGCATGTTGCTTGCAAGGGGTTTCGGGAGTGTCAAATGATAACTGTTCCTGTTTAGTGTCCCTGTACCCGATAGCACTCCCTCAGTAGGCATATTATGCCACCTACATAAGTAGTCAATTAACCATGTCTCATGCCTACCATTGCAAGGCTTCTGTGTGCAGTTTCACTGCCACTTTGACTTAGCATTTAAAACTACTTGCCAAACCTTAAACTCCCCTTTTTCTACATATAAGTCACCACTAAGGTAGGCCCTAGGTAACCCATAGGGTAGGGTGTTATGTAGGTAAAAGGCAGGACATGTACTTATGTGTTTTAGGTGTCCTGGTAGTGAAAAACTCATAAAACTGTTTCTTTCATAGATTATCATTGGGACTGCCCTCGTATACTTCTGAGTAGTAGATTCTGATCTAGAAGGAGTAACCAGGTCATTTTTACTATGGTAATAGAATGGTAATAGAAAATCCTGCTTATTGGTGAGATTGAATTTAATATTACTGTTTTGGTAATGCCACTTTTAGAAAGTGAGCATTTCTCTGCACTTAAAATCCATCTGTGCTTTACAGCCTGTCTCCAATCAACGTCTGGACTGGCTGACAGCTCCCTCGTGCATTTCACCCAGACAACCACAAAAACAGGAGCCGCAGTCACACCTGCACACATCTGCATAATGAATGGGTCTTCCTGGGTTGGAAGGGTGGCCTGCCCTCACACAAAGGACTGATAACCTCCCTACTGGGACCCTGGCAGACGGGACTGGGCTAAAAGGAGAACTTTTGCACTTCAAAACCACTCTTTGAAGTTTCCACCACTTCAAAGGGATTTTGGGGTATATAAACTGGGTCTCTGACCCCACCAACTTAGACACCTCTGGATCTACACCTGAACACCTTAGAGGAGCTGCCTGGCTGCCCAAATGACTCATCTGGACAGCTTTGCTGAGAAGGACTGCTGCACTTCTGTTGCCTGTCTGCCCTGCTGGCAGTTGACTCTGCTGAAAGGACTCTGCCTTCCTCCTGAAATGCTTTCCAAGGGCTTGAATTGAATGGTGTTTTCACTGTGTTTTTGTTTTATATATTGTACACATACTTTACACATTTCCTTCAATGTTAAGTCTGACTGCTCAGTGCCAAGCTACCAGAGGGTGGGCACAGGATAATTTGGATTGTGTTGTGACTTACCCTGACTAGGATAGTGGTCCATATTTGGACAAGCTTGTATACCTCTGCCAACTAGAGACCCCATTTCTAACGCCAGCCTACTTTGTCAATCCTCTGCCCCCAGTCGGACCTCCGGGGACCACCTGGTAATGGTGCAAAAGCTTAGGCCCTCAGGCAAGCCACCAGAGTCAGACATAAAATGTCAGTGGATGCCTCCTAGGTGCCGGTTCCATAGTAGAGAACATGTGTATATTTATGGCTCACCTTTGCACAGTCGTAGCCTGTTGATGCCACCTGATGTTCCTCAAAGTGCACTCCTCTGTTGCGGGGTCCCCGGTGCAGTCACGTCTCCAGTGGCCTCTGACTCTATGCCCGACCATGAGGTACTACTGTGATGCTCTCAAAGGCCACTCTAGGTTGTCTGTCAGACATCTTCATGGAGGGTCCTGGTAACCCCAGGTCTCGCCGGCATCCAAGAGGGCCTAGGCACACGGCAGAGGCAGGAGCTCCTGATTATGTCAGCCGGGCAGGCCAGGGAAACCGGGAAGGCATGTTGTTCAGCCTGGGTCATGCTGCCCAATACACATACCCTGTGGAGGCCTACATACACAGTATTCATGCGCATGAGGCTATGGTCATAATTGAAGCTCACTTCGACTCATCTACTGTAGGTGGTGTATTGGGGTATGCGCCAGGGCCCATCACTTTCTTTAGTGTATTAAACATGAAGCCCTCTTCATCATCCGTGCTCACCGCTTTCCTGCCCTCGGGCTCACACATGGACCCTGTCACTGCGGGTCTCCGAGGGCTGCGTCAGTCTGCGGCAGCTATTAGTCTTGGTCACAGCAGTATCAGGGGCATTAGTGACACACCAGGGGTATGTTGGGGATCCAGCTCACTCAGTATGACATGTTTCAGTTGATGGGGCACTTTGATGCACTGGGATTAAGCCCATAGACAGTGATAGTTAGACGAAGTCTCTGGATCTTCAGTGCCGTGCGGCCCCCTTGGTCGCCAGCTAGACCACTCCCCATAGGCCTCACCAACCTTACTGCTGAACAACAGACTGTCTACCCAGGATTCCTCTTGACTTCCAATGACTCAGATTATTTGCTCTTGGTGACACTGCTGTTCTGAAGCAGAGAAAAATCAAGAAAGAAAAGTCAAGATATAAGGTAGGATGCAACCACCTATGGCATCACTAGCCTAGATAGCTCAGGTAGTTTGTGGACTCTTCTCTGCAAGCATCAGTGAATCACTCTTGAGGAATAAAAGACACAGTGCTATCAATAAAAAATGTGGCTGTTCTCTTCTATTTGTACTTAGGAACAAGTGATTACTGATCCTGCAGTACAAATCAGATGTTTAGTCTTTTTTCATTCTTCATTCTGATATGTCTTCTGTGATGAAGAATGGAACATGATTAGATAGAGGCATAGTAGACAGGTAGAAAATACTCTCATAAGGTTATTATGATTCTTTTGTTTCACTGGCCTCTGGAAGTCAATAGCACAATTCCATAGCATTGTTCTTCTCAAAATGAAAAAAATGTTTGCAAGTGGAGAATGCTTGCATAGTTAATGATGTATAAATGTAAATGATCGAAATGACCTGAAGGTGTAATTCATACAATCTGATAAATTGTATGCAATTATTCAACACTGAAGACAAATATCACTGAAGGTTTGGACAGAAAATGTCAAGTGAGCAGAGGGTGGTCATTTATAGTAGAAGACACATAGGGCCTGATTACAACTTTGGAGGAGGTGTTAATCCGTCCCAAAAGTAACGGATATACCACCAGCCGTATTACGAGTTCCATAGGATATAATGGACTTGTAATACGGCTGGTGGTATATCCCTCACTTTACCGTCACTTTTGGGACGGATTAACACCTCCTCCAAAGTTGTAATCAGGCCCATAGTCACCTCACATCTCAATATTCTTTCTTTTTCTCATGTTCCATTCCCCTTCCCCCATCTGTAACTTTTGTGTGTCATCACAATGATGGGGCAGATGCAAGAGGGAACTGTGAGCTATATCATGGTGGCTCCTCAATACTTCCACAGAATCAAACAGATAATAAGGTTATTACCCTTGGCTGTGACAGGCTGTGTATGGTCCTTCCTCAATTGAACATATTAATTCTGGGAAATAGGAAATCTCACTTTATTTTCCTGTTCCACTTCCCCTGTCAAAGTGCAAACTTTGTGTGTCATCACAATGATAGGGGTGGATAAAAGTAGGCACTGGGAGCTATTTTACTTCTGGCTCCTCATTGTTCTCAGAGGACCAAGCAGCTAATAAGGTTAGTGCCCTTGGCTGTGAGAGGCAGTTTCTATGTATCGTCCTTTCTTGATTCAACACCTTCATTCTGGAAAATATGAAACCTTGCCTTATTTTTCTGAAATACAGTAGGGTCACATTGGACAAACACTGAAAAACGTTGGTGCTCAGTTTGTACTACGAATGTCTGAGACCATGAAATAAATGATATAGGGGTAGAAATCCCTACAATCCCTGGACAACAGCAGTATACTTTGAGATGTTTTGTAGCATATCTAACCATGGAAATAGATAATACATGGACAATCCACCAAATGCACTTCTGAATGTTGTGAGTCCTCTGACTAAAATCCAAGATGTGGCACAAAGACTAGGGATAATTAAATTCATAAGATTAAAGTTCTCATAAATGGAGATAAATGAAGATAATATCATAATTTTCCAGAATTATGTTTTTTAGAAAAGATTAAGTGAAGTTTAAGGAAATAGTTTTGACTGAATATGACCCAGCATCTTTAGGTTCCATCGCTCAAGATCAATTTAAACATATTTTAGCATTCAATTTCTTTGAAAAGAATAAGCTTTCTCATGCATTGTGTTTGCATCTAGGATTTTAACTCTGCTGCTCAATACCAATTAAATATGTTCAATACATAAATATTACCTTTGACTACCAAGTCATTAATACAAAAAGCATCCAACAAAGGAATACATAGCTTCTAAAAATATGGCAACTAGAAGCCATAGACTTGCTTTCACCAGAACAGAGTGACACTATGGGCTGAGTCGTTCTAAAACCTAAAGCTATGATTGTATTTTGACTAGGTTCATTTTTACAAGTTTCTAATGTTAGGATCTCACAACTTCTGGAGGGGCATTTTATACACCGCAGTAGTGTCTTTTCATCTTTTACTGAGTCATATGTAATTTGGTAGATTATTCAAAACTATCTGTAGTTCAATATTTCCAGGAAAACTAATTCTGAAATTTTAGAACATCCTTTTCCACTCAAATCCTGGCTTTGTTGCTTCTAAGGGTGCGTTGGCATGTCTATGTTTTTGGTGTTCATATAAGTGCTTTAGGTGATCATTTCACCAGATGTGCAATGCGCAGATGCCATATTAGTGAGTAAGCACACTGTACAACTGCGGATGAGTTGAATTAATTTAATTAATTAAGGTTCTACATAATCAGCAACTGATGCCTCCACAACTGTGCTTAATATTTTTAACAATGAATATGAGCCTATGGTCATGCCTTAAGTTGAAGATTTCCCTTATAGTGAGGTAGCTTAGAGTAAAAAAAAACATAATCGTGAAAAATGTGATACTAATATGGCACTTGGCACAGTGTTAGGTAGTCATATGAACATTGATTTTTGATATAGATCCCAAAAATATGGCCCCCCATTTTAGGCATGTGATGTCATAATAGAAAAAGGTCATGTCAAGGGACAGTAAATTATCAGATATGTAATATTAGCCTTCCAGAACATAATCGTAATGTTTTTTAGCCAAATATTTAAAAAACATTGCAATTTAATTGAGTCACAGTACACTACGGTAAGCATGCAGACATACAGTTGATATACTTGATGTTCCACATAACTTGCTCACCCCCCTTAACTTTGTACTGGCTAAAGATGGAAATTTCAAACAACAATCATGGTTCATCAAAAAAATGTCTAGTTTATGTTGTTAGTATTTTAGGGGCAGTTGGGCCCATATATACACTGCTCATGTATCTGATCATGAGATATGCAGCCATAAGATCTACCACTTTTACAAGCAACAAGATATCTGTTTGAAAATTCTCCATGAACATCTGTAATTCTTGTTTTCAGCTCGACAAGCAGTTTAATGAAAACTGGCATCCACCTTGTATGGTGGATGTTGTCCATAGCAAACATCCAAGGATGGATCATTTGCAGGGTTACAATTAACTTCTCAAAATTTGCTGATTGAATAGTATCAAGAAATTGGAATAGCTGTAATTTGAGTTGAAGTGTAATATACAAATATTTGAAATTAACAAACTCCGCAACTCTTCGTGTAATCCATTCTTCCATGGATATTTGCTCATCAATAGATACATCATAGGTTTTCTTCAAAAGTATATGCAGTGATGCAACACTACCTTTGTGTATATAGTGGGGTTGTTTTACATGAGACCCTTTTAGACATAGTCCAACTTTGCCCTCATGTGAGACATTGGCTTCGATTAAAATAGTGGCCATGCCACTAACATCAAGCCAATCTCCTAAAACTGCAAGGAATGACATTTCAATGTGTAATGCTCCCATCATGACTACAATTTTGTCTTTCCCATACAATTATGGAAGTAACAACTGCAATTGTTTAGCTGTTGCATAGACTGGTTGATCACATGTCACCACAGGAGCCTGAGTTAGTTGTGGCCAGTGTAAACTTTAGTGTATCAGAGCAGTGACTTACCTTAGAAGGAGAATTAATAGACTCATTTAATAAAGGTAGCAATACATTATCACTTTTTGTGACCGAGCCATTTTTGTTGTAGTGGAAAGCAGCTCAACTGGTGTGGCTTATATTGGTTACATTATGGAGAACAAGAGTTTGAATCCTCTGAAGCCATTTATCTGACATAGGTTGATTATGAATAGGAGGATCCTAGAAGGCACTGATATTACTTACAGGTAGATTTGGCTGTTTTTTGTCATTGTACATGGTAACTGCAAATACTACTTTGGTAGGGATAAAGTTCATTTCTTGGTCCACTCATTTTCTTAAATTTTTTTGAAGGATGATATATACTCTGTGCTTCAGATTTTTTCAGTATCCGAGATATGGTTGTTCTGTGGAATTACTGAGTGGATGAAGATGACGAGGGATTGCGATCAATATTGTCTATTGCAGCACAAGTGAAAGTGGAAAGTTAAAGGCCTGTTGGCTCCACAGCCCTACCATTGCAGAATTGCTGACACTTCTTGAACACGTTCATATGACACGCATACACCCAATTTATGCAGTTTGTTAACTAATTCCTGTTTTCAAGTTTAGCAGGCATCATTAATCAAATCTAAAGAGGTAGTGGAGTTTCATTATCTTTTTTGTGGCAGATGTTTCCTTTACGATTTGCCTTCTTACACTTACTGGTAGGATACCGAACAATCTGTGAGAGTGACAAAGCTGCACTCCTCTTATCATTTACTGTGCTGTCATTTGTGAAATGTTACAACCTCTCATAATCATTCATATTAGATTTAGCATAGCAGTCCCTACTGACTGTTATTGGCAATTTTGCTCAAACTGTCCACTAAATCCAGCTACTGCAAGTTGAAACATTTATTTTCGAAAACTAGCAGCTGCATTGGCCAGGCAGACATTATTCTAAAGTGCATTTTGTTTACAGATACTGAATGTATTTTCTCCTATATAATTTTTAGAATTTTTAGAATCCCTCTACCTTTTGGTTCAGCTGAAAGTTCTGGTATGTCCACAAGAGTCTTCTTTTAATCATTGGCTGTGTACATATTTATCTGGATTTTCTACACCTAATTCTGTCAAACAACAAACTAAGACTGATTGGTTGTTAGATAAAGTAAATATTGGTGATACCTCAGAATTTTGAACTGTATCTTCGAGATTACAATTTCAACTAATACCATGCCATACATTATTGTCAATTTATTGTCTTTCATATTTTTGTCTTTGCTCTCTATTTGCTTAAGCCGGTTATAAAAACGAACAAGACGCTTTTTGTGGTACTTCACTTCGGTCATAACCATATCACCACCACTTAACTTGGCGAGTTCTTTTGAGTCCCCTGATGCAACTGCAGGATCTCAAAATCGATTACTCTATTCAAGTGTTGGCACATTTATAAGCTCTGCCCCTCTTCACCACCAAAGAAACACTTGAAAACTGTCTTGAACTACTTTAGGTTTTCTTGATAACCTTGCAAGTTTATGTTTGTCAAATTTGCTTCTGCTCATTTTATGGAATTTTCCACAGTTTTAATTTAACAGTTGTTCAACTACATCATGATTTGTTAACAAGTTTGTCTTGATGACTGAGAGAAGTCCTTTTGTTTTGTCAAAAGCTAGCAGATCATCAAGCAAACTTTTGTACCCAAATCTTTTATCAGAACGTTTACCATTAGCTGGAAACACTAAAACTTCTGATAAATCCTGTTGACACAAAACACTCCGATCCCAATCAATCTCAGGTCCTACATTTTGTGAACTAGATGTAAATTGTTCATTATTACTTACAAATTCTAATCTTCTTTTGATAGACATTTTTACTCACTGACAGCGGATAATCTTTACACAATTTCAGAAACCTGCAAGAAAATAAATAATTTGTTAGTTTACAAGGGCATTTATTATTTACATTATAAGGTATTTACTTACTGGATCCATTAAATATTTCTCGTACTTCATCAGGGGGCATCTAAAATGCAGAATTTGTTCTATTTTGGCATTCCTGACCAGAAAAAAGTGAAATGATATGATGGATGCCTAACATTAGATTCATCATCGCTATACAAATAATAAAGGCAGCCATTTTCTTTTATGAAATTATACAGGCAAAGTAGCCATATGATTTTTGGGCTCTATATCATCACTCATTTTGTACCTTATGATTACGTCCTGTGCAAAGTTTCATGTTGGTATCACATTTTGCATGATTCTAACGCTACGCTACCTCACTATTACTATTTCATGACATAAAGCATTTGTTTCCTCCAGTTTCATGACTGTGGGTCTTGACCCATGCTGCACTTTTTAGCTCTTTCACCCCTGTGCTTTCAACAGTCAGAAGAATTCTGGGAAGTTACTAAGATGAAGTGCATCTGTTTTTTTTATTTGAGTTTCTGTCTTTCTTATTTTTGCGGTACAGAATGATAGACATTTAGTAGCAGGAAAAAAAGGACTTGCTGCATTCGAAGAGAGCATGTAGGAGTGAATACATTATGATTGATGGGCCTGAAAGTTTTTCGTTTGTATGTAGAGCACTTCTCAGAGGCTTAGATGTCTACTGAAAGTAGAACCATGTCTTTTTCATGCCATTTTCATGTGCCAATCATATTTTTGAATGCTGTATGTGATTCACAAAATCACAGGTTTTTAACAGCAAAAATGCTTTTTACTAGTTAATAAGGAACGCATGTACCAAAGACTTCCAAAGTCTGTTTACCAGGCGTTGCAAAGTCTTAAAACTCTGATATTCAAAACATATTTAGCAGATACCATAATCGAGTTGAGATGCTGTCTAAATCACAAAGGAGAAGCTTTCCTCCTGTTGGAAAGCTTCTTCAAGCTGTCTCGAGTGGAGCAACTTCGTCCTCGTGAATTTGTATCAGGTGGCCTCAGGAGTAGCTGACATGGGGGCACTGAATGCTCCCGCTGATGTCTTTTCCAGCAGATCCTATGGTTTATAAGAACACAGGCTGCTTTTACACAACATTTCCCATATTGGAATGCAATGATGGAGGTCTGTAGTCCCTTGCAGAACACCATCCCTTTCTTCTCAGCCAATTACAGGGGATCGAAATAAGCGATGTGTCAAATTATTATTCTTTAAGCAAGTCCGTTTGTGACTGTCCTGTATGGACATTTTGTGACGCAACATATTAAGACATAGGTCACAGTGCAAAATGATAGGCAGGCTACAAAATGTTGGTGCACAATTCACGCACCTGTACGCCCTTCTTGCCATTTGTCTTACATCTGGCTTGTGACAGGTAGGTATATTCTGTGAGTGGAAAAATATATTTCAGTCAATTATAGAGTAGTAGTTGCAATAGCAAAGTTTCAGTGTAACACAGTCAACCCAAGCATATGGGAGCATGTTGCTAAACCTGAAATTAATCCAGGGGCAGAGCTTCTCGTCGAGGGGCCATATTTTATGCAGCAGGGTCTGGCCCCTTATTTAGCTCCGTGGTAGAAAGCCAAAACATGTTTGTGAAGTTACATTGCTCAGTCTTTGCTGCTGAAATTTCAGATTTTACTCTCATTCTGAGGGGCCTCATTTCTGGCAGGTGTGGTGTTTTGATACACAGATGTGAGCAAAGTCTCAGGCCCCGAAAACAAGAGCCAACTGCAGGTAAAACCACCTGGGGAAATTCAAATCATTCTGAGTTTTTCAAAACGCCATTATATTGTTGTATTCTAGGCACCAATTTTACCACATTTTACCTGGTGAAATTTGTGCGTGCAAAACTTCAGGTTCTGAGCTATTCTGGTGCAAATCAGGATTATAACAGATCCTGAAATGATGGTCTTCCTTTGAATACACACTCCAGACTGTTTAAGGTACACAGGAATACGCAGCAAGTTAGACAAACAGCAGGATCTTTGGGGACATGCAAATCAGAAGCCATCCTGATTTCTTTGATTTAAGTGAAATGAGGGCAATTTATTACAGAAACAAACCCTTCAAAATGAGTTTACATTTAATAGTTTCTATGATAATAAATGTTAGGTGGAAGTGGATTTTCTGAGCTAATGTCACGCAACAAGGAGTGCAATTCAATCCCTTGTGTGCCAACTGAGGATGGAAAATGTTCACTCCATCCTAACACTGTGGTAATCAATAGGATCAGGCACAGAGGAAAAGAGAGCAAAACTTCATGAGCGTTCAGAACAGGAAGTGTGTGAGAGGCATACATTCAAGACTAAATAAATGTGCTGGAGCCTAAAATGTAAATGCTATAAGTATGTATTTCACCAAGAAATGGAACACTGCTACATCAAGTGAACAAAAGTTCAGAATATCGAGCATTGCTTTAACTTGCTTCTGTGCACTTTTTGTGGTGCCTTTTAGAGAAATTATGTCCTAAACTTCAAATTCAAATTGAAACTAAATGAATCTTTATTCGGATAACACAAAAATCCATAAAAGAATAATGGACATAAACAACATAGACCAAATAAATATTATGTGAAATCGTCCTTATAAACCTCATCATGAATAGTAGTTAATTGCGCATTCTGCCCAGTCATACTCAAATTCCTGAGATTACACATCGGGCAGACATGAATGGATAATCGTTCATTAAAACATGATTATAACGATTGTTTTAATCTAAAAGATCATATATCCAAAAGTGCAAGTGCTATAACACTAAATATATGAAAACAAATTAAGGAGTGGAGACTACTCTAAGGAGTATTTTGTACTGGAATGGGTGACCAGCCAGTTAGGATAACTTGATGTGCAGACAGACGTTAGGCCTACTCATAGCGCAATGTTTTTAAATGTTTCTTTCCTTAGTTTTCCTAACTGACAATTTAGTGAAGGTCAGAACTGCACAAGTATGAGCATTATTTAGATCGCCTATACATTTAAAACCCTCTTTATGGTATATTAGCCATCATCGGTAAAAATAGTGGGAGCAAAACACGCAATCTAATGTCTTTATAAAACTTGCAAAACAGCATAAAATGTATAATAGTTTGACCAGCCTTCCCATCGCTTAGGCACTTATGTAGGTTTCGTGCCCGTCTCTCAATTTTTGGAAATGCGACTAAATAGCGAGGGACAATAAACGTAGTCTAGTTACATAAAATCTATCATGTGCAGTTGGTGCATTGATCAGATGAATTCCTTGGCATATTGTCCCTTGACAATATCGTTCTGTGGTCGCCTTTCCTTTTTCATTTCTTTGTCTTCCTTCAAGCCATATACATGTTTCTTAAGTCTTTTCAGCTATATTACAGGATACTAACAGGAACTGTGATGCAAACTGTTAGAAATGGGGTCTTTGGTTGACAGTCAGGTTACCCCCTGTTCAAGCAAGGACCCTCACTCTAGTCAGGGTAAAAGAGAATCACCCTCAGCTAACCCCTGCTTACCCCCTTGGTAGCTTGGCAGAGCAGTAGGCTTAACTTCAGAGTGTTGGTGTAAAGTATTTGTACCAACACACACAGTAACTTAATAAAAACACTACAAAATGACACAACACCAGTTTAGGAAACTAGGAAATATTTATCTAAACAAAACAAGACCAAAATGACAAAAATCCAACAATACACAAGTCAAGTTATGAATTTTTAAAGATTAAACTCAAAAATAGCGCTTAGAAACACAAAATGCTTCGATGAGGTGTTAACACGGTGTCGTGACAGAGTCGTTCCCAACAAGTTGACACCAGAGGCGCTGGACACGGAGTCGCGTAGACACCCAAGTACAGTACCTTTGGTGAATAGTGAAAACAAGTCGATGCGCTAAGTCGGGGATAGCAACGTCAGTGCGAAACGTTGAATCCACGCACTTCGAGTGGCGTCGGTCACGACATGGTGCGCCGACTTCCAAGGAGTTGCGGACTTCAGCGGGGCTGCAGCGGCGTCAGGCCTGTGAAGATCGTCACGTTCCAGCGTCGGGTGTAGGCGGCGTCAGCGGATTCAGCAGCGGCATTGATCCGAAGTCGTCCGAAGTCGATTTCCTTGGATTTACACCAGCTTTCCTTTCAAGGGCCCAAGAACTGGATAGGGCACCACTTGTCAAAGCAGGAGTCTCTCCAGAGACTCCAGGCGCTGGCAGAAAGAAGTCTTTGCTGTCCCTGAGACTTCAAACAACAGGAGGCAAGCTCTAAATCAAGCCCTTGGAGATTTCATCACAAGATGGAAGGTACACAAAGTCCAGTCTTTGCCTTCTTACTCTGGCAGAAGCAGCAACTGCAGGATAGCTCCACAAAGTACAGTCACAGGCAGAGCAGCACTTCTCCTCAGCTCTTCAGCTCTTCTCCAGGCAGAGGTTCCTCTTGATGTCCAGAAGTGATCTAAAGTCTGTGGTTTTGGGTGCCCTTCTTATACCCAGTTTCTCCTTTGAAGTAGGCCTACATCAAAGTAAAGTCTCTTTGGAATGTGAAATCCTGCCTTGCCCAGGCCAGGCCCCAGACACTCACCAGGGGGTTGGAGACTGCATTGTGTGAGGGCAGGCACAGCCCTTTCAGGTGCGAGTGTCCACTCCTCTCCTCACTCCTAGCACAAATGGCTCATCAGGATATGCAGGCTACAACCCAGCTCCCTTAGTATCACTGTCTAGTGTGAGGTGCAACCAGCCCAACTGTCAAACTGACCCAGACAGGGAATCCACAAACAGGCAGAGCCACAGAAATGGTATAAGCAAGAAAATGCTCAATTTCTAAAAGTGGCATTTTCAAACGCACAGTCTTACAATCAACTTTACTAAAAGATGTATTTTCAAATTGTGAGCTCAGAGACCGCAAACTCCACATGTCCATCCGCTCCCAAAGGGAATCTACACTTTAATCAGATTGAAAGGTAGCCCCCATGTTAACCTATGAGAGGGACAGGCCTTGCAACAGTGAAAAACAAATTTAGCAATATTTCACTGTCAGGACATATAAAACATGTTACTATATGTCCTACCTTAACCATACACTGCACCCTGCCCTTGGGGCTACCAAGGGCCTACCTTAGGGGTGTCTGACATGTAAGAAAAGGGAAGGTTTAGGCCTGGCAAGGGGTACACTTGCCAAGTCGAATTTACAGTTAAAACTGCACACACAGACACTGCAGTGGCAGGTCTGAGACATGATTACAGAGCTACTTATGTGGGTGGCACAACCAGTGCTGCAGGCCCACTAGTAGCATTTGATTTACAGGCCCTGGCCCCTCTAGTGCACTTTACTAGGGACTTACTAGTAAACAAAATATGCCAATCATGGATAAGCCAATTACATACACATTTTGTAAAGGAGCACTTGCACTTTAGCACTGATTAGCAGTGGTAAAGTGCCCAGAGGAACAAAAACAGCAAAATCAGAGTCCAGCACACATCAACAACCTGGGGAACAGAGGCAAAAAGTTAAGGGAGACCAAGCCAAGGATGAAAAGTCTAACACTAACTGTTAGAATTGCGGTCTTTATTTGGCGGAGGCATTCACCTTTTTCCAAATAGTGACCACATACCTAGTCAAGGTAAGTCACATTCAATAAAAATTATCCTGTGCCCACCCTCTGGTAGCTTGGCACTGAGCAGTCAGGCTTAACTTAAAAGGCAGTGATTAAAGTATTTGTGCAATAAATAATACAGTAATACAGTGAAAACAGCACATAAGTACACCACACCAGTTTAGAAAAATATAAGATTTTTATCTGCTTAAATTAAGGTTGAAACGATAAAGAATCAATAAGCACAAGTTGAGATATCACTTTTGCAAGGTTAAAAAGAGTATTACATCTTAGAAATCAACAGTTGTCGATTGTTTGCACCAAGTACCTGGTTTGCGTAAAAAATAACACCCACAGAAACCGCAGAGGGGGAAATGCGTTTAAGAATACGGTGTGCGTCGGATTTTCCGACGTGAGACGGACAATGCAATCGTCGATTTCCAGTGCACAGTCTTGGTTCCTCACTGCGATGTAGGGATCTTTTTGATGCCCGGGGACAATGCGGGAAAAATTCTGGGCATGTGGGAAGAATTCACAGACGTTGTGTTGATCTGATAGGTGATGTGTTGAATTTTCTGGTGCACACCAGGCGCTGTGTCAATTCTTCACTCAAGAAGTCGGACTGTATCGTTCCAGTTCGGTTGCACATCGATCCGGTCGGCTGTGCGTTGAATTTCCAGCAGCAAAGGAGGTATTACGCTGAATCTTCACCCTGGAAGCCGGGCTGTGTCGTTCTGGTTCGGCTGTGTGGTGATTTTCTCATCGCAAGGCAGGCTGTGCATCGTTTCCAGCAGGCTGTGGGTCGATTTCTGGCATGCAAGGAGTTTCCTGAAGAGATGAAGTCTTTGTTGCCCTGAGACTTCAGAAAACAGGAGACAAGTTCAATCCAAGCCCTTGGAAAGCACTTCTCAGCAAAGTCAGAGGGCAGTGGTCCTTCTCAGCAAGTCCTTTGGGCAGACAGGCAGTTCCTCCTGATAGGTTGCAGATTGAGGTCCAGAAGTGTCTGAGTTGGTGGGGTTAGGGACCCAGTTTATATACCCAAAAAAGCCTTTGAAGTAGGAGAGACTTCAAAGGGTAGTTTGGAAGTGCACAAGGTCTCCTTTCAGTACATTCTGCCAGGGTCCCAGTATGGGGTTAAGGTAGTCCATTGTGTAAGGGCCAGCCACTAGCCTTTGAAATGTAAGTGTCAGGCCCTGCACCCTTCCAGCCCAACAAGACCCATTCATTATGCAGATGAGTGCAGGTGTGACTGAGTATCCTGTGTTTGTGGATGTCTGGGTGAAATGCACAAGGGGGCTGTAAACCAGCCCAGCTTAGACGTGGATTGGAGACAGGCTGTAAGGCACAGATGGATTTTAAGTGCAGAGAAATTTTCACTCTCTTAAAGTGGCATTTCTGAAATAGTAATATAAAATCCAACCTCACCAATAAGCAGGATTTTCTATTACCATTCTGCCCCTACTAAAAATGACCTGGTTACCCCTTTCTGATCAGAATCTACCACTCAGACAGTATATGAATGTAGCCCTAATGCTAGCATATGAAAGGAGTTGGCCTCACAGCAGTGGAAAGCACATTTAGGGGTTTTTCACAACCAGGACATGTAAACCACACGATTAGATGTCCTGCCTTTTACCTACATAGCACTCTGCCAAAAGGGGTACCTAAGGCCCACCGTGGGGGTGACTTAAATGTAGAAAAAGGGGAGATTAAGGCTTGGCAAGTACTTTTAAATGACAAGTTGAAGTGGCAGTGAAACTGCACACACAGGCCTTGCAATGGCAGGCCGGAGACATGGTTAAGGGGCTACCTTAGTACCCAGTGCTGCAGTCCCACTAGTATCATTCAATTTACAGGGTCTGGGCACATGCAGTGCCCTTTACTAGGGACATACAAGTAAATCAAATATGCCAATTTGAAATGAACCATTGTTACCATGTTTAAGGGAGAAGGCATGTGCACTTTAGCACTGGTTAGCAGTAGTAAAGTGTGCAGAGTTTTAAAAACCAGCAAAAACAGTGTCAGAAAAGTGGAGGGAGGCAGGCAAAAAGTTGGGGGATGACCACCCTAAGGCTGTCAGGACTAACACTAACATTAACATCTATGTCCTGCAATAGGTTATTCACATGCTGCAACCACAGGATTTGTCCATAATATTTAAGTTCTAGTTAGTTCCTAATTAGGACCCTGGTGAACTTTGGACCGGCTTGCTCCAGATGCTGTGCCACTTGGCCACCATACTAAACTGAATAGAATAATATATATAAGGGTTGTCTAGTTCTTTATGAGAGAAATACCTTGGAGTTGGATGTGGGACTGCCAGGAACCTGCATATAAAGGTATTCTCCTGGATTTGTTGTATAGTAGTGTTGCTCATAACCCACGTCGAAGCCCCTTATGTCACAGTTTGTAGGCATTTAGACTTATAGAATTTCAGAATTTCTCTTAAGGGTTTAGAAATTTACTTCAATGCACCTGCCTCAGAGGCTCTTAAAAATTCAAGCTTTGGAATATTAAATGGGGACCCCAAAGTTCACTGTGTGAGAACAAGATACGTAAGCAACCTTTTATTCTGCGGGTGAAGTTTTACCACTCTGCGCTTCTCTTTGAGCACAGAGATGTTGGCAAAAACTCCATCTACTGCCGCACAGGGGATTGCCCACTGCCCATCCCTAGGCAGTGTGTAGGGAATAGTATCTACCCCAAACTCCCTGCAATGGGGGATACGCAGGAGGTGCTGCCTGCATCAGCAGTGGATGTTGCCACACTCTTAGGCAAAGGATGTGTTTAGCAAGGCGTGCCTTCCACTGGTCTCGCCGTCTTCCTGCATCTTCCCCTCCCCCCACTTATCTTTTCTCTCGCACTTCTCCCAGTACTGTCATCACTGCAGGTATGCCAGGCTCGGGGTGGCACCGAAACAATGACAACACCTCCACTCGTCCAGCCTGGTGTCAGGTTAGGTGATGCTGTAGGCACTGTAAAAATGGTGCTGTGGCTGTCTAACTGGCTAAGTGGAGCAGGCCAGTGGGAGCAACAGCATGCACCACATCCACTCCAGCATGACTCTCTGATGGAGAGGACATGGGCCCAGTCACTGCCCAAACAGATGCCCAAACAGATTCTTCACCTTTTCAGGTCAGTGTGGTCGCACTAGGAGAGCACATAGGGGCACTAATAACACCCCCCTACAATTACTGGGAGCAAGGCTAACAGTGCTTTCCAGATCATTCTGTCGGTGACATTGTGAATATCATAATCATGTTGTTTGACTGTAATCATTTACAGAGTGTGACAGATCTGTGAACTGTGCGATAGAAGGTGTTAGGTGTATGCCACAAATGATGAATGTTATTTTTATAGTGGTGTGTGCTTAGTCTCATTGCAGGAGCCAGTTGCATGAGGGGAGGGTGCCCGGGAATCAAAGAAGAGGGGAGTTACGAATGGTTTGAAATAAATGCTGTTTAGTTCCAGGAACAGAAACTAGCTCCAAGAACGTGTCTTCCACAGGCCAGTAAGTCTCAGCGCTAGTGCCTGCCTGGATCTTTGTTTTTTAAGGTTGGCAAAACTCCACGGACTCTCACCACGGTTTTTATGTTGCTCCACGGAATTCCATGAAGTAGAACTCAGTGAGTTTGGCCTTGCTATGTTATGCGATTTCCCCCTGTTTTTCCCCTTGCCACAGACCATGGTGTATGTTTTCTTAAGGTTCAGTTTAGATCTCTATCTTCCTTGAAGACCACAAAATTAAATTTTGTAAGTCAGTTGCTGGGCTTGACAGCAACACCGCATCATCTGCACAAAGCAAAAGGGGGCTCGGGCAATGCCTGACTCTAGGTAAATTGGCTTTAATCCTCTGTAATCAGTCATCAACCATATTAGTAAATAAAGAAAATAAAAACAGGATAGGGAATCAACCCTGCCTGATTCCTCTTTTCACATGAAATTTCGATGTGCATTCTCCATTTTTTCCAGATCGCACATGGGTAGCCAATGATGCATACATCTG